>NC_092750.1:9144347-10432681 GCF_047496795.1 Chiloscyllium punctatum | reverse complement strand
AACAGATTCTTCCTAGAAGGCACCGGCCTGGATTGTACGCAGTATTCCCTACTGCAGTCTATGTGTCATCTCCAGTTCTAGTGTTACTTCCCTACTGTTATTATCTGGGCTCTGGGCAATATTGGAAAGCACTCCATGTATTATTTTGATCACCTTATCTATCTAGCATGCTAGCTCGAGGATTTGTGGATGTACCCTCCAAATTTACTGTGTTTCTCTACACTTTGTGATATAACAACAGTGACTTCATTTAAGATACTTAATTGAACATAATGTCCTGAAATGACGACAATGGCATTTTACAAACAGAACTCTCTCTTGTAGATGTATTAGCCAGAATGTATGGAGTGAAATTTAAATTGGGTGAGATGTGTAAATAATCTAATCTAATCTAAATGTACAAGATGTGGAATTATATTGGTCATCCGCTTTACAATGTGTTGTTAGTCAATGACTTTGCTTGAACTAACTATCAGGTGGAACAAAATCTAACTCCAATTATATTACTATCTCTGTGATCTTTCTGGAGAGGGGTGGAGTGGGGAGTTTGGTTTGTGCCAGGGGTTTTGGTTTGTGCCAGTCTCTGTCAGCATGATGGGAGTGCGGAGGCACGGGTAAATATTCAGGTTGGCAACTGGAGGCTGTTTTAGAGGGTTACTCGACCTGCCCTCTTTCATGGTTATGTCTCTGCCTGGGTATATTTGGAGTGGGAGCATGCATTATCCACTGGCCTGCTCAAAGCTTTCCATGGTCAGTGGGGACCGCAGGGGCTGGAGTGCCTTATTAACCTCAAAAGTAATATTCTAATTTGAATTTAGTTACTTACATTTTTGTGCATTTGCTGCAGGAGCCCATGAAATGGTTGAGATGCCCTTGAATCTGGCTTATTTGATTAAAGTGTTTTTAAGTGCCTTCAAAGAGTTGGCAACAGGAAGCATCTTCCACCTGTTCAAGGCCTTTAGTAAAATTAAGACCTCTGACACAGAATCCTCTTGTGTTTCTCGCAGTGCTAGAGGTCCCCTGTCTGGTGCTAAACGCCCATCAGTGTGGAGTGAATGGACTTCACATCAGATGCCTGGATCCCGGACGCTACCTGTTAGCCAGTGGCGGCGATGATAATGCCGTCCGTGTCTGGACAATTGCTGTCAGGGGCAGCAGGAAGCGAGGACAGTGCAGCGAGTGTTGAGGCCTCAGAAGGGCAGTATGTCGATGCAGGAGTTTCCGTGCAGGTGACAGAGGGGCTGCGAGTTGTCAGCGCACATGCTGCGCACGTGACTGGAGTGAAGGTCCTGAGTCCAAGGCTGCTGGCCTCCGTCTCCATTGACCAGCGAATGACGCACTGGGAGCTGAGCGACCGAGGTCTGCGCTTCCTGGACAGCACATGCTGTCATGTGGCAGATGTTGCCGACATGGAGAACTGGAAGTGTGCCAACTCAGGGACTCATCTCTATGCTCTGTGTGGGCATGGGCTGCAGATCCTGAGGTATCAGCAGGTGGAGAAAAACAGCCTGACAACACAAACGCCAAATACTGGAGATTGGAAACAGAAAGAGAAATTGATGGAAACACCTAGCAGTTCAGATGGCATGTACGGGAGAGACAGAACCGGAGTCACTGTTTTAGATCAATGACATCTCATCTGAACTGGAAAAAGTTGGAAGTTAAATAGTTCAGAACTTGAGTTGCTTTTACAAGAAAATCTAATTAGGACCAGGAATAGGCCAAGTATTGGTTTTGATAACTCAGGTATAAAACATAATGTATGTGCCATTTCATTAATCATTACGTGGAATTTTATTGGCACAGAAATAGACCATTTAGCCCATCAGGTCTGTTCGGGCATTTTATGCTCCACTGAAGCCTCATCCCACCCTACTTCATCTCACTATCACTGTATCCTGCTATTCCCCCAAGTGTATTGCTAGCATCTTGCAATTTGCCTCAATCTTCCACATTACCACAGTAATTTTTCTTCTGAATTCCTTATTGGATTTATCAGTGCCCTTTCCAGGTTTCTGGTCCCTAGTTTTGTTTGCCTCATAACTGGAAACATCTTCCACCTGTTCAAGGCCTTTAGTAAAATTAAGACCTCTGCTGGGTCACCCTTTGGGCTTTTCTGAGAGAAAAGGGTCTGAGTCCGTTCAATCTCATCAGATGTGCATAATCTATCCGTCCTGATCTCACCCATTAAAATCTTCAGAATGAATATCATCTGTGGCAGTTAATATTGAATTCTGGAAAATGTGAGCCTGAGTTTCCACAGGGCACAGTCAGTCTGGCATCTTATTCACTTTAAAACAGGTATCCAGTTAGAGAAGGGAACTGCACTGTTTGATCTGAACACAGCAAAACCTGCAGACCTATCCTCGATTAGTGAGTACATCCCAGGTACTGAATCTTCGAGTCTCTATCATGTGGAAGCAAGCCATTCAGCCTATCAAGTCCATATTGGCCCTGCAAAGAGCATCCCACCCATTCCCATCCCCATCCCCATGCCCTGTTATTTTTCATGGCTAACCTGCACATTCCTGAACACTATGGGCAATTTAACATGGCCAGTCCACCTGACTTGCACCTCTTTGGACCGTGGGAGGAAAGCAGAGCACCCTGAGGAACCCGCGCAGACACAGGGAGAATGTGCAAACTCCACGCAGGCGGTCACCCAAGGTTGGAATCAAACCTGGGTTCCTTGCACTGTGTGGCAGCGGTGCTAACAACTGAGCCACCGTGCCACCCTGGTGCAGCCAGTCTGAATGTCCTCAAGTCCGTTGCAATCCCTGCTTGCGCTCACTGTCCAGCAGAAAACTACACACATTTGGGTGTGATATGGGTCAGATTTGTGATGCCTTCCATGCCTGAGTAGCCACTTGAGCACGCAGAATCATTAATTGTTGCAAAGTGCCTTAGGGTGGTTGGAGTTAAAATAAAAACTCACAGGAGTCCTTCAATTCAGGAAAGGAGCAATTCGCGAGCAGTTGGACTATTTCTGCGTTTGTCACTGTGCAGTGGAACTGAAGTGGGTCACAATTAGAATATCATAAAGGTTGTGATTTGTTTGACTTCAGGGAACTTCTGATCATATTAAACCACTTTACGTTTGCTGCTGTGTCATGTGACATTACCTGAGGCAGCCTGAATAAATTCTTGTCTCCTTGGAATGTATCTAGAAATCTTCTTTGTCTTAAATAGAATCAAATGACAAAATTTAGACCAAAACTCAGGTCACCCATGAGGGGAGTCTCACTCAATGCAACCTCTTTCTTTCCAATTGTCACAACCAGGAAGAAAGAGAATACATTTACCTAACACTGCCTTTTTTTGGAACCCATTGATCCTTCCATTCCTTGTCTTAATTGAGCTTCGGAGGTCAACAAGACACCTGACCAGACTTAAACGTCTACCTCCAGCTGACAGTCATGCTTTAGGGCGACACTGTCAAATCATGTCCCTGGCTATAGAGAGATTGAGGCCTTCAATCGAAAAACTAGCAAACAAATTAATGGATTGTATAGTAACTTATTTGAGAAGAACTTTTTTTTTAAAAAGGAAGTTTAAACCTAATGTTGGGACATTTGAAATTTCAGTCGCTGAGGAAAAGTGACTTGACTAATTGGTCCATTGTTGGAGTGTGACGGCGAGGGTTTACATGGGAAAATGCCATTAGAAAATATTTACGAGGGCAATTTCAATGATTTAAACATTGACCCAAAAGTGTCACCAACAAATCAGTCGTAAGGAGGTCGGGTTGGAGGGCAGGACATGACAGTGTGCGCATTGGGAATTCTTGGAAATTTGATATAAACTGCTGTTTATATTCAAGGAGTTTTGATCAAAATATTCACTCTTCTGCCTTCCTATTACTCTAACTGAGTAATGGATGTGAAAATTCTATCCACGTAAGATGATGGCCAATGGTTAATGATTAATATTTTACTGTTTGGGCAGGTGGGTTTTCTTCTTGGATAGATTATCATGAATGTTTAATGTCAAATTATTCATTTGTTTCGCAGATAGCACAATCCCTATTGAGAAAGGACTAAATGTAAGCTGCTCATTTCATACCTCACTGGCTCACAATGGCTTGTCACATGTTGACAGATGCACTCAGTACAGGCAAAAGGTTACCTGCAATATGACCATGCATTGCAGATGGGCTTCAGAGAGATAAGAATTACAAACAGGTTACGGGCAAACCCGTCATAAGATGCATTGCTCACTATGAGCAATAATGGGGGACAAAACAAATGGTTCTCCAAGTAGGTTTGCTCCAATTTCAGAAAGCAAATTTAAAGAGAACGATTCCCCCTCTCTGCTACTTCAGTCCCTTTGCAATGAGCTGGATTCAGCATTGGGAGAAGGACGGAATGTTGCCTCAGGTTGGTTTCCAGATGTGGAATTAAATGAGCAGCTGAACGTCATGAAGACCGCCACCAGTTACCTGCAAACTCCGGAAAGTTCTACAAGTTGCCAGTCGCTCAATGAAAATGTTACTCTCCTTGCTGAGGTAATGAGCAGGTAAACTGTAAAACTGACAGTTTGATGTTGGGTAACTGAACCACTAACCCCTGAGTATTGAGTACAGGAATTGGGAGGTCATGTTGCAGCTGTACAGGACATTGGTTAGGCCACTGTTGGAATATTGTGTGCAATTCTGGTCTCCTTCCTATCGGAAGGATGCTGTGAAACTTGAAAGGGTTCAGAAAAGATTTACAAGGATGTTGCCAGGGTTGGAGAATTTGAGCTATAGGGAGAGGCTGAATAGGCTGGGGCTGTTTTCCCTGGAGTGTCGGAGGCTGAGGGGTGACCTTATAGAGGTTTATAAAATCATGAGGGGCATGGATAGAATAAATCGACAAAGTGTTTTCCCTGGGGTGGGGGAGTCCAGAACGAGAGGGCATAAGTTTAGGGTGAGAGGGGGAAGATATAAAAGGGACCTACGAGACAACGTTTTCACACAGAGGGTGGTACGTGTAAGGAATGATTTGCCAGAGGAAATGGTGGAGGCTGGTACAATTGCAACATTTTAAAAGGCATCTGGATGGGCATATGAATAGGAAGGGTTTGGAGGGATATGGACCGTGTGCTGGCTGGTGGGACTAGATTCGGTTGGGATATCTGGTTGGCATGAACGAGTTGGACCGAAGGGTCTGTTTCTGTACTGTACATCTCTATGACTCCATGACTCCATGATTGATGCTGATCTCAACTTGAATGGTGGTTAGCCTTGTCCACCAAGCAGCTTGGGAATGCTGATGACGGGTGGGGGGGGGGGGGATCGTTTTAAATGGGTACGTATACAGGAAAGGTTTCAAGGGATATGTGCCAAATACAAGCAAATGGAAGTGGTTTAGTTTAGGAAACCTGAACAGCAAGGATGAGTTGAACTGAATGATCTGCTTCTGTGCTGTATGAATTAATGACGCTATGGCTCTCCCCCTCACGATTTTGTATACCTTAATCATGTTACCCCTCAGCCATCTCTGTTCCAAGGAACACAATCCAAACCTCCCCAATCTCTCCTCGTAGCTATAAATCTCCAGCCCTGGCAACGTTCTAGTAAATTTTCCCTGCATTCTCTCCAGAGCAGGTACGTCCTTCCTGTAATGTGATGACCAGGACTGCACATAATACTCCAGTTGTGGCCTCACCAATGTCTTCTACATTTTCATAATTATATCCCTATTTTTGTATTCTATACCTGTCAATGAAGGAGACCATTCTACATGCCTTCTTTACAACCTTATCTACCTGTACTGTTACCTTTAAGGACCTGTGCTCTTGCATGCTAAGACCTCTCACTTCATCCATCCCTCTCGGTATATCCCCATTTATTGTGTATTCCCTTTTACTGTTTGACCTGAGGAGTGGCAGATGGAGTTTAATTTAGATAAATGAGAAGTGCTGCATTTTGGGAAAGCAAATCTGAGCAGGGCTTAGACAGAAAATGGGAAGGTCCTAGGGAGTGTTGCTGAACAAAGAGACCTTATAGTGCAGGTTCATAGCTCCTTGAAAGTGGAGTCGCAGGTAGATAGGATAGTGAGGAAGGTGTTTGGTATGCTTTCCTTTATTGGTCAGAGTATTGAGTAGGAGTTGGGGAGGTCATGTTGCGGCTGTACAGGACATTGGTCGGGTCACTTCTGGAATATTGCATGCAATTCTGGTCTCCCTCCTATAGGAAGGATGTTGTGAAACTTGAAAGGATTCAGAACAGACATGGAAGGATGTTGCCAGGGTTGGAGAATTTGAGCTCTAGCGAGAGGTTGAATATGCTGGGGCTGTTTTCGCTGGAGCGTCGGAGGCTGAGGGGTGACCTTATAGATGTTTACAAAATTATGAGGGGCACGGATAAGGTAAATAGATAAAGTCTCTTCCCTGGGGTGGGGGAGTCCAGAGCTAGACGGCATAGATTTAGGGTGAGAGGGGAAAGATATAAAATGGACCTAAGGAGTAACTTTTACAGACAGGGTGGTATGTGTATGGAATGAGCTGCCAGAGGAAGTAGTAGAGGCTAGTACAATTGCATTATAAAAGGCATCTGGATGGGTATATGAATAGGAAGGGTTTGGAGGGATATGGGCCGGGTGCTGGGAGGTGGCACTTGACTGGGTTGGGATATCTGGTCGGCATGGAAAGGTTGAACCAAAGGATCTGTTTCCGTGCTGTACATCTCTATGACCTCCATAAATGCATTACCTCACACTCCACCAATCCATCAACATCATTTTGGAGCTTTCAGCTAACCCCTACACTATCCACAACATGGCCAATTTTTGTGTCTCAGTCTACGGACTGGCTCTGAGCTGGCTGGTCAGAGCCCATGTACTGTGCACATGTAAATAAAGGGTGATGTGATGATGGGATACCATCCTGTCTGCAGTTATTTTAGTCCACAATGCTGTGAGGAGGGACTTTAAGAATTTTGACCCAGTAAAGGAACAGTGATAAAGCTCCAAGTCAGGATGGTGTGTGGCTTGGAGGGGAACTTGCAGCTTGTGGTGTTTCCATATATCTTCTGTATTTGTCCATCCAGGTGGTGAAGATGGAGCTGCTGTCTGATAAAGCTTTATCTTTTGAATTAAGTGATTTTGTCGTAATTTCCTGTTCACACAGGAAAGGACCCTTGTTAGAGCAAAGGAAGGAGCTGATCTGTTTTGCCTGCAGAAACCAAAGAAAAATGGCCTGCCTTCCATTCACAAGGGAGAGGAATTTGCTTTTGATAACAGTAAGTTGTATAATGCTGTAATTCTTGAATTTAACTCGGACTTAATCCGTGCCTCCTCCACACCAACTGGAGGAGGTTTTTCTGTACATAAACAGGTTTTAACAGATTTTTGAATGATTAAGACCTGTGTGAAATAGATTCTTCATCAACAAGAGAATTAAGGTTCATGGGGATGAGGCAAAAAACTGGCGTTGAGGACTATTGGACCAGCAATAATCTCATTGAAAGGCAGAGTAGACTCAGTGGGCTGAATAGTGTACTTCTGGCCCGATGGTATGAAATCATACAGGAGAAGTGTTTGTGTTAGCCACATTGCTTGTAGAAAGGGGAGGAAATTAAAATAATAATGTGATAAAGGCAAAGACTTTGCACATTGTCACTGCGTTAACTGTTCTTTTCCACACTTAATTGTGCGTGTAAAACTTAATTGTGCGTATAGATCCCAATGAACTTGCAGCAACATTAGCACAAAATAGTTCATCCATCATTGTCAAGTCTTTAACCAAGAGGGAGAACAAGGCAGGATGTAGAATAGTAACAAGTTTTCATTCCTGTATGCTTTTAGCAAGAAGTAACCCTGCCCACACCTGAGGTTTAAAGCATATGGAGTAAGGGGAGCAGGAGCTTTGACAAAGGGTCAGTTAGGCTCGAAACGTCAGCTCTTTTCTCTCCTTACAGATGCTGCCAGACCTGCTGAGATTTTCCAGCATTTTCTCTTTTGGTTTCAGATTCCAGCATCCGCAGTAATTTGCTTTTATGGAGTAGGGGGATATGGGAGGACTGTATTTTAAAAAGGGAAAGATTTTGGGGTTCTTACCCCTTAAGGGATGGAGCCCTATCTAGTCGGATTGGATTGTGTTTTGGGAATTTGGGTGAAAGGAGCAGCAGGATTTGCAGGATTCTCGAACCAAGAACACTGAGCTTCATGGTCAAAATTCCGAATCTGTGTGTGAAACTCCATGACGCAGGATTACACTTTATAAATTTCATAAAATGGTATAGCATGGAAGAAGGCTGCTTGGCCCATTATGCATACGATAGCTCTTTCAAAGAACTATTCAATTAGTTCCCCCCATATCATTCCCCTTAGCCCTGAGGTAACTTCTTTCCAGGTAGGTATGTATGTATCAAGAGTATGGTGCTGGAAAATCACAGCAGGTCAGGCTGCATCCGAGGAGCAGGAGAATCGACGTTTTGGGTAAAAGGCCTTATACCGCCTTGGGACCCTCCAACTTCACAGCATCATGTGGATTTCACCAGTTTCCTCATTTCCCCTTCCCCTACCTTATCCCAGATTCAATCCTCCAACTCAGCACCGCCCTCTTGAACTGCCCTACCGGTCCATCTTCCTTCACTCCTATCCGCTCCACCGTCCACTCCACACTATCATCCCCCATCTGCACCTGCCTATTGTTTTCCAAATTACCTTCGCCCTCCAACACCCCCCTTCCTATTTATATTAATAGGAGGTCATGCCTGACGAACCTGTTAGAATTCTTTGAAGAGGTAACAAGTAGCTTAGACCACGGAAACCCAGTAGATGTTATCTATCTAGATTTCCAAAAGGCTTTTCATAATGTGCCTCACGAGACGCTGCTCAGTAAGGTGAGGGCCCATGGTGTTCGAGGTGAGCTACTGGCATGGATTGAGGATTGGCTGTCTGACAGAAGGCAGAGAATTGGGATAAACTGTTCTTTTTCGGAATGGCAGCTAGTGACAAGTGGTGTCCCACAGGGTTCAGTGTTGGGGCCACAGCTGTTCACTTTATATATTAATGGATGAGGGGACTGCGGGCATCTTGGCAAAGTTTGCTGATGATATGAAGTTAGGTGGACAGGTAGATAGTTCTGAGGAGGTGAGGAGGCTGCAGAAAGATTTAGGAGAGTGATCCAAGAAATAGCTGATGAAATTCAACGTGAGCAAATGTGAGGTCTTGCACTTTGGAAAACAGGCATGGACTATTTTCTAAAAGGTGAGAAAATTCACAAAGCCAAAGTACAAAGGGATCTGGGAGTGCTAGTCCAGGATTCCCTAAAGGTTGACTTGCAGGGTGAGTCTGTGGTTAAGAAAGCAAATGTAATGTTGTCATTTATCTCAAGAGAGTTGGAATGTCAAAGCAGCAATGTGCTACTGAGACTTTATAAAGCTCTGGTTAGGCCCCATTTAGAATACTGTGTCCAATTCTGGGCCCCACACCTCAGGAAGGACGTACTGGCACAGGAGCGTGTCCAGCGGAGATTCACATGGATGATCCCTGGAATGGTAGACTTAACATACAATGAACAGCTGAGGATCCTGGGATTGTATTCATTTGAGTTTAGAAGGTTAAGGGGAGATCTAATAGAAACTTACATGGCTTAGAAAGGGTGGACGCTGGGAAGTTGTTTCTGTATGGCGGGGATACCAAGACCCGTGGGCACAGCCTTAGAATTAGAGGGCGTCAATTTAGAACGGAAATTAGGAGACATTTTTTCAGCCAGAGTGTGGTGGGCCTGTGGAATTCATTGCCACGGAATGCAATGGAGGCTGGGATGTTAAATGTCTTCAAGGCAGAGACTGATAAATTCTTGAGCTCGCAAGGAATTAAGGGATAAGAGGAGAGTGTGGGTAAGTGGCATTGAAATGCCCATCAGCCATGATTGAATGGTGGAGTGGACTTGATGGGCCAAATGCCCTTACCTCCACTCCTATGTCTTATGGAATTAGGCCAGTCAGCCCATCAAGTCTGCTCTGCCATTCAATCATGGCTGATATGTTTCTCACTCATGTCCTACTCATCCCTACATCCCATAATCCCATTACTAATCAAGAATCAGTCTATCAATTTCTGTGTGGCGTGCACAGTCCTATGCAGCAATGAGTTCCACGGATTAACCATTCCATCAATAAGATAGGCAGGTGGGCAGAGGATTGGGGTTGCCTTATTAGTAAGAAATTCCTCCTGACCTCAGTTCTAAAGGGTCATCCTTCACTCTGAGGCTGTGCCCTCGCGTCTGAGTCTCTCCTACAAACTGAAACATCTTTTCCACATCCAATCTATCCAGGCCCATCAGTATAATGTAAGTTTTAGTCAATTCCCCTCATCCTTCTAAATTCCATCAAGAGTCCTCAACTTTTCATATAATAAGCCCTTCACATCCCAGGATCATCGTTGCAAACATCGTCTGGATTCCCTCCAATGTTATCACATCCTTCCTTAGATACAAGGCCCACAATTGTTCATAATATTCCAAATGCGGTCTGACCAGAGCCTTATACAACCTCAGCAGAACATCTTTGACCTTGGACTCTAGCCTTTTTGAAACAAATGCTAACATTGCACTGGCTTTCCTAACTGCCAAATGAAACTGTGTGTTAGCATTAAGAGAATCCTCAACTAGGACTCCGAGTCTCTTGGTGCTTAAGATTTCCAAAGCCTTTCTCCATTTAGAAAATATCTACACCTCTATTCTTCCTATCAAAATGCATAATCTTCACATTTTCCCACGTTGTGTCCCATCTTATTCTTCTTTGCCCACTCTCCTAGACTGTCCAAGTCCTTCTGCAGCCTCTCCATTTCCTCAACACTACCTGTCCCTGAATCTACTTTTGTGTCATCTGCACAATTAGCGACAATAGCCTCAGTTCCTCTGTCAGATAGTTAATGCATAAGACGAATAGTTGTGGTTCCAGCACAGATCATTGCAGAACTCTGGAGGACGGGAAAAACTTCTGACTGTAATAGCTGCTCCTTTTTTGAGGTATTTTAGGTGCTGGAGGTGATTTCCTCGAATTCCAGGAGCAGCAATTACTGTCTCATATGCTGTTGCATTGTTTTAGAACTTTGGAAAAAAAAACTGTCAAAACAACAGTAGTTTTAAAAGCAAGAACAACAGACAAAGGAAGCACATAGTGAGGTCAGCGCAGGAGATAGAGAGAGAGAGAAAGAAAGTGACACTGCCTTTGCTGTTTGAATTCATGTATAGCTGGACATCAGAGTGCATCTGGGAAAATTAATAAACAGTGAAATTCACAACTCATCTTGGAGGAACTGTTGGCCGAGGTTCACAGCACAGGATCAGATAAGTTAATTGTTGTTTTAAGTGTGGCCTACAGAAAGTCTGCAGTAGTGAGTAGAATGGGTTCTTTCTTGATTATATGTTTTTGGAGATATGTCTCTACATTAAGCATAAAATATAAACCATAACTATTAATTTAATCTGGGGCAATGTTTGTAGAGGAATAAGAGGTGTTATTTTCTGGGTCTGTAGATTGTGAAGGAGCAAAAATGGCCTTTAATACAGTGATATTTACTTCTTTTCAGATGTGGGAGTTTAAAGAGAGTTTAAGGATTACTGCGGATTATATCTGCCATAAGTGCTGTTGGTTGCGAATCTTATCAGACAGAATGGATTGGTTGGAGAGACAGTTAGAAGCAACGGTATGTGATGGATGGCAGTTATAGGAATGGGAAAAAGTCTCAGATACAGTCACATAGATGGGTTAACTCCAGGAAAGGTAAGAGGTAGGCAGCTAGTGCATAAGTGTGGATATACCCATTTCAAACAGGTATGCTGTTTTGGAAAATGTAGGGGGTGATGGATTCTCAGGGGAACGTAGCACGAACAGCCAAGTTTCTGGCACTGAGATTGGCTCTAATGCAACGAGGGGTATGTTGGGTTCCAAGAGATCAATTATGTTAAGGGATTCTGTAGTCTGAGGTACAGACAGATGTTTCTGTGCCAGCAGCGAAAAGCAGAATGATGTGTTATTTCCCTGGTGCCAGGATCAAGGATGCCTCGGAGAGGGTGCAAAATGTTCTCACGGGGGAGAGGAGCCAGCAAGAGGTGACTGTCCACATTGGAACCAACGACATAGGAAGGGAAAAGGTTGAGATTCTGAAGGGAGATTACAAAGTTAGGCAGGAATTTTAAAAAGAGATCCTCGAGAGTAGTAATATATGGATTACTCCTGGTGCTACGAGCTTGTAAGGGCAGGAATAGGAGGATAGAGCAGATGAATGCATGGCTGAGCAACTGGTGTATGGGAGAAGGATTCACATTTTTGGATCATTAGAATCTCTTTTGGGGTAGAAGTAACCTGTACAAGAAGGATGGATTGCACCTAACTTGGAAGGGGACTAATATACTGGCAGGGAAATTTGCTAGAGCTGCTCGGGAGAATTTAAACTAGTAAGGTGTTGGGGGGGGGGGGGTGGAGGAGAGGAGGCGGGGGGAGTGGAGAGGAGGGGGGGGGTAGGAGAGGTTGGGGGGGGGGGGGGTGCCAGGGAGATTGTGAGGAAAGAGATCAATCTGAGACTGGTACAGTTGAGAACAGAAGCGAGTCAAACAGTCAGGGACAAGGTAAAACTAATAAATTCAAATGCATTTATTTCAATGCAAGGGGCCTAACAGAGATTAGATTCCCTACAGTGTGGAAACAGGCCCTTCGGCCCAACCAGTCCACACTGACCCTCCGAAGAGTAACCCACCCAGACCCTTTAACTAATGCATCTAACACTGTGGGAAATTTAGCATGGGCAATTCACCTGACCTGCACATCTTTGGACTGTGGGAGGAAACCCACGCAGACACGGGGAGAATGTGCAAACTCCACACAGTCAGTCACCTGAGGCTGGAATTGAACCCGAGTTTCTGAGTGCTGTGAGGCAGCAGTGCTAACCACTGAGCCACCGTGCCGCCCAGAGAAGGCAGATGAACCCAGGGCATGGTTAGGAACATGGGATTGGGATAACATAGCAATTACAGAAACATGGCTCAGGGATGGGCAGGACTGGCAGCTTAATGTTCCAGGATACAAATGCTACAGGAAGGATAGAAAGGGAGACAAAAGAGGAGGGGGAGTGGTGTTTTTGATAAGGGATAGCATTACAGCTGTGCTGAGGGAGGATGTTCCTGGAGGTACATCCAGGGAAGTTATTTGGGTGGAACTGAGAAATAAGAAAGGGATGATCACCTTCTTGGGATTGCATTATAGAACCCCTAATAGTCAGAGGGAAATTGAGAAACAAACTTCTAAGGAGACCTCAGCAATCTATAAGAATAATAGGGTATTTTGAAGTACATTTAAGTCATCATTGGACAAGCATATGGACGTACATGGAATAGTATAGGTTAGATGGGCTTCAGATTGTTATGACAAGTCGGCACAACATCAAGGGCCTGTACTGCGCTGTAATATTCTATGTTCGATGGTGGTTATGGTAGGGGATTTTAACTTTCCAAACATAGACTGGGACTGCCATAGTGTTAAGGGTTTAGATGGAGAAGAATTTGTTAAGTGTGTACAAGAAAATTTTCTGATTCAGTATGTGGATGTACCGACTAGAGAAGGTGCAAAATGTGACCTACTCTTGGGAAATAAGGGAGGGCAGGTGACTGAGGTGTCAGTGGGGGAGCACTTTGGGGCCAGCAACCATAATTCTATTAGATTTTAAATAGTGATGGAAAAGGATAGATCAGATGTAAAAGTTGAAGTTCGAAATTGGAGAAAGGCCAATTTTGACATATTAGGCAAGAACTTTCGAAAGCTGATTGGAGGCAGATGTTCGCAGGTAAAGGGACGGCTGGAAAATGGGAAGATGAGATAACAAGAATCCAGAGAAAGTATATTCCTGTTGGGGTGAAAGGAAAGGCTGGTAGATATAGGGAATGCTGGATGACTAAAGAAATTGAGGGTTTGGTTAGGAAAAGGAAGGAAGCATATGTAAGTTATAGACAGGCTAGATCGAGTGAATCCTTAGAGTATAAAGGAAATAGGAGTATACTTAAGAGGGAAATCAGGAGGGCAAAATGAGGACATGAGACAGCTTTGGCAAATAGGGTTAAGGAGAATCCAAAGGGTTTTCACAAATACATTAAGGACAAAAGGGTAACTAGGGAGAGGGTAGGGCCTTTCAAAGATAAACAAGGTGGCCTTTGTGTGGAGCTGCAAAAAAATGGGGGAGATACTAAACGAGTATTTTGCATCAGTATTTACTGTGGAAAAGGATGAGGAAGATATAGACTGTAGGGAAATAGATGGTGACATCTTGCAAAATGTCCATATTACAGAGGAGGAAGTGCTGGATGTCTTGAAATGGGTAAAGGTGGGTAAATCCCCTGGACTTGATCAGGTGTACCTGAGAACTCTGTGGAAAGCTAAAGAAGTGATTGCTGGGCTTCTTGCTGAGATATTTGTATCATCGATAGTCACAGGTGAGGTGCTGGAATACTGGAGGTTGGCTAACGTGGTGCCACTGTTTATGAAGGGTGGTAAGGACAAGCCAGGGAACTATAGACCAGTGAACCTGTCGTCGGTGGTGGGCAAGCTGTTGGAGGGAATCCTGAGGGACAGGATGTACATGTATTTGTAAAGGCAAAGACTGATTAAGGATTGTCAACATGGCTTTGTGCGTGGGAAATCATGTTTCACAAACTTGCTTGAGGTTTTTGAAGAAGGAACAAAGAGGATTGATGAGGGCAGAGCAGTAGATGTGATCTAGATGGATTTCAGTAAGGCATTCGACAAAGTTCCCCATGGGAGACTGATTAGCAAGGTAAGATCTCACGGAATGCAGGGAGAACTAGCCATTTGGATATAGAACTGGCTCAAAGGTAGAAGACAGAGAATGAGGATAGTGGTGGTAGAAGGTTGTTTTTCAGACTGGAGGCCTGTGACCAGTGGAGTGCCACAAGGATCGGTGCTGGGTCCTCTACTTTTTGTCATTTACATAAATGATTTGGATGCGAGCATAAGAGGTACAGTTAGTAAGTTTGCAGATGACACCAAAATTGGAGGTGTAGTGGACAGCGAAGAGGGTTACCTCAGATTACACCAGGGCCAATGGGCTGAGATGTGGCAGATGGAGTTTAATTCAGATAAATGCAAGATGCTGCACTTTGGGAAAGCAAATCTTAGCAGGTCTTATACACTTAATGGTAAGGTCCTCGGGAGTAATGCTGAACAAGGAGACTTTGGAGTGCAGGTTCATAGCTCCTTGAAAGTGGAGTATCAGGTAGATAGGATAGTGAAGAAGGCATTTGGTATGCTTTCCTTTATTGGTCAGAGTATTGAATACCGGATTTGGGAGGTCATGTTGCGGCTGTACAGGACATTGGTTAGGCCACTGTTGGAATATTGCATGCAATTCTGGTCTCCTTCCTATCGGAAAGATGTTGTGAAACTTGAAAGGATTCAGAAAAGATTTACGTGGATGTTGCCAGGGTTGGAGGATTTCAGCTATAGGGAGAGGCTGAACAGGCTGGGGCTGTTTTCCCTGGAGCGTCAGAGGCTGAGGGGTGACCTTATAGAGGTTTACAAAATTCTGAGGGGCATGGATAGGGTAAATAAACAAAGTCTTTTCCCTGGGATCGGGGAGTCCAGAACTAGAGGGTATAGGTTTAGGGTGAGAGGAGAAAGATATAAAGGAGACCTAAGGGACAACTTTTTCACACAGAGGGTGGTACAAGTATGGAATGAGCTGCCAGAGGAAGTGGTGGAGGCTGGTATAATTGCAACATTTAAGAGGCATTTGGATGGGTATATGAATAGGAAGGGTTTGGAGGGATATGGGCTGGGTGCTGGCAGGTGGGACTAGATTGGGTTGGGATATCTTGTCGGCATGGACGGGTTGGACTGAAGGGTCTGTTTCCATGCTGGACATCTCTATGACTCCACTTGTCACCAGCTGCCACCCTGAAAAACACTCCTCTATCCTCATTTCTGATGAAGGGCTTTTGTCCGAAACATCAATTCTCCTGCTCCTCGGAAGATGCCTGACCTGCTGTGCTTTTCCAGCACCACACTCTCGACTCTGATTTCCAGCATCTGCAATCCTCACTTTCTTCTATCCTCATTCTCTGCCTTCTGTCAGTCAGCCAATCCTCTATCGGCGTCAGTATTGTTTCTCCATCTCTGATGAGATCAAAGATAGAAATCATTAGGCATTTAGCCACTGAGAGAGAATGCATGGATGTGGAGATTGAGTAGGGAAAGTGGAGCTGAGGCCAAAGGTCAGCCACAATCGTACTCAGTGGTACAAAGGACTTGATGGGCCAAATGGCCTTCTGGTGCTCTCATTTCTCATGTTCTTATGTTAACTTGCATCGAGAAACAGGCTGAATTTCCTTTGTCTTCTGACAGAAAAGGCACCTGAGAAGAAATTACTTTCCTCAGATCATTCGAAACCACTGAAACCATCATCATGTACAGCACCGTGTGTGAAGGTGAGCAAACGTAACACGATCAAAGATATCGCACCATGGGTTGGGACCTCCCTTCTGGATACTCCTTTCAATGCCATTCCACAGTCATTGGAACCACTCCCATGCCACACCAGTGCTCAGCACCAACTTCCACATGGCACCATCAGACATTGGTGTGGCAGCGCCAAGGATTTCACTGAGGATAACTTTGGTGGAAATCAAGATGGGCACAAAGGAGTGGGCAGCAAAGCCGCACAGATCAGAGCTTCACCCAGGGAGACAACAATGGCTGAGGCATTGGTGATTCAGAGAAGTGGCAAGGACAGCTGGTCTCAGAGGAGGTTGAGAAGTAAACTGCGAGGCGGCATAAAGTTGCCTCCGGTCCAATGCATCTCCAGTCTCAGCTTCACCCGAAACTTTACATTCTCTTTCTTTGAGCTGCCTCACTACCAGTCGCAGCAGTATAGAGCACAGAGGACACTCATGTCAAACATATTCATGAATGAACCCCTGGGGACTGCCAAAACAAAGAGAATTTCTCCCAGCACAAAGTAGAGAAACTTATCTTGCCTTTTGACATAATAAAACTTTCCCGTTGAATGAAGAGGTTGAGCCAGTCACTTAGGATGTGTTTATGCTCCACATTTTGTGATGGACCATTCCCAAATTTCTGCTGCACTCCCATTGATGCGACTGAATGTAAAGTGGAATCGTTGTCACAGCCTAGTCTTAACAGAGATGTGTGCAAAGAATTACTCTGACTATGAATTTAGGGTTTTCAGTCAGTTGTCAGGCATTTCAGAAATACTTAAATCTTTTAAATAAAACAAAGCATACAATATTTGTACAATCCTATAATAGGCCTCAAATGGAGTCCTGTTTCCAATATTCATCTCCTCTCATGATAGGCGACATTGAAGTTTTAGAAAGAGGACAGACGAGACTAATCCAGGACTAATGCCCAATTTAAGGTATCCTAGTTGACATGAAAAGCTGTAAGAGTTAGCACTCGAGAGAAGCAAGTCTAAGTGAGTGGTCTGCTTAATGTTGAAGTGATGAAAGAAGTGCTGCAATAAGTTTTTTCCAACAAAATAGGCTAGGAAGCAAATGAATTACAGATTTATGCTGTACAAGAAAGAAAAAACTTGTACTTTATAAGAAGTTTTTACAACCTCAGGATGTCTCGAAGCACTGTACAATTATTTTTGAAGTCACTGTTATAAGAAATGTGACAGTTCTCACATAGCAAACTCCCCCAAACAGTAACACGATAATGGCCAGATAATCTGTTTTTCTGCTGTTGTTTGTGGGATATATATTGGCCAGGCGATTAGAGCGAACTCCTTTGCTCTTGCAAGGAATGATCTTGCAAGTGAAATTTAAAGATTTTGTTTTGAAGCCTTTAAAACATGCTAAGTTGTATGTTTAACAAGTTCAGAAGGCCATTGAGATGTGTTTGAAATTGTAAGAGCAAAAGGAATGCTTTTAAAAGTGACATCCAGGAAAGGAAATGCCAGCCTGTTCAAGGTATTACCTGAATACTTCTGCTCAGGGACAAACACTAACTCTTCATCCTAAGGTAACCTAGTTCACCACATATCCTTTCTTTCTCAGAAGCACTGCTCTACATAACCATCTATTCCTAGCAATTCAAAAAACTATTTCACTCAAAGTTACAAAAATGAAACCAGAAGTCTCCCTCTTTAACCAGTGGGTGTTTCCCTCAAGCTTAAAATAAAACTCTCCTTATCTTCTTTAAACTTGAGCTTGCTTGTTCAAATATAAAAATCCATTCATTCTAAAGCTAAATATCAAAAACTGTTTTAAAAGAAATCACCATGGCTACAGAACTTAATTGAATAATGAGGATGGGCAATAAATGTGGTTCTTGTCAGTGTGAAATGACTTAATATTGCATAGAACAAATGTTAAATCAATGTTGTGTACAAATGGTAAATTAGGGTAACGGTTCTAGGGTGTCCATTTGGTTTCTTTTTCTTAAAAAAACGTCAAATACTATTTCAATCAATTGTTCTCCGGTCCACACCACCATCTCTTTGCTACAAAGATGCAGCAATCCTTGCAGTTGGTTATTTCTATACCATTACTGCTTGAACTAGCTAACGGTGAGACAGGTTGAGAAGGCTAGCTGTCATCACGAATGACCAAAGGTTGAAAGGAACCTGGTCACCTATAACAGCAGTCTATGTTTAGCCATTTAGTAGACTTTATTCACTTTTGACAGGCTGATATATCAATTAAGGAGAAAGTAAAAGGGAAGACGCTTTTAATCGGTTGTCAGAATAAAGCGTCTAGCTCACTTGCCTAACCAAATGTGAATGGATCTCTCACTCTGGGGAGTGCATTTGAGAGATAAGAATCCCCCCTTTACAGTATCGCACACTGCCTAGTAATTCGCCAGTTGATATTTGATTCAAGGTGCTCAAACAGTAGGGAGTGAGTATGCATGTTCTACCTCCTTGGGAGCATGGTTGGCGTGGATCAATTGGGGACTGAAGGATCTCTATATGACTCTAAGCCATCATAAAATACAGTCTTTGGTGTTTTTGCATTACGGCACCGTAAACGGTGATTACCATTTGTCTAACAGTCTTTGAAAATATGTGTGCGCACCCTGATCATAGAAGATTGAACATACAGCACAGTACAGGCCCTTCATCCCTCAATGTTGCGCCGACCTGTAAAGCCAATCTGAAGCTCATCTAACCTACACTATTCCATTCTCGACAGTATGCCTATCCAATGACCACTTAAATGCCCTTAAAATTGGCGAGTCTACTACTGTTGCAGGCAGTGCGTTCCATGCCCCTACTACTCTGAGTAAAGAGACTACCTCTGACATCTGTCCTATATCTATCACCCCTCAATTTAAAGCCATGTTTTCTCATGCTAGCCATCACCATCTGAGGAAAAAGGCTCTCACTGTCCACCCCATCTAACTCTCTGATTATCTTATATGTCTCAATTAAGTCACCTCTCAACCTTCTCTCTTATGAAAACAGCCTCAAGTCCCTCAGCCTTTCCTTGTAAGACCTTCCCTCTATACCAAAATCTTTTAAATAAAACAAAGCATACAATATTTGTACAATCCTATAATAGGCCTCAAATGGAGTCCTGTTTCCAATATTCATCTCCTCTCATGATAGGCGACATTGAAGTTTTAGAAAGAGGACAGACGAGACTAATCCAGGACTAATGCCCAATTTAAGGTATCCTAGTTGACATGAAAAGCTGTAAGAGTTAGCACTCGAGAGAAGCAAGTCTAAGTGAGTGGTCTGCTTAATGTTGAAGTGATGAAAGAAGTGCTGCAATAAGTTTTTTCCAACAAAATAGGCTAGGAAGCAAATGAATTACAGATTTATGCTGTACAAGAAAGAAAAAACTTGTACTTTATAAGAAGTTTTTACAACCTCAGGATGTCTCGAAGCACTGTACAATTATTTTTGAAGTCACTGTTATAAGAAATGTGACAGTTCTCACATAGCAAACTCCCCCAAACAGTAACACGATAATGGCCAGATAATCTGTTTTTCTGCTGTTGTTTGTGGGATATATATTGGCCAGGCGATTAGAGCGAACTCCTTTGCTCTTGCAAGGAATGATCTTGCAAGTGAAATTTAAAGATTTTGTTTTGAAGCCTTTAAAACATGCTAAGTTGTATGTTTAACAAGTTCAGAAGGCCATTGAGATGTGTTTGAAATTGTAAGAGCAAAAGGAATGCTTTTAAAAGTGACATCCAGGAAAGGAAATGCCAGCCTGTTCAAGGTATTACCTGAATACTTCTGCTCAGGGACAAACACTAACTCTTCATCCTAAGGTAACCTAGTTCACCACATATCCTTTCTTTCTCAGAAGCACTGCTCTACATAACCATCTATTCCTAGCAATTCAAAAAACTATTTCACTCAAAGTTACAAAAATGAAACCAGAAGTCTCCCTCTTTAACCAGTGGGTGTTTCCCTCAAGCTTAAAATAAAACTCTCCTTATCTTCTTTAAACTTGAGCTTGCTTGTTCAAATATAAAAATCCATTCATTCTAAAGCTAAATATCAAAAACTGTTTTAAAAGAAATCACCATGGCTACAGAACTTAATTGAATAATGAGGATGGGCAATAAATGTGGTTCTTGTCAGTGTGAAATGACTTAATATTGCATAGAACAAATGTTAAATCAATGTTGTGTACAAATGGTAAATTAGGGTAACGGTTCTAGGGTGTCCATTTGGTTTCTTTTTCTTAAAAAAACGTCAAATACTATTTCAATCAATTGTTCTCCGGTCCACACCACCATCTCTTTGCTACAAAGATGCAGCAATCCTTGCAGTTGGTTATTTCTATACCATTACTGCTTGAACTAGCTAACGGTGAGACAGGTTGAGAAGGCTAGCTGTCATCACGAATGACCAAAGGTTGAAAGGAACCTGGTCACCTATAACAGCAGTCTATGTTTAGCCATTTAGTAGACTTTATTCACTTTTGACAGGCTGATATATCAATTAAGGAGAAAGTAAAAGGGAAGACGCTTTTAATCGGTTGTCAGAATAAAGCGTCTAGCTCACTTGCCTAACCAAATGTGAATGGATCTCTCACTCTGGGGAGTGCATTTGAGAGATAAGAATCCCCCCTTTACAGTATCGCACACTGCCTAGTAATTCGCCAGTTGATATTTGATTCAAGGTGCTCAAACAGTAGGGAGTGAGTATGCATGTTCTACCTCCTTGGGAGCATGGTTGGCGTGGATCAATTGGGGACTGAAGGATCTCTATATGACTCTAAGCCATCATAAAATACAGTCTTTGGTGTTTTTGCATTACGGCACCGTAAACGGTGATTACCATTTGTCTAACAGTCTTTGAAAATATGTGTGCGCACCCTGATCATAGAAGATTGAACATACAGCACAGTACAGGCCCTTCATCCCTCAATGTTGCGCCGACCTGTAAAGCCAATCTGAAGCTCATCTAACCTACACTATTCCATTCTCGACAGTATGCCTATCCAATGACCACTTAAATGCCCTTAAAATTGGCGAGTCTACTACTGTTGCAGGCAGTGCGTTCCATGCCCCTACTACTCTGAGTAAAGAGACTACCTCTGACATCTGTCCTATATCTATCACCCCTCAATTTAAAGCCATGTTTTCTCATGCTAGCCATCACCATCTGAGGAAAAAGGCTCTCACTGTCCACCCCATCTAACTCTCTGATTATCTTATATGTCTCAATTAAGTCACCTCTCAACCTTCTCTCTTATGAAAACAGCCTCAAGTCCCTCAGCCTTTCCTTGTAAGACCTTCCCTCTATACCAGGCAACATCCTAGTAAATATCCTCTGAACCCTTTCCAAAGCTTCCCCATCCTATAATACGGTGACCAGAACTGTACACAATACTCCAAGTATGGCCGTACCAGAGTTTTGTACAGCTGCAGCATGAAATGATGATCAGTGGTTGGAGCTACTAATGCTGGTCATGGTTCGTGTTGCATTTCTTGTCTACTTAATGGGAGTTGTCTGCTCACTATTGTTATTGCTTCTTCTATCGCTATCAGTGTCGGTCTCTCAATTAGCTGATACACCACACAACGAAATGCAGCACCCACAGCTCCATTCAAATGGGGGTGACACAAAAACACTCACCTACCAGTCAAACAACTGGTAAGTATCTTACTATAGTTGCTCCATTTGGGAAGCGTTCAAGACTTGCCAATTGGGGAAAAAATAGAAGCCGGGTGAGAACAGCAATAGGAGCATTCTGCCACACCAATGCCTCACCCACCCATTCCTGTGACCCCCACCTGTCCCAAGTGTAACAGAGCCTGCGGTAGCCACATTGCTCTGTACACCCACCTATAGACTCATCCTGAGAGTGGAAGACAGTCATTCTCATCTGAGGGACAGCCGATGATGATTCATCGAATTTTAACTTGAGATACTATCTTCGTTGCTTATCATGATGTGGAGGTGCTAGTGTTGGACTGGGGTGGACAAAGTTAAAAATCACACAACACCAGCTAATAGTCTAACAGGTTTATTTGAAAGTACAAGCTTTTGCAGCGCTGCTCCTTTGTCAGGTAGCTAGCTGACAAAGGAGCACCGCTCCAAAAGCTACAGATGTTTCAGTAAGATTAGGGAGGGTGGTAAAAAAAGGAGGGGGGGTGGCATTGCTAATTAGAAATGGTATAACGGCTGCAGAAAGGAAGTTTGAGGGGGATCTGCCTCTGGAGGTAGTATGGGCTGAAGTCAGAAATAGGAAAGGTGCAGTCACCTTGTTGGGTGTTTATTATAGGCCCCCCAAAAGCAGCAGAGATGTGGAGAAACAGATTGGGAAACAGATTTTGGAAAGGTGCAGAAGCCACAGGGTCGTAGTCATGGGCGACTTCAACTTCCCAAATATTGATCGGAAGCTCTTTAGATCAAGTAGATTGGATGGGGCGGTGTTTGTGCAGTGTGTCCAGGAAGCTTTTCTAATGCAGTATGTAGAGTGTCCAACCAGAGGGGAGGCCATATTGGATTTGGTACTCGGTAATGAACCGGGACAAGTGGTGGGCTTGTTAGTGGGTGAACATTTTGGTGATGGTGACCACAATTCTGTGACTTTCACCTTGGTTATGGAGAGAGATAGGTGCGCACAACAAGGTAGATTTTACAATTGGGGGAAGGGAAATTACGATGCTGTAAGACAGGATTTGAGGAGCATACGTTGGGAGCATAGGCTGTCAGGGAAGGATGTGGTGGAAATGTGGAACTTTTTCAAGGAGCAGATACGACGTGTCCTTGATATGTATGTACCTATCAGGCAGGAAAGAAATGGTCGTGTGAGGGAGCCTTGGTTGACTAGGGAGGTTGAATGTCTAGTAAAGAGGGAGAAGAAGGCTTACATAAGGTTGAGGAAACAGGGTTCAGACAGGGCAGTGGAGGGATACAGGATAGCCAGAAGGGACCTGAAGAAAGGGATTAGGAGAGCTAAGAGAGGGCATGAAAAATCCTTGGCGGATAGGATCAAGGATAACCCCAAGGCATTTTATGCGTATGTGAGAAACCTGAGAATGACGAGAACGAGGGTAGGTCCGATCAAGGACAGTGGGAGACTGTGTATTGAGTCGGAAGAGATAGGAGAGGTCTTGAACAAGTACTTCTCTTCAGTATTTACGAACGAGAGGGACCGTATTGTTGAAGAGGAGAGTGTGAAACGGACTGTTAAGCTAGAAGAGATACCTGTTAGGAAGGAAGATGTGTTGGACATTTTGAACAACTTGAGGATAGACAAGTCCCCCGGGCCTGACGGGATATATCCTAGGATTATGTGGGAAGCAAGAGAGGAAATTGCAGTTACGTTGGCAATGATCTTCTCGTCTTCACTGTCAACGGGGGTGGTACCAGGGGACTGGAGAGTAGCGAATGTTGTGCCCCTGTTCAAAAAAGGGAATAGGGATAACCCCGGGAATTACAGGCCAGTTAGTCTTACTTCTGTGGTAGGCAAAGTAATGGAAAGGGTACTGAGGGATAGCATTTACGAGTATCTGGAAAGACACTGCTTGATTAGGGACAGCCAGCACGGATTTGTGAAGGGTAGGTCTTGCCTTACAAGTCTTATTGAATTCTTCGAGGAGGTGACCAAGCATGTGGATGAGGGTAGAGCAGTGGATGTAGTGTACATGGATTTTAGTAAGGCATTTGATAAGGTTCCCCATGGTAGGCTTATGCGGAAAGTCAGGAGGCATGGGATAGAGGGAAATTTGGCCAATTGGATAGAAAACTGGCTAACCAGTCGAAGGCAGAGAGTGGTGGTAGATGGTAAATATTCAGCCTGGAGCCCAGTTACAAGTGGAGTTCCGCAGGGTTCAGTTCTGGGTCCTCTGCTGTTTGTAATTTTTATTAATGACTTAGATGAGGGAGTCGAAGGGTGGGTCAGTAAATTTGCAGATGATACGAAGATAGGTGGAGTTGTGGACAGTGAGGAGGGCTGTTGTCGGCTGCAGAGGGACTTAGATATGATGCAGAGCTGGGCTGAGGAGTGGCAGATGGAGTTCAACCCTGCCAAGTGTGAGGTTGTCCATTTTGGAAGAACAAATAAGAATGCGGAATACAGGGTTAATGGTAGGGTTCTTAGTCAGGTGGAGGAACAGAGGGATCTTGGGGTCTATGTACATAGATCTTTGAAGGTTGCCACTCAGGTGGATAGAGTTTGTAAGAAGGCCTATGGAGTATTATCGTTCATTAGCAGAGGGATTGAATTCAAGAGTCGTGAAGTGATGTTGCAGCTGTACAGGACTTTGGTTAGGCCACAGTTGGAGTACTGTGTGCAGTTCTGGTCGCCTCACTTTAGGAAAGATGTGGAAGCTTTGGAGAGGGTGCAGAGAAGATTTACCAGGATGTTGCCTGGAATGGAGAGTAGGTCGTACGAGGATAGGTTGAGAGTTCTCGGCCTTTTCTCGTTGGAACGGCGAAGGATGAGGGGTGACTTGATAGAGGTTTATAAGATGATCAGAGGAATAGATAGAGTAGACAGTCAGAAACTTTTCCCCTGGGTACAACAGAGTGTTACAAGGGGACATAAATTTAAGGTGAAGGGTGGAAGGTATAGGGGAGATGTCAGGGGTGGGTTCTTTACCCAGAGAGTGGTGGGGGCATGGAATGCGCTGCCCGTGGGAGTGGTAGAGTCAGAAGCATTGGCGACCTTTAAGCGGCATTTGGATAGGTACATGGATGGGTGCTTAATCTAGGTTAGAAGTTCGGCACAACATCGTGGGCCGAAGGGCCTGTTCTGTGCTGTATTGTTCTATGTTCTATGTTCTATGTTCCAAATAAACCTGTTGGACTATAACCTGATGTTGTGTGACTTTAACGTCGTTCCTTACGTTACAGCTGGATTAGGGTTATGTGCATGTTGATGGATAAAGCAGAAACAAATTAGGATGTTTAAAATTCATGTTTATTTTTATTTAAAAGCTGGGGGCACAGAAAATGGAATACGTTCAGATCAAGAGCAGGATGTAGAGGCCAGAAATATCATACAGTAGTGAAATGGCATTGTGGCCAGTGTTGTAATTCATTCAATAATGAGATGAAAGCTCTCTTCCAGAAGTAACTTGGCGACTCTGAATGTAATTGATTTTGCAACTAACACCTGCATCTGCTTCAGACAAGTCATGCTCTTGGAACAGATGATGATGTGCAGAGAGGTGGTAGGTTCTGTCTGCTGGTATACAGAGTAAGTCTGAACACCAAACTTCAACGTTTTAAATCTCATTCACACCTGACTATACAAAGAGGTAAAACAGTGATGTTCCGCTGATCTGTCAAGCTGCTCTGCTCGCTGTTGGCAGGTCTCGGCAGTGTTAGTCTTTGCTGACCTGCTGGTGGAATGTGAAGACCGTCGAGTTTTCTGTTTCCATATCTTGCGAAGGTGCCGAACACATTGCTGGATTCTCAGAGCTGGCTTGGGGGTGTGATGTGCATTGTGCCCAACGCTGTGTGAAACACTTCTCTCAATGCTTTCATCAGCTGCAGGCGAGCAAACATCTGGTTGAACAAGTGTTCCAATGGTTCCTGTGGAGTGAGAAGCTACCTTGAACATTGAGTAAAAATAATGGGGGAGTGGTCTCAGCTATTCCAGTAAAGCCAAAGAAACAGATTTTTTGGGATCCCCCTCCAAAACATCACTTAATAGTAAGCAGTGGTCTGCCTTCTCCAGCATGTTTTAATGGGATGTGAGTGTCACTGATTGGGCATCAAAGCTGCTCTAGAACCTCTTGCTCAAAGGAATGAGGGGAGTTGAGCCTTCTACGTTGTTAAGGAAATGGGAAGGGAGATGTATTCTGACTCTTCCACACTCTGTCTCTCCTGTTCCTCCTCTGTTGGTCCAAACATAGGAACGCACGGGCCTTCACTTCTTTTTATGGACACAGATGAGATTGGTCTCTCCATATGAAGAACTGTTTGGACCAGCACCTTGCCTTTTCTTGGTTACAATACACCAGGCTATCCAAGATATTGCTTTCTAAACTACTGGCCCATTTTTGAAAATACCAAGGTAGGGCAAAGCAAAACATGAGGTCACTTCATAAACCATGGCAGAGCTGTGTGAAACTGGGCCTGGAATACTGGAGGAGGTGACATTTCCTCCAATTAACTACTGGGAAGACCAGCCCATGAGACAAGTTCTGTTTCCTAGACATTCCTTGCCCTGGTAATTGTCTGAGGCTAAACCAGACTTTGCAACCTCAATGTTGTATTTGACTCTGAGATAAGATTCTGATCACATCTGTGGCATCTCTAACACCACTGACTTTTGTCAATGTGACATGTCCTGATTCTACTACTATAACCCTTATACCCTTTGGTTACCTCTAGACTTGACTACCACAATGAACTCTTGTCTGTCATTCATCTTCTAGCCACCTATCTTCTACTTCGCCAATCATCTAAAGTCATGCTAAACTCCACTGCCTACATATTAACTTGCACCAAATTTCATTTAGTCATCACCGATGTGCTTACTGCCCTACATTGGGTTCCCATGAAGCAACAGTTCAATTTTTAAAACTCTCATCCTTGCTTTCAAGTCCCTCATGTCATCTCTGGTTCTGCAACATCCTCTGGACCAACAATGAGATAGCTGCATTCCTATAATGCTCGTACACGTTTTGTTTTCATTGCTCTGGGACCATGGTGAATGCGGGCCTTGAACTTTACACTCCTGGTAAAGGTTCAATTCCCAGCTTATGCTCAGCTGTTACCTTTCACGTTCTCTTTCTCCTAACTTTGAACCCACTTTGTGTTTGCTTAGTTTATTAACTTCAAGGATGTGTTTTAAATGTCATTAAGACTGGAAATCCAACAACACATTGTTGTGATGGATGGTGAACTGATCAGATTCAGTGTCAAATGTTTATCTTTGCTTTCCAGGGAATCCTATCCCTATCCTCCAACGATGGCTGTAACCAAACTTGACTTGAATTTGATTTGTCAGTGGGATTTTCTCCAAATGCACTCTTAATCAAATTGAAATCATGATATTATGACTAACAAAGATGCTGATGTAGCAGAAAGTGTGCTTGCTGACTATAGCTAACCAACCCTCCCCATCTGAATTTTAGAATATGGGTTTCTTCAGAATTCTCTTCCGGTTCCTCCGCCTTGGGCTTGGAGTAGCATGGAGCAAAAAGGTGAAATTGGCCCTGATTCATGCTCGACATAGCTGCTGTGAGTTCCTGATCAAGGCTGACTCAAAAACAAAGATAATGTATCTTCAGTGATAGTGATGCATTAAAGTTCATTTTGGGTAGATGGAATTATAGTGACAATGTACATTTGATGCAGTGTTGTTGGCTGAAGCTGTGAGTAGTGATGGTAAAGGCTCCAATGGCATTTTTTCCATCAGACAGATGCTCAGGAATATCTCCTGCTCTTACTGCCATTGGTGTGTGTTGGAAGATTTGCAAAGCCTGTTGGCTTTGTTGTGTGTATGTACCCTTCTCGGTCATCAAGTCCCTGAGTGGAACCCATACCCAGAGCTACTAGCTCAGAGTAGAATGCTACCCAATGTCCCACAAAATCTCTGTGGTATGTTGGAAATCTGGTATTGCCATACTAGAACTCTATCAGTAGCATCAGTAGATGACAAAAAATTAGATTTAAAAAAAAATAAAAATGGAGCAAGAAAAGCCTTAAATAAAAAATATTTCCTTTCCACTCTTCATAAATCAAGATATTTCAACACCTAGGCACATGAAAATGGGCCTATCTTCGCTCTTCACCTCATACATAATTGGGTTTGATTACATAACGATGATCAGACAATAACTTACAACATTGATACTTACTCCAAGTATGTGCACACGGTTGTAATAGGAGCTGAAATCAATGCTGAGGTTTACAAGAAACTTGCAGACCTAAAACATAAATTATATTGAGAAGAAGATACTTAGTACTTGATAAAGGAAGTTAAGTGCCTTTTACAATTTGAACATATCACTAAAAAGTGCACTTTTATAAGCTTCCAATGAGACTTGACAGGTTAGATGTGGAAAGGCTGTTGCCCTTTCTAGGAAACTCCAGGACCAAGAGGCATAATCTCAGAATAAGAAGTCGCTCATATAAAACAGAGATTAGGTGGAATTTCCTCTCTCACAGGGTGGTGAATCTGTGGAATTTTCTTTACCACAGAGGGCTATCAAGGCTGGGTCATTCAGTCTATTCAAAGCTGAGATAGATGTTTTAATCAGTAAGAGAATCAAGGGTTATAGGGAAAAAGGCAGGAAAGTGGAGTTGAGAATTATCAGATAAACTATCTCAGTAAATGGCGGAGCAGACTTGATGGGTTGAATGACTTAATTCTGCTCCTTATAAAGAGTTTACAGCCATTATTTGGAGTTGTAATGCAGAAAATACGGCAGCCAATTTGCTTGCAGCAAGATCCCAAAAAAGCAATTTGATATTATCTGTATCAGATGTTATCCGTGAGTGATGAAGGATAATGTTGACTTAAATGCTGACATTCTCCACACTCCTCTTTCAGCTGAGCTGCAGATCATTTACCCTGAGAGGATGGCTGGGATCTGAATTTAATGTCTCATGTGAATGGCTGTATTTACTGCTGGACAGTATTCTTTTAATACTGTACTGTGGTGTCAGCCAAGATTATACACTCTCACCTCTGGAGAATAATTCTAATCCATGGCCTGCTGATTCAGGGGCAAGAATATTATCACCACCAGGTTGTGTCTGACACCTTAACAATCTGCAATGAAGATTTAGTCCTTGCCAGGAGAGAGGACACTCTGGAGGAGCTAGGAAATTAAGGGAAGGAGAGTAAGATCAGTTGGTGAGAAGTCCAAAAAGTTTTCCAAGCCAAGTAAAGAGAGAGAGAACCACTAGAGGTAATTTAGGGAGACCATTTCAGAGGTTAGTATGGTGGTTAATCTTTTACACAGACTACAGGAGGGCTTGGGTATGCAGGTTATGTTTATTTAAATAATCTCAGACAGAGATTCTGTCTTAGATGGACTAAATACCCATCCTGGATCTGTCCAGTATCAACCTGTGATCACATATGTATGTATTATTTGCATTCATTCTTGTACAATAAACAGAAATCTTCCAACTAAGGTGTCCCTTCTATCCCGTCTACAGGAATCTGTTTAGGCTGATCTCAAGGCTGATACTAGCCTTAGTGTGTACAACGTTCCTGTTCAGTCTTTTCTGCCAGTGTGGATACTTGGGGTGTTCAAAGTTCAAGTCTGCTTAAATGTACTAACTTACTGTACAAGCTTTTATGGTGTCATCTTACTCCTGTTGTAACTCTTTTTATAACTATTTTTAAATTTCTAGCACATTCATAGCCACTGAAAAGATTGGCCTTCAATGTTGTAGCAGATAATCATTAATCCAGGGCTGTCAAATGCTATTCAATAATGCGTGCTGTCAAATTTTATTTATCTTGCACAATACCGCCAATGTTTAAAATTCAAACTACCAACTGATTAACTCTCAGACAGCTTGGATATCTGCAATTCTAACACTCTTACCTAAGTTGGATTTGTATAAAATATGAATTAATGCAACATGCAGCTGAGTGACCCTTGGAAATATTTAGCTGTATGTGACGCACCGCTGAGCTAATCAGCTGCCCTTAGAAAGAGCTGGCACGTGTATGGAGGGCCAAATGGCCTCCTTATGTGCTGTAAGATTCTATACCAGCAGTTCTAAAAACATTTTAGTTGGAAACGAAAATCTGTCCTTTTTGCTTATTAGTTCTACTTACTGCCTCGGTGTTGATGGTCAGACGAATTCCTTTAGTTGAATTCAGGGATTGTGTAATCTGACAAAGCACATCCTGGAATGGAATAACATAATTGTACAGCAACAGCCACTCCCCCTGCACAAGGAGGAAACTGTGGTTACTTCTTGCGTATAACTTGAACGTTTTTAAAAAAAAATTACACTCAAACACTGGCCTTAAAAATGGCCTTGGATCCGTCCCACTGAACTGTTAACAATCCTGCACTTTTTTTCCCTCCAACTTCTCAATACATTTTTAAATAGATTTCCAATGTTCAGTGACCACTACAAATTGCATGCAACTTGAGTTGCACATGCAATGGTTGGCAGCTTAATGGCTTCACATAAGTGCCAATTTGGCAGCAGATTTCAGTCAGGCAAGAAAGTCAAGCTTTGGCTTGGCTTCATATCAGTTGCCAAACAAATCAATTTGTTTGAACATGTTATGACACAGCTCTGTGGTAGGTGGGACTTGAATCCAAATCTCTAACCTAGGGGTAGAGATACTACCACTGTATAACAAGAGCCCTTACTACTTTCTATATCTAGTTTTTCAATTTATCCATACTGTCAAATGCTTAGCAGGGACAGTCAGACTTCAGATTTGTAAAGTTAGATCAGATCTCGCTTATTTCGAAGTCTAGTAGCTGTTGTCAGGGAAATGTGAATTTCCCACAAACAGCAGGCTAAACAGATTGAGGCTGTAACTTTTGAGTTTAGAAAAAACCGAAAGGTGATTTTATTGAGACACTTAAGATTGAGGGATCTTGATAGATGCTGACAAGATGTTTCCTCCTCTGGAAGAATCTAGAATGAGAGCCACAGCTGGAAGGTTGGGAGTCTCTCATCTCTGAAAGAATTGTTGGTCTTTACAATTCTCTTATACAGAGAATAATAGAGGCTGGACAATTGCGTATATTCAAAGGCTGAATTACACAGGTCTTTGATTGACAAAGGAGTCAAAGGTTAGATCTACTGTGGAGCCAGCTGTGGTCAGAGGGGATGGTTGCTATGTCCACACACATATTTCACGGTGAGTTGTGCCATTTTGCTTGGTATTCATGCAGAACTCCTGGTTTATGCTGGTGGAAAAGGTTTTCAGGTTGTTTAGTGAGTGCAAGCTCTTTGCAAATTTATAAAGAGGTGGACAGGTTCCTAGTTGAGGGGCCACTCAGGACATCAAGAGGTTGTGTAATTCGACAGGGAAACTCTGGGCCCCAGACATGGCAAATGATTCTTAAAATTAGAGCCAAACCATTCAGGAATGATGTTAGGAAACACTTTTTTCGCTTAAAAACTAGGGGAACAGGATACTGATGTGGAAGCTCAGCCATGATCATAATGAATGGTGGTGCTGGCTCGAAGGGCCGAATGGCCTATTCCTGCATCTATTGTCTATTGAAATATGAAACTGTTAAGGAGGCCAAGCTAAACATTATGACAGAATTTCGTAAGGCAAGAGCCTAAGGTTTACAGATTGTAAAGGGGATCCAGTTTATGCTCTGAGCTTCCTAATATTTCTCGAATTTGTTTTTAAGACTCTTTAGCAAGGCTGTGGGTTTCAGTGTGCATTGGCACTGAGTTAAATGGAATTAAAAGCACTCAGCTCAAAATGCATAAGAAACACTTTTAATAGATTTAATATTTACTTTAAAAATTTCAAGCAAATGAAAGACTTAAATGCACAAATCAAAATAAGCTCAGAATATCCTATGACACAATCCATTATTATCCTCATGTTGTGCATCAGTAGTCTCTGATTCTGATCATGATGTGAGGCATGCAAATTCTCATGAATACCTTCACCTTGGACACAGCTGCATCGTTTAAGGGGGACCAGGAGATAATAGCTAAATATTAATAAATGTTCCTATCTCTTAAATTTTGCTAGCCTATCCCATAACCTCATTAACTAATATGGTAGTAGGTCTGTACCATGGGGTATATGTCCCGTGAAGGAAGACTTTGTAGTGGCCTTTTCTCAGTCTTCTTTGTTTCTGATTACTGCAGCACATTTTAATCCTGACAAGGAGGAGAACAATGAATCACATTGCTGATTCGGGATAAGGTACCTCTTCCTGAAGAGCAGAAAAATTCAGCTGCGATGTTTCGGGGAACTTTGGGTATAAGCCTGGAAAAGCAAGGAAATATCTGTTTTAAGAAAATAAACACTACAAACTTTACTGTATTATTTGTATTATGTATTTTGATGTCAAGTAAATTCTCTAGGAAACCGACTTCCAAATCTGAATGCAAGTTTTTTTTGTTTCTCAAGAACTACTGGTTTTTGTTTGAGCCAATGACTAACCTCAAAATCTTTCTATCTGTGTCAAACTAACTGTAGCCATGTTATATTTGTTTCCCTCCTTCCTCAGGTGACAAGGAAAGCAGAGTGGGCAGTGGAGCAAGGAGATATGGAGACAGGGATTGTAAAAAATGACTCTGGGACTTACTTGTCTCCAAGCTCACGTCGCTAGTGTATCATTTGTAGCAACCATCAATTATTTCTAAGCAGGAATCTCTACCAGTTAAGTCAGTGGTACTTACAAGATAACCCTGATGATTGACCATACCACCTGATCCATTGAAGGAATAGACTTGTCACTGGGAGCTGGAATTCTTTCTATGTACTGTATGTCCAGGTAAGTCTCAAGTAATCAGAGAAGAGGTGTGTGAAAGAAAGACCCAAATTAAAGTAGTTTCTTTCAAAACCTCAAGTGTTTGATACTCAAAGAAGTACTTATTTTGAAGTCAAGTCGTTGTTGTCAGGGAAATATGAACTTCCCACAAACAGCAGGCTAAACAGATTGAGGCTGTATCTCGAGATTAGAAAAAAACAAAAGGTGATTTCACTGAAACATTTATAATTGAGGGATCTTGATGGATGCTGACAGGATGTTTCCTCCTTTTGAAGGAATCTAGAATGAGCTTGAAGGTTGGGAGTCTATATTCTCCGATAGGATCATTGGTCTTTGCAATTCTCTTATATAGAGAACAACAGAGGCTGGATTATCGAGTATATTCAAAGGTAAAATTACACAGGTCTTTGATTGACAAAGGAATCAAAGGTTATGTGAGACATGAAGGAAAGTGGTAAGTTCACAATCAGATCAATCATGACTGACTGATTGGCTGACTCAATGGGCTAAATGGCCGACTCCTGCACCTATTTCTTATAATATTATAAAGATCTGATAATCTACTTTTGATGTTATTTGAGGGATTAATGTTGCCCTGAACATGAGAGAGAACATCTCTGCTCTTCTTTGAAGCAGGATCTTTTCATCCACTTGGAAACAGACGAGGCTTTGGTTTAACATTTCATTGAGTTATAACACAGTTGTTCTCTGTATATATAGAAAACTGGATATTTGATTTGGTTTTTAATGGAGGAGAACATGCCCTTGGCAGGACTCCTCTTTGTTACAATGAACCCCCTTTTCCAATTCAACCAGCAATCTAACAACCGGTTTTTCTCAATCAGATTAGCAATCACAAACTTATTGAGTTTGAAGTTTCGCACTTGGAAGGTTAAATGGAACATCTGATGCTGCAGTGAAACAAATCAACTTGTTGGGTTAGCGCAACAATGAAACAGGCACAAATCAGCACAGAATCTGTTTCTGACCCCAAGAAATGTTTCTGAGTATCCTGTGGGAAAATGAGGCCAGATGATTGAGAAACTGAGGACAGGGCTGAAAATGTGTTGCTGGAAAAGCGCAGCAGGTCAGGCAGCATCCGAGGAGCAGGAAAATCGATGTTTCGGGCAAAAGCTCTTCATCAGTAATCTGAGGACAGTCATTTTCCTCCAATATGAGTCAGTGGAGGGAGGAATGGTTGATTTCTGAAGCTGTACGTGAAGTCTTCTATTATGAGACCTGTCTCGCTGCTAACATTGAATTTAAATATTAAAAATCAAGTTTCCCTAGCAAATGCATCCATGGAAACTCATTTCCCAGTTTTGACCATCATCAAAGAACATTGCATAAAACAGATATCTTTTAATATTGAGTGACAATGAATTGACTATTGATTTATGAACTGAGTGGTATTGTTGTTATTTAGAGACTAAATGCAAACCATGGGAGTTTCCAAATGTTTTAGACAGTATAAATCCAATGTTGCTTTTGCATGTTTACAATTCACAATGCAATGTTATGAAATTTAAATTGATAGTTCCACTTCAATCATCCCAGAGAGCTAGTGTACTGACAGTGGACTGAATGGACTCCTTCTGCACCAGACACTTCTGTACCTCTGTTCTTTTCTATATGGAGTGGTCCCCAACAGGAAGATCAAATGGTAATCTATTACCCAAAAGGAAAGGAATCTAGAACTCTGCTTGTTTTTGTTTCCTTAATTGGAACCTTGTGAACCAGCTTGTGGAACCCGGGCGATGTTTGTTTTTCGAAAGGTAAGTCCAAATAGGCTGGTGTCAATGGCAGGAGTAGAATACATCTGTCACCAAAAGCACTCCTGAGAAAGCAAAGCTCGTTTGAGAGTCTGCTTTAACTAATGAATTAGATTGTGGCAGAAGTGCCAAATGAACCTACACTTTTTTCCTACCTATTTGTAAAGACAGTCTCATCTGGCTGGAGATGTTACTTTGTTTACCTCTCTCCAGATACTGGCAGACCTACTGAGTTTCTCCAACACTTTGGTTTCACTTCAAATTTCCAACGTCTACCATTCTTTGTAAAAACTGAAAGAATGGGGTCTCCTTCCCATCAGAAAGTTGTTCTAAAACTTGAAAGGGTTCAGGAAAGATTTACAAGGATGTTGGAGGATTTGAGCTATGGGGAGAGGCTGAACTGGCCGGGGCTGTTTTCCCTGGACCGTCGGAGGCTGAGGGGTGACCTTATAGAGGTTTATAAAATCATGAGGGGCATGGATAGGATAAAGAGACAATCTTTTCCCTGGGGTCATCGGGGGGTCCAGAACTAGAGGGCATAGGTTTAGGGTGAGAGGGGAAAGATATAAAAGAGACCTAAGGGGCAACTGTTTCATGCAGAGGATGGTATGTGTATAGAATGAGCTGCCAGAGGAAGTGGTGGAGGCGGGTACAATTGCAATATTTAAAAGGCATTTGGATGGGTATATGAATGGGAAGGGTTTGGAGGGATAGGTGCCGGGAGCTGCCAGGTGGGACTAGATTGGGTTGGGGTATTTGGTCGGCATGGACAAGTTGGAGCATAGGGTCTGTTTCCGTGCTGTGCATCTCTGTGACTCTATGAACTGCGAGTATTGTAAATCAGAAACTAAAACAGAACTGTTCTAAGGAAGGGTCACTTGACCCGAAACATTAACTTTTATTTCTCTCCACAGATGTTGCCAGACCTGCTGAGCTTTCTCAGCAATTTCTGATTATGTTTCTGCAGTTCTTTGCTTTTATTGGAATTACAATAAACCTGACTAAAGAAAATGCAAACAGTTTGGCTGACTTCTCAATCAATTGCGAATATCTTAGGTTTTACCTTGTTGAACAGACTTGTTGAAATTATCAAATAATGTTGCAAGCCTTGCACAGTTGTACATGACAAATGCTCCACTCTTAGTTCCTTTTGTAGAAATGTTGACCGCTTGTGTCAGGTCCAAATTCAGCTAAAATTCACAGTAGAAGGGGTGAGAGAGAGAGAGAAAAGTGAATTTATGTTGGAATTAACTTTTCCTCACTTGAGCTGCAAAGGTTTCTTGACTGCAAGATTTAAAATCAAATATTTACTGAAATAGTATGTACTTAGCAAATGGCTGACATTTTGCCCTGAGTTAACCAATAAGAGGGGCATACCATCTCCAGCTACCAACCTGCAGCCACCATGTTGAAAAGATTATGGCAGTTGGGGGTAAAAGGGATTGAGAGAAGGGCTATTCAGTCCACCCTTCACATCAAACTGGAATTATTTAAGATACAAATACTAAACACATCAGAGAATTTGCTTCCAGTCCCAATCCAGACATTCATTTTGCTTAATTACTATACTTAAAGATATGGCTCTTATGATCAACTCTAAGTTTTGACTGTTTGAACTCTGAAGTATGTTTTTAGTTGTGTTTCAGTGACGGACATGCTGTCAAGTTGTTTTTTCTGTGGCTCTTCCCTACAGTGACCCAGGGCGTGTTACTGGTGCAAATGGAGTTTGCATGGGCCTCTTAGTGGGGAACAAGCCAGTCTGGCCTGCTTTTGTGAACCAATTGATCTTGAACTGCCAGGGGGGTGGGAGGTGGGATATCACCTCATCATCTTTTTATAAAGATGCTGCAACAAGATTTAAAAGAAAGGCAGAAGGGGAGAAAGGCAGAGAAAGGAAGTCTTTCCCTAAATGTCAATGGCTGCAGCTGGAACATGCACATTACTTACTGGACTGCGGTGTGCTGTTGATAACAACTCGAACCTGATGGTGGCTGAAGTCATGCTGCTGATTATTTCAGTCCATGAATCCCCTGGGGAGAAATGTAATAAGCTTTATTAGGACCAAGCAAATGTCTTCCCATTGATTTCACTACATTTTCAGATAACAATCCTGCTTATCTGCAATCCAACTACAGGACTTAGACGAGTTTCTAGAGAACAGATTGACTGCTACATAGAGCTGAATCTTTCGTTTTTGGCTAAGCCTGATTTGCATGTGTTTTTTGGAGAGTTTGCTGTCGTACCTTCCCAAGCATGCCTCCTTAATTACTTACCTCATATCCAATTTCTGCCCTATCTTACCACAACAACTGGCCAGTTAGCAGAAATCCCAGAATTCACTGACATCCCTTCAGCCTACACCAACTTTAAAATGTCATAGTGCTTGACTGGGTGCACAATCAGTCTGGAGCTATCCTACAACTGACATTTGCCCCAAACAGGGCAGATAGGGGGAAGATCAAGACTCTGCTTGGGGTCAGGGACCTGGTGTCCTGCTTATGGGATTGGTGACAGGGAACCTTCCCCAGAACCAACAGCGGAGGTGATGGAACCAGACCTTGTTACTTCAGGCTGCTACCTGGACCTTTCTGCGCCAGGGTGAATTCACCGTGTTCTTGCCAATATCTCACATCAAACTACCTCTGCTACTGGACACATCTCCTACCAAGGTTCACACACTATTTCCTGTAATGTAATCTCCACGTCCTGTCACCCATACTAATCATGACAGCAGAATCCTGCAAGCTTTCTGCACTGCCTACTCACTCAGTGCACCTCCCCAATTGCGCTAACGATGACAGCTGTTCCACCTACTTTCATTTCAAATAGACAAAGTCTTTTCCCTGGGATCGGGGAGTCCAGAACTAGAGGGCATAGGTTTAAGGTGAGAGGGGAAAGATATAAAAAACACCAAGGGGCAACTGTTTCACACAGAGGGTGGTGCATGTATGGAATGAGCTGCCAGAGGAAGTGATGGAGGCTGGTACAATTGCAACATTTAAGAGGCATTTGGATGGGTATATGAATAGGAAGGGTTTGGAGGGATATGGGCCGGGTGCTGGCAGGTGGGACTAGATTGGGTTGGGATATCTGGTCGGCGTGGATGGTTTGGACCGAAGGGTCTCTTTCCTTGCTGTACATCTCTATGACTCTATGTTATATACCAGCCCCGTCTCTCATTCCATGAGGTAAACAGATCACAATGGGACAGAAAGAATCAAGACAGGAGGTATGCTGCTTTTCATTCAGCTCCTTGCTCCTTATGCGGACATGATCTTGACGCTGACTACGTTGCACTTGGCTTGGACTGGCACTGAAGGCTGTCCTTGGCTTAGTCTGTTAAAACCCCTGATTGAAGACTGACTGACTTGACTGAAGCCTGCTGACAACTATGACAATCTTCCTAGATGTGCTTCTGTGCTAAATGGAAAGACAGCAGTAAAATGAGCCTGGTATCTCTGGCTAAGGGAGCAAATTGCAATAAGGTAATACTAAAAAGGGTGCTGTGCGCACTGAAGTAAGCTCAGAATGAATGAACGTTATGAGAGCAAGCGAACAGTGTGGAGATGCTGCAGTGACAACTATCAATGGAATCCTGCAGCAAGGACATTATGCACTCATAGACTAGTCGAGGGTACGTGGGTTCTTAGAGATACATTTTGGATGCCAATGTCCATAGATATGGGCTGGATGTGGCCAGTGCCCATGCAGTGTGTCCTGAGATATCGGTGCCTGGATTCTAACAAGGAGGTCATTTGGAGAAAGTGGTGACTTGAATTTACCATGTGCTTGCTTTGGTTACTTTCTCAAGGTAAGATGGGAGGTTTACTATTAATGAAACGAGTTGGGCTGTTAACAAAGCATTTAACAACCAACCCCTGCAACTGGTAACCAGCCACAACTCAGTGAGAATTTCACCATGCAGCTTTTCAAAAGCATTAAGGATGGGGCAAGTTCCTTCTGATGTCGAGATGGACCTCACTTATTACTTGATTCTGCCACACATGTTGCCATATTTCATATCACTCAGACCTCCATTTGATTCCACCCATAAAGTGCATTTTTTATTCATTCAGGGGACATGGGCTTTACTAGCTAGGTTAGCATTTATTACCAATCACTAATTTCCCTTGAGAAGGTGGTGGTGAGCTATCTTCTTGAACTGCTGCAGTCTATCTGGTCTGATCTGTTCGGGAGAGAATTCTAGCCATTTGGATATTTCAAAGGGTTTCTTTATCACTTTTAGCCAAAGGCCAAAGGCAGAACAAATTCCACTCTTTTACAGTCCTAAAGGCCAGAATTTTAAAAGTCTTTTGCCTCAGTGACAGCTTACACGCTTCTTAGATCTCCATTATGAACTTCAACATCGGTTACAGAGATGAACCAAATCACTCAGCTACCTTAACCATCTGAATACTGAAGGAAAGTTAATTCGTTGAAAACTGCTGCACACAATATAGTCCAAGCCTTACTGACAAACTTATTGCTCTTAGACAATTGGCACTTGTGCCACTAACAATTTCAGCAGGACTGTTCTCATGAGTTGTTGAAAAAAGAACCAGGTTGAGACATCCTATAATCAACATCACTGATAACAGAACCTAAAGGAAAAGAAGATGGACAAGGAAACTGGATATTAGAGCTCGTACCTTGCACCAAGTTTCCATACTTCATCACAGAGGCATCCTGCATTTGAGACCTTCGAAACCTGGAGGAAAAATTGAGTGAACATTTGAATATATAATTTATTCGAAATTTCTTGCATTCTCCAATTTAACTTAATTATTAGTGATTTAACATATGTTAATTCTACCTAAAACTGAGAATTTCAAGATAATGGCTATATAAAGATTAGTTAAAAATCGAGTACCTCACTGCTGGAAAGGATGACTTCCCACATTACACACTATAGTTGCTTCAAAGGCAATGAGGAAACGTTTACTGATGACCAAAGGGCAGGGTCTGTCCATTGTGACAGACAGTAGTTTAGAATCAGAAACTTCCCTTCAGATGAAATGATAGAAACTTTTCCTGCATCAGGCTCACTGTGTCTGATCTGCAAGTATTTTGCTTACTCACCTTCTCAGACATGCTATGTTGCCTTGTGAATTTAGAAGGGATATATTACTGGGCTCAACTTGTTCAATGTACAACGTTTTAGTCTTTAAAATGCAAAATGTGTATCCCCTGAAATTATTTCATTCCCTTTCTAAATTTTGGTCAGTTTGCAGTTTAGGACAAGCAATTTTATCATTTAATGAATAGTAATTTCATTCTTGCTTTTCATTTGGAGAAAGTACAGAAAATTGTGGGCTTTGAGGAATATTATGCTTGTCAGCTCAGAGCTTTCCAAGAGATAATGTATAAACAGCATAATATTTGCTGAAAGTGACAGTTTGAATTTATAGTGCTAATCACTTAAGGGGAAATGATGGTTGTAATGGCGATGTCATTGGACTAGTAATTCAGAGGTCAGATGAATACTCCAGGGACTTTGGGTACAATCATACCACACTGTTTGAATTTAATTAACAAATCTGGAATATATAATGTCCCTACCTTGTGTGTGACTTCTGATTCTTAACTGCCCTCTGAAATGGCCAAGCAAGCCACTGAGTTCAAAAAGCAGTTAGGGATAGGCAACAAACATTCACATCCCACATGTAAGAAGAATCATACAAAAAAATGCCACATGAATAAAAAGGGCAATGAGGAAAAGGTTGAATGCATTGCAAACCTGATATGTTGGTGAGTGGTGTGGGTATGCAGAACATAAAATTGATACTGAATGAGCAATTGCACTTAGCTTGTATTATCAAGATGGATCAATTGATAAAGCGCAGGTGGAGTGGCATAGGTGCTATACTCTCCAACTAACAATGCAGTGTCTAACTGGGCAGTACTTGATCCTTAAAATTCCTCCATTTGAGTTAGAGTCATAGAGATGTACAGCATGGAAACAGACCCTTCGGTCCAACCCGTCCATGCCGACAAGATATCCCAACCCAATCTAGTCCCACCTGCCAGCACCCCGCCCATATCCCTCCAAACCCTTCTTATTCATATACCCATCCAAATACCTCTTAAATGTTGCAATTGTACCAGCCTCCACCACTTCCTCTGGCAGCTCATTCCATATATGTACCACTGTCTGTGTGAAAATGTTGCCCCGTAGGTCTCTTTTATATCTTTACCCTCTCACCCTAAACCTGTGCCCCCTAGTTCTGGAATCCCTGACCCCAGGGAAAAGACTTTGCCTATTTATCCTATCCATGCCTCTCATAATTTTGTAAACCTCTATAAGGTCACCCCTCAGCCTCCGACACTCCATGGAAAACAGCCCCCACCTGTTAAGCCTCTCCCTATAGCTGAAATCCTCCAACCCTGGAAACATCCTTGTCAATCTTTTCTGAACCCTTTCAAGTTTCATAGCATCTTTCCGATAGGATGGAGACCAGAATTGCACGCAGTATTCCAACAGTGGCCTAACCAATGTCCTGTACAGCCGCAATATGATCTCCCAACTCCTGAATTCAATACTCTGACCAATAAAGGAAAGCATACCAAATGCCTTCTTCACTGTCCTATCAACCTGCGACTCCACTTTCAAGGAGCTATGAACCTGCACTCCAAGGTCTGTTTGTTCAGCAACACTCCCAAGGACTTTACCATTAAGTGTATTAGTCCTGCTAAGACTTGCTTTCCCAAAATGCAGCACCTCGCATTTATCTGAATTAAACTCTATCTGCCACTTCTCAGCCCATTGGCCCATCTGGTCCAGATCCTATTGTAATCTGAGGTAAGCCTCTTTGCTGTCCACTACACCTCCAATTTTGGTGTCATCTGCAAACTTACTAACTGTACCTCTTATGCTCGCATCCAAATCATTTATGTAAATGACAAAAAGTAGAGGACCCAGCACCGATCCTTGTGGTACTCCACTGGTCACAGGCCTCCAGTCTGAAAAACAACCCTATACCACCAACCTCTGTCTTCTACCTTTGAGCTAGTTTTGTATCCAAATGGCTAGTTCTCCCTGTATTCCGTGAGATCTAACCTTGCTAATCAGTCTCCCATGGGGAACCTTGTTGGACGCCTTACTGAAGTCCATATAGATCACATCTACCGCTCTGCCCTCATCAATCCTCTTTGTTACTTCCTCAAAAAACTCAATCAAGTTTGTGAGATATGATTTCCCACATACAGAGCCATGTTGACTATTCCTAATCAGTCCTTGCCTTTCCAAATACATGTACATCCTGTCCCTCAGGATTCCCTCCAACAACTTGCCCACCACCGAGGTCAGGCTCACTGGTCTGCAAGTTCCCTGGCTTGTCCTTATTACCCTTCTTAAACAGTGGCACTATGTTAGCCAACCTCCAGTCTTCCGGCACCTCACCTGTGACTATCAATGATACAAATATCTCAGCAAGAGGCCCAGCAATCACTTCTCTAGATTTCCACAGAGTTCTAGGGAACACCTGATCAGGTCCTGGGGATTTATCCACCAAGACATCCAGCACTTCCTCCTCTGTAATATGGACATTTTGCAAGATGTCACCATCTATTTCCCTACAGTCTATATCATCCATATCCTTTTCCACAGTAAATACTGATGCAAAATACTCATTTTGTATCTCCCCCATTTTCTGCGGCTCCACACAAAGGCCGCCTTGCTGATCTTTGATGGGCCCTATTCTCTCCCTAGTTACCCTTTTGTCCTTAATGTATTTGTAAAACCTCTTTGGATTCTCCTTAATTCTATTTGCCAAAGCTATCTCATGTCCCCTTTTTGCCCTCCTAATTTCCCTCTTAAGTATACTCCTAATTCTTTTATACTCTTCTAAGGATTCACTCGATCTATCCTGTCTATACTTTACATATGCTTACCTACTAGCCTTTCCTTTCACCCTGACAGGAATATACTTTCTCTGGATTCTTGTTATCTCATTTCTGAAAGCTTCCCATTTTCCAGCCGTCCCTTTACCTGCGAACATCTGCCCCCAATCAGCTTTCGAAAGTTCATGCCTAATACCGTCAAAATTGGCCTTTCTCCAATCTAGAACTTCAACTTTTAGATCTGGTCTATCCTTTTCCATCATTATTTTAAATCTAATAGAATTATGGTCGCTGGCCCCAAAGTGCTCCCCGACTGACACCTGAGTCACCTGCCCTGCCTTATTTCCCAAGAGTAGGTCAAGCTTTGCACAAGCCCAATTATTTGCCCTCCTTTGTCCCCATTATTTTTTTTTTGTTTCTTTTGACTTTAGGGGAAAAGCTGATCACATTGAAGGATCGAGTCGGCTCAAAGGGCCTCTTCCTGCTCCTGTTTTCTATGAACTGTCACTCCAAGACAATTGAAATATTGCTTTGTCCTTAAGAAACTGTTTTAGTCAGGATTCTGGAAAACTATCATTTGCCTTTTCAATTCTATTCTGATTAGTAATTTTGCTAAGACTTTCTTTCTTTGCGCTCTTTGATAATATTCTTTATTATTGTCTTTTTTTCTTGGTTGCCCTCTACATTCAGAGTGTAAATAGCCCAAGACCTATCAGTTTTAAGCTCTGGTTTCCCCGTGTCCTTGAGCTTTGTCTTTTCATTACATGAGTGCTCTTTAATTTTCCCCTCTTCCTGTAAATTCCAAAAGTGGGATCAATCACTTTTTAAACTTGGAAGCATTGCATAGGTCTGGAGTGATCAATTCTCCCCGATTTGAAAAGCAGAGCACTTTGCCTATGTACTGTTGGGCAGCATTGAAAGAAATAACTGATTTACATCACATTTTACATGTCCTCAAGATGTTTCAAAATACCTCACAGCCAAGGAATTGTTTTGAAATGCAGCAGTCAATTTGCATACAGCAAGGAGCCACAAACAGTAAGAGATGTAGGAATGTTGTTGACAAGGACTCCTCTGGTCGTTGAATGGTGCCTCATGGTGTTTTGCATCCTTCCACACGGGTAGATGTGGTCTGTTCAGATGCAACTAAAAGGTACCATCTCTGACAATGCATCAATCCCTTCTTGCAACTGAATGAAATTGCCAGTTTATTTTGTGCTCCAAACTAATAGGGCACCTAAAATTCTGCTCTCTTCAGATGCACGGCAAACATTATGGAAGAGGACTGTGTTTATTTTGAAACAGAGTTTACTGTAATCTAACCTAATCCACTGTACTCTGTACTTTGCATATTATCATTAGTTTTAAGATTGAGCCAATAGGTTTTTAATTGAAGGAGGAAGCGCGAGGGGGCATCCAGCAACTTCCTTTTCCTAATGCTCAGGATTTTAGCCACGGTACATTCTTCATTGGAAAGATGGTGCAAATTGGCATCACATAGAAAAACAAAACTTGCATAGCACCATTCACAATCTCAGGAAGTTCCAAAACACTTTATAGCCGATAAACTATATTTCAAGTGCAATCGTTTCTAATCTAATCATACGTGAAGAATAAGAGAATGATCAGGGAGAAGGTAGGGCTGATCGGGGATAGCGGAGGGGACTTGTGCGCGGAATCTGAACAGATAGGGGAAGCCCTAAAGGAGTTTTTCGCTTTGGTTTTCACTAAGGAAAGGGACCTTGTTGTGAATGAGAACTTTGAGGAGCTGGGAGACAGGCTTGAACAGATCGAGATTGATAAAGTTGATGTGCAGGAAATTTTGGCAAACATTAAGATTGATAAGTCCCCAGGGCCAGACCAGATTTACCCCAGGTTGCTCCAGGAAGCAAGAAAGGAGGTTGCTAAGCCACTGGCGAAGATCTTTGCCTCCTCATTCTCCACAGGAGTCGTACCAGAGGACTGGAAGGAGGCTAATGTTGTTCCTCTTTTAATAGGGAAATCCCTGACAATTATAGACCAGTCAGTCTTATGTCTGTGGTCAGCAAGGTTTTGAAAAGAATTCTGAGGGATCGGATTTATGACTATTTGGAAAAGCATAGCATGATTAAAGGCAGTCAGAATGGCTTTGTGAGGGGCAGGTCATGCCTAACTAATCTTATTGAGTTCTTTGAGGAGGTGACAAGACAGGTTAATGAAGGTCGAGCAGTGGATCTGGTCTATATGATAATGCTCCCCATGGTGGACTCATTCATAAAGTCAGGAGGTATGGTTTATGGAGAGATTTGGTTATCTGGATTCAGAATTGGTTGGCTGACAGAACTAGTTGTAGATGGAAAGTATTCTGCCTGGAGGTCAGTGATGAGTAGTGTCCTGCAGGGCTCTGTTCTTGGGCCTCTGCTCTTTGTAGTTTTTATAAATGACTTTGGATGAGGAGGTTGAGGGGTGGGTTAGTAAATTTGCAGATGACACAAAGGTTGGAGGTGTTGTCGATAGTATCAAGGGCTATTGCAGGCTGCAGCGCGACACAGACAGGATGCAGAGCTGGGCTGAGAAATAGCAGATGGAGTTCAACCTGGATAAATGCGAAGTGATGCTTTTTGGAAGGTCAAACTTGAATACTGAATATAGCATTAAAGGCAGGATTCTTGGCAGTGAGGAGGAACAGAGGGATCTTGGTGTTCAAGTATATAGATCCCTCAAAGTTGCCACCCAAGTGGATAGAGTTGTTAAGAAAGCATATGGTGTTTTGGCTTTCATTATCAGGGGGATCGAGTTTAAGAGCCGCGAGGTTTTGCTACAGCTCTACAAGTTTCTGGTGAGACCACACTTGAAATATTGTGTCCATTTCTAGTCGCCCTACTATTGAAAGGATACAGAGGCTTTGGAAAGGGTGCAAAGAAGGTTTACCAGGATGCTGCCTGGACTGGAGAGCTTGTCTTACGAAGAGAGGTTGACTAACCTTGGACTTTTCTCTCTGTATTCTGTGTCGTCATATTGCAAGGAACGTGGCAGCTAATTAGATGTGTATGCAGTAAGGTACCACAAGTAGTGATGGGATAGTAGCTAGTGATGATCTGGAGGGATAAACAATGCACAGCGAAATTCTGGGGGCATATCTCAATATGTAAAGTGTTCACTCAGAGGTTAAAGGACTAAGTATCGTGGATAAGTTTCATAAAAGCAAAGTACTGCGGAAGTAGGAGAGCTGAAATAAAGACAAAGTGCTGGAGAACCTCAGCAGGTACGGGAGCTTCTGTAGACAGAGAGTCAACACTTCAATTTCAACATGACTCTTTTTTATAACAACTGGATAATTTTTAATGCTATACAGGAGCTATGTGCTTTTCGATGGAAGCTGATGCTTGCATTAAATAAAATATAATGGTAGAAAACTGCATGCATTTTAACATCTTTCTTTTGTGTTGAGATCAGCTGCTAAGGTGACTTACTGGAAATACTGTACAGCATGGATGTGAGAGTTTTCGCCAATTACTTTCACTGACCCACACACAAGGTGCTTCTGTGGATGAAAGAGAAATGCACTATAAATATTCTGGAATTCAACATGCCAGTTAATTACATAATAATTAATAATTCTGCGCTCCACAAATCATAAGTCTGAAGGTGGCAGTGTGCTGATGCATGCACCACAGCCAAGGTCCTTCAATACCTAACTATGAAGTTGCAACTAGCTGGCCTCCGAATAGAATTGACATTAGGGCTTTTTTTATACATCCAACAGTTCATTGGCTTTTGGGAGAGAAAAGGGTGTGAATGAAGTTTTGAAATTGTTTAAATTTCTGTCCTGGCAATTATGGAAGTTAAATAATGTTTTGAGGCTCCCCCACTCAGTTCAAATTTATCCCGGTGCTTTGAAAATTGGATCCGTACATCTGCAAAAATCACTTTGGATCTTCAGCCACTGTCTAATTTTATAGGTTAAAACAAAAAGGTGCATCTCAAACTCTTGAAGGAACTATGCAAATAACTGGAATAAACAACTAGAGAGGATGGAACAGATGCAATTTTTGGATTTCAGCTGAAAATTCTAATTGTAGCAAAAGGGCTCAGTGTTCTAATGGAAATCCTCTATGGGTTAATCTTGTATCTGAAAATTAAGAGTTGGCCATCCAGCCTCTTGAGTTGATTGTGCTATTCAATGAGAACCTGGCCTATTTGTCAAACTAACCTGAGTCACTCGATCTCGGCCGGTGTTCAGGATTTGCCAAAGTAGGTCAATCTTCTGCTGCTGAAATTCCTCTTCGCAGCCCACCACATGGATCACCAGACACTCCTCAGCATTCTCCTAAGATACCAAAACAATCTGCTGACTTTTCAAAACATATTTACATTTGAAATTGTGTTAATCAGGTGAGAGACGAGGCTATTTGGCCATCATGACCGTACCAACTCTCTAAAAGAGCTATCCATTTATTCCTTAAAGCCCTGCAAACCTTTCCCTTTTAAGAACCATAAGAAATAGGAGCGGAAGTAAGGCCATTCAGCCCATTGAGTCCACTCCACCATTCAATCATGGCTGATTGGCATTTCAACGCCACTTACCCGCACTCTCCATGTATCCCTTAATTCCTTGTGAGATTTAAGAATTTATCAATCTCTGCCTTGAAGACATTTAACATCCCAGCCTCCATTGCGCTCCGTGGCAATGAATTCCACATCTAAGAATGTCTCCAATTCCTTTTTGAAAGTTGTTCTTGAATCTACTTCCCCCATCCTTTCAGACAGTGCAATCCAGATCTCCATGAATCATCAGCTTTGTTCAAAAAAACCTACCTTGTTCCTGCATCTTTTGGCAATTACCATAAACATGTTTCCCACCCAGTTTAATTATAAATAATATTTTACTGTAACAAATATAGTCCCCTGTTCCACAATGCCAGATACCACATCTAACCGAAAAGGTTTGGTGGCTGCACTACCACTTTGAGCATTTTACAGACTCATTTGTTATCTATTTGCAGAATTAATACATCCCTCTGTTATCTGACAGCTCAAAACTAAACAGAATTTAAAATACATGGCAATGTTACGAAAACACCCACTAGGAGAACTAGTTCAGGAAGGGGAAACTTTACAATGACACTGTTCTGAGGCTAACATTGAATCAATGGAAAAAGCTTTATTATGTCGACTGACATCCCTCAGGATGCAGATTTGTAGCTTAGAACAGGATTCAATGAGGGAACAGAGTCTTTTCCATTACAATAAGCTATGCTTTCACTGACCTCTTTGACTATGTGTTGAAGCTCTGCAATCTGTCTCAGTGCTTCCTCCTTCACTGTACAAAGAAGAATCATTTTATATGAGTTAACATTTGGCAGTGCAACATGTATCTTTCTGAGTTTGAATACAGAAAGAAAGATATACTTTTGCTTTTTAAGTGATTAGAATCCCTACAGTGTAGCAAGAGGCCATTCAGCCCAACAAGTCTGCACCAACCATCCAAACAGCATCCCACCCAGAACACTACCCTATCCCCACTTTTACTGGGGCTAATCTGCCTAGCATAGCTAACTTGCCAAACCTGCACATCTTTGGATTGTGGGAGAAAACCAGAAACCCTCACAGAGGCAAGGAGAATGAACAAACTACAGACAGATAGCTGTCCAAGGCTGGAATTGAACCAGGGTTCCTTATGCTATAAGGCAGCAATGCTAACCACTGTGCCACCATGCCACCTTATTCAGTATATGTTGCCATAATCATAAATTAATCTTTAAAAAGACTCCCTGTTGGTTCTACACTTATTCTGTGTGAATAAATTGGATCGCTTTATGTCGCTGTGCTTGTTCATATTGATGCTATTATGAAAGTAATAAATGAATGAAATGTGCACTCCAGATTTGTATTTAGATTTAATCGATACCTGAGAAAATGTAAAGGCTTGTTGTCTAATCTTCTCTTGCATCTAGCTTCTTGTAGCAGCTGTATTTGTTTATTTTACTATATATGAACACAGAATAAGAAACTGTAGGCCACTCAGCCCTTTGATCCTATCCTGCCATTCAATAAGATCATGGCTGATCTGAATTTAACCTCACCTCTACTTTCCTGCAGATTCCCAATAACCTTCCATGCCCTTGATATCTACCTCTGCCTTAAAAATATTTCAAGGTTCTACATCTGTTGCCTTTTGAGGGAGGGAATTCCAAAGACAATCCTCTGAGTGAAAAATTGTTTCTTATCTCTGTCTTAAATGGGCAACCCCTTATTTTTAAACTATGACCTCTAATTCTAGATTCTCCCACACAAGCAATCATTCCTTCAATATCCAAGCAATCAAGTCCCCTCAGGATCTTATACGTTTCAGTTAAGACACCTTTGAATCTCCAGTGTCAAGAGTGTGGTGCTGGAAAAGCACAGCAGGCCAGGCAGCATCTGAGGAGCAGGAGAATTGACATAACCCTTTGGGCATAACCCTTCATCAGGAATGAGGCTTGTGAGCCAAGGGGGTAGAGAGATAAATGAGATGGGGGTGGAGCTGGGGGAAGGTAGCTGGGAATGTGATAGTTAGATGAAGGTGGGGGTAATAGTGATAGGTCGGAGCAGATGGTGGAGCAGATAGGTGGAAAGGAAGATGCACAGGTTGGACAGGTCATGAGGGCAGTGCCAAGTTGGAAGGTTAGATCTGGATTTCCACCTCTGAGTGTCCAGTCAAGCCTTTCTTCATAAGGTGATCTGCTCATTCCAGGTTGCTCTGGACCTTCCCCTTTCTGTTTCTACTGAGCTTCAAGTAACACAATTCTATTTGCATATCCTTGGTGCATTTAAAATCATACCGTTTTCTCTTTCCCAAGATCAAAAAAACCGCAACTCTTTTGCCTCATCCAGTTCTTCTTTTTCTCTTTCTTATTCTCTCTCTATTTCTCCTCAACACTCTCAGGTTTTAAAAGATAACCTCTAAGACTTTAGCTACTTGACAAACTGATCTCTTTCCAATGTCAGGAGTCAATGTCAGGAGTCAGGGTTATAGTCCAACAGGTTTATTTGAAGTCACCTCATCGGACAAAGGAGCAGTGCTCCAAAAGCTTGTGACTTCTGAGTTTATCCACACCAGTCCAACACAGGCACCTTCATATCATGACTCTTTCCAATGTTGGTTATGCCACTTTTGGAATATTACGTGCAATTCTGGTCTCCTTCCTATCAGAAAGATGTTGTGAAACTTGAAAGGGTGAAAAAAAGATTTACAAGGATGTTGCCAGGTTTGGAGGATTTGGGCTATTGGTAGAGGCTGAATAGGCTGGGGCTGTTTTCCCTCAAGTGTCAGAGGCTGAGGGGTGACCTTATAGAAGTTTATAAAATGAAGGGCAGGGATAGGATAAACAGACAAGGTATTTTCCCTGGGGTGGGGGAGTCCAGAACTGGAGGGCATTGGTTCAGGGTTAGAGGGAATGATATAAAAGGGACCTAAAGGGCAACTTTTTAATGCAGAGAATGGTGCATTTTTGGAATGTGCTGCCAGAGGAAGTGGTGAGGCTGGTACAATTACAACATTTAAAAGACACCTGGATGGGTATATGAATAAGCAGGTTTTAGAGGGAAAGGGGCTGGCAAATGGGACTATATTAGGTTAGAATATCTGGGTGGCATGGATGAGTTGACCCGAAGGGTCTGTTTCCATGCTGTATATCTCTATGAATCAATGTTCATGCTGCCCCACATTAAAAAGTGTCTCTTCATCTGGAATTCTTATACAAGGGCAATTGGAGATGGGCAATAAATGGGCAGTGATAAGGTTCCCCACAGTAGGCTATTATACAAAATGTAGAGGAATGGGATTGTGGGAGATTTAGCAGTATGGATCAGTAATTGGCTTGCTGAAAGAAAACAGAGGGTTGTAGTTGATGGAACATGTTCATCTTGGTGTCCAGTTACTCGCGGCGTACTGCAAGGGTCAGTGTTGGGTCCACTGCTGTTCGTCATTTTTATGAATGACCTGGATGAGGGCTTAGAAGGGTGGGTTAGTAAATTTGCGAATGACACTAAGGTCGGTGGAGTTGTGGATAGTGACGAAGGATGTAGTAGGTTGCAGAGAGACATAGATAGGATGCAGAGCTGAGCTGAGAGGTGGCAAATGGAGTTTAATGTGGACAAATGTGAGGTGATACACTTTGGACGGAGTAATCGGAATGCAAAGTATTGGGCTAATGGTAAGATTCTTGGGAGTGCAGATGAACAGAGAGATCTCGATGTCCATGTACACAGATCCCTGAAAGTTGCCACCTAGATTGACAGGGTTGTTAAGAAGGCATACAGTGTTTTGGTCTTTATTTAGAGAGGGATTGAGTTCCGGAACCAGGAGGTTATGCTGCAGCTGTACAAAGCTCTGGTACGGCCACACTTGGGAGTATTGTGTACAGTTCTGGTCACCTCATTATAAGAAGGATGTGGAAGCTTTGGAAAGGGTGCAGAGGAGATTTACTAGGATGTTGCCTGATATGGAAGGAATGTCTTATGAGGAAAGGCTGAGGGCCTTGAGGCTGTTCTCGTTAGAGAGAAGAAGGTTGAGAGGTGACTTAATAGAGACATACAAGATATTCAGAGGGTTAGATAGGGTGGACAGGGAGAGCCTTTTTCCAAGTATGGGAACGGCAAACACGAGGGGACACAACTTTAAAGTAAGGGGAGATAGGTATAAGACAGATGTCAGAGATAGTTTCTTTACTCAGAGAGTAGTAAGGGTATGGAATGCTTTGCCTGCAACGGTAGTAGATTTGCCAAGTTTAAGTGCATTTAAGTGGTCATTGGACAGGCATATGGACGCACATGGTATAGTTTGGTGGGATGGGCTTCAGATTAGTATGACAGGATGGCGCAACATTGAGGGCCGAAGGGCCTGTACTGCGCTGTAATGTTCTATGTTCTATGATACCCAAATCCCATGAATGAGTTTCAAAAAAACATTTCTGAAAAACATTCCCTAGGTTTTGATACTTGGGTGCCTCCAGTTTAATATGTGTAGATTAGTCTCACTCTATTTTTGCATATAGTGAAATTTGCATCACTCCATGTTCAAATTATCCATTAGGTGATTCAACAGCTTATAAACTGTAAGATGAATAATGCCTGATTTTTTTTTTAATACTGCTTTTTAACTGCCATTTTTCGGATATTGCACTTTGCATATGAAATCAATATTTGCAAAGGCTATCTTTCCATTTCTGCTATTCAGAGGCAAAAAGGTTTTCATGCTATTCTGTTCCCACTCATTGTTATGTTCTCATTTTATGAAAAAAACAGAGAAGCGGAACTCTAATACATGTCATTTTTTTTTAAAGAGTAATTTCAGAACATACCCAAAGCCATATCCAAGTTGGCATCATAACCTTCTAGCTCTTTGTCCTTCACAAACTGTTTTAAATGCACCTTGAACAAAGCATCTTTTGGCAATATATGCTGTGCGTGGTTTGAAGAAACCTTGTCCTTCCCGAGCTGTGTATAAATTGACTCTGACAGAATCTCCTTGTAGCTGGAAACTGTTTCCTCGTTGGATGTGGTTTGTTGGGTGCATGGCCAAGTGACTCTCAATAATTTCAGAAAGTTGCTGACAGAGGTTCTTAGGGGAAGATTTGGTGTTACATGCACATCCCAGCTAAAGAAATAAAGGTTGTTTAGAAGTGAGAAATTCAAGCACCAAAAATACATAGGTTGTACCAACACAAAATATTATTGGTCACTAAATGTTTTTCATAGAATCCTTACAGTGCAGAAGCAGACCACTTAGCCCAGTGAGTCCACACCAAGCTCCGAAGAGCACCCCACCCAAACCCACCCCTGTAACCCTGCATTTCCCATTGCTAATCTACCCAACCTACACAACCCTGTACACTATGGGCAATTTAACATGGCCAATCCAGCTAACCTGCACACGCTGGGAAGAAACCAGAGCACCCGGAGGAAACCCACACAGACAAGAGGAGAATGTGCAAACTCCATGCAGACAGTTGCCCAAGGGTGGAATCAAACTTGGGTTCCTGGCGCTATAAGGCAGTAGTGCTAACCAGTGAGCCACCGTCCTAATCAAAAGCACCGGATCCCAGAACTACAACGACACATATAATTTGACTCCAATCAGTTTTATATAAACTAGGGACAAGAGCAAACATTTATATAGAACCTGTCATTAAATGTACATCAGAAAAGCAAACATTAGCAGTGTCAAAAAAAACTACATCAGACCCAACTTTGGCCTTTATTTGAAGATGTCAGCAAACATCCAGAATCCTTGGTTGGAGAGGTTGGGAGGAAAGAATTCCAAATAATTGGAGTGAGAGATGAATGTCTCATACCTGAGAATCACTGCAAAGGGATAGGGCTGTACAGGAGACAAGATGCAAAGAACCAGAGTATGAGCAGATAAAAGATAGTAGGGGTTGCAAAAGCAGATTAGGTAAAGGCAGTTTGCAAATGAGTATTTCAAATTCTGATGTTTGTGTAGAATGAGATTTGGGAAGCCAGCAAGAGAAGGCCAGAAGCAGTGACGACAAAGATCTTGAATGCAGACGATATTGTAGATGTAGAAATGAACAGAATTGTTGGTGGATTAAATACGTAGTTTAAAGCTCCTGCAGAGATTAAAAGAGTCTCAAACTTGCACACTGTATAACTGTAAATGAAAGGGAACAGAACTAGAGGCAAAGGATGATTTAGATATGAATGGGTCACAAAATATCTGATTTCCTTCCCCGCCCCTGAATGCACCAATTCCTTGACATTCAGGTTTTTAACACTGACAGTCCTAGAGCTTTGTCAGATTTTGTGGATTGATTAACAAAAAGGATTTTCAAGAGCTCTGTAATTGCATTTTCTTTTGTTTAAGATGTTTGCAAATATTTTTTGTAGTATTTCAATCCAGTCATTAACAATGTTAAAAATGAATTAAGCTGTTTAAATGGATTAATAATCATAATGGTTGCATTACTTAACATTTTGACATAACATGGAAGTTGACAGTGTTTTTAAATATTAGTGCCAATGCTTGCCTTGTAGGGTACAATCAATCGCTATTAAGTTTTGCAGAACGGAAGCTTTTGGGAGACGAGTCCATAGTAAGTGAGCATATTGAGAAGGTGATTGAAGTAAAACTTACCCTTGTTGCCTTAACACTATGGCCAGGTGGTCCACCAGTAAGATAGCTCGTAAGTGACTAACTGAAAGTGATTCAGGTCCTTTATTCCCCTGTAAAGGTGCACAGTTAAGAATCATACATTTCTTCTTTGTTGACAAAACTTTCAGAGGTCTTGTATAGAGAAGGATGTTGCCCAGGACTTGTGTGAAAAGGGCAGGATGGTCCAGGAGAATCACCAGCCCATTGCCCGTCTGCTTGCAGCTCTGAATGTAGAGACGGTGGCGGTACTCTGACAACAACCTTTCTATGAGGTCTTCGGGAACCTGAAAGCATTTGAAGACTTTGGTTATTTATAAATATTTTGAATCTGAAGGGATAACAATTTGAACAGACAATCAGAAACATGCTGAGCAGTCCAGCTTCTATCTGGCATCAGGAAAGTTGAGCTGAAAGCTTGAATAAAGGTTAGGGCAAAGCTTTGCTTTGTCTCTTAGGCTCAATCAGGCTAAATTTGATGCCATAATTTGACCACGTAGGGAAATTTGGGTTGATGGGCAAGGAAAGAGGTTATAAGGAGAATTTTAGCAGAAACAAGAGAGATTTAGGAAGGCAATTTCAGAGTTTAGGGTCTATCAACCTGAGGGAATGACCACCAATGGTGGAATGGTTTACAATTTAGGGGATGCGCAAGAATTCAGAATTGCAGTCATTGTCAAGGGTTTCACAGCCAGAACAGATTACAATGACAAAAAGGAGGTAATGGATTTGAAAATAAGGATTTTTTTGAACATTTTAAAATCAAGATGTTGCAGATTAACTGGAGAACGTGCAGGTCAGCGATCATAGGAGTGACGTGTGAACATAATTTGGTGTGAAACATGGCTGACATCACTACATTTTTTTGGAGGAAGGGGTAAAAGAAGAAAATATTTGAACCTCACTCCCTTTCAAATATTGCTAAAACAAGTTGCTGTGTGGCCCTGTGTTTGCTTTGGGATCCACCATGTGGTTGATTTTGGTAAGTGCACTTCACTTGGCAGATGTGATTCTTTTGCTCTGATGCTGTTTTCTATTGGGAAGGCAAGATCAGATATAAGAACTATGCTAGGTGCAGGGGATGGAGAAAAAGTGCAAGTATGGATGATCGGCTGGTGTTCTTGTTCCTAATCACAAAGGAGGGTTTGCATTTGTATTAGTGCCTTTCACAGTCATCGAATATCTCAAACAACTTTGAAACACTTTTGAAATGTAATCACTATTACAATGCAGGAAACATGGTAGCAATTGGCACAATAAATTCCCATAAATAGTAATGATGTTGATAGAAGAATAAATATTGGCTAGTGCACCAGGGAGAACTCAGTTATCCAGCTTGGATGTGTCAACCAGATATTAGATTCCCTACAGTGTGGAAACAGGCCCTTTGGCCCAACCAGTCCACACCAACCCTCTGAAGACTCATTTCCCTCTGAATGATACACCTAACACTATGGGCAATTCACCTGACCTGCACATGTTTGGATTCTGGGAGGAAACCCACTCAGCTACAGGAGAATGTGCAAACTCCACCCAGACAGATGCCCGAGGCTGGAATCAAACCTGGGACCATGGTGCTATGAGGCAGCAGTGCTAACCACTGAGCCATCATGCCACCCCAAGCCTGTTTGTGAGCATTTGGCCCATACCCATCTAAACCCTTCCTATTCATGTGCCCATCCAGATGCTTTTTAAATGTTGTAATTGTACCAGCCTCCACCACTTCCTCTGGAACCAGTTTTGGATTTCCTATCTGAGAAAAAAACCTTGGCTATTCATCCCCACTATGATTGTATAAAACTCTTGTTCAAGATGGAGCCATGGAATTTTTAGACTCTCCCAGAAGCAGAGGTGCACTCCAATTAGCACCCCATCCAAAAGACAACGCATCCAACAATGCAGCACTCTCATTTTGCAATGAAGTTATCAGCCTTGACTTATATCTTCAAACCTCAGAGGGACTTGAACCTTTTGACCCAGAGACATGGATGTGACAAATCACTCCAAGATTTGCAGTGATTCTTGCTTGTCTGTTATATCACCCAGTGGCTAAATTGCCAGCAAATGACATTCAGTATTCTCCAGGTTCACTGCAGATGACCAGAGAGGTTTTTTTTGCAATGGGGATGTGACAGAAATGATTTAATCTCTTGGTTTGTTTGTTTCTTTAAAATGAGAAGTTATGCTTTGTCGTCAAAAAGCACATTGCTGGAACTCAATCTGACTGTATTCCCTTGGTCAAAAGTGCTGTTGAAAACACCTGCAGCACAAAATTCCCTGAGTTTAGAGAAATTAATGCCTGCATTATTATTAAATGCTCATTTGTATCTGATAAAACCTGAATTGAACTTACACTGCCAACTGTGATTTCATTGTGATATACTATTGCACCCTTTAGCAGAACAATCATTGATTACTTTGCCATGGTGGTCATCATAGAGTCAATAGTTATACGGCACTGAAAGCCATTTGGCCCATTGAATCCATGTTGACTCATGTGGAGAAACCCAGTCACATTCTTCCAATCTATTCCCATCATTTTGCAAGTTTATTTTCCTCTACTGCCCATCCAATTTTCTTTTGAAATTAAAATGTGAGAGTATTCAGTAAACTTGCAAAACATTCTTGTGAACTGACTGTAATAGGTTTTCTACCAATCTGACAATTTGTATGATTCACGAGTGCCTGAAACAGTCACAGGTGTTTACTAACTTGCCAAGTGGCAAACTCAGAGAAAGCTGGTTAACCTCTTCTATCCAGTCCTTGCTGATTCACTGCCAGGAACTATGTTTCTATTCCCATTTCTTGTCTCAATGCAGTTTCTTGATTGAAAAGCACCTATTCAAGCTGTGGTGCAATGCCTGATACCAAACTAAGCCTTCCATTACCTTCCGCATGCCAATCTTTCATGTGAAAAACATTGTTTGCCTGAACATAGAAGAGGTAGCCTTCCTGTGACTACCTGGCATACATTCTCACCCAAAGTCTACATATACATGCTCAGTTATCTACAGGAGCCATTGGACAATATGCAATAGTAGGAACCTTGATTTCTTTATTCCTCCCCTTTTCTTAACCTGTGGTGGCAGGTAATTTAATTACAGCCCTCAAATTACTTTGGAAATACGGAATAGAAAGGGAAAACATTTTTATAAGTGAAATGTGTAAATGTTGATGTTCAGACGGACTTGGATATAACCATACAAGGAACATGCAGTGAGCCGCCTCAGGCGACTGACAGTGTGGAGTTTGCACGTTCTCCCCGTGTCTGCGTGGGTTTCCTCCGGGTGCTCCGGTTTCCTCCCACAGTCCAAAGATGTGCAGGCCAGGTGAATTGGCCATGCTAAATTGCCCATAGTGTTAGGTAAGGAGTAAATGTAGATGTAGGGGTATGGGTGGGTTACGCTTCGGCGGGGCGGTGTGGACTTGTTGGGCCGAAGGGCCTGTTTCCACACTGTAAGTAATCTAATCATCTAATGACTAAAGCAAACTGCCTTTATTGAAAGAACATCCGAGTATGGTGGAATGTGGTGATCTGTTCTTGTTGTTCTCTAAATAAAGGAAGGACGTAGGATTGAAGGCAGTACAGTAAAGCTTCAGAACACAGAACAACCCTCATCCCATAAGCTGATAATGAGACACCTAGCAAAGTGGGTCTGTATTTTCTGGAGTTAAGAAAAATGAGAGGCAATCTCACTGAATATGCAAGATGCTCAAGAGGATTGAGACACGATACTGAGAGTTTGTTCCTGCTAGCTAGGGAATTTAGAACATGGGGCACAATTTCAAGGGACTGACATATTAGGGTGGAATTGAGGTAAAACTTCTTCATTCAAAGGGTTGTGAATCTTTGGAATCCTTTACCCCAGAGGATTGTGGATATTCCATCATTGAATACATTTGAGGCTGAACTAGATAGGTCTTCGTCTCTCAGGACATTAAGAGATGTGGGAAGCAGGCAGAAATGTGGAGTTGATGCTGAAGATCAGCCATGTCTGTTCTGAATGGCTGAGCAGTTTCGATGGGCAGAATGGTCTAATCTTGCTCCTATTTCTTGTGCTCTAATCAGTTAATTTAACTGAAGGATCAAAAATGGTACCTTCTCCTTCTCTGCTTATTATTCATGAATGAGGAAGCTGGGCTGTGGTTTCTTGAAAACCAATGTTCTTAGTCCCAGGTCAATGATCATAAAGTGTAGGCCATTGAGCCCTTCAAATTTGCTCTGCCATGCAATGAGATCATGGCTCAACTGATAATCCTCAACTCTACTTTCCTGCCTTTTCCCCATAACCCTTGATTTCCTGACCAATTAAAAATGTGTCAATCTCAGCTTGAAGATAATTAATGAGCCAACTTCTACAGCCTACAGTAAAGAATGCCACAGATTCCTCATCACTGCCTCAAACGCCCACCCCTTATTCTGGAGATTATGTCTTCTGGTCCTCAACTCTCCCACAGGGAAAACAAACTTTCAACATACACTCTCTAACGTCCCCTAAGTATCTTGTGTTTCAATAAGGTCACCTCTCATTCTTCTAAAATCCAACAAGTACAGGCCCAAACTACTCAATCTCTGCTGTTAAGACAGTCCCTCCATCCCTGGGATCAACCACACAAGCCTTTTCCAAACTGCCTCCTTAGATAAGATCAAAACTGCTCACAGTATTATGCAGGACTTACTCAAGGTAGTGTCTGGGACCCAATCATTGTCAGCTACTTAGTTTCTAAGAAGTTGTAAACTTCTGAAAGGTTGAACACTGCACAGAGAGTGACACCCTTTCTGGCCATATGTTGGAGGGAAGGCCACTGATTGAGCAGCTAGTTGGTTGGACCCAGGACTCTATCCTAAGGAACTCTTGCAGAAATACTCTGGGATTGAGATCACTGTCTTTCTTTATTCATTCATTGGATGAGGGCATCATTGGCTAGGGCCAGATTTCTCTCTCCGTCATTTATCAACCCATTACTGCAGGTCTGAGGTCACATGTAGGCCAGCTTCCTTCCCTAAAAGACATGAATGAACCAGATGGGTTTTTCCAACAATCGACAACGGACTCACGGTCACCATTAGACTTTTAATTCCAGATTTTTTGTTATTGAATTCAAAATTCACCATTTGCGGTGGCAGGATTCAATCTCCATCCCCAGATCATTATCTAGGTCTCTGAATTAACAGTCCAGTGATAATACAATTATAATACAATTACTGTTGTCTCCAACAAACATCTGCCTTTGTGTTTAAATATTATCCCAACTAATCATTTGCACTGACTGTAATTTTGCTTTGAAGTCACACTTAATCAAATGGTGCCATGAAATGAAGGGTAGTCAATCACAGCTCACCTCTGGAATTAAGCTCTTATGTTCTGATAAACTGTAATGAAGTCTGGAACTGACTTATCCCAACGAAACCTAAAGTGAACTCTGGTCAGCAGTTGCTGAGTATATGCCACACGACAGCACCGTCATGAACATCTCTGATTTGCAGTAGATGGAGATAGTTTGATTTTTCTTCACTTTCTGTGGTTGGGACATACCTGAACAGTTTTCCACATTAACAAGTAGTTGACAGTGCTGGAACTATATCACAATAGTTCGATGTGGAGTGCCGCTAGCTTTGCAGCACAGTTCTGTGGCACTACAGTGGGGATGCTGTTCAGGCCTATTGTCTTTGAGTATTCAGTGTTTTCAACAGTTTCTTGATATCATGGAAAATTAATCAAATTGGCTGAAGACTGACATCAGTAGAGCTGGCAGCTGAAGGAGGAGGCTGAAGTGGATCATCTAATGGACTTCTGGATAAACAGGGTTCATATCATAATGAGATGTGTATATAACTAATGAGCCAAAGGGAGCATCTTCGACAGTAATATTTTTACCAACATTTGCCAAAGGTATCACTTAAACCCTATAAAAAAACCTATAAGACTACGCTCAAGAAAAATAACTTGTCCAACTGCTTTCCATCACAGACGCTGAACATACTTGTCTATGATACTGCTGCTGTCTAAACCACTCATTAAATGTGGTGAGGCACTAAAACAAAATTGTACTGTCAATAACATGTGTAATTTTGATTGGGACATATTCATCTATTGTATTGGAGATGTCTTAAAGAGAAGGGTCCTGAGTTATGTGAATAATGATCACCACTTATTTTGTACTTGCAACAGCAAACATCACGTATTCTATTAGAAAGCTGGTCTACCGAAAAGATCAGAAGTCTAGTTACTCTTTGACAGCACAATCTAAAATTAATTCCATTGTCTCTCATGTTTGCGGTATCTTCCTATGTCACCCATATACACAAACTTTAATTTTTAAAATAGTTTCTGCCTCAAATACATTATTAAACAATATATTTCAATGCCAAAAACACTGTAACTCAGGTGACCAGTATGTTCCAATTTTCCAGCAACAGAACTAGATGAAGCAATGTCACATGCCATATGATTATTTTCCACCCTCAAAGGCTCCCCTTAGCAATAAGTCTGAACCTAAGCTAATATCCTTATATTAGTGGCAAGTTGCCTTCTTGAACAGCTGCAATCCATGCACTATGGGTAAACCCATAATTAGGAGCCAAATGACACAGTTCTACCCAGTGGTCAGTTATTGAAATGGGTGGTAGAGTGATGGGGGTGTCAAATTCTGATTTTCAATCAGTTGGATTGGCAGACTGACAAAGGACTTTAAGTTATACAGCTTATGCTCAGTGTCTGCAAGTTGTTTGCTCTACGCACCCAGCCCCTCAACAAATCTCTAAATGGTCCCCAGATCAGAAAATGACAGAGAGAAATCTAGCCTAAGTCAAAATGCTGAATGACAGGGGTTGCTAGAAACTGGACCAGTCAGCCAGGCCATGCAGATACCCTGATCAATGTGAGCTAAATCACACTGATCAATATGAGCCAAGCCCGACAGATACCCTGATCAATGTGAGCCAGGCCATGTATATATCCTGATCAATATGGGCCAGGCCATACAGATATCCTGATTAATGTGAGCCACGCCATATCCTGATCAATATGGGGGCTGAAAATGTGTTGCTGGAAAAGCGCAGCAGGTCAGGCAGCATCCATGGAGCAGGAGAATCAACGTTTCGGGCATGAGGCTTTCTTCAGGAAACCTGGGGTGTGCAGTGAGAGAGGGACTCACTGAAATCATTGTAGAGGGAGGAAGAGAGCTTCTTCAAGGAAGGCATCCTTGCAAGAGGATTTGCAGTAAGTTAAAATCTTCTAGGAGAAAGTGAGGACTGCAGATGCTGGAGGTCAGAGCTGAAAATGTGTTGCTGGAAAAGCACAGCAGGTCAGGCAGCATCCAAGGAGGAGAATCGACATTTCGGGCATGAGCCCTTCTTCAGGAATCTGAAGAAGGGCTCATGCCCGAAATGTCGATTCTCCTGCTCCTTGGATGCTGCCTGACCTGCTGCGCTTTTCCAGCAACACATTTTCAGCTCTGACCTCCAGCATCTGCAGTCCTCACTTTCTCCCTGATCAATATGGACCATGTCATACAGATATTCTGATTCGTGTGAGCCAAGCCATATCCTGATCAATGTGAGCGATGCCATACAGATATCCGGTTCAATGTGAGCCAGGCAGCCACAGCATGCTTCCTCGATTTACAAAAAGTGTGCTCAAGCGAATTTCTCCTGGCACATCTCACTCTCTTGGACGATTTGAAATCAATGACCCCCTTATCCGAAGCCTCTCCCTGCCCGGAGGAAAACAGTCTTGGGAACACGAGCAGCCCACTCGGCCCCTCTACCACCAATCGACTTGCAGGCATTCTGCTGACATCCGAGCTCCTCATCATATCGAAGTGAATCTCTGAAAGTCTTCATTTAGTGAACTCTCTGACTCCAGTGGAAATAATCCCAGCTCCAACTCGCCCTTTGCCTTTGGATGCAAGAGTGTTGCCTCATCTTATTTTTTGGTCAAAGTGGATTTTGTGTGTTTGTTTTTTGCGGGGGTGGGGGCTCTGAGTTTTTTTTAACCCTTCCACCCCCCCCACCCCCCACCCCCCACTCCAGGCTCGCGGCCTAGTTCCTCTCGCCCCACCTGGCCCCGCGGGTAAAGTTTGCTCAGGGCCGCTCGAGGCGCGATCCAGTCCCGGCATTTCAGGTTGCGCCCGCTGCTCTCCTTGAACCAGACCCGGCCGTCGGGGGCGCGGCCCGGGCCCCGCAGCGCCGCCTCCAGTGCGGCCGAGCAGGCGGCGAGGCTGAACCCCGGAGCGAAGGCCGCGGTCTCCATCACAACGGACCCTCAGCCCCCCCACCCCCCGTCGTGAGGAGGCGGTGTACCGCTTCCGGGTCACCCGGCAGCTTCCGGTTCTGGCGGAGCTGGTTGCCATAGCAACCTGCGTGGTCCCACTGCACAGATACAAGAGGCTTCAAACATTAAAATTAAACCCTGGACTCAGAAATAATCCCAAACTCCTGCCTCCACTATAAAAAGAAAACATCTCTTTTTAAGTATTCACACATGGAGTTCTGACCTATAGGAAGGATGTTAAACAATAAAACCCCAGAATTAGAAATAATCTCAAAAAACGATTAAAAAAAATCCTTTTCAACTATATACACAAATAATCTCAAAATCATGTCCACTATAAAAAAGAAAACATCTCTTTTCAAGTATATACATAAGGAGTACTGTATGTAGTTCTGGTCTATAGGAAGGATGTGAACCAATAAAAGAAACCCCAGAATTAGAAATAATCTCAAAATCCTGCCTCTACTATATTAAAAAAAACTCTTTTCAAGTATATACACAAATAATCTCAAAGTCCTGCTCCACTATAAAATGAAAACATCTCTTTTCAAGTATATACACAGAGTACTGTAAGCAGTTCTGGCCTGCACTATGGATGTGAAACAATAAAAGAAACCCCAGAATTAGAAATAATCTCAAAATCCTGCCTCCACTATCTTAAAAAAAACTCTTTTCAAGTATAAACACAAATAATCTCAAAGTCCTGCCCCCACTATAAAATGAACACATCTGTTTTCAAGTATATACATGGAGTACTGTAAGCAGTTCTGGCCTGCACTATGGATGTGAAACAAAAAAAATGCTGGAGAAACTCAAGCATCTGTGGAGAGAGAAAGCAGAGCTAATGTGTTGAGTCCCTATTTCAGAATTGAAAGCAGCAATGAAAATATACTACTTTTCTTTATAGTCAAAGGCTAAGCTTAGCCTTCTGTGGCAGAGAAATCCAAAGGTTCACAATCCTCTCAGTTACAGAAATTCTCTTCACCTCCGTACTAAATGGTATTCCACTTATTTTCCAATGGTGTCCCCTGTTTGCAGGCTTCTGAACCAGGGGAAACGTCTTACCATGAAACCTCCCTTATCCATAACAAAAACAGAAATTGCTGGAAAAGCTCACCAGGTCGGCAGCATCTGTGGAGAGAAATCAGAGCTAATGTTTCGGATTGAGTGACCCTTCCACAAAGCTAAACCCAAAATGTTGACTCTGATTTCGCTCCAAAGGTGCTGCAAGTTCAGCTGAGCTTTACCAGCAATTTCTATATTTGTTTCTGATTTATGGCATCCACAATTGTTTTGGTTTTTCTTCCTTATCCACGTACCTGTCCAAATGTCTTATCAGTATTGTAATTGTACCTGCCACTACTCTGGCAGCTTGTTCCATATACGCACCATCATTTGGAAAGAAGTTGCCCCTCAGGCCCCTTCTAAATCTTTCTCCTTTCACCTTAAACCTATGCCCTCTGGTTTTGGACTCACCTACCCTTGGCTATTCACCTTATCTACAAAACCCAAAAGGAGACATTTTCTTTTTATAGTGGAGACACGATTTTGAGATTATTTCTAATTCCAGGCCTTATTTTTGTTTGAAGCCTCGTGTTTCTGTGTAGAGGGACCATTCAGGTTGCTATAGATTTTATAAACCTCTTTAAGGTCACCTCATAGCTTCCGACGCTCCAGGGAAAATGTCCCAACCCATCCAGCCTCCCCTGATAACTCAAACCTTCCGGACTGGAGATCTTTAATGTAAATACTTTTTGCACGCTTTCCAGTTTAATAAAATTCATCCAATAGCAGGGTGACCAGATTTGTATTCCTCCAAATGTAGCCTTAACAGTGTCTTGTACAGCCATAATATAACGTTTCAACTCCTATACTAAATGCTCTATCAATGAAAGCAAGCTTGCCAAATGCCTACTTCACCACCCTGACTACCTGTGCCGCTACTTTCAAGGAACTATATGCCTGCACCCCTAGGTCTCTGTTTGACACAACCCAGAGCCCTATACTAACTGGTTTCTGAGCCTCAATGAATGAACACATGACAAACACTTATCTTGAATTATCCTTATTCTTAGATGGTTTTAACTACTCTAACATCTGCTTGTGTTGATATGTTAACCTCTGGTGATGGACTTTGAGGAGGATTTTCTTTTAATGCAAGAAATGATATTGGTCTAAAAGGCATTGCTTGAAATGCTGGTGGAAATAGATTCAATCATAACTTTCAGAAGCATTTCAAACATGAAACAGGTCATTTGAATCAAACGGTCTATTGCAGGGCCTATGATCAACCCCCTTCCCCAGACTCTTTATCTAACCCTATCAACATATCCCCTTCAAATGCATCAATGCAAGTTGCCTCAATCATTCTCTATGTGTATGGCTTCCATATATTCACCATTCTATGGTAACAAAGTTTGTTCTGAATTCCCCATTGGATCTATTAGTGGTTATCTTAATGTCCCTTTCTGATCTTCCCTCATAAGTGGAAATATTTTCAGCAGCTTACCCTTCAATCTTCTCTTTTCTACAGAAAAATTCAAACTGTTCCACTTTTCTGATGGATCTCTCGCTCAGGTCTCATTTTAGTAAACATTTATTTTCAAGTTACTGCAGATGTCTCTCTCTATTATTTTTGGCATGTGGAGACCAGAACTATTTACAGTACAGAAATGGTATGGTCCCAGCTGATTATAAGACTGAACAAGTCCCTTGTGTATCTTTAAGGCTGAGAATGAGAGATTTTTGATCAGTCAGGGAATTGGGGTTATGGGGAAAATCCAGGAAAGTGATTGTGAGGAACGTCAGATCAGCCATGACCTTATCTCTCCACCCTGCAGGCACTCTGCCTCTATTCCTCTTTTGCCCAAAACGCTGATTTTCCTACCCCTCTGATGCTGCCTGAACTGCAGTGCTTTTCCAGCACCACTCTAATCTAGAATCTGGTTTCCAGCATCTGCAGTCCTTGTTTTTACCTATAAAGAATGGTGGAGCAGGCTTGAGGGCCTGGAAGACCTACTCCTGTTCCTGTTTATTATTGTTCATATCTTGATGACAGGGGGGGGAAGGTGGGGGGTCAAGGAGTGAACAGATAGGTAGAGATAGTCCAGAGATAAATGAAAAAAGTTAGACGGAGGGATTGTTGAAGGGTCTTTGAACTTGAAACATTAAGTCTGTTTTCTTTCAACTGATGTTGCCAGTCCTGCTGAGTTTCTTCAGAAATTTTTGATTTTGTTTCAGATTTCCATCATCTTCATTTTCATCATTTAAGAAGAGAAGTTGGATAGGTCATAATGGGGGCTGTGGGGGTGAAAAATGCATTGGCTGTGATGAAAGAAAGCCATTTAATGACTGACATTGGTGTGGGAATGGGTAAAAGACATGGAAGGAGGTGTTCCGGTTCTAACATTTTTGAACTCAACATTGAATCCTGAAGGCTGCAAGATCCCAAAAGGATGTGATTGCAATGGAAGAAAGATCCACCAGGAATATTAGACAAAAACTGCGGATGTTGGAGATTGGACACAAATGGAAATCAAAATTGTTGGATGTTGGTGAGGCCACATTTGGAGTATTTTGTACAGCCCTGGTCGCCCTGCTATAGGAAGCATATTATTAAACTGGAGAGAGTTCAGAGAAGATTTACCAGCATGCTGCTGGGACTAGAGGGTTTGAATTATAAGGAAAGGCTGGATGGACCTTGTTCACTGGAGCATAGGAGGCTGAGGGGAGACCTTACAGAGGTTTATAAAATCATGTGGAACACAGATGAGGTGAATAGCAAAGATTCTTTCCATAAGGTAAAGGAGTTCAAGACAAGGGGACAAATTTTTAAGGTGAGAGGAGAAAGATTTAAAAAGGTCCTGGGTGGGGGGCAACTGTTTTACGCACAGGATGGCTTGTGTGTGGAATGAACTTTCATAGGAAGTGGTAGATGCAGGTACAGTTAAAATACTCAAAAGACATTTAGACGGGTATGTGAATAGGAAAGGTTTAGAGGGATAAGGGCCAAATGCAGGCAAGTGGGACTAGTTTCATTTCAGAAACTTGGTTGGCATGGATGAGTTGGATTGAAGGGTCTGTTTCTGTGCTCTAAAGGTGCCTAAAAAGGTGGTAGAGGTGGGAACCTTCAAGGCATTTAAGAACTATATAAGAAGAGCATTTGAAATGCCATAGCATACAAGGCTATGGGTGAAGTGCTGGGTCATTAGGTGCTTGGTGACTGACATGGAATGATGGGCCAAAGGAATGCTTTCTGTGCTTTAAACACTCTTTGACTCTAAATTTTCTTTCAGCTTATTCAACTATATGATGACACGACTCTGGAGGAGCTTGTACTTGAATGCAGACCTCAGTGTCAAGATAAGAGTGGTACTGGAAATGCACAGCAGGTTAGGCAGCATCCGAGGAGCAGGAAAATCAACATTTCAGGCAAAAGCCCTTCATCAGGAATGAGGCTGGGAGCCTCGGGGGTGGAGAGATAAATGGGAGGGAGTGGAGCTGGGGAGAAGGTAACTCAGAGTGCAACAGGTGGATGGAGGTGGAGGTAAAGATGATAGGTCAGAGAGGAGGGTGGAGCCGATTGGTGGGACGGACGATTGACAGGTGGGACAGGTCATGAGGACGGTGCTGAGCTGGAAGGTTGGAACTGGGGTAAGGTGGGGGGAGGGGAAATGAGGAAGCTGGTGAAGTCTACATTGATGCCACGGAGTTGAAGGGTCCCGTGGTGGAAGATGAGGCGTTCTTCCTCCAGGCGTTGGGTGGTGAGGGAGTGGCAGCAGAGGAGGCCCAGGACCTGCATGTCCTCAACAGAGTGGGAGGGAAAGTTGAAATGTTCAGCCACGCGGCGGTGGGGTTGATTGATGCTGGTGTCCCAGAGATGCTCTCTGAAACGCTCTGCTAGAAGGTGTCCAGTCTCCCCAGTGTAGAGGAGACTGCATCGGGAGCAACAGATACAATAAATGACGTATGTGGATGTGCAGGTGAAACTTTGATGGATGTGGAAGGCTCCTTTGGGGCCTTGGATGGAGGTGAGGCAGGAGGTGTGGGTGCAGGTGTTGCAATTCCTGCAGTGGCAGGGGAAGGTGCCAGGATGGGAGGGTGGATTGTTGGGGGGCATGGACTTGACCAGGTAGTCATGGAGGGAAAGGTATTTGTGGAAAGCGGATAGGGATGGGGAGGGAAATATATCCCCGGTGGTGGAGTCCGTTTGGAGATGGTGGAAACGTCGGCAGATGATCTGATTTATGTGGAGGTTGGTGGGATGGAAGGTGAGGACCGGGGGAGTTCTATGCTTGTTGCGGTTAGAGGGGTGGGGTTCGAGGCTAGATGTGGCTGAGATGCATTGGAGGGCGTCTTCAACCACGTGGGAGGGGAAATTGCAGTCTTTAAAGAAGGAGGCCATCTGGTGTGTCCTGTGGTGGAACTGGTCCTCCTGGGAGCAGATGCAGCGGAGGCGGAGGAATTGGGAATACGGAATGGCATTTTTGAAGGAGGTAGGGTGGGAGGAGGTGTAATCCAGGTAGCTGTGGGAGTCGGTGGGTTTGTAAAAATTGTTAGTGTTGAGTGGGTCATTGTTGATGGAGATGGAGAGGTCCAGGAAGGCGAGTGTGGTGTCAGAGATGGTCCAGGTGAATTTAAGGTCGGGGTGGAATGTGTTGGTTTAGGGACTCTACCGCTTAGTTTCAAGAAGACATTAGATGATTATTCAAACAGAAACAATGTGCACGTTTATGAGGAAAAGGCAATTAATTAGCATAACACTGGCCCAGGAATGATGTACTAAACGGTCTAGAATGATTCTGTGGTAGTACAGCAGCTGGAAAGCTTTACTAGAGGCAGAAAAATGCTGGAAATACTCAGCAGGTTATACCAGCAGTATTAGGGTGACTAATTAAATGGGATCAGATATTTTGGAAGTTAAATCCTTGAGACATTGAAAGGCTTCAAAAAGGTAGGTCTCAGTGGCGATTGACATAGTGGGTGATCAATGGTGGGAGTCTTGGGGATGGGGCACTTAAAGGTGGGAGGTCAAGTGATGCCATCTCCTGGAATATGTCCAGGTAGAGCTAGCAACACTATTCGCCTGACACAGGAGCTATGCTCCAAAAGTTTGTGATTTCAAATAAACCTGTTGAACGTAAACCTGGTGTTGTGTGACTTCTGACTTTATTGGAGCACTCGGTGCCCAAATGATTTTGATGACTCTCTTCAGTTTGCTGGGGGGAGGGACACTGTCGATAACATGATGAGTATTTGTAGGAAGAAAGTTGGCGAAAATGTTTCCATCCTCTAGCCCAGTTTATGTTTAACTGAAAGGGAGAAGGTGAAAACAGAGATAGGTGAACTATTTTTGGGAATGATGTGGAGGTGCTGGTATTGGACTGGGGTGGACAAGGTTAAAAATAACTACCCGATGAAGGAGAAGCATTCCAAAAGCTTGTACTTTCAAATAAACCTGTTGGACTATAACCTGGTGTTCCTGGATTTTTTTAACTTTGTTTTTAAGAAATTATCAGGATGGCACAGGTGAAAAAGAAACACAACTATCTTGGCAAAACCTGAATCCTTGAAAGAGGACATTGCTTTTCAATTCATCTTTAAATTGCTGTCACTTCTCTTCCAGGAATGCCTAACTTGAAGAAGTTCTGTTTTTTTCTCTGGAATTTCCCAAACAACAACAAGTTCCCCTTATCTTCAACATTCATAACTTTTCCCAGTTTTCCCAGACTTAACATGTTTCTCTCCCAAGATGCGATGGACTGTTGATGTTTCCAATATTTTCTTCTGTTTTAATTAAAACTCCTTTAAGTTCCTGTTCTTGGATCCACACAGGGAAAGCAAAAAAAAAGCATTTCTATAGCAATATATAATATTTTATTATTGTACAATACACACATACAAAATCCCCACCAGCAGCATGAGATAAATGACCAAATAATTTGTTCTTTCTTTGTAATGCTAAAACCATTAGCTAGAACACCAGGATGGTGAAGTTTGTTCTAAAGCAAACATCTTTTTAGATTCTTCCACTTCCTCTGTGTAACCACAGGAAAATAGCTGTCAAAGCAAAAAGCTTTTTACCTAAGAAAGACCACTCTAACTGTGTTAGTACTTTCTAGATATTAGCTTGTTAACTGTAAATCAATGTCAATACTGGTTCAGGAACAATGCTCTCAAATTACCTATACGGGCATATTTCATAGAGTCACAGTCATACAGCACAGAAACAGATTCTTCGGTCCAACCAGTCCTTGCCAATCAATCCTAAACTAAACTGCCTGTTCTTGGCCCTCCAAACATTTCTTATTCATGTACTTATCTAAATGTCTTTTAAACGTATAACTTGTATCTGCATGCACCACCTCCTCTGGATTTTCATTCCACATTCTCTGTGTAAAAAGTTGCCCTTTATGTCTTTTTAAAATGTATTTTTTCTCACCTTAAAATATGTCCCTGGTCATGAAATCCTCCACCCTAGCGAAAACATACCTACTGTTCGCCATATCTATACCTCTCATTATTTTGTAAACTTTTATAAGATTACCTCTCAACCTCCTACATTCCAGTGAAAAAATACCCTATCCAGTCTCTTCTTATAAGTCAAACCCTCTATTCCCAGAAACATCCTCATAAATCTCTTCTGAACTCTCTCCAGCTTCATATCCTTTCACTAATAGGGTGACCAGAACTGGACATAGTACTCCAGAAGAAGCCTTACCAAAGTCTTCTACAACCTCAACATAACACCCCAACTCCTATACTCAAAGCAACGAAGGCAAGCACAATAAACACCTTCTTAATCGCCTTTACTATACATGATGCAAACTTCAAAGAATTATGTACCTGAACCCTTAAATCTCTCTGTTCCAAAACACTGCCCGAGGCATTACTTTTGATTATATTAATCTTGCCTTTGTTTGTTTTACTAAAGCAAAATACCTCACATTTATCTAAATTAAACTCTATTGGTTACTCTTCAGCCCATTGATCCAAATGATCAAGATCTCTTTATGATCTATATAATTGATTTCACTCTCCACTATACCACTAATTTTGGTGTTATTCGCAAACTATGCTTTCTATATTCTCATCTAAATCATCTATATAAATGACAAACAAAAGTGGACCCAGCACCGATCCCTGTGGAACACTGCTGGGCACAGATCTCCAGTCCAAAAAACATCCACCATCACTCTCTGTCCACTGTGTTAAGCCAATTTACTAACCAATTGGCAAGCTCACCATGAATCCCATGTGATCTAATTTTACTAATTAGTCTACCATGTGGAACTTTGTCAAAGGCTTTACTAAAGTTCAAGTAAACAAAGTCTACCGCTCTGCCCTCATCAATCTTCTTGGTTACTTCCTCAAAAAACTCAATCAAGTTTGTGAGACGTAATTTCTCTGGCACAAAACCATGAGAATTGGATACAAAGTCGAAGAGGAAAAGAAATTGCTGGGCTACATTGCAAGTGCAGGGGAGTGGGATCAATCGGATAGCACTTTTGTAGATATAATGGGATGAATGGCCTCTTTCTCTGCTGATTCTTGGAGGCACGGTCAATTGGATGGGAATAGGTATCCAAGCAGCAGCCATTGCCTTTGGGAGAAGGGAAGCAAAGTGTAATTAAGAACAAAATAAACCTTTCAAAGTGACACCTAGAAACGAAGAAATCAGCATTTCTGCCATTTGATCAGGGCTCAAAGGCTAAAGGATCACTCTTGGAGTGCAATGTAGGACACAGCAGCAGAGTGGTGAGCAAGGCATAGTTAGATGATGGATGTCACAGAGTAGTCACAGTGGATATGTAGGGTGGCAAGAGACAGATAAGTGTGCTAAACCATGACAGCAGATCCCCTAGTATAGTTATAAACAGCTGAACATAATTTTAAAAAGTTCGATAATTTTAGAATGGTATTGTGGATGGCACTAGATGGGCTGAAGGGCCTGTTCCTATGCTGTATTGTTCTGTTTTCCATAAGTAATGGAGGGACTCAGGTTACACTGGGATTGCTTTTGAGCTCTACAGGTATGGGCAGAACGTAGATGCAACTACAAATGGAAAGGCAAAAAGGAGGTGGTTCTTCACCAGACTAGTTGAAATCAGGGCAGGGATATTTGATGACTTAATCGGGAAGACATTCATGAAGGATGTTGATATAGTTCTTGGGGCTAAAGGGGTCAAAGGCTATAGGGAAAAAGTGGGAATAGGGTACTGAGCCATGATGGTAGTGAATGGCAGAGCTGGCTCGATGGGCCAGTTGACCTACTCCTGCTCCTATATTCCATGTTTCTCTGATCTAAAGTGACCAAGGTCACAAGAGAAATTACACTGTGGAGATCCAAACTTTGGGAAGATAATGAGTACAGTTGCAGATGTGAGTGGTGAAAGAGAGGAAGAGACCTGTCCATCTAGCCTGTATCAAAGTGTTCCGATATCTTGTGTACAAAATTCACTTTAATCCATCCAGATATCCTTTGAACTCGATGAAACAGAAATCCCAAAGATAAAGAAATGCCAAAGATATTCCAAAATATTCGAAAGGGCCCAAGCATATTGTTTCATCTATGTACTTAGGACTTTTTTTTTGCATTTTACTTATCAGCATCAGCAGCACAGTGCAACCTGGAGTACCCTTATATGTGACTTGTTAAAGAAAAGTTCTCCCACCATTGTAATGATAGAACTTGCAATCAAAACTGGTAAAACTGGTCTACTTGCATCTTGCTGCTTTGTTTTTCTGCCACTACCTGCATCCTCTACCCATCATCAGTCATGGGATAATACTTCATTTTGGCCGTTTCCATTTCCTCTTGTGACTACTTGTTTGCTACCTTAGCACCTTGTTTGACCCTGCGTTGAGGTCTGACCTCAGATCCTTGTCATTACAAAACTGCATTCACAACAATACCTCTGTCCTTATTTCAGTCTGTTCGCTGCTGCAACCCCCATTTGTACCTGTTCTACCTGCAAATAAGACCATATCGATGGTCGCCTAGTTAGACTCCATCTATGTAAACATAAGCCCTTTCAAAGCTCTGCTCTTGTCCTGTCCCACAACAAGGACTGTTCACCTTCCATGTCACCCTGCATCTACATAGGACTCTGCTATCCCTTTAATGCGGGGTCAAGAGTGTGGGACTGGAAAAGCACAGCAGGTCAGGCAGCATCCGAGGAGTAGGAGAATCGACGTTTCGGACATGCCTGAAATGTGGATTCTCCTGTTCCTCGGATGCTGCCTGACCTGCTGTGCTTTTCCAACAACACGCTCTTGTCTCTGATCTCCAGTATCTGCAGTCCTCACTTTTTCCTATCTCTTTAATGCCTCAAATTTAACATTTTTATCTTTATCAAATTGCTTTAGTGCTGCATCTCAGTAAGTATCTGCAGCCCTTAAAGCTTCCACCTTTATTTTCCATGCCTCTGATCTCTGACTTTCTGTGTGGCAATTAGTTCAGATGGCTAGATGGATAGCATGTGGTTTTGAATGATACCATTAGCATGGGGTTTGACCTCTTTCAGCCTAGGTAGACAAGGGGACTGCTTCCTTGCCCTTGACTGCAGTAAAACCATAGCATAGTGGCAACTATATAGCCACTTCAATTGTCATAAAATCCCAGCTGGTTCATGAATGTCCTTCAGAGAAAACAATTTGTCATCCTTTCCTGGTCTGGTCCTCATGTGGCCCCAGACCCACAGCTATGCAGCTGACTCTTAACTACCATCTAAGAAATTAAGGATGGGTAATAAATGCTTGATGAAGAGCTAATGCTCGAAACATCGATTCTCCTGCTCCTCGAATGTTGCCTGACCTGCTGTGCTTTTCCAGCACCACACTTTTTGAATCTGATCTCCAGCATCTGCAGTCCTCACTTTCTCCCAATAAATGCTGGCCTAGCCAGTGATGCCCAGATCCTGTGAATGTATAAAAATAGCATTTTCTTACAGACTGAACCCCTGGTGTCTTCCGCAATGAACTTTAAAAATGCTCACTCCTACATTCTTTGTGGACTGAAAGTAAAGCTGATGGCCTTGCATATCTACTCCACCTGTTGTAAACCCAATTGTATAAACAACGTTTCTTTAAAGCCACAAGACTGCAGTCACCTGCTTTCTAATGGAATGCTGGACTGTTCCAGAAGGACAAAAGTAGCCATTTTGTTTTAATGAAAATCCTTCACAGAAGTGATTGCTTTGTTTTGAAATCTGAATTCCAAAAATGATAGTAATCTATATGAATTTTATACCTTTCATCAGAAAATTCAGTAACATGTTGCTTAATTATTTCTATTTGACCGAAGGAAGGGAGAAGAGAACTGATTCTCTGGCAGTTTCACTCACTTCATTTTGTATGATTGCTGTTTCTTTTACCTTCCTGTGGTGCTTTAACATCAGGACGTGCTGTTGATCTTTGCTAAAATTTCAGGGTCAGTGCAGCTGGATGCTGATCCCATTCCTAGGAGGAAGGTCCACTGCTACAAATTTATAGCCATCCTTAAAGACAGCCACAGAGCAATTCTTGGCAGCCAGAAACTTTTTTTTATTCAGCTATATACATTCAGCTATACATTCAGCTATATACATTGCATGTTGAGCAGGAAGTGATTCCTGCACGACCATCTCAGATCAAGATACTCAACAATCTGTGTATCTTGTGACCTGGCACTGGAAAAGCACAGCAAGTCAGGCAGCATCCAAGGAGCAGGAAAATCGACGTTTCGGGCATAAGCCCTTGATCAGGGATGTGGGAAGCGGGGTGGTCCAAGGGGGCTGAGAGATAAATGGGAGGGGGGAGGGGCTGAGAGCAAGGTAGCTGGGAAGGCAATAGATGCAGGTAGGGGGTGGTGATGGTGATAGGTCAGAGTGGAGGGTGGAGCAGATTAGGTGGGAAGGAAGATGGACAGGGAAGACAGTTCTGGAGGGTGGTGCTGAATTTGAGGGTTGGATTTGGGATAAGGTGGGGGTAGGGAGATGAGGAAATTGGCACTGATCCTGTGCGGTTGGAGGTTCCCAAGGTGAAAGATAAGGCGTTCCTCCAGGCATCAGGTGGCTAGGATTTGGCGTTGGCGGAAGCCCAGGACTTGCATGTCCTTGGCGAAGTGGGAGGGGGAATTGAAATGGTTGGCCACAAAGCGGTGGGGTTGTTTAGTGTATGTGACCTGGATACGTTACCGTTAGTGGGGTCATTAGCTATCATATAGATAGCTTCTTCGCGCGTTCTACATTCTGTCAGATGGATGTGGAAGATTCACGTGACGCTATTTTCAAGAAAGGCAAGACAGCCAACTCTGGCCAACATTTATCACTCAATCAACATTACAAAAATGGCGTATCTGACCATTATCAAATTGTTGTTTGCAAACGTACAAATACACTGCCTCATTTCCCAGATAAAGAGTAGATTTTGGTTGCATGGGAGCCTTATTGAGAATGAATGCATTTTCTGGAAACTTGTTTGATCATTCTGTGGAATTGGTGAATTTTTTTCAGAACTTTTGATGTTAGAAATTATATTGGCAATAGAGTTTGTAACAATAATTTCTAATACCAGACCCAAACCTGGGTCACAGGAACCCTCCAAAGTGAAGAAGGTTACCTCAGAGTACAACGGGTTTATAAAATCATGATAGACATGGATAAGATAAATAGACAAAGTTTTTACTCTGGGGTGGGGAGGCCAGAACTAGAGGGCATAGGTTTAGGGTGAGAGGGGAAAGATTAAAAAATGACCTAAGGGGCAACTTTTTCACGCGGAGGGTGGGATGTGTATGGAATGAGCTGCCAGAGGAAGTGGTGGAGGCTGGTACAATTGCACCATTTAAAAGGCATCTGGATGGGTATATGAATGGGAAGGGTTGATAGGGATATGGGCCAAGTGCTGACAAATGGGACTTGATTAGGTTAGGATATCTGGGTTGGCATGGACAAGTTGGACTGAAGGATCTGTTTCCATGCTGTACATCTCTATGACTCTATGAAACTGTAAATGCTTTGTGGCTTGACGACCCACTATATTTTTCTCATTGCATGATTTCTTATGTTGATGTGCAAATTTCAATTTAAACTTTTTAACAAACAGGATGCTGAACCTGATTGTGAGAGTTCATTACGTAGAAAATGTGGGTTTGTAATGCATTTCTCCAAAGTCTGCAATTAAAAATGTACAGTTGGCAAGTTTTTATTCTTGAGTCAAATGGCTCAGTTGCGAAGCCATTTATGACTAGTTGCATCTTTGTAATTTGACCTGAATACGCTGCTGTTAAAACTATTTCATGGATTTATTTTGTGTTAACACTTTTACACTAACGAAATGCTAAAACTGCAGTGTTCAGTCAAATTGGTATCAATTCCTGTTTCACAACTGATGATGGTCCTTTCCAGAGCTACAAGTTGCCTTGAAAGTATTTGTGAGAGTTGCCCACACCTTCCTAAGCCATTTTAATGTCTTAGAGCTAAAAAGACTACATGTCAAAGTGACCTTGGCAGCTGAGATGGCATTTTGAACATTCTACCTTTGTAGACCCCAGCAACAAATGCCACTTGAAAGACAGCCCGGTTAAGATATTCCAATTGATTCATGCAAAGGCCAAGCGATGTCTGTTTGGGTGGAACATCTTGCAAGCGATCTGGGTAATCAGCTGAATCTGAATTGGAACAAACAACTTTTGGCAAGAATACAACATATATTCGACAGTCAAATGTGCTGGAGACATAGCAATGTGTAATAACCTGTCGAAATATGTTTAGGCAAATATATCACTGGGATAACACTAGTTGCCAATAAGCCTATGAAGGTTGTGACAACTTGGCACCCATGTTAAAGAAATGTATTAACTGGAAAAGTAGACTAATTTAAGTGTGTGCAGAAACTAATTGTTCCTGAGTATATTTTATTGCCAATTTTATGCTGTTTATCAGGTTTCGTGTTCAGGGCTGCTGTAAATATCTACTCTAATTCAGTAGTGCCACTTGCTTCTTATGAAGAGGGAAAATTTGGTAAGGGGAAATCGGTTTTAATCAAACTTGGACTCTCCAGGGCCCTTCACATTCTTTCGTGCATTTGCTATTCAAGTTTTTCTGCTCCCACAATGCCCTGCCCAAACCTGCATGCTAAAGTCAAACCTGGGAATTTCCTGGTCTACTTGATTCACAGTAGTCATCAGCTGACTAAAACGTGTTTCTCTAGATGTTAGTAGTTTTATAAATTAACATCTGTAAAAGAAATGTCATCTGTTTCTTTCACTCCACCAATTCCTGGCCACAGTTCAATTAACTGAGAAAATTGTGCACCTAATTGTGGATTTGATGAATTTCTTTGTAATCAAAATTCTTCATCATATCAGAAGGATGTTGTGAAACTTGAAAGGGTTCAGAAAAGATTTACATGGATGTTGCCAAGATTGGAGGATTTGAGCTATAGGGAGAGGGTGAACAGGCTGGGGCAGTTTTCCCTGGAGTGTCAGAAGCTGAGGAGTGACCTTATGGAGGTTTATAAAATCACGAGGGGCATGGATAGGGTAAATAGACAAAGTCTTTTCCCTGGGGTGGGGGAGTCCAGAACTAGAGTGCATTGGTTTAGGCTGAGAGGGGAAAGATATAAAAGAGACCTAAGAGGCAACTTTCATGCAGAGGGTGGTACGTGTATGGAATGAGCTGCCAGAGGAAGTGGTGGATGCTGGTATAATTGCAACATTTGAAAGGCATCTGGACAGGTATATGAATGGGAAGAGTTTAGAGGGATATGGGCAAAGTGCTGACAAGTGGGATTAGATTAGATTGGGACATCTGGATGGCATGGAAGAGTTGGAATGAAGGGTCTGTTTCAGTGCTGTATATCTCTGTGACTCTATGACTCTAAATTCACTTTAAACAATTGCTACATGATGTATTTTACAGTTGTACACATATTAAATTCCATTATTATGGCCACAGTTTGTTACTCTTCAAGGAAATACTCTCACAGGCCAAAAATTGAATGGGATTGCAATTACACCTACAGTCTGGTTGGTAAAATGGAGCTGAAACCAAGAGACTGAAATTTATAGCTCCTATATAAATCAGTCAGATTGCTTAATTGTGATTCGAAAAGTGCCTTATATTTTATTCATTTAAGAACACCCATAATTAATAACTTCTAAAAGAAGCTCTCAGTTATTTGAGAGTTAAATTAACAACAGTTAAATGGTTATTAATTTTTCTCCATTTGAGTTCTAAAGAAATAGGTTACTTCACTGCAAATCCAATTGATTTCAACACTAAAAACCGAAAGAACTATGGATCCTAGAAAATCAGGTGGCTCAGTGGTTAGGTAAAAACAAGGACTGCAGATGCTGGAAACCAGAATCTAGATTAGAGTGGTGCTGGAAAAGCACAGCAGGTCAGGCAGCATCTGGGGAGCAGGAAAATCCATGTTTTGGGCAAAAGCCCTTCATCAGGAATAGAGGCAGGGCGCCTGCAGAGTGGAGAGATAAATGAGAGGGGGATGGGGGTGGGGAGAAAGTAGCATAGAGTACAATAGGTGAATGGGGAGGGGATGGAGGTGATAGGTCAGGGAGGAGGGTGGGGCAAGGTAGCAAAGAGTACAGTGGGTGGATGGGGGTGGGGATGGAGGTGAGAGGTCAGGGAGGAGGGTGGGGGAAGGTAGCAAAGCGTACAATGGGTGGATGGGGGTGGGGATGGAGGTGACAGGTCAGAGAGGAGGGTGGAGTGGATAGGTGGGAAGGGAGATTGGCAGGTAGGGCAGGCCATGAGGGTGGTGCTGAGTTGGAAGGTTGGAGCTGGGGTGAGGTGGAGGAAGAGGAAATGAGGAAACTGGTGAAGTCCACATTGATGCCCTGGGGTTGAAGTGTTCCGAGATGGAAGATGAGACATTCTTCATCCAGGCATTGGGTGGTGAGGGAGCGGCGGTGGAGGAGGCCCAGGACCTCCATGTCCTCGGCAGAGTGGGAGGAGGAGTTGAAATGTTGGGCCACAGGGTGGTGGGGTTGATTGGTGCAGGTGTCCCGGAGATGTTCCCTAAAGCGCTCTGCTAGGAGGCGTCCAGTCTCCCCAATGTAGAGGAGACTGCATCAGGAGCAATGGATACAATAAATGATATTGGCGGATATGCAGGTAAAATTTTAATGGTAAAACTTTGACCTGCTGTGCTTTTCCAGCACCACTCTAATCTAGATTCTGGCTTAGTGGTTAGCCCTGTTACCTTACAGTAGCAGGGGCCTGGGTTCAATTCCAGTGTCAGGTGCCTGCCTGCGTGGAGTTTGCACATTCTCCCTGTAGCTGCTGGGTTTCTTCCAGGTGCTCTGCTTTCCTCCCACAGTCCAAAGATGTGCAGGTTAGTGAATTGGCCATGCTAAATTGCCCACAGTGTTCAGGAATGTGTAGGTTAGGTGCACTAAGCAGGGGTAAATATAGAGTAGGGGAATGGATCTGGATGAGTTACTGTTTGAAGGGTTGGTGTGGGCTTGTTGGGCCAAATGGTCTATTTCCACACTCTAGGGATTCTAGGAAAACAGAAATTGCTGGAAAAGCTCGGCAGGTCTGGCACCATCTATGGAGAGAATCAGATTTAATGTTTTGGGTCCAGTGTCCTTTCTTCAGAACTCTGATTTCTCTCCACAGATGCTTTGAGATTTTCCAGCAATTTCTATTTTTGCTTCAAATCAACATTGGTCTTTTTTCTCTTTGATTTTTAAGATTTCCTTTTTTGGTCCACAGCCAGCATTTATTCCCCATTCCTGCCTTCCTGAATCACTTTAGGTCATGGCAGTTAGGTACATCCACTGTGCTACTGGATGGAAATCCAAGATTTAGAGTAGCAACAGTGAAGGAACAGTGATATTTCCAACTCAGGAAGGTGTGTAGTGAGGAGGGAACTTGAAGGTAGTGTTTCTCCATTTCCCTTGTCCTTCTAGGTGATAAATATCATTATTATAGATAGAACATCTTGCTTGCAGTTCAATCAGTAGGCTACCTCGCCACTCAAACCTGTTCTGACATCCAAACAGATCTTGGCTGATCTCTGACTTAACTGCATTAAGCTGATATTGCCCATATTTTTCAATATCATGGAACACAGGAATCTATCAAGCGCATGGTGGCTCAGTGGTTGGCACTGCTGCATCACAGGGACGCGGGTTCAATTCCAGCCTCAGGTGACTATCTGTGTGGAGTTTGCACATTCTCCCCGTGTTGCGTGGGTTTCCTCCGGGTGCTCTGGTTTCCTCCTAGAGTCCAAAGATGTGCAGGTTAGGGTGGATTGGCAATGGGAAATACCGAGATGGCGTGGATCAGGGTGGGATGCTCTTCAGAGTTCGGCATGGACTCGATGGGTGAAGTGGCCTGCTTCCACACTGCAGGGATTCTATGATTCTCAGATAAGTAACCCTACCTCAAATACCATTTGGAAAATTGCATTCCGAATGTCCTCCACCATTTGTGTGAAGAAGCTATTACTCCCCAAACAAAATGGCGAATATCCCAATCAAGCACCTGTCTTTAAATTGCCTGGGATCTTGAAGAGCCTGTAGTTCTTTTAGATTACTTACAGTGAGGAAACAGGCCCTTCGGCCCAACAAGTCCACACCAACCTGCCGAAGCGTAACCCACCCGGACATTTACCCCTTCACCTAACACTACAGACAATTTAGTATGGCCGATACACCTAACCTGCACATTTTTGGATTGTGGGAGGAAACCAGAGCACCCAGAGGAAACCTACGCAGACACAGGGAGAATGTGCAAACTCCACACAGAGATTCACCTGAGGGGGGAATTGAACCCGGATCTGCTGGCACTATGAGGCAGCAGTGCTAACCACTGTGCCGCCCATAGTTCACCATTGCTTTCTCTGTAGAAAATGGGAAATTTAAATAGTGCAGACTAGACGGGCTGAAGCGTCTCTATTTTAGTAAAATAATTAATGACTCTATAGCACTCAGCAAATCTAAGCTGATTTGCTAACCAGTCAGCATGTTTTTCCTCAAGAGTATAAGTTGTGGTCAATTGAAATTTGGCATTCTTGCATTTGTCCTGATGAGTGCAAAAGAGGGCAGTATGACTCCCTGATCAGCAATACGCAAGTTCTGGACCACCTAATGGTTGTTTGTGAGATACAATATACTAGAGATATTTGATGAAGTATTTCAATGCATTTGAGATAAATGATTGGCCATAGGGATTACATGTTGAATAATGACCAAGGCCCATTGAAACAGAGATCTTAGGCTTTTACTTCATGGATCCTAAAAGGTATCAAGTCTATCGTGGGAACAAATGGAATAATGGACTGCATTAAGAGATGAAGAAAATATACATGAATTGTAACTGCATAAGGGCATCACTTGAGTCACCTTGTGTGTTGTTATAAATTTTGGTACCACCTACAATCCAGAAGAATTTGAGCTGGAGATGTGCGACTGGAGCAAATGCAAAATATAGTGGATGCTGAAAATCTGAAATAAAACAGAAAATGTTACACATGTTGGATTGGAGAGAAACAGGAGTTAATGGTTTGCGTCAACGAATTTTCACCAGAAGAATACAAATCTGGCACTGACCAGATACAGTTTGAATTATATATTAGGTGGTTTGAAGATTAGCTGGGTACTCTTGGTGAGAAGAAAAAGGATTCTGATTAGAGAGATATGAGAAGTGTAGTCATGGATCAGGAACCTTCAACTTTGTTATAAATGAGATCTCACACCTGAGTATTGTGTGCAGATTTGGTCTTCTTATCTGTGGAAAGATTTTCTGGCTACAGAGGGAGTGTAATGAAGGGATCGCAGGACTGAAGCATCAAGAGAGATTGGATCAGTTAGGACCATATTCAATTGAGTTCAGAAGAATCGGGGCAAATCTCAGCGAAATCTTTAAAATTCTAGCAGGACTGGTCAGGGTAAACAAAGGAAAGATGTTCCCAGAGCCGGAGGGGTGGGGGTGGGATCACAGGATAGGGGATAGGCCATTTATGACTGAAATGACGTGAAATTTCAGCATCCAGAGTGTAGTGAGCCAGTGGAATTCTTTACCACAGAAAGCAGCTGAGGTGGAAACATTGAAGGCTTTCAAGGAGTTAGATAAAGTTCTTAGGGCTAAAGGGATCAGAAAATACTGAATTGGATGATCAGTTGTGACCATATTGAATGGCAGAGAAGGGTTCTATGGCCTATTCCTGTTCCTTTTTTCCCAAAATATAATGAGGAACTGGGAACCAGTGGCTACATTTGAATATTTGCTGCTTCTGCAGTTAATATAATGGGGTATGTGCGGAAGCTGCAGGAGGAGCAAAAACGTTTATTGGGAAATGGCCGATGCAGTTCAATGTGGAAAATCCATTTGCAATAAATGAACAGGCAGAGGGATTAGATGTTGAACAAGCAGAGGGATTACCTGTTGAATAGTGACTAAGACCCATTGGGACAGAGACCATGGGCTAAATCCTCAGAAGCCATCAATTCTGTATCTGGCAAGAATTCATGGAACGCTCCTCACTTGCTTGGATAGCAGCTCAAGAAACTTGCTGCTATCCAAGACAAAGCAGCAAGCTTGAACGGTTTCCAATCTGCCATCTGAAGGAAGATGCACTGCAACAGCCTACCAGGTCTGTTCAACAGTGTGCTCAAAATCAGGAGGTGGATGGAACACTGTCACCTGCAAGTTCCTCTCCTGAGCCATACACACGAACTGGATGTGAAATAATATTGTTGTTCCTTCACTGTTGTTGTGCCAAATAAGCTGGAGTTCCCTCCCTATGTGTGTACCTGCGCCAGATGGTCTGCAGCAATTCATAAAAGCAGCGCACCACTACCTTCTCAAGGGCAACTGGGGATGGGAAACAACTGCTGTGATGCCCACATACTTTGAAAAGAATAAAAAGAACTTGCAGAGCTATTTGAAGGAGACTGTGAGAAGATCTCTCTTCACCACTGTCTCACCGCCTACAATGTTGCAATGCCAGAAGAGATCCAAGTTTCAATTTTAATTTGCTCACTGGCTGTGTGATAAGAACCTGTGTGTGGAAGGCATTGGACCTGACCATTCAAGTGGAAGGATCATGCCAGGTGCTGACCCCATCCCTGCAGCCAAAAAGGAGGCATCTAACTTTGTATGCCCCTCGGCCTCCTCCATTGCCACAACAAGCCAAACCCTAAATTGGACCAACAACACCTCATCTTCCGCCTGGGCAGCCTACAGCCGGGAGGACTCAACATTGAGTTCTCCAATTTCAAATCAACTTCTTTCCCATCCCCCCAACTTTTCCCAGTCCCTCCCATTCCTCTCCACTCCTCCCAGCCACCCCATGGTCCCACCAGGTCATACCCTCTATCTGTCTTCACCTATCCCTACCTCACCACCCTGCTCCCACCAGCCCCTTTATCTGCAGCTCCCCTTACACCCACCTTCAGTACTGAAGAAGGGTTACACCCGAAATATTGACTTCTCCACCTCCTGATGCTGCCTCGCTTGCTGTATTGTTGTTTACCTTGGATTCCAGCATCTGCAAATTTTTTTGTCTCTAATCGATGTTAATTTAGCAGCCAATAACATTTTAGGGATTGGTGGTTTGGGATGTGGAATGTACCAGCCAGAGTCTGTGAGAAATGGGGAATTCATTTTGAGACATTAAAAATGATAGGTCATGTTCTTGGTCAAGTCTACCCTATTCTTTAATCTTTGAAAATCAGCCATTAAACATCATCTAGAACTTATAATACAGGCTGTGTCTGACCATGGGAATGTTCTTTGTGGAATGCAACTGGGCACAATACAACAATGCAGATTATAATGTTAGATTGTGGGCAGCACAGTGGCACTGTGGTTAGCACTGCTGTCTCAGAGACCCAGGTTCAATTCCTGACTCAGGTGACTGACTGTGTGGTGTTTACGCATTCTCTCTGTGTGGGTTTGCTCTGGTTTCCTCCCACAGTCCAAAGATGTGCAGGTCAGGTGAATTGGCCATGCTAAATTGCCTGAAATGTAGGGGAAATGGGTGAGTTGTGCTATTAGTGGATCGGTGTGGACTTGTTGGGCCAAAGGGCCTGTTTCCACACTGTAAGTAATTTAATCTATTATACCTGCGCCTTTACCTCAAATTACCTTTCGATGCCTTGAGGCAATTCACTACTTACTTGCTTTGCAAATTTTTTTGTTGTAACACTGTTCAGCTGGCGTCCTGTGTGACTTTCCAGTCTGTTAATAGTTAGGACTTTGTTTTTCAGAATAGACTTATTGGAGGATTTGAAGCTGAGCTGGCTAAAGCAACATGCTTAACCATGTTAGTCTGGACATAAAGCCTTGTTCTTTGTGATTCCTGAATTTCCTCTGCCTAAAGTATTTGGAAGAAGTTGTACTTAAGCACAATACCATGATCCTTTTTTTAGGTAGCCAAGTGAATATTCACATGTATTATCATGTGTGGCTAGTGTAAATAATAAAGACAAAAAAAAATCAATGTCTTATTGCATTCCTATTTGTCTCTTTGTTTTTCTAATAATTTTGAAGGATATGAGCATTGCTAGTTAGTCCAGCATTGGTTGCTGGTCCTTAATTATTCTTCCTATAAGAATGCCAAATTTCAAACGACCACGGCAGTTTCTACTACAGGAGAAAAGGGTGCTGATTCATTGGCTAGTCAACTCCCATTGGCTGAGGACTGCAGATGCTGGAGGTCAGAGTCAAGGGTGTGGTGCTGGAAAAGCACAGCAGGTCAGGCAGAATCCGAGGAGCAAGAGCATCGACTCTTTGGGCATATGCTCTTCATCAGGAAGGGGTGATGAAGGGCTTATGCCCGAAATGTTAATTCTCCTGCTCCTCGGATGCTGCCTGACCTGCTGTGTTCTTCCAGCACCACACTCTCGACTCCCATTGGCTGAGGGATTGCCATGGAGAAAGTAATGCAGTACAATAGCCCCTGAGTATTTCCAGAAAGGCATGAGGTTTGGACATGTGCCTTTTGTTTGTACAGAGAATGAGCCTCTGCGTATGAGGCAATGGGATTGAATGTGGGATTTTTCTGCAAAATATGTTCAAGGGAACTTGCATTTATATAGCAACTCTCATGATCTGAGAACATCACAGCGCTCTGCGACCAACAAAATAACCTTCAATCGTAGTCACCGAATGTAGTTCCACATTGGGCCTTTATTCCACGATCATTAAGTTATCACAGCACAGAAGGAGGCCATTTGGTGCATCATGTCCATGTTGGCACTCTATAGAGCCATCCAGCCAGTCTCATTCTCCATTTCTATTCCCGGCAGTCCCTGCAAGGTAATTTCACTGAAGTGCCCATCCGACTTGCTTTTGGAATCTTTTTATCTCTGCTTCCATTGTCCTCAAAAGCTGCAAGGTCACAATCATTGCCAATCACTGTGTCAAAAGAATCCACCTCACTTGCCCCTGCTGTGCCTGTCTAAAACTTTAGGTCTCTATCCTCTTAGTCCTTGTACCATCAGCTAACAGCAACAGTTTGTTGTGTTGTACAAAATGACGAGAGGTACTTCCAAAGAAAATCTACAGAGGAAAGTTTCTCCTTATTTGTAACCATAGTGATAACAGAATAACTCGAATCAGAACATGCCACATCATCTGAGACATGAAGGAAATGGTTTCTCTCTTTCCTGGCTGTGTAACTGATAGTAATCCCATGTTGTGTTCTCGGAAACCACTGAAGACGTGGGGGGGGCTGTCTTGGCTGACACAAGTTTCCCGGTAAATATTTATTTAGGCTTAACCGGGAGTGATTGTGTCATTCCAGAAGACTCCCCTTACCCTGTAAGTAAAACGATTTGATATGTTGTCATTGTGGGGTCTGTGTCACCGACGATGAGCTGATCCCTTCATCCCTCTGCTCCTTCCCCAGCATCTACAACAGGTCCCTTTACTGAAGTCATCTGTGGATTTTGAAATGAAGGAGTCCTAGAATTGAAGATATTGATGGGCCCACTCTACTGCCTTCCAAGTAGGCGTTGTGTGTCTGTCAGGAGCAGCCAATTTCCATTTGCTCACTCACTGATAAGGTGGACACTCATACATTTTGATGCCTTCGAGATTTGATAAATTGTAGTGACTCATGATCACATATCATCTAGAAATCTGCCCATTCCCAATTTGCCCACCACTATTGTGTTCACTGAGTTTCACTGACCTCTAGTCTGATAATCTCTCAAATTTGTCATTCTCACCCTCATTTTCAAATCCCTTCAAGAACCCTCCCACTTCCAACTCTGTAATCTCCTCCAGCTCCACCACCCTCTAAGATATCTGTACTCTTCTGATTCTGGCCTGTATACCTGTTTTTACAACACTGTTGGCAGAGCCTTCAGCTAACAGAGTCCAAAAGTACACATTTTTCTCCCTAAACTGTTTTGCTGTGTGCTATCTTTTCTTTATTGATGCTCCTTAAAACCGACTTTTTTGACAAAGCTTGAAATCTTCTGTCTTAATATCACTTTATGTGGCTTGATCTGTCATTTACTTTTTGGTAATGCTCCTGTAAAGCTCCTTGGGATATTTTTGCATGCCAGCAGTGCTATACAGATAAACATTGTTGGTGTTTGTCTTGGTCAGTATGGTTTCTGGATAGTGACTTCATCCCTATGTCATAGGGATTTATCTTGTTGTTAGCCCACATCCATAAAACACACTGTGGCTGAACATTTGTCACCCCACAGCAAAATTCCATTTGGACATTGCTTTTGGAAAACTAAAAGGCTGTTTGTATATTGAGTGGGATCTTCCTCACAATCAACCACGTATAACAATGATTACAGGATAGTAATCAGGACGAGAATAGCGTGGCTGACTTATTTCCCAATGAAGGAATGTTAGGAGAATTGCAGCACACACAAAACAAACCTTGGTTCATACTGTTTGAACTCAGTGTCTAATTTAGATATAGGCAAATATTTCTAGTACCCAGACTATATTCAAGAGGTGCAAAGTGTAGAAGCCAAAGGGAGCTGTAGATGCACTGAAGGTAATATGCAGGTACGCAAGTTGTTAGAAAGGCTGATAATGTAAAGCCTGAATTGCAAGAGAATTTGTGTACAAGAGTAGTGAAATCTTGCAAAAGTGAGGACTGCAGATGCTGGAGCATCGGAGGAGCAGGAAGATCGATGGAGCAGGAGCCCTTCATCAGATTGCTGCATGGCCAGCTGTGCTTTTCCAGCACTACTCTAATCTTGACTAGTGAAGTCTTGCTTCAACTGGATAAGAGCTTAGTTAGTCCGCACCTGGAATACAATGTGCAGTTTTAGCTTTTTTTTCCTTTGGAAGCCTATTACTGTCAGGGAGGGAGCGCAACAAAGGTTCAGCAGAGTTACTCTCAGGATGACAGGGCTGTCGTAAAAAAACAGATTGGGCCAACTGGGCCTGAATTCTATAGTGTTTTGAAGAATGAGAGATGATGTCATTGAAACCTATAAAATATGTAAAGGGCGTATAGAATTCAGCTTAGAAATAAGTGGGTTGTCATTTAGGTTCAAGCTGAGAGGAAATTATTTTACTCAGAATGTTGCAAAATCTCTATCACAAAGAGCTGTGAGGCTAAATCTTTGAGAGTGTTTAAGGTGGAGATTAACAGACTTCTGATTACCAGCAGCATTCAGAGTTATGAGGATGGGGTTAGTAAAGGGTATTGAAGTACTGAATAATCATCCATGAATTATTGAATGGAGGGGCAGGACTGTTGGGTTGACTGGCCTACTCCTCTTCCTAGGTTCAAATAAATGCTTAATATGAATGGAATTGTGCTTTAAAAAAAAGTGCAAAAATATAGTATGAGTGCGCTCAGTTGGCTGCGAGAAGGATTTAAAGGTTTCAAAAGATGTGGAAAGATATCAGCAAAATCACATTGGAGACAGCCATGCAGCTGCTTAAATTAAGTTAGCAATTTTACATTAGTATTCCGTCATCTGAAACATCGGCCTGATTCACACTGAGGAAAGGATGTCCATGTGCTACAATGTGTGAGAAAAATGTCATCGAAATGACCATTTCGTTTCACTGGCTGGGAAATCAATTAGCTAACACTTGAATGACCTGGTGCAGTTCTGCTCCCAAAGCCACTCAAGCATGGCCACTGCACCCACCCATGCCCTTGATGCAGAGGCTCCGAGTTAAAGACTTGGACTGGGATTGGACAGCCAAGGAAGATGCATTTGTAATATGACCAAACAGATTATGCATCGACTTGTAAATCCTTCCAATGCACTCCAACAGCAGTAAGAGTGGAAGAGATTCCCGGTCAGCCATGTGATGGTGAGAACTTTGAAACCTCTCTGATCATTTTCCATACTTCCATGTTACAACATGCATGTAAACTGTGTTTTGCCATTACCACGGCAACTCAGACTGACTGGTGGCATGAGTCAGATTAGTGCGAATAGTGTGGGTTTGATCAGTGAACAATTTAGTTTTTTCTTCAGAATGTGCCAACTTGCCTGACCTCTGGTGGAGATTGTGAGGCCCTTGGTCAGATCTGCCAATGTGAAGAGAGCTTAAAGTGCTGGCGGAGGTCAGAGGCACAAAGGGGTTAAATTATAAGGACAGGTTTTATAGACACTAGGCTTTTGTTTCTTTATGGAGAAAGTGAGGACTGCAGATGCTGATGAAGGGCTTAAAACGTCAATTCTCCTGCTCCTCGGATGCTGCCTACCCTGCTGTGCTTTTCCAGCACTACACTTTTTGACTATGTTACTTTAAGCATAGAATATTAAGAGAGTGATCTATCTGAGATGTTTCGGATAATTGAATGATTATCTAGGATGTATCAAATACAAGGCATTCATAAATAAATCCAATAAAGAATTCAAGGGAAACTCCCTTGGCCAGAGAATGGTTAGAATGTACAGCCCACTACTACATTAGCAAACTGTATTTAAAGGGGAAGCTAGGTAAGTACACACAAGGGAGAAAATAAAACAGAAGTTTATGCCAATAAGGTTAGATGATTGGAACAGTATGACAGGGAGAGGCCTTTGGGACACAAACATTGGAACAGACTTAATGGGCTGAATGGCCTATGTGGTGCTGTACATTCAAGACGTGTATTTGTATTGGAGGAGTTCTAATTTTCGGCAAGAACAAGAGGAATTGTCAAGGAATGCATGACCATTAGTTGGAAATGTTCTATTAAGCAGTTGATTTATCATTTTGGGTATGTAGAATCTTGACTGAGGAAAGGTATTTCAAAGAAGCAAGCATGAGGTTAAATTGATGATGTGGGCTAGTTCCTGGGGCTAAATACCATCCCAGTAAGTCAGCAAGAATGGGAGTGGAGTTAATTGCATTCTTTGTAAGTGATTGCAACAGTAACCACTTGCATGTTTGCCTGAACTAGATGCTAATTTTATTTTACATCCTTGAACACTACAGAACACTGAGTCTGTACTAGGACTTCTGAAGAGCAATTTATTTACTTCAACTCTTTGGATCTTTCCTCATATTGACGCAAGCTTGTTCTCCATCAAATGTTTAATCAATTTCCTTTTGAAAGCTACTATTGAACTTGTTCCCAGCATCCTATGAGACAATTTACTTCAAATCCTAGTCAGTAATTGCAGAAATAAGTCTATCCTTGTGCTGCCTCCAGTCTTTTTGCTAACTGCCTTAAATCTGTGACTTCTGCTTATTGACCCTTGAACTTATTTTGTCCACTTAAAGCAGTAATGATTTTAAGCACCTCTGGCGAGTCTCTGAATCTTCTCTGCTAGAAGGAGGAAATCCTCACCTTCCTAAGGTGTCCATGAAGCTGTAACCGTCACTGTCTTGTGAGAGAGCCAGATTGTCTCCGACCCCTCAACATGTTGTTTTAATGAGGTGTAGATTTATATAATTTGTATACAACCCGGATTTAATTATTTTGGTCATCTACTTTTGTATTGATGTCCCATTCCAGTCCAGTCAACCTTCAGAGACTGCCCTGGCTCACAGCTAGTTTCAACCCAGGATATTTTTTTAAAAAATCATTCACAGGATGAGGGTATTTCTGGCTAGACCAACATTTATTGCCCAGTCCAGATAAACATTAACCACATTGCTGTGGATCTAGAGTCACACGTGGTCCAGACAAGGATGACTAGTTTCTTTCCCAAAAGGACACTAATGAACTCGATGTTCCTATTTTCCCCTGCCGACAATCAACAATAGCTTGGCTTTTATAGTCAACATTAGATTCATAATTCCAGGGTTTTTATTGAATTCAAATTCTACCAGGGCAGGATTTGAACCTAGGTCCCCAGAACAATGCATGGTTCTCTGAGATTAACCACTCTGAGATTATTAAGCAATAATACCACTCAGCCATTAGATGTAAGACTCCCCTAAGTCTGTTGATTAGAAGGATGTACAAATAAAATTGAATGAAGGTGGATGGGAGAAAGTTGATGGGGAACAAAAGCACTGGCACAGGTCAGTTTGGTCAAGTTACCTGTTTCTGCACTGAAGGTTCTATGTAATTTTGGTCTGCACTTGGCTTATGTTACCACTGGAATGGGTTCCAGCCAATGCTTTATCTTCTTAATCCAGGTAAGTACATGAAGGACTGAAGTGTTAAGTTAGTAGGGTTCAATGAAAAGAGGGAACGAAGGCTCATAAACACAATATGGACCACACAGAAACAAATCAGTGTGTACATTCTTTTATTTTTATTATTCATTACAGGATGCAGGTGTCCCTGGCTGGGCCAGCAGTTATGCCCATTCCCATTTGTCCTTAAGAAGATGGTGGTGAGCTGCCACCTTGAACTGCTGGAGTTCATTGGGATTAAGTGCACCCATAGTGCTGTGAATGAGAGAGTTCCCAGATTTGGACCCAATGACAGTGAAAGGAACAATGATATTCTTTCATGTCAGGTTTGATGTGTGGTTTGGGCTGAACTTGCATTAACTGGTGCTCCCAAGCATTTGCTACCCATGCTATTCAGGCAGGAGAGGGTGTGGGTATGGAATGTGCTGTCCAAGAAACATTGGTGACTGGTGCAATGCATCTTATTGAGGAAACACACTGCTGCCACTGTTCATTGTTAGTGGAGGGAGTTAAGGTGGTGGATGGGTGGCTCAGTGCTGTTGAGCTTCCTTAGTGTTATTGGACCTGTAACTCATCCAGGCAAGTTGAAACTATTTCATTGACTTCTACCTTTAGAAGTTGGGCAGGCTTTGAGATATTGGGAGGTGAATGGCGCACAGCAGGATTCCTAGCCTCTGATCTGCTGTTATAGATATATATATATATATATTATATATATATATATATATATATATACACACACACACACACGTCTGGTCCAGTTTCATGTCCAGGGAATGGCAAGCTATGAGTTTTGAGCATACAGCAATGGTAAAAGCCACTGTTATGCTCATTTCATGGAAAAGCCAAGGGAAATTTCCTGGGGAACACGTGACCATTAGTTGGAAAAGCCCCATGACCATTTAGGTTTACCGTCCTTCCTGTTTTGAATGTATAACATCTGATTGAGCAAAAAAGCTTTCAAAGTACTGAATACAGTCTTGTCAAAGGATAAACACTAATTTATTAGAGTTCTTTGAAGAAGTAACTTGAAGTGCAGATAAAGAGTAACAAATGGAGATTCCCAGAAGGCAATTAATAAAGTGTCACATCAAAAGAAATTGTGGAAAATAAGTACACATGGTGTTTTGGTGGGGGTGTGGGGGGAGAGGTAGGTAACATATTGGTATTGACAGAAGATTGGCTGGCTAACAGTAAACAGGGAATAGGAATAGGTGGGTCTTTTTCAGGTTGGTAGGATGTCATGAGTGATGTGTCACAGGGGTTAGTGCTAGGACCTCCACTCTTTACAATTTATATAAAAGATTTGGATGAAGGGATTGAAGTTATGTAGCTACATTTTCTGAAGACAGATAAGAAAGGTAAGAAAACGAGTTTTGAAGAGGACATGGGGAGCCTACAAAGGGATACAGAATGGTTAACCTATAGGTAGGTTGACTTGCATTTAGAAGGACAGGGGCAGAAGGTACACAGGAACACCACCAATTTCAAGTTCCCCTCCAAGCCACTCACCATCCTGACTTGGAATTATTTTGCCATTCCTTCATGTTGCTGGGTCAAAATGATGGAATTCCCTCCCTAAGGGCATTGTAGGTCTACCTACAGCACATGGACTTCAGTGGTTCAAGAAGGCAGCTCACCCTCACCTTCTCAAGGGCAACTCGGGAGGGGCAATAAATGCTGGGCCCAGCCAGAAATACCCACAACCCAGAAATGAATATAAAAAAGTTAGTGGACAAAGTTCTGACAAATGGAGTACAATGTGGAAAAGTGTGAAATTGTCCATTTTGACAGAAAGAATGAAAATGAAGCATATTATCTAAATGGTGAGAGTTTGAGGAGCTTTGAGATGTAGAGAGATCTGGTTGTCCTGGTAGATGAATCACAAAAAGTTGGTGTGTAGGTACAGCAAGTAATCAGGAAAGCTAACAGAATGTTATGTCTTGCTGGGATGGGAATTGAATATTAAGTAGAGACTTTATGCACTGGTGAGATCATATCTAGAAAAGTGAGTATATTGCTGGTCACTGTTCTTATGTAAGCAGTTCAGAGAAGGTTTGCTAGACTAATACCTGGAATAAGCTGATTGCCTTATGAGGAAAGGCTAAGCAGGCTAATCCTGTATCCTTTAGAGTTTAGAAAAGCCATAAGTGACTTAATTGAAACATACAGGGTATCACAATATCCTGAGGGAACTTGACTGGGTGAATGTAAAGATGATGATGCTTCATCTTTTGGGAGCTACAGGCCATAGTTTAAAAACAAGGGGTTGCCAATTTAAGACAGAGAAGAGGAAACAATTATTCTCTCCAAGCCCTGAGAGTCTTTGGAATTCCCTTTCTCAAAAGGCAGTGCATGCCTTTAAATATTTTACGACAGAGATAGATAGAGTCTTGATGACCAGGGGCATGAAAGATTATTGGGGATGTGCAGGAATGTAGAATTGAGGGTAAAATCAGATCAGCCATGATGGTATTGAATGGTAGAGTAGGCTCAAAGGACCGAGTGGCCTTGTTCCTTGTTGGTATATCTGTGTGAGATCAAATGGAGGATTATTTCTTGAGGCTAAAGATAGGCAAAAAGTCACAAATGACATTGCTGACTGGGCTGAATTGGATCAAAGATGTACAAAAATAGGTGGCCAAAACAATGAAATGCTGGTTATAAAAAATTTACATAATACTAAATCTCATGTAAAATACTCTACCAAGCAACAGTAAGCATCTTCCACATCACAATGATAGAATCCCGACAGTGTGGAAACAGGTCTTTCAAGTCCAACTAACCCTCCAAAGAGTACCCACCCAAATCCATTCCCTTCCTATCCTACTTCTACCCCTGACTAATGTACCTAAACTACACATCCTTGAACACTACTGGCAATTTATCATGGCCAATTCACCTAACCTGCACATCTTTGGATCGTGGGAGGAAACCAGAGCACCAGTCGGAAATCCACACAGACACAGGGAGAATGTGCAAACTCCACACAGACAGTCACCCAAGGCAGGTATCAAACCAGGGTCCCTGGGCGCAGTGAGGCAACAGTGCTAACCATCGAGCCACGGTGCCACCCATAAGGGTTCTAGGTAGGAGGGCTGCATGGATACACTGGAGAAGATGAAAACTTACACCTTACAGCAGACAGGTTTAAGAGACTTGAGGAAGGAGTAAAAACCTCTTTCATTTGTGCAATTGTAGTTTTTTAAAAAATATAGCTTACTGGGAAGAAAACAGACAAGTGTTGCCTTCCACATGCCAAAAACATCTGACACATTTCAGAAATGAACTAAGAGAAATCTGAATTTATGTATCAGTCTTTACAACATTAGGATGCCCAAAAGTGTTCTCCAGCTAGTGCAATACTTCTCAAATGCAGTCACTGTTGGTATGGAGAAAAAGCAGGAGTGGGATACTGAGATTGCACGGTGAAAGTGAGTATGGTGATGAAGGGCTTTTCCCGAACTGTCAATTTTCCTGCTCCTTGGATGCTGCCTGGCCTACTGAGATTGCAGGATCAGCCAGGGTCATATTGAATGAGTGGTGCATGCTTGAAGGGCTGAATGGCCTACTCCTTCTCCTACTTTCTATGTTCAATTGTAGGAGTAGTTCGCAAGGGGAGACACAAAAATATGACAGAAGCTGTAGCCTAATTACCCAATTTTATTTAATAAGTCTAACCTCCTTCCAATATCTTCAGAGGAAAAGCTAGACAGGCTTTGGAGTTTAGAGGTGAATGTATTAAGACATTTAAGATCCTGAGAGAATTTGAGAGGATTGATGTACATAAGGATATTGTGCCTTGTGTGGGTAGACGAGAACTGGGGTCATATACAAAGATAAAGGGTGAGATGGAGAGGATGGAGTTGAGGAGGATTTCTTTTTCCCTGAACATTGTGAATCTTTGGAAATCTCTTCCTTGCAAGTGGTCATTGAATATTTTTAAAGGTAGATAGATTCTTGACTAACAATGAAGTCAAAGATTCTCAAGGGGAGGCAGGAATGTAGGGTTGAGAAATGCCGGAGATGATGCTAGGCAGGAGATAACACTGAAAAGGTTGGTGATAATGTTAGTTCGTGTGATTTTAAGCATAAGGGTTGCAGAAGTGAGTGAGGTTATACAAGACTATCACTTCATCACCGCACAAACAAAAACAATATGGACTCTTAACTTTTGACTGAAAAACATATTGTGGTCAAGGTCTCATAGTTTCACCCCACTGACCCCGTGTACCTCAAACGGTCATTAAGCTGAGAGAAGTTCCAGCAGAGAGTCTACAGCTAGCAGTAACGGAACGCAAGAGCAGCCGATTCTTGGTTCACAGCTACTTTTGGGGTTCCGTTTGTGCTACCCATGCACAGGTCAGTGTAGCAGCTAATTACTTCCACCTTCAGCCCGTCAGAGTGCTTGATTGCTGCCAGGATACCTGATCCCTATAAAGAATGGATAAACCAACCAAGTTACCACCTTGTTACAGATTGCATTTGTGGAACAGACCAATAATTCCCCCCTCCCCCCCTAACCTGCTTTATACCACGCTATCCAAAATGAAAAATTATGCCATAAAAATACAAAACATTTTATGGTTCAAAGACATAAGATCGCCATATAGCACAGAGATATATTATGCAGTTTCTTTCATAAGAAAAACACTAGTACTAGAGCTTACTTGAGTAGGTGTCACTGGTTGGGCCAGCATTTATTGCCCATCCCTAATTGCCCAGAGGCCAGAGGTTACATGCATGATATGAACATGTGATGTATGCAAAAAGTTAGCATGCAGGCACAGTGAACATGCAAATTTAAAAAAAAACATTCATGGTGCCATTGGCTAATGACCAGCATTTATTGCTCACCCTTATTTGTCCAGAGGGCAGTTAAGAAACAACCACATTGCTATAGATCTGCAGTTGCATGCAGGCCAGACCAGGCAAGGAAAGCAGTTTTCTTCCCAGAAGGACATTCATGGACCAGATGGGTTTTTACGGCAGTGGTTACAATGGTTGCCACTCTTACTCCTGTTTGTTTGGGTTAAGATAATTTGGTGACAGACTCTGGAATTTTTTGTAACAGTGGGAGATTAAGGACCTCTTGTTTCAGCCTGTTCCTGCTCCACAAATCTGATTTCTTCCATTCCTGAATCACCTCCCCATGCTTGCAGGTTCAATTCATGCAACACCTTTCCTTTAATCTCCCTCCATCTCCCTGTCCAAGGTTTCAGTTATGAAACTGCCCCCTTGACCATGATCCCACCTCCCACCACCAAAGCATCATCTCCCAGACCATCCATAACCTCATCACCTCAGGGGATCTCCCATCCACCGCCTCCAACCTCATAGGCCCACAACCCCGCACCGCCCGTTTCTACCTCCTGCCCAAAATCCACAAACCTGACTGCCCCGGCCGACCCATTGTCTCAGCCTGCTCCTGCCCCACCGAACTCACCTCTGCATACCTCGACATGGTCTTGTCCCCCTTAGTCCAAGAACTCCCCACCTACGTTCGGGACACCACCCACGCCCTCCACCTCCTCCATGATTTTCGCTTCCCCGGTCCCCAACGCCTTATCTTCACCATGGACATCCAGTCCCTGTACACCTCCATCCCCCATCACGAAGGACTCAAAGCCCTCCGCTTCTTGCTTTCCCGCTGTACCAACCAGTACCCTTCCACCGACACCCTCTGTCGACTGACTGAACTGGTCCTCACCCTGAACAACTTCTCTTTCCAATCCTCCCACTTCCTCCAAACCAAAGGAGTAGCCATGGGCACCCGCATGGGCCCCAGCTATGCCTGCCTCTTCGTTGGATATGTGGAACAGTCCATCTTCCACAGCTACACTGGCACCACCCCCCACCTTTTCCTCTGCTACATCGATGACTGTATTGGCACTGCCTCGTGCTCCCACGAGGAGGTTGAACAGTTCATCCGCTTTACCAACACCTTCCACCCTGGCCTCAAATTTACCTGGACTGTCTCAGACTCCTCCCTCCTCTTCCTAGACCTCTCCATTTCTATCTCGGGCGACCGAATCAACACGGACATTTACTATCAACCGACCGACTCCCACAGCTACCTAGACTACACCTCCTCCCACCCTGCCCCCTGTAAAAACGCCATTCCATATTCCCAATTCCTTCATCTCTGCCGCATCTGCTCCCAGGAGGACCAGTTCCAATACCGTACAACCCAGATGGCCTCCTTCTTCAAAGACCGCAATTTCCCCCCAGACGTGATCGACGATGCCCTCCACCGCATCTCCTCCACTTCCCGCTCCTCCACCCTTGAGCCCCGCCCCTCCAATCGCCACCAGGACAGAACCCCACTGGTCCTCACCTACCACCCCACAACTTCCATATACATTGTATCATCCGTCGTCATTTCTGCCACCTCCAAATGGACTCCACCACCAGGGATATATTTCCCTCCCCTTCCCTATCAGTGTTCCGAAAAGACCAGTCCCTCCGTGACTCCCTCGTCAGGTCCACATCCCCCATCAACCCAACCGCCACTTCCAGCACCTTCCCCTGCAACAGCAAGAAATGCAAAACTTGCACCCACATCTCCCCACTTACTTCCCTCCAAGGCCCCAAGGGATCCTTCCATATCTGCCACAAATTCACCTGCACCTCCACACACATCATTTACTGCATCCACTGCACCTGATGTGGCCTCCTCTATATTGGGGAGACAGGCTGCCTACCTGCGGAACGTTTCAGAGAACACCTCTGGGATACTCGGACCAACCAACCCAACCACCCCGTGGCTCAACACTTCAACTCCCCTCCCACTCCACCAAGGACATGCAGGTCCTTGGCCTCCTCCATTGCCAGACCATAGCAACACGACGGCTGGAGGAAGAGCGCCTCATCTTCCGCCTAGGAACCCTCCAACCACAAGAACTCAGATTTCTCCAGTTTCCTCATTTCCCCTGCCCCCACCTTGTCTCAGCCCCAACCCTCGAACTCAGCACCACCTTCCTAACCTGCAATCTTCTTCCTGACCTCTCCGTCCCCACCCCCACTCCGGCCTATCACCGTCACCTTGACCTCCTTCCACCTATCGCATTTCCAACGCCCCTCCCCAAGTCCCTCCTCCCTACCTTTTATCTTAGTCTGCTTGGCACACCCTCCTCATTCCTGAAGAAGGGCTTATGCCCGAAATGTTGATTCTCCTGCTCCTCGGATGCTGCCTGACCTGCTGCGCTTTTCCAGCAACACATTTGCAGCTCTGATCTCCAGCATCTGCAGCCCTCACTTTCTCCTCCAAGGTTTCAGTTACTTCCTTCCAGGTGAGAATGCTATTTATGTGTGCCTCTAATAATGATCTCCAGAAGAATACCAACTACAGCTTAGGTAATCACTTTGTCTGGAGGAATGATACTAAGCTTGCAATCGCCTGTCTTAATTCATGCTCCAGTTTAGGATATCAACTGTTGGCCTTCATTCGTAATGAAGGGCTTATGCCTGAAATGTCAATTTTCCTGCTCTTTGGATGCTGCCTGGCCTGCTGTGTTTTTCCAGCACCACACTCTCGAGCTGTTGGCTTATGCTCAGTACTTTTAGCTTTTGATCAATTTAGTATAAAAATTGGAGGAATAAGAGGAGGCAAGAGAGGCAGAAATATCAAAAGTGGCATTAGCACAAGAGAAGAAACTGGTTTGAGTAGATGGTAAGTTTGTTTTAAGTCTTTAGTTTATTTCTCTTAGGATAATTTTGTTCTCATTCATTGAATGTAGGTGTCACTAGCTAGAGCATTAACTAGGTAAAAACAATGACTGCAGATGCTGAAAACCAAATACTGGATTAGTGGTGCTGGAAGAGCACAGCAGTTCAGGCAGCATCCAACGAGCAGCGAAATCGACGTTTCGGGCAAAAGCCCTTCATCATGAAGGGCTTTTGCCCGAAACGTCTATTTCGCTTCTCGTTGGATGCTGCCTGAACTGCTGTGCTCTTCCAGCACCACTAATCCAGTATAGAGCATTTACTGCCCATCCCTAATTGCCTAGAGGACAGTTCAACAGAGTCAACCACATTGCTATTGGTTTGGAGTCACAACCAAACCAGACCAGTTAAGGATAATAATTTCCTTCTCTAAAAGGGCACGTGTGAACAAGATGGATTTTTCCCAACAATTGACAACAGATGTGTGGTCATTATTAAAATCTTAATTCAAAATTTCACCATCTGCTGTACCAGGATTTAAAACCAGATCACCAGAACATTACCTTTGTCTCTGCATTAATGTCGAGTGTGTGGTGCTGGAAAAGCATCCGAGGAGCGGGAGAATAGATGTTTCAGGCGTACGCCCTTCATCAGGAATTCTCCTGCTCCTCAGATGCTGCCTGACCTGCTGTGCTTTTCCAGCACCACACACTAGACTCTGATCTCCAGCATCTACAGTCCTCACTTTCTCCTCTCCGGATTGGTGGTCTAGTGACAAACAACCAAGCCACTTCCTACCCCTGAGTAAGCTTATAAGTGGAGGGCATTGGCAGGACATTTCTGTCCCGCATGGAATGCACATCCTGGTCCACTTGGGAACTCAAGAATGCTTCTCATTTTCCTGGATAAGCACACTTGCAGGGAATGTTGTCAGCTGGAGCAGCTCGAATTTAGATTGGAGGATTTGGAACTGGAATGGTAGCTGGAATCACTGTGGTGTATCTGCAGGCTGGGAATTTCATGGAGAGCGTGTTACAAAGAGGAAGGCATCCTGCAGCATGCCAAAGGAAGCGGTCACCCTGCGGCTCAGGAAAGATCAGGCCGACAGGGAATAGGTGACCACTTGACAGTCAATGCAGACTAAGCAGAGTATTGCAGGGGTCCGCTGAGTGCACTTTAATCTTCAATTGGCATTCCATTCAATGAATTGCAAATTCTTTCTTTCCATAGTTCATGGGGGTAACCCAAAATGCAGGCTACTCCTGTTGAGCTGAGTTATTCACCTACTGTCTTGCAGGCCATCTACATAAGTTCAATCTTTCTGTAGAAATGTAGGAAAAGAGCAAACGATCAACTAGAGTTTAGATTAGATTAGATTACTTACAGTGTGGAAACAGGCCCTTCGGCCCAACAAGTCCACACCGCCCCGCCGAAGCGCAACCCACCCATACCCCTTACCCTACATCTAACACTACGGGCAATTTAGCGTGGCTAATTCACCTGACCTGCACATCTTTGGACTGTGGGAGGAAACCAGAGCACCCGGAGGAAACCCACGCAGACACGGGGAGAATGTGCAAACTCCACACAGTCAGTCGCCTGGTGTGGGAATTGAACCCGGGTCTCTGGCGCTGTGAGGCAGCAGTGGCTAACCACTGTGCCACCGTGCTCTACAGCACGGAAACAGATCCTTTGGTCCAACTTGTCCATGCTGACCAGATATCCTAAACTGATCTCGTTCCATTTACCAGCACTTGGCCCAAAACCCTCTAAACAATAGACAATAGATAATAGACAATAGACAATAGATGCAGGAGTAGGCCATTCTGCCCTTCGAGCCTGCACCGCCATTCAATATGATCATGGCTAAACCCCTCCTATTCATATACCCATCCAGACCCCTTTTAAATGTTGTAATTGTACCAGCATCCATCACTTCCTGTGGAATTTCATTCCACACACGCACCACCCTCTGCATGAAGAAGTTGCCCCTCAGGTCCCTTTTAATTTTTTTCCCTCTCACCTTAAACCTATGTCCTCTAGTTTTGGGCTCCCCTACCCTGGGAAAAAGACCTTGGCTATTCACCCTATCCATGCCCCTCATGATAGTGTAAACCCCTATAAGGTCACCCCTCAGCCTCTGATGCTCCAATAAAAACACACCCAGCCTATTCAGCCTCTCCCTATAGCTCAAACCCTCCAATTCTGGCAACATCCTTGTAAATCTCTTCTGAATCCTTTCAGTTTTTAACATATTTCCCATAACATGGAGACCAGAATTAAATGCAGTATTCTAAAAGTGGCCTCACCAATGTCCTGTACAGCCACAATATGACATCCCAACTCCTACACTCAATGCACTGACCCATTAGGCAGGTGTGCCAAATGCCTTCTTCAATACCCAGTCTACCTTGGACTTTCAAGAGCTGCACTTTCAGATCTCTTTATTTGGCAACAAAGGGGCCCTATCATTATGTAAGTCCTGCCCTGGTTTGCCTTCCCAAAATGCAACACCTCACATTTATCTAAATTAAACTCCATCTGCTACTCCTCGGCCCATCGGTCCATCTGATCAAGGTAATTCTGTGCTTAGAACCTGGTGTTGTGTGATTTTTAGAATTTTAAACTGCCCTTTTTGTCCTAAATAATCCACCTCCCATTTTACACACATCCCCACCTCAAGCTTGATTAACTGGAAAAACTTGATCTATGCAACTGTAAAAGGAGATGACAAAAACAACCTTATCTTGCACATCACTCTATGTTGGCGCTGCTGGTTTTAGATATGCAGATTTTAAACGGCTGATGGAACACAGACGTATACTTGCAGGTCCACCGACATGTCAAAGACACAGCTTTGGTTAAAAACAAAAGAGTTTCCGAACGCTAACTTTAAATAACGTGGCACATTTGCTCTAATGGCACTGCAGAGAAACTGCGGATGGCAGATGCTGGAGGTCAGAGTTGAGATTGTGGTGCTGGAAAAGCACAGCAGGTCAGACAGCATTCGAGTAGCAAGAGAATCGACGTATCAGGCATACGTTGATTCTCCTGCTCCTTGGATGTTGCCTGATCTGCTGTGCTTTTCCAGCACCACAGTCTCAACTCTAATGGCACTACCCTTGTATGAGACTGATACGCAAGGAACTAGCACCAGCACAGAAGTAAAACGCAGGGTAAAATTAGCTTTAAGTGGGAGCCTGATAAAATGATATGTAAATAAAATAAAGCCAGCACATTAATTCTAAATAAATTGCCTGCACTCAAACCCCTTCCCTTCTTGAGTTGTCTGCTTGAAGGCAGACCCAAACAACAGGGCTGTGATCTCCAGCAGAGATCCGGCAAAGACGCATTTCCCGAATCCATACAAGACAGAATATAAATTGATGCTGACAGCACTGAGTTCACTTGAGAACTTTTGAGAATATGTAACTTTTGCGATTTACATATGAAAGAAGAGAAACTAACATGGTCATTCTAACAGAGGTGATACCTAACAAACAATCAAGGTATAATTTCAGTTACATCACACTGTAAACTTTTGCTATTAATTCTGTGTCTTACAATTGTGTATTCCACAACCACCTGATGAAGGAGCAGTGCTCCGAAAGCTAGTGCTTCCAATTAAACCTATTGGACTATGACCTGGTGTTGTGTGATTTTTAACTTAGCACTGAGTGCAATCTGATTCTCACTGACCATCCAGCCAACTGGCTTCCTCAATCTCAGAGCTGCTGACACAGCATGTATTTATACATACAGGCTATGGTCAGAAGCTGTAGATCCATTGTTTGTTCCATGACACTGTTGAGCAGGAATCTCTCCTGTGTGATGAAGCTGCTCCTTTAACAAGGTTATGTTGTCCTTAGTACCGTTTTCAGAGAGGTCATAAAAGACCCAGACTCTGAAAAGTCTAAGTTGAAGGGTTTTAGGGCCAGTTTGATTATAGCTAACCGATACTGTCTCAAGCAATAAGCTTTTAAGTTTTAAAAATAACATTTGTATAATGAAAGGGGAGTGGCCAGTTCTCCCAGCTCAGCTTCTTTCTGGTTTGGTTTGATTTGGGTTTAGCGGTCTGACTGTTCACTGAAAGCAGTCAGTCAGTTGTGAAGCAGCTGGATCCAAAGAAGCAGTTCCATGTTGACCTTCCCTCTCTCTGACATCTCTCCTATAAGACCCTGGGTTTGAGTTTACCTTTTGTGTCAAGGGGTGTTTATAGGGACGGTTGCAAGTATTTGGCTACTGCTTATTAAGTTGGGATAGTCTCTTGGGTTTTTGAATAGGTTAAGTTATTCTACATTCTATTCTCTTTTGTTGGTGTTTCATTTGATAAGCTTGTAAATAATTTCTGTTTTGTTTAAAGCTAAGTGGTTTGACCAGCTGCATCCCTCCTGGAATATCCACATTTAACCTGCTTAAAAGAATTCGCAAAGTTAGGGTCCGGGCTACTTCCTTGAAATGTTTTGAGGGGGTCTGGCCTGGTCCATAACACCTATTCTTACCACCCGATACTGACACGTGTTGGAAGGACTTACAAATTTATACTCAACCCTGTTTGGCCATATTAAGAATGCACCTTTCTTCACCATAAAGTCCTGGAATGTGACCTTAAACCCGAAGCTGCTAACTCAGTAGCAGGGAGAGTACTCACTGCACCACAAGATTTAAGCTTCTTTCAACCGTAACAACTTAATGCCTCATCTGTACCAATCTTGCGATACCTGAATTTTGAAAAGAGCTGATTTCCCAAGACGAAATGAGTTTTGCAAAACTAGCAAAGTATTTCCACAACATTTCACTGGGTTGGTATTTTCTTTAGCTGTCGCGAGTGCTGAATTCTGAGAATTACCAACCTTTTGGCAAACTGTGCAACTGCCAGTTGGTTCAAAGCCACAATGAATTGACTGCAGGTCAGTCTATACTTCTTAGTTATACTTTCAATTCTGCACTACAGTTACCCACTGGACTCTACTTGCAAGAATTCTGGTTGAATGGTCAAAGCTCTTTTCCTTGTTTTAGAAATTTAAAAAAATCAAATATGTTGATTCACTTTTGTTGCATTGGAAATCCTTCTCCTCTGCGCTAAATACTTAATGAGTACGAGTTGCATCATCACTGCTTATAACCTCACCCTGTGTCTGAGCATTAAAAAAAATGTAATCTATGTAAAAATTCATGTATAAGTCAAAACAGTTACAGAGGACATACAAATACTGGAAACGTAGTCCTGCGATCATCCCTGAATACACACCTTACACCCTCGCAATTAGCTGTCTTTGACGACAAGATCCCTTCGTGTCAAATAAACTTAGACAAAACTGTTGTGTTTTTAATAAAGATGTATGGAACCTCAATTAGCCGCCAGAATATTCTTTTGATGAATTTAGCTCCTCGTTGCAATAAGAGGAGGAAAGAAAAATGGTTTTGGCTTCAAATAAGATATTTATAAAATGTCAACTAAAATACCTGTAGGTTATCCGCCATTTTCTGTCATTCCGGCTGAAGGTCTCCTCAGTTGCAACAAAGAGTTGCAGTCAAGTAGGGTCACCCCGAGAATGACATGGGGAGCCAAGTGAACTTTGTGGAACTGACAGTTCACTTTTTAAGAAAACATAAATCAATGCTCAGTTTAAACCGAACCAACATGTCTACACAGCAAACCACTGAGCATTCAGTTTGGAAGGGTAAAGGGTGCAAAGTTATGAGGCACACTGCTGTAGACAGGAGAAAAGATGGAGAAACAGCATATTAAACATAGAAAATAGGTGAAGCATGAAAATAGGATAGAAAGAGAAAGAAAGAGACATAGCAAAAATTGTTCACAAATTTTTACATTCGAGAAAGCCTAATGAATAACACCAAAGTGCGATCGAAATAGAAAGTTCAAAGTTAGCAATAACAGCTGTCGACGTACCTGTCTCCTGCATATCCCTGTCACTGTCACTGTCACCTGGACACAAAGTGCCATTTCCTTTACTCTTCATATCAAATGCATATTCGGAACCCACTGAGACTTTTGCCCAATGGGGTTACATTTATATCGCTGCCTGCTAAATGACTCACACCCACTTGGAACAGCCTACAGCTGCTTTCATTTTCCAATCCAATTGCAACCAGATCCTACATGCTCTGAGTGAGATATACTTTTCGTGGTTGGGTGACGTTGAACAGTTGGGTGGGTTAACCCTGTACTTTTTGGATAATTATTTTTGGGTGAAGTGAAGTCTTGTCATATTTGCGAGAAGTATTTTAGAAGTCTTTGGAATGGAGAGTATTTCAGTTTGGAATGGACACACTTGTAGTTCTCCTATAATGCTGTAGTGTGTTTCATTGAAACCTCAATGAAACACTGCTGCCTCACAGCGCCAGAGACCCGGGTTCAATTCCCGCCTCAGGCGACTCTCTGTGTGGAGTTTGTACATTCTCCCTGTGTCTGCGTGGGTTTCCTCCGGGTGCTCCGGTTTCCTCCCACACTCCAAAGATGTGCAGGTTAGGTGAATTGGCCATGCTAAATTGCCTGTAGTGTTAGGTAAGGGGTAGATGTAGGGGTATGGGTGGGTTGCGCTTCGGCGGGGCGGTGTGGACTTGTTGGTCCGAAGGGCCTGTTTCCACACTGTAAGTAATCTAATCTAATCTAATCTAATCTCACTAAATGGAAGATTGCTTGGTAGAAATAATGGGGCTTATGGGAAAAGTGGAGTTAGGGCCGGAGCAGCAAAAAAAGATCACTCACACTCGCTCAAAAATCACTCAGAAATCTAATACAAAATCTAGCACAGCCTGAATGAAGGTTGAAATCATATTTGTTAATGAAACAAAAGTGAATTTAACACAGTACATTTACAAACTGTAAGGAAGCTGCTCTCTGTCCAGTACCTCTCACAGTAAGTTGCTCTGTCAGCAGCGAACATTGGCATATGCAGTACGGCACAGGGATTTCGGCGCGGACATTGGCGCTTGCGTAGGACGAAATGCGCAAACTGATCCCCGCTGGAATCATGCTATAAAGTGTTCTTGAAAATGCCATTCCCTAATTCTTCAGTGATGTTATAGCCAAATCGCGCAGCCGGAACACACGTAATCCAAGAACAAATTAGGAGCATGTGTAGGCCATTCGGCCCTGTGCTTGGTCTGTTATTTGGTCATAGTTGATCTGATTGTGGCTTCACCTTCTTATTCCCAGCTACCTCCAATTATCTACGACTCTTGTTAATTAGGAACTAGGAACGTCTGTCTTATGAGTATTCAATGACTTTGCCTTCACCATTCTCTGGGGAAGAGAATACTGATAAAACTCTGATAGAAAAGAAACTCTCCTCATCTGCATAAAACACAAACAAAAAACAGAAATTGCTGGAAAAGCTCAGCAGGTCTGGCAGCATCTGAGAGAAATCAGAGTTAACGTTTTGGGTCCAGTGACCTTTCCCTATATAGAATTCCTACACAGAATCCCTACAGCGTGGAAACAGTCCCATTGGCTCTCAGAACTGCTCCTCATCTCCATCCTAACTGGAAGATCCCTGACTTTTAAACAGTGTCTTGTCGTTCTAGTCTGTCCAACAAGAGAACAAGGCCCTTTCAACATCCACCCTGTCAGGACCCCTCAGGATCTTATATATTTTGATAAGATCAACCTTACCGTTCCAAACTCTAATGGATACAGGTTCAGCCTGTCCCAGGTTTTCCTCACAAATTAGTTCCTCATTCTCTGGATCAGCCAACCTTCTCTGAACTGCCTCAAATGCATTTACATCCTTTCCTAAATTAGTTACTTTCAGCAGGTAATAGAGGAAACAAATGGAATACTGGCCTTTATTTCAAAGGGAATGTAATACAAAAGTAGAGAGCAAAAACAGGAATTGCTGGAAAAGCTCAGCAGGTCTCGCAGCATAGAGTCGTAGAGATGTACAGCACGGAAACAGACCCTTCGGTCCAACTTGTCTGTGCCGACCTGATATCCCAACCTAATCTAGTCCCACCTGCCAGCACCCGGCCCATACCCCTCCAAAACCTTAACAAAACCAGAAATTGCTAGAAAAGCTCAGCAGGTCTCGCAGCACCTGTGGAGAGAGAAATCAGAGTTAAGGTTTCACGTCCAGTGACTGAGCTCTGAGGGTTCTGAGGAAAGGTCACTGGACCCAAAATGTTAACTCTGATTTCTCTCCACAGATGCTACCAGACCTGCTGAGCTTTTCTCACCTTTTCTGGTCTTGTTTCTGATATCCAGCATTGGCAGTTCATTTAGTTTCTATAAAAGAGCACAGAACATTACAGCACAGGAACAGGCCCTTCGGCCCACCAAGCCTGCGCCACCACATGTTGCCCTTCCATACTAAAACTCATTTCCCTGGCAGGATCTGTATCCCTCTATTCCCTTCCTATTCATGTATTTGTCCAGGTACATTTTGAATGCTGCGATTGTGTCTGCTTCCACCACCTCCTCTGGCAGCAGGGCCCAGGCACTCACTACGCTTTCTGTGAAAAACTTACATCGCACATCTCTTTTAAACCTCCCCCCTCGCACCTTCAACCTAATTTCCCTAGTAATTGTCCTGGGAAAAAGACCTCATACTTCCTACCATTTCATGTCATTCACAATCTTACAAACTTCTGTCAGGTCAGCCCTCAACTCCCTGCATTCCAGTGAAAACAAACCCAGTCTATCCAATCTTTTCTCATAGCTAAAATCTCCCATACCAAGCAACGTCCGAGTAAACCTTTTCTGTGCCCTCTCCAAAGGATCCACATCCTTCTGGTGATGCGGTGAACAAAACTGTGTGCAATATTCCAAGTGTGGACTAACTAAAATTCCATAAAACTGCAGCATAACTTGTCTATTCTTATAGGTAAAAACAATGACTGCAGATGCTGGAAACCAGATTCTGGATTAGTGGTGCTGGAAGAGCACAGCAGTTCAGGCAGCATCCGAGGAGCAGTAAAATCGACGTTTCGGGCCAAAGCCCTTCATCAGAAATAAAGGCAGAGAGCCTGAAGGGTGGAGAGATAAGCTAGAGGAGGGTGGGGGTAGGGAGAAAGTAGCATAGAGTACAATAGGTGAGTGGGGTAGGGGATGAAGGTGATAGGTCAGGGAGGAGAGGGTGGAGTGGATAGGTGGAAAAGGAGATAGGCAGGTAGGACAAGTCTGGACAAGTCATGGGGACAGTGCTAAGCTGGAAGTTTAGAACTAGGATGAGGTGGGGGAAGGGGAAATGAAGAAACTGTTGAAGCCCACATTGATGCCCTGGGGTTGAAGTGTTCCGAGGCGGAAGATGAGGCGTTCTTCCTCCAGGCGTCTGGTGGTGAGGGAGCGGCGGTGAAGGAGGCCCAGGACCTCCATGTCCTCGGCAGAGTGGGAGGGGGAGTTGAAATGTTGGGCCACGGGGTGGTGTGGTTGATTGGTGCGGGTGTCCTGGAGATGTTCCTAAAGCGCTCTGCTAGGAGGCGCCCAGTCTCCCCAATGTAGAGGAGACCACATCGGGAGCAACGGATACAATAAATGATATTAGTGGATGTGCAGGTAAACCTTTGATGGATGTGGAAGGCTCCTTTAAGGCCTTGGATGGAGGCGAGGGAGGTGTGGGTGCAGGTTTTACAATTCCTGCGGTGGCGGGGGAAGGTGCCAGGATGGGAGGGTGGGTTGTACGGGGGCGTGGACCTGACCAGGTAGTCACGGAGGGAACAGTCTTTGCGGAAGGCGGAAAGGGATGGGGAGGGAAATATATCCCTGGTGGTGGGGTCTTTTTTGGAGGTGGCGGAAATGTCGGCGGATGATTTGGTTTATGCGAAGGTTGATAGGGTGGAAGGTGAGCACCAGGGGCGTTCTGTCCTTGTCTATTCTTATACTCAATGCCCCTTCCAATGAAGGCAAGCATGCTATAGGCCTTTTTAACTATCTTAACTACCTGCGCTGTCACCTTCAGTGATCTATGGACCTGCACACCCAGATCCCTCTGCATATCAATATTCCTAAGGGTTCTGCCATTCACCGTATAAATTTTCATCTGTACTTGACCTTCCAAAATGCATCACATCACATTTGTTCAGATTAAACTCCATCTGCCATTTTTCTGCCCATACTTCCAACTGATCTATATCCTGCTGTACCATCTGACAATCCTCCTCACTGCCTGCAACTCCACCAATTTTGTATCATCTGCAAACTTACTAATTAGACCAGCTGTGATTTCCTCCAAATCATTTATGTCGATCATGAAGAGCAGAGGTCCCAGCACTGATCCCTGTGGAACACCGCTAGTCAGAGCCCTCTATTCTGAAAAGCAGCCTTCCACTGCTCTCCTCTGTCCCTCATGACTAAGCCAATTCTGTATCCATCTTGCCAGCGCACCCCTGATACCATATTACTTCACCTTTAGTACCAGTTTGCCATAAAAGTAGGGAGTTTTGGATAATCAATACAAGGCATGAGTCACACCACAGCTGGAATACTGCGAACGGTCCTTATCTAAGGAATGGTATCCTGGCAATGGAGGAAGTCCAAAGAAGGTTCACTCAGCTGATGTCAAGTATGGAGGAACTCTCTTGTGAGGAGAGGTTGAGTAAATTGGTCCTGCACTCATTGGAATACGGAAGAACAAGAGCCGGCCTTATTGAAACACAGAAGATTCTTAGAGGACTTGACCAGATAGCTGCAAAAGGCTTGTTTCCAGTTGTGGGAAACAGTTAAACAGATTACTCTACTCTATCGCTGCTATGAAACAATGTGCAAAAGGCATGAGAATGGCACTCGATCATGGTGTTCATTTGGACAGCTAGTGTAGATGCAATGGGCCAAATGGCCTCTTTCTGTGGTGTAACAGTCAATCAGATTCTTCACTCTTACTTCTTTGCCCCTCACCCCATCTGATCCTCCCAAGGAAATGCTGGTCTCCTCTTTAATTATGAAAAGCCTACGTAGCTAAAGGTAAATGATGCAACATTGCAGACTAAGATGCAAGGTGGGACCATTCAAACTCTTCAATGCAGCTGACTTAGAGTCACAGAGTCATAGAGCTGTACAGCACAGAAACAAACACTTTGGTCCAACTCGTCCATGCTGACCAGATATCCTAAATTAATCTATTTCCATTTTCCAGCACTCGGCCCATATCCCTCTAAACCCTTCCTATCCACATACCCATCCAGATGCGTTTTAATCCTTAATGTACTTATAAAATCCCTTTGGATTCTGCTAAACCCTATTGCCAAAGCTATCTCACATCCCCTTTTTGCCCTCCTGATTTCCCTCTTAAGTATACTCCTATTGCCTTTATACAAGGATTCACTTGATTTCTGCTGTCTATACCTGACATATATGTTTCCTTCTTTTTCTGAACCAAAATCTCAAACTTTCTCATCGTCCAACATTCCCTACACCTACCAGCCTTGCATTTCACCCTAACAGGAATGTACTGTCTCTGGACTCTCTTTACCACATTTTTGAAGGCTTCCCACTTTTCAGCTGTCCTTTTACCTGCAAACATCTGCCCCCAATCAACTTTTGAAAGTTTTTGCCTAATACTTGCTGGGAATTTCCTTCGAAGTATAGTGGGCAATAGCTCTGTCTCTGGAACACTTTGAAAACTATTACGGAGATTTCCAACTCACGTGCCTGAATAATTACCAGAGAAAGGTCAGAGGGATAAAACTTACTCTAGCTCAGAGGTAACCAAAAAACTGAAACCCCCAACATCATCCACTTGAAAACTGACCTCTCATTCCCTCACCTCCTGCTCCAACCTAACTACCTGCCAACCTAACCCAACCACACAATACACCCCAACCACACAATACCCTGTACCTAAACAACCTCAGCACCCAAACCATGCTGGTGCCTCACCCACTGACCACCCTGCCATCCTTCCTGTTGGCAACTGGACTCAGATATTAATCTACACGGGTGTCATCCAGTGTCACTCACCCACACTCACTGAGCAACATCAAACAACTGCAAAGTACAAAAGACAAATTGCGCTTAGAATTGTTAAAAGAACGTCATTAAATATTTAAAACAAACGAATACATCATCCCTGACAATTGCTGTATGACTTTGCATTAAAAACGTACTTTTCAGTTTAAATCCCCATGCAGTCTGCTGCCATCCTTGCGAAGGTGACCCTAAGTCCTGTGGCATCACAGGCAGTTAGAGGTTGGTGTGACTCTGCCTCCACAGTGTTGCATTGAGGCCTACTCAGGAGGCTTCCAGCAGCAGCCAGCACTGAAAAGTTGCCCATTTGGAAATTCAGTGTCAGGTCAGTGGGAGCTTTCTCCTCATGATCAGCATTGGTTGGAAGAGTTCCCTTGCCAAGCAAAAATTCTGGGCCTGTGCAATTTGGTACACGATTAATCTAAGATGGTGCAAGAAGCTGTAAATTATAACAAGATTATTTTTGGGTAGGTGATGGATTAGACTATTAATCCAGAGGCCGAGGTTATATTCTGGGGATCTGAGCTCAAATCCTGCCATGGGAGATGGTGGAATTTGAATTCAATAACAATCTGCTCTAATGAAGAGCATTGCCAATTGTTGAAAAAAAAACCCCATCTGGTTCACTAATATCATTTAGAAATGGACACGGCCACCCTTACCTCATCTGGTCTACATGCGACTTCTGATCCACAGCAACATGGTTTTGGGCAATTCAGAGAGGGCAGTAAATGCCCACATTCCACGATTGAATATTAAAAAAAACTGTTCTTAGGAGGTGAAAGTTGCTGGCTAGGCAAGCATTTATTGTCAATCCTTAATTACACAATGGGCGGCACGGTGGCTCAGTGGTTAGCACTGCTGCCTCACAGCACCAGGGTCCCAGGTTCCATTTCAGCCTTGGGTGACTGTCTGTGTGGAGTTTGCACATTCTTCCCATGTCTGGGTGGGTTTCCTACTGGTGCTCTGGTTTCCTCCCAGAATCCAAAGATGTGCAGTAGGTCAGGTGCGTTGGCCATGATAAATTGCCCATAGTGTTAGCTGCATTAGTCAGAGGGAAATGGGTCTGGGTGGGTTACTCTTCGGAGGGTCAGTGTGGACTGGTTGGGCCGAAGGGACTGTTTCCACACTGTAGGGGACCTAAACCTAAACCCCGCAGTAAGTGTTGGGGAGCTGTCTTCTTGAACCACAAGTACACCCACAATGATATTAGGGAGCGAGTTCCAGGTTTTTGACCCAGAGACACTGAAAGATATTTCCAAGTTGGATTGATGTTTGATAGGAAGGTGATGGTGCTCCTATGCGTCAGCTGCCCGGCCCCTCTGGGCGGTGGACGTCGTGGCTTTGGAGGAAGACAGAGACTTGGCGAGTTGTTGCATCTTGAAGATAGACACACTGTTACCTCCATGGTGAAGGGAGTGAAAGTCTGAGGTCGTGAGGTACTGATTTTTCCTGGATTATTTCAAGCTTCGCATGTTTTTGGAGCTCCCTTCATTCAGGGAAATGGAGAATATTCCATTGCACTCCTGACTTGTGCCTTGTAAATGGTGATGCACAGAGTCAGGAGGTGAGTTACTTACGCAGTATTCCTAACCTCTGACCTGCTGTTATAGCCGCTGCATTTGTCTGGCTGATCCATTCAGTATATGATTGACCGTAACACCCTGGATCGAGAGTGTGGTGCTGGAAAAGGCAGCTTCTGAAGAGCAGCAGAATCGACATTTCGGGCAAAAGCCCTTCATCAGGAATGAGGCTGTGAGTCAAGGGGGTGGTGAGATAAATGGAAGGGGGATGGGGCTGGAGGTGGGGGGGATGGGAGCTGAGAGTGGAATAGGTAGATGGAGGTGGGGGTAATGGTGATAGGTCGGAGAGGAGGATGGAGCAGATAGGTGTGAAGGAAGATGGACAGGTAGGACAGGTCATGAAACAGGTAGGACAGGTCATGAGGATGGTGCCGAGTTGGAAGGTTGGATCTGGGATAAGGTGGAGGGAGGATCGTAACACTCTGAATGTTGATTGTCTGGGTTTTAGTGATGGTGATGCAAATGAATGTCAAGAGGCGACTGTAACATTGTCTGTCATTAATGGTGATTATTGCTTCGTACCTGAGAGTTATATACGACTTATAGCTGAAATTGGAATGGCATCCAGGTCTTGCTACATATGGACCTTGATATTCTTCAAAATCAGAGGAATGGCTAATGGCACACAACATTGTGTAATAATCAGCTGTCATCCCCTGTTCTGAACTTACATTGGATTCAAAATCGTTCATAAACTATTGTGGTTTGGGCTGTGGTCATAAATGCAGACTTGCTAAATAGCAACACTTGCTGGTAAGTAATGATTGCTGCTGTTGTCAATTCTGCTGAAGGATCTGTGGCCTCCCAACATTTTTTTTTACAAGCCTTCTTTTGGTTTGTCACACTCCCTAAACTGTGAACTGTGAGAGAAGAGGAAGTCAGAGAATAATGTGTTTATGAACTGAGGTAGCTTCTTCCAGAGTGAATTGAAGGAAGGGATAAATAGGTTGGTTCAGTGAGCTAGGGTTTACATGGTTTGAAGACAGGCTTTAAGGGACACAATGGCTTAGTGTTAACATCACAAGTAATCTAGAGGTCCAGGCTAATGCACTGGGTTTAAATCCCATGCAGGCAGCTGGTGCAATTCAAATTCAAATACAGCAATGAAATCTGAAATGAAATGTAAATTGTGATTGAGAAACTATTGCCATTAAATCCCATCGGGTTCACCAAAGCTTTTATGGAAGGAAATCTTCCATTCTTATCTGCTCTGACCCACAGCAATGCTGACTCCTAACTACCCTGAGGTATGATCTAGCAAGATGCCCACTTCAAGGGCATCACCGAAGGAGTGCTGCACTGTTGAAAATGCTAATCTTTCAGATCGAATGTAAACAGAGGTCCCCACTTTCCATCTCAGCTTGGTGTTGAAAAGCCTGCTGTGTTATTTGAAAATGAACAAGGTCGTAGCCACCAGTATCCTGGCCAATATTTATCTTTTCAACCAACATCAGTAAAACAGGTTGCCTGGTTGTTATTTCATTGCTATTTCTGGGTGTTTGCTGTGCATACTTTGGTTGTCAACTCTTCCGGAATGAATGGAAGGAGAAGAGAAACAGGACTGGCTCAGTGAGCTGGGGTTTACATGGTATGAAGAGAAGATTTGGGGATATAATGGCTTGCTGCAAGATGGCGGCAGAGTGACAGGGCTGTGCGTGATCTCTTGCTAGAGACCCATCCACACCCATCTGCTTTCCTTCTTTTTTTTGGACTTTTGCTCCTGTTCTTTGCTTTATTTTCCTTTTCTCCTGGTCTTTCCTTTCTTCTTTTCTGTGGTGGGTTGGTCAGCAGATTGGCATGGCAGCACTTGCGGAGTGGCGGGTGTGGCTTCTCCCAGCGATCGGAGGCGGCGGTAGTCAACTGCCATTTGGGGTTGGCAGCATCTGCAGTGAAGCTCCTCCAGCGAAATGGGATGGCAACATCGGTGGCAGCAGACTCTTCAAGATGGCGGCACTGGCAAGGTGTCATCTGCAGCCAAAGGGGGGCCTGGCAGCAGTCTGGCCTGGGTCTATTGGTTGTGGGAAGAGTGTGGGTTCAATGGCATCGGCAAAGTGAACCCAGCGGTGAAGAGATGGCACCTAAAGTGGGGTGACTCCTGTGTTGTTGGATCTAGCACAGTGATGTTGGTCTCCTTTGCGACTAGGCGCTGGTATGGACTAGGTCAGAAAGACTGATATCCTGAATTTTTTACTTCTTTATTTCCCTCGTCTATTCTTATGACCTATCATTTCTTTTCTAATTTTTTTTTGTTTCCCAAGAATTTGATCTTAATTTGCACCTAAGATGGCACTGTAAACTTTTCACTGTACTCATTTGATCACGTGACAATAAAGCTAATTTCATTCAATTCAATACATAACAGCAGTACTTACATGCAAAACTGGCCATAAAGTGCTTTGGAAAATCCTGTGGGTTAAACAAAAAAATCATTCTTTAAACATGAATGTCACTGGCAAGGATAATTGGGAGACTGGAAGTGGCCAACATGGTGCCATTATTTCAGAAAGGTGGTAAGGAAAAGCCAGGGAACTCTAGGGCAGTGAGCCTGACATCAGTGGTGGGTAAGTTATTGGAAGGAATTCTGAGGGAAAGAATTTACATGTATTTGGAAAGGCAAAGACTGATTAGAGATAGTCAGCAAGGCTTTGTGTCTGGTTGGCATGGGTGAGTTGGACTGAAGGGTCTGTTTCCATGCTGTACATCTCTATGATGCTATGACTCTAAATTGTGTCTCGCTAAGTTGATTGAGTTTTTTGAAGAGGTTTCAGAGGAGTTTGATGAAAGCAGAGTGGTAGACATCTTGTATGGACTTCAGCAAAGCCTTTGACAAGGTTTGGCATGGTAGACTGATTAGTAAGTTATTAATAAGCTAGCTCGAGGGAGCTAGCCAATCGGATACAAAATTGACTTGAAGGTAGGAGAGTGAGGGTATTGGTAGATGATTGTTTTTTTGGACTGGAGGCCTGTGACCAGGCGTGTGCTGCAAGATAGGTGCTGGTCCACTGGTTTTTGTCGTTTATATAAATGATTTTGATGTGAATATAGGACATTTGTAGATGCATCAAACATAGAACATGCCAGCGCAGTACAGGCCCTTCGGCCCTCGATGTTGCACCAACCTGTGGAATCAATCTGAAGCCATCTAACCTACACTATTCCATTCTCGTCCATATGTTTATCCAATGAGCATTTAAATACCCTTAACGTTGGCAAGTCTATTACTGTTGTAGGTAGTGCCTTCCATGCCCCTACTACTCTGAGTAAAGGTGTAGTGGACAGTGAAGAAGGTGATCCCAGTGTACAATGGGCCAACAGGCAGAGGAATGACAGATGGAATTTAATTTAGATAAATGTAAGGTGCTGCATTTTGGTAAGGTGAACCAGGGCAGGGCTTATATCCTAATGGTAAGGGCCTGGGGAGTGTTGCTGAACAAAGAGACTGAGGGGTGCAGGTGCATAGTTGCTTGAAAATGGCTTCACAGGTACACAGGCATTTAGCTCGCTTGCCTTCATTGGTCAGTGCATTGAGTATAGGAGTTGGGAGGTCATGTTGCAGCTGTACAGGACATTGATTGGGCTGCTATAGGCAACTTGCTGTAAAATGTGAAAGGATTCAGAAAAGATTTACAAGGATGTTGTCGGAACTGGAAGGTTTCAGCTTTCGGGAGAGGCTGAATAAGCTGGGGCTTTTTTGATTTGCTTTTGTTTTTGTCACATGTACCTAGGATTTTGATCTGTGTGCAGTACAGGCAGATCACACCTTACAAACTGCATTAGGGTAATAGAACAGAATGAAGAATACAACGTTATGACTGTAGAGAAGGCGCACAAAGAGTGAGGCCAACACTACATTTAAAATTTTAGAGGCCGATTTAGAAGTCTAATAACATTGTTTCCATGCTTTATAACTCTATAACCCTTGAGCCAATGTAGTCTGTGTGGTACAGGTAACCCTACAGTGCTTTCTCCCTGTATTGGTTTCAAACAACTGAGAGGCTTGCTAGGCTATGACAGGGGGAGAGGCATTTAAGAGTTAATCCCATTGCTGTGACAAACACTTTGCTCCTAAGGTGGCACCATAAGTAGCGACTGGTAAACTTTTCTCTCTACTTATCTGATTACATGTGACAATAAAAGTAATTCAATTCAGGAAGCTTAGGCTGGGTAAGGAGGGCAAATTTCATCCCATGAAGGGTATTAGTGAACTAGATGAGTTTTTACATTAACCTGATGTATCATTATTCCAGATTTATTAAATAAATCTAACTTTAACTGAATTTAAAATCTCTAGTCGTGGTGAAATTTGAATTCATGTCATTGAAGCATTAAGCCAGGTCTTTGTAATAACCTGTCCATACCATCACCACCCTCACATCTTGTTGGTGCAGTGCTGTCAGTCAGTCAACATTTGCTTTTCTGATTTTGTCCTGTCAAGCAAAACACTACTGCCAAGCATGTCTAGTGTTTGAATGAGCTTCTGGAAGGTTCCACAATAAAAAAAGCCAAATGCCTTTTTATCACTATTTCCGCTCTTTCCTGCTGCACCCATTGTCTTATCATATCGTGGCATTGGTTACAGAGATACTTATGGAATTATCAACAATATGCAGTGCTATTACCCACTAACTAATGCATGTCTGGTGCCAACCCTACCCTCCAATTATGATGTGGTTCAGCTGATTCAAATCAGAAAAAAATGTTGACACCAACTTGGGAAAACAAGCACAACAGGTTTAGCTAATTCAGTTTCAGTTTGAAGACTGTTTCTGAAATGCTAAATTATCTCAGTGAATTCAGGGGAAGTCTGACTGGAAAGTCCCCATGGTCTAGTGTACTTGCACTTCCCCTTCAAACACAGACAGTGTGAGAGGGTGAATGTGAGAGAGGATGAATGAGTGAGAGGGTGAGAGTGAATGTGTGAGAGAGAGAGTGAGAATGTGTGAGAGTGAGAATGTGTGAGATAGAGTGAGAATATGTGTGTGAGAGTATGTGTGAGTGTATATGTGAGTGGGTGTGTATGTACGAGTGACTGAGAATGTGAGAGTGAGAATGTGTGAGATAGAGTGAGAATATGTGAGTGAGAGTATGTGTGAGGGTGTATGTGACTGAGTGTGTATGTATGAGTGACTGAGAATGTGAGAGTGAGAATGCGTGAGAGAGTGTGAATGTGAGAGCGAGAATGCATGAGTGAGTGTGTGAGTGAGAGTGTGAGTGAGAGAGTGTGAATGTGTTTGTGAATGCGTATGTGAGTGAGAATGTGTGAGTGACAATGTGTGAATGTGTGAGTGTGAGTGTCATGCTGCTGACAGGACACCTCATTCGTGTGAGGTTTGTCACCAAGAAGAGAGAAGAAAGCATGTGTAGCGCTAAATCAAGTTGTCTCTGATAGGTCAGTTGCCCAAATGCTGGAACAGAGGTAGAATGTAAGAAATGAAACTGATCCTGAATCTATTGATAAAGGACGAAAGGGCAAGGAAAGCTTTGATGCTATCTCTGAACTGGAACAGAGCTTGAGTTGGCAATGACCTGTTTTAAATCAGCTTCAAATGACAATTTCCAATCCTGAATATTGTGCTGGTGATGACATCCAAGCAATGCCACGCAGACAGTGGGAAGCTCGTACAAGAGTTACTGTCATCAAAAATTAATCTTCACCAAAGCAGAGGTTTACACGTTGTTTGGGGCTTAGAAGTATCAGTACGTGGATTGAGAAAACGTCAATAAGTCAAATTGATCGTTAGATAATGTACTGCATCACTGACATTTCCCCTGTGTGTTTAATATGAGGGGAGGTAGTATATACCAGTGTTCAGATCCCTAAATGTAACCAAGCAACAGCTCCTCCAAGGTATCTGCATTCCTCTAATTCTGGTGTCTTGACCAATCCTAATTTTAATCATTCCACAGTGGTGACTGGGCCTTCAGTTGATTAGGCTCTCAGTTCTAGAATACACCTTCCTGACTCTGTCTTTCCTCTTTTTTGATGCATCTGAAAATCAACCTTTTTAAACAAACTGTTGGTCAGCTATCCTCATGTTGCCTTTTATTGATTTGTGTCAAACTTTGCTTTTCAAACACTCCTGTGAAGCAATCTGGAATTTGTCACTCAGAAGAGAGAACTGTTAAAGCATGTGTAGCATTATATACATTTTGCTTTGTTAAACATGCTACAGAAATAGTCTTTCTTGATGGGCCAAAGAGCCTCTGTTGTACTGTGTGATTCTTTCATTCTAATACTGGCCTGCTGCTCCCACACTATTATTTGCATTCCCCACAAGCATAGCAAGATGCCTTTAGAAGGACAGTGTCTTTTTAATTTGAGCTTTTTAAAAATTTGAACTGAAATGTGAAAGAACGATTTTAAAAAAAAAAAAGAGTTTTAAAGGATTGCTGTGTGTTTTGAAAAATCAAGGACACTCATGGCAAGCATGGTAAATGGCTGCTTGATCAAGCAGTGATTAAAGTGGGTGCACACGTACTGGAGCGGAGGATTTGGCTGGCAACAATAAATTGATTGGTCTATGGGTTAGTGACCAGTTATTGAGGACAAAAACCTTCTGCTTTGCAACAACTATGTGATTGGGTCTCAGGCAACTGAACAGCTTGGAGCTGAACAAATAACAGAGTAGGGATTTGACCAATCCAGGAGCTGTCTCTCTGTTCTCTGCAGTCAAAACGCATTTTAAAACTGAAGAAAGCCAGTTCATTTGCTGAAAGTTGTGCCTTTTAATTGATAAAATCAGAGACATTTTACACATGAACCAGCCTCTGTGTGCCTCTTGCAAACCAGTGGAAGCCAGGAAGAAACTTTCAGATCGGCTAGAGCAAACTCAACAGAACATGGGAGTTCTAATTAGTAGCATTAGTTGCCAATGGTTTATCACTGTTTACCAGCAGCTGGAGTCTAGTTACTAAATTGTCAGACCACTTCTTGATATTCAGTTTTGGATGAGCAAAAACATCAGCCACATAAGTATTGGTATGACCAAAGCCATTGTCTTCAGTCCCTGTTATCCAAGGGGATGACCTGAAACTAAACCAGATGTTTTCAACCTCAGTGTCATATTTGACCTCAAGATATAGTTCCAAGCACCTTCAAAGGCTCTTTTCATCGCTGTAACATCTGCGTAACATAACTCCAGTCTTGGGGCATTTGCTACCAAATCCCTCATTCGTGCCATCATTAGCTCTGGGTTGGACCATTCCAACACAATCCTGCCCACCTCCGACATTCTACCCTCCATAAGCATGAAACCATTCAAACCTCTGCTGCCCATATCCCATTTTGGGCAAAGTCCTATTCACCATTATCCCAATGTCAGCTGGTGGATTCCTGGTTAAGAGGTGTGTCTCAATGTAAAGCTCAGACCCTCAATTGCAAATGGCTCCCAATACCTCCTCCATGATCTCTGTGGTCCCGGAATTCTGATCCCTCCACATTAGTTTCCAGGCCCTCAGCTCTGGAATTCCCTCCCTACGCCTCCCATTGCTCTCCTTCACTTCCCTCCTTTAAGACACTTCTCAAGGTCAACCTCTTCGGCCATGTTTTTGATCACCTATCCAAACGTCTCATCACGTGGCTCAGTGTTAAGTGTTGCTCTGTAACATACTTGGCAAGCACTGCATTGCGTTAAATGTGCCACAAGAAAACAAGTTGCTGTTTTTTTTAGAAAAAAGCTGAACCTATTTTTCTAAATCAATCTGTTCAGAGATGTTATTAGACATTTCTGGATCAGGTGGGATTTGGACCCGGACCTCCTGGTCCAGGAGTATGACACTACCACTGTGCCACAGAGGGCATGAACAAGTTGGTGCGATTCTAAATACATGCCAGTTGTTTCAAATTACAGTTGTCACTCCAATAAAATCTTTAGCAGCTATAATGATAAAGCAGGTGTGGCTTCTGTTTGCAGGCCACTATCTGATGGACCTTTGCTACCTTTTGAGGAGAAACTGCAGGCGCCAGTCCCAGATTCCACCCCTGAGTGCAGGTGACACCTTTGTATTTGGGGCCTGTGTGCAGGTACCAGTACACTCATGGCAATCTAGTTTTCCATTCTATTTTCCTACAAACACACAGCAACTGACGTACAGCAAGCTCCCCATGACAGCAGCCTGACAATAACCAGTCACGGTACATAGAATCCCTACAGTGTTGAAACAGGCCCTTCGGCCCAACAAGCCCACCCTCTGAAGAGCAACCCACCCAGACCTATTCCCCCTACCCTATTGTATTTACCCCTGATAATGCACCTAACCTACACATCCCTGAACACTATGGACAATTGAGCATGGCCAATTCACCCAACCTGCACATCTTTGGATTGTGGAAGGAAACCAGAGCACCAGGGGGAAACCCATGCAGACACAGGGAGAATGGGAAAACTCCACACAGACAGTTGCCTGAGGTTGGAATTGAACTTGGGTCCCTGACACTGTGAGGAAGCAGTACTAACCACTGAGCCACCGTGCCACCCTTAGTACATTTCTTTAATGGAGGAACCACATTGGTCAGATCTATCAGTGAAAACGCCCTGGATATTGTTTGAACAGCGACCGCAGCATCACTTATGTCCACCCAAGTGGACAAAACGTGTTTCAAAGATTTTTCTGAAAGACAGTGCCTCTGGACCTTGGTCTCAAATCTCTGGTATGGCACCCGAACTCACAACTTGCTGTCTCAGAAGTGACACTGACGCACAGCTGACATTTGTTCTCCATACTGATGTACAACAGCTTTGGGGGCTGGTCAGCCCAGGTGGCTCGTGCATAGGGATGATAATGATGAAAGGTATGGCACTGAAAAAGCACAGCAGGTCAGGCAGCATCCGAGGAGCAGGAGAGTCGATCTTTTGGGCATAAGCCCTTCAGACGATAATGCCAAGATTTGATCTCCAAACTGTTAATGTTCACCCTACCCAGAGTTGAGGTTCAATTGGGTGGTTGGCCATACAGTGCGAGTTCATTTTCCACACCAGCTGAGGTTACAATGAAAGTCTTGCCTTCGCAACCCCTTGCCTGAAATTTGGTAAATTTATGTTAAGCCAGCCCCAGTGACCTCTCTCTAAAGAGATTAGCCCTTAGGGATTATGATGACTATATTGCAAACAATGTTGAGGCTCCCATGTTGATTAGAAAATACGTAGAACAGATTCCCAATGAGGGTCTGCAGTGATGGTGTCCCCTCCAAGGAAGCCCTGGAGGTGTGGCATGGTAGCTCTGTGGTTAGCACTGCTGTCTCACAGAGCCAGGACTTTGGTTCAAGTCCACCCTCGGGCAACTCTCTGTGTGGAGTTTGCACATTCTCCCGCATCTATCTGGGTTTCATCCAGTTGCTCTGGTTTCCTCCTACAATCCAAAGATGTGCAGGTTAGGTGAATGTAAGGTAGGGGAAATGGGTCTGGGTGGGTTACCCTTTGGAGTATCAGTGTGGATTTAGATTAGATTACTTACAGTGTGGAAACAGGCCCTTCAGCCCAACAAGTCCACACTGACCCTCCAAAAAGCAATCCACCCAGACCCATTCCCCTACTTTTACCCCTTCACCTAACACTACGGGCAATTTAGCACAGCCAGTTCACCTTTGGACTGGGGGAGGAAACCAGAACACACAGAGGAAACCCACACAGACACAGGGAGAATGGGCAGACTCCACACAGACAGTTGCCTGAGGCAGGAATTGCACCTGGGTCTCTAGCACTATGATGCAGCAGTGCTAACCACTGTGCCGCCCACTTGTTGGGCTGAAGGGCCTGTTTCCACACTGTAGGGAGTCTATTAAAATTCCACCTGCTCCAGACGTGCATCATAAAATCTCTGAACAGGTTGATTTCAAAATACCAAGAACAAATCTTTTTTTTAATTCCCCTTTGTCTAAGATAAATCAAAGAACTGTGAACTCTAGGGATCTGAAACAAAAACAGAAATTTTTGGAGAAACTCAGCAGGTCTGCCAGTGTCTATGGGGAGACAGAAACAAAGTTAATGTTTTTAATTCAGTGACCTTTCTCTGAAGAAGTGTTAGCTCTGTTTCTCTCTCTCCAGGGATGCTGCTGGGTTTCTCCAGCAATTTCTGTTTTCGTCCCATTTTTTTGTTGTTGTGTTAAACGGAATTTAGAATTTGCCAGACATTATTCTTAACATTGGTTGCTGTGAATTAGCTCCAGATCAATGAGATGTGTTAGAACAGTTGGATTGGTTCTCGAAGTACTGTGGACTCTTGCTGCTTATTAGACCAACAGGCAACTAGAATCACCTTAACAACTTCCAAAACTCAAAACACTTCTTTCAAAGGAAATGCCAATGGTCGTTCTACCAACTTGGTCTACTGCATTCATTGCTCACAACGTAGCCCACTTGATCAGCAACCACATCTGCAGGCATCCACTCCCTCCATCACCGATTCTCAGTGACAGCAGCACGCGCTATCTATAAAAAGCACTGGAGAAACGCACCAAAGATGCTGAGACAGCACATTCCAAACTGATGACCACTTCCATCTAGAAGGACAGAGGCAGCAGATACAAGGGCAAGTTCCCCTCCAAGCCACTCACCATCCTGACTTGGGACGGTATCGCTGTTCCTTCAGTGTCGCAGAGTCAAAATCCTGGAATTCCCTGCCTGAGGGAATTATGTGTCTACCCACAGCAGGTGGACTATAGTGGTTTAAGAAGGCAGCTCACCCCCACCTTCACAAGAGGGCAAATAGGAACGGACAATAAATGCTGGCAAGCCAGCGACACCCATGTCACATAATCGAATCGAAAAGCCCCACAGGTCTCCTAACAGTCTTTCTAACAACGTCTAATTTACTGATGTAACTGGGACCCAATTGCTATCATGCAATGTCTTGCTTAAGTTCAAAAGTAGGAGTTGGAGTAGGCTATTCAGTCACAGAGTAATAGAGATGTACAGCATGGAAACAGACCCTTTGGTCCAACCTGTCCATGCCGACCAGATATCCCAATCCAATCTTGTCCCACCTGCCAGCACCTGCCAACTCTTCCTATTCATATACTCATCCAAATGCCTTTTAAATGTTGCAGTTGTACCAGCCTCCACCACTTCCTGTGGCAGCTCATTCCATACACGTACCACCATCTGAGTGAAAAAGTTGCCCCTCAGGTCTCTTTTATATCTTGCCCCTCTCACCCTTAACCATTTTCCCTCTAGTTCTGGACTCCCCCACCCCAGGGAAAAGACTTTGCCTATTTATCCTATCCATGCCCCTTCTTCAAACCTGCATTGCTATTCAGTATGATAATGGCTGATAATTCAACGCAGTACTCTATTCCTACTTTCTCCCTTCCACACCCTTTGATCTTTCTTTGCCCTAACAACTACATCTAAATCTGTCTTGGAAATATTTAAGGTGTTGGTCTCAGCTGCTTTCTGTGACAATGAATTCCACAGGCTCCCCACTCTTTGGAGTGGGGGGGTGGGGGAAGACATTTCTCTTTAGCGCAGTCCTAAATGGCCGATGTCATATCCTTAGACTGTGGCCCCTGGTTCTGGAGGCAAAAGCCTCTTCTTGTTAAGACTTGTGGGTGGCTTTGCTCTGCCACTGTAAACCAAGTAGGCCCTAAGCCCAGTCAAGGAAAGAGGATGGTGACAGCAAACTATCCCAAGGACAAGCTGGTAGTGGTTGGCACTGCAGCCCACAAAAATCTGCCAACCAGTTTTTTTGTTGGTGGGTAGGCAACTGAGCATATGGGTTTGGAAGAGTCAGCAGTTAACAGGAGCATGAAATAATGTCAGCAGCCTGGCTCGCCATGTCTCTATTCTCCCCACCCAAATCCCCATCCCAAGGAACTGATCCCTCAAACATTACTCAGTGTAGAGTTCACCTACTCATAGTGAAACTGTGATTGAGGAACTGAGTGTAGCCATTAATGGAGTCAACCTGATTACGAAGAAAAATATTTAGCATAATCTGAGTCTAGCCTTGTCCATACCTTGATTCTCTGCCTCCATTAAAGGAGTAACATTTTGAAACAATAGTGGGATACAATAACTCGTGAACGCTATCCGTAAAATTTGGCTCTGCGATTCCTCCCATGAGTTACAGAGCACTGAGGCAGGCAGGAGGTGACAGCATCCATTTTTATAGAACATAGAACATAGAACATTACAGCGCAATACAGGCCCTTCGGCCCTCGGTATTGCGCCGCCCTGTCATACTAATCTGAAGCCCATCCCACCAAACTATACCATGTACATCCATATGCCTGTCCAATGATGACTTAAAGGCACTTAAACTTGGCGAATCTACTACCATTGCAGGAAAAGCATTCCAAACCCTTACTACTCTCTGAGTAAAGAAACTACCTCTGACATCTGTCTTATACCTATCTCCCCTCACTTAAAGTTGTGTCCCCTCGTGTTTGTCGTCCTCATACTTGAAAAAAGGCTCTCCCTGTCCACCCTGTCTAATCCTCTGATTATTTTGTATGTCTCTATTAAGTCACCTCTCAACCTTCCTCTCTCTAACGAGAACAGCCTCAAGGCCCTCAGCCTTTCCTCGTAAGATATTCCTTCCATACCAGGCAACATCCTAGTAAATCTCTTCTGCACCCTTTCCAAAGCTTCCACATCCTTCTTATAATGTGGTGACCAGAACTGTACACAATACTCCAAGTGTGGCCGCACCAGAGCTTTGTACAGCTGCAGCATAACCTCCTGGTTCCGGAACTCAATCCCTCTATTAATAAAGGCCAAAACACTGTCTGCCTTCTTAACAACCCTGTCAATCTGGGTGGCAGGGTTATCTCTATTTTTCTCTTAAAAGAAAACAAAATCTCACCTCCTAATTGCTCGCCCTAGCCATTTCTCCTCGAAGGTTTAGTGGTCAACGTGGAACGAGAGGAAGGCTGCCTTGGCTCAGAACGTTCTGCAGGGAATGTTTTCCCAGGGTGAAGACTGAAGAGGCGGATGAAATTCGGGCAGAGTTTCTGCTGGAGATTTTGAATGAGGGGGTGGGGCGGGGCGGGGGGGGCGGGCAGGGTGATTGCTTATTCAGGAAGCTTTTCCCTTGTTGGCAGTCTTTAACTCACTTCCCCTTGCCTGATCCAAAGGCTCACAATCAGCGTACTGAGTATTACGACCCCTTTTTAGTCACAACATAAGGTGTAAGTCAGCAGAGGGTTCGTCAGGGTTGACAAATAGGGTAGCAGAAAGTTTGCTTTTAAGAAAAACAAAGGCAGAAAACAGCAAATAATAACCTCTGCCCCCCTCCTTAAGAAGCTTTTGCCAGCAGCACCCTCTGGAGCTGTCACAGTCGATGTAGCCTGAATTCGCTGGGCTGCTTTAAACAGAGATTTGTAAATGTAAAGCCACTTTGTTTTAATAATGATTTGGAGATGCCGGTGTTGGACTGGGGTGTACAAAGTTAAAAAATCACACAACACCAGGTTATAGTCCAACAGGTTTAATTGGAAGCGCACTAGCTTTCGGAGCGGTGCTCCTTCACCAGGTGAAGGAGCGTCGCTCCGAAAGCTAGCGTGCTTCCAATTAAACCTGTTGGACGATAACCTGGTGTTGTGTGATTTTTAACTTTGTTTTAATAACTCTGCATATTACACTCTCTTAAACACAAACCACATGCATCCTCCATCCCCCCCCCTCCCCACAGCTTCAGAGATTTACCCTCAAAACCTTTAGAAAAGACTTGAAACATTTAACTTCAGCTGTACAAATGTCAGTCTTTACCTGCAAGTCCTGGGGTGGTGGGGGGGGTGCTGTGCTCAATCCTCCTGTTGCTATCTGCTTCAGGTTAGCTTAAACTTTTCCCTGTGAAGGGACCACGCTTTCCTCTGGATCCTATTTTTTGTAGCACTTGTAGTCCATCAGTGCTACCAAGAATAGGCTCTGGACGGAAACACTTTCCAACCGTGACAAGTCCTATTTGTGGGATCTGCTGCTTGAGACCTGTTAACATCTCATGAGGCAATGTTAGAACAACCCCTAGCTGCCCAACAATGCAAGTGCAAAACTTTAATAAATCCTGGCACCGGAGTTCCCTTTCAGGGAGGAATCTGAGCTACCCTCAACATTTGTCACCTCCTACTGCTCATGTATTTCTTTTTAAAACCTCATTTCACTTCTCCACCCATTCACTTCAACCGCAGGCGACTGTCTGTAAGGAGTTTGCACACTCTCCCAGTGCCTGCGTAGGTATCCTCTGGGTGCTCTGGTTTCCTCCCACAGTGAAAGGATGTGTAGGTTAGGGTGAATTGACCATGCTACGTTGCCCATAGTGTTCAGGGATGTGTAGGTTAGGGTGAATTGACCATGCTACGTTGCCCATAGTGTTCAGGGATGTGTAGGTTAGGGTGAATTGACCATGCTACGTTGCCCATAGTGTTCAGAGATGTGTAGGTTAGGGTGAATTGACCATGCTACGTTGCCCATAGTGTTCAGGGATGTGTAGGTTAGAGTGAATTGACCATGCTAAGTTGCCCATAGTGTTCAGGGATGTGTAGGTTAGGGTGAATTGACCATGCTACGTTGCCCATAGTGTTCAGGGATGTGTAGGTTAGGGTGAATTGACCATGCTACGTTGCCCATAGTGTTCAGGGATGTGTAGGTTAGGGTGAATTGACCATGCTACGTTGCCCATAGTGTTCAGGGATGTGTAAGTTAGGGTGAATTGACCATGCTACGTTGCCCATAGTGTTCAGGGATGTGTAGGTTAGGGTGAATTGACCATGCTACGTTGCCCATAGTGTTCAGGGATGTGTAGGTTAGGGTGAATTGACCATGCTACGTTGCCCATAGTGTTCAGAGATGTGTAGGTTAGGGTGAATTGACCATGCTACGTTGCCCATAGTGTTCAGGGATGTGTAGGTTAGGGTGAATTGACCATGCTACGTTGCCCATAGTGTTCAGGGATGTGTAGGTTAGGGTGAATTGACCATGCTAAGTTGCCCATAGTGTTCATGGATGTGTAAGTTAGGGTGAATTGACCATGCTACGTTGCCCATAGTGTTCAGGGATGTGTAGGTTAGGGTGAATTGACCATGCTACGTTGCCCATAGTGTTCAGGGATGTGTAAGTTAGGGTGAATTGACCATGCTACGTTGCCCATAGTGTTCAGGGATGTGTAGGTTAGGGTGAATTGACCATGCTACGTTGCCCATAGTGTTCAGGGATGAGTAGGTTAGGGTGAATTGACCATGCTACGTTGCCCATAGTGTTCAGGGATGTGTAGGTTAGGGTGAATTGACCATGCTACGTTGCCCATAGTGTTCAGGGATGTGTAGGTTAGGGTGAATTGACCATGCTACGTTGCCCATAGTGTTCAGAGATGTGTAGGTTAGGGTGAATTGACCATGCTACGTTGCCCATAGTGTTCAGGGATGTGTAGGTTAGGGTGAATTGACCATGCTACGTTGCCCATAGTGTTCAGGGATGTGTAGGTTAGGGTGAATTGACCATGCTAAGTTGCCCATAGTGTTCATGGATGTGTAAGTTAGGGTGAATTGACCATGCTACGTTGCCCATAGTGTTCAGGGATGTGTAGGTTAGGGTGAATTGACCATGCTACGTTGCCCATAGTGTTCAGGGATGTGTAAGTTAGGGTGAATTGACCATGCTACGTTGCCCATAGTGTTCAGGGATGTGTAGGTTAGGGTGAATTGACCATGCTAAGTTGCCCATAGTGTTCAGGGATGTGTAGGTTAGGGTGAATTGACCATGCTAAGTTGCCCATAGTGTTCAGGGATGTGCAGGTTAGGGTGAATTGACCATGCTAAGTTGCCCATAGTGTTCAGGGATGTGCAGGTTAGGGTGAATTGACCATGCTAAGTTGCCCATAGTGTTCAGGGATGTGCAGGTTAGGGTGAATTGACCATGCTACGTTGCCCATAGTGTTCAGGGATGTGCAGGTTAGGGTGAATTGACCATGCTACGTTGCCCATAGTGTTCAGGGATGTGTAGGTTAGGGTGAATTGACCATACTACGTTGCCCATAGTGTTCAGGGATGTGTAAGTTAGGGTGAATTGACCATGCTACGTTGCCCATAGTGTTCAGGGATGTGTAGGTTAGGGTGAATTGACCATGCTACGTTGCCCATAGTGTTCAGGGATGTGTAGGTTAGGGTGAATTGACCATGCTACGTTGCCCATAGTGTTCAGGGATGTGTAGGTTAGGGTGAATTGACCATGCTACGTTGCCCATAGTGTTCAGGGATGTGTAGGTTAGGGTGAATTGACCATGCTAAGTTGCCCATAGTGTTCAGGGATGTGTAGGTTAGGGTGAATTGACCATGCTATGTTGCCCATAGTGTTCAGGGATGTGTAGGTTAGGGTGAATTGACCATGCTACATTGCCCATAGTGTTCAGGGATGTGCAGGTTAGGGTGAATTGACCATGCTAAGTTGCCCATAGTGTTCAGGGATGTGTAGGTTAGGGTGAATTGACCATGCTAAGTTGCCCATAGTGTTCAGGGATGTGCAGGTTAGGGTGAATTGACCATGCTAAGTTGCCCATAGTGTTCAGGGATGTGTAGGTTAGGTACATTAGTCAGGGATAAATGTAGATTAATTGGGTACGGGAATGGGTTTGGGTGGGACACTCTTTGGAGTGTCGGTGTGGACTTGTTGGGCCGAAGGGCCTGTTTCCACACTGTAGGGATTTTATGATTCTATGACTCCCAGCCTTCCAGGACTTGAAAACAAAAGGCTGACTCTCTCCACGCACTATTGGAGTTTATTAGGTAGAACCAATAGGGATCTGCGCGATGAGGGCTATGGGGCAAGATTAGATTAGATTCTCTACAGTGTGGAAACAGGCCCTTCAACCCAACAAGTCCACACTGCCCCTCCGAAGAGAAACCCAACTGAACCCATTCCCCTACCCAATATTTACCCCTGACTAATGCACCTAACACTACGGGCAATTTAGCATGGCCAATTCACCTGACCTGCACACCTTTGGACTGTGAGAGGAAACCGGAGCACCCGGAGGAAACCCACGCAGACACAGAGAGGATGTGCAAATCCACACAGACAAGTGGGAATCAAACCCAGGTCCCTGGTGCTGTGAGGCAGCAGTGCTAGCCACTGAGCCACCGTGCCCCCCATATGTGAGGCAGGATTGGGGTGAGAATCCAGGAAGACCTGCCTTGACGTTGGGAGCATTCTGCATCATCTTTCATCTTTTTTTGTAAGTGGCGAGTTGCCAATTAAGGGAAGAGGATTCTGGTTTAAATGCCTTGCAGACGGCCCGACTCAGCTCAATAACATTCAGCTTTCCATCTTACCAAGCAAGCCGGCCATTGGGAAAACTCGACCTGGAAACCCGTGTGGGTACCTGGTGGATTTGGCTCACCGGTACTCGGAACGATGTCCATGTGCGTTTAATCTATCTGCAGCTCAGGACATGACCAATGGGCACCAGCCTCCCATGCTCCTTGCCCACTGACGTTGGCATTCGCCATCTACCAACCGATCATAGTCAGGGTAGAAATGTCAATTACAAGGGTACATAGGTTTAAGGTAAAAGGAGGAATGTTTAAAGGAGATGTGAGAGGCACTTTCTTTTTTAACACAAAGGGCATTAAGTGCCTGGATTGCACTACATGAGGAGATAGCTGCAATAGCAATGTTTAAGAGGCATCTTGACAGATCCATGAACAGTCAGAGAATAGAGGGATATGGACCACATTGAGGTAAAAGGCTTTTAGTGTAGAAAGACATCATGTGTTGATGCAGTCTTGGTGGGCCGAAGGGCCTTTTCCAGTGCTGTCCTGTTCGTGTTCCCTTCATTTTATTGTGGTGCCTCTCCAATACACTGTCAGGCCGCTCAGGAAACACAGACTTGTATTGCAAGGGGCACTGGCTGTTCACAGTGAAAGGCTGCAACAAGGCCACCTTGTGTGCAGGGAGAGGAATCTAGCTCCCTTAGCACTTGCTCACTTTGTAACTAGTTGCATTCTGTTATGGACTAGGCCAGACCCCCCTCAAAACGTTGTAAGAAGATAGCCCAGGCCCGAACAGTTTATTTTCTTTCAGTCAGATGTAAATGGATATTCCAGGAGTGATGCAGCTGGTTAAACCACGAGACTTTTAGCAAAGCAGAATTTATTTAAACACTACAGATGAAACACGAACAAAAGAAAACAGAATTTAGAATAACTTATTTGATAACCCAACTGACTCTATTGCAACTTAACGAAGAAACGGTTCCAAACCCCGCAACATACAACAGCGCAATACAAGCCCTTCGGCCCTTCATGTTGTACTGACCTATGAAATCAATCTGAAGCCGATCTAACCTATTCTATTCTGTAAAGACACCCCTTGGCAAAAGTTAAATTCAAACACAGGGTCTTACAGGCAGGAGAAGTTTCAGAGAGAAAGTTCAGGCAAGAAACATCTGTTGAAGCATATAACTTTTTTTCAGTGTAGCTGCTTCTCCAGGACCCCAGCAGTTTTTTTTTTGACTGCCTGCTAAAACTAAACCAAACTAGAAAGTAATGAACTGGGAGAACTAGCCACCCCCCTTTCATTCAAAAAATCCTAAAGGCTTCCTCTGATTATTGACTCAAGCAGTGTCTGTTAGCCATTTCAGCACCACTGCCTTTACAACCCCTCTTGAAAAAAGTCGTGATTGTGGTGCTGGAAAAGCACAGCAGGTCAGGCAGCATCTGAGGAGCAGGAGAATCGACGTTTTGGGCATAAGTCCTTAATCAGGAATGAGGCTTGTGGGTCGGGGGCTGAGAGGGGGCTAAGGTGCTCGTCACCGGCTGAAATAGCTCAATTGTGAGAGTGTTAGACTGAAGATCTAAAGGTCCCTGGTTCACTCCTGGGTTTCGGCATAAAGAGCATTTCCTGACTGCTTCAGCCTTTGTTTACTCCTCTACATCAGCGAGACAGGACACCAACTTGTGGATCATTTCAGAGAACATCTCTGGGACAGCCGCACCAAACCAAACCCCACCACCATGTGGCTGAACACTTCAACTCCCCCTCGCACTCCACCAAGGATGTGCAGGTCATGGGCCACCTCCATCGCCAAACCCTAACCAGCCGACGCCTGGAGGAAGAACACCTCATCTTGCACCTTGGGACCCTGCAACCACATAGGATCAATGTGGATCAGCTTCCTCATTTCCCCTCCCCCCATCTTATCCCAGTCCCGAACCACCTCCCTCTTGACAATCCATCATCTTTCCTATCTATCCACACCATCTTCCTCTCCAACCTATCACCTTCTCCCCCACCTTCATCTACCTATTGCATTTTCAGTTACCTTCTCCCCCAGCGTCATCCCCCTCCTATTTATCACCCAGACCTCCGGCCCACAAAAGCCTTATTCCTAATGAATAGCTCTTGCCTGAAACATCGATTCTCCTGCTCCTCGAGTACTGCCTGATCAGCTGTGCTTTTCCAGCACCACACTCTTCGTCTCTGATCTCCAGCGTCTGCAATCCTCACTTTCTCCCTCTTGAGAAAAGAAAACAAGGACAACATAACCTTGTTAAAGGGGCAGCATCGTTGCAATGCTCATTGACTCCATGCCTTGCCATAGAACAGTCACCACTGCCATAATGAGATACTCTTTACAGTAGTTACACAGACTGTCTGCTGGTGATGATCATCAGTCGGTTTTGAGGGGAGGGGACAGAGCATCTTTCAGTGCAACACAAGTTGACTATCTAACACTGACAGTGTGTGCCTGCTGCCTGTGCCCCTGAAACACTGCAACCATTTCAACTAAATGGCCATGTCTGAAGCTGATGTGTTGAGTCCTCAGATCGGTCAAGGTGTGGGGCATGGTTAGTCAGGGGTTCTGGTACCGTCAGTCACCAGGGGCTTCACTGTGGTCAGTCATGACCCTCACAGTCAGGGGATCTGTCCCAGTACGGAGCGAGGAGTGGGCAGAGGTCCGTCCTTAGAATCAGCAGCAGTCAGAGCATTTGAGTACCATCAGCCAGGGAGCTGCAAATACAGTGCTCAGGGCTCTGGTCAGTCACGCCTATGGGCCGATATCCAAGTCAGTCAGAGGCCTGACCTGGGACGATTACCTGAGGGTCCATCCGTCAATCTTTCAGGAGGGTTCGGGTTGGGGGTCTGTAGGGCCAGCAGGAGAACACTACCAGAAGGTGATAGTGGACTGAAGGTTGGTAGGGGGCAGGGGTGTGGAGGCATCTCCAGCAGTGGGAGCAAGGATGGTGATGGGTGAAACTCAAGATGAATTGGGGGGGGTGGGGGCGCTGGTATGTGAAACATCATCAGAGGGCACGATAAGCTATTTGGGTTGGGTGGGTAGTGGCAGTAACCATCACCAGGGAGTGTGTGAAGGAGACGGTCATCATTAAATTGTTATATCAGGGTTCAGCGGGAAGGAAGGGCAATATAGACGATGTCCAATGTGATGGGAGGGTTCAGGATTTCAACATCCACCACCAAAGTGGTTTGGCAGCAGCATTGCTGATCGAGCTGATCGGGTCCTAAAGGGCATTGCCTCTAGCCATGGTCTGCAGCAGGTGGTGTGGGAACCAACAAGAGGGTAAATATACTTGACCTCATCTTTACCAATCTGCCGGATGCAGATGGATCTGTCCATGACAGTGTCAGTGAGAGTGACCACCACACAGACCTTGTGGAGACAAAATTCCATCTTCACATTGAGAATACCCTCCACTGTGTGACACTACTCCTGTGCTCAATGCGATAGCTTTTGAACAGATCTAGCATTTCAAGACTGGGCATCTGTGAGGCTTGGTAGGCCATCAACAGCAATAAAATTGTATTCAAACATAGTCTGTAACCTCAAGGCCCCCCACTCAACCATTACCGTCAAGCCAGGATGGCTTGAACCAAGACCATGAACCATTGAACCAGGATCACCGCCGATTCAATGGGCAGTGCAGAAGGCAATGCCATGGTGTTGCACCAGGCATACCTAAAAATGAGGCATCAACCTGGTGAAGCTATTGAGTAGGACTATTTGCATGCTAAACAGCAGAGGCAGCACCTGATAGACAGCACTAGATGATCCCACAACCAATGGGTCAGATCGAAGCTCTGCAGTCCTGCCACATCCAATCATGAATGGTGGTGGGGAATTAAAAACTCACTGGAGGTGGAGGTTCCTCAATAATGGAAGAGTCCAGCTCATCAACAGAAAAGACAAGGCTGAAGCACTCACAAGAATCTTCAGCCAGAAATGCCGATAATCCATCTTGGTCTCTCTCCTGTGGCCCCCAGTATCACAGATGCCAGTCTTCAGAAATTCGATTCATCCTATGTGATATCACAAATCTCTTTAAGGCAGTGGATACTTCAAAGACTATGAGTTTTGTCAACATTCCAGCAATCGTACTGAAGATGTGCGCTCCAAACAGACCCCACCACCAAGGATATATTTCCCTCCCCTCGCCTTTCAGCGTCCCGGAAAGACCACTCCCTCCGCAACTCCCTCGTCAGGTTCACACCCCCCACCAACCCAACCTCCACTTCCGGCACCTTCCCCAGCAACTGCAAGTAATGCAAAACTTGCGCCCACACCTCCCTCCAAGGCCCCAAGGGATCCTTCCATATCCATCACAAATTCACCTGCACCTCCACACACATCATTTACTGCATCTGCTGCACCCGATGTGGCCTCCTCTATATTGGGGAGACAAGCCGCCTACTTCAGAACGTTTCAGAGAACACCTCTGGGACATCCGCACCAACCAACCCAACCGCCCCGTGGCTGAACACTTTAACTCCTCCTCCCACTCCGCCAAGGACGTGCAGGTCCTTGGCCTCCTCCATCGCCAGACCATGGCAAGATGACGCCTGGAGGAAGAGCACCTCATCTTCCCCCTAGGAACCCTCCAACCATAAAGGATGAATGCAGATTTCTCCAGCTTCCTCATTTCCCCTCCCCCCACCTTATCTCAGTCCCAACCCTCGGACTCAGCACCACCTTCTTGACATGCAATCTTCTTCCCGACCTCTCTGCCCCCACCCCCTCTCTGGCCTATCACCCTCACCTTAACCTCCTTCGACCAATCACATTCCCATCGCCCCTCCCCCAAGTCCCTCCTCCCTACCTTTTTATCTTAGCCTGCTTGGCACACCTTCCTCATTCCTGAAGAAAGGCTTATGCCCGAAACGTCGATTCTCCTGCTCCTTGGATGCTTCCTGACCTGCTGCGCTTTTCCAGCAACACATCTTCAGCTCTGATCTCCAGCATCTGCTGTCCTCACTTTCTCCTCACAAAAGCTTGCCCACCATTTATAAAGCACAACTCAAGAGTGTGATGCCACACCCCCCATTTGCTTGAATGAGCATAATTCAAGCAACACTCAGAAAGCTTGATACCAACCAGCCGACTTAATTAGCATCCACAACCACAAACATTCAGCCCCTCCGCCGCCAACACTCGGTAGCAGCAGTGTGTGTACCAGTGACAAGATCCACTGCAGAAATTCACCAAAACCCCTTCAAGTGCATCTTCCAAACCCACAGCCACTTTCTGGAAGGACAAGGGCAGTGGATACTTGGGAACACCACGACCCGGAAGTTCTCCTCCAAGGCACTCACCACCCTGACTCAGAAATGTATCAATGTTACCTCAATGTCAATGAATCAAAGGCCTGGAATTCCCCTCTCTAAATGGATTGTGGGTCTACCTACAGCACATAAGCTGCAGTCATTCAAGAAGGCAGCTCACCCCCACCTTCTCAAGGGGCAACTAGGGATGGGGAGTAAATGCAGCCAGTGACACTCACACCCCATAAATGAAGAAAAAACACCATAGCAACAGAGAGTGGCAGTTAAGTTGACGGGAACTGGATTGTTTAAATGACTACATTTGACTATTTTAGTATTTTTAGACATTACCATTCAATTGGTCCATCAAGCAGAACACCTCATTGGCTGTGAAGGACAGAGGTTCCCATCCTACTGGTGCTGACTGCAGATTTTCCATCTCTAAAAACTCATTTCTGAACCTTTTGAGTTTTTACCAATAATCTGACAGCTTTATGGTCACTCAACACTAATTTCAAATGGTCAAACTGTCCCAGTGGATTTGGAACTTGTGTTGTCTATACTGTGTGCATCCAGCCATCACTGCACATAGGCTCCATCTCTAATCAGGAGGGAAATCACCACAAGATGGCAGCAGATGAATAACAATAGATAAACTGGAGCAACTGCAAGTCAACTTCAAATCATTTTAACTTGTAGAGCAGAACATCTTGGTGAACTTAAGAAACTCAACAGCATCCAGGATAAAACAACTCAACAAACTGGAACTCCATCCACTACCCTCAACATGTGGGCCAAACTCTGGAAAATGGGATTCGGTCAGATTGGGATGTCCGGTCGGCATGGACAAGTTGGATTGAGGGTGTGTTTCCGTGCTGAATAACTCTATGACTATGCAGGGGCAGAAGCAACTATTCAGATCATTCAGTCTGCCCTGTCACTCAACTAAGCCATGGCTGATCCTACAATCCTCAATACTACTTTCCTGCCTTTTCCCCATAATCCTTGAGTAAGGATGAGATTGTGGAGGACTTGGAAGTGCATGATTAAATAGGGCTGAATCAGCACAGCCTCATTATGAGGAGGTCATGCCTGACAAATCTGTTCAAATTCGTTGAGGGGATAATGTGCATGTTAGGCAAAGGAGAGCTGGTGGATGTGATCTATTTGGATCTATTTCCAGATGGTCTTTGACAAGATGCTACACAAGAGGCTGCTGAATAGGATAAGGGCCCATTGTGTTAGGTGCAGGGTATTGGCATTGATAGAGGAATGGTTGAGTGGCAGAAGGCAGAGAGTAGGACCTTTTTCAGGCTGGCAGCCAATTGCTCATGGAGTTCTGCAGGGGTCTGTGTAGGGACTACGGGAGGCTGCAGAAGGACTTGGACCAAGCTGGGAGAGTGGGCAATAAAGTGGCAGATGGAATACAATTTGGGAGTGTATGAGGTTATCCACTTTAGCGGAAGAATAGAGGCATAGACTATTTGCTGAGTTCAGGATTCTCTTGAGTTTGACATGCAGATTCAATAGGCAATAAGGAAGGCAAAAGTAATGTTAGCATTAATTACAAGAGGGCTAGCATACAAGAGCAAAGATGTTCTGCTGAGGTTGTGTAAGGCTCTGGTCAGACCGCATTTGGAAGATTGTGAGCAGTTTTGATTCCCATTACTAAGGAATGATGTATTAGCATTGGAGGAGATCCAGAGGAGGTTTACAAGAATGATCCTGGTGATGAAGGACTTTTCATAAGGGGGTGATTGAGGATTGTGGGTCTGTACTAGTTGGAGTTTAGAAGGATGAGGGGGGGAGACCTGTATGAAGCTTACAGAATACTGAGAGGCCTGGACAGAATGGACATGGAGAAGATGTTTTCACTAGTCGATTCTCCCACTCCTCGGATGTTGCCTGACCTGAGGAGCAGTGCTTTTACTTTACTGAGGAGCAGTGCTTTTCCAGCATCACACTCTCGACTCTGATCTCCAGCATCTGCAGTCCTCACTTTCGCCTCAGACTGAACGGACAACCCTTTAGAACTGAGATGAGGAGGAATTTCAAACCCAAACAAGCAGACAAAACGCCTCCAGAAACCTCTTCCCTACATCAAAGACACCTCGGAAATGACTGCCAGACTACTCAGATCTCTCGGCATCATGGTAGCCCACAAACCAACCAACACACTAAAACAGCATCTACTGAACTTGAAAGACCCTCTACAGACGACAAGCAAAACTAATGTCATTTACAAAATACCTTGCAAGAACTGTAACAAACACTACATTGGATAAACAAGCAGAAAACTAGCCACCAGGATACATGAACACCAACTAGTCACAAAAAGATATGGCCCACTCTCACTAGTATCTTTACATACAGATGAGGAAGGATACCACTTAGACTGGGACAACACATCCATCCTAGGACAAGCCAAACAGAGATACACACAAGAATTCCTAGAAGCATGGTAGTCCAACCGAAACTCTGTCAACAAACAGATTGACTTGGATCCCATTTATCAACCCCTGAGAAAAAGCTCAGGAAATGACATCTCCATGGGAAATGACATCACTGCAGGAAATGACGTCACCGACCAAGGAAACCTACACGCATAAATAAAAAGTGGGGCCAAGAGTGTGGTGCTGGAAAAGCACAGTAGGTCAGGCAGCATCTGAGGAGCAGGAAAATTGATGTTTCGGGCATAAGTCCTTCATTAGGAATCCTGTTGAAGGCTTGTGCCTGAAACGTTGATTCTCCTGCTCCTCGGATGCTGCCTGACCTGCTGTGCTTTTCCAGGACCACATTCTCGACTCTAATCTCCAGCATCTGCAGTCCTCACTTTAGCCTAAATAAAATGTGGGTGACACCACCAGTGCTTCATTTGGAGGCTCACTGATGATGTTACCTAGTAGGGTGACAAAACTATCTGAAAATGAACCCTCCAGCTCAGTGAGCAAACCTACATTCAGAACCTCAACCTGAGCTACAAATCTTCTCAAAACTTGCTATCATTATAGTTCCATGGCAGATGCCATCTCCCTGGCCCTACAGCCATCCCTGGAACATCTGGATAACAAGGACACCTACATCAAACCCCTATTTATTGACTTTAGCTCTGGCTTCAACACCATAATACCAGCCAAACCCATCTCCAAACTCCAAGAGCTAGGATTCTGCTCCCCCTGTCCGCAATTGGATCCTTAACTTCCTCACCTGCAGATCACAATCAATATGGATTGGTGGGAATACCTCCTCCATGATAATCCTCAACCTGCAACATGACCTACAAGGCTACGTACTCAGCCCCTTTCTATACTCCATATACACTCACAACTGTGTGGCCAAGTTCTGCTCTAACTCCATTTATAAATTCACTGAGGACACCACCGCAACGGGTCGGATCTTAAAATGACAAGAGTGAGTACAGGATAGACAACTCAGAGTCATGGTGTAAAGCCAACAATCTCTCCCTCAATGTTAGCAAAATGAAGGAGCTGGTCATCGACTTCAGGAAGTGGAGTGGAGAACATGCCCCTGTCTGTATCAATGGTGCTATGGTGGAGATGGTCGAGAGCTTCAAGTTCCTCGGAGTAAATATCACCACCAATTTGTCCTTGGTCCATCCATGTCGAAGTGACAGTCAAGTCAAGAAAGCACAGCCACATCTCCACTTACTCAGGAGGCTAAGCAAATTGGGCATGTCCACAGTAACTCTTAGAAACCTTTCTATAGATGCGCCATTGAAAGTAACCTATCTGGATGCATCAAAGCATGGTGTGCGACTGCTCTGCCCAATGCCACACAAAATTCTCCAGACTCCGTCTACACTTCCTGCTGCCTCAGGAAAGTAGCCAACATTATTAAAGACCCCTCTCACCCTGGTTATATTCTCTTACACCCTCTTCCATTGGGCAGAAGATGCAAAAGTTTGAAAATACATTTCAGAAGACACCGATTTAAGAACAGCTTCTTTCCTGCTGTTATTAGACTTTTGAATGGACTGCTCATATATGAAATTTGATCTCTTTCTGCATCTTCTCTGTAGCTGTAACAGTATCTTGCCCATTCTGTTCTATTACCCTGATGCACTTATGTAAGATATGTTTGTCTGGATAACATGCAATGCAATACTTTTAACTTATCTCGGTACATTTGATAATAATAAATCAAACCAAATCAAATCAAAGTCAAATCAAATCAAACCAAATCAATTAGATCTCTCATTCTTCTAAACACCAAAGATTATAAGCCTGAAGTACTCAATCTCTCCTCATCAAACCTTGCATCTCTGGAATCAATCTAGTGAACCTATACCAGACTTACATTAAAAGACATAATCTTCATGGATGTTTCAATACATGAGAAAATCACAGAATACAGAAACCCTGATCCCGCTTTCTGGACCAAGTAATCTACCTCAAGGAAGAAAGGGTGATCTTAATGAATCGAATCTCAGAGGGACGGACAGGGTAGATGTGGAGAAGCTGGACGTTGCAAACTTGAGGTCGTAACCTTAGGATGGGAGGTTGACTATTTGCAGATGAGATAAAGAGACCTTTCTTCATTAAAGGTTTTTGAATCTTTTGAATTCTCTAGCCCAACAATCTGTGGATACTCTGCAGTTAATGAGTATATTAAAGACAGAGACCCTTAAGTTTTTGCACTTTCAAGGAATCCCAAGACATGGGGATAAGTTGGGAAATGGGAGGCAATTAGCCATCGGAAGATGTAAGAGTCACAAAGAGCTTTGGAGCCTCCTCCTGCTCCCATTTCCTATGGTTCAATTCTCTTGATTCTTTCTCTTCCTAGTAATATATATTCAACGGTTTGGTGACCCAATTCACGACACTGGCTTCAGAGTTAAATGCTGAGTGGGTCAATTGAGCTAAAGAATTTACAGCATAGAAACAGGGCATTCATCCAAACTGGACTATGCCTACGTCCATGTCACAGATAACCTTTCTCCCCTCAAGCAAGACCATGACACTCTGCCATTACACACTATTTATTGTTAGCCACTAACAGTCTCCATTAACAGCTATTCACCCTCCCAGCCAAATCATTGTTGATTCCTTTGTCTGTCCAACTGTTCTCTCTCTCTTTGGCCCCTATCCCCACCGAATATGTACTCCTTACCTTTTCCCCCCACCTTATCTTCTTTAATATAAACCAACATTTTCCTAGCTACCATTAGTTCTGAGGAAGGGTCACTGGAGCCGAAACATTAACTCTGATTTCTCTCCACAGATGCTGCCAGACCTGCTGAGCTTTTCCAGAAACTCCTGTTTTTGTTTCAATTCCAAGCAGCCCCATCTGAAGGTCAGTTGGCGCAAAGCTTGAGTAGTCCTCAGAAAATGTACCTTTTGTTGAAACTTTTCATTTTTCACTCATCAGGACAATTCTCAAGAAATACAGATGTAATGGGTAACAATATTTACAATGCCTAAGGATAGAGCGCTCTCTCCTCATGCAGCATTAGTGCTGTTTGTCCTTTACTCCGCTATTCTTGTGAATCGTCCTGATCAGCTTTCCCTCCAATTCTCTTTCCCACTGAGCAGGCATCCGAAGTCCATGTAGAGCAGTGAACTCTGGAACTGGAAGTCACTGCAGCAATGAATTATCCATGGAATCTTGGAGCTGCTACTCCATGCAGTTTAGAAAGGATCATTGGTCTTAATGAGGACAAGTTGAAAACCTTTGACAAAATATCTCTCTGTTTAGCAATAGTTAACCCTAACTGCCCTTCAGTTCCTTTCTCCATCCTGTGGTTAACCAGCTTCTCCCTCAGTGTGTATAAATATATATTTATAATATGCTTAAATACAGCAATTATTGTTTTAACTGGAACCTTATGAACCAGCACTCTTGATAAAGTGATAAAAATTATATATTCCAAGTATTGTGAAGTTTACTGTCGTATTCTGTCTAATCTTTATAGTTTTTAAATTTATTTACCTCAATGTAAATTTACCTCAATACAGTGATCTGAGAATTAATTTTTTAAAGAATGTCATGGGTGCCTTTCAGAGCTTAGTGTGCCTCGATGACTACCCCTTGGTGGCTCTGACCGCCATCATTATGAAGTTCTTTGAGAGGTTGGTCATGGCTCACATCAACTCCAAACTCCCAGAGTGCCTTTGCAATTCACCTACTGGAGCAACAGGTCCACAGCAGATGCTGTCTTTGCGGCCCTGTGCTCATCCCTGGATGACAAGGATATCTATGTCAAGCTCCTACTTATTGACTACAGTTCTGCATTCAACACTATAATTCCAAACAAACTCATCTCTAAGCTCCAAGAACTAGGTCTCGATTCCCCCTCTGTAACTGAACCTCAACTTCCTGACCAATAAGAATAGGTGACAACGCCTCCTCCACCAAAGTCTGCAACACTGGTGCTCCATAACATTGTGTCGTCAGCCCATACTATGCTCATTTTACACTAAAAAATTCTACCCCAACTCCATTTACAAGTTTGCTGATGACACCACTGTTGTAGGTCAGATCTCAAATAATGACAAGACAGAATACAGGAAAGATAGAGTTCTTAGTGTCATGGTATAAAGACAACCATCACCCCATCAGTGTTGATGGTGGGGGATTCAGTGATGGTAACACCATTAAATGTCAAGGGTCAATATTTCAGCCTTTTCTTTTGAACTGACATACTGGGCTCTTCCATCATTGAGGATGGGGATATTTGTGGCGCCTCCTCCATCAGTGAGTTTAGTTGTCCAGCACCATTTACGACCATTACAATGTGGCAGGATTACAGAGCTTAGATCTGATCTGTTGGTTTCGGGATTGTTTAGCTCTGCCTATCACTTGCTGCCTATGTTGTTTGGCATGAAAATACTCCTGTTTGGTGGCTTCACCAGGTTGCCACCTCATTTTTAGGCATGCCTTCCAGTACTGTCTATTGAATCAGGGCTGATCCCCTGGTTTGATGGTAATGGTTGAGTGGGGGATATTCGGGGCCATGAGGTTATAGATTGTGCTGGAGTAGAATTCTACTGTTGGTGACCCATAGCCACTCGAGAATGCCCAGTCTTGAGTTGCTAGATCCATCTGAAGGCTGTCCCGTTTAGCATGATGATTGTGCCACACAACACAATGGAGGGTATTCTCAATGTGAAGGCCGGAAGTTGTCCCCACAAGGACCGTGTGATGGTCGCTCTTACCGATACTGTCATGGACAGATGCACCTGCAGCTGGCAGATTGGTAAGGATGAGGTCAAGTATGTGTTTTTCCTCTTGATGGTTCCCTCATCTCCTGCCGCAGACCCAGCTGAGCAGCTATCTCCTTCAGGACCCAACCAACTCAATCAGTAGTGCCGCTGCCGAGCCACTTTTAGTGGTGGGCATTGAAATCCACACCCAGAGTACATATCGTGCCCTTGCCATCCTCAGTGAGTCCTCTAAGTGTGGTTTAACGTGGAGGAATATTGATTCTGAGGGAGGATGGAACATATTAATCAGCAGGATGTTTTCTTGTCCATGTTTAACCTGAAGCCACGAGACCTCATGGGGTCTGGAGTCAATATTGAGGACTCCAGAGCAACTTCCTCCCAGCTGTGTACTACTGTGCCGTCCCCTCTGGGTCTGTCCTGCCGTTGAGACACACCATATTCAGGGATAGTGATGGTGGTTTCTGTCTGGGACATAGGCATACTCACAGACTCAAACTTTACAGACAATGTCAGGCTGTTGCTTGACTAGTCAGTGAGACAGCTGTCCCAATTTTGACACTAGCCCCAAGATGTTAGCAAGGAGGAAGTAGCAGGGTCGGTAGAGCTGTATTTACTGTTGCCTTTTCCAGTGCCTCGGTGAAGCCAGGTCGCCTGTTCAGTTTCACTTCTTTGTTGAGACTTCATAGCAATTGATACATCGGAGTGGCTTGCTAGGCCATTTCAGAGTCAACCACATTGCTGTAGGTCTGGAGTCACATGTACCCCCGACCAGGTAAGGATGACAGAGCTTATTTCTGAAGGACATTAGTGAGCCAAACTTATGGAATCTCCCCTATTTTCATAGAATTTCATTGAATCTCTACAGTGTAGAAACAGGTCATTTGGACCAACAAGTCTACACTGACACTCCAAAGAGTATCCCATCCAGACCAGTTCTCCTACCCTATTACTCAACATTTCCTCTGACTAATGCACCCACCCTACACACCCCTGAACACTATGGGGGAATTTAGCATGGCCAACTCACTTACCCTGCACACCTTTGGACTATGGGAGGAAACCAAAATATGTGGAGAAAACCCACACAGGCACAGGGAGAATGTCTAAACTCCACACAGACAGTTATCTGAGGCTGGAATTGAACCCAGGTCCCTGGCGCTGTGAGGCAGCAGTGCTAATCACAGTATTTGTTGATACTTGTTGATATTCCCTATGTCTAGGGGTTAATAACATATGCTGTGCCAAACAATTATCAAATTGATGTGAGGATGTCCTTTAACACAAATTTTGGGTTTTTGGGTCATTTTGGTTTTTGGACGTGCAGTCAAAAGGATACATGGACTGCATTAACAAACAGTACACGGCCTGCGTTAACAAAGGATACACGGCCTGCATTAACAAAGGATACACGGCCTTCATTAACAAAGGATACACGGCCTGCATTAACAAAGGATACACGGCCTGCATTAACAAAGGATACACAGCCTGCATAAACAAAGGATTCATGGCCTGTATTAACAAAGGATACATGGCCTGCATTAACACAGGATACATGGCCTGCATTAACACAGGATACACAGCCTGCATAAACAAAGGATTCATGGCCTGTATTAACAAAGGATACATGGCCTGCATTAACACAGGATACATGGCCTGCATTAACACAGGATACACGGCCTGCATTAACAAAGGATTCATGGCCTGCCTTAACAAAGGATACACGGCCTGCATTAACAAAGTGCTCTGCCAGGGCTCACCATTGCCACCTCAATGAGCTAATTGGAGGTTTGCATTCAGAGCAATGCCCACTGATTTAACAAATGACAATTTAAACTTTGCCAGCACGAGTCAACTACATTGCTATGGGTCTTGAATCACTTTAGGCTGGACCAGGTAAGGTCAGCAGATTTCCATCCCCAATGGGCATCAGTGGACCTAGTGGAGTTTCCTCCACCACCAATCCTCTCATGGTCTTCATAAGACATTTCAGATTTTTAAAAAATTTGAATTGAAATTCCACCATCTGTTTGAGCCCATGTCACCCACAACACCACCTGGGTCTCTGGACTAACAGCCCACTGATAATACTGCAAGACCATTGCCTCCCCTCAATCATTAGGACCACATTGGCTTTGGAGGACTCATGATGGCAGTGACCTACTACAGGCGGTTGATAATTTCTAGCAATGTTCAGATAGTGTATTGACTTTATTAAGGGGAGCAATTTAGTTGTGATACATTTAGATAAAGGAAGTAAATGACTGTACAGACAAGAAAAGACACATCACTGATCCTGAAGCCCTCTGGGTGAAGTTTTCGTCACTGATGTCACGTGGTAGTGCTTTGGTAGCAGTTGTCTTTGGTCTTTCCTTGACCTGAGGTAGAAGGACTCTTCATCTTCTCCCAATAAGATGGTAGTACAATCCCTAGATCCTCTGTCTCTCTCTCTCTCTCTCTCTCTCATCCTTTCCTCACCTATCTCTGTTGATATCCCTTATTTTGAGGCTGTCAGTCCATGCTGTATCAATCACCTGTCTAAACTCTCACATCCAATGACCATAGGCAGCTACTCATTATGCCAGGATGACCATTGTTGTTCCCCAACCCACCTCCTTTTAGAGGTTCGTATTCAATCCTTCAAAGAACAGAAACTCCTTATCGTCCAATTCATTCATGATAGGATCGTGTGGTTTCGGAAAATCATTTACTTACATTGCCTTGCTACTGGACCGTTCCCTCACTAAAGATGTAGATGACTGGAGCTGGTTCACCTCAGGGTCACCGTACCTCAGGTGAGGGCTGAGGTTGAGTAGGTGGGACCTTCATGTGGGAATTGAACCCATGCTCTTGGTGTTATTCAGAATTACAAGCTAGCTGTCCAAGCTAACCAATCCCTGTACAACTAAGCAATTAAATGAAAGTTTAGGAAATTAAGCCGTCACCTTAATGTTAACATTCTCGTCTTTGTTTTGAGTTCTTCCATCAAATTGTCCCCTCCTTATCTCTGTAATCTCTCCCAGCCTCACAACCTTCAAAAATCTCACTGTTTTTTCAATTCTGGTCTATTGTGCATCCTGATTTTAATTACACCAATGTTGGTGGCCATGCCTTCAATTGCCTATGGTCCCGAGCATTGGAATTTCCTCTCTGTAAATTTATACTTCTCTGCTCCCCTCATCCATTTCCTCTCAAACACTCCTTAAAACTAAACTCTTTGACTAAGTTTCTATTCATCTGCCCTAATATCTCCTTATGTGGCTCAGTCTTGCATTTGGTAGTATTCCTATGCAATGTTCTGGTATACAGGTTATTGTTAATGAATGTCAGAAGTGTAGGTAAGATTAACTCTCACCATTCTCTATGAACTGCTTAAGAAACCTCTTTTCCCATGCACAAAAGAATTTCTGCGGTGCTGAATTGGCAAGACAGCCTTTCCACCCTTTATTGCACACAATGTCATGTCAAAACCATTAGACTGAGTTATGGTCAATCTACAACCTTTATGATGTGGTGCTTTGCTGAATCACCAGACTATAAAATGCATGTGGGTGGAAACAATGGCTACTCCATATGCCTCTGTACTTCATTTCACAATCAAGATGTGATTGTGGGCCATACAATGTTCTTGCTGTTCAATGTGAACTCCAGAACTCCTGGGCTACACTCGGAAACAGCAGCCAAAATTTCGACAGCTGATTTCGGCCTGTGAATCAGAAATGGGGACTCATGAAGCACATGCATTTTAGAGAAAGCAATTACATACAGATCCTTTATCCGAACATCCAAAAAACCGAAAAGCTCTGAAATCCAAAGGGTTTATCGGTGAAGTTTTTTTCTCATTAACAAGGTTGTTTGGAGAGCAGACAGTTAATCCAAGTCAGTACCTACTCAATGTGTGTCACTCAGCTGCAACGTGGGGAGGTGTGGCCAAGCACCGACAGGCCTGGGGTTTCTCTTTGAACCCCCCCACCTCGACACCCACTTGATGTGTGTCACTCAGATGAAACGTGAAGGGGTGGGTGGGGTCGTGGCCAAGCACGTTCTTACTTAGAAGTCTGCTTCTCCAGTAAGATTTTTAGAAATGTCACCACTAAACTGTCACATTCTGAAAACCGAAAAATTCCAAATTCTGAAAAACAGCTGGTCCCGAACTTTTCGGATAAAGGATCTTGTACCTGCACCTTTGATCCAACAGCTGAGGTCTTTGGTAATGAGCTCGCCTGAAGATGTTGGATGTAGACTGCACTGGACATGGACAATGAAACTACCTTCCCCATAAGTGGAAAGGTGAGGTGTACAACTCTGGCCACGTGACTCAAACCATAGACACACACACACACACACACACACACCCCTAAGATCTGTTGCAAGAGGAGCCTCCTTTTTCCCCTGTGTGGGATAGGCTAGCCTAGACATCATCATTCACATCCCATGCATGTATTTTAAAAATTCAGTAGAAATGGAGCCTTGTTTCTAAAGCCCCAAAGGTCTTCCTGTCTTTAACAGATTCTCACTTCCCTGCCCCACCAGAGTAAATCTTCCAGTGTCTTTCTAATAAGTCCTTTTTACTCAATCTTCTGGGAAGACACCTGCGCCGGTCTGTTATCCACCCTCGACCTCTTTATTTGCAACTGCTGCCGAGACGTTGACCGTCTCAACCTGTCCACCCCTCTCCCCCACTCCAACCTCTCACCCTCACAATGCGCAGCCCTCCACTCCCTCTGCTCCAACCCCAACCTCACCATCAAATCAGCGGATAAAGGGGGTGCAGCGTTAGTTTGGTGCACTGACCTCTACACCGCTGAAGACAGGTGCCAACTCGAAGACACCTCCTCCTAACTCCCCTTGACCACGACCTCACCTCCCATCAACAAACCATCATCTCCAAGACCGTACACAACCTCATCACCTCAGGGGATTCCCATCCATAGCTTCCAATCTCATAGTTTGGGAACCCAGCACTGCCTGGTTCTACCTCCTGCCCATGATCCAAAAACCTGACCATTCCAGCCGACCCATTGCCTTAGCCTGCACCTGCCTCACCAAACTCATCTCCACCTACCTCGATAATGTCCTATCCCCCCAGTCCAGGAATTCCCCACATGTGTTCGAGACACCACCCACACCCTCCACTTCCTCCAAGATTTCCGTTTCCCTGGCCCCCAACACCTCATTTGCTAACCGCCATGACCAGGGCCTCCAAGCCCTCCACTTCTTCCTCTCCCAACGTCCCCACCAGTACTGTCTCATTCGATTGGCTGACCTGGTCCTCATTCTCAACAATTTTTTCCTTTGGATCCTCCCGCCTTCTCCAGAATGGAAGGAGTAACCATGGGCCCCAGCTATGCCTGTCTCTTTGTCGGTTATGTAGAACAGTCTATCTTCCGCAGTTACACTGGCACCACTCCCCACCTTTTCCTTCACTATACTGATGACTGCATTGGCGCCACCTCGTGCTCCCATGAGGAGGTTGAACAGTTCATAAACTTCACCAGCATATTCCACCCCAACCTTAAATTCACCTGGACACCACTCTACCCTTCTTGGACCTCTCAACCTCCATGACTGACTCAACACTGACATTTTCTACAAACCCACCGACTCCCACAGCTACCAGGATTACACCTCCTCCCACCCTGCCTCCTGTAAAAACGTTATCCCTTATTCCCAATTCCTCCACCTCTGCCGCATCTGCTCCCAGAAGGACCAGTTCCACCACAGAACACACCAGATGGCCTCCTTCTTATAAGACCACAATTTCCCTTCCCACGTGGTTGATGATGCCCTCCAGTGCATCTCATTCATGTCTCAAACCTCTGTCCTTGAACCCCACCCCTCCAACCGCAACAAGGACAGAACCCCCCCCCTTCCACCTTCCTCACCTTCCACCTCACCAACTTCCATATCCATCGCATCAACCTCTGCCATTTCCGCCACCTACAAACGGACCCCACCATCAGAGATATCTTTCCCTCCCCACCCCTACCCACTTTCCATGAAGACCGTTCCTTCCATGACTTCCTTGTCAGGTCCATACGCTCCTCCACCCCCAAAACAACCCACCCTCCCCTCCTGGCACCTTCCCCTGCCACCGCAGGAATTGCACAACCTGTGCCCACACCTCCTCCCTCACCTCCATCGAAGGCCCCAAAGGAGCCTTCCACATCCAGCAAAGTTTCACCTGCACTTCCACACATGTCACTTACTATATCTGTTACTCCTGATGTGGTCTCCTCTACATTGGGGAGACTGGATGCAGGCCGCTGCAGAGAACATCTCTGGGATATCGCACTAATCAACCTCACTGCCCCATGGCCGAACATTTCAACTCCCCCCTCCCACTCTGCCAAGGACATGCAGGTCCTGGGCCTCCTCCATTACCACTCCCTTACCACCCAGCACCTGGAAGATGAATGCCTCATCTTCTGCCTTGGGACCCTCCAACCCCATGGCATCAATGTGGATTTCACCAGTTTCCTCATTTCTCCTCCCCCCTCCTTACCCCAGTTCCAACCTTTCAGCTCAGCATTGCCCTCATGACCTGTCACATCTGTTCATTTGCCTTCCCACCTCTCAACTCCACCCTCCCCTCCAACCTATCACCTTTAGTCCCCCCTCCATCCACATATTGCACTCACAGCTACCTTCCCCCCAGCCCTACTCCCCTCTCATTTATCTCTCCATCCCTGAGGCTCCTAGCCTCATTCCTGAATAAGGGCGTTTGCCTGAAACGTTGATTTTCCTATTCCTCGGATGCTGCCTGACCTTCTGTGCTTTTCCAGCATTACACTCTCGACTCTAATCTCCAACATTTGCGTTCCTCACATTTGCCTGGGAATACTTCCAGTAGCAAGATATTCTCCGGTAACTCTCAGGACTTTGGTCTCCTAAATTCACAAAACAGGTCCCTGTTCACCAGGAGAGGTGTGTGGTGATAAACCCAAAAACCAACGTGTTTCCCCGGTCAGCATAGCAATTCCACCTGTAGGCCTTTGTCACACTATCGCCCAACATTTCTTTATTCATTCAGAGGATGTGGGCATTTCTGGCTGGGCCAGCATTCATTACCCATCCTTAATTGCCCAGAAGGGCAGTTGAGAGTCAACCACATTGCTGTGGGTCTGGAGTCACATCTTGGACAGGTTAGGTAAGAATGGTAGCTTCCTGATAATCAACATGGTTGACTTTTAATTACAGATTTTTGTTGAATCCAAATTCCACCATCTGTCATGATGGGATTCAAACCCAGGCCACCAGAATATTACCTGAGTCTCTGGATGAACAGTGTAGCGATAATACCACTAGGTCATCACTTCTCCTGCCTCCCAGTTGCCTCGCACAGTTTGGGCGTACGTATATACGTGGCAAGAACAAGTGGCGGCTCTTTAGTGTCCAGCTATTGAAGTATTGCATCTCAAGTTCGATAGGTATTGGCCTAGGTCTCTGTTCCCATAGAAAGTAGGTCACAATGTCTCTCGAAAGCTTTCATAGGAGGTCAGACTCTCCAATCCAAAATATACCATTTTACTTTGAACTAAAGGAGTCAGTTTAAATCGTAACCACGTTGAAACACCCAATGTTCACTACATAACGGATACAAGGTTCAAGGTGAAAAATGAAGGTGAGTCATTGGCCAAGAACAATTTGAATTTCAGCATGGCTGAACAAGGACACAGTTTGTTGAAGTTATACTTCTGGCACCTTTCAGGATGTTTTGCAAGAATACCAATTCAAGAGGAAAACCAATAATAATACTGCATGACAGGAGAGTATTGATTGATTGGTATGCGGACTCTGATTGGTAAAGGCATTACCATGGAAAACGCATACATTAGTGATGATTGATAATTAATTGCTAGACTTAGTTTAAAGTTTAAACTAGGTAGGTTGATTGCTGGTCAGGACATTGCCCAGAGAATTCAGCCAAGTATAGATCTTTTTATTTCCTTTAGATTTTGACTGTGGACTAAAAAAGGAAGATACTGCTTTAAACCAGTATCTGTAAATAGTTAGCTGCGCTTTGAAAAGTCATATTTATTGGATTATATTATGAGTTTCACAGCATGTTGCCTTTTCTTGGAAAAGCAAGAGGGAACGGAGCTGATGTGTACTAAAAAAGAGGATAAGTCCACAAGATATTGAGCAGAATCAGGCCGTTCAGCCCATAAAGTCTGCTCTGCCATGCAATCATAGCTGCTATGTTTCTTGACCCGAATTCGCAGCCTTTTCCCTGTAACTCTTCATCCCCTTGTCAAACAAGAACCTATCTATCTCTGTCTTAAATACATACAATGTTAAATATACTCAATGACATAACCTCGAAGTCCCACTGAGATCATAAGATTCACTATCCTCTGGCTGAAGAAATTCCTCCTCATCTCAATTCTAAAGGGTCCTTCCTTCACTCTTAGGCTGAGATTGACAACAGCATTTTGGTTGACTCCTGAACAGGCGATCCTGGCTCTATGGGTCAACACATCAGAAGTATCATAGCTGCAATGTGAGAGCTTCAAAGAGTTTTCTTTTGGTGTGAGTGTCTCTTTCTCCCTCTCGTTCTCTCTTTCTCTCTCTCTCCTGTGTGGAGATATTAAATGTCCTCAGTAACAGCTAGCTGGCTCCCTCTCACCTCTCTCTGCAGATCTCGCGTGGATGGAAGAACGAAACATCTTCAGAGAAATTGAAAAGATTAATTCAGTGAGTGAAAAGCTGAATATTGGTGTGCAAAAAGCCTCATGTCATCATCAAAGAATTGAAAGGAAACAAGAGAAAGCAACTCAACAAATCCAATGTTCCCTCCATTTGTATGTCTTTCAATGTAACATGCTTGTTCAAAAAATGAAGGAGACAAAAACAAATAACTTAGTTACTCTAAACTTAACATTTGATGTTGAGAAAATTTTAGAGACCATTATAAATCATAAGATAAAGGAGCAGAAGTGGGACATTCAACCCAATGAGTCTATTTCACCAATGAATGAGATCACAGCTGATATGATAATCCTCTATTTGCCCCTTAAACTTTAATTCCCTTCCCGATTAATAATCTATCTATCTCAATATTGAATATACTTCATGATCCATTATTTCCCTTGCATGCTCTGGTTTCCTCCCACAATCCAAAGATGTGCAGGTTAGGTGATTTGGCCATGCTAAATTACCCATAATGTACAGGGATTACATTAGATTAGGTCCCCTACAGTGTGAAAACAGGCCCTTCGGTCCAACCAGTCCACACTGACCCTTCAAAGAGTAACCCAACCAGATCCATTTCCCTCTGACTAATGCACCTAGCACTATGGGCAATTTAGCATGACCAATTCACCTGACCTGCACATCTTTGGATTGTAGGAGGAAACCGGAGCACCCGGAAGAAACCCACACAGACACGGGGAGAATGTGCAAACTCCACACAGACAGTCGCCCAAGGCTGGAATCAAACTTGGGATCCTGGTGAGGCAGCAGTGCTAACCACTGAGCCACTGTGCCACCCCATATGTGTAGGTTAGGTACATTACTTAGGGGTGAATTGGTAGAAATGGTAAAAGTCATATTTATTGGATTATATTATGAGTTTCACAGCATGTTGCCTTTTCTTGGAAAAGCAAGAGGGAAAGTGGACAGAACACAACTGATGTGTACTAAAAAAGAGATAAGTCTATAAGATATAGGAGCCCATCAAGTCTGCTCTGTCATGCAATTATGGCTGACATGTTTCTTGGCCCCTATTAGGGTAGGGGAGCGAGTCTGGGTGGGTAACTCTTTGGAGGGTCAATGTGGACTTGTTGGCCTGTTTCCAAATGGCCTGTTTCCACACAGTGAGGATTCTATGATTTTTATGATATCGCTCTGTGCAGTAGAGATTTCCAGATTCATAAACCTCCAGGAGCAGAAATTCCTCTTCACCTCTGGGTTAAATGGGTCACCCCTCACTCTGAGATTGTGTTCTTTGCTTGAAGACTTTCCCACCACAGGAAACAACCTATCGTCATCTCCCCTGAGAAAACTCTTAATCATAACCAATCATATGTGTTTCAATAAGCCGCTTCTCATTCTTCTAATTTGAAATGACGACAGGTCAACATCCGACTCAACTTCCCTTCATAAGAAAATCCCTCTATACTCTTCCTGCCAAAGTGCTTCACCTCATAAGTTTTATATTGTAAATAATTGTGGACCCAGCACTGATCCCAGTGGCATTCCAGTAGTTACAGGTTGCCATTCTAAAAATATTCCAACTCTGTCTTCTGTTAGTTAGTTCAATCCTCTTTCCCTGCTAATTAAAAAAAAAATTCATTCATGGGATGAGGACATCACTGGCTAGGCCAACATTTATTGGCCAGCCCTAGTCTCCCAGGATACAGTGAAGAGTCAACCACATTGCTGTGGTCTCTCTGGAATGCTATTCGTCTGTTCTACAATAAAGACAATGCAAAGTATTTAATCAATTCCTCTGTAATTTCCAACTTGCCATTACTATTTCCCCAGCCTCATTCTCTAATGGGCTGAGATTCACTTTGGTCTGTTTCCTTTCGATAAATTTATAAAGAAGCTCTTCATATGCATTTTTAAATGACTTGCTAGTTTACCTTCATAGTCTATTTTTCCTCCTTTTTATTTTTCTTTTAAAACTTTCCCAGTCTTCTGATTTACCTCTAATCTTTGCCACATTGTATTTTGTTTTTAATTTGATACTATCTTTAACTTCCTTCAGTCATCGTGCTTGGTCTATCTCCTTCCTAGAAATGTTCTTCCTCATACTTTTGTTCATACGTCATGAGCTATCGTCTGCCATTGTTCCTTCACCATCTTTTCTGCTCTGTCCTTTTCCAGTCCACACAAGCCAATTCTGCTCTCACTCCTTTGTAATTACCCATTTTTAAGTTTATCACAGCTTTCTTTTTGACACACCTTCCTCACTCTCAAATTGAATATTGAATTCTACCATATTATTATCTCTGTTTCTCAGAAGGTTTTTAATTCTGAGTCCATCTATAAATTTGTCTCATTATATATTACCAGATCCAAAATAGTCTGATTACTGATTGGGATAATAACATATATTCCTCGAGGAATCTGTCCTGAATACATTCTAAATATGAGTCCTTGTGGCTACTTCTACCAATTTGATATTCCTAATCTAGATGAAGGTTAAAACTATTCATAATTTACCCACTGCCTCTTTTTTACATGCCTTCATTATCCTGATTTATTCAGTATAGCTGTCAGGGAGCCTATATAAAAACTACTCCCACCAATGCCTTCTTCCCTTTGTTATTTCTCAGCTCCACCTACATGAATCCTAAATCTCCTGATTCAAGATCATTTCCTAATATCATACTTATTCTATCCCATACTGACTGAACCCCCTGCCACCCTTTACTTTATTCATTCACAGAATATGGGTTTCACTGGCTGGGCCAACATATATTTCCCATCCCTAATTGATAAGTGAAATAGCTGCACAGAGGCCAGTATCCCATCACCAAGTCACCCTTTATTTACATGTGCACAGACCAGCGAGCTCAAAGCCAGCCCTTAGACTGAGAGAACCTTCTGAATCTCCTGTTTACACCTGTTAGCCAGGGTTCCCTGATTAACAATGAGATCCACTTGGCCTTAGTTCCTGTCACTATAATAGGAGTCAATCTCATTGCTGTGGACCTGAATGTCAGACTAGCTGAAGACAGTAGCTTCCTTCCTGAAAGGCCATTAGTGAACCAGATGGTTTTTTTTTTACCTGACAACCAATTCATGGTCATCATTAGACTCATAATTTCAGATTTTTGGGGGAATTAAGTTCAAATTCCACCATCTGCCATGGCGGGAGTTGAACCTAGGTCCTCAGGACATTACCTGGAGTAACAGTCACGTGATAGCTCTACTAGGCCATCACCATCCCTTCCTACCTGCCCTTTTGAAAAACCACTTACCCTTGAATATTCAGTTCCCAGCTTGTAACCATATCCATGTAATTGCTATGAGACCATCCCCATTAACATCTATTTGTGCCACTAATTCATTTATATGATCCAAAAATTATTTGCATTTATGTAATGTATTATTGACTTTGCTTTTCTGTCATTGTTTTCATCTTTGACCCTATTTTCTACTACTTTGATGTTTATAGATTTTGTCCCACCCTGTCTCACTCTGGATAACATTAACTAAATACCTGACCTGAAATGCTGCCAGCCTCTTTTGCTTTGTGAACCTATGGAAGCTCTCTCTAGAATACAGCCCCACTAATTTTTTCAAGCACCCTCTCAAGTCCTAGTTGTTCAATTCTTTATGACTTTGATCTGGGTGTAGTTCAAGTAAAGTCTGTCCCAGTAGAGCAGTGTACTGGGGCTACTCTCCCAGAAATGGAAACCCATTCCTCCCACATCAATATCTGAGCCATTCATATAACTCCTTGACTTTATTTATCCTGTACTATTTGCTTAGGTGGTAATCCAAAATCTTTATACTTTGACCATTTATCGAGGAGAATGGACATAATAATCTCAAGCTGGTTTGGCAGATAGTGTTCAGAGTTTACAACCAGTGGTTGCCACATGTGACATTTTTGATCTGAGAGAGCCCATAGGGCATCTCATCAATTTCTGTATCATGTCACGGAAACATTCTTCGGACTTTGTCAATGCAATAAAGGGAAGGAGCATTCAAAATGAATGTTTATTAGGAGCAGACTGCTATCATAGTCTATACCTAACATATGACAATAATCTGGGGTTAGTTCAGAGATCACAAGTGAAAGAGTTTTCCCCTGTGTGGTTGTGTTGCTCGACACTATGCAGAGGGATACGTTGATGAGCTTTGCACTCTGAACAATAATTTGAAGTTATTCAATGTATTTGATGTAATAAAATGCCCCAGAGGATTAAATTCTGACACTGACCCAAATAAGGAGATATTCAGTCAGTAGTCAGAAACATAGAAGATATGGGCAGGAGGAGGCCATTCAGCCCTTTGATCATCCAACACAGCACTCTGTTCCCACTTTCTCCCTATCCTTTGAGCCCAGTAGCCCTATTAACTATATCTAACTCCTTCTTGAAAACATTCAATGTTTTAGTCTTAAACCTGTTCTGTAGCAGAGAATTCTACAGGCTCACCAATCTCTGGGTGAAGACATTTAGAATCATAGAGTCATACAGGCGTACAGCATGGAAACAGACCCTTCGGTCCATGCCGACCAGATATCCCAACCCAATCTCATCCCACCTGACAGCACCTGGCCCATATCCCTCTAAATCCTTCCTATTCATATACCCATCCAAGTGCCTTTTAAATGTTGTAATTGTACCAGCCTCTACCACTTCTTCTGGCAGTTCATTCCATACAAGTACCAGTCTCTGCATGAAAAAGTTGCCCCTTAGGTCCAGGCCAACAAGTCCACACTTGCCCTCCGAAGAGTAACCCACCCAGACCCATTTCCCCTCTGATTAATGCACTTAGCACAGCCAATTCACCTAACCTGCACATCTTTGGATTGTGGGAGGAAACCAGAGCACCCAGAGAAAACCCATGTAGGGGGAAACTTGCAAAGTCTACACAGGCAATCGCCTGAGGCTGGAATTGAACCTAGGATCCTGGTGCTCTGAGGCAGCAGTGCTAACCACTGGGTCACCGTGCCGTGATTTGGGTGTGAGTATTGAAACAATGGTTAGTAAGTTTGCAGATGACAACAAAAGAGGTGACGTAGTGGACAGTGAAGAAGATTATCTCAGAGTACAATGGGACCTTAATCAGATGGGCCAATGAGCCAAGGAGTTTAATTTGTATAAATGTGAGCTATTGCATTTTGGAAAGGCAAACCAGGGCAGGACTCATAGAGCTTATGGTAGGGCCCTAGGGAGTGTTGCTGAACAAAGAGACCTGGGGGTGCAGATGCATAGTTCCTTGAAAGTGGAGTTGCAAGTTGATAGGTTAGTGAAGAAGGCATTTAGCCAGAGGAAGTGGTGGAGGCTGGTACAAGTACAACATTTAAAAGGTATCTGGATGGTTTTATGAATAGTGTTAAAGAGTCATACAGCATGAAAATGTAGCCTTTGATTCAACTCATCCACACCAACCAGACATCCCAATCTGACTTAGTCCTATTTGCCAGTAGTTAGTCCATATCCCTCTCAACCCTTCCAATTTATATACGCAGGTTTAACAACATCCTTCCTATTAAAGGGCAACCAGAATTGTACCTAGTATTCTAAAAGTGGCGTCACCAATGTCCTTTACAGTTGTAGTATATGACGTCCCAACTCCTGTATTCAATGGTCTGACCAATGAAGGCAAGAGTGCCAAATGCCTTCTTCACTAACTGGTAGAGAGGGAGAGGTTTAGAAAGAGGTTTTCAGAGTTAGGCAGCCTAAGTTGTGGCCGCCAATAGCAGTGATGCAAATTGGGTGTGAATGAGTGGCCAGAATTGAAGAAATGCCGAATTTGTGGAGAGTTTTGGGTTTGGAGGAGGTGACTGACATAGGGAGGCTGCGAAGGGGTTTTCAAATTCAAGACATAAAGCTGAACCAGGAGCCAATGTAAATCATTGAGCATAGGGTGATGGGAGAACAGGCTTTGGTGTCATTCAATGTGGAGACAGAGGAATTTGACATGAGCCAACATTTACAAAAGAGCTGAAGGTGAGTATCCAGCCAGGACACTGTAAAAAGTTATTCAGTCAGGTTCTGATAAAAGCTTGTCACACCATTGTCCTTTGTTATTTCCACTCCACTGGGTCAATGGGTCAGTGTGGGCTCAATAGGTCAAATGGTCTGCTTCTATACTGTAGGGAGTCTACGATTCTATGAAACACTTGGTGTTACCTTAGGGATACAAACAGTTTTAGAACAAGAATTTACAGACCATCCGTTGAAACCAGGAACTACAATAATGCCTGGGTGAATGGCTAGAGCAGGAAGTTTTGAACAGTCAGTATTTGCAAGATGGAATTTGCGAACTGCCTGAGCCCCACCCTTTTGAAAGCCCTCTCTCAATTCTTCCCATTGGTCATGACACCAAGGGAATCATTCTGTTCTCCTTTGAAATAGAGCTGTAAGATCTTCTATGTCTTTGAGAAAACAGACGTGGCCTTTAATGCTTTAGAATCATCAGAGCACAGATGGAGGAAATTTGCCCCATTTTTCTGTCAAGAAACATTCTCCACATCCATCCCTTCAACTGAATTTTCAGTCATTTCCCCAGCGCTTCCAGCATGACTCGGTATTTATTCCTTTATCCATTTTTGTCACATTCTCTTGTGAGGTTGTCTGTATTTAAGGCACAATATATAAGAAAAGGCATTGCTACAGGAGGGAAAGATTACTGCATAAGGAAATTGCTCATCAATCAATCTTGAATTCTAAGCAGCCTGAAACAAGTTCAATGTAGCAATTTAGAGATATTTTCTTCATGCAGTGAATGATTGCTTTCATTTTTTAAATTTCATTCATGGGATGAGGGCATCACTGACCAGACAGCATTTATTGCCCATCCCTAATTGCCCAGAGGGCAGTTAAAAGTCAACCACATCACTGTGGATCTGGAGTCACATGTAGGCCAGACCAGGTAAGCATGGCAATTTCCTTCTCTAGAGGGCATTAGTGAGCCAGGTGGGTTTTTCCCAGCGGTCTACAATAAATTCAGTGGTTAGCACGGCTGCCTCACAGCACCAGAGTCCCATGTTCAATCCAGTCTTGGGCGACTGACTGTGTGGAGTTTGCATATTCTCCCCATGTCTGCGTGGGTTTTCTTCGGGGGCTCTGGTTTCCTTCCACAGTCCATAGATGTGCAGGTCAGGTGAATTGGCCATGCTCAATTGCCCAAAGTGTTAGGTGCATTAGTCAGAGGGAAATGGGTCTGGGCGGGTTACTCTTCGGAGGGTTGGTGTGGACTGGTTAGGCCGAAGGGCCTGTTTCCACACTGTAGGTAATCTAATCTAAGATTCTTGGTCACCATTAGAATCTTAATTTCAGATTTTTAAAAAAATTGCATTCACGTTCCACCCTCTGCCCCTGTGAGAGAATTTAGAGTGGAGTAGAGTACATTTTATTTGTCATTTCTACCATATACAACTGATACATTAAAAATGAGACAGCATTCCTCCAGGACCAAGGTGCTACATGGACAGGACAAACTACATGATCATACAAAGAGCCACATAGAGTGCATAAGAAATGCAAAACACGCAAGTTACAGTGTAATAAAAGAATGATAATTAATAGACATTGTTCTAGCAGCACGGTGGCTCTGTGTTTAGCACTGTGTCTGCAGAATATTATCTGGGTCTCTGGATTAATGGTCTATCAATAATACCACTGGGCCATCACCTCCCTTTGGTCAGGCTAGAATTTTTGATCATCTTTAATTGTCCTGGAGAAGTCTGTGGCGAACTGCCTTCTCAAACTGATGTAGTCTATGGGATATAGGCACAGTTAGGGAGGAAGCTCCAGGATTTTGACCCAGCAGCACTGAAGGAACAGTGATATGTCTCCAAGTCAGGATGGTGAGTAGCTTAGAGAGGAGCTGACAGATGGTGGTAGATTCAGTTATAGCTTTTGAAAGGGAATTGTAATGTTATTTGAAGAGAAAAGATTTACAGGCGACAAGGAAAGGGGAGGGTAGTAGGGCTTACTGTTCCAGTAATGCAAGGAATCTTAGTCTTGCGAACAATCTCACATGTTTATGAAAGGCTGAATGGGCTTTGTAATTTGCCTAACTATTCCATGACTGAGTACATGAGTCAAGAAGTTAAGGATTGAAGCTAAATTTAATGATTTCAGGACATGTCTAAGTGCATTACACAATGGAACTATTTTTGAAGTATGGTCATCAATGTACTGCAGAAAACGTGGCAGCCAATTTCCCACCAGCAAGCTCCCACAGACAGACAGACAGATCATCTGTTCTTAATGATGGTGGGTGAGGAAGAATATGGGTCAGGATACCAAGGGAATTGTTCTCTTCTCTTTGAAATAGTGCCATCAACATTGTATAGTGATCCCAAAGCAGTTGTGGTTACCAATGGTTTAGGTTCGGATAGCTTCAGTGTGGGTAGGGGCTGCCGTCAGGGATGTCCTCTCTCGCCATTGTTATTTACGCTAATAATTGAGCCACTAGCAGAAGCTATACGGGCTGATCCTAATATAACGGCCCCGAGGATTGGTACAGGTAAACATAAAATTACCCTGTATGCAGATGATGTTCTTCTATTCCTCAGTAATCCTCTGATGTCCGTACCTCGCTTAATCCAAGTTATTAATACACTTAGCGCATTCTCAGGCTATAAAATGAATTTCTCAAAATCGGAGGCTATGCCAATGGGTGGCCTTGCTAGGATACCCCACTTAGTGGATGGATCCCATTTTCCCTTTTGTTGGTTCCTGGAGGGCTTCTTATATTTAGGCATTTTTATTACCCCAGTATTTAGTCAGTTATACAAGGCTAACTTTGTGCATTTACTGGAAAGGATAAGGCAGGACCTCCAGCGATGGGGAGACCTTCCAATTTCCTGGCTGGGTAGAATAGCACTAATTAAAATGAATGTCCTGCCCCGTCTCCTATACCCTATGAGAATGCTTCTCGTGATGCTGCCGAGGCTGGCACTATGTAAATTATATGGCTGGTTGGGTTCCTTTATCTGGAATCATAGACGGCCCCTCATTAAGCTGAAGAAGCTACAGCTTCCACAGGCAAGGGGAGGATTGGACTTCCCAGATTTTAGGAAATATCAGTTAAGTTCCTTATTAAGTTACATGGCTGATTGGGTCTTGTTTGATCCACAATCAATCTGGCTGGACATCGAGGCTTCTCAAGTAAAATGCCCACTTATTAACCTTTTATTTTCAGACGAGAGGAAAATCATTATGGATTACTGTAAAAACCCTATAATACTAAATACAATTAAAGCTTGGAATATAATGCAGCAAAATGAGGGCAACTCACATAAAACATCCCCCTATGCACTGATAGTAGGAGCATGGGGATTCCAACCGGGGTTTACAGACGCCACTTTTAAACTCTAGAGATCCTGGGATATCTCATGTCTAGGGGACCTATTTAAAGATGGGGTCCTGATGTCTTTTGAACAGCCGCGTCAGAAATTCGGATTACCTAATGGAGACCTCTATCGATACTTCCAAATTCGAGACTATATACAGAAGAAGACTACATTATTAGATAGTCTTTATAAATCAGATAGAGAATGTAGAGTGCTACGACCAATGGGGGTATCCTCCATCAGTACCATTTATCATTTACTACATGATGAAGTATCGGGAGATATGGACAATCTGCTTAAAACATGGGATCAGGAATTGGGACTAGAAATCTCTATAGAAACGTGGAATGACATTTGGGAAAACGCCAGAAGAATCACCATCTGTAACAGAACTCAGGCTATCCAGCTGAAGATATTTCATAGGGCCCATATAGCACCGGATCGATTGGCAAAATTTAAGGCAGGGGCATCTCCAATGTGTCCCAAATGTAAGATAGAGGTGGGCACTCTTGTACATTGTCTATAGACCTGTCATAAGATCCGTAGATACTGGACTAAAGTAGCAAGTGCCCTGACAGAAATTTTAGGAACAAAAATTAAAGTGGACCCCGTATCTCTCCTTTTGGGCTTTTCGAACTTACACTCCCTGGACATGCATGGGAAGAGACTATTTTCTATTCTCTCTTTCTGCGCAAGGAAAAATATTTTGGTAAACTGGGTGGCTGAGGGCCCCCCTGGACTTTCAGACTGGCACAGATTAATTATGGAATGTATTCCCCTTGACTTCCTTACAAATATGGTGCACCGAAAGACCGAATTATTTTATAAAATATGGCAGCCCTTCTTGAATTATATGAATACAGATATTTCGGCTATCCTAACAAGGGCTTTTATTTAATTGAGATTACAAACCTGGCTGGTCCGGGGCCCCTTGGGAGAGGAATCCCGCACGAATACGGGTTTTGTTACATTTGATGTTAACACATTCCAAGCATGTATCTCACTACCCAATTTCTATGTTATCCACTTTTTTTTTCTCTTTTTCTTATTTGAATGTAAGAGACTTAAATATACACTCTGGTTAGTTGTAGGTTAGATTAGTAGCTGGTTGAATTTTGTTTATTTTTCTCGGTATTTTTCTTTTGTTAAATTTTGGTTATTATATATTTAAGATTTAATTGTATATCAATGTTTGTACTTGAGAGTTTTGTTTATTTTTGTAAACTTGTAAAAATGTTAAATTTCTAATAAAAATATCTATTAAAAAAAAAAGAAATAGTGCCATGGGAACTATTACATATTTGAGGAAGCAGATGTGGCCATGGCTTAATACCTTTGATCATCACAACACAGAAGAAGGCTATTTGACCCATCGTGTCTGTGACAGCTCTCTGAATGACTGATTCACCTATTGCTATTTCACCACCGTCTCATCATGGAGAGGAAAAGGAGCAGTTACCATGGGAAAATATTTAATTGGGGAAAGGAAATTATGACGCTATCAAACTGGAGTTGGGAAGTACAGATTGGGAGCAACTGTTCCACAGAAAGGGCACAACAGACATGTGGAGATTGTTTAAGGAGCAGTTGTTGCAAGTGATGCACAAATTTGTTCCTCTTAGAGCAGGCAAGAAGGGGTTAGATTAAAGAGCTGCAGATGACGAGAACAAAAAAACTTCTTGTCAAAAGGAAGAAGGCAGCTTACGTAAGGTGGAGGAAGCGAGGGTCTAGAGGATTACAGGCTTGCTGGAAAGGAGCTCAAAAATGGACTGAGCACCTGGAGGAAATCCATGCAGACACGGGGAGGATGTGCAAACTCCACACAGACAGTTATCTGAGGCAAGAATCAAACCCCGGTCCCTTGTGCTGTGAGATAACAGTGCTAATCACTGACCCACTGTGCTACCCAGAGGTTGACTAAGCTTGGACTTTTCTCTCTGGAGAGAAGGAGGAAGAGAGGCGACCTGATCAAGGTATACAAAGTAATGAGAGGCATGGATAGAGTCAATAGCCAGAGACTTTTCCCCAGGACAGGATTGACTGCCACGAGGGGTCATAGTTTTAAAATGTTAGGAGGAAGGTATAGAGGAGACGTCAGAGGTAGGTTCTTTACACAGAAAGTTATGAATGCATGGAACGCGTTGCCAATGGTGGTGGTGGAGCAGAGTAATGAGGGGCATTTAAGCAACAGCTGGACATGCACATGGCTAGCAGTGAGTTGAGGGGTGCACAGGTTAGGTTATTTTATCTGAGATTAAGAATAATCCTTGCCACAATATTGTGGGCAAAAGGGCCTGTACTGTGCTGTACTTTTCCATGTTCTATATTCCATGTTGCTGCACCATATTCCTTTTCAGACATGGATCCAATTTCATCTTGAAAACTTCAAGTGAACCTGCATTGCAGAACCCTAACCACTTGCTAGATTTTAAAAAAATGCTTTTCCTCATGTCAGTATTGTGTCTTTGGCTAATCACCTTAAATCTGTGCCTTCTATCTCTCAATCCTCTCACTATCCACACTATCCATTTCACCCAGCATGATGTTGAACGCCTCTACCAAATCTCTTCTCGGCTTCTTTCCTCCAAGGAGATCTATCCAATTCACTGAAGTCCCTCAACCCCGGAACTATTATTGCCATGCTTTTCTCCAACGCATTCACATTTTGCCAAAAGTTTCATCTCCAAATCAGCAGCTTTGATGATCTAGCAGTTCCTCAGTAGTGCACTGAGGGGTCAACCTGAAATATAAGGCCCTGGTCTCTAGAATGGGATCTGAATCCCCATCCTCTGTAGTTGAAGGTGATCATATTGCCACTGAACCATGACTGTCAGCTTGAAGCTGCAGAGTCTAGATTAGAGTGGTGCTGGAAAAGCACAGCAGATCAGGCAGCATCTGAGGAGCAGGAAAATCGACCGTTCGGGCAGGTTCCTGATGAAGGGCTTTTTGCTCGAAACGTCGATTTTCCTGCTCCTCGGATGATACCTGACTTGCTGTGCTTTTCCAGCACCACTCTAATCTAAAATCTGGTTTCCAGCATCTGCAGTCCTCACTTTTGCCTAGTTGAAACTACAGAGATCAGAGCGACTAGCTTAGTTCCTCCGGTTGGGTAAATATTACTTCGATGTGGTCAGTTGGTTACTAGATAGTCATTAAGCCAGCTCCGATGTTCCTGAACAGGAAGATTCAGGACTGTATACCATTTAATAAGTTCCATGAAATCCATGCATATGTTGACAGGGACCATGGAGTAGGGATATGAGGATTGCCAACACTCTAGAATTTACTCTAGGGAATTAAGGATTCATCTTCAAGGTATTAATGATGGTAAACCAGGAATAAACCATTTGGAGCATTAAAAAATTGCATTATTTTATCATTTTCTGAGAGGATTTTGATCTGCAGGTTATTCAAATGTTATTGATGAGAAAGCTCTATTGACTTACCATTGAGAATAATTTGAAGTTGGAGGGGGATTCTGTTGTTGATAACTGTTTGGCTGATGGGTGGAAAGGTCTTAGGGAAAGGAGGTTGCATGGAGGATGAAGAGGAGATGGTATAAGGGAAGGGATGGGGAAACTTGGGGATGGGAAGAACAAAGGGAAATTGGAGAGGGAAGGTAGGAAGTGAATGGGAAGAGAGGGGAAAGGATGGACTTTGGAAGGAGGAGTAATGGAATAGAAGGGAAATATAGGAGGAAGCAAGGGGCAAGGAAAGGGGAGAGTGCAATAGAAGGGGACAAAGGAAGGGACAGGGAGTGGAGGAAAGGGGTGAAGGGGAGGGAGGGATATGAATGAGGGAAGAGAGTGATAAAGAAAGGGAAGGAGGGAATGAAGAAGTAAGGAAGGGGAAAAGACATTGAAGGGAGTATGAGACGGGTAGGAATGGGAAGAGGGCGGGATAGGAGGTTAAGGAAAGGAAGGGGACCTCAGAAATCTGTGGAAATCTTAGCCTCCTGTCTTTCTTTCCACATTGAAAGGTTGTCCAGCCTGAGGTCAGCCTGATTGACAAGCTTGGTTTTCATTCAGGCTGAGGATTTCTCTGGGTGTAGGAGAGGCTCAATACCAAGGCAGGTGTTCCAACCTCAGAAGGGAATCATTATGAGGTGGGGAATGGGGGTGAGGGTGGGGTGGGGTGGGGGGCATGGTGAGATATGCCTATTGGATGGAGACAGAGCTTGGGAGACATGAGCAAACCTTCCTATCCTCTTGGCCCAAAAGTAAGGTTAGTTTGAAGACATTATTTTCTGCTTGCGATTCAGGAAACCCAGCCAAATGCAGTTTAAACTGCAAAACACCTTAATACCTAGGTTATATCAAATATTTAAAATTTCATTCAGTCTCCGAGACACAGGTGATCCACCTGCCTCTTGTCTCATCCTTGATACCCAGGGGTTGGCACCTTCAAGCCAGCTTCCTGAGACATTGCCATTTTTTTCTACCACCAAGACACAATCCCAAACATTCACTCTCATTAATGTATGCTCCATAGAGTCTATTTACTTTCCAGTTATATCACAGAATCAAAGAGTTATGTTGAAGGTAAACCAAGTTTTTTCACATTGGTCAAGAGATTCGGGGTTGGAAGGCTATTTTGCTTAATTGATTTGTGGTTGCTGACACAAGCAAGGTGTTCATTTCCTTTTGGATTTCATGAGGAACATGTAGCTGAAAGATTGACTCTTGCTTGAAATCTACAGTGGTCCTCACAGAGCCCTGTGACAGAAAGCAGTCAGGCCTTACTAGTCACCTTGGGAAGAGCTAGAGAGGAAACTGTAGGAGCAAACTGTGATAAGCAGGATGTCTAAAACTGGGACAAGGAGCTGAAGTGTCTACAATTGTGTACTTTCTAAAGAAAATTTGAAGACTGTTTAGTCAGAAAACTGGAGGAAGGATTGCTATGTGATCTATATTTCAAGGAAAGCAGAATGCTACAAGGATGAAGGTGCGGGACACCCATTTGCAGAAATTACCTGGACGCCTACAGTTTCTGATTGCTTTGCTTTCTCTATGGCAACACCTTGGCCAATCAGAGTGGACTTGCCAACCAATCAGGACCCCTTAATCCTAAAGTATAAATTGCTGTGATCATTTGAAACTTGTACTCTTCCTGATGAATGCAAAATGAAGACCTTCATTTACATATCTCTCTTTTCGGCAATAATGGTGATAATATTGGGGCAGACTGAGGCAGAAGGTCATATGATGACACTTGGATGACCTTTAACACCAACACACTTTCCACAATGGCACAATGGAGAAAGACCATTGAGTTAGGCCGTCCTGCCCTCATACACCAAGGGAAAGGAACCCTTGAAAAACTCTCTGGGTTTACCAGAGAGTGTTTGACATGAAAAATATAGTTTGGATAATCTGTAAGTATACATGTTGTGGATGCAGGATTGAGATGCTTATCCATGGATATGTGTCCTCAAGGCACTGCTGTCTGACAGAGAGGGCTGAAAAATATTACACCGATCAAGAACCTCTAACCCGGGTGTCTAAGGGGCATCCAAAGTCAAGGTCACTCAACACACAGTCCTTTCTAGGCCAAACGTGCTAATCGAACAAAGAAGAAAAGGTGTTGCTGGGCTGGCCATGTGCATAGGATAGAAAATGGTTGCATGCTCAAGGAGATATGATACGGGGAGGTAGCTGAGAGGTGCTGAGAGACCACCAAGGTGCCAAAAGCTTCAGATCAAAGATGTTGCCAAGAGGGATATCAAAGCCCTTGACTTCAAACATGGCACACTTCAGCTGATCTTCAATCCCAATGGTGGCACCAGCTGCAGGCGGGAATTCACCACCAGCACCAGGAGATCGTGTGGTTTCAGAAGCTCTAAGACAGATGCCAGTTCTGTCGGCAAGGCACCAGCAGAGATCATGCTGCAAGACTTGGCTACGTGGGTGGTGCTCGCAACAGAGTTTTGCTTCTCCGGAATTGACTTGCTCAGCCACGAGAAGAAACACAGCAGATGATCTCAACCGACCCCCCACTAAGTTCTTTGAGAAACTGTATTCTACTCATCACTTACAGATGGAAGGCTACCAACCAGTGAGGAACCTCAGGGAGCCACAAACTTTATGAAAGAGATCGAGCTTTATTGCACTATTTGTAATGTTGACACTCTCTGGAGTCTTCCTTGAAGAAATGCAGCATAGATGTCAACACCCGCATGATGCTCACTCAGACGAAGCTGACTCAGAGGAAACTCCTGGATGAAGGGACACAATTCTTTAAAGAGCATTTCTTTTGAGAACAAAGTTCTTTTGAGCATATGTTGGCAAGAAGAAGTACAGAAAGGGAACTGAAGAAAGGCATGCCAACAATATGGAGGACAAGGTTCAATTCCACCTCCCAGATACACCCGCCAAGTGTATGGTCACAGACATGGCTCTAGGATCAGTATCATTGACGACACAAGGACTCATAGTTCCCATGACCAGTGACATGGAATTTCCTAGGGAGACAATCCCACTCATTTGTGAATGATTGCTGATGAATGTCAACATTGGCAATGAAGTGATACACTTTTATAACTTTTATGAATGAATATTATAGCCGCGACACAGTGGCTTGGGGGTGGCACTGTGGCTCAGTGGTTAGCACTGCTGCCTCACAGCACCAGGGACCTGGGTTCAATTCCAGCCTCAGGTGACTGTCTGTGTGGAGTTTGTACATTCTGCGTGGGTTTCCTCCAGGGTATTCTGGTTTTTTCCCACAGTCCAAAGATATGCAGCTCAGATGAATTGGCCATGCTAAATTGTTCATAGTGATAGGTACATTAGTCAGAGGGAAATGGGTTTGGGTGGGTTATTCTTCGGATGGTCAATGTGGACTTGTTGGCCTGTTTCCACACTGTAGATAATCTAATATTTTATTTTCGAATTAACAAATCACAATTGTAATGTTGTCGATTTTACCTGTTATAAGCTTTGCAGTGGACTAATATTGACACATTACTTCTGAACTTTAAGTGAGTTGGTGACAGTCAACTTAATTGTCCACTTTGATCTAAACGACACCACCATGTTTGTATTCAATTGACTACAGCATGAGGGTTGACTAGGTCTTTTATTACAAAGTAGTTCTGATAAAAATACAAAAACATAATATATCCACTGGACCCTTTGAAGATTAAAGGGTGATTTGATAAAAGGTTTCAAGATACATGAGTAATATAAGGTAGATAGAAGGGGATGATTTTCACTGGTTGGAGATTCTAAATTAAGGGATTACCATGACGATGGATTAGTACCTTACGAACATGTTGAACACTTCATTCCATTGCATGCTTTTCAAGAAAGGATGCTTCAGCCATACGACGCTTGTGGGCATATATTCTGTGACTGTGTGTCCTATTGGGAACCCTGGAATATCACACCTGTACAGAGTCAGGGAAATTTCAAATAGAAAGACTCGAAAGGAAGAGATAACACAAGGCTGATTGCCCTAACCCCTCTCAGAAGGAAATCATCTCATGCGGGCATATTTTCATTTCCTTTTTCAGGGGTTAAAAACCTCCTGAGATTTATGCTCTGTGGGTGTTCGTGCCCTGATGGACCAGTGTTCATACCAACATGTTGTGAAGATCATAGTTAACGTGGATTGCAATGCAGAGTCATGCCAACAACACAGGTCCAATCCCTATCCTGGCTGAGGTCACCATGAGTGTCTTGCTTTCTCAACCTCATCCCTCACCTTTGCCATGGTGACCCCTGGGTTAAACTCTCCACCAGTTGTCTCCCCGTAATGAGAGAATAGCCCCCAAGGCTGTGCTGGGAATTGTTGCCAATCATTCCCATTTACCCATCTCATGATATTTATTACGCATTTCATGGCTTAAGATTGCAAAACTAAACAGGTTGATAAGGCGGTGAGTTATAGGGAGAAGTCGAATAAGCTGGGACTTTTTCTCTCTGGAGCGCCGGAGGCTGAGGTAGGTTTTTATGAAGTTTTATAAATTCATGAAGGGAATGGATAGGGTGAATAACCAAGGTTTTTTCCCCCAGGGAGGGGAATCCAAAAGTAGAGGGCAAAGGTGAGAGGGAAAAGATTTAAAAAGGACCTGAGGGGTAACTTTTCCACTCAGAGGGTGGTGTTTGTATGGAATGAGCTGCCAGAGGAAGTGGTTGAATTTGGTACAATTTCAGCATTTAAAGGCATCTGGATGAGTATATGAATAGGATGGGTTTAGAGGGATATGGGCCAAATGCTTGCAAATAGATCAAGGTCAGATTGGGATGCCCTGTTTGATGGGTTAGACCAAAGTGTCTGTTTCCATGCTGTATGATTGTACAACTGTGGCAACTTCAATTCTGGGTCATAGAATCAAATATAAATGAATATACTTAGAATCAAATAGAATCAAATCATAGACGCAAATTTATGAGTACGGCTATGGGGCTGGGGGACCTCAACAATGCATAATCGATTGGAGAAGCTGTAACAGAAGAGCAAGTTGAGAGGAGATTTGCTGAAAGTGTTTGAAATCATGAAGGATCTGGACAAAATAGAGGGCAGCAACCTGACAGTGTGAGCAGAAGAGTTAAGGAACAAAGTGCACCTAATTAAAATGATGGTCAAAAGAGATAATAGCAATGTGAGTTTTTTTTAACAAAGCTTGTAGGTGGGATCTGGAATGTACTGTCTGAGGGTGTGCTGGAGGCAGCTGGGGCTTTCAAAAGGGAATTAGAAAAGTATATATCTGAAAAGAGAAAACAAATTACAGGTCTATTGTGAAAGGGAGGTGAGTGGGACAAACCAAGTTTCTCTTACAGACAGCCAGCAAGGGGCTGAATGGCCTCAATCTGCGCTGTCACCATCTACACATCTATAATTGTATTCTTTTTGTTGAGAAGTCTAAGCGAAGGGTCAAAAGAGCTTTGGTACAGGGCGTCAACAGGATGGCAAAGCAGAGAAGGGAAATCAATTGTTGTGGTTAGTTTGAGTTTTAAAAGGCTGAAATACTGAACAGATCTTGTGCAAAGACTGCAAACAGATGCAGAATCATCTCCAAAGCGAAAAAGAGCCAACTCCTTTTGTGCTGTGACAGAGGCCCAACCACATCAAATGCTGTCGTGGTATGTGATGACGGTGACAGCTTGCTATCAATCTTTAACTCTTTCAGAACTTTTACTGTTTGTCCTTCTCCCTTCCGATGAGGGCACCATCTGCCCTCTAGCTCACCACCCAGAGGTATTGGCATTCCTCCTTTAACTAATGTCATTGGGTGTTTCTGAGTACGGGCAGCCAGCGTTGGTGGGTAGTTCATCTGTGGAGAAAGTAGCACAGTCTGGCTGCTTGCTCATCCACTCCCCTCCACCCCCCACCTACCTTCCAACACTGAGGGTAAACCAAGGATCCAAATTGGTGCCTTTACTGGATTGAGGCAAAAGGTCGGTATAAATCAGGCAATACATCTAGCAGAAAGTGAGGACTGCAGATGCTGGAGATCAGAGCTGAAAAATGTGTTGCTGGGCATTGCTTTTCCAGCAACACATTTTTCAGCAATACATCTAGCAACCTGTACATGTCAGTGAAACACTGGTTGCATCATTAAGGCACTTGCTTGCTGCTGTCCCTTGTTAATGGCCATTCAACTTTCAAAACTGTCAACAATCTCTTTTCAATGTGTGTGACTCCTATAGTTGAAGTGATAATTGCTTTGGGGTTAGGTATTTGGGGATTGGTGTGCCACACCAATCCTTTTGTTGAATATTCACCACAGATATAAGGTTGTGGACCCATCCCATCTGTGCTGGGGTTTTACTCCACTGTTTATACCCTGCAAAACACTCTTCCCATTCCATCCAGTTCATGCCAGCCTTTCACCTTTTCTCTCATACATTCATCGAGTTTGCATTTGAACACATCTGCAATATTCATTTCAACCACCTTCTGTGGTAACACATTCCATATTTTAAACAAACCTTGAGTAAAGAAACTCCAAATTATTTCCAACTGGATTTTATTGAAAAATATGCATTTATGACCCTTACTTCTGGATTCTCCCACAGATGTAACATTCTCTCCACATTTAATGCGTCCAACTATTTATAATTTTAAAGACTGGTATCAGATCAGGGGAACAGGAGTTCACTTGGGGGTTGGTGGATTTCAAATTCAATTAAAACATCTAAAATATAAGACTGGTTTCAGTGATTATAATTACCACTGATTGTTATAAAAGCCCATCTGGTTTCCTTTAGGGGTGGAAATTCCCACCTGGTTTGACTTACATGTGACTCCAGACCCACAGCAATGTCATTGCCTCTTAACTGCCCTCAGAAATGGACCTCCCAGGCTACTCACTTCAAGGGTAATTAGAGACGGGACAATGAATGCAGGCACACACATCCCATGAATGAAAAAAGAAAACAAAATCTCTAATTCTACTCTTTTCTCAATTAGAAAGTCCCTTAACTATTCAATCTTTCTTGATCTCTCAGTTCTGGTGAACTCATTTCACTTTATTCGGTGCTAATGTTTCCATTATATAGTATGGAGACCCAGGACAGTGCAGAATATTCCAAGTGCACCCTGAGCTTTTATTTCTTGTCAATGTAAGTTTTTTAGGGCCATTGACATTGCTTCACTTCTTCTCTGGCTTTCTTCGATCCTCCCTCAGTCCACACATCAATGTCATCTCACAATCTGATCTTTCTTCTTCCCCTTCTGCTTTTAGTTTCAATTGCTCCTTCAGTTGTTGCCAGGTTAAGGTTGCTGGGTCTTTATTCCCAGAGTCTGTACTTGTCCATTTCACTCACTAACCAAGGATGGTAGAGGTCTGGAAGTCTTCCACAAATGACAGTGGATTCAGGATCAGTTATTAATGTTAAATCTGAGATCAAAAATAAGCAAAGGTATTAAGGGATATGGGCCAAAGGCAGGTATATGGAGTTAGGCCACAGATCAGCCATGATCTCATTGAATGGTGGAACAGACATGAAGGGTTGAATGGCCTCCTCCTGTTTATGTGTTTGTAACTGTACTTAGCAACCCTTTAGATTCTTGAATGTCTACTTTTTTTCCAGACCACTCACTTGTCTTTCTGATCAGCCAGATATCAAAAATCCTAGCCAAAGTTAACATGACGTCACTGCAGTGCAGACTTTATGGGCTAGGTGACCTGTACCCACACTGTGGGGATTCAATGATTCTATGTCTCCCAGGATACCTCTCTCCCTTCCATTTACTGCTGTATTGCCACCTCTCCTGGGTGCGTTCCATCGATGGGACAGGACATATCCTTGGATGGTAGCGGTGGTGTCTCGGATGTTGTCTGTAAGGTTTGATTCCGTGAGTATGACTGTGGTAGGCTGTTGCTTGACTAATCTGCGAGACAGCTCTCCCAGGTTTGACACAAGTCCCCATATGTTTGTGAGGAGGACTTTGCAGGGACTTTCCGGTGCTGAGGTCAATGTCAGTTTCAGTTCTTTGTTGAGACTTTGTAGCGATTGATCCAACTGAGAGTCTTCTTAGGCTATTTCAGTGGGCAGTTGAGAGTCAGCCAGGTTGCAGTGGGTTTGGAGTCACTTGTAGGCCAGGCCAGGTGAGGACAGAGGATTTCCTTCCTTGAAGGACATTAGAGAGCTAGATAGGTTTGTCCAACAATTGACATGGTCATCAGTAGATTAATTCCAGATTTTTAAACTTGAATTTGAATTCCACCATTTGTGGGATTCAAACAGTAAAACACAGTGGGGACGGCACAGTGGCTCAATGGTTAGCACTGCTGTCCCACAGAACCAGGGACATGGATTTGACCCATGTAACTATGTATGTGGAGTTTACACATTCTCTCTGTGTCTGGGTGGGTTTCCTCCAGACGCTCCGGCTTCCTGCCACAGTCAAAAGATGCCTGGGTTGGGTGTGGCTATGGGAAATTGGGTGGGTCGGGATAGGGTTTTCTTTGGAGGGTTGATGTTGACTCAACGGGCTGAGTGGTCTGCTTCCACACTGTAAGGATTCCATGGAACTCTATGGAACATCAGCTGAGTTTCTAGATGAATAGACTCATATTAATACCAAAAGGCCACTGCCTCCCCTGTTAATAATCTTGTTAGGAATGATACATGTTGTGTACACATAGTCATTCTGGACACTGGAAGTGTCCCTGACTTCCTATATCACACATGAAGAGCATTCTACTGGGCTGAGCTATCCTGTCGTGACTTGCCCTTATGTTATTCTCTTTCCATCTATTCCACTAGTTTAAAGGATATCAAATATTTACCAGCGGCCTGATTGTATTCCTTACATTTAAACTCTCATTATCTAAAGACCAATTTTGAATAAAAAAAACTAGCCTGAAGAATTACTCACCTGCTCTTGCTTCCCAAGCTCACCACTTATCTCATTCTGGACTTCAGTTCTATTTGATGATCTTTCATGATTTTTATGACTTAAGTATCTCTGGGGTAGGGAGGGTATTAGGCAAATGTGAGGACTAAAGATTGCTGGAGATCAGCATCTAGATTAGAGTGGTGCTGGAAAAGCACAGCATGTCAGGCAGCATCCAAGGCATAGGAAAATCAACATTTCGGGCAAATGCCCTTCATCAGGAAAGATGGCTAGGGAAGGTATTAGTTCCAGCTAAAACAATATTTACAGTATAATCTTCAAACACAACCTGTACCTTGAGTGCTACAGTGCAGAGAAGCTGTAGTCTCTGGTCATGTGATAGCTGAAATAGCTCATTTGGAAGAGCGTTAGGCTGAAAATCTAAGGCTTCCTGGTTCAATGCTTCCTATCAGTAGAGGAATCAAGAGTTATGGGGAAGCACAGGAAAGTAAATGTGAGCAGTGTTGGATCAGCCGTGATCCTAATGAATGGTGGAGAGGCTTGAGGGGCCAAATAGCTGACTCCAGTTCCCATTTCTCATTGTCTAATCATAGCATCTAGGTGCTTGACTCATCTGTATGTTGGACTCTTAAAGGGCTATCATTCCAAATGAGATAACAGAACACTGTCTTCCCCTCCCACCGTAGATTAGCAGCAAAAGTGGAATGAGTTAAGTGGCCATTAATTAACAGGTTACATTTGATCCAAGGATGGATGAGCTGTCTTTATCAGAGCTTGCCCACCATAATGACAGGTAGCGAGGGGTGAGAAGATGATGGTTCGCCAATGTTTTCATTTTATTACCATCTTCTGCCTTCAGACATGCTGACCGGAGTACACAAAGTTCACCCTCGTGTATTGACCAGGTTTCTGCTCCTGTGACCTTTTTACATTTCTCAGCAGTTATCCGCCAAAATCGAAAGATGATAATATTACTCAACCTTCTGCAAAATGTCTGCATGGAAAATAAATCATTAGATTGCAAAAAGTAAACAATGGCATTTGAGGTATTTTGAGCAGTTTGAGATAATAAACATGCAAGATATTAATTATGTATGTTTACTTGTGGGTTTCTCCTTTATTATTAGTAAGGTTCATTTTCAAAGTTGGGAACATTTTATTGGGAAAAAATGTCCAGAAACCACACGCTCAATTTTTGCATTAATACGCTTGTGGTTTGGTGGTAAGCTGAAAACTTTTAAAGAAATTTAAAAGGCTTCTTTCAGTAATGACTGTTCCATCAAATGTTTAACCTCTGTACAGAGAAACAGTCTTCACAGAAGTATTTGAAAAGAGATTTTAAATACAATCCTGAATATTCTCCAAGACCCCATTTTAATCATGAGTATTTTATGAATTCATCAGCCAATTTCTGTGTACAATAAATTTTACAATTCTGTAGAATCAGTAAATGAATCTGCACAGTATGGAAGTAGGCAATTCGGCCCATTGAGTCCACATTGACACTCTAAAGTGCAATCCCCCCAAATCCACCTCCCTACCATATAACCCTGTATTTCCCATGGCTAATTCACCTAGCCTTCATATCCTTGTGGGACTACAAGACAAATTCCCATGGCCAATCTACCGAACCTGCCCATCTTTGGACTGTGGGAGGAAACCCACGTAGGTCATAAAACCATAAGACATAGGAGCAGAAATTAGGCCTTTCAGTCTATCAAGTCTGAACTGTCATTCAATCATGGCTAAGACAAAGTGAGGACTGCGGATTATGGATATCAGAGTTGAGAACGTGATGCTCAAAAAGCACAGCAGGTCAGGCAGCATCCGAGGAGCAGGAGAATCAATGTTTTAAGCACAAGCTCTTCATCAGGAATCCTTCAATCAACAACTGAGCCTCTACTGAGAGTGAAAAATATTGTCTGGGACACGTGATTATTGACTGCTAACTGGAGGCCTCTTCTGGTCAGTGCACGTGCGTAAATAAAATTGTAACTAGAGTCATAGAGATGCACAGCACGGAAATAGACCCTTCGGTCCAATATGTTCATGCTGACCAGATATCATAAATTAATCTAGTCCCAGCATTTGGCCCATATCCCTTTAAATCCTTCCTATTCGTGTACCCATCCAGATGCCTTTTAAATGCTGTAATTGTAAAAATGTTGTCCCTTAGGTCCCTTTTATATCTTGCCCCTCTCGCCTTAAACCTATGCTCTCTAGTTTTAGTCTCCCCGAACCTGGGAAAAAGACCTTGACTTTTCACATATCCGTGCCCCTCATGATTGTGTAAACCTCTATAAGGTCACCCCTCAGCCTCTGACACTCCAGGGAAAATAGTCCCAGCCTCTCCCCACAGCTCAAACTCTATTGAGCACCAAGTTTGAGCTTAAGTATGATGGCCGTTGCAGTCACACAGCCAGCTGGCTCTCACTATCAAGGCACATGCCACAGTAGGGGCCATTGGGTGACATGGGGTATGGGATGCATACCCCAGCAAAGATGGCAGAACCTGTGGGGGAGGGGGGAGGGCAAAGACTCAGGAGCAAGAGAGAGATATTTCTTTTGGAAAAGCATTATCTGTCAATTCAGAATGTTAACGTATGATACATGAATGATTAAACCCTCTCTGCCAGATATTTCCGCTGATTTGTATGCTATTCAGAACGGGATGTCAGGAGATGTGGTTTCATGAAGGAAATAATGAATTTAATCTTTGAAGACATTTAAGGAAACAGCATGTTGTTGTAATTTTGCTTTGGTTTATGATAAACATAATCAGAACCAGGTCTAAGTGCTCTGTGTTCCTTTACAGGGCCTGCAGCTGGAATTCAATGATCAGCCAAAGTAGACAGGGTCTCAGCTCATGGAATATTTTACTGAGAACAACTCTCTGTCTAAACTTAACAGCTTCCTGGCTCAAACTGCCCAGCTCATACTTCTAAACTGTAGAGAAGGAGGGCAATATTCAGCCCATTTTAGCTGTACTAGCACTTTCAAACAGCTGATCAATTAGTTCCAATCCTATTCTGAAGACGGGTCAGTGGACCCAAAACTTTAATTCTGCTTTCTATCCACAGATACTGCCAGACCTTTCTACAACAATTTCTGTTTTTTGTTTCTGATTTCCAGCATCCACAGTTCTTTGCATTTTGTTTGGATTCCAATCCTGTTTCCCTCATAGCATTGCCATTTGGTTCCTTTGACGGATGACTATCCAATTGCTGCTTATTCCTTCGTTACCACTGAACTTGACTAATCCCAGTTTCTACTCTGTGCAGAACTGGGGATCATTTGAAACCCTGCTGCTTATGTCGTAAATTTCACTAAGTCCTGCTCATCCAACAGGTCTGTTCTTGCAGATCTACATTGGCTCCCAATCAAGCAACACTCAATTTAGAAATTCTTACCCTTCTTTGCAAATCCCTCAGACCTCCCTATCTCTGTAATCTCCTCAACCCTCTGAGGTATCTGCCCTCCTCAAATTCTGACCTCTTGACCACCCCTGGTTTTAACCATCCCACCATTGCTGAATGAATCTCAAGCTCTGGAAATCCCTCACCCTCTCTTCCTTCCTTTAATACACATTACAAACCTCCCCTCTTCACCCAGGCAATGGTCATTGGTCCTAATATCTCCGTATGCAGTTCAGAGCCTAAGTTTGCTTGACATTGCTCCCATGAGGAGCATTGAAGGTATTATATAAATCTACGTTATTGTTGAAAATGACTATTGAAGCTGCTTCCATCAATTATAAAGGGATATCAGAGATACTAGTGAATGGTTAAGGACCTTTGTTCTGCCTTAAATGGGTCAAGGGCAGGGAGGAATCTACAGTACACCAGAAATAGTCATATTGGACTCAAAATATTAACTCTGTTCTTCTCTCTTCAGATGCTATCAGCTTCCACTGTAGTATTAAAATGGTGAGTGTCAGAAGCTGCATCATGAATAGGTTTGCAAGTGTTCTTAAAGAGAGATAGCCACAACTTCCACACCGGACAGGGTGGAATTCAGGATCTATCATAGTCCTATAAGAGCATTAGAAATAGGAACTGAAGTAGGTCATTCAGCCCCTTGGGTTTGCTCCACCACTCAATAGGATCATGGCTGACCCATCATTCCTCCCGTCCACTTTCCTGCCCTTTCTCCATAACCCTCAATTCCACGACTGAACAAGATTCTCTCTATCTCAACCTTAAATGTATTCAAGGATCCTGTCCCCGCAGCCCTCTGTGACAAAGAATTCCAAAGACTCACAACCCTCTGAAAGAAGAAATTCCTCCTCATCTAAGGCTTAAATTGACGCCCCTTTATTCTGAGTCTATGTCCTCTGATCCCAGACTCTCCCATGAAGGAAAACATCCTCTCAGCACTTACTCTGTCAAACCTCTTCAGAATCTGATATGTTTCAATGAAATCACCTCTCATTCTTCTAAACACCAGTGAGTAGAGTCCCAATCTGTTTAGCTCATGATACACCAGAGGTCATCCTAGTGAACCTTCTTTGAACTGCCTCAAATGAAACAATATCTTTCCTTTAACAAGGGGACCAAAACTGCTCACAGTACTCCAGATGTGATCTAGCCAACACCTTGTACAGTTGCACTAAGACTTCCCTACTCTTATACTTGAACCCCCTTGAAATATTCCAATATTCCATTGGCCTTCCTGATTACCTGTGTGTTAGCTTTCTGTATTTCGTGCACAAGTACCACCAAGGACCCTTTTTGTTCCAGCTTTCTGCAGTATTTTCTTTCCATTTAAATAGTACTCTGTTCTCCCTTCCAATCGAAACAACTTCCCAAAGGATTCATGTGAGACTGTACGGTCAGAGAGGTCTTTCACCTCAGTCAGAAGGGAGAAGCATTAAGATGTTGAGGAAGAATAAATAGGCAAATACTTTTTCCCTGGAGTGGGGGAGTCCAGAACTAGAGGGCATAGGGTTAGGGTGAGAGGCCTAAAGGGCAACTTTTTTCACACAGAGGGTGGTACGTGTATGGAATGAGCTGCCAGAGGAAGTGGTGGAGGCTGGTACAATTGCAACATTTAAGAGCAATTTGGATGGGTATATGAATAGGAAGGGTTTGGCAGGATATGGGCCTGGTGCTGGCAGGTGGGACTAGATTAGGTTGGGATATCTGGTTGGCCAAAGTTGGACCGAAGGGTCTGTTTCCGTGTTGTACATCTCTCTACTCTATGACTCTAAGTTAGGCCCAGTGCTGTCAGGATTCAAGTGAGGACTTTGTGGTGCCTATTTATGACATCAGAACATGGAGGAAACAGTTAAATGAAGTTTTCCATTTGTTTATCCCATATTCTTTAAAAGTTGAAGCCAAATATCTGGTTATTACCAACACAGAACATGCCTCTTCAGGTTAATCAAAGTTAACTTGTATTTGTTACATCTATTCTCCATAAAATACGGAAATATTTACATCTGCAGTGCAGAGCAGCTGGATTGTACAAACCGATGACTCATTGGTGGAAGTTGGGCTGTCCAGCTATTGCCATGGCAACTGGTATTAGAGCTAAGTGGGGAGAGGGGGGTTGTTGGGATATTTTCAAACCAGATTTCTGTTGTGTTTTTCAAACCACACCAATTTGCTTTCCTATCTGAAGAAATATGTCTCAGTTTGCACAAGGTTGCGGGCTTGGCTGGTGTTGGCAAAGCGTTGCATGTCAGAACGTTCCTGCTCTGCAGGTTAGTGGGAGTGGGTGAAGGTAAAAGAGCTCTCCAAACGATTTCCCATGTCCTCAGGATGTTCTCCAATGCTTAGAAAAGTGTGATCGCTGTTGTAATGATTCTCATTGCTTAAATTGTTATAATTGTCCCATTAGCTTAACAGAGGGACCTTAACTCAGAGCCAACCTCCACTCAAATATTGAGACAGATTCTCACTTTCAAAAACAAGAGAAAGCTTTGCTGGTTTTTCTTTCCTCTTGTTTCTCCTTTGATTTCACTGGGTGATGCATAAGGTGCTTGGAGTAGGGCAGGTAAAGGTGTAGCAGCTCAGAGGCATGGGCAGAGTTTTGTGAAGATGGTGACAGCCCCAGCTGGTGAGAGACCCTTGTTGCCTCTTTTCGGTTTGGGTCTCGTGTCATCCAGTACTTGATGGGCCTGCAGTTGGGCGTTCCATTTTGTTCAGGGGCCCTCTCTGATAGTTCCCGTCGGTCTGACGCCCACCTCAAACTTTACACAGAGGGGAGGCCGAGGCTCAGGTGAGTGAGGCCAGGATGGGGCTCGGGGGTGGGAGGAAGGGAGTCAGGGCAAAGGCAGCCTTCCTGATGGAGGGTTCCACGGTCCTTTGAATAAGGTACCCCTTATCCCAAGGGAAGCCCTCACACATTTGCCTGTCATACCCCTCTGGGGTGAAACCCTTACCCACTGCAGGACTAATGGCAATGGGTAAGGTCACTGAATGGGCATTAACCACTCCAAGGCATCAATGAACAGCATGCTGCCCTTGGAATGAAGCAGGAACATAGACATTTTTAAAAACATAAACATTATGGCAACTTTCAGGAATGTTTCAATGGAGGACTGCCCATCATGAAAAGAATTAGGGCTGAGCTGTGGAGTTGGCAGGCTCTACAATTACCAGCTTCCCACCTGGTTAAATTCCCCACCTGCCACCGAACGCATCCCAAAGAAGGGTACAAGTGCCTTCAGGCCAACCATCTTCATGTGCATCATCAATCACCTTCCCTCCCTCATTAGGTCAGAAGTGGGGATGACCGCCAATAATTGCACAATGTTCAGCACCATTTATGATTTCTCAGATACCGAAGCAGTCCATGTTCAAACGCACCAAAATCCGGGCAATATCCAGGCTTGGGCTGACAAGTGGCAAGTAACAGTCGCTCCACACAAATCACCAATAAGAGGCAATCTAACCACTGCCCATTGATTTTCAATGGTGCTACCAACACCGAATCCCCAATTATCAACATCCTGGAAGTTACTATTGACTAGAAATTCAACTGGACTCACCACATAAACACAGTGGCTACAAGAGCAAGTCAGAGGCTTGGAATACTGCAACAAGTAACTCACCTCCTAACTACCCAAAGCCTGTCCACCACTGACAAGGCACAAGTCAGGGGTGTGATGGAATACTCCCACCTGCCTTGATGTGTGCAGCTCCAACAATGCTCAAGAAACTTGACAAAAGACAAAACAGCCCACTACATTCATTGGCACTACATTCACAGACACCTACTCCCTCCACAATCAGTATCAGCAGTGTGTATGATCAACAAGATGCACTGCAGAAATGCAAAAAAGATCCTCAGACAGCATCTCCCAAACCCCCGACCACTTCCATCGAGAAGGACAAGGGCAGCCGATATATGGGAACACCAGCATTTTAAAGGTCCCCTTCAGCCACACACTGTCCTGCCTTGGAAATATATCACCGTTCCTTCAGTGTTACTGAGTCACAAGCCTGGAATTCCCTCCCTAACGGCATTGTGGGTCTGCCTACAGAATATGGACTGCAGTGGTTCAAGAAGGCAGCTCACCCCCACCTTGTCAAGGGGCAACTGGAGATGGGGCAATAAATACAGGCCCAGCCAGCAACAGCCACATCCCACAAATGAATTTAAAAAAGGATTCTACCCCACAAGTTGGTGTCACGCCTTGGAATTCAATAAATCTGATCACTTCTGTACCAGTACATGAAAAATGATCATGTAATCTGGAAAGTATGGCAGATCAAACAGTTAGAGACTTTTCAGAAGATTTGTAGCTCAGGTTGAGGTTTTGGATGTAGGCTTGCTTGCTGAGCTTGAAGGTTCATTTCCAGACGTTTTGTCATCCTCTCTCACTAGTATCCTTACATACGGATGAGGAAGGACACCACCTCAACTGGGACAACACATCCATCCTAGGACAGCCAAACAGAGACACGCACGAGAATTCCTAGAAGCATGGCATTCCAACCGGAACTCTATGAACAAACACATTGAGGTAGACCCCATCTACAATCCCCTGAGAAAAGGAACAGGAAGTGACTTCACAACAGGAAATAATATCACCTTAGGAAATGACATCACCAACCCAAGGAAACCCAAACATATAAATAGAAAGCAAGAATTTTCAGCATTGCTTCGCTTGAGGCCCACTGAAGATGTTACCTAGTAGGGTGATGAAAGGTCTGGAAATGAACCTTCAAGCTCAGTGAGCAAACCTACATCCAGATCAATCAATTTCCAAAGTTGAGAAAGGATCTGAGAAGGAGGAATCCCGTGATCAAGTTGGGGCCCGGGTCCCAACCCGTCTCGAGTTTATTTTGGACATACCTACCAGACTGATGCCGATTGAAGATTAAATTACAAAGCTAAGTTGATAACTAACAGAGAACGATTGGCCTTCAATAAGCTTACTAGAAAAATGGTGCAGTTTCTTATCTTCAAAGTAAGGGCAGCAGGGAAAGGAACTCACTACCACAATCAGGTCAATGTTTGATGCCATTCTTAATAAAGATAGCAACAAAATAGGCCTGAATTGGAACAGGAATTGGAACACCTTATCACCATCACCTTAACCTCCTTCCACTTATCGCATTTCCAACGCCCCTCCCCCAAGTCCCTCCTCCCTACCTTTTATCTTAGCCTGCTTGGCACACTTGCCTCATTCCTGAAGAAGGGCTCATGCCCGAAACGTTGATTCTCCTGCTCCTTGGATGCTGCCTGACCTGCTGCGCTTTTCCAGCAACACATTTTCAGCTCTGAATTGGAACAGTTCCAATACATAATTAACTAATTACATGGTAAGAATTCCCTAAACAGGAGGAGATTAATAGACTTGACTTCCTTTTCTCTAAATGAGACCTAGCCACACAATCTTAGATCCCCCGATGAGATGATAGCCTCTGTTCCATTGAGTGAGCAGATTAAGGGCAGAATTTTTGTTTAGGGATAAGAGACAGATGATTAATCCACTTGCAGGAAGTGGTTTAAAGACTATAATGTAGTTCTAATTCTTCGGCATTTTGATTTCCTCTGTGGATGGCTGGTTTCCCAACCCTCTAGAAACGCAGCAACCACCCAATAGCTCTGACATCCATTATTATGAAGTCTTCAAAAGGTTAGTAATGGCATACATCAACTCCAGCCTCCCAGATTGCCTTGATCCACTACAATTCGCTGACTGTCACAATAGGTCCAGGGCCAATGCCATCTCCCTGGTCCTACACTCATCCCTGGAACATGTGGATGACAGGGATGCCTATGTCAGATTCCTATTTATTGACTTCGGCTCCACCTTCAACATTATAATTCCAGCAAAACATAACTCCAAACTCTGAGACCTCCACCCTCCACCCTCTGAAACTGGATCCTTGACTTCCTACCCACAGACTGCAATCAGTAAGGTTAGACAACAGCACCTCCTCCATCGTAATCCTCAACACTTGGTGCCCTGTAACACTGTGCTCAACCCCTTACTGTACCTCTCATAGTCTCACGACCGTGTGGTCAAATTCTGGTCTAACTCCAACGACAGGTTTGCCGATGACACCACCATAGTGGGTCAGATGTTAACTAATGATGAGATAGAGTACAGAAAGGAAATAGCTGAAAATGTGTTGCTGGAAAAGCGCAGCAGGTCAGGCAGCATCCAAGGAACAGGAGAATCGACGTTTCGGGCATCAGCCCTTCTTCAGGAATCCTGAAGAAGGGCTGATGCCCGAAACGTCGATTCTCCTGTTCCTTGGATGCTGCCTGACCTGCTGCGCTTTTCCAGCAACACATTTTCAGCTCTGATCTCCAGCATCTGCAGTCCTCACTTTCTCCTACAGAAAGGAAATAGACAGCTTAGTGTCATGGTGTAAAGACATCTGTCCCACAATGTCAGCATGCACTGAGCTCCCAGATAAATGTGACATCGAACACTTCTTCCGTCGCCTCTGCCTCCGGGCTTACCTTTTACACCAAGACTCCCGCTCACCTTCTGAGGACCCCTTCTCCCCCCACCCCCCCCAAACATACCTCATCCACCTGGACACTGTGTGCTGGTCTGTTACCCGCTCTTGATTTCTTTATTTCAAACTGCTGCTTGGACATCGACCTGACAGTTACAAACCCACTGACTCCCACAGCTACCTGAATTACACCTCTTCCCAACCTACCTCTTGCACAAACGCCATCCCGTATTCCCAATTCCTCCGCCTCCGCCTCCGCCGTATCTGCTCCCAGGAGGACCAGTTCCACCACAGAACACACCAGATGGCCTCCTTCTTTAGAGACCGCAATTTCCCTTCCCACATGGTTAAAGATGCCCTCCAACGCATCTCGTCCACATCCCGCACCTCCGCCCTCAGACCCCACCCCTCCAACCGTAACAAGGACAGAACGCCCCTGGTGCTCACCTTCCACCCTACAAACCTTCGCATCAACCAAATCATCCACCGACATTTCCGCCACCTCCAAAAAGACCCCACCACCAGGGATATATTTCCCTCCCCACCCCTTTCCGCCTTCCGCAAAGACCGTTCCCTCCGTGACTACCTGGTCAGGTCCACACCCCCCTACGACCCACCGTCCCATTCTGGCACTTTCCCCTGCCATGCAGGAACTGTAAAACCTGTGCCCACACCTCCTCCCTCACCTCTATCCAAGGCCCTAAAGGAGCCTTCCACATCCATCAAAGTTTCACCTGCACATCCACTAATATCATTTATTGTATCCGTTGCTCCCGATGTGGTCTCCTGTACATTGGGGAGACTGGGCACCTCCTAGCAGAGCGCTTTAGGGAACATCTCCGAGACACCCGCACCAATCAACCAAACCGCCCCGTGGCCCAACATTTCAACTCCCCCTCCCACTCTGCTGAGGACATGGAGGTCCTGGGCCTCCTTCACCGCCGCTCCCTCACCACCAGACGCCTGGAGGAAGAACGCCTCATCTTCCGCCTCGGAACACTTCAACCCCAGGGCATCAATGTGGACTTCAACAGCTTCCTCATTTCCCCTTCCCCCAACTCATCCTAGTTTCAAACTTCCAGCTCAGTTACTGTCTCCTTGACTTGTCCGACCTGCCTATCTTCTTTTCCACCTATCCACTCCACCCTCTCCTCCTTGACCTATCACCTTCATCTCCTCCCCCACTCACCCATTGTACTCTATGCTACTCTCTCCCCACCCCCACCCTCCTCTAGCTTATCTCGCCATGCTTCAGGCTCACTGCCTTTATTCCTGATGAAGGGCTTTTGCCCGAAACATCGATTTCGCTGCTCGTTGGATGCTGCCTGAACTGCTGTGCTCTTCCAGCACCACTAATCCAGTATTTGGTTTTCAGCATCTGCAGTAATTGTTTTTACCTTGACAGTAACTCGTGTCAGCTTTGACCTCGTGAAGGTGGTTCTATGCAGAGAGTCCTCCAGCCTGTCAGCCACACTATCTGTCAGTGGGACCCTCACAACTGTATGTAAAGCAGCCCCAGTATCACTTTCTGCAGGACGTTACATAAACTGTGTCCTTCTTTCCCCTTCACTGCAGCACTCTGCCAACCCTCGAGCATACAGACCAGGGTGGTTCAGTAGTGAGCACTGCTGCCTCACAACACCAGGATCTCGGTTTGATCCCAGCATCTGGTGACTGTCTGTGTGGAGCTTGCACATTCTCCTTGTGTCTGTGTGGGTTTCCTCCTGGTGCTCTCGTTCCCTCCCACAGTCCAAAGATGTACAGGTTAGGTGAATTGGCCATGCTAAATTTCCCATAGTGTTCAGAGATGTATAGGTTTGGTGCAATAGTCAGGGGTAAATATAAGGTCGGGGAATGGGTCTGGGTGGGATAGTATTAAGAGGGTTGCTGTGGACTTGTTGGGCCAAGGGGCCTGTTTTCACACTGTATGGATTCTATGAAGAACTTTCCTCTAGGCTAAACTCCACTTGTGTGGATTAGTTTTGAATTTAACACCTTTGAAACAAGGCATCTCCAATTACTTGATAACATGAAACGGCTTAACTGCATCTGTACTTCTCTTCTGAGTGCAGCAATTATATCACTGCTCAAACATCCCTTTTCCAGTAAGAACAAGCCCAACTCGCATAATCACCCAACACTAATTTGGTTCCTCCACCTCCTCAGTGAGACATTTTGATTTCCCTTCACTGTATCCAAGTAAAAAGATGTAAAGAGGTAATCCACAGTAAGGGGAGGCAATGGTCTAGTGGTATTATCACTGGATGATTTAAGTCAGAGACCCAGGTAAATCTAAGGAGTTGAAAAGTGTGGCGCTGGAAAAGCACAGCAGGTCAGGCAGCATCCAAGGAGCAGGAGAGTCGACGTTTCGGGCATAAGCCCTTCATCAATAATATGGAGGGGGAAGGGGGCTGAGAGATGAACAGGGGTGATGGGGCAAGCTAGGGGAAAGCTAACTGGGAAGGCAATGGGTAGATGAATATAGGGGAGATGATTGTGATATGTTAGTGGGGAGGGTGGAGCAGATAGGTGGGAAGGAAGATGGACTTGTAGGACAGTTTAAGAGGGCAGTGCTGAGTTGGAGGGTTGGATCTGGAATGAGATGGGGAAGGGGAGATTTGGAAACTAGTGAAGTCAGCATTGATGCCGTGTGGTTGGAAGGTCCCAAGGTAGAAGATAAGGCATTCTTCCTCCAGGGGTCAGGTGGCTTGGATTTGGCAGTGGAGGAGGCCCAGGACTTGCATGTCCTTGGGGGAGTCAGAGGGGGAGTTGAAGTGGTCAGCCACAGGGCGATGGGGTTTGGTGCATGTGTCCCAGAGATGTTCCCTGAAATGCTCTGTGAGTTGGAGTCAGTGGGTTTGTAAAAAATGTCAGTGTCAAGTCGGTCGTCATTAATGGAGATGGAGAGGTCCAGGAAGGGGAGGGAGTTGTCAGAGATGGTTCAGGTAAATTTAACGTCAGGGTGGAATGTGTTGGTGAAGTTGATGAATTGCTCAACCTCCTCGCGGGAGCATGAGGTGGCACCAATGCTGTCCTTAATGTAGCGGAGGAAGAGGTGGGGAGTGGTGGCAGTGTAATTACGGAAGATCAACTGTTCTACATAGCCAACAAAGAGACAGGCATAGCTGGGGCCCATATGTGTGCCCATGGCTATCCCTTTGGTCTGGAGGAAGTGGGAGGATTCAACGGAGAAATTGTTAAGGGTGAGGACTAACAACACCCCAGAAGCTTGACACCAGTCAGGACAAAGCAGCCCACTTGACTGGCACCATTATTACCTTTCCCACCTATCCGCTCCAACCCCCTCCGACCTATTACCTTCCCCCTCACCTTCATCTACCTATTGCTTTCTCAACGACCTTCACCCTACCCACACCCCCTCCCATTTATCTCTCAATGCCACCTGGCCCACAAATTTCATTCCTGATGAAGGGCTTATTCCCGAAACATTGATTTTCCTGCTCCTCGGATGCAGCCTGACTGGCTGGGCTTTTCCAGCACCACACTCTCGACCATTACCACAAGCACCCACTCTCCTTCCACCACCGACGCTCAGTCGGAGCAGTGTGTATTATCCACAAGATGCACTGTCGAAATTCACCAAAGATCCTCAGACAGCACCTTCCAAACCCAGAACAGCTTCCATCCAGAAGGACAAGGGCAGCAGATAAATGGGAACACCACCCCCTGCAAGTTCCCCTCCTCCAAGCCACTCACCATCCTGACTTGGAAATATATCGCCGTTCCTTCACTGTCGCTGGGTCACAATCCTGGAATTCCCTCCCGAAGGGCATTAGGGGTCAACCCACAGCAGGTGGACTGCAGCGGTTCAAGAAGGCAGCTCACCCCCACCTTCTCAAGGGGCAACTAGGGACGGGCAATAAACGCTAGGCCCAGCCAGCAATGCGCCCATCCCACAAATGAATAAAAATCATCTTCCAGCACATGGACTGCAGCAATTCAAGAAAACAGCTCATCGCCATCTTAAGGGCAAATAGGGACAAGCAATATACAGTGGCCTTGCCAACGATGCCACAAACCATGAATAAATAAAAGCCAAGTTGACTCAATATGGAAAGTTAATTGTTTTACTATGTTAAAGGTACTATATAAATTCAAAGGTTTTAGTTAAATGGTGTGAATGTGATCGGAGTCCATGCGGGATCAGTTGGTTCCGTAGGCAGGCACTGAAGAAGGAGATATGGCTGCGGTCGCGAGTCTGCTTCAGGATGTGGCTGAGGAGATGACCTGGAGAGTGCAATGAGAGAGAGACTCACTGAGATCTTTGTAGAGCAAGGAGACTGTCAGCATTACTTCACTACGTCAACTCAATTTTGACCTTTTAATATATCCCTGCACTTTATTTGCTTTAGGCATTGTCACTGATCATATGACGGAGGTCATAATGGCAATGCCACTGGGTTAGGAGTCCAGAATCCAATCCTAACGTCCGGGGGAAATGGGTTCAAAAGTCACTGTGGTAGATTGCAAATTGGAATTTTAAAAAAAAATTGTCAATTAACTGCTCGCTCTATTCCCAAAGTGGCAGTGGTGGGGTAGGCAGCATTCAGAATTAGCCAGGGGCTTGCTTTTACCACTCACTCCTCTTTGTTTCTCCTTCACTCATTCTCCTCTTTTGAATTTTTAAAAATTTCTTTAACTTACTCTGTGCAGAGAGCAGCGGTGACAGCATCAGAACATTGTAGCAGCTCAGGGCCTGGAGCAGGACGGCAGGTGGTCAGTGGGCTGGAGCAGAGAGGGACGGCCAGTGGTCAGTGAGCTGGAGTGGAGAGGGACGGCAGGTGGTCAGTGGGCTGGAGTGGAGAGGGACGGCCAGTGGTCAGTGAGCTGGAGTGGAGAGGGACGGCAGGTGGTCAGTGGGCTGGAGTGGAGAGGGACGGCCAGTGGTCAGTGAGCTGGAGTGAAGAGGGACGGCAGGTGGTCAGTGGGCTGGAGCAGAGAGGGACAGCCAGTGGTCAGTGGGCCAGATTGGAGAGGGATAGCCAGTGGTCAATGGGTTGGAGTGGAGTGGGAAGGTCATTGGTCAGTGGGCTGGAGCAGACAGGGACGGCCAGTGGTCAGTGGGCTGGAGTGGAGTGGGATGGTCATTGGTCGGTGGGCTGGAGGGGAGAGGGACAGTCAGTGGTCAGTGGGTTGGAGTGGAGAGGGACAGTCAATGGTCAGTGGGCTGGAGTGGAGAGGGACAGTCAGTGGTCAGTGAGCTGGAGTGGAGAGGGACAGTCAGTGGTCAGTGAGCTGGAGTAGAGAGGGACGGCCAGTGGTCAGTGGGTTGAAGCGGAGAGGGACGGCCAGTGGTCAGTGAGCTGGAGTGGAGAGGGACGGCCAGTGGTCAGTGGGCTGGAGCGGAGAGGGACGGCCAGTGGTCAGTGAGCTGGAGCGGAGAGTGACGGCCAGTGGTCAGTGAGCTGGAGTGGAGAGGGACGGCCAGTGGTCAGTGGGCTGGAGTATAGAGGGACGGCCAGTGGTCTGTGGGCTGGAGCGGAGAGGGACGGCAGGTGGTCAGTGGGTTGGAGTGGAGAGGGATGGCCAGTGGTCAGTGAGCTGGAGTGGAGAGGGATGACCAGTGGCCAGTGAGCTGGAGTGGAGAGGGATGACCAGTGGTCAGTGAGCTGGAGTGGAGAGGGACGGCCAGTGGTCAGTGAGCTGGAGTGGAGAAGAGCAGCCAGTGGTCAGTGGGTTGGAGTGGAGAGGGACGGCCAGTGGCCAGTGAGCTGGAGTGGAGAGGGACAGTCAGTAGTCAGTGGGATGGAGTGGAGAGGGACGGCCAGTGGTCAGTGGGCTGGAGCAGAGAGGGACGGCCAGTGGTCAGTGGGTTGGAGTGGAGAGGGACGGTCAGTGGTCCGTGGGCTGGAGCAGAGAGGGACGGCCAGTGGTCTGTGGGCTGGAGCAGAGAGGGACGGTCAGTGCTCAGTGGGCTGGAGTGGAGGGGGACAGCCAGTGGTCAGTGAGCTGGAGTGGTGAGGGACAGCCAGTGGTCAGTGGGCTGGAGAGGAGAGGAGCAGCCGGTAGTCAGTGGACTGGAGTGGAGAGGGATGGCCAGTGGCCAGTGGGCTGGAGTGGTGAGGGACAGCCAGTGGTCAGTGAGCTGGAGAGGAGAGGAGCAGCCGGTAGTCAGTGGGATGGAGTGGAGAGGGACAGCCAGTGGTCAGTGGGCTGGAGTGGAGAGGGACAGTCAGTGGTCAGTGGGCTGGAGTGGAGAGGGATGGGCAGTGTTTGGCAGGCCCGGTGTGGAGCAGAGTGGCCCAGAGCAGGGTGTCAGTCAATCAGCTGACTGTGGCCCAGTGTGGTCAGTCTCTCACTGATGGCAGTCAGTGACCTCTGAACCCGGTTGGCGTGGCCCAGCACAGGGGGAAGAATGAGACCATGTTTGCAAAGCCCCCGGTCCAGAGTGACTGCAGGCTACAACAGCATTAGTGTGTCTATCTTTTAAATTTATTTTTCATCATTCATGCTACAAAGAACTGTAATGTAGAAATTTTAGCTCTTTTTATTTCTCTATTTTTATACCTAATCTATTTTAGTATCTAAGGTTTGTCACTAGGTACTTTGTACCTAAGATGGTGCCATGTGTTGACATTGTACAATTTTCACTGTACTCCTGTTCTTCTGTACTTGAGTACACATGACAATAAAACTTAATTCTAATTCTAATGCTAACCTTTATGGATTTTTCAAAAAGATTGTTGATTAATGTCCTTGATGTAAGGAAATCTGCCGACCTTAACCAGTCTGACCTACATGTGATGCCAGACCCAAAACAATATGGTTGACTCTTAACTACCCTCTAGGCAATTAGGGACAGGTGATAACTGCTAGCCTCACCAACATTGCCCCATGAATGAAGGAAATAAAACTAAAATTATTGTGACAATCGTACTTAATTGACTCCTTGGACATCTCCATGTTTTTAGAATTAGAATCCCTACAGTGTGGCAACAGACCCTTCGTCCCCACAAGTCTACACCGACCCTCTGAAGAATAACCCACCCAGATCCATTCTCCGATATTTACCCCTGAGTAACACCACGGGCAATTTAGCATGGCTGAATCACTTAACCTGCACAGCTTTGGACTGTGGGAGGAAGCCCACACAGACAACGTTTTCACGTAAAGGGTGGTATGTGTATGGAATGAGCCGCCAGAGGATGTGGTGGAGGCTACTACAATTGCAACATTTAAAAGGCATTTGGATGGGTATATGAATAGGAAGGGTTTGGAGGTATATGGGCCGGTGATGGCAGGTGGGACTAAATTGGGTTGGGATATCTGGTGGGTGTGGACAGGTTGGACCGAAGGGTCTGTTTCCATGCTGTACATCTTTATGACTGTAGGCCTATGACAAGGGGTGAATGTGCAAACTCCATACAGACAGTCACCCAAGGCTGGAATCAAGCATGGGTCCCTGGCATTGTGAGGCAGCAGTGCTAACCTCTGAGCCACCATGCCACCCCATAATTTTCAAGGCGCATTTTTCTATTCCCCAGTGCTAGCAGTTCCCTTCCTGGATTCTTTCCCCCAGCCCTATATGAGATACTCTTTGTTACTCTGTGTTGATCTTCAGCTGACACCTACTTGGCCAATCCCTTTTGCATTTTCAAACCCTTCCATCGCTCATGAGGGGCTTGGATAGGGTGAATAATTAAGATCGCTTCACCAGGGTAGAGGAGTCCAAAAGATTTAAAAGGGATCTAAGTGGCAACTTTTTCACACGGGGTGGGGGAGTGTGTGGAGTGAGCTGCCCGAGGAGGTGGTGGAGGCTAGTACAATGTCAACATTTAAAAGGCATCTGGATGGGAGTATGAATAGGAAGGGTTTAGAGGGACATGGGCAAGTGCTGGCAAATGGGACTAATTTAAGGTCAGCATGGATGAGTTGGACCAAGGACCTGTTTCCGTGCTGTACTCTTTAACCCCTTATTTTGAAACAGAGATTCCTCGTTCAAGGTTACCTTGCAAAGTGAAGTATTCTCTCAGCACGTAATTTATCAATCCTCCCTGGAGTGTTGAACATTCCAATGAATTTAGGCACAACGTGTTCTACCTTTCTTCTTTCATCCCAAAAATCAACACAGACCTCTGGGAGGTTTGGAAAACGCTCAGTAACTGGGCAAGAAGGCAGCAGCTGAAGGTCAACACAGGGAAATGTAGAGCACCTCATATCGGGAGTGGGCGATAAATCACATACCCATTGCAGATTATTTTTGCTATTTAGTTTCAACCTGTCCAGTAGAGCTGTATCAAAGGCCTGATTGATGCCTCAGTAAACCACCTCCAAGGGCTCACCCTTGTCAAACTCCTTTGTCACATCCTCAAAGAAGATCAGTAAATATAATTGGTTAAATCTGCCTTGCACAAACTCATATTGACTTTTAAAGTTTGGAAGAAGATTTGTAGCTCGGGTGCTCGTTGTTATGGTTCTGTTCGCCGAGCTGGGAATTTGTGTTGCAGACGTTTCATCCCCTGTCTAGGTGACATCCTCAGTGCTTGGGAGCCTCCTGTGAAGCGCTTCTGTGATCTTTCCTCCGGCATTTATAGTGGTTTGTACCTGCCGCTTCCGGTTGTCAGAAAAATGGTACACTGTTCATGCAAAAGAATGACACTACATAGGACAAACAGGAAGACAGCTAACGGTCTGCATCCATGAACACCAACTAGCCACGAAACGACACAACCAGCTATCCTTAGTAGCCACACACTCAGATGACAAGCAACATGAGTTCAACTGGGACAACACTATTATTATGGGACAAGCCAAACAGAGAACAGCCAGGGAATTCCAACAGGCATGGCACTCATCCACAGATTCAATCAATAAGCACATCGGCCTGGACCCAATATACCGGCCACTGCAACGGACAGCTGGAACTGACAACCGGAAGCGGCAGAGACAGGCCACTATAAATGCCAGAGGAAACATCACAGAAGCGCTTCCCAGGAGGCTCCCAAGCGCTGAGGATGTACCTAGACAGGGGACGAAATGTCTGCAACACAAATTCCCAGCTCGGCGAACAGAATCATATTGACTTTCTTGACCTGATTTGCATCTGGATGTGCCATAATCTCTTCTATGAAAGTTTTCATAACTTTACCTGTGATGGACTTCAGACTCACATTTGGTAATCTTTTGATCCACACTCGCTATCTTCTGTAACAGACACCACCTGCATTCAGAATCTGTACATTGTTTACTGGAAACAACTCGCTTTCTAAGCGAGTTGACTGCAGTTAACAATTAAAAAAGGGTTTCAAAAGAGTTTTGATGTTGTGCAAACAAATCAACATGATCTGAGCAATCTGCAGAATGGGAATCAGGTGGTTGATTGGGTTAATCCAATTCCCTGAAACCCGAACCAGTTTTTGCATACAACCCATTTCTGAACCTTCCTTGAGAAGGTGCCTTATTGGAATACTGCAGTCCATGTGCTTCAGGTGCACTCACAATGCTGTTAACGAAATAAAGTTCTACGATTTTGACTCAGTAAATCTGAAGGGATTGTGATATATTTCCAAGTCAGGATGGTGACTGGATGGCATGAGGATCTTGCAGGCGGTAGTGTTCCCAGGTATCAGCTGCCCTTGTTCTTCTTAATGGCAAAAATAGAGTCATCCCAGCCCTAATGGACTATGGAGTTGCTCCCTCATTAGAGAGAGATAACTGGTGGCTTAACCTGATGGTCACCATATCTCAGGTAAGGGTAAAGGTTGAAAAGAAAAGTTCTTCGTGATTACCTCAGTTAGTTAATGGGCAGAGCTTGTAGGTTTGCAAGGTACAGTCAAAGGAATCTTGCTGAAGTGCTGTAGTGTCTCTTTAGATGGGACACACCGCTGCCACTGTGCACAGTGGTGGAGAGAGTGGATATTTAGTGTGGTGGATGGAATATCAAATAGGCCTCTATCAGAGATTTGGAGATGCCGGTGTTGGACTGGGGTGTGCAAAGTTAAAAATCACACAACACCAGGTTATAGTCCAACAGGTTTAATTGGAAGCACTAGCTTTCGGAGCGCTGCTCCTTCATCAGGTGGTTGTGGAGTATAAGATTGTAAGACACAGAATTTATAGCAAAAGTTTCCAGTGTGATGTAACTGAAATTATACATTGAAAAATACCTTGATTATTTGTTAACATTTTTTTAAAAGTTACATTCTCATGTGAATCACAAAAAGGTTTTGTGATTTACATGTGAAAGAAGTGAAACTAACATGGTCATTCTAACAGATGAGAAGCTTAACAAACAATCAAGGTATTTTTCAATGTATAATTTCAGTTACATCACACTGTAAACTTTTGCTATAAATTCTGTGTCTTACAATCTTATACTCCACAACCACCTGATGAAGGAGCAGCACATCGAAAGCCAGTGCTTCCAATTAAACCTATTGGACTATAACCTGGTGTTGTGTGATTTTTAACTTTGATTGCAAAGTGGTTCAGAAGACAAACTTGTATGTCATCCAGTTTTATTAATTACTGGTTTCACCTCATATCAGGGAAACAGTGTTCAAGGATGCCTACATTCTATTGTTGAAACTGTATAGCAGACACTGTGAGAAACTGCACAAAGCAAAGTGTGACCCATTAGCATGTTTGTATCTGGATGAAGACTAAATCACATCTAAGTGGAGAGTCAGCCTTGATGCCTCAGGGATGTGAGAGTAAGAATGACTTACTGTCTCAACTTGCTGTTCATACCAGGTCATTGAATTCTTTCCAACATGAATCTGCAGTTCTGGAAGGTCAAAATCCCAGTGACAGAAATAAAAACTAAAAGAAAAGCAAGACTTTCTTTATCATCTATCATGACCTTCAAGCTGTGCATAGCGTTCATGACCAATGAGTTATTTTTGATGTGTTGTGACTGTTATAACATAGGACACATGGAAATATTGTCCCAATGTCACAAATGTACAATCTACAGAAATGACTACTTCTGTACCAACAAACATATGCCATTTAATCATAGAATTCCTAAAGTGTGGAAGTACATTCAGCCCAACAAGATTGGGTTGGAATATCTGGTCAGCATGGACAATTTGGACAGAAGGGTCTGTTTCCATGCTGTACATCTCTGCGACTCTAAGTCCACACCAACTCTCCAAACAGCATCTGACCCAGACTCGCATCCCTCGACCCTACCTCTGTAACCCTGCATTTCCATGGCTAAACTACCTAGCCTACACATCCCTGGACACTATGGGCAACTTAGCAATACCAATCCACCTAACCGACATACCTTTGGACTGTGGGAGGAAACTGGAGCACCTGGAGGAAACCCATACAGAGACACATGGAAAATGGGGAAACTCCACACAGACAGCTGGCTAAGGCTGAAACTGAACTCAGGTGGGGCAACAATGCTAACCACAGAGCCACCGTGCCACCCCTACAGATTAACATAAAACTTCTACCTGACCATAGGTGTGATAATAAGCTAGGTATTGTTTAAGGATGGGCTTCATACCTGAATCAACTCTCTTGAACTTGTCAATTGACATCCAGAGGAAAGATGAAGTGACAGAGACACAATGAGCAGTGACACAGAGTGGCAGCAGTCTATCATTGACATACAGTGGGAACATTCAGTGGGCCTCTTCCAATTACTGCCTGAAGGTGCTTTCTTGAAGGTATCATTGCCTGACAGGATTCCACTTTAGGTTTCCTGTCAGTTTTATTCTCCTCTCCATTCAATCTCCCGATATTAGATTAGATTACTTACAGTGTGGAAACAGGCCCTTCGGCCCAACAAGTCCACACCGACCCGCCGAAACGCACCCACCCAGATCCATTACCCTGCACCTAACACTATGGGAAATTTAACATAGCCAATTCACCTGACCTGCACATTTTTTGAATATGGGAGGAAACCGGAGCACCCAGAGGAAACCCACGCAGACACGGGGAGAATGTGCAAACTCCACACAGACAGTCGCCTGAGGCGGGAATTGAACCCGTGTCTCTGGTGCTGTGAGGCAGAAGTGCTAACCACTGTCCACCATGCCGCCCATATTGTTGGTCAAGGTGGCGTCCAGGAGGGGTTTGAGCATTGCCTTGTCACCCTGCAGGTTTAGATGCCTCTTGAGAGGGTTCCAGAGATAAATGTCATTGTGTAGGTGAGCTCTGCTCATTGTGACATCCCCATGACCTCACCCACTACACTCACTCCAAGTCAAAGCAATGACTGGCAGAACCAGAACTCTGTCAGGAGCTCGAAGGGCTGAATGGCCTTTATCCTTCTTTGCCCTAATCATTCCATGATTGATGGGTAACAGACAACTGCCAGAGCCTGTGAACCCACATTGTAATATGGGTTGGTGTCTTCTGAAGATGAGTTAAATAATGCAAAGAAAGACCCCATCTTGGTCATAACCTCAGAGATAATGAGCAGTCATGCTTTCTGTTCTAGTTACTACTGTAGATTCTTTGGTCACCAGAACATAAATACAATGTGCAGCGAGAGCATATACAATGAGCTAATGGCAACCTCAAGTTAGAATCTCGCCGTCTGTACCTTTTCTAGAATCCAAACAGTCACTGAAATTTCCATTAACATTCTTTCATTAACCTGTTTGTTTGAAATATCTGTTTTAACAGGGTAAATCCAGATGATGCAATGGGGAAACTGGGCAGGCGAACCCTCAATTATATGAAGCAAGTTTAGATGAGCAGTACCCAAGACAGATTTGATCACACTCAACATTTCTAAAGTCCAGAGTTAAGCACAAGTCATATTTTGAGTTTCACCTTGCCTTTATTAAAGGATGTTAAATTGGCCAGGCATTTTCTTTTTGTAAAACTTGCTCGTTGGATGTTGGTATCATTGGCTAAGGCAGCAATTAATGCCCAGTCTTGATTTCCCAGAGAGTGGTTAAGAATCAACCACATTGCTGTGGGTCTGGAGTCACGTGTAGACCAAACCAGGTAAGAAAGGCAGATTTTCTTCCCTAAAGGACATTAGAGAACCAGATGGACTTCTAAAAAAATCAGCAGTGGTTATAACATTACCATTACACTAGATTTTTATTTTTTACACTCTTACTGCGTTCAAATTCCACCACCTGGGATTCAAACTCATGTCCCTGGAGTATTAGCCTGGGGTTCTGGATTATTAGACAACTGACATGACCACTACCCTAACCTGTCCTGGTCTCACCTTTACCGAGTTTTATATCGATGAGCTCCTGGCTCTTTTACTTGCGATTAAAGCTCAGGGTAAAAGGAAACAAGGAAGGTCACCCTTCACTCACCCTGGTGGTAGCGTCCCCATTCCAATAATGAACCCGAATTCCAAACAGCCTTTCTCAGTCAGGCCTATAATGTTACAGAACAATTTGCATTGATGTAGCGCCGTTTATAAGCAGAGGAGACCCCAAAGTGACACAAAACTGATGAGGAACAGATTAGATTAGATTAGATTACTTACAGTGTGGAAAAAGGCCCTTCGGCCCAACAAGTCCACACCGACCCGCCGAAGCGCAACTCACCCATACCCCTACATTTACCCCTTACCTAACACTACGGGCAATTTAGCATGGCCAATTCACCTGACCTGCACATCTTTGGACTGTGGGAGGAAACCGGAGCACCCGGAGGAAACCCTCAAGATTGATTTCCAGTTGTGGTGGAGAAAATGCAGGACTGAAGTTTGTGCAGCGAGTTCCCATAAACAGCGATGTGACATTTCTCAGATTATTCAGGGTTTTTTTTGTAAATATTTTTATTGGGAAAAAGACTTTGAAAGCTTTACAAAATTATAAAATTATTACAAAATGGGAGAACAATCTTATAATGTAACGACAATAATAGTAAACAAACTACTACTCTACTCCACAAACAATTGAAAAGAAAAAGAAAGAGTAAAGAGAAAAAAAACCTATGCAAACTGCAATTCAATAAATAACTAAATCAAAAAGAAAAAAATCTAAATTAAACCGAGTTGAACCAAGGCAAATTAAATTAAATTAGATTAAGTGACACTACTCAGAGCATTCCCACCAAAGCACCCCATCACCGGGAGTATCAGTTGGCATACCCGTATTTGTTCATAATTCTTCCTCCCAGGGACCCCCGGCCCACCAGACACAGTCCCCATGGCTGCACAAAGACCCTGACCAATACAGCCGACAAGTCCACATCTATATGGTTCAAAAAGGGCTGCCACATTCCATAAAAAAGTTCAATATTTTGATGCACCATACTCATGAGAAAGTCTGGGGGTGGCATGGTAACTCAGTGGTTAGCATTGCCGCCTCACGGTCCCAGGTTCAATTCCAGCCTTGGGTGACTGTCAGTGTGGAGTTTGCACATTCTCTCTGTATCTGCATGGGTTTCCTCCCCCAGTCAGGTCAGGTCAGGTCAGGTCAGGTGGATTGGCCATGCTAAATTGCCTTTAGTGTTAGGTGCATCAGTCAGAGAGAAATGGGTCTGGGTGGGTTACTCTTCGGAGGGTCGGTGTGGAGTGTAGGGAATCTAATAAATAATCTATGCCACCCCAAGAGTCCCGGGGGATTTTCCGACACCCAGCTTATCAGAATGTTCTTCCTCACAGAAAACAAAAGAATATTAAACAGTTTGTTCCCATGCGCATCCACAGAGAGGAGATTTGGCAAACCCAAGAGGAGGGACACGGGATCGACCTTAACCTCGGTTCCCAAGACCCCTCCAAAACACTCGCTATGACTACAAGCAATGAATATGAGTGCCAAGATCTGTTTTACATTTGGGGCCTATTTTCGATGCTCCTGTCTTAAATTTCGCAAGCCGCTCTGATGCCAAATAAGCCCTGTGGCGTACCTCCAGTTACATAGCCTGCATCATATTCCAAATCAAAATCTTTCTTACGTTGTCCCAAATATTGTCCCATGCCTCTGATGAGATCTCCACCCCCCAATTCTTGAGTCCAGATTCTGCACAGCCACTCAATGTCCTTTGAGACACTACCTCCTAATAAATGAGAGAGGGTGCTGACCGAGAGAGTGGCCATGGACCGAAGTACTCTCCTCTCCACATTCAACTTGTAGGTACTAACCATTAATGTAGTCTTTTTCTGTATGAAGTTCCTAATCTGAATGTAATGAAAGAGGTCCCTCCTAGATAGTTCATATTTCAGGCTCAGCTACTCGAAAAACATCATGACGTCCCCGTCAAATATATCTCCCAAACAGGAGACTCCTCTCGGCTCCCAAAGCCTAAAGCCAGAATCCATCGATCCCAGCCAGAATCCTAACTTTCCCACTATGGGAGTAAAAAGGGAAGTTTTTTGTAAATTGCCTTCACCTTGTTGCATCATTCTCCATGCTTTAACCCTGTTAAGGACAATCGGATTTCTGCAATGGTCGATAACAGTTTTCATTTTATCTACAAACAGCAAATTAACGAGGGGGCATTTTGCCTGGGAGGGCTCAATGTCCAGCCAAATTGACTACGGGCCTAGTCAGCCACATAGGATAATAGGGAACTTAATTGAGATTTCTTAAACTCTGGGAAAGCCACACCTCCCATTCCCTGCGGAAGCTGCAATTTGGCCAGCTTAATAACAGGCTACCTATGATGCCAGATGAAAGAGCTGAGCCAACTGTTAAGCCTCCGTAGCACTTGCCCAGGCAGCATCAAAGGGCGCATTCACATGGGATATAATAAACAAGGAAGAACATTCATTTTGACCATAGCTATGCTACCCAACTAGAATATTGGAAAATCCTCCCAGCATCCTGTCTTACTTTCTCTAGCAACTGCACAAAGATAGCTTTATATAATTGATCGAAGGCCGGGGTGATAAAAATGCCTAAACACAAGAAACCTCCCTGTGACCACCTGAAAGGGAAACGGGTTCCACCCCCAAGATCGGGTACTCTAAAAAGACTCCCCACAGGCATGGCCTCTTACTTCATAAAATTGATTCTATATCCCAAGAAAGAACCAATAGATTAATCACTTGTATTAAGCGGGGCGCAGATATTATTGGATCAGTTAGAAAGAGAAGAACATCAGCTGCATAAAGGATGATATAAGGCCCCCCTGATTCCTACCTCTGGGGCTATTATATTGCGGTCCCTCTGGATGACCTCTGCCAATGGCTCAATCACCAATGGTGTAAGAGGGCACCTTTGTCAGCTGCCTCTGCCGATACTAAAATTGTCAGACCTTATACCATTAGTGAGAACCGCTGCTTTCGGGTCACTATACAACACTGCCACCCACCTGGCAAAGACCCCTCCAAGACCCAACCATTCCAGGACATACCCAGTCAAACGCTTTCTCTGCATCCAGGGAGACTACCAAGCCCTGAATTGACCCTTGCTGGCACAACTGAACCATGTTTAATATTCTTCTAATATTATTAGAAGACCTATGGCCCCAAATAAAACCTATCTGGTCCTCCTTTATGATGAAGGGCAAAACCTTTTTCAACCTCAATGCCAGCGTTTTCAACAAAATTTTAAAATCCACATTTAATAACGATTTGGTCCTGTACGAAGTACAATCCTCTGGGGCTTTCCCTCTCTTGAGAATGAGAGAAATATTTGCTTCTCTCAGAGAGGATGGGAGGCAATCCTGACTATATAATAATTGTATATATCCAGCATTGGCCCAGCCAGCATGTTTATAAACTTCTTATAAAACTCGCTCTGAAATCCGTCTGGGCCAGGCACTTTACCACTCTGGAGCTGCCTCACCACCTCCTGTAACCTCTTGGATCGTCAGAGAGGTATTCAAAAGAGACACCTGCTCTGAAGTTACACCTGGGAGGTCCAAGGTCTCAAAGAAAGGACTCTATCTTCGCCAATCTGTCCTCACAGCCCTCTGACCGGTACAGCTCAGAGTAGAACCTTCTGAAAGCTGCGTTAAACTTTTTGGAATCGCAAGTGAAAGTACCAGCAAACTCTCTAATGGATGTGATAGGTTGGGGAGCACCCTTCTTTCTGCCAGGTACACCAGATATCTACCCGGTTTATCACTATTCTCGAATAACCTCTGTTTTGCAAAGGAAATTTCCCTCTTTGCTGTCTGGGTGAGCGCAGCATTCAGAGCGGACCTGAGGGCTGTAATCTGCTGCAACTTGGTTACAGACAATGTATCAAAGTAAACTGCCTTCAGCCAGGCCTTGAGCAAACGCTGCTACTCTTCCCTCTGCTGCTTCTGGGTCGCCGAGTAAGAAATAATCAAACCCCTTGCATAGGCCTTGGCAGTCTCCCAGAGCACCAACGGATTACTGGCCGTACCCGAATTAATGTCCCAAAAAATGTTAAATTCCCATGAAAAATACTCAATAAACTTACTATCCCTCAGGAGGAAAGGATCCATGTGCCAATGTCGCGAGCCTGCCCCGTCACCACCAGCCTTAACCTCCATTTCCACTGCCACATGATCAGAAATGGCTATGTTCCCAATTCTGCAGGACAGCACCGAAACTAAAACAGGGCGATGGGGCAAAAAGAAAATGTCAATCCTAGTGTAGCACTGATATGGGTTGGAGAAAAAGGTGAAATCCCTACCCTCAGGGTGAAGACATCTCCACACATTCACCAATCCCAGCTCCCTGTTCACCAACCACCAGCTGCCTGGCTTGCGGGGATATACTCGCGAGACCCCTAGGCATCCTGTCCACCTCAGGGTCCATAAGCCAGCTAAAGTCTCCCCCTATAATTGTATGATTGCCCCAAGGGCCATCAACCTGGAAAGCACATCTGTTAAAAATTTGAGGGGTTGTGCTGGGGGTCTATATACATTCAAGATCCTATTCTCCTCTCCATGTATTAAAGCTTTAAGGATCATAAACCACCCATATTCATCCTTAACTTGGTCTAACAGCTGAACTAGGAGATTCTTCTGGATCAGTGCAGCAATTCATCTGCTTTTTGAATTAAAGGATGAGAAAAACACTCTGCTGTAACTTTAAGTGCTCCTTATCAGTGAGATGTGTTTCTTGCAGCAAGGCTATATCGACCCTCTGTTTTCTAAGGCTTGAAAGTATTTTTTTTCTCTGAATGACTCCCCTTAATGTTCCAAGTGCACCATTTCAATGAACGGTTAGCCATAGCCATCCAAAACAGTCCGTGACTCCCTGGGAGGAAGAACCTCATGAATAGCATGCCGAATAAAAACAGTAAACAGTTTGTATAAACTTGAAAATACAACTACCAAAACTACCAAATCAAAACTTCTAACAACTACTTTGACAATGAACCAACATGTACCATTTGCCGGCACTTGACCCACATCCCTCTAAACCAGGGGTGGGGAACCTGTGGCCTTCTAGGTGTGGCATTTTGAATGAATCCAAATTTTGCAGAACAAATCTCTTATTTTTTATTAATTTTTTAAATCTTTTTATTATTTTAATTTTAATCTTAAAATGAATGTATTTAAAATACCAGAGAGTAAAAGAAAATTCAATGACTGACTGCCACAATTAAAAAATTGGTAAGTCATAAGGGCTATTGTTAAGTCTTGGATGCGGCCTTATTAGATTGCAACTAATATAATGTGGTAAAAACAATGACTGAAAACCAAATACTGGATTAGTGGTGCTGGAAGAGCACAGCAGTTCAGGCAGCATCCAACGAGCAGCGAAATCGACGTTTCGGGCAAAAGCCCTTCATCATAAATAAAGGCAGTGAGCCTGAAGCATGGAGAGATAAGCTAGAGGAGGGTGGGGGTGGGGAGAGAGTAGCATAGAGTACAATGGGTGAGTGGGGGAGGAGATTGTAGGGGGCGGCACAGTGGCACAGTGGTTAGCATTGCTGCCTCACAGCACCAGAGACCTGGGCTCAATTCCCGCCTCGGGCGACTGACTGTGTGGAGTTTGCATATTCTCCCTGTGTCTGCGTGGGTTTCCTCTGGGTGCTCCGGTTTCCTCCCACAGTCCAAAGATGTGCAGGTCAGGTGAATTGGCCATGCTAAATTGCCTGTAGTGTTAGGTAAGGGGTAAATGTATGGGTGGGTTGTGCTTCGGCGGGGCGGTGTGGACTTGTTGGGCCGAAGGGCCTGTTTCCACACTGTAAGTAATCTAATCTAATCTACGGCAACCAATAGTTTTATTCAAAATGTGAAGGAATCCATCATAAGTCTAGAGTCATTGAGGTCTACAACACAAAAAAAGGCCTTTTAATTCTGTACTAATCCAAAAAAACAACCAAATAATTCCAATCCCATTCCAGGCCCACAGCCTTGAATGGCTTGATTCAATCCCACCAATTGTAGGGGGATGTGAGCCTAATTCCCCTGAGCTTTAGGCATTGCACCACTGGGATAAGAGACCAGTGATATTACAATGATTACACCATCAATCAACTCAATAGTTATAGAAAATAAGTTGGATAATTTTTGAGATATTTGTATCATCAATAGTCACTTGTGAGGTGCCGGAAGACTGGAGGTTGGCAAATGTGGTGCCACTGTTTAAGAAGGGTGGTAAGGACAAGCCAGGGAACTATAGACCAGTGAGCCTGAATCAGTGGTGGACAACTTGTTGGAAGGAATCCTGAGGGACAGGATGTAGATGTATTTGGAAAGGCAAGGACTGATTAAGGATTGTCAACATGGCTTTGTGTGTGGGAAATCATGTCTCACAAACTTGATTGAGTTTTTTTGTGGAAGTAACAAAGAGGATTGATGAGAGCAGAGCAGTAGATGTGAACTATATGGACTTCAGTAAGGCGTTCAACAAGGTTCCCCATGGGAGACTGGTGAGCAAGGTTAGAGCTCATGGTATACAGGGAGAACTAGCAATTTGGATTCAGAACTGGCTCAAAGGTATAAGACAGAGTGTGGTGGTGGAGGGTTGTTTTACAGACTTGAGGCCTGCAACCAGTGGAGTGCCACAAGGATCGGTGCTGGGTCCTCTACTTTTTGTCATTTACATAAATGATTTGGATGCGAGCATAAGAGGTAACAGTTAGTAAGTTTGCAGATGACACCAAAATTGGACGTGTAGTAGACAGCGAAGAGGGTTACCTCAGATTACAACAGGATCTGGACCAGATGAGCCAATGGGCTGAGAAGTGGCAGATGGAGTTTAATTCAGATAAATGTGAGGTGCTGTATTTTGGGAAAGCAAATCTTAGCAGGACTTATACACTTAACGGTAAGGTCCTAGGGAGTATTGCTAAACAAAGAGACCTTGGAATGTAGGTTCATAGCTCCTTAAAAGTGGAGTCGCAAGTAGGTACAATAGTGAAGGCGGCATTTGTTATGCTTTCCTTTATTGGTCAGAGTATTGAATACAGGAGTTGGGAGGTCATGTTGCGGCTATACAGGACATTGGTTAGGCCACTGTCGGAATATTGCGTGCAATTCTGGTCTCCTTCCTATCGGAAAGATGTTGTGAAACTTGCAAGGGCTCAGAAAAGATTTACAAGGGTTGGAGGATTTGAGCTATAAGGAGAGGCTGAACAAGCTGGGCTGTTTTCCCTGGAGCATTGGAGGCTGAGGGGTGACCTTATAGAGGTTTAGAAAGTTATGTGGGGCATGGATAGGGTAAATAGGAAAAGTCTTTTCCCTGGGGTGGGGGAGTCCAGAACTGGAGGGCATAGGTTTAGGGTGAGAGGGGGAAGATATAAAAGAGGCCTAAGGAGCAACTTTTTCACACAGACGGTGGTACGTGTATGGAATGAGCTGCCAGAGGAAGTGGAGGCTGGTACAATTACAACATTTAAGAGGCATTTGGATGGGTATATGAATAGGAAGGGTTTGGAGGGATATGGGTCGGGTGCTGGCCGGTGGGACGAGGTTGGGTTGGGATATCTGATCGGCATGGACAGGTTGGACCGAAGGGTCTGTTTCCTTGCTGTACATCTCTATGACTCTATGACTCTAATTCTTTGAGCTTGTTGGTTAATTGCTGAACATTTTGCTGGTGCATTTTTATCCCAAATGGCACTGATTTATTTTCGAGAAAGTGAGGACCGCAGATGCTGGAGATCAAAGTTGAAGAGTGTGGTGTCAAAAAAGCACAGCAGATCAAGCAGCATCCGAGGAGCAGGAGCATCGACGTTTTGAGCATAAGCTCTTCATCGAGAAGGGCTTATGCTCAAAATGTTGACTCTACTGCTCCTCGGATGCTGCCTGACCAACTGTTTTTCCAGCACCTCACTCTTTGGTTTACTTTAGTAGTATATGTTTAAGGTGATATTTCCTTGGCCTGTCAAGTCGATGAAACTTGTAAAAGTTCATTTTGGACCAAATTGTGCTTAGCCAGTCTTTTCAGTGCTATCACCTCAGCTTGGAATCGGATAAGGGACAACTTTTTCACACAAAGTGTGGTGTAGTATGGAATGAGCTGCCAGAGGAAGTGGTGGAGGCTGGTACAATTACAACATTTATAAGGCATCTGGGTGGGTATATGAATAGGAAGGGTTTGAAACAGAGGTGGGGATCCTTTTCATGTTGGAAGGCCACATTATATTAGTTGGAAGAGCACAGCAGTTCAGGCAGCATCCAACGAGGGGAAAGATACAGAGGCTTTGAAGAGGGTGCAAAGAAGGTTTACCAGGATGCTGCCTAGATTGGAGGGCTTGCCTTATGAAAAGGGGTTAAATAAGCTCAGACTTTTCTGTCTGGAGAGAGGGATGAATAGAGGTGACTTGATCGAGGTATACAAGATAATGAGAGGAATAGATAGAGTCAATAGCCAGATACCTTTCCCCAGGGCAGGATTGACTGGTATGAGGAGAAAGGGAGAGGGGAGTCAGAGGAAGGTTCTTTACGCAGAGAGTTGTGAATCCATGGAATGCATTGCCAGCGGTGGTGGTGGAAGCAAAGTCTTTAGGGACATTTAAGCGACTGCTAGACATGCACATGGAGAGCAGTGAGTTGAGGGGTGTGTAGGTTAAGTTATTTTATTTTACATTAGAATTAACTCTCGGCACAACATCGTGAGCCAAAGGGCCTGTTCTGTGCTGTATTTTTCTATATTAAGAAATTAGAAAGAAAACTCTGGAAACTCCCAATGGATCAAACAGGATCTGAAACATTAACCCAGTTTCTCGCTCCATATTTCTGTCTGACCTTTCAAGTAAGGGCAGCCTTTTCTGTTTTGGATTTCCCGAGTCCACATTATTTACCTTCTTTGAATCAAGAGGGCAAGGTTCTCTTGAAAGTATTGTACAGCTTAATTGCAGCTTCTTCCAGAGTTCTGTGCCGTTCAAACATTAGTACTTTGATCCAGCATTAACAGTATCTGGTAACTTGCAATCAGCAAGATGGATCTAGTGTTACTGCAGCATTCAGAGTGAGTGATCAGAAGGACCACACACACACACACACACACACACACACACACACACACACACACACACACAGACACACACACACACACAGACACACACACCCTCGTGTTTATTCTCGTGCTGATGCTTTGCTCTGATCTAGCAAACACAGTGTTGTGTAAGAGACTGTTCAAGGCTTGTACAAAGTTAAAAATCCCACAACAACAGGTTATAGTCCAACAGGTTTATTTCGAAGCACTAGCTTTCGGAGCGCTGCTCCTTCATCAGGTGGTTGTGGCACCTGATGAACCACCTGATGAAGGAGTGGTGCTCCCAAAGCTAGTGCGCTTCAATTAAACCTGTTGGAGTATAACCTGATGTTGTGTGATTTTTAGCTTAGTACACCCCAGTCCAACACCGGCATCACCAAATCATGTTCAAGGCTTGGGTTGCGTATGGCAACAAAAGGACTAACATCTGTAACAGTGGGCTTTTCAGTATTATCTCTTCGACCTTGGTGATGTTTCCAGCTGGAATCTATTGGATACACAATCACCTGCCATCTGCGGAATTAAGTAAGGCTGTTCAGCCCATGTCTCAAACCCTTTTCTTCCAGGATTGGGTGAACAGATTGTTTCATCCACTCAAAAGTATAAGGCTAAAAACCATTATTGATCTCTGCCATATAATCCATTGTCAGAAGTCATACACCACCCGATTAATGTCCAACAGGTTTATGTGATTTCAAATACAGGTTGTTTTGCGATCGAGCATTTGCTATAATGAGCATTTCGATAATGCAAATTTGTTATAACGCGACTGACAAATTGAGGACACTGTTTCTGAAACGTGAACTTTTAAAGCTTGTGTTGGCTGTAAGGTAATTACATCGCCAACACTTTAAGCGCTGTTTCCAAAGCACGATTTTTCTACAAGTTGAAGTTGCACAAGAACACAACTATTGCATTATAGAAGAACGACCAGTAAACTTGGTGGACTATGACCTGGTGTCGTGCGACTTCTGACTTTGTCCACCCCGGTCCAACACTGGACACCTGCACATTATAAAATCCAATCCCATTAATGCCAACTCTTTAGCTATCTAATTTAAAGGAAAGGAGGCTTGAATTTCGACAACCCATTTTGTAACCACCTCAAAGAGTTTTGGAGGTAATGAACTACTTATGGAATGGATTCTCTGTTATGGCATGATGGATAATGTCCCTGGCCCTGAGCCAGAGCTCTGAGTTAGAGTCCGTCTCCAGGATTTGAGGGCTGTGTTTGTAATGGGGTGGTCATGTTTTGGCCTTCTAATCCTTTCAACCTCTGAAAATGGGAGAGATTCCTGGTCAATATGTGACAGAAAGAAATTGACTTCCCACCATAGCTTCAGGCTGCACAGAGAAAGGACATGTTGCCATGGCGATTTGGACTTGTTGGGGGTGGGGGGGAGGTTGATGGTAGGCAGTTTACTGGATGGCTTGTTTGCGATTTTGGAGGAGATTTGTAAAAGATATGTAGCTCAGGTTGTGGATCAGATTGTAACTTTGCTTGCTGAGCTGGTAGATTTGTTCTCAGATGTTTTGGCACCTGATAGGTCACATCATCTGTCCTGTTTGCTAATTATGTGTCTTTGAGGGTTGTGGTGGGTGAGATCTTTTTCTGAGAGGTTGCTAAATGGCTTGTGTAGATCAGGATGATACCAACAGCACAGACTTTGATCCCTGTTTCAGCTAGGACCTGCCTCCTGAACCTACTGACAGTGGAGAGCATGGCAGTGTTGTGGGCTGCCTTTATTCAGGGTCTCCCTGGTCTAATATAAGGAATGAGGAAGTGAAGTTTGCTCACTACCAGCTTCCACAAAACAACAATGTGATCATGGCCAGAGAATTTGGATTTTTATGATGTTGATTGAGGGAAAACAACCCCTGCTCTTCAAAATACTGCCATAAGACACGTCATGTTGTCCAAATGGAGCATTGGTCTAAGGACAGTACAACACTGTTTATTCTCATCCTCAAGCTCTAGAGCTGACATTTTGAAACTCAAATGTGGCAGTGTTATCCACTGAACTACAGCTTTCCAGAAAGTTACAGCTCATTCAAGATTGGATGCCAAACCAGTAAAAAGTGAGGACTGCAGATGCTGGAGAGTCACAGTCGAAAAGTGAGGTGCTGGAAAAGCATAGCAGGTCAGGCAGCATCCGAGGAGTGGGAGTGTAGAAATTTTGGGCATAAGCTCTTCATCAGGAATGTGGAGGGGATAAGGGATCTGAGAGATGAATAGGGGGCTGTGGGGGTGATGTTGGGGGTAAGGTAGCTGGAAAGGCAATACACCTATGCAGGTGGGAACTAATTGTGATAGGTCACTAGGGAAGGTGGAGCGGATAGGTGGGAAGGAAGATGGACCGGTCAGACAGTTCAAGAGGGCGGTGACGAGTGGATGGTCGGATCTGGGATGAGGTGGTGGGAGTAGGGATATTTGGAAACTAGTGAAGCTGATGTTGATGCCATGTGGTTGAAGGGTCCCAAAGTGGAAGATGAAACGTTCTTCCTCCAGTTGGCAAGTGGCTTGTATTTGGCGGTGGAGGAGGCCCAGGACTTGCATGTCCCTGGGGGAGTGGTATGGGGAGTTGAAGTGGTCAGCTAGACTAGTGGTCAGGGAAGTTCAAGCCAGTGGAAGAGTCAAGTGGTGGTCAGCGTGAGGAGATCTAGCTGAGTGTGGTGGGTGCCCAAGTGATATTGTTGGGTCACATGTGCCTCTTAAATCCACGCAGACCCAGGATCAGCGCCCCTTATATCAGGGATGGAAGGACAGTCTTATGAGGAAAAGTTGAGAGGTTGGTGCTGTATCCATTGGAATACAGAAGAATGAGAGGCAATTTTGTTGTGACATACAGGATTCTTAGGAGACTTGACAGAAGTCAAGTATAATTTCCCATTGTGGGGGAAAGTCTAGGTCCAGAGGGTTTAATCTTAGAATAACTCTTGCACATTTAAGAGGAACATGAGAAAGCATTTCCTTTCTCAGGGGTTGCGAATTTGTGAAATTAGTTATCACAGACGGCTGTCTAGGCTGGGTCATTAAGCACATTCCAGGCTGAGATCAAGAGATTTTTCAGGAAAGTGGAGTTGAAGTTTATCAGAAAGTCAGAGAGATGTACAGCATGGAAACAGACCCTTTAGTCCAATTTGTCCATGTTGACCAGATATCCTAAATTAATCCATTCTCATTTACCAGCATTTGGCCCATATTCCTCTAAACATTTCTAATCATATATCCATCCAGATGCCTTATAGTTGTACCAGCCTCCATTGTTTTCTCTGGCAGCTCATTCCATACACACATCACCTTCTGTGTGAAAAGGTTCCCCTTAGGTCCCTTCAAAACTTGCCCCTCTCACCTTATACAAAGACTGGAGGTTGACTAAGGTGGAGCCACTGTTTAAGAAAGGTGGTAAGGACAAGCCAGGGGACTATAGACCAGTGAGCCTGATATCGATGGTGGGCAAGTTGTTGGAGGGAATCCTGAGGGACAGGATGTATTTGGAAAGGCAAGGACTGATTAGGGATAATCAACATGGCTTTGTGCGTGGGAAATGATGTCTCACAAACTTGATTGAATTTTTTGAGGAATTAACAAAGAAGATTGATGAGGGCAGAGCAGTAGATGTGATCGATATGGACTTCGGTAAGGCGTGCGACCAGGTTCCCCATGGGAGACTGATTAGCAAGGTTAGATCTCATGGAATACAGGGAGAACTAGCCATTTGGATACAGAACTGGCTCAAAGGTAGACGACAGAGGGTGGTGGTGGAGGGTTGTTTTTCAGACTGGAGGCCTGTGACCAGTGGAGTGCCACAAGGATCGGTGCTGGGCCCTCTACTTTTTGTCATTTACATAAATGATTTGGATGCGAGCATAAGAGGTACTGTTAGTAAGTTTGCAGATGACACCAAAATTGGAGGTGTAGTGGACAGCGAAGAGGGTTACCTCAGATTACAATAGGATCTTGATCAGATGGGCCAGTGGACTGAGAAGTGACAGATGGAGTTTAATTCAGATAAATGCGAGGTGCTGCATTTTGGGAAAGCAAATCTTAGCAGGACTTATACACTTAATGATAAGGTCCTATGGAGTACTCTTGAACAAAGTGACCCTTGGAGTGCAGGTTCATAGCTCCTTGAAAGTGGAGTCACAGGTAGATAGGATAGTGAAGAAGGTGTTTGGTATGCTTTCCTTTATTGGTCAGAGTATTGAGTACAGGAGTTGGGAGGTCATGTTGTGGCTGTACAGGACATTGGTTGGGCCACTGTTGGAATATTGCATGCAATTCTGGTCTCCTTCCTATCGGAAAGATGTTGTGTAACTTGAAAGGGTTCAGAAAAAATTTACAAAATTGTTGCCAGGGTTGGAGGATCTGAACTCTAGGGAGAGGCTGAACAGGCTGGGGCTGTTTTCCCTGGAGTGTTGGAGGTTGAGGGGTGACCTTATAGAAGTTTACAAAATCATGAGGGTCATGGATAGGATAAATCAACAAAATCTTTTCCCTGGTGTGGGGGAGTCCAGAACTAGAGGGCATAGGTTTAGGGTGAGAGGGGAATGATATGAAAGAGACAGTTTCACACAGAGGGTGGTGCGTGTATGGAATGAGCTGCCAGAGGATGTGGTGGAGGCTGGTACAATTGCAACATTTAAGAGGCATTTGGATGGATATATGAATAGGAAGGGTTTGGAGGGATATGGGTCGGGTGCTGGCAGGTGGGACTAGATTGGGTTGGGATATCTGGTCAGCATGGATGGGTTGGACTGAAGGGTCTCTTTCCATGCTATACATCTCTATGATTCTACGACTCAATGCCCTCCAGTTTTGCACTCCCCTACCCTGGGAAAAAGACCTTGGCTATTTATCTTATTAATGTCGCTCATCATCAGCCATGGATCCCATTCAATGGCAGAGCTGACTCGATGGGCTGAATGGGCTACTTCTGCAGCTCCATCTTACCATCTTTTTTACCCACCACACTATTGCATCCTATAGCTTTTGGAACAAACACGTAGGCCTGGAGAGACAGGAAAGATGTCCGTTGTTTAAAAATCGCTCCTGCATCTTGAATTCCTATGGGAGTGCAAAGAATAATTGTATGTGTGAAAGCCACAGTGAAAATTCCTATTCAGGAAAGGCAGGTTCATTCCCACTGAATTTCCTGCACAAAAGACCACTAGCATTTTGTCAGCAGCGATGTATCGAGCTGTGTACAGACACATTGGATTCACTTTGCATTTGCAGTAATGACAAGTGAATGCGCATATTCCACAGCCAGGCCTCTTAGCTCTGGCCTTGATGAGTGATACACACAAGAATAGCTGTGTCTGCATTTTAAGGGAAAAGAATCGTTAGGTTGTGATTGGCATCTCATGCATTCATTTATGACCTAATCAAATTTAGCAGATACAAGCATGGGCCCAACCCCAGGACTCTCATTACCTGAGGAATGTTCTTAATGCAAGCTGTTGCTGACATGTGCTTGTTGCAAAGTTGCATTCCAGTGTTTATAAAAATATTAGGGAGCTTGAATATTTCTTGCTTGCTGCTACTCAGCTTTTTAGGATTTCTTTAATGTTTGGACTTTTTGTTAAAAGCAACTTCAATTCTAAAGTAAAGCCAGCATGGTGGCTCAGTGGTTAGCACTGCTGCCTCACAGTACCCAGGAGCTGGGTTCAATCCCTGCCTTGGGCAACTGTTTGGGTGGAGTTTGCACGTTCTCCCCATGTCTGTGTGGGTTTCCTTCCACAGTCCCAAAGATATGTAGGTTAGGTGAATTGGCTATGCTAAATTGCCCATAGTGTTAGGTGTAGGGGAATGAGTCTGGGTGGGTTGCTCTTCGGAGGGTCAGTGTGGACTTGTTGGGCCGAAGGGCCTGTTTCTGCATTGTATTGGATCTAATCTACATTTAACTTCCTCCAACTACATAATCTCTTTTACAAACACATATTTCCTCCAAGTGTATAAGTCCTTATAAAAACTGGTATTTAAATTCATAGTCTCATTTCAAACAGTGTATAATTTCTTGGAGCTATAACGCAAACAATGAAAAATTCACACTGTTGTGCTAATAGAAAGCTGTGAAATCAGAGGTGCAACACTACTTAAAGCATTGTAATCCTCAGGCCTGTGTAAACAGGCAGTGGGAAACGGTGGGCAATGGCTTTTAATGCCCCTAATATGTTTTTTTCAAAGATTTAGGCATAGTTCACTTGATTAATGCGTTGGAAATCAAGCCTCACTATTTGTGGAGTCGTCACATAAGTCAAAAATAAGTATGCAAAATCTGCAATTTACTTGTTAGACAGGCCAAGACTAACAAAACACAGATAGGTTTCTGTACATAACTAGGACCTCTTTATTACAAATAAATAGGCTCTCACCACAGGTAAACAACTATAACACATTGACATTATAACACAAGTAAAAACTCTAATCCCCTTTTAAAAATAATATATAGACAAATGCAGATGGACAAAAACAAAATTGGTGCTATAGATGAGGGGAAAACAAAACTGTAGAAGCAATTCAATGGCCCCAGTTTGCAGGATTCATGTACAAAGATGGCAGCACAGTAAGCAGCATCCAGGCTCCAGTGCCCAGGCTTGCCCTTTTGTTTGCTTTTTCTTTTCCTATTTCCTTTATTCCCCTTCTTCTCTTCTCAGTTTTATTTAGTTTTCACTCAAACCTACCAGATAAAGAGGGCTCTTTGGTAGAAAGGTGACATTGCTGGGCTCCAGATGGTGACACAATCAGAGGCAGAGTAGTTGCAGAGATGGCTGGCCTGTGAAGCCTGGAGCTGGATTTTGGCTTCTGCAGGGAGTGAGCTGCTGGTGATAGCAGGCATGGGTTGGTGTAGCCCAGTGTAGGACCTTGGTGATGATTTTGCTTTGGCTGGTGAAGCCCAGAGTGGGACTGTAGCAGCAGAGAAGGAAAAGTTATCTTTAATTTTTATTTTAAGTTAATGTGAATAGTGCCTGTGCACAGAAATTGAACACACATTTTACTGGAGTTTATATAATTATTATTTTATATTATTTTATTTAGAGTATTGTGCGCAGTTTTGGGCCCCATATCTCAGGAAGGATGAATTGGCCCTGGAGTGGGTTCAAAGGAGATTCGCGAGAATGGTCCCAGGAATGAATAGCGTACCATAAAAGAACATTTGAGGACACTGGGTCTATATCGATAGAGTTGAAGGATGAGGGGGGGAATCTAACTGAAACATAGAATACTCAATGGCCTGGACAGAGTGGCAGTTGGGAATATGTTTCCATTGGTAGAAGAGACTAGGACCTGAGGGCACAACCTTAGTGTAAAGGGAGGACCTTTTAGAATGGAGGTAAGGAGAAACATCTTCAGCCAGAGAGTGGGGAATCTGTGGAATTCACTGCCACAGGAGACTGTGGAGGCCAGGTCATTGAGTATATTTAAGATAGGTTCTTGATTGTCAAGGGGGATAAAGGATTACAGGGAGAAAGCAGGAGATTTGAGAAACGTATCAACTATGATTAATGGCAAAGCAGACTCAATAGGCTGAATGGCCTAATTTCTGCTCCAATGTCATATATTGAATACACGTGACAATAAATGATTCAAATAGATGGTCCTCTTGATTACCAGGACTTTCTGTTCATCAATCTCTCTTTTCTCCAGGCTCTTTTCACTTCTTCACAGGATGCACAAATGATTGGTACGTTAACGGCAAAGTTTCCCATTTAATAGTTAAAGGCCACAGCTGCTAGTGAGGGAAAATAACCCAGACTTCTTCAAGTATTTTACTGGAGAGAAAGACCCAAGGGCTGCCTTGGTCAGCAGTCCGAAGGCTTCTACAAGTATCGTTCACAGCCACACGCTGTGCAGCTACCCAGGAGCAAATCAGAAAGCTGTTGTTACACGGAGAGCCTTTGTTATCCATCACTGGCCAGAATTCCATAAACCAAGCAGCAAACTGTTGGTGGCTGAATCTCACTTTTTACATACTCTGAGTGTACACCACTTGGATAATGCAGCAATGTAAACACTATTTACAATGAGTTTCAGTAACTTGCTTTTTAAAAGCGCAGCAACTCTTTCCACTATCTTAGGTTTAAAACAGTGCTTTTCCCATTTCAGTCCCCAAATACAACATCAGAAAAATAAAAAGACATTAGACATTTCAGGTCAGAGGTTATAAATTCCTTGATACATCAGACCATTCCTGTTGGCAGGTCTGTTTTGTAGTGACTGTAATGAGGTCAGCCAGGTAGACATCATAGAATATGAGTTCCCTGATTGGGGCTGTTAATCTGATCCAGTCAGGGAACTGGCAGACATATCTGGTTGACAGATAAGAACAGGAGTGTTAGAGGTTCTGTTTAGTCAGAGAGCTGGATCTGAGGGAGCTGGAACAGGACCAAGGACTTTCCACATGAAAATAAAGGGTGACTTTGTGACAGGATACCAGCCTCTGTGCAGTTATTTCAGTGGTAACGAGAGAAAAGCACACTTGTTACGACATGGGGTAAACCCTCCTGCTTAATTTAAACCAGCAACACAGAAAAGATTTATCCCGTGCAGTAATCTGTGAAAATTCTTGAAGCCAAAAACAATTTAAAGTAAAAATAAACAACTTTATTTCTTAAAGTATAACAGAGAATAATTAACTAACAATTATTTACAACTCCTTCCTCGAACTTATCTTTTACTTTCCCTTCTATCCTACGAATCCGATAAAACCCCCGATTAAGATTTACTGAAAAATTCAAATTTCAAAACCAGACAGGTGTCGAATCTTCTCTTTATATCTGCCTCTGTAGATTTGCTCTCCAGGTTGGTGTCAATGTTTTTTCTCTGAGCAAACTCCTTCTCTGGACAGGTACCTCTCAGACAGTTCTGACTAGCAGCTCACAGCTGTGGGTCTTGTGACAGTTGTCTCCCAACTGTTCAATTTTCCCTGATCTTATACCCCAAAACACTGGATTGTTTCATTGGTTTTTAATATTGTTAATATATTAAATTCAAACTTGATTAGAGGTTGGTATCGGAAAGATGTCGTGAAACTTGAAAGGGTTCAGAAAAGATTTACAAGGATGTTGCCCAGTTTGGAGGATTTGAGCTATAGGGAGAGACTGAACAGGCTGGGACTGTTTTCCCGAGAGCATCAGAGGCTGAGCGGTGACCTTATAGAGGTTTACAAAATTATGATAGGCATGGATAGGATAAATAGACAAAGTATTTTCCCTGGCATGGCCATAGGTTTAGGGTGAGAGGGAAAAGATATAAAAGAGACCTAAGGGGCAATGTTTTCACTCAGAGGGAGGAGCGTGTATGGAATGAGCTGCCAGAGGAAGTGGTGGAGGCTGGTACAATTGCAATATTTACAAGGCATCTGGATGGGTTTATGAATAGGAAGGGTTTGGAGGGACATGGGCCGGGTGCTGGCAGGTGGGACTAGATTGGATTGGGATATCTGGTCAGCATGGACGGGTTGGACCAAAGGGTCTGTTTCTGTACTGTACATGTCTATGCTCTATAACTCTCTGGTATTTTGGGGTATAATTTAAACTGATTGGCTGAATTTGAATTTATTTTTGTCTCCAGGCAATCAGCTACACGGACTGCTGACATGTAACATTGTATCTTGTAGGGAACACTTGATGCTATCAGGTAGTTCTGCTAGCTTTTAATTTTCTTAAAGGTACAGTACACCCACATCTTCGTAACACCTCCCCCTTAAGAAAATATGAACCATTATTATGAAAAGATGGCTAGATTTTTTAAAAAATTCTTTAAACACATTACCCAAACATTCGGATAACTTTAATCTAAGTTCACCTTAACGTCTTCCTATATAACTTGTATGCATGTATACAACATTAAATAACGACAAAGCTCATCTAAACTTTATCATTTAAATCCACAATAAGGCATCTGTGATTACATTCTTACGACCCACAAAATGTACAATTTTTAAATTAAATGTCTGTAACATAAGACTCCAATGAAATAGTCTCATATTCTTGTCTTTAAAGTGTTCTAAGGATGTAAGCAGATTACGCTCCGTGTACACAACCATCTCCAACACATCGTTCGTGACATACACATTAAAATGTTGTAAGGCCGGTACCAAACTCAATTATTCCTTTTCGATCGTGGAGTATTTCCTTTGGTGGATGTTGATCTTCTTCAAAAAGTAACCAATGGCAGTTCAATCCCATCCTGATCCTCCTGTAGGAGTACAGCTCCAACTCCTATGTCACTAGCATCGATGGTGACTTTAAAAGGTTTTGAACAGTTTGGTGTAGCTAAAACTGGTTTGGTGGTTAATATTGATTTCAAATGGTCAAATGCCTCCTGGCACGGTTCTGTCCACCGAAACTTTGTCTTCTTCTTCAGCAAATCGGGTAACGGTGCCACTACGCTGCTGAAGTTTGGAACAAACTTCTGATAGGATCTGCAGTGTCCTAAGAATTGAAGCACCTCGTTCTTTGAGGTTGGTCGTGGAAATTCCTCGATGGCCTTTGTCTTTGTGTTCCATGGGGTCAACCTTCCATGACCAATGTTATGTCCCAAGAATGTCATCTCTGCTTTTGCGAATTCTGTTTTATTTAAGCTTATCACCAGTTTTGCTTCTTGTAGTCGTTCAAAGAGCTCTGCCAACTGTACCAGGTAATCTTTCCAGGACTTACTAATGATCACTACATCGTCCAAATAGCATGCACAGTTTGTTAACCCAGCCCCAACTCTGTTCATGAGTCTTTGCAATGTGGCGGGCACGTTCTTCATTCCAAAGGGCATCACTTTAAACAGATATAACCCATTTTGGGGTTACAAACGCAGACATTTCTTTTGCTATCTCTGATAAAAGGTACCTGCCACTAACCATGCATTAAGTCCAACTTGGTGAGGTAACTGGCTTGTCCAACTTTCCCAATAAAGTCCTCCAATCTAGGAATTGGATATGAGTCTGATTTTGTAATGGTGTTGACCTTCTGATAATCCATGCAGAAGTGTTGAGTCCCGTCCAGTTTGGGAATGAAGACGATCAGTGAGCTCCACTTGCTTTGGCTTAGTTCTATGATTACCTCATCGAGCAAGGCGTCCACCTCCTTCTGGACCCGTCTGGCTTTGAGAGGATTAAGCCCATACGGGTGTTGTTTTATCGGAGCAGTATTCTCCACGTCTACTTCATGTACAATAGCATTATTCCTCCCCATCTGATTCTTATATATGTCCTTATGCTGCAGTAATAAATCTTTCAACCGTGTTCTATGCTCCTGAGACAGATAGCTTACTAACCTATCTCACTCCTCAAGGACTTCTTCATTTTTAATCTATTTTGAGGCACCTCAAAATCAACATCATCTGGATTTGATTCCTCACTCTGCGGGGCAGTAACTAACACCTGTTTCTCCAGTTCTTTCTCTCCAATAAAATACGGTTTCAACATGTTCAACATGACATATCTGATATCTTTTCCTTCTATCTGGCATTTTTACTAGGTAGTTCACCTGACTCAACATTTTCTCAATTTGATAGTAACCACTAAACCCTGGCTTTGAATGGATCCCTTATCACTGGTAACGGTACTAACTCATTATCCCCTCGGGAAAAACGTCTGAGTCTCAGAGCTTTTATCTGCCACCTGCTTCCTTCCATACTGGGCTCTCTTTAGGGACTGTTTAGTCAACTCACTTACTTGATTTAGTCTCTCCCTTACCTCCGATACATTATCTAAGTGTGAGATCTCTGACTTTGGTCCTGTCAATTTTTCTTAAATTAATTTCAAAGGGCCTCTCACTTCATGGCCAAATATTAACTCAAAGGGAGTGAACTGAGTAGATTTGTTTGGGGCATCTCTAATGGCAAGCAATACGAATGGGTTACCTTTATCTCAATCATTTGGGTAGCCCTGACACCAAGCTCTCAACTTGGTCTTCAGGGTCTGATGCCTCCTTTCTAAAGCTCCCTGGGATTCAGGATGATATGCATTGGATTTAAAGTGCTGTATACCTAAGCTATCCATAACCTCTTCAAACAGCCTAGCAGTAAAATTTGACCCTTGGTCCAACTGAATCTGTCTGGGTAGCCCGTACCGTGTGAAGAAAGCTACTAACCCCACTACTACCCTTTTTGCTTTGATACTCTGTAAAGGAATTGCCTCCGGAAACCTGGTAGAAACAACCATTATGGTTAACAAGTATTGGTTACTACTTTTAGTTCTCAGGAGGGGACCTACACAATCAATTACAACCCACGTTAAAGATTATTCAAATGTGGGAATTGGCAACAAAGGGGCTGGTTTTATTACCGCCTGTGGCTTACCGACCATTTGGCATGTATGACACGTACGGCAAAGGTTAACCACATCCTTGAGCATTCCAGGCCAATAAAAATGTTTTATGTACCTTAGCCTGAGGCTTTCATACCCCTAGGTGACCTCCTACAGGTAGTTCATGTGCTACCCATAACACCTCCTGTCTGTGTGCTACTGGTAACACAATCTGGTGCACTTCGGCCCATGTCCCCTCTGCACTAACCTGCCGTGGTCTTCATTTCCGCCTTGGGATTCTAGCTTTCAGATAATAACCCTTCAGAATATTCTCAGCCCCCTTTTCAGAGTACACATCCACATATATATCTTTTATTGTCTTGTCTTGCTGTTGCAAGTCTCATAGCCTTCCAGGACCAAACACCCAAGTCTGACCCTCTGCCTGTTTAAGTTTTTCCTGCACCATTACATCAAACATAGTGTCCGCTAACTAAACCTCAACTCCTTCACCTTCCTCTTTACTTTTCACTTCATGCTGTGACTTATGATAGTGGGATTTGGTTACCACACAGTCTGGGAAAATACCAGGATATTTCTGTTTTAACTCTCAGTTTCTTGGTCTTCCCTGGGCTTCTCCACAACAAAGGGTGTCACTCCCACCTTGGATCCTGCCAAATCATTCACAAGAACAAACTGAATTCCTGGAACTGACACTCTGTCAATCACTCCCACTGTAACTTCCCCAGTCTTGAGTTGGCACTCCAACCTGATTTTACAAAGGGGAATGCTAAATTTCTGTCCACTTATCCCACAAATTACCACACTCTCAGGCAGCAGATCAGAAAGAATGCGTATTCGTTCATCCCTTACTATCAGCGACTGGTTAGATCCTGTATCTCTCAAAATTATAACTTTGTGTCTTTCTCTCCCTGTTCTTTCTGAGTAAATTTCACACACAGAAGTGAATTCTTTGTAGAGATCAGGTACTAACTCCATACCCAGCCCCTGCCTGGCTGTGCACTCTCCTGCAGCTCCTCAGGTCTTCTTAGGGTCTCCTTTACTACCTTCACTAATGCCACTGGCTTAGCTTCTTTTACCACAACTTTTCCCACAGTGCCTTTCTTTAACGACCAGCACTGTGACTTTACATGTCCCACTTTACCGCAGTGGAAACACTTGAGGCCTTTCACCTCCTTTCCACCCTCTTGGGCTTCTTTTACCAGTGTTCTTTACTCTTGGTTTCGTAGTGTAGGATCTTCCCTTCTCCCAACTTCTATCCCTCACAGGATGAAATTCAGGCCAGAAGCTTGTCTTATGCACCAACATGTACTCATCGGCTAATTCTGCTGCCCTTTTCACTTCCTGAACTTTGTCTTCCTCCGTGTGAATTCTTACCATCTCTGGAAGTGAGTTTTTAAACTCCTCCAGCAGAATAATCTCTCTTCCAGCCTCAAATGTCCTATCTATTTTCAAAGCAAGCACCCATCACTCATAATAACTATGTTTAATTCTTTCGAACTGAACATAAGTCTGACCTGGTTCCTTTGTGTTTCTGAACCGCTGTTTATATGCTTCTGGTACCAATTCATAAGCACTTAAAATAGCCTGTTTAACCTCTTCATGATCTCTTGACACCTCATCTGACAGTGCGGCAAATACCTCGCTAGTTTTGCCTCCCAGTTTAGTCTGAACTAGCACTACCCATAAATCCTCGGACCACTCCATTTTCCTAGCCAATTTTTCAAATGAAATAAAGAAGGCTTCAATATCTTTCTCATCAAAATGTGGCAGAGCTTTGACATATTTACACATATCACTACCTTCTCTTTTAATCTCCTTCCTGTTGACTTGACTTTACTGACTAAGTCGCAACTTCTCAAGTTCAAATTCTCTCTCTTTCCCTCTCTCTTCTCTCTCTTTCTCTCACCCTTTTCTCTCTCTTTCTTTCTCCCTTTCTTCTCTCTCCCTTTCTTTTCTCTTTCTTTGCTCAGCCAAGAACCTTCTTCCCCTCTTTTTTCCTCTCTCTCCTCTCTCATTCTCTTTCTCTCTCCCTCTCTCTTTATTCCTCTCTCTGTCTTTGTTTATCTTCAAACTCCATTTTCCTCAATTGTAATTTAAGTTTTTCTACCTCTACTGCACTTGTCTGTTTCTCTGACACACCTAAATGTTAGATTAATTCCCCTACAATTTCAGCTTTACTTGTCCTTGGTTAAACCCAAATCTAACCTATTTGCTAATTCTAAAGGTATGGTCTTTTTCTTTTCTTCTAAACTTTCTTGGCAAATTTGAGAATCATCTTCAAATACTAGGACTTCTTCAGCAATTTTAAGAGCCATTTCTCTCACTTTTAATTTAATCAACCACAAGTCACTGAAATTAAACAAATTATCTCACTTACATTTTATTTAAAGATCTAGGGCACTAACCTTCAAGTGTTTAAATCTGCTAGGATATTTCATACCCCCAAATCTATTAAACTCTGTCTAAAGCAGTTCAAATCCTGGACAAGCCCCCAATCTGTTGTGACACAAGGTAAACCTTCCTGCTTAAGTTAAACCAGCAACACAGAAAAGATTTATCCCGTGCAGTAATCTGTGAAAATCTGAGAGGCCAAGAACTATTTAAAGTAAAAATTAACTATCTTATTTCTTATGGTATAACAGAGAATAATTAACTCATAACTATTTCCAACTCCTTCTTCTAACATATCTTTTACTTTCTCTTCTATACTACCAGTCTGATAAAACTCCCAATTAAGGTTTATTGAAAAATTCAAATTTCAAAACTAGCCAGCTGTCAAATCTTCTCTTTGTATATTTGCTCTCCAGCTCGGTGTCAATGTTTTTCTCTGTGCAAACTCTTTCTATAGACAGTACCTCTCAGAGAGTTCTGACTAACAGTCTACATCTGTAGGTCTTCTGACAGTTCTCTTCCAACTGTTCAATTTTCCCTGATCTTATACCCCAAAACATTGGATTGTTTCATTAGTTTTTAATATTGTCAATATACTAAATTCAAACTTGATTGGAGGTTGGTATTTTTGGGTATGATTTAAACTGATTGGCCGAATTCAAATTTGTCTTTATCTTCAGGCAACCAGCTACACTAGCTGCTGGATCACATGCTACATTGTATTTTGTTGAGAACACTTGGTGCTGTCAGGTAGTTCTGCTAACTTTTAATTTCCTTAAAGGTACAGTCCACCCACATCTTCATAACACACTCCTGAAGAAATTTACTCGCGAAAATCTTCTTTGATTGGGGCAAACATTTCCTACATCATGCCGTTATTTGGGAAGTTTGACACATTTGATCCTGCTGTGGAAAGAATGTGGTGTTTTTTTTTGGGCAAATGACATTGCAGCAGATGAAAAACAATGAGTAATTCTGCTGACAGCTTGTGGACTCGCAGCTTTTTTGGTTACTAGGGGCCTAACTTCGCCTGAGGCACCTGACACAAAAGCATTTCATGAGTTGATGGATTTAGTTCAGGAGTATTACAACCACAAACGTTCTCTACTTTTGAGATGCTATCAGTCTTACTTGGCAATTTGAGAACCAGGGGAATATGTATAAGGATTTTTGATTTGGTTAAGATGACTGGCAGAGGCACGTGACTTTGGTATAACCCTTAATGAGATGCTGAGAGACTGTTTAGTATATGGGACTGATGATGAAACCATGCAGAAGTACCCACTAGATGAAGCCCAACTGGATTTCAAACAGGCACTACAATCGGCTTTATCATATGAAAATGTGGCAGATGGAGCATAAGAGTTGCAGGGCATTCCAATGGAAGCTGAAAATGTGTTGCTGGAAAAGTGCAGCAGGTGAGGCAGCATCCAAGGAGCAGGAGAATTGACGTTTCGGGCATGAGCTCTTCTTCAGGATGGAAGTCAAGATTAGAGTGGTGCTAGAAAGACACAGCAGGTCAGGCAGCATCCAAGGAGCAGGAAAATCGATGCTTTGGGCAAAAGGGCTCTTGCCACTCTAATCTTGACTCTAATCTCCAGCATCAGCGGTACCCATTTCCGGCTATTCCAATGGAAGTGGTCACCCTCACCAGTCTGACTGAGTTTGGGGAACACCATTTAAATGAAGGCAATTGCATAGTCTCACTCAAGACATATCCTGAGCAGTGAGACTCTAAGTCAGCCCACAGCAACAGCTCAAACCAAAGCCAAGCCTCAGCCAAATGGTTAACATTTTCTTTAAGATCCAGGTCAGCAAGCTATTGTAGTTTCTGTCAGTATGCAGACTCAGAACAGGAAAAGAATCCCACTAGGTCTGAATTGAATAAGAGGACTCATAGGTCAGTATGCAGGAGAGTGCACAGTCTGGAAAGTCCACCTACATCTGGTGTGCTACAGTGAAATTGCTTAGCAACATCTCAATCAGAACCAATCAAAATAAACATCTGGTTCAATGGTCACCCATTTCTAACAGAGATCAACATAAGTGTGAATGTTTCAGTGATGGCAGAACCAGTCAATAACAAAATTCACTTTGACTCCAACCCTTCAGTTTGTGCAAGATATTGGCTAGACTGATAAGATATACCCTGGCTGACAGATAAGAACAGGAGTGTCAGACATCCTGTTCATTCTGAGAGCTGGCTCTGAGGGAACTGGATCAGTGGCAAGGACTCTCCCCCGCGTAAATAAAGGGTGACTTGGTGACAGGATACTGGCCTCTGTGGAGTTATTTCACTTTTGATACTTAATTTTGACACTTCTGACAGTTCTTTTGACTTTTGAACAAGAATTAGAATTAATTTCACTGCCCCGTGAAATAGGGTATAGGAGTACAGTGAAAAGTTTACAATATTGCCTTTCATGGGCCATCTCAGGTACGTGATTTGGAGATGCTGGTGTTGGACTGGGGTGTACAAAGTTAAAAATCACACAACGCCAGGTTATAGTCCAACAGGTTTAATTGTAAGCACTAGCTTTTGGAGCAGAGTACCTTGGTACAAATCTTAAGATACCAAATAGAGAAATAAAGAAGTAAAATGTTACTTTACAGTGGTATATTGTATCAGTTAGAAAATAAGACATAAAGTTAAAGGGATAAACATTACTGTCAGATAGGCCGATTACAGATAACATTGCATTGCAGTCAATCAGCACAGGGGGCTTCCACACGTGGTCTGACTGGTCTCGCAAGCTCCTGACCACTCGAGTAAAACCACTCCACTCCATGCTCCCCGCCCCCCTCCACCGAATTAACATTTGACATTTCATGAGTTTGCACATATTTTTCTGCACAGTTGTGTTTCACAATTCCAATGGGCACATTAGTCTCTCAGGAATATCCTGGGACCATTTCTGAAGGGATACTCCACTGTTGCAAAATGGAACACTGTTTTTTTCAAGAAAATCCACAAACACTGCTCTGACCGCTTCCAGTCAGGAGATATTGCTTTTCACACACCTAGGTCACCAACATCAGACATGAGTAGAGGCAAAGTCTGATTCATAGGGCCAAGTACCTGCTAAAAATGTCCGTGTGCAAAACACAAGTGCAGAGAACGTTCACTAGACTGATTCCTGGGATGGTAGGACTGACATATGAAGAGAAACTGGATTGGCTGGGACTATATCCACTGGACACTATCAGAGTAACACAGTGGGTGGCACAGTGGTTAGCACTGCTGCCTTACAGTGCCAGGGACCTGGGTTCTAATTCCACGCTAAGGTGACTGCCTTTGTGGAGTTTGTACATTTTCTGTGTGTCTGCGTGGATTTGCTCCCATGGTCCAAAGATATGCAGGTTAGGTGGATTAGCCATTGGAAATGTAGAAGTGTGTCTGGGTGGGATGTCTTCAGAGGGTTTGTGTGAACTCAATGGAATGAATGATCTGCTTCGGTGTTGTAAGGATTGTTGGGAGTTGGGGGGGCGAACTCATAGAAGCCTATAAATTTCCAACAGCACGATCTGCCTTGATTCACTGCAATTTGCTTCCTGACATAACAGGCCCACAGCCTGACATTCATCCCTGGACTATCTGGATAACAATGCCACCTACATCAGACTCCTAGTAATCGATTACAGCTCCACTTTCAACACCAATGTCCTCTCCAGACCGATCTCAAAACTCCGAGTCCTAGGTCTCGATTCCACCCCCTGCAGCTGGATTCTTGGCTTCCTGACCCACAGACCGCAATCAGTGAAGGTACACAACAGCACCTCCTCCACGATAATCCTGAACATTGGAGACCCCCAGGGATGTGTTCTCAGCCCCCTACGGTACTTCCTGTTCAGCTATGACTCTGTAATCCAATTCCGAATGAACGCCATCTACAAGTTCACTGATGATACCGCTGTGGTAGGACGGATATCAAACAACTAGGCAAAAGTGAGGACTGCAGAAGCTGGAAACCAGAGTTTAGATCGGAGTGGTGCTGGAAAAGCACAGCAGGTCAGGCAGCATCCAAGGAGCAGGAAAATCGATGTTTCTGGCAAAAGCCCTTCATCAGGAAAGGGCTGATGAAGGCTTTTGCCTGAAACATTGATTTTCCTGCTCTTCGGATGCTGCCTGACCTGTGCTTTTCCAGCACCACTCCGATCTAAACTTGGATATCAAACAACGATGAATCAGAATACAGAATGGAGATAGATTCATTCATCTCTTGGTGATGTGATGCAGTGATAAACAATCTCTCTCTTAATGTCGACAAAACGAAAGAACTGATCATTGACTTCAGGAAGAAAGGAGAGGACACCCCCCCACCCCCGCCTCCATCTACACCAACGGAGTGGAGGTTGAGAGGATGAAGAGACGATAACCTGTCATGGACTTCCCACATAGATGTGATGGTCAAGAAGGCACAATAACGCCTCTTCTTCCTCAGGCAGCTCAGGAAATTCAGCATGTCCATAAGGACCCTCACCAACATCTACAGATCCACCATTGACAGCATTCTGTCTGGGTGCATAATGGCAACTGCTCTTCCCAGGACCATAAGAAACTACAGAAAGTGGTGTGCACAGCCGAGAACACCACAGAAGCCAACCTCCCCTCCATGGACTCCATTTACCCATCTCTTTGCCGTGGAAAGGCTACCAACATCATCAAAGACCCCTCCCACCCTGGTAATGCTCTCCTACAACCTCTTCTGTAAGGCAGAAGATACAGAAGCCTGAACACACACCAACAGGCTCAAGAGCAGCTTCTTCCTGGCCGTTATTAGACTGATGAATAGACCCCTCCAACTTCAAATAATGTTGATTTTGCTTTGTGCACCTTGTGTGTAACCTGTATGCCTCACTCTGCCTAAGCACTAAATGCTCACTGTACTCAGGTACACGTGACTGCAATGAATCAAATCAGATCAAATCAAGTAGATTAAGAAGGTATTTTTTTGTTTGACTACCTCTAATGTATACAGAAAGTGTCTATCAAGTTAAGACGTCGCTCACAAACACTGTGAAATCTAATGGGCCAAATAAAATAAATGCACAGATTTGAATGGGTGTAGCTTTCCTTAAATTAGGGACACTTCAAGCTAGGGAATGAATCAATGGTTAGACAGCGAGTAAATACTCAGTGGTGCTGAGGATGGTGTCAGTCACTGAGTGTCTCCTTTGATCCTACTACTTAGTCACGAGATGCTCCAAAACACTGAGATAGCTTTTGAAATCAAAGGAATGCTCTGTCATGAGAGATTTAAAATGGGCTGTCGATTCTCTGTCACTGGATTTATACCATCGCCTCCAAATCAAAGTTTACCCTGAAGAGTTTAGGTTCAGATTGTGCTGCAGATGTGATAAAACCATTCAGATGACTGAAACCTGAAGTTATTTGATACGTACTGCAGCTAATCCGTCCTGCCCTGATCTTTGCCCGTTCAAAGCCACTTCCCTCTGCAGCAGAAGACCTCAGAATTCTTCACATTTTGATGCCAAATTGGTCGGAGGAGTGCATTGATTTAAGGCCAGGTGTTGCAGGCCGTGTGACCCCTAGCACTCCCCTCTTTCCACTGAGAATGCAGTTCAGGTTATAAAACCTAATTCCACTTAAAACCCGCAGCATCCATCGATCAGCTTGATCTGACCTCGAGGGCACATGTCAGGAATCACTCACTGCCCACCGCAGGCTTTTGTACAAACTCAGTAGCTGTTCAAGGAACGAGTGAAGGACTGCACATTTGTATTCACGTCCACTCGTATCCAAAGCCAAGGGAAGGTCAGTAAATATTCGCCTTACCTATTGCAAAGAGCGGCAAGGTTTGTTTGTTTTGTGTGAGCGAAACAGACCTGGATTTTTCAGTCAGCTACAATCAAATGGCAAAAGTGAGGAGTGCAGATGCTGGAGATCAGAGGCTAGATTAGAGTGGTGCTGGAAAAGCACAGCAGGTCAGGCAGCATCCCCTGATACTGTCTGACCTGCTGTGCTTTTCCAGCACCACTCTAATCTGGGGCACCACTCTAATCTTCACCATTCCTGAGTCTTGTACCTGCTCCAGTTTCCTGTTGGCTTTTTGACAGTGATACAAATTGTATTGTCCTTACACTGCAGTCTCAGGTCTTTACCACACCAGAGGGTTTGCCAAACCACGTATGTATTGGAAATTAGGGTCCCCTTTAAAACTGTGCTCTCTCAGTTTTCCATATTTCGTATTCACTGCTTAGCATAAGACCTCATTTAACTCTGATGCAGAGGTGCTGGTGTTGGACTGGAGTGGACAAAGTTAAAAATCACACAACACCAGGTTATAGTTCAACAGGTTTATTTGGAAGCACTAGCTTTCGGAGCACTGCTCCTTCATCAGGTGGTTGTGGACGTTAAGATCATACTCACAGAATTTATAGCCAAAGATCACAGTGTCATGCAACTGAAATAATATATTGAACAAAGCTAGATTGCTGTTAACTCAACAAACAACAATCTAGGTTTGTTCAATGTATTGTTTCGATTGCATGACACTGAGACCTTTTGCTATAAATTTTGTGTCTAATGATCCTGCTCCACAGCTACCTGATGAAGGAGCAGTGCCCCGAAAACTAGCACTTCCAAGTAAACCTGTCGGATTGTAACCTGGTGTTGTGTGATTTTTAACTTCATTTAAACTGTGTTACAGTAGTCACTAGAGTAATCGTATTGTACAGCATGGAAATAGACCCATAGTCTAACGTGCCCATGCTGACCAGATATCCTAGATTAACCTAGTCCCATTTAGCAACATATGGCCTATGTCTCTCTAAACCCTTCCTATTCTTATACCAATTCACATGCCTCTTAAATGCTGTAATTGTACCAGCCTCCACTGCTTCCTCTGGCAGTGCTTGATAGATCATAAAGTTTATTTTTCCTATTTGTTTACCGTAAAGGTTAGCCACTAATCACATTAACATGAGACTGCCAATGATTTTTTTTAACAAAGAACAGGCATTTGTTACACACAAGAAAGTAAATAATAAAGATCTATATGTTCATTCAGAAAGATCTGAACAGAAAAATAAAGTTTCAACCTTTTTCCCCCAACAATATCCTTTACAGATAATCAATCCCAGTGAAATACAACTCTTTGCTTTAAATTTTCTTTCTTGACTAAAGAGATCAGAACTGTTTCCTTTCAGTGATTTCCTACATACTGACCAGATGTAATTCTCTCTACTAATGGTGTCCTAATGAATGTATCTACCCAGGGCTAACTAATTGACTTTCCTCTCTGCACTCTAAGAAATAAACTCAAGGCATTGACAAATTTACTCTACCAAACAGTGTGTCTGCTGGAATGAATCTTTTCTTCTGAATTGCCACTGGTCCATAAAAATCTAACTCAACTTTGAATATATTCAATGACCTTATCTCCATTGTTCTCTGGGGAAGAGAATTCCAAACACTGTCTGGGAGAGAGAAAAAAAGAAACATCCATTTTAAATGGGAGACCCCATATTTTAAAATTCTGTCCCCTAGTTCACACTTCTCCTACAAGGGGCCCTTTTGGCAGCTGCCCTGTCATGTACTCTCAGAATTATTTGTGTTTCACCTTTCACTTTTTGAAACTCCAAACAGTACATACCTAACCTGCTCAACCTTTTCTCATAAAGCAGCCCCTACCTCACAGGAATTAATGTAGTCCCTTGTTTTCTTCCTCATTGTTTATTACATTTCTGAGTTTAATAAAACTTTGAAATTACACAGGGTCCTCATCTTTGCTCAGAGAAGGAACATGTGGCATGCGCTATATCTGGTTCAACTCAACAAATAGTTGACAGCCATTTGCTTGTTCATTTCTTAGGGCAACGTTCTGGCCAGTCAGAGGCAACCTATCTAGTTTGTAATCTAAAAGAAAAGCCAAGCCTATAGCACTGATTCATCAGTAACTGGTAACAGCAATGGCAGCGTCTCTACTAGTTGTAGTCACAAAGAATATGTGTTGTTCCCAATTATGTTGGTAGTCTTGCAATTTGCCCTGATGAGCACAAGATGATAACCTTTGACAAAATGCCCATATTTGAATTAAGATTTGTTTATCCAAATTGACATCATTTTTTCCAGACAGATAGATGTTGTTGTTGGAGGAACTTCAAATGTCTAAGTGGAGTGGGGTCTAAGTGGAAGTGTAGACTGAACTTTCACCTTTTGTTGTCCTCTTGAACTGACAGATTAACATAACGTATTATTCCAATAGTGGCTCCAATGGCAAGGGGAGGGAATGGTGTTGTGGAAATGTCAATTGATTCTTAGTGCACAACACCATCTTAATGTTCTGTGGACAAGTATTCAACTCTCAACATGGCTCCCTCCACCTAAAAAATGTCTGAAATGAAAAGCAGTCTTAACGTCAATCACTGTCAATTGTCTTAAAACAAATGCAATCTCTCACACTGTCTAATGTGCTTTCGGGAAGGAGACCTGGTCTGGCCTACAGGTCTGTCAGTCGGTTAGCTCAGATGGTTAGAGGATGGTGCTAATAACATGGGTTCAATCCCCACACTGGCCAGGTCTGTTGTCACTATTTAAAAGTTGTGGATTCAGACTTGGAGTGTGTACATTAGTCTTTGGAATGGTTCAGCGGTTAGCACTGCTACCTCACAGCATCAGGGACCCGGGTTTGATTCCAGCCTCAGGTGGCTGTCTGTGGGGAGTTTGCACATTCTCCCTGTGTCTGTGTGGGTTTCCTCGCACAATCCAAAGATGTGCAGGTTAGGTGAATTGGCCAGCCTAAATTGCTCCATAGTGTTCAAGGGTGTGCAGGTCAGTTAATTAATTCATGGAAAATGCAAAGTAATAGGGTAGGGGAATGACTCTGGGTGGGTTACTCTTTGGAGGGTTGGTATGGACTTGTTGGGCCAAATGGCCTGTTTCCACACTTTAGGGATTCTAAGAAATCTGTGAAGTTGGTTCCGGACTCACAGTGAATGGTTGATCTTAACTACCCTCTGGGCAATTAGGAATGGGCAATAAATGCTGGCTTAACCAGCAACTCACATATCCTATGGATGAAAAAAAATGAGCCCTCAGATTGCAAGTGCCACATTTGGAGTATTGTGTGCAGTTCTTCTCATGGCACTACAGGAAGGATGTGGAGGCTTTGGAGAGGGTGCAAAGGAGGTTGACCAGGATATTGCCTGGATTGGAGTGTGTTAGCTATAAGTAGAGGGTGGACAAATTTGGATTGTTTTTGCTCAAGTGTCAGAGGCTGAGGGCCGACCTGGCATCATGGTAGCCCACAAACCCACCAACACACTAAAACAGCAGCTAATGAACTTGAAACGCCTCATACAGGCAATGAGCAAAATTAACGTCATTTACAAAATATTGTGCAAGGACTGTAACAAACACTACATTGGACAGACAGAAAACTAGCCACCAGGATACATGAACACTAACTAGCCACAAAAAGACATCTACCACCCCCTGAGAAAAGGAACAGGAAGTGACTTCACCACAGGAAATAACATCACCAACCCAAAGAAACCAAAACATACAAATAGAAAGCAGGAATTATCAGCAGTGCTTCGCCTGAGGCCCACTGAAGATGTTACCTAGTAGGGTAACAAAACATCTGGAAATGAACCTTCCAGCTCAGTGAGCAAACCTACATCCAAAACCTCAACCTGAGCTACTAATCTTCTCAAAACTCGCTGATAAAAATATATACAATTATGAGAGGCACAGATAGGGTGGATAGTTGGAGTCTTTTTCCCAGGGGGTGAAAGCCTCAAACATTGGGGGGGGGGGCACATGTTTCAGGTAGAGAGGAAATGTTTAAAGGAGATGTGTGAGGCAAGTTTTTTTACAGAAAGCGATAGGTGCCTGGAATGCACAGCCAGGGGAGCTGGTAGAAGCGGATATATTAGCAATGTTTAAGTGACACAGACATCTGAACAGGCAGGGAGTACAGGGTTGCAGGCTGATGTGATTCATTTAGAATAGCATTATGGTTGGCACTGACATGGTAGGCTGAAGGATCTCTTCTGGTGCCCTATGTTCTATTTCCATTATTACTCAATAGGGCGACTTGATGACGAATTTCATAAACATTCGAAACCTCCAGACAGGACGCTCCTTAGGGGTAATAAAAACAGAAAATGCTTGAAATGTTCTGCAGGCTGTCAGAATTCTGCAAAGATCAATGGTTGGTCAGCTGATGGAATAGAATTTAAAACCAGCAAAGATTAAAGAGTAAAAAGGTGGGAGAAATTAGAGTAATAAAGAAGGCTCGCCAGAAATATGAAAACAAATAGCAAGAGTTTCTATTAGCATTTGAAATTGAAAAGTGTAGCTAAAGTGAGTGTGACTCCTCAAGAGAGTGAGTGTGGGTAGTTGATAACATGAAATAATGAAATGACGAAAGCCATTTTGTTCAGCTGTTTGCAATGTGGTCTCCTCTACACTGGGGAGATATATGCCAGACTGGGTGATCGCTTTGCAGAACACCTACATTCTGTCCACAAAAAGGCACTGAGCTTCTGGTTGTCTGTCACGTCTCCACAACACTGTGTTCCCTGGTCAATATCACTGCCTGCGGCTTGCTGCTGTGCTCCAGTGATGCTCAGCACAAGCTGGAAGAACAGCATCTCATTTTCTGCTTGGGAACCCTGCAACCTTCAGGACTCGACACTGAGTTAAAAAACTTTGGAACCTGAACACTTAGAGTCATAGAGTCATAGAGATGTATAGCATGGAAACAGACCCTTCGGTCCAACCCATCCATGCCGACCAGATATCCCAACCCAATCTAGTCCCACCTGCCAGCACCCGGCCCATATCCCTCCAAACCCTTCCTATTCATATACCCCTCCAAATGCCTCTTAAATGTTGCAATTATACCAGCCTCCACCACTTCCTCTGGCAGCTCATTCCATACCATTACCACCCTCTGTGTGAAAACGTTGCCCCTTAGGTCTCTTTTATATCTTTCCCCTCTCACCCTAAACCCATGCCCTCTAGTTCTGGACTCCCCGACCCCAGGGAAAAAACTTTGCCTATTTACCCTATCCATGCCCCTCATAATTTTGTAAACCTCTATAAGGTCACCCTTCCTTCCATATCCTTTCCCCAGTTCCACACACTAGACCTTGTCATGACATGGACTGCTTTCAGCACAGCCAATCCATTTTCACCTATTTATGGTCCCCATTATCAGCTTTTCGTTCTTCCTGGCTTACAATCACCCCTTTGTCTGCATATCTGTCATCCTCCCTCTGGGCTTCATCTCCACTTATCCTTTTCCTTCCCACTCCTTGCCTGTAATTTACATACCATCTTTTCCTAGCTACTCTCAATTCTGAAGAAGGGTCACTGGCATCGAAATGTTAACTTTGCTTTCTCTCCACAGATGCTGCCAGACCTGTTGAGTATCTTCAGCAATTTCTGTTTTTTTTTGTTTCTGAACATATTTCATGTCAATTATCACTGAGACTCAAATAATATTCCAGATTGGCTGTGCTGAAAGCAGTCCATGTCATGACAAGGTCTAGTGTGTGGAACTGGGGAAAGGATATGGAAGGAAGGGTGACCTGATAGAGGTTTACAAAATTATGGGCGGCACGGTGGCACAGTGGTTAGCACTGCTGCCTCACAGCACCTGAAACCTGGGTTCAATTCCCGCCTCAGGCGACTAACTGTGTGGAGTTTGCACGTTCTCCCCATGTCTGCGTGGGTTTCCTCCGGGTGCTCTGGTTTCCTCCCACACTCCAAAGATGTGCAGGCCAGGTGAATTGGCCATGCTAAATTGTCCATAGTGTTAGGTAAGGGGTAGATGTAGATGTAGATGTAGATGTAGGGGTATGGGTGGGTTACGCTTCGGCGGGGTGGTGTGGACTTGTTGGGCCCAAGGGCCTGTTTCCACACTGTGAGTAATCTAATCTAAAAAACAACTGTAAATCAAGAGGTGAAAGTGAAAGAGGCAGTTTTAAAAATCGAAATCACCTGAAGCAACTTCTCTACATGAGAAAGACGGGAGAGAGAAAGCAGGAGAGTGCAGGTCAGTAAGCAGCCAACATTGTAGGAGAAGCAGAATGTGTGGATTTTACATATTGGAAAACTAAAAGGTATTTGATAATCTGCTACTTCAAAGGTTACTATATCAGATAACAGCCTATAGTGTAAGAAACAATGCATTAGCAAGGATAGAGGATTGGTTAATCACAGGAAACAAAAGGTAGGGATAATTGGGTCATTTTTGGGTTGAGAAATTATGATGAATGGAATGTTGCAAGAGCCAGGTCTGAGTGCGTGACCACTTATCATTTATATAATTATAAGAACATAAGAATCAGAGTACATCACTCAAGTCTGTTCTGCCAGTCAATGAGATCATGGCTGAATCCATGATCTAACTCCATACATGTGTCTTTGGTCCACATACCTTAAAACATTCGCAATTAATTCATCTCAGATTTAAAATTAAAAATGGCCATTTGTGGAAGAAAGTTCGAAACATTTTCCGCCTCTTGTATGTGGCAGAACTTTTTAACATCTCTCCTGAACCTGGCCCTAATTTGCAGCCTCACTTTAGAATCCCCAACCAGAGGAAATAGTTTTGTTTTGTCTACTCTGTCTTCTCCTGTTAATATCTTATTTACTTAGATGAAGACCGTATGGCATACAGATTTGATGATGACACAAAGTAGGAAAATATGTTGCAAAGAGGATATTCAGAGACTGTACAGAGGTGTAGGTGGTTCAACCGAGTGGATAAATTGGCAGATTTAAGTCATTATGGGAAAATGTGAATTTGTCCACTTTGGAAGGAAAATAGCTAAGCACTATATGACTCAAATGTGGAAGGATTGCAGAACATTGCGGTACAGGAGGATATGGGTGTCTTGGGACATGAATCACAAGAGGGTAATAAGCATGTATACCAAAAAATTGTTCATGGTATTTGGCAGGGCAAGTATTTATCGCTCATTCCTCTGGGTAATCCAAGATGGAGGACAGGAAAAATTTATTGCTGTAACAGCTGCTCCTTTTTTGACATATTTTAGGTGCTGGAGGTGATTTCATCAAATTGCAGGAGCAGCAATTACTGTTTCATATGCGGTTGCGTTATTTTGGAACTTTGGAAAAAAAAAGTCAAAACAACAGCAGTTTTAAAAGGGAGAAGAACAGACAAAGGAAACACATGGTGAGGTCATTGTGGAGGCTGGTACAATTGCAACATTTAAGAGGCGTTTGGATGGGTATATGAATAGGAAGGGTTTGGAGGGATTTGGGGCGGGTGCTGGCAGGTGGGACTAGACTGGGTTGAGATATCTGTTCAGCATGGACAGGTTGGACCGAAGGGTCTGTTTCCATGCTGCACATCTCTATGACTCTATGCCTGTCCCCAGAAGGTGGTGGTGAGCTGCCTCTTTGAACCAATGCAGTCCACGTTTTAATAAAGTGACACTGAAGGAATATCGATACACTTCCAACTCAGGATGGTGAGTGGCTTGGGGTGGACCTTGCAGGTGGTGGTTTTCATATGCATCTGCTGCCCTTGTCCTTCTGGATGGAAGTGGTCGTGGGTTTGGAAGGTACTGTCTGAGGATCGTTGGTGAATTTCTGAAGTGCATCTTATAGGTAGTACACTCTACTTTACTGAGTGTTGGTGGTGGAGGGAGTGGATATTTGTGGATGTGGTGTCAACCAAGCAAGTTACTTTGTCCTGGATGGCGTCAAGCTTCTTGAGTGTTGTTGGAACTACACCCATCCAGACAAGTGGGGAGTTTCCATCACACTCCTGACTTCTAGATGGTGAATAGGCTTTGGGATGTAAGAAGCTGAATTATTCGCTGTAAGATTTCTAGTCTCAGACCTGCTTTGTAGCTACTATATTTATATAGCTTGTCCAGTTAGGTTTCTGGTCAATGGTAAGCCAGGATGTTGATAGCGAAGGATTTGGTTATGGTGATGCCCCTGTTGAATCTCAAGGGGCAACGGTTAGATTGTGTGTTATTGGAGATAGTCATTGCATGATATTTGTGTGTTATAAGTGTTAGTTGCCAATTGTCAGCCAAAATCTGGATATTGTCCGGATCTTGCTGCATTTGGGAAAGGACAGCTTCAGGATCTGAGTAGATGTGATGGTGCTGAACATTGTACCATCATCAGTGGACATCCCATTTCTGACCTTGTGATGGAGGCAAGGTCATTGCTGGAACAGTGAAGATGATTGGGTCTAGGACACTACCCTAAGGAACTCCTGCAGAAATGTCCTGGAGCTGAGATGACAAACTTCCAAATACTACAACCATCTTCCTTTGTGTCAGATATGACTCCAATCAGCAGAAAGATTCCACTTCTGATTCCCGGTGATTTCAGTTTTGCCAGGGCTCCCTGTTGACACTCTCCGTCAAATATGGTCTTGTTGTCAGGTCGGACACTCTCACCTCACCTCTGGAATTCATCTGTTTTGTCCATGTTTGGGCCCGGGCTGTAATAAAGACATGAGCTGAGTGCTCCTGGCAGAATTGAGCTTTAGCGAGCAGCTTATTGCTACGCAAGTGGTAGAACAACAATATGAACACAGAGCCAGAGTAGGCCATTCGCCCCTTTGAGCCTGTTCTGTCATTCAATATGATCATGGCTTATCGGATTTTACCCTCAACTCTACATTCCTGCATATCCCCAATAATCTTTCATCCCTTCATCATCAAGATGCTGTCGATCTCTGCCTTAAAAATGTTGAAAGGTTCTGCATCCATTGCCTTTTGAGGAAAGGAATTCCAAAGACTTACAATCCTCTGAGTGAAACAATATTTTCTCATCTCAGCCACAAATAGGCAACCCCCTTATTTTTAAGCTATGATGCCTAGTTTTAGATTCTTCTACAAGAGGAAACATCCCTTTGACATCTATCTGGTCAGGTCGCCTCCAGGTCTGAAACAAAAATGGAAATTGCTGGAAAATCTCAGCAGGTAGCATCTGTGGAGAGAAACCAGAATAAACATTTTGGGTTCTTCAGAACTTACCTCAAGATCTTATATGTTTCAGTTAACTCACCTCTGACTGTTTTAAACTCCAGAGAATACATGCCATTCTTTATAAGGCAATCCACTCATCTTAGGTATTAGCCTAGTCAACCTTCTCTGAACTGCCTCCAGTGTATTAAGATCCTTCCATAAGTATAGTGACCAATATTGCACACATTACTCTAGGTGCAGTCTCACCGATGCCCTGTATAATTGAAGCATAACCTCCCTACTTTTGCATTCAATTCCCTTTGCAATAACACACAACAATCTATTAGCTTTCCTGATTACTTGCTGTATCTGCATATGAACCTTTTGGGATTCGCACATTCAGACACCTCTGCATCACGGAGCTCTGCAACCTCTCTCCATTCAAACAATATGCTTTTCTTTATTCTTTCTGCCAAAATGAACAATTTCAGATTGCCACATTGCATACCATTTGGAAATACTTCATCCACTCACTTAACCTATCTATAGCTAAATAAAAATTATTTATATAAATTATAAATAGTTGAGGCACCAGCACTGACCCCACTGACCCCAGACCAAAAAAGACCCATTCATTCCTTATCTCTGTTATCCCCCAAAACATGATCATTTATTTTCCACAATAACCTTTAAAGTGGCATCTCATTGTATGCCTTCTGCAAATATAAGAACAATACATTCAATGATCCCCTTTATCTACAGCACAAGTCGATTGGCGTTACATCCATACCCTCTTCCACCGACACTCAGTAGCAGCAGTGTGTACTATCTACAAGATGCACTGCAGAAATTCACCAGGGATCCTTAGACAGCACCTTCCAAACCCACAACCACTTCCACCTCTAAGGACATGGGCAGCAGATACAAGGGAACATCGTCACCTTCAAGTTCCCCTCCAAACCACTCACCATCCTGACTTGGAAATATATTGCCGTTCCTTCTCTGTCGCTGGGTCAAAATCCTGGAATTCCCTCCCTAGGTGTGTGTGTGGGTCAACCCACAGCAGGTGGACTGCAGCGGTTCAAGAAGGCAGCACACCCCCACTTTCTCGAGGGGCAATTAGGGACGGGCAATAAATGCTGGGCCCAGACAGCGATACCCATGTCCTAAAAATGAATAAATTTAAAAAGTTACCTTTACAAAGAACTCCAATAAATGAGTTAAATCAGCACTGTGGATGACACCTTCCATCACTTTACTGATGATTGAGAGTAGCTTGATGGAGCAGTAATTGTTTGGGTTGGATTTTGTCCTTTGCTCTTGGTATACAGGACATACCTGGTGGACAGTGCACAGTTTTGGGTTTCCTTATTTAAGAAAGTATAATATTGTATTTGAAGCTCACTCAGCTGTTTCTTAGGATGAAGGGCTTTTATCACGTGGAAAGATTGGGTCTGTATCTATTGGAGTTTATAAGAATGAGATGTAATCTTATTGATTTGAGAGAGTCATTGAGGGAGATGTTTAAAAATAAGGATCTCTCCTTTAAGATGGAGAGTTGCTAATCTGAAGGTTCTCTTCCCCAGAGATGGTCAATTAATATTTTTAAGGTTGGGTTAGATAGATTTTCATTTACAAGATATTTGGGGTAGACAGGAACATAAGTACATAAGAGTTCAGAGCAGGAGTGGGCCATCTGACCCCTTGAGCCTCATCCGCCATTCAATAAGATCAAGGCTGAACTTTTTGTGGACTCAGCTCCACTTATCTGCCCGCTCACCATAACCCTTAATTCCGTCATTGTTCAAAAATCTATCTATCGTTGACTTAAAAACATTCAACTGGGTAACCTCAACCAGACAGGAAATTCAACAGATATTCAACCCTTTGGGTGAAGAAGTTCCTCCTCAACTCAGTCCGAAATCTACTCCCCCTTATTTTGAGGCGATGCCCCCTAGTCCTAGTTTCAAGAAGAGTTGAGGGCACAGTCGGACCAGTCACGGTCCTATCAAATGGCAGACAGGTTTGAGGAGGAGAAAGTGAGAACTGCAGATGCTGGAGACCAAAGTTGAAAAATGTGGTGCTGGATAAGCCAATGGCTTATGCCCGAAACATCAATTCTCCTGCTCCTCGGATGCTGCCTGGCCTGCTGTGTTTTTCCAGCACCACATTTTTCAACTGAAGACAGGTTTGAGGAGCCAAATAAGCTCCTTATTCTCCTTAAGTTTGTGTTCACTGAGACAGAAATGGAGTTAATAGTTCCAGTCAATGATCTTGCTCCCAGGAGTTGAGCTGGGCCACATTTCTGATATACACTCGAGGGACTTTCAAACATTAACAGGATGCGGCCTACCTGGCTCAGGAGAGTGTGCAATGAGAAAACATTCTATTTTCCATCCTCTAACACCTCTGCAATTATGAACAGAAAACTCATCTGCAAAACCCAACATTTTAATGTCTGTTCCCTTTTCTGATTTAGAACAATGTTTTTATTGTATATTCATAGGATGTGGGTGACTCTGGCTGGGCCAGCATTTATGATCCATTGCTTGTTGCCCCTTGAGAAGGCAGTAATGAGCTGTCTTCTGGAACTGCAGTGGTCCATGTGCTTTAGGTAGACCCACAATATCCTGAGGGAGGGAATTCCATGACATTGACTTAATAATTTTGTTAATTTATGGATTAAGTGATTTGTGAATCGTTGCATGAGTTCAGTTCAAGTTTATCCCTCTGGACCTCTTTCAGTTGAAGTACCCCTGTAACAATACCAGCTTTCTAACTTCCCACTTATTCTAGCGTTGGAATATCTGAGGTCTGTATCAACATGCTATACTTGGGTGTGACATTTTCCAGCTGCTCTGTTGATTTGGACAATTATTTAATCCTTTTGGCCTTGCCTCATTGTTCATTGAGAATGCTGATGAGTCATCTCAAGGACATGCAGAATATGAGGTATCTTTGACTCGAGTTTTCCATTCTATGTAGTAGTAATCCATCTGGAATCCAAGGGTGAAACTGATAGCTACAAATGATAGTGCACAAACCCTCATCATTTTTATGGCTGAGTTGTTGCCTAAACCAACACATACTAACATGATGGATTTGCCATTTAGCTGTCCTGCGGGCTTGGCTGGAAGAGGGTTGGAAAATAATAAAATAAATGCTCAGACAGCATCTCTAGAGATAGCAAGGTCAGGTCCACATTTAATGGTGTGATCTTGTCATGGAAACCTGAAAGGAAGTGATGTAAGGCAAGGCAAGATGGGTTACTCATTACTTGAGTCATCCTTCTGTAAATATATCTGTATTTATTCCCCACCGGTGTTGGGTTAAACAAGAGGATGCTTCATCGGCTGAGCACTTCATTATAGTACCAGGGTCCATTAAGGATGGCAGCATGGTGGCTCAGTGGTTAGCACTGCTGCCTCACAGCAGCAGGGCCCTGGGTTCGATCTCAGCTTTAGAACATAGAACGTTATAGCCCTCGATGTTGCGCTGATCTGTGAAATTAATGTGATGCCCATCAAACCTACACCATTCCATTATTATCCTTATGTCCAATGCCCATTTAAATGCCCTTAATGTTAACAAGGCTACTACTGTTGCAAGCAAGCTGTTTCACGCCCCTACTACTCTCTAAGTGAAGAAACTACCCCTCATATCTATCCTAAATCTATCACCCCTCAATTTAAAGCTCTGTCCCCTTGCGTTAGCCTTCACCATTCGAGGAAAAAGGCTCTCACTGTCCACCCTATCTAACACTCTGATTATCTTATTCGTCTCGATTAAGTCACCTTTCAACTGTCTTCTCTCCAACGAAAATAGCCTCAGTTCCCTCAGCCTTTCCTTGGAAGACCTTCCCTCCATACCAAGCAACATCCTAGTAAATCTCTGAACCCTTTCCAAAGCTTCCACATCCTTCCTATAATGGAGTGACCAGAAATGCTCTCAATACTCCAGGTGTGGTCTTACCAGTGTCTTGTACAGATGAAGCATGACCTCGTGGCTCCGAAACTCAGTTCCCCTACCGATAAATGGCAACGCACCATTTGCCTCCTTAACAACCCGATCAACCTGAGTGGCAACTTTCAGGGATTTATGCAGCTGGACACTGAGATCTCTCTGTTCATCTACACTGCCAAGAATTTTACCGTTAGCCCAGTACACTGCATTCCTGTTACTTCTTCTGAAGTGAACTACCTCACACTTTTCCGCAATAAAATCCATTTGCCACTTCCCAGCCCAGCTCGCATCTTATCTATGTCCCTCTGTAACCCACAACATCCTTCGGCACTATCCACAACTCTGCCTACCTTAGTGTCATCCGCAAATTTACGAACCCATCCTTCTCTGACCACCACCAGATCATTTATAAAAATGACAAACAGCTGTGGCCCCAAAACAGATTCTTGCGGCACACCACTGATAACTGAGTTCCAGGATGAACATTTCCCACCAACCACCACCCCCTGTCTTCTTTCAGCTAGCCAATTTCCGATCCAAACCGCTAAGTCACATTCAATCCCGAAACTCCTTATTTTGTGCAATAACCTACCATGTGGAACCTTATCAAATGCCTTACTGAAGTTCACATACGCCACATCAACCACTTTACCTTCATCCCACCTGTTTGTCACCTTCTTGAAGAACTCAATAAGGTTAGTGAGGCACAACCTACCCTTCACAAAACCATGTTGACAATGCTGAATCAAATGATTCCTTTCCAGGTAATTATAAATCCTATCTCTTATAACCTTTTCCAACACCTTATCCAAAACCAAAGTAAGGCTCGCTGGCCTATGGTTGTCTCTATTCCCTTTCTCAAACAAGGGAACAACATTTGCTATTCCTCCAGTCTTCTGGCACTACTACTGTCGACAATGATGACATAAAGATCAAAACCAAAGGCTCTGAAATCTCCTCCTTTGCTTCCCAGAGAATCCATGCATAAATCCCATCCGGCCCAAGGGTCTTATCTATTTTCAGATCTTCCAAAGTTGCTAAAACTTCCTCTTTGTCAACCGCAATCCCATATAATCCTGTAGCCTGCATATCCGTATTCTCACTAACATTGCCCTTTTCCAATGGGAATACTGATGAAAAGTATTCATTAAGTGCTTGCCCTATGTCCTCGGATTCCACACAGCTTCCCCCTACCATCTTTGATTGGCCCTAATCTTACTCCCATCATTCCTATTTTCCTGATATACCTACAGAAGGCCTTAAGATTTTCCTTGATCTTATCCACCAACAACTTCTCACGTCCCCCTCCTGGCTCTTCGTAGCCCTCTACTGAGATTTCTTTTGGCTAACTTAGAACTCTCAAGCTCCCTAACTGAGCCCTCACACCTCATCTTCACATAATTTGGAGATGCCGGTGTTGGACTGGGGTGTACAAAGTTAAGAATCACACAACACCAGGTTATAATCCAACAGGTTTAATTGGAAGCACACTAGCTTTCGGAGCGACGCTCCTTCACACAATCACCTGATGAAGGAGTGTCGCTCCGAAAGCTAGTGTGCTTCCAATTAAACCTGTTGGACTATAACCTGGTGTTGTGTCATCTTCACATAAGCCATCTTCACATAACCCTTCTTCTTCCTCTTGACAAGAGCTTCAACTTCTATAGTAAACCATGGCTCCCTTTCCTGACAACTGCCTCCCTGCCTGAAAGGTATTTACTTATCAAGGATTTTGGACAACTGTCTGTGTGGAGTTTGCACATTCGCCCCGTGTCTGTGTGGATTTTCCTCTGGGTGCTCTGATTTCCTCCCATAGACCAAAGATGTTCAGGTTTGGATGGATTGTCTGGGCTAAATTGATCATAGTGTCCAGGGGTGTATAGGTTCAGTTGGTTAGCCATAGGGAATGTGGAGTGGGTCTGTGTGGGATGCTCTTTGGAGGGTCACTGTGGACTTGATGGGCCAAATGGCCTACTTCCACACTGTAGAGATTCTATAGCTAGTGGGATAAGTTGGAGATGCCCCATTGAAGCATTTATTTTTGAGTGGAGATCTCTTTCTCCTTCACCACAATTTAACAACCCATTTGTCTTTTGAACTGGGTCTCTACACCATCTATTCCCCTTTGCCCCCGACACCGCCTCTGTCATAAAGTCATAGAGATGTACAGCATGGAAACAGACCCTTCGGTCCAACCCTTCCATGCCAACCAGATATCCCAACCCAATCTAGTCCCACCTGCCAGCACCTGGCCCATATCCCTCCAAACCCTTCCTATACCCATCCAAATGCCTCTTAAATGTTGCAATTGTACCAGCCTCCACCACATCCTCTGGCAGCTCATTCCATACACGTACCACCCTCTGTGTGAAAAAGTAGCCCCGTAGGTCCCTTTTATATCTTTCCCCTCTCACCCTAAACCTATGACCTCTAGTTCTGGACTCCCCCACCCCAGGGAAAAGACTTTGTCTATTCACCCTATCCATGCCCCTCATAATTTTGTAAACCTCAATAAGGTCACTCCTCAGCCTCCAACACTCCAGGGAAAACAGTCCCAGCCTATTCAACCTCTCCCTATAGCTCAAATACTCCAACCCTGGCAAACTTGCCTAAATTAATGGATCACTACCAAACATAAGTTAAGGATGAATTAAATAGTTCAGTGAATTAAGCAGATGACATCAGTAAAGTTCATAATAAGGGATTTATTTTAATGTGTGATTGTACGTTTGAGTTCTTTGCACATTGTTCAAGGTGAAGGCAAGTTTACTGGGCTTAGACTTTCCAGCAATGCCATTTTTGACAGATTAATGCTAAATATTATTGTACACGGTAATAATAGCTGTATCAGACTCTGGCTTATAGTAAGACTCTTCTTAATATATGCTTTCTCAAGCATTCCAACTGAAACTAATCCAATTCCATCTTGATCCCAAGTTACTCTAGTTCAAAAATCAACTAACTCAGTGCACAATATACTATTTACGTCTGGTGCTGTGCAGCTCCGTGATATTGTCACAATGTTGCCCGAGGCTCTCATGTTTATTTTGATGCATTTAACCAAATACACAAGTCATGTCCAAGTTTGGCCGCTGGATGTTTAAGTTAAGTCAATCGTTGGATGTTTATGGTCTTATGTCGTGCCAGGGGCAAAATCTTAAAGAAGATGTATAGATACATTTTCGCACATTCCCACTGGCAGATTCCCACTTCTCTAGCTTGAGAATTGTACAAAATTTAATGATGGGTTTCCTCAAATAGATCAGCCATAATCTAACTGGTAGACCAGGTCGGAGGGACTGAATGGCGTCCTCCTATTCCTATGTGCCTTCCTACTTTCCTTTGAGATGCGAATGATGTTCAGCCACTGATTTTCACTGATGCTGACTTTTAATCTGGATGAAGATTATCATTTCATCGAAGGTTAACTCCTCAAAATTGTTTTGCTGTCCTGATCTTTTTATTGCAGGTAGACTGTTGAATTATCCAGCCTGCAGGAGATCCAACAAGAGTTTGCAATTATGCAGGAGAATGATTAGCAAACATATGGGTGTCATGTGGGGATCAACAAGTGCCTGACTATTCTGTACAAAATGTACAGACCGTTAATCACTGATGGCTTTTCAAGGCTACATAATTTAGATATGATTTTGCTTACTGGTGAGGGGACTGGGATACATCCAATGTTAAAAGCCAACTCTCCCACCTACTCCCACACTGCCGGAAGCTGGGGTTATGTCTCCAATATGCAGCTGATCAATGTCTTGCCAAGTTCCTTCTTTCTAAGAGGCGTAACTTTAAAATATGACTCTAATAAAAAGGAATAATCAACACCTTCTTGAACTTCAAGCATCTTTTTTTCCTGGGATATCTTAAAGTGGCTAATTAATAAATTGGTTGTATAAGTTGATATACTGACTAATTGTGGAATTCTTGATTAATCAGTAAAGGCTCTTGACTTGTCTTTTTTTAAAAATTTCATTCACAGGATGAGGGCATCACTGGCCAGGCCAGCATTTATTGCCCATCCCTAATTGCCCAGAGAGCAGTTAAGGGTCAACACATCGTTGTGGGTCTGGAGTCGCGTGTTGACCAGACCAGGTAAAGATGGCAGTTTCCTTCCCTAAAGGACATTAGTGAACGAGATGGGCTTTTCCAATGAGTGGCGATGACTTCATAGTCATAATTTGACTCTTACTTCCAGACTTTTTAATCAAATTCAGATTTGACCATCTGCTCTGGCAGGATTCGAACCTGAGTCCTCAAGATATTACTGAGGTTTCTAAATTAATAGCCTATTGATAATACCAGATGTGTCGCTGGAAAAGTGCAGCAGGTCAGGCAGCATCCAAGGAACAGGAGAATCGGTGTTTCGGGCATGAGCCCTTCTTCAGGAATGAGGACACACTTTCCTCATTCCTGAAGAAGGGCTGATGCCCGAAACATCAATTCTCCAGTTCCTTGGATGCTGCCTGACCTGCTGCGCTTTTCCAGCGACACATTGCCACTAAGCCATTGCCTCCCCTATATCGGCATACCTGGTTCTCTTGCTTGTTTACTTCTCCGTCCATTGGAGTGTTGTCTCATGTTCTGCAGACACCAGCCACCATTTTGTAACTTGTCCCAAGTCAGACTTTCATGCACAGCCCTACCAACCTTGACCATTCTCAAGGGATGAGCTTACGTGGTCATGGCAAAATTTTGCAGCCAGAGGAGATCCTGTTCACATGTGTTATTGGCAGAGTTAGTGAGGAGTATCATTTAATTCATCACAAGCTGAAGCCAAAGATTAATTATTGGCCTGGACTGGATCAAGCTGAGATAGATTCAGTAGGGGACAGGGCAGGAAAAGGCTGCACAATGGCTCAGTGGTTGGCACTGCTGCTTCACGGCACCAGGGACTTTGGTTTGATTCCACCCTGGGGTGACCGTCTGTGTGGAGTTTGCACATTCTCCCCGTGTCTGTCCGGGTTTCTTCTCCCAATCCAAGGTTGTGCAGGTTGGGGTGGACTGGCCATGCTAAATTGCCCAAAGTGTCCAAGATGTGCAGGTTAGGTGTGTTAGCCACGGGAGTTGCAGGGTTACTAGAACAGGGTACGGGGGGGAATGTCTGTGTGAGATGCGTTTCGGAGGGTCAGTCTGGACAATGGTTCTGATGGCCTGCTTCCACACTGCAGGGATTCAATAAAAATGGACGTGAGGAAAGTTGGATCAACCATGGACCAACTGAATGGCAGAGCAGCTCCAAAGGGGCTGAATGGCTTCCTCCTGTTCCTACTTGTTATAGTTATATTGGCCAAGTTAATGAATGATTGTTATGAAAACAAAATATTGCAAATACTGGTAGTCAGAAATTGATAGAAAATACTGGAGAAACCCAGCAGGTCTGGCAGCATCTGTGGAGAGAGAAACAGAGCTAATGCTCTGAGTTTATTGTGACTCTTTCTCAGACATGATTTCGGAGGTGATTTTATTGAAACTTACATTCTCTTGGGGGACTTGACAGGGTAGCTGCAGAAAGGTCGTTTCCCCTTGTGCCAGAGTCTAAGGCCAGAGGGCATAATCTCAGAGTAAGGTGTCATATATTGAAAACATCGATGAGAAGGAATTTCTTCTCTTAGAGGGATGGTGAATTCTTTAATGCAGTGGACTGTAGAGGTCAGATTGTTAAGTATATTCAAGGCCGAGATAGACAGATTTCTTTTCAGGGAGAAAGTGAGGATTGCAGATGCTGGAGATCAGAGTCAAAAGGTGTGGCAGAAAAGAAATGTTCCCGATGAAGGGCTTATAGCCGAAACATCGACTCTCCTGCTCCTCAGATGCTGCCTGACCTGATGTGCTTTTCCAGCACCAAAGATTTCTATTCAGTAAGGGAATCAAGGAATATGGAGAAAAGGCAGAAGAGTACAGTTGAGGACTAGCCACCATCTTATTGAATGATGCAGTGGACCTGATGGGCCAAATGGCTTCTTCTACTCCTAATTGTCATATGGTCCAACCTCTATTCTGAGAGACTGGGTGATGTGGTTGTGGACTCGACTCTCCTGCTCCTCGGATGCTGTCTGACTTGCTGTGCTTTTCCAGGGCCAGACTTTTCGAATCTGGTCTCCAGTATCTGCAGTCGGTACATTCTCCAACTCCCTTTCATGCCCACTGAATGCCTCAAAGTGCTTCACAGTCGGGACGGCCTTTCCAAAGTGAGGTCTCTATTATAATGAAGGAAACACAGCTGCCAATTTGCTCACAGCAAGCTCCCACAAACAGCAAGGAGATAATGACCATTGAATCACATAGATGTCTAGCACGGAAACAGACCCTTCGGTCCAATCCGCCCATGCCGACCAGACATTCCAAATTAATCTAGTCCCATTTACCTGCATTTGACCCATATCCCTCTAAAACCTTCCTATTCATGTACCCATCCAGATGCCTTTTAAATGTTGTAATTGTACCAAAATCCATCACTTCCTCTGGCAGCTCCAAGAGATCAATTGTGTTGGGGGACTCTCCAGTCCGAGGTACAGACAGGTATTTCTGTGGCCAGCAGTGAAAAAGCAGAATGATGTGTTGCTTCCCTGGTGCCAGGATCAAGGATGCCTCAGAGAGGGTGCAGAATGTTCTCACGGGGGAGAGGGGCCAGCAAGAGGTCATTGTCCACATTGGAACCAATGACATAGGAAGGGGAAAGGTTGAGATTCTGCTTGGAAATATTGGCCCTTAGGTCTCTTTTATACCTTTCCTCTCTCACCTTATGCCCCCTAGTTCTGGACTCCTCCACCCTGGGGAAAAGACCTTGAGTATTCACCCTATCCATTGCCCCTTATGATTTTGTAAATCTCCAATAAGGTCACCCCTCAGCCTCCAACGCTCCAGGGAAAACAGCCCCAGCTTATTCAGCCTCTTCCTATAGCTCAAACCCTCCAATCCTGTCAACATTCTTGTAAATCTTTTTTGAACTATTTCAAGTTTCGGATATCTGAGTTGGTGACGTCGTTTGAGGGACAAAAATTGGCCAGAGCTCCTGGGAGAACTTTGCTGCTCTTCTTCGAAATAATGACATGAGATCCATCCAAATAGACTGATAGTGTATCTGTTTCATATCCCATTCAACCGACAACACGCCCAACAGTGCAGCACCTCCTCAGTACTACATTAGAACATTAGCTTTGCATAAGAAGGGTGAAGAGACAGATGAGGAGCTGGGAAACATTTACAATTTTGCAATTCAATTTTATGAAGCAAGTGGGTGAAAACCCCATTAGAGTTTCATTCTTAATAGTTGGTTATGAGACCATGCGATACAGGGTAGCTCAGTGGTTCACACTGCTGCCTCACAGCATCATGGACCTGAGCTTGATTCCACCATCAGGAGACCGCCTGTGTGGAGTTTGCACATTCTCCCCGTATCTGTGTGGGTTTCCTCCAGGTGCTCCGGTTTCTTCCCACAATCCAAAGATGTGCAGGTTAAGTGGATTGGCCGTGGGAAATGCAAGGTTACAGGGATAAGGTAGAAAGGTGGATCTGGGAGCACTACTCTTTCAAGGGTCAGTATGGACTTGATGGGCTGAATGGCTTACTTCCACTGTGTCGAGATTCCATGATTCTATATAGGAGCAGAAGTAGGCCATTCAGCCCATTAAATCTGCTGTGTCATTCAATGAGATCATAGCTGATCTGATCATCCTCAACTCTGTTTTCATGCTTTTCCCCCATAACCATTGGTCCCCTTCCTGATTAAAAATCAGTGTCTATCAGTCTTAAGGATACTTCAAGACCCAAACCTAAACAGTGCTCTGTTGGTAAAGAATTCCATAGACTCACTAGCCTGAGAGAAGAAATTCCTCCTCATCTCTATCTTAAATGAATGACCCCTTACATTGAGAACATGCCCTCTGCTCCTAGAGTCTCTCACAAGGAGAAACAACTGCTTTACATGCTCCCTGCCAAGTCCCCTAAGAATCACATATGATTCAAGAAGGACTCATCTCATCCTTCTAAACTCCAATGAGTGCAAACTTAACCTAATCAACTGCTCCTCATTAGAAAACCCTTCCATATCCAGGATCAACTGAGTGAACCTTTTCTGGACACTCCTGGAACAGGATGGTATGGTGGCTCAGTGGCTAGCACTGCTGCCTCACAGCCCTAGGGACCTGGGTTTGATCCCAGCCTTGGGTGTCTGACTGTGTGGAGTTTGCAGGTTCTCCCTGTGTCTGTGTGGGTTTTCTCCCACACTCCAAAGATGTGCAGATGGCATTGCCTATAGTGTTCAGGATGTGCAGGCTAGGTGGAATAGCCATGGGAGATGCAGGGTTACAGAGGATGGATTGGATCTGGGCTGGGTGCTCTTTGGCAGGACACTGAATGGGCTGTTTCTGCACTGTGAGGATTCTATGTTTTAAATGCCAGTAAATCTTTCCTGGGGTAAGGGAACCAAAACAGTTCACAGAACGTGAGCTGTGATCTGATGAATAGCTTGCATAGTTTTAAGAAGATGGTTCCTCTTTTTTATACTCCATTCACTTTGAAACTAGGCAGTGCCCTCTGCTTTGGTTCACTCACCCCTTTCCACTGCATAATTTTCACGAATTTCTGAAATTATATTAGTAAAGAGTACTAGGAAATGTTCTTGTGCCTTTAATCATGTCCCTTTCTGTCCCAGGGAAAATCATTGTAATTTATACTCTTCCCCGTTTAATTGTTTAAATATGCTCTTCTGGATTTTGGTTGTTCCAGAGCTTAGTATATCTATGTTTGTCTTGCTATCCAATGGATCTTGCTCCTCAAGATGGAAGTAATTAAAGTTTTGATATGAATCCAGGAATTTAAAGAATTTTTTTTTTTAAACAAGCACTTCACCCTTATTGTTATTGAATAACCTGTAAACAAGACAAAGTAAAAATAATTCTTCAAAAGAAAGAGGTCAAAAGTCCTGTTTGCATGCACTTCTGAATTCCCTAGTTGTCCTTTAATACCTTGCACAAGTATTAGTCTTCACATGGGGAGATAGTGAGAGTTCACCGGGTATTTATACTGGGTCTTACAGTGGAGACTAATCCTCTCTGCAAATTGCACCAACACCCAGGTGACATGGTGACTCAGTGGTTAGCACTGCTACCTCATCGTGCCAGGGACCCAGGTTTGATTCCAATCTTGGGTGATGGTGTGAAGTTTGCACATTCCCCCCTGTGTCTGAGTGGGTTTCCTCCCACAGTCCAAAGATGTGCAGGTTGGGTGAATTGGTCATGCTAAATTGCCCGTAGTGTTCAGGGATGTGTGGATTAGGTGCATTAGTCAGGAGTAAATGTACGGTAGGTGACTGGATGGGTTAGGCTTCTAAGGTCAATGTGGATTTGTTGGGCTGAAAGGCCTCTTTTCACACTGTAAGGATTCTATGATTCAGTTGGAGGCTGTAAAGGCTTTGGGCCCTAGCAATAGCACTGAGGATTTGTGCTCCAGAACCGAGCCAAACCTTTTTAGTACAGTTACAATGCCAGTTTTTATGTGACAACACAGAAAATTGCTCCAGTGTTACCTGACCAAAAGTAGATTTTATTGCACTGCATTCCAATCTGGCCAGCAGTACTCCACCAGTCTCCTTCCAAGTATCAGCAAAATGAGAGAAAGTGCTATCAAGTACCACAAGCACAGCTATAGCCTGCTCATTGATGTACAGTTTGCATTCTGCTGGCACTACGCTAGACATCATGACAGCTTTAGTCTTAATATGGACAAAGAACTGAATTCCAGTGGTGAAGTGAGAAGAACGACTCTTGATATTAAGATGATATTTAACTAACTGTGACATCAATGATCCTGGAAAAATTGAAATTAGATTAGATTACTTACAGGGTGGAAACAGGCCCTTCGGCCCAACAAGTTCACACCGACCCATTCCCCTATATTTACCCCTTTATCTAACACTAGAAACAATTTAGCGTGGCCAATTCACCTAACGTACACATTTTTGGATTGTGGGAGGAAACCGGAGCACCCAGAGGAAAGGACACCGACAATGTACAAACTCCACACAGAGGATTACCTGAGGTGGGAATTGAACCCTGGTCTCTGGCATTGTGAGGCAGCAGTGCTAACCACTGTGCCACCTTGCCACCCATATTATTCTTGAGCACTGGGGGAAAGCGCTCAACTGGTTAGAGTCATACCTCGCCCAAAGGAAGGTTGTGGTTGTTGGAGGTTTCTTCATCTCAGTAGCACGTATTGTTGCAGGAGTTCCAAGTTTGAAGGACAAGGACAGCAGATACATGGGAACACCACCCCCTGCAAGTTCCCCTCCAAGTCACTCACCATCCTGACTTGGAAATATATCGCCGTTCCTTCAGTGTTACTGGGTCAAAATGCAGGAACTCCCTCCCTAACAGCATTATGGGTGTCCCTACACATGCAGACTGCAACAGCTCAAGAAAGCAACTTCACCAGGACAGTTACAGATGAGAAATAGTTGTTGACCTCCCCCACTCCAACCTCTCATCCTCACAACGCGCAGCCCTCCAATCCCTCTGCTCCAATCCCAACCACACCATCAAGCCAGCGGATAAAGGGGGTGCAGTGGTAGTCTGGCGCACTGACCTCTACGTCGCTGAAGCCAAACGTCAACTCGAGGACACGTCTTCCTACCTCCCCCTCAACCATGACCCCACCCCCCATCACCAAACCATCATCTCCCAGACCATACAGAACCTCATCACCTCAGGAGATCTCCCACTCACAGCTTCCAACCTCATAGTCCGGGAACCCCGCACTGCCCGGTTCTACCTCCTTCCCAAGATCCACAAGCCTGACCACCCTGGCCGACCCATTGTCTCAGCATGCTCCTGCCCCACTGAACTCATCTCTACCTACCTCGACACTGTCCTACCCCCCCTTGTCCAGGAACTCCCCACATACGTTCGAGACACCACCCACGCTCTCCACCTCCTCCAAGACTTCCGTTTCCCCGGTCCCCAATGCCTTATCTTCACCATGGATATCCAATCCCTCTACACCTCCATCCGCCATGTCCAGGGCCTCCAAGCCCTCCGTTTTTTCCTCTCCAGACGTCCCCAACAGTACCCTTCCACCGACACTCTCATTTGTTTGGCCGAACTGGTCCTCACCCTTAACAATTTCTCCTTTGAATCCTCCCACTTCCTCCAGACCAAAGGGGTAAGCATGGGCACACGTATGGGCCCCAGCTATGCCTGTCTCTTTGTTGGCTACATAGAGCAGTTGATCTTCCGTAATTACACCGGCACCACTCCCCACCTCTTCCTCCGCTACATTGATGACTGCATTGGCGCCACCTCGTGCTCCCGCGAGGAGGTTGAGCAATTCATGAACTTCACCAACACATTCCACCCTGACTTTAAATTTACCTGGACCATCTCTGATACCTCCCTCCCCTTCCTGGACCTCTCCATCTCCATTAATGATGACCGACTTAACACTGACATTTTTTACAAACCCACCGACTCCCACAGCTACCTGGATTACACCTCTTCCCACCCTACCTCTTGCAAAAATGCCATCCTGTATTCCCAATTCCTCCGCCTTCGCCGTATCAGCTCCCAGGAGGACCAGTTCCAACACAGAACACACCAGATGGCCTCCTTCTTTAGAGATCGCAATTTCCCTTCCCACGTGGTTAAAGATGCCCTCCAACGCATCTCGTCCACATCCCGCACCTCTGCCCTCAGACCCCACCCCTCCAACCGTAACAAGGACAGAACGCCCCTGGTGCTCACCTTCCACCCTACCAACCTTCACATAAACCAAATCATCCGTCGACATTTCCGCCACCTCCAAACAGACCCCACTACCAGGGATATATTTCCGTCCCCACCCCTTTCCGCCTTCCGCAAAGACCATTCCCTCCATGACTACCTGGTCAGGTCCACGCCCCCAAACAACCCACCCTCTAATCCTGGCACTTTCCCCTGTCACCGCAGGAACTGTAAACCTGCGCCCACACCTCCTCCCTCACCTCTATCCAAGGCCCTAAAGGAGTCTTCCACATCCATCAAAGTTTTACTTGCACATCCACTAATATCATTTATTTTATCCGTTGCTCCCGATGCGGTCTCCTCTACATTGGGGAGACTGGGCGCCTCCTAGCAGAGCGCTTTAGGGAACATCTCCGGGACACCCGCCCCAATCAACCACACCGCCCCGTGGCCCAACATTTCAACTCCCCCTCCCACTCTGCTGAGGACATGGAGGTCCTGGGCCTCCTTCACCACCGCTCCCTCACCACCAGACGCCTGGAGGAAGAACGCCTCATCTTCCGCCTCGGAACACTTCAACCCCAGGGCATCAATGTGGACTTCAACAGTTTCCTCATTTCCCCTTCCCCACCTCACCCTAGTTCTAAACTTCCAGCTCAGCACTGTCTCCTTGACTTGTCCGGACTTGTCTGACCTGCCTATCTCCTTTTCCACCTGTCCACTCCACCCTCTCCTCCTTGACCTATCACCTTCATCCCCTCCCCCACTCACCCATTGTACTCTATGGTACTTTCTCCCCACCCCTACCCTCCTCTAGCTTATCTCTCCACGCTTCAGGCTCACTGCCTTTATTCCTGATGAAGGGCTTTTGCCCGAAACGTTGATTTCGAAGCTCCTTGGATGCTGCCTGAACTGTTGTGCTCTTCCAGCACCACTAGCCAGCAATGCCCACATCTGATGAATGAATTAAAAAAAAACCTTATGCCTCTCGATCATTAGTGTAGATAACTGGAGTACTAAATAAATAGGGAAGAACTGTGGATGCTGTAAATCAGAAACAAAGACAAAAATTACTGGAAGTGCTCATTGGGTCTGGCAGACTGAGGAAGGGTCACTTGACCTGAAAAGTTGACTCTGATTTCTGTCCAAAGATGCTGCCAGACCAGCTGAGCTTTTTCAACATTTTTATTTGCTTTTGTAACTGGAATGCAAGGTGATTGATATAACCATTATGTAATGCCCTCAGATGTTCCCCCAACGTTTTAGGTATTGGAAAATTCTTGATGTGATGAGAGTGATTAAAGATTGTCAAGAGAGCCTTGGGGCAGGTAGAAACCATGAGAGCACTCTGCCCTAGTGCTCTCTGATGTCATCTAACCCCTGTGCTACAGTCTTGTAACTGTTATTGTCAGCAATATATATCTGATGTCAAAACTCTGTCAGAAAAAAAAGAAAAATCCCAGTGATACACTTGTTAATGGAACTGCTGAGAGAGAGAGAGAGAGACAGAAGAGGAAATCCTTCCTATATTGTTCTCGCTTTTGCAATCTGAAACTTCAAGATCTGGGCAAAAATCCCTTTCTGGAACAGAGCATTATTTATTAGAGAAACCACCAGGATACAAACCAGACAAAGAAAGGTGATTGGGTTAGCAAATCCTTCTCAATATGTTTCAGGAAGGAAAGTTGACTTCCACTTTCTGTAATATTCAATATCAAATGCTTTGGAGTGCGCATTTACAAATTTTATGAATAAATATATCTTTGGAAAGTGGAATTTGCAATGACATAGGACGAAGCATCGTAATACAGTGCCCTCCGGCAGTGTGAATGTCAGAATGCAAATCTTGATTTATTTTATTCGTGTCACATAGAATCATAGAGATGTACAACACAGAAACAGACCCTTCAGTCCAAATCATCCACGCTGACCAGATATCCCAACTTAATCTAATCCCATTTGCCAGCACTTGGCCCATATCCCTCTGAGGAGAAAGTGAGGACTGCAGATGCTGGAGATCAGAGTCGAGAGTGTGGTGCTGGAAACGTACAGCAGGTCAGGCAGCATCAGAGGAGCAGGAGAATCGATGTTTTGGGAAATAATCCCTTCATCAGGAAATGATGAATTCCCGATGAAGGTCTAATGCCCAAAATGTCGATTCTCCTGTTCCTCAGATGCTGCCTGACCTACCATGCTTTTCCAACACCACACACTCGACCCATATCCTTGTGAACCCTTCCTATTCATATACCTATCCAAAATGCTGTAATTGTACCAGCCTCCACCACAACCCTCTGCCCGTGAAAAAGTTGCCCCGTACATCCTTTTTATATTTTTCCCCTCTCACCCTAAACCAATGCCCTCTAGTTTTGGATTCCCCCACCCCAGGGAAAAGACCGTGTCTATTTATCCTATCCATGCCCGTCATGATTTTATAAACCTCGCAGCAGTGAAGAGTATTGCTTTGCATGCTGTTCAGACAAAGTGCTTCCTAAGTGCACTGTTCATTCTTTCGCAAAGTTGCTCAGGCAACCCCAGCCTCAGTTTGAGGTCGAATGCTACACCTGTGTCCCAGAGGCAGGATTACTGATATATATCTTTCTGCATTCCTTGCTGGCAGATGAATGAGAAAGGACTGAGGTCGGAACAATCTACTCCACATGCATTTCTCCTGGCTCAGTTTTAATGTCCGTCTCTAGATAACTCAGGAATGTGGCATATACACCTCTAGGGAGATGAGCTACTTCACTTGTTATCAGGAGACCTGCGAGTTCTAACGTACGTAGGCAGAGTGGCAGCTGTTCCTCAACAACATAAATACAGTGTCTCTATATCACTCATACCTTCTCTGCTCTAAACAATTAGTGAAAACTGTAGCCTCTGGACACACCGACCCACCCAGTCATTCAGTCTCAAACATGCAGAAGGAGACTTTGAGCTGATCATTATTGCTTTGGGAAGCAGTGAAGGTTTGGGGTTGACGTTAAGGAAGTATTTTCATGTTTTAGCCAAAGGTGCAGCTTTACATCAAGTATGCAAAAGTGAGGTTTGCAGATGCTGGAGATTAGTCGAGAGTGTGGTGCGGGAAAAGCATAGCAGGTCAGGCAGCATCTGAGGAGCAGGAGAATCGACGTTTCGGGCAAAAGCCCTTCATATGACAACACAGCAGTTATCTTACTGGGCTAATCAATTGCAGGGATTGGTTGGCTCAGCTGGTTGGATTGCAATGCAGGGTAAGACCAGCAGTGAGGATCCCACATTGGCTGAGGTTACCTTGAAGGCTACACCTTCTCAACTTCACCCCTCACCTGAGGCATAGTGACCCTCAGGTTCAACCACCATCAATTGTCTCTCTAAGTGAGCAGCCCTACCATCTGGTAAGACTTGACAACAACTTTAGTTCACTGGCCTGTATTACCAATCTGGAGAAATGTGCTCAAATCCCACCACAACAGATGGAAAACTTAAATTCAGTTAATTAATTCAAAAGATGATCTTCGTAATTAAAAAAAAATCTCTTTCATGGGATATGGGTGTCATTAGCAAGCCCACATTTGCCCTCCATTTGGATTTGCCTTTGAACTGGATTGTTTGCTGGGGCCATTTCAGGCCAAGCACATTGCTGGGAAACTGGCGTCACATGTAGGATCATAGGAGTAGGCCATTCAGCCCATCGAGCCTGTTCTACAGTTTAGTACATGGCTGTTTTACTCACACTATTCCCGTAACGCATTGGTTATCAGAAAAGTATCAATCTCTGTTTTAAATATACTCAGAAACTGAGCTTTCACAACCCTCTCAGGGAGAGAATTCCCAAGATTCACAATCCTTTGAGTAAAAGAAAAAAAATTCTCACTCATGTCCTGAATGACATCTTCCGTATTTTTAAACCGTGTGCCTTGGTTCCAGACTTCCCAGTTTGGGGAAACATCTTCGCTGCATCAATCCTATCTATCTCTTTAAGAATATTGTGCATTCCATTACCCTTGTTAATAACTCGCTGCATCTGCATTGACGAACGAACAAGGACACGCAGGTATCCTTGTGCACCTATACTTTCCAGCCTCTCCCGATTGAAGAGATCCTCTACACACTTGGTTCCTCCTAACAAAGTGGATAACCTCACATTTTTCCACACTATATTCCAGCTGCCATGTTCTTATCTATTAATTAAGCCTGCCCAAATCTGCCTGAAACCAACTTAACATCTCCTTCACAACATTATTGCTTAGCTTTAGGTAATCTCCAAATTTAGAAACATACCATTGGTCCCCCAGTCCAAATCATTGATACAGCTTGTGAAAAGCAGGGGTACAAGTATTGATTTATCCTATATCTACCACCCAAAGTCTGTCAATATGAGAATAGCCTATTCAGTCCTTTTCTCTGTTTTCTGCCTGTCAGACCCTCATTAATCCATGCCAGCACATTACTTCCTCTCTAATGAGATTTAATTTTGCTGACCAGCCTGCTGTGGGGACCTTACCAACTGCCTTCTGAGAAGACGAGTACATTACATCTATTGCCTCCCCTTTGTCAGCTCTGTTGGCAACATCCTCAAAAAAAGCTTCCTGTGGGAGAGAATTCCACAGGTTCGCAACTCTCTGGGTGAAGAAATTGTTCCTCATCTCAGTCCTGAGTGGCTCACTCCTTATTCTTAGACTGTGACCCCTAGTTCTGGACTTTCCCAACATCGGGAACATTATTCCCGCATCTAGCCTGCCCAGACCCATCATGATTTCACATGCTCCTATGAGATCCTGTCTCAGAATCTCTAATTCTGTGAGATTTCTTGTAAAGTCCTGTGTGTTTTTGGTTATGCCACCCTTAGAGTATTGCGTTCAAGGACGTGGAGCCTTTGGAGAGGGTGTAGATGAGGTTTACCAGGATGCTGCCTGGATTAGAGGGTATGAGCTATAAGGAGAGGCTGGAAAAACTTGGATTCTTTTCTCTGGAATGGCAGAGGCTGAGGACAGACTTGATTGAAGTCTACAGTATTACGGAATGCATGAATAGGGGTGATGGTCAGAATCTTTTTCCCAGAGCTGAAACATTTAAAACTAGAGCGCACACATTTACGGTGAGAGGGGCAAAGTTCAAAGGTGATGTGAGGGGGACGTTTTTTACACAGAGAGTGGTAGGAGTCTGGAACGTGCTGCCAGGGGTGATGGTGGAGGCAGATACTATAGGAGCACTTAAGGGGCTTTTAGATCAGTACATGAATATACAAAGAATGGACCAAGGGCAGGCAGAAGGGTTTAGTTTAATTTGGCGTCATCATAGAATCCCTACAGTGTGGAAACTGGCCATTCAGCCCAACAAGTCCACACAGACCCTCCACAGAGTAACACACCCTGACCCCTACCCTATTACCCTACATCTATCCCTGACTAATGCACCTAACTCACACATCCCTGAACACTATGGGCAATTTAGCATGGACAATTCACCTAACCTGCACATCTTTGGACTGTGGGAGAAAACCAGAGCATCTAGCAGAAACCCACGCAGACACAGGGAGAATGTGCAAACTCCACACAGACAGTTGCCCGAGGTTTGAATCGAACACAGGCCCCTGGCACTGCGAGGCAGCAGTGCTAACCACTGAGTCACCATGCCATGATGTTCAACACAACATCATGGGCCGAAGAACCTGTTCCTCTGGTGCACTGTTCTATGTTCTATGTTCCCAAGTGAAACATACACACAACACTCATTAAGCGTCTCTGCCATTAACCTCCATTCCCATTCCCATTTAAAGATGGCAGATTTCCTTTATTAGTGAACCAGATACACTTTTACAACGATTGATGATTATTTCATGACTGAGACTGACCTTTGGATCTGATGGTGAGTTTTGAACCCATAACTCAAACCCTGCAATCCCCCCCACCCCCGCTACCCCACCCACCCCCGCTACCCCCAGACCATTAGCCCAGACTTCTCAAATACTCATCCCTCAGTGACATCATTACAATGCAGCTGTCTTACCCAGGAAGCTACAGAATTGTTGTAAAAACCCATGCATCCAGCTCATCAACGTCCTTGAGAGAGAGAATCTGCCATCCTTACCAGGCTTGATCTCCGTGTAACTCTATACTCACACCAATGTGCTTGGCACATACCCACCTTCCAAAATAGCCCAGAAAGCCACCATTAAGTTGTACTCAAGAATGTGGCACATTGCCATCTTCTCAAGGCTGTCAATAAATTTGCCAGTGATTCTCGCAGCTTGTGAGTGAATGCAAATTTGTTATCTCAGTCCTAACACCTGACCCCTTAGCCTCAGTCAGTGGCCTCTCGTTCTAGGCTTGCAGCCAGGAAAATAGCCCTTGAGCATTTCTTTCATGCAACATGGCTGTCACTGGCAAGGCCAAAATTTGTTGCCCATTTGTTGGCCCAGAATTTGCTAAACCATTTCAGAGTGCAAATGGAAGTCAAACCCATTGCGACAGACATGGAGTCATGTTCAGGACAGATATCCTTCTATTAGTCAATTCATGGTTTTTGTTTAAAATGGTCTGGTTTACTCATGTACTTCACGAACGGTTCACTAATGTCTTTCAGGGAAAGAAATCTGCCATCCTCACCTGGTCTGGCCTACATGCGACTCCAGACCCACAGCGATGTGGTTGACACTCAACTGTCCTCTGAAATGGAGAAAGTGAGGACTGCAGATGCTGGAGATCAGAGCTGAAAATGTGTTGCTGGAAAAGCGCAGCAGGTCAGGCAGCATCCAAGGAGCAGGAGAATCGACGTTTCGGGCATGAGCCCTTCTTCAGGAAACGCCTCTGAAATGGCCCATCAAGCCACTCAGATCAAGTGCCACTTAAGATGGGCAATAAATTCTGGCCAGCCAGTGACACCCACTCCAACAAGTGAATTTAAAAAACAGATCAATACCAAGAATGCCTTTTGTGCTCCACGTGAATTGGTTGAATTTAACCTTTGCCTTTGGTGGATTGGGTGGGATTTGAACCCACAGCAGCTGGTTTACTAGCCCAGTGATCTGACCACAGCACCACTACCTCCACATATTACCCTGCTTAACCCTCCGTTAGGTTTTTGCAAGCAAAATGTCATTTGTGGGTTGGGTGTGTCACTAGCTAGGCCAGCATTTATTGTCCATTCCTAACTGACCAGAGGACAGTTAAGAGTCAACCATATTACTGTGGGCCTGCAGACAAATATAGGCCAGACCATTTCTTTCCCTAAAAAGCATTAGTGAACCAGATGGGTTTTTACAATTGGCAGTGGTTACATAGGCACCATTAGGTAGGCTCTCTGTATTCCAGAATTCAAATGTCATCATCTACCATGAATTGAATCCATGTTCCCCAGAGCATTGGGCTAGTAGCATTATCATTCCACCACTGTCACCTTACAAAGGTCAACTGAATCACAACTTTTTCTTCTGACCTCCAGGAAATGGAGGTTCAATCCATTCATCATAGGATCCTTACTGTGTGGGAGTAGGCCATTTGGCCCATCTCATCTGCATCAACTATTTGAAGAACATCTCACCCAATTGCTGTCACCCTTCACTTCCTACCGCTAATACTTTACACTTAACCTGCACATCTTTGGACTATGGGAGGAAACCACAGCACCTGGAGGTAACCCACACATTTCAGAGGAGAAAGTGCAAACTCCACACAGACAGTTGCCTGACAATGGAATTGAACCTGGGCCCTGACGCTGTGAGGCAGCAGTGCTAACTACTGAACCACTCTGCCATCCCATCAATCCATTCTTGTTGGATATAGCTCACTGGGAGCATGTTCTTTTGCCTGAAGCATTGAAACCTGGGATATCCTCTGGCCTCACAGCTTGCTGTAAGCAGACAGTGCAGGCAAGTCAACTTTGAAACATCTCTTTCTCATTCAACATAATTTCCTGAGTAAATTATCCAACATTGCTGATTGAAGGATCTTGCTGTGTGGTTGCTGCTCCACTCCCTATGTTAGGACACTTCAAAAGTTATTAATTGTCTGTAACATGCTTTAGGACACCTTGAGGTCAGAGAAGCTGCGATATAAATAATGATATGGAAGACCCGGTGTTGGACTGGGGTGGACAAAGTTAAAAATCACACAACACCAGGTTATAGTGGGAGACGACATGGGACGGGATGTCACTAGGCACACGGACAAACAAGATGGCCGCTGAGCCATAGGATGGCCACTTGACACACAAGATAGCCACCAGAGCGCACTATGGAGAGAGTCAGCAGAGCAACCACAGACACTGCCTGGGGTCACCAGAATGCCAGCACAATGCAGTCACAACCCAGTTGATTAGTTTAAGGTGGGTGGGGAGACAATATGGATGAGTAAAGCACACTGCCTGCTGAAGTGTCTGGGTCCAGCCAACACCTTTGACAGAAATGCCAACAGTTTGATACGGACTCAATACAGAATGATAATAGCCAGGGCTGCAGAAATCATTGCTTTCAGGAAGAGCGATTACTACCCATTACTACAGAAATGGACTTCCACACAGACATTGGAACTGACAATGTCTGCGCTGAAACTGACAACGACAACACTGAAATTAACAAAGGATGCGTTGGAACTGACAATGACTACTTCAAAACTATCAACGATTCTGCAATGTTTACAATAAACAAACTATGTTACAAAGACAATGACCTCATCACTGACGTATTGAATTACAAAATGTATAAAAGTGTCTTGACATGTGCTCTGTCTGGGCTGAGAGAAGACTCGCAGCTGGCCACTGTGCTGTTGGTATCTTTCCCTGCCCAGAGCTCCGGTATTTCCTTGTACAATAGATTCCGTCATTGAACCCCGAATCTGAATCCGAGGCTGGTGATTTTCCCCACAACATAGTCCAACAGGTTTATTTGGAAGTACTAGCATGCATCACACTCACACGCAAGCTTGCACACATGCACACACTCTCTCACATGCACTCACACACATACACAAACATACACACTCTCACATGCACTCACACACACAAGCACACACTCTCACATGAGTTCACACACACACAAACACACTCACATGCATTCATACACACACAAACACAAACTCTCATATACACCCACACAAACACACACTCTCTCACATGCAGTCACACACATGCACAAACACACACTCTCTCACATGCAGTCACACACACACAAACACACACTCTCACATGCACTCACACACACTCTCATACACACTCACACAAACACACTCTCTCACATGCACTCACACACACACACAAACACACACTCTAATGTACACTCACACAAACACACACTCTCTCACATACACAAACACACACCCTCCCACATACACTCACACTCACACAAACACACACTCTCCCACATGCACTCACACTCACACACAAATACACACTCTCTCACACGTACTCACACACACACAAACACACACTCTCATATACACTCACACAAACACATACTCTCTCATATACACTCACACTCACACACACAAACACACACTCTCACATACACACACACACTCTCTCACATACACTCACACATACAAATGCACACTCTCACACACACTCACACTCACACAAACACACACTCTCCCACGTGCACTCACACTGACACACAAACACACTCTCCCACATGCACTCACACACACAGAAACACACACTCACACTCACACAAACACACACTCTCCCACATGCACTCACACTCACACAAACACACACCCTCCCACATACACTCACACTCACACAAACACACACTCTCCCACATGCATTCACACTCACACACAAACACACACTCTCCCACATGCACTCACACACACACAAACACACACTCTCTCACACGCACTCATACACAAACACACACTCTCATATACACTCACACAAACATATACTTTCTCACATATGTCACACTCACACACCCAAACACACACTCTCACATGCACTCACACACACACAAACACACACTCTCTCACATGTACTCACACACAAGCACACACACAGTCACACACATACAGACAAACACACACTCTCCCACATGCACTCACATTCACACTCACACATTCTCTCTCTCTCTCCCCGCATACATACACACATATACACTGTAAGTCTATGGGGTGAATTTGTATTTGCAGAATTATATTTACAGATACATTTGATTTTGCTCAAAAAATGCACAATCTGCAGGCAGTCAATCCATATAATGGATTCCAGTCAATGTAGACAGTCAATCCATATAATATTTTGTAAATTCCACTTTGGAAATATAACCAGTCTGAATTAAGATTGGGATACAGACAGAGTCTGACCTCACACCTTTAAGGCATTGTATGAGCTGAGATGTCACCTTTCTTTTATAAAACCTTAACTTATCTTGAGAATATGACTTAAAAGAAGTTCTGGGATTTACATATTAAAGAACCGAAACCTGTAACCCATTCTAAAAGATGAAAGACTTAACAACAATCAGGGTTTGTTAAATATATCATTTTACTTGCATGACACTGTAATCTTATGCTATAAGTTCTGTGTCTTTTGGACCTGGTCCACTACCACCTATGAAGGAGCTGTGCTCCGAAAGCTAGTGCAACCACATAAACCTGTTGGACCATAACCTGGTGTTAAGTGATTTTTAACTGTATAAATAAGTCTTTCTTTCTGCATAAGAACAGTTGCATTTTGGGCTATACGCTCACCCACAGTGGGTGGCTCAGTAGTTAACACTGCTACTTCACAGCACCAGGAACTCAGCTTTGATTCTAGCCTTGGATGATGGCCTGTGTGGAGACTGTATGTTCTCCCTGTGTCTGCATGGGTTCTTTCCACAATCTAAAAATGTGCAGATTAGGTGGGGTGACCATGCTAAATTGCCCATAGCATCCAGGGCTGTGTAGGTCAGGTGGATTAGCCATTTGGAAATGCAGGGTTACAGAGCTAGGGTGGAATGCTCTTCAGAGGGTTGGTATGGACCCAATGTGCCTGCTTCCACACTGTAGGGATTCTATGATTCCACAAAGCTATCAGCTCCTTAACGTAGCCTGGATGTTCCAGTTTTTTGTTAGCATATGGCCGGTCTCCAACAACAACAGCAAACTTAGACTTCTGTAGCATCTTCTACTCACTAACATGGCTGAAGGGCCTTCACTGAAAGATACATTGGACAAAATTTGACTCCGAACCACAGAGGGCGATATCCAGAGAGGTGATCAACAGACAGGCAGGGTCTGAAGAAGCCTGTCAAAGGACAGACAGGAGGGGAGATTGAGTAAGAACCTTGGGTCTAAGCTGCTCAAGTAATGGTGGCCAGTGTTGAAAATGGAGGGTGAATGAGGGGTCAGAATAAGCGGAGTGAAGAACTGCCGGAGAGTTGTAGGGCTGGAGGAGGCCAAAGAGATAGGGGAGGGCTGTATTCATTGTAATGTAGTCTGTTCTGAAGAGCATCTGGGCTTCGGGAGAGCAGACCTCCAGCTGGTCTTTGTTAGTCAAAGTTCTGAAGAATTTTGCGATATGAATCACGCAAAGGCATCGCTTTGAAGGGGAGCAGAAAACATCCCTACTAACGATCACAATTATCACAGAGTTCAGGCATTCAGACAATTCATTTATTTCCAAACATTTAACTCCATTCTATTCCAAAGCTCTTTAAATATGATTTTTTATTTATTCTGTATTTGCCCCACACCCAATAACATTCCCACCACTGTCGCAGGGACAGAACAGATCAAATGAACCTCAAAAGGGCTTTTCCTCACAGAGTGCTGAATCAGATGAATTCTGCAGTCAGTGAAATGTGGTGGATGGTGGGGGCGGTTCAAAAGCTTCATTGAAATTCGACATGTGTTGATGTGGGGGAGTGTAATATTTCTTCAGGCCTGGTGTTGGGTGTATGGGGGGGGGGGGGGGGGTGGGTTGGAGTCAGTGGTGGTGTGTTGGTAGGTAGAAGAGCCTCCCAAATTTATCCCAAATCCGTTAAATAAAACAATATTTGGAACAGAGTTTTCCATTCACTAAGTCACTTAAAGTGCCTCACTCCAAAACACTAGGCAGGGCTGTTTGGTATTTTCATACAAAAACAAATCCCCTCTGTCCCCAGAGGCTGGGAGGCCATGAGCAAGCAAAATTGATGTGTGTTTGTGTGTGTATGTGAATGAGTGTATGTCTGTATGTGTGTGAGTGTGTGCATGTGAATGTGTGTGCGTGTATGAGTGTTTGTGTGAATGTGTGTGTGTTTGTGTGAACGCATATGTGTATGAGAATATATATGTGAGAATGTGTGTATGAATTTGTGTTTGTGTGATTATGTGTGCATGTGTGTGTGAGTAAATGTGAATATCTGTGAATGCGTGTGCAAGAATGCGTGTGTGCGTGTGTGTGTGTGCGTGTGTTTGTGGTGAATGTGAATGTCTGTGAAGTGTGCATGTGTGTATGTGAATGTGTGTGTGAGAATGTATGTGTGAGTGTACAAAGTTAAAAATCACACAACACCAGGTTATAGTCCAACAGGTTTAATTGGAAGCACACTAGCTTTCGGAGCGCCGCTCCTTCATCAGGTGATAGTGGCACAGAATTTATAGCAAAAATTTACAGTGTGAGGTAACTGAAATTATACATTGAAAAATATCTTGATTGTCTGTTGAGTCTTTCATCTGTTAGAATACAGTGATAGTTTCACTTCTTTCACGTGTAAATCACAAAACCTTTTTTTTAAAAAGGTTGCATTCTTAGGTTAGCTGTAACAATGGATGTTAGCTAGACAATATGTTGAAGGTGTTAGCCCCCTGTGTTCTCTGTCTATTCTAATTCTAATCTAAAAAGTGAGATAACAGAGTTATCTGTGGGGTGAATTTGTACTTGCAGAGTTACGTTGTACTTTGCTCAAAAACTGCATGAATTCATGTAAAAATCTGTTATCTCACTTTTTAGATTAGAATCAATCTAAACATCATTTGTCTGTGTTACAATCGAGCCCTCCACAATCACCTGATGAAGGAGCATCGCTCCGAAAGCTAGTGTGTTTCCAATTAAACCTGTTGGACTATAACCTGGTGTTGTGTGATTTTTAACTTTAAAAAAAAGGTTTTGTGATTTACACATGAAAGAAGCGAAACTATCACTGTATTCTAACAGATGAGAGACTCAACAGACAATCAAGATATTTTCAATGTATAATTTCAGTTACATCACACTGTAAATATTTGCTATAAATTCTGTGCCTTGGAATTGTGCCCTCCACTATCACCTGATGAAGGAGTGGCACTCCGAAAGCTGGTGTGCTTCCAATTAAACCTGTTGGACTATAACCTGGTGTTGTGTGATTTTTAACTATGTACACCCCAGTCCAACACCGGCATCTCCAAATCATGTGTGAGTGTGTGTGTGTGTGAGAGAGAGAGAGAATGTCTGTGAATGTGTGCATGTGTGTATGTGAATGTGTGTGTAAGAATGTGGGTATGTGTGTGTAAAGTTAAAAATCAGACAACACCAGGTTATAGTCCAACAGGTTTATTTGGAAGCACTAGCTTTCAGAGCGCTGCTCCTTCATCACAACCATCTGATGAAGGAGCGGGGCTCCGAAAGCTAGTGCTTCCAAATAAACCTGTTGGACTATAACCTGGTGTTGTGTAATTTTTAACTTTGTATGTGTGTGTGTGTCCTTTAATATACAAAGTTGTTCACTCACTGACCAAGGAGTCGTAAAGTCATAAGACCATAAGACATGGGAGCAGAAATTAGGCCATTCAGCCCACCAAATCTGCTCCAACATTCAATCATGATTGATAAGTTTCTCAACCTCATTCTCCCACTTTCTCCCCGTAGCCCTTGATCCCCTTGATACACAAGAACCTGTCTACCTAATGCTCAAGTGACCTGGCCTCCGCAGCCTTCTGTGGGAATGAAGTCCTTAGACTCACCACTCTCTGGCTGAAGAAGTCTTTGTTTATCTCCGTTTTAAAACATCTTCTCTTTACCCTGAGGCTGTGCCCTCGTGTCCGAGTCTCTCCTACCAATGGAAACTTCTTCCCAACCTCTACTCTGCCCAGGCAATTCAGTATTCTAAATGTTTCAATTGGAGCCCCCTTCATCCTTCTAAACTTCATTGAGTATAGACCCAGAGTCCTCAAACATTCCTAACATGTTAAGCTTTTCACACCTGGGACGATTCTTCTGAACCTCCTCTGGAACCTGCTTCAGGGTCAGTACATCTTTCCTGAGATATGGGGCCCAAAACTGCACGTGAGTTATAGAGCTGTACAGCCCAGAAACAGACCATTCAGTCCAACTCCTCCATGCCAACCACATATCCTAAATTAATCTAGTCCCATTTGCCAGCACTTGGCCCATGTACCTCTAATACCTTCCTATTCAAGTACACATCCAGATGCCTTTTAAATGCTGTAATTGTACCAGCCTCCATTACTTCCTCTGGCAGCTCATTCCATACACACACCACCATGTGCTTGAACCCCCTTGGTTCCTTTTAAATCTTTCCCCTCTCACCTTCAACCTACGTTTTCTAGTTTTGGACTTACTGACCCTGAGGAAAAGATCTCATCTATTTACCTTATCTATGCCCCTCATCATTTTATAAACCTCTATAAAGTCACCCCTCAGCCTCCAACACTCCAGGAAAAATAGCCCCAGTCTATTCAGCCTCTCTATAGCTCAAACCCTTCAACCCTGTCAACAATCTTATAAATCTTTTCTGAACACTTTATCTCAATAAAACAGATAATCAAAAAAAAAACACTCTACTCATTACTGTATATTTACAAAAAAAACACTTTACTCACTACTGTATATTTACAAAAAAAACACTTTACTCACGACTGTATATTTACAAAATCACTCTACTCACTACTGTATATTTACAAAAAAAACACTTTACTCACTACTGTATATTTACAAAAAAACACTTTACTCACTACTGTATATTTACAAAATCACTCTACTCACTACTGTATATTTACAAAAAAAACACTTTACTCACTACTGTATATTTACAAAATCACTCTACTCACTACTGTATATTTACAAAAAAACACTTTACTCACTACTGTATATTTACAAAAAAAACACTTTACTCACTACTGTATATTTACAAAATCACTCTACTCACTACTGTATATTTACAAAAAAACACTTTACTCACTACTGTATATTTACAAAAAAAACACTTTACTCACTACTGTATATTTACAAAAAACTACTATTCACTACTGTATATTTACAAAAAAAACACTTTATTCACTACTGTATATTTACAAAAAAACACTTTACTCACGACTGTATATTTACAAAATCACTCTACTCACTACTGTATATTTACAAAAAAAACACTTTATTCACTACTGTATATTTACAAAAAAACATTACTCACTACTGTATATTTACAAAAACTACACTTTACTCCCTACTGTATATTTACAAAAAACTACTATTCACTACTGTATATTTACAAAAAAACACTTTACTCACTACTGTATATTTACAAAAAACTACTATTCACTACTGTATATTTACAAAAAAACACTTTACTCACTACTGTATATTCACAAAAAAACCACTACTCGCTACTGTATATTCACAAAAAAACCACTACTCGCTACTGTATATTTACAAAAAACACTCTACTCACTACTGTACATTTACAAAAAAAACACTATTCACTACTGTATATTCACAAAAAAAACACTTTACTCACTACTGTATATTTACAAAAATACACTTTACTCACTACTGTATATTTACAAAAAAACCACTACTCGCTACTGTATATTTACAAAAAAACACTCTACTCACTACTGTACATTTACAAAAAAACACTATTCACTACTGTATATTCACAAAAAAACACTTTACTCACTACTGTATATTTACAAAAATACACTTTACTCACTACTGTATATTCACAAAAAAACCACTACTCGCTACTGTATATTTACAAAAAAACACTCTACTCACTACTGTATATTTACAAAAAAAACATGACTCACTACTGTATATTCACATAAAAACACATTACTCACTACTGTATATTTACAAAAAAACATGACTCACTACTGTATATTCACAAAAAAACACATTACTCACTACTGTATATTTACAAAAAAACATGACTCACTACTGTATATTCACAAAAAAACACATTACTCACTACTGTATATTTACAAAAAAACATGACTCACTACTGTATATTCACAAAAAAACACTTTACTCACTACTGTATATTTACAAAAATACACTTTACTCACTACTGTATATTCACAAAAAAAACACTACTCGCTACTGTATATTTACAAAAAAACACTCTACTCACTACTGTATATTTACAAAAAAACATGACTCACTACTGTATATTCACAAAAAAACACTTTACTCACTACTGTATATTTACAAAAATACACTTTACTCACTACTGTATATTCACAAAAAAACCACTACTCGCTACTGTATATTTACAAAAAAACACTTTCCTCACTACTGTATATTTACAAAAAATACACTTTACTCACTACTGTATATTTACAAAAAACTACTATTCACTACTGTATATTTACAAAAAAACACTTTACTCACTACTGTATATTTACAAAAAATACACTTTACTCACTACTGTATATTTACAAAAAAACATGACTCACTACTGTATATTTACAAAAAAACACTCTACTCACTACTGTCTATTTACAAAAAACCACTACTCACGACTGTATATTTACAAAAATACACTTTACTCACTACTGTATATTTACAAAAATACACTTTACTCACTACTCTATATTTACAAAAAACTACTATTCACTACTGTATATTTACAAAAAAACACTTTACTCACTACTGTATATTTACAAAAAACCACTATTCACTACTGTATATTTACAAAAAAAACACTTTACTCACTACTGTATATTTACAAAAATACAATTTACTCACTACTGTATATTCACAAAAAAACCACTACTCGCTACTGTATATTTACAAAAAAACACTCTACTCACTACTGTATATTTACAAAAAAACATGACTCACTACTGTATATTCACAAAAAAACACTTTACTCACTTCTGTATATTTACAAAAAAACATGACTCACTACTGTATATTCACAAAAAAACACATTACTCACTACTGTATATTTACAAAAAAACATGACTCACTACTGTATATTCACAAAAAAACACTTTACTCACTACTGTATATTTACAAAAAAAATGACTCACTACTGTATATTCACAAAAAAACACTTTACTCACTACTGTATATTTACAAAAAACTACTATTCACTACTGTATATTTACAAAAAAAACACTTTACTCACTACTGTATATTCACAAAAAAACACTCTACTCACTACTGTATATTTACAAAAAAACACTTTACTCACTACTGTATATTCACAAAAAAACACTTTACTCACTACTGTATATTTACAAAAAACTACTATTCACTACTGTATATTTACAAAAAAAACACTTTACTCACTACTGTATATTTACAAAAAACTACTATTCACTACTGTATATTTACAAAAAAAACACTTTACTCACTACTGTATATTCACAAAAAACACTCTACTCACTACTGTATATTTACAAAAAAACACTTTACTCACTACTGTATATTCACAAAAAAACACTCTACTCACTACTGTATATTTACAAAAAAAACTTTACTCACTACTGTATATTTACAAAAAAACACTCTACTCACTACTGTATATTCACAAAAAAAACACTTTACTCACTACTGTATATTCACAAAAAAACACTCTACTCACTACTGTATATTTACAAAAAAACATGACTCACTACTGTATATTTACAAAAAAAACACTCTACTCACTACTGTATATTTACAAAAAAACATGACTCACTACTGTATATTTACAAAAAAAACACTTTACTCACTACTGTATATTTACAAAAAATACACTTTACTCACTACTGTATATTTACAAAAACTACTATTCACTACTGTATATTTACAAAAAAAACACTTTACTCACTACTGTATATTCACAAAAAACCCACTACTCGCGACTGTATATTTACAAAAAAACACTTTCCTCACTACTGTATATTTACAAAAATACACTTTACTCACGACTGTATATTTACAAAAAACTACTATTCACTACTGTATATTTACAAAAAAAACACTTTACTCACGACTGTATATTTACAAAAAAACATGACTCACTACTGTATATTCACAAAAAAACACTCTACTCACTACTGTATATTTACAAAAAAACACTTTCCTCACTACTGTATATTTACAAAAAACTACTATTCACTACTGTATATTTACAAAAAATACACTTTACTCACTACTGTATATTTACAAAAAAACATGACTCACTACTGTATATTTACAAAAAAACACTCTACTCACTACTGTCTATTTACAAAAAACCACTACTCACGACTGTATATTTACAAAAATACACTTTACTCACTACTGTATATTTACAAATATACACTTTACTCACTACTCTATATTTACAAAAAACCACTATTCACTACTGTATATTTACAAAAAAACACTTTACTCACTACTGTATATTTACAAAAAACCACTATTCACTACTGTATATTTACAAAAAAAACACTTTACTCACTACTGTATATTTACAAAAATACAATTTACTCACTACTGTATATTCACAAAAAAACCACTACTCGCTACTGTATATTTACAAAAAAACATGACTCACTACTGTACATTCACAAAAAAACACTTTACTCACTACTGTATATTTACAAAAAAACATGACTCACTACTGTATATTCACAAAAAAACACATTACTCACTACTGTATATTTACAAAAAAACATGACTCACTACTGTATATTTACAAAAAAACATGACTCACTACTGTATATTCACAAAAAAAACACTTTACTCACTACTGTATATTTACAAAAAAACATGACTCACTACTGTATATTCACAAAAAAACACATTACTCACTACTGTATATTTACAAAAAAACATGACTCACTACTGTATATTCACAAAAAAACACATTACTCACTACTGTATATTTACAAAAAAACATGACTCACTACTGTATATTCACAAAAAAACACTTTACTCACTACTGTATATTTACAAAAATACACTTTACTCACTACTGTATATTCACAAAAAAAACACTACTCGCTACTGTATATTTACAAAAAAACACTCTACTCACTACTGTATATTTACAAAAAAACATGACTCACTACTGTATATTCACAAAAAAACACTTTACTCACTACTGTATATTTACAAAAATACACTTTACTCACTACTGTATATTCACAAAAAAACCACTACTCGCTACTGTATATTTACAAAAAAACACTTTCCTCACTACTGTATATTTACAAAAAATACACTTTACTCACTACTGTATATTTACAAAAAACTACTATTCACTACTGTATATTTACAAAAAAACACTTTACTCACTACTGTATATTTACAAAAAAACACTCTACTCACTACTGTATATTCACAAAAAAACACTTTACTCACTACTGTATATTTACAAAAAACTACTATTCACTACTGTATATTTACAAAAAAAACACTTTACTCACTACTGTATATTCACAAAAAAACACTCTACTCACTACTGTATATTTACAAAAAAAACACTTTACTCACTACTGTATATTCACAAAAAAACACTCTACTCACTACTGTATATTTACAAAAAAACACTTTACTCACTACTGTATATTCACAAAAAAACACTCTACTCACTACTGTATATTTACAAAAAAACATGACTCACTACTGTATATTTACAAAAAAAACACTCTACTCACTACTGTATATTTACAAAAAAACATGACTCACTACTGTATATTTACAAAAAAAACACTTTACTCACTACTGTATATTTACAAAAAAAACACTTTCCTCACTACTGGATATTTACAAAAAATACACTCTACTCACTACTGTATATTTACAAAAAATACACTTTACTCACTACTGTATATTTACAAAAAACTACTATTCACTGCTGTATATTTACAAAAAAAACACTTTACTCACTACTGTATATTCACAAAAAAACACTCTACTCACTACTGTATATTTACAAAAAAAACACTTTACTCACTACTGTATATTCACAAAAAAACACTCTACTCACTACTGTATATTTACAAAAAAACATGACTCACTACTGTATATTTACAAAAAAACACTTTACTCACTACTGTATATTTACAAAAAAACACTCTACTCACTACTGTATATTTACAAAAAAACATGACTCACTACTGTATATTTACAAAAAAAACACTTTACTCACTACTGTATATTTACAAAAAATACACTTTACTCACTACTGTATATTTACAAAAACTACTATTCACTACTGTATATTTACAAAAAAAACACTTTCCTCACTACTGTATATTTACAAAAATACACTTTACTCACGACTGTATATTTACAAAAAACTACTATTCACTACTGTATATTTACAAAAAAACACTTTACTCACGACTGTATATTTACAAAAAAACATGACTCACTACTGTATATTCACAAAAAAACACTCTACTCACTACTGTATATTTACAAAAAAACACTTTCCTCACTACTGTATATTTACAAAAAACTACTATTCACTACTGTATATTTACAAAAAATACACTTTACTCACTACTGTATATTTACAAAAAATACACTTTACTCACTACTGTATATTTACAAAAAAACATGACTCACTACTGTATATTTACAAAAAAACACTCTACTCACTACTGTCTATTTACAAAAAACCACTACTCACGACTGTATATTTACAAAAATACACTTTACTCACTACTGTATATTTACAAATATACACTTTACTCACTACTCTATATTTACAAAAAACTACTATTCACTACTGTATATTTACAAAAAAACACTTTACTCACTACTGTATATTTACAAAAAACCACTATTCACTACTGTATATTTACAAAAAAAACACTTTACTCACTACTGTATATTTACAAAAATACAATTTACTCACTACTGTATATTCACAAAAAAACCACTACTCGCTACTGTATATTTACAAAAAAACACTCTACTCACTACTGTATATTTACAAAAAAACATGACTCACTACTGTACATTCACAAAAAAACACTTTACTCACTACTGTATATTCACAAAAAAACACTCTACTCACTACTGTATATTTACAAAAAAACACTTTACTCACTACTGTATATTCACAAAAAAACACTTTACTCACTACTGTATATTTACAAAAAACTACTATTCACTACTGTATATTTACAAAAAAGACGCTTTACTCACTACTGTATATTCACAAAAAAACACTCTACTCACTACTGTATATTTACAAAAAAACACTTTACTCACTACTGTATATTCACAAAAAAACACTCTACTCACTACTGTATATTTACAAAAAAACACTTTACTCACTACTGTATATTCACAAAAAAACACTCTACTCACTACTGTATATTTACAAAAAAAACACTTTACTCACTACTGTATATTCACAAAAAAACACTCTACTCACTACTGTATATTTACAAAAAAACATGACTCACTACTGTATATTTACAAAAAAAACACTCTACTCACTACTGTATATTTACAAAAAAACATGACTCACTACTGTATATTTACAAAAAAAACACTTTACTCACTACTGTATATTTACAAAAAAAACACTTTCCTCACTACTGGATATTTACAAAAAATACACTCTACTCACTACTGTATATTTACAAAAAATACACTTTACTCACTACTGTATATTTACAAAAAACTACTATTCACTACTGTATATTTACAAAAAAAACACTTTACTCACTACTGTATATTCACAAAAAAACACTCTACTCACTACTGTATATTTACAAAAAAAACACTTTACTCACTACTGTATATTCACAAAAAAACACTCTACTCACTACTGTATATTTACAAAAAAACATGACTCACTACTGTATATTTACAAAAAATACACTTTACTCACTACTGTATATTTACAAAAAATACACTTTACTCACTACTGTATATTTACAAAAAACTACTATTCACTACTGTATATTTACAAAAAATACACTTTACTCACTACTGTATATTTACAAAAAACTACTATTCACTACTGTATATTTACAAAAAAAACACTTTACTCACTACTGTATATTCACAAAAAAACACTCTACTCACTACTGTATATTTACAAAAAAAACACTTTACTCACTACTGTATATTCACAAAAAAACACTTTACTCACTACTGTATATTTACAAAAAAACGTGACTCACTACTGTATATTTACAAAAAATACACTTTACTCACTACTGTATATTTACAAAAAATACACTTTACTCACTACTGTATATTTACAAAAAACTACTATTCACTACTGTATATTTACAAAAAATACACTTTACTCACTACTGTATATTTACAAAAAACTACTATTCACTACTGTATATTTACAAAAAAACACTTTACTCACTACTGTATATTCACAAAAAAACACTTTACTCACTACTGTATATTTACAAAAAAAACACTTTACTCACTACTGTATATTTACAAAAAAACATGACTCACTACTGTATATTCACAAAAAAACATGACTCACTACTGTATTTTTACAAAAAATACACTTTACTCACTACTGTATATTTACAAAAAATACACTTTACTCACTACTGTATATTTACAAAAAAACATGACTCACTACTGTATATTTACAAAAAAAACACTTTACTCACTACTGTATATTTACAAAAAACCACTACTCACGACTGTATATTTACAAAAATACACTTTACTCACTACTGTATATTTACAAAAAAACACTTTACTCACTACTCTATATTTACAAAAAACTACTATTCACTACTGTATATTTTAAAAAAAAACACTTTACTCACTACTGTATATTTACAAGAAACCACTTTTCACTACTGTATATTTACAAAAAAAACACTTGACTCACTACTGTATATTTACAAAAATACACTTTACTCACTACTGTATATTTACAAGAAACCACTACTCACGACTGTATATTTACAAAAAAACCCACTTTACTCACTACTGTATATTTACAAAAATACACTTTACTCACTACTGTATATTTACAAGAAACCACTTTTCACTACTGTATATTTACAAAAAAAGCAGTAAGCCTACACTTTAAAGAAGTGGTGGGTGGAAGCTGGCTGTACAACACTACAAGTAAGATTTGCATTTATAGAGCACCTTTCATGAACATATGAACAAAAGTAGGCCACTTGGCCTTTAGAACCTGTTCTGCCATTCATGAGGTGGAGGTGCTGGTGTTGGACTGGGGTGGACAAAGTTAAAAATCACACAGCACCAGGTTATAGTCCAACAGGTTTATTTGGAAGCACTAGCTTTTGGGGAGCGCTGCTCTTTCATCAGATAGAAGGAGCATTACTCTGAAAGCTAGTGTTTCCAAATAAATGTGTTGGATGATAACCTGGTGTGTTGTGATTTTTAACTTCTGCCATTCAGTAAGATCATGGCTGCTCTGATTTTTACGCTGAACTCTACATTGCTGCATATTCCTGAAAATCTTTCATTCCCTTTGTCATCAAGAGTCTATTCACATCTGACTTAAAAATATTTAAAGGTTCTGCAACCACTGTCTTTTGAAGAAGGGAATTCCAAAGACACTCAAACTCAGAGAGAGAAAGAAGTGTTTTCTCATCTTTGTTTTAAAAGGGTGACTCTCTTATTTTAAAACTAGGACACTTAGTTCTAGATTCTCCGACATCATCTTCTTGGTGTAGTCCTCTCAGGATCTTAGATTCAAGAGTGTGGTGTTGGAAAAGCACAGCAGGTCAGGCAGCATCCGAGGAGCAGGAGAATCGATGTTTTGGGCATAAGTTCTTCATCATGTTGATCAGAAATGGTTACTCAGGATCTTAGGTATTTCAATTAAGTTACCTTGGATTCTTTGAAACTTCAGAGAGTACAGGCCAGGCCTGCCTAGTCTTTCTTCACAGAGCAATTCACTCATTCCAGGTATTAGGCTCGGAAACCGTTTCTGAACTGCTTCCAACACACTGACATCTCACAACCACAGAACATCCCAAATGCTTCACAGACAATGACGTACTGTTGGAGTTTAGGGGCAGTTTTAATGTTAGAAACACAGCAGCCAACTTGCACAAAGCAAGTTCCCACAAACGGCAATGTCATTATGACCAGATGGTTTGTGATGTTGTTTGAGGACACTGGATTAACCACCACCCCGGCTTTCCAGGGCATTCTTCAAAATTTTCTCTTATTCTCTTGTGGGACGTGAGTGTCAATGGTTGGTCAGCATTTAGTTGCTTGTCCCTAGTTGCCCTTGAGAAGGCGATAGTGAGCCTCCTTCTACAACTGCTGCAGTTCAATTCAAGATGATAGCAGAGTAACAGGGCTATGTGGGAACTCTTGCCCGGGGCTCACCCACTCTCGCCTGCTTTCCTTCTTTGTTTTTTTTCTCATGCTTCTGTGTCTTCTTCTATTTTATTTTCATTTTCCTTTTGTTTTTCTTCTTTCCTGTGGCGGGTTCTTTGGCAGCATCAGCAAGGCAGTGGGAGCAGTAGAGAGAGCAACTGTCGGAGGCAGAACTACTGCAGGAGAGCCAACTGCCCACCAAACGTCCCTCTCTCAAAGAAATTAGAAAACACTCTCTAGCAAAGGTACCTTTTCATGGGAAACATACTTTGAAGTAAAAAGGAAGAAGATGGCCCAGGGAGATCATCAACCAGAAGAGTGAAGACACAGAGGAAGACAGAGACTGTGTGCTTTTGAGATGAAGTTAATGTAATTTTAACAAGTGTTTTATTGGAACAGCCTATTTTTATAGAGTTGGACTCAGATAGTAAGTAGTTAAGAGAAAGGAGGGCTTAGATTTGTGAATAGTTCTTTTTTGTCTAATGTTCACTATTAGAGTTATAGAGTCATAGAGATATACAGCAGGGAAACAGACCCTTCCATCCAACCTGTCCGCGCTGACCAGATATCCGAACCCAATTTAATCCCACTTGCCAGCACCCGGCCCATATCCCTCCAAACCCTTCCGATTCATATACCTATCCAAATGCCTCTTAAGTGTTGCAATTGTACCAGCCTCCACCACTTCCTTTGGCAGCTCATTCCATACATGTACCATCCTCTGTGTGAAAACGTTGCCCCTTAGGTCTCCTTTATATCTTTTTCCTCTCACCCTAAACCTATGACCTCCAGTTCTGGACTCCCCAATCCCAGGGAAAAGACTGTGTCTATTTATCCTATCCATGCCCCTCATAATTTTGTAAACCTCTATAAGGTCACCCCTCAGCCACCAACGCTCCAAGGAAAATAGCCCCAGTCTGTTCAACCTCTCCCTATAGCTCAAATCCTCCAACCCTGGCAACATCCTTGTAAATCTTTTCTGAAACCTTTCAAGTTTCACAACATCTTTCCGATAGGAAGGAGACCAGAATTGCATGCAATATTCCAACAGTGGCCTAATCAATGTCCTGTACAGCCGCAACATGACCTCCCAACTCCTGTACTCAATACTCTGACCAATGAAGGAAAGCATACCAAACGCCTTCTTCACTATCCTATCTATGTGCGACTCCACTTTCAAGGTGCCATGAACCTGCACTCCAAGGTCTCTTTGTACAGCAACAGTCTCGAGGACCTTACCATTAAGTGTATAAGTCCTACTAAGATTTGCTTTCCCAAAATGCAGCACCTCGTATTTATCTGAATTAAACTCCATCTGCCACTTCTCAGCCCATTGGCCCATCTGGTCCAAATCCTGTTGTAATCTGAGGTAATCCTCTTCGCTGTCCACTAGACCTCCAATTTTGGTGTCATCTGCAAACTTACTAACTGTACCTCTTATGCTCGCATCCAAATCATTTATGTAAATGACAAAACGTAGAGGACCCAGCACCAATCGTTGTGGCACTCCACTGGTCACAGGCCTCCAGTCTGAAAAACAACCCTCCACCACCACCTTCTACCTTCTACCTTTGAGCCAGTTCTGCATCCAAATGGCTAGTTCTCCCTGTATTCCATGAGATCTAACCTTGCTAATCAGTCTCCCATGTGGAACCTTGCCAAATGCCTTACTGAAGTCCATATGGATCACATCTACTGCTCTGCCCTCGTCAATCCTCTTTGCTACTTCTTCAAAAACCTCAAGCAAGTTTGTGAGACATGATTTCCCATGCACAAAGCCATGTTGACTATCCCTTATCAGTCCTTGCTTTTCCAAATACATGTACACCCTGTCACTCAGGATTCCCTCCAACAACTTGCTCAACACTGAGGTCAGGCTCACTGGTCTATAGTTCCCTGACTTGTCTTTACCGCCCTTCTTAAACAGTGGCACCACGTTTGCCAACCTCCAGTCTTCCAGCACCTCACCAGTGACTATCGATGATACAAATATCTCAGCAAGAGGCCCAGCAATCACTTCTCTAGCTTCCCACAGAGTTCTCGGGTACACCTGATCAGGTCCTGGGGATTTATCCACCTTTAACCATTTCAAGACATCCAGCACTTCCTCCTCTGTAATCTGGACATTTTGCAAGATGTCACCATCTATTTCCCTATCTTCCATATCCTTTTCCACAGTAAATACTGATGCAAAATATTCATTTAGTATCTCCCCCATTTTCTGTGGCTCCACACAAAGTCCGCCTTGCTGATCTTTGAGGGGCCCTATTCTCTCCCTAGTTACCCTTTTGTCCTAAATATAGTTGTAAAAACCCTTTGGATTCTCCTTAATTCTATTTGCCAAAGCTATTTCATGTCCCCTTTTTGCCCTCCTGATTTCCCTCTTAAGTATACTCCTACTTCCTTTATACTCTTCTAAGGATTCACTCGATCTATCCTGTCTATACCTGACGTATGCTTCCTTCTTTTTCTTACCAAACGCTCAATTTCTTTAGTCATCCAGCATTCCCTATACCTACCAGCCTTCCCTTTCACCCTGACAGGAATATACTTTCTCTGGATTCTTGTTATCTCATTTTGAAGACTTCCCATTTTCCAGCCGTCCCTTTACCTGCGAACATCTGCCCCCAATCTGCTTTCAAAAGTTCTTGCCTAATACCGTCAAAATTAGCCTTTCTCCAATTTAGAACTTCAACTTTTAGATCTGGTCTATCCTTTTCCATCACGATTTTAAAACGAATAGAATTATGGTCGCTGGCCCCAAAGTGCTCTCCCACTGACACCTCAGTCACCTGCCCTGCCTTATTTCCCAAGAGTAGGTCACATTTTGCACCTTCTCTAGTAGGTACATCCACATATTGAATCAGAAAATTGTCTTGTACGCACTTAAGAAATTTCTCTTCATCTAAACCTTTAACACTATGGCAGTCCCAGTCGATGTTTGCAAAGTTAAAATCCCCGACCATAACTACCCTATTATTCTTACTGTTAGCTGAGATCTCCTTACAAGTTTGTTTCTCAATTTCCCTCTGATTATTATGGGATCTATAATACAATCCAAATAAGGTGATCATCCCTTTCTTATTTCTCTGTTCCACCCAAATAACTTCCCTGGATGGAATTCCGGGAATATCCTCCCTCAGCACAGCTGTAATGCTATCCCTTATCAAAAATGCCACACCCCTCCTCTCTTGCCTCCCTTTCTATCCTTCCTGTAGCATTTGTATCCTGGAACATTAAGCTGCCAGTCCTGCCCATCCCCGAGCCATGTTTCTGTAATTGCTATGATATCCCAGTCCCATGTTCCTAAACATGCCCTGAGTTCATCTGCCTTCCCTGTTAGACCCCTTGAGTTGAAATAAATGCAGTTTATTTTATTAGTCCTACCTTGTCCCTGCCTGCCCTGACTGTTTGACTCACTTCTGTTCTCAACTGTACCAGTCTCAGATCGACCTCTTTCCTTACTATCTCCCTGGGTTCCCCCCCCCCCCCCCCCCCCCCCGCCCCCCGAGCTTACTAGTTTAAATCCTCCCAAGCAGTTCTGGCAAATTGCCCTGCCAGTATATTAGTCCCCTTCCAATTTAGGTGCAATCCATCCTTCTTGTACTGTCACTTCTACCCCGAAAGAGATTCCAATGATCCAAAAATGTGAATCCTTCTTCCATATACCAGCTCCTCAGCCATGCATTCATCTGCTCTATCCTTCTATTCCTGCCCTCACTAGCTCATTGCACTGGGAGTAATCCAGATATTACTACCCTTGAGGACCTCCTTTTTAAATTTCCGCCTGGAGTTAACCCATCTATGTGACTGTATCTGAGACTTCCCCCCTTCCTATATCTGCCATCCATCACATACTATTGCTGTTACAAATTCCTCATTACATCTATCTGTCTCTCCAACCAATCTACTCGATCTGATAAGATTCGCATCCAACAGAATTTACGGCAGATATAATCCGCAGTAACTATTAAACTCTCTATAAACTCCCACCTCTGACAAGAAGTACATATCACTGCAAAGGCCATTTTTGCTCCTTCACAATCTACAGACCCAGAAAATAACACCGTCTTATTCCTCTAAAAAACACTGCCCCAGATTAAATTAAGAGTTATGGCTTATATTTTAAGGTTAATCAAGAGACTTATCTCCAAAAAACATATAATCAAGAAAGAACCCACTGTACTCACTAATACAGCCTTTCTCTTGGACAGACTTAAAACAACAATTAACTTACTTGATTCTGTGTTGTGAACTTCACCAAAACCAGATGCTCCAAGATTTTAGTTGTGAATTTCACTGTTTGTTAATTTTCCCAGATGCACTCCGATGCCCAGCGACACATGAATTCAAAAACAGCAAAGGCAATAACTGTGCAGGTGTTCTCTCTCTCTCTCTCCTGCACTTAGAAAGTGCAGAGACTCCTGGCTGCAGTGGGCCCCGAGTGGGGACTCCCAGTGTCATTGACACAACAGTGGACCTTGTGTGAGGTATTGCATTATGAGATATTGTGTTATAGATTATCTTTGTTAACTCACTCACCAGCTTGCTACATTCATGAATACCGGATTCCCATTCATTCGTTCATAACCTTTTACTAACCCATTACTTGCTATAACACAGTGTCAGTCACTCATTCATTAACCATGGTTCTGTAGTATCCAAATTTAAAAGTAAGCCTTTCAAACCCATTACTGCATTTCCACATCTTATCAGCCCTTGCTACAAGAAGTTTTTTACCTCTGAATAAATGCAGGATACACAACAATACCATCCCCATTAAGTCTCCACAAAACATTGTAATATTTATCAGCCCTCACCAACCATCTTCTGGACCTGAATAGATTAAGTATCTGTTAAGTACCTTTTAACTGGGTCATTATCCCTTTAGGTGAAAGTGAGGACAAGAGTGGTGCCAGTAAAGCACAGCAGGTTGGGCAGAATCCGAGGAGCAGGAGAATCAACGTTTTTGGCATAAGCCCTTCATCAGGCCTTTGCCTGAAACATTGACTTTCCTGATCCTTGGATGCCGCCTGACCTGCTGTGCTTTTCCAGTACCACACACTTGACTCATTATCCCTTTAAGCAAGTAACTGACAAAACAGTGCTTCCATGAAATTGCAGAATGAATGAAACTCATTCCAGCAAATAGTAAATAAATCTCACCACCCAGCTGCAGTAATCAGTTTAATATCTAGGGTGTAGGTTTGCTCGCTGAGCTGTAGGTTTGATATCCAGATGTTTCATTACCTGGCTAGGTAATTCTGTTGTTGCTCGTTGGATGCTGCCTGAACTGCTGTGCTCTTTCAGCACCACTAATCCAGTATTAGGTAATTCTGTTGTCCTACACTCGGATGTAAAAGCCACCATTTCGACTGGGACAACGGAGAGCTACAAACCTGCGTATACAGAAAACCGACAAACACTGACCAAATACTTAACTACACCAGCAACCATCCCAACACATACAAACGAAGCTGTATCAGAACACTATTCCGACGAGCCACCACACACTGCAGCACAGATGAACTTCGGAAAACAGATGAGAACCACTTATACAACGTATTCAAGAAGAACGGATACTCAAAAAATACAGTCCGCAGATTCCTCAAGAACAAACCACGACAAGCAGACCACACACAGCCAGAAACCCTAACCACCTTACCATACATCAAAGAAGTTTCAGAAATGACAGCCAGACTACTAAGACCCCTCGGAATCCTAGTAGCACACAAACCCACCAGCACTCACAAACAAAAACTAACAAACTTAAAAGACCCAGTACAACCCATGGACAAAACCAACGTCATCTACAAAATTCCATGCAAGGACTGCCACAAACACTACGTAGGACAAACAGGAAGAAAGTTAGCCACCAGGATACACAAACACCAGCTAGCCACAAAAAGACGCAACTCTCTCTCCCTCGTAGCCCTATACACGGAGGAAAAGAAACCACCATTTCGACTGGGACAACACATCTATCCTGGGACAGGCTAAGCAAAGACATGCCAGAGAATTCCTAGAGGCCTGGCACTCCAACCACAACGCCATAAACAAACACATAGATCTAGATACCATCTATCAACCCCTCAGAAAACAAACAGGAAATGACATCACCACATTTACTGACTTAAAAGACAAAAGGACTAACACCTCCTAATTATGCAAGAAGGACAGATATCCCATCAGAAGTAGCAGCCAGCGCTTAGCATCCTGCTTTAACCCATCTCCTGTCTCCCAGGACAGAAGCCCTTCAAACCTTAGTGTGCTAGTGATAATACATGTAACACCATACTAATGGAATTTTAATATGTGTAAGAACTGTCTATAAAGGGGCTCCTGTAAGGACTGTGTTTCAAGATTCTCTTGCTGCCTCAAACGTGTGCTGTGATTGCTGAATAAAAGAGGCTATTATCATTGCTCCCTGATTCCAGTCGGCTATTTGAACATGATCCTACACTGGGGATCCTGGTTGTGGGGTGAGTGTGGGTTCAATGGTGTTGGCGAGGTGCACTCAGCGGCAAAGAGATGGCGCCTAAAGTGGGGTGACTCCTACACTGGAGACTCTGACATAGGCAGCAGTGAGATGCTCTCTTTCAGTTACTGGAGGCTAGGTGCCAGCATGGACGGGATTGAAAAGACTATTACTCTGAGCTTTTTATTTCTTTACCTTTCTAATTTGTTCCTACGATCTGTAATGCTGGACTTTTTACTCCTTTACTTTTCTAAGAATTTGTTCTTACAAATCTATACCTTGGCACCTTGTGCATAAGTTGGCACTGTAATGAGGTGACTTGTAAACTTTTCAGTGTCTTCATTTGAGTACACATGGCAATAAAGCTAATTCAATTTAATTCAGTCCATCTGCTGCAGGTTGACCCACAATGCCCTGAGGGAGGGAATTCCAGGATTTTGACCCAGCGACAGTGAAGGAATGGCGATATATTTTCCAAGACAGGATTGTGAGTGGCTTGGAGGGAAATTTGCAGGGGCTGGTGTTTCTATATATCTGCTGCCCTGGTCTTTCAAGGTGGAAGTGGTTGTGTTTTAGAAGGTGCTGTCTGAGAATCTTTGGTGAATTTCTACAGTGCATCTTGTAGATAGTACACACTGTTGCTATTGAGCATCAGTGCTGGAGGGATTGGATGTTTATGAAGGTGTTGCCAGTCAAGCGGGCTGCTTTGGCCAGGATGATGCCAAGCTTCTTGAGCGTTGCCGGAGCTGCACCCATTCAGGCAAGTGAGGAGTACTCTAACACACTCCTGGCCTGTGTCTTGTAGATGGTGGACAGGCTTTAGGGAATGAGCAAGTGAATTATTCGCCAGAGGATGCCAAGCTTCTAACCTCTCTTATCGCCATTGTACTTACATGATTGTTCCAGTTCAGTTTCTGGTCAATGGTAATTCTCAGGATTTGGATCGCAGGGGATTCAACTATTTAATGTCATGGGATGTCAAGCAATGATAATTAGATTCTCTCTTATTAGAAATATCATTGCCTGGCATTTGTGTGGTATGAATGTTACTTGCCACTTGTCAGCCTTATGTTGTCCAGATCTTGCTGCATTTGAACATGGACTGTTTCAGTATCTGAAGAGTTGCGAATGGTGCTGAACATTATGTAATCATTGATGAAAATCCCAGCTTCTGACCTTATAATGGAGGGAAGGTCATTGATGAAGCAGCTGAAGATGGTTGAGCCTAGGAGCCTGAGGAACTCCTGCAGAGATGTTTGGGAGCTGAGATGACTGACCTCCAACAGAACCACCTCTCTCTTGCCAGGTAGGACTCCAATCAGCAATGATTCCCATTGATTCCAGTTTTGCTAGGGCTTTCTGATGGCTCTTGGTCAAGGGCTATCACTCTCAGCTCCCTTCTGGAATTCAGCTTTTTTGTCCATGTTTGAACCAAGGCTGTGATGAGATCAAGAACTGAGTGGCCCTGGCAGAACCCAAACTGGGCATCACTGAGCAGATTATTGCTGAGCAGGTGCTGCTTCATGGCACGATTGATAACACCTTCTATCACTTTACTGATGATTGAGAATAAATTGATAGAGCAGTAGTTGACTGGGTTGGATTTGTCCTGCTTTTTATGTGCAGGACATATTGAGGCAATTTTCCACATTGTTGGGTAGACGCCAGTGTGGCCACTGTACTGGGAGAGCTTGGCTAAGGGAACGGTAAGCTCTGGAGTCTTCAGTACAATTACCCGGACATTGTCATAGCCTTTGAAGCATCCAGTGCCTCCAAGCATTTCTTGATCTCATGTGGTGAGAATCGAATTGGCTGAAGATTAGTATCTGTGATGCTGGGGACCACTGGAGGTGGCCATGATGGATCATCCATTCAGCACTATTGGCTGAAGATTGCTGTGAATGCTTCAGCCTTATCTTTTGAACTGGTATGTTGGGCTTTTCCATCATTGACGATGGGGATATTTGTGGAGTCTCTTCCTCCAATGAGCTCTTTAATTGTCCACCACCATTCACGACTGGGTATGGCAGGACTGCAGAGCTTCAGTCTAATCCCTTGGCTGTGGGCTTGCTTAGCCCTATTGCTTGCTGTTTGGCATGCAAGTGGTCCTGTTTGATGGCTTCACTACTGATACCAGCTCATATCACGAGCTGGAGAGAAGGCTAAGGATTTGTTGGGAATTGTCGCATTTTAATTGTTTCTTCAATTATGCAGGGCCACTTAACGGCACCCTACCCAAACATAGAGATATCTAATCCTGCATTTACAGGCCCCCTGTTTTCCAATCAGATTGAGAGCCGATGCTCATCATGATATAGTTATAATGACGATGGATTCACAGCCAGAGACTAAAGCCTAACACTGTGGGAGGAGAGGGCACAAATCAAATCCTAATGTCGCAACAGGTATAATTTAAATTCAAATACTCCAGGAATTTTTAAGAAGTGTCAGTCATCATGGCCATGAAATTATCACAGATCACTGAAAAAAACAATCTTGTTCACTATTAGGGAAGGAACTCTGCCATTCTTACCTGGTCTGGATGACATGAGACTCCAGACTCACTGCAATGTGATTGACTCTGAGCTGCGCTCTGGACCATAAATACTGACCCAGCTAGTGACACCACATCTTAGAAACGAATAACTAAAAATCAGCACAGTATATGACTTGGAATGGGACTAGGACGCAATGGTGTTCCCACATATCTGCTGTTCTTGGCCTCCTGGGTGAAAGAGGCTGCGGATTGGGAAGATTCTGTTGTTGATGGGCAGCACGGTGGCTCAGTGGTTAGCACTACTGTCCCACAGCACCAGAGACCCAGGTTCAATTCCACCTTTGGGCGACTGTGTGGAGTTTACACATTCTCACCATGTATGCGTGAGATTCCTCTGGGTGCTCTGTTTCCTCCCACAGTCGAAAGATGTGCAGGTTAGGTGGATACTCCATGTTAAGTTGTCCCATAGTATCCAGGGATGTGTAGTTTGGGTGGATTAACCATGGGAGATAGGGGGATAAGTCTAGGTGGGATACTCTTTGGTGGGTTGGTATGGACTCAATGGGCTGAATGACCTGCTTCCTCACTGTAGAGATTCTGTGATTCTTTATGAAGCTAAGATGGGGGAGATGGAATTGTGATACAGATCAACCCTGATCTTACTGAAAGGTGACCTCACCTGACGAAGGAGCAGCACTCTGAAGCTTGTGATTGCAAATAAACCTGTTGGACTATAACTCGGTGTCGCCTGAAAGATAAAATAGTCTTGAGGGGCTGAATGGCCTCCTCCTGATCCTATGCCCTGGCAGAGTGGAAATAAGATTATTGCATTCATATAGTAACTTGGTGACTGAGTAAGAATGGGTAAGAGACTAAGATTTGTATTCTAAAATACAACAAAGAATTACAGGTGCTGGCGATCTGAAACTCAGAAACTGCTGGAGAAACTCAGCAGGTCTGGTGGAGAAAAAACAGAAATAACATTTTGAGTCACTCAAAACATTAACTCTGTTTTCTCTCTTCACATTTGCTGCCAGTCCTGCTGAGCATCTCCGGCAATATCTGCTTTTGAAGGTTGGTAATTTCCTGAGATCAAAGTTTCAATTGCTATTGATCTATGTTGATCCAACTCGCACTAAGCTGCCAGAGCCAGGAGACAACCAATAATTCGTTAGTAAATACTTCAGACAAATTCCTTATGTAAATATTCCTGTAGGCGGTTTACACCTCAGGTACTAGTTTGTTCACCAAGGACTGTAATGTCTTTGTTATGTACATTGATTGACACTTAATCATTACACGCAAGGAAAAGCCCCAGGTTATAAGAGTACGTCCAGTATCTTCAAGGCCTTTTCAACCTGAGCAACAGAATAACTGGTTTTCCCAGATTGGCTTCACACATGTTTGATATAAATGGGGAATGTTTTCCCTGAACTACTATTTTCAGTCAAAGTGGAAGCACCTATGGGCAAACAGAAGAGAACTTCACAATGTTACTTACATAGAACAGTACGGCACAGTACAGGCCCTTCAGCCCTTGACGTTGTGCTGACCTTTTATCCTACCCTAAGATCAAACTAACCTACATACCCTTCATTTTCACATATAGGGGAATCAGAAGAGCCTTACACAACACTCCCCGCGTAAGGAGTCATACTGAGAGCCAGGTTTGCATTAGTTTTCATCTCTTTCTGGGTGTGGGTGCAACTAGCAAGGTCAGCATTTGTTGCTGATCCCTAATTGCCCTTGAGAGGTGATGCTGAACTCCATCTCAAACTATTGAAGTCTCTGGGGGGAGGGGGGGGGGGGGGGGGGGAATGGAGGTACACCTTCACTGCTGTTAAGAAGGCAGTTCCAGAAATTAATTATGGAGCACATTCCCTTGGACTTTTTTTTACTAACGTGGTGCACCACACAACAGACCATTTTTATAAGACATGGCAGCCCTACTTGAGCTATTTGGAAAACGATTTGTCAGTTGTCTTAACTAGGGCGTTTGTTTAACCAGGATGGTTAAATTTGTCAAGCCCTGAGCCCTGGAGGGGTCTCCTGAGTTAATATGGGTATATATACAATGCTCCCGTTCCTCGGAGCTTTCCGCTGAGCATAGCTGTTCAGTATTCTGTGTTTTATTTTTGCTTTTCTTTCTTTTTTTTGGTGTTGCTTTGCACAGTGTTAGGGTTTGTTTTGTATTAGAGGGTAGGTTAATAGTTAGGAGACAGTAGCTATATTGGTTTTTGTGTTTGTTTTCTTTTTATTATACTGATATTTGTTATTGTTTGTATTTTTCAATAATTTTATGTTTGGAAAGTTAAAAAAAATTTGCTAATAAATATATTTACAAAAAAAAAGAAAGCAGTTCCAGGATTTTGATCTAATAACACTGTAGGAACAGTTGGTTAATCCTAAGTCAGCCTGGTGTGTGTGGTTTGGAGGGGGCTTATGGGTGGCAGAGTGCCGATTTCCCCACAGACCTTGTCTTTCTATATTTCTTAAATTATGGTAGGGGAAAGCATTACAGCTAGCTTTACACTGCACTTCCATGGAGCTGTGTTTTCCAAGAGTGAGATCTGTTGCTGGAAATCTGGATGAGAATCTTCTCTATCAACTTCAATTACAAGAGGACACAGCTTCAAGGTGAGAGGGAGAAAGTTTCAGGGACATGTGCGAGAGACATTTCTCACATGGTGTGGTAGGAGCATGGAACGCACTGCCAGACGAGGTAGTGGAGGCAGGCATGTTGGTGACATTGAAAAGGCAGCTGGATGGTTATAAGAATAGGGAGGGAACAGAATAAAGACAGAAGGTTTGTTTTTTTAGTTTAGTCAGGACATGATGATCGGCACAGGCTTGGAGGTCCGAAGGGCCTGTTCCTGTCCTGTATTTCTCTTTGTTCTTTATAGTTCTAATCATAATACCCCAATCAAAACCTTTTACAGGGCAGATTACAATGGGGCTTGTCTCACTGAATGTCACAGAATTGTTACGACACAAAAGGAGGACATTCAGCCCATCAAGCCTCTACTGGTTCTATTAATTCGTGCCAATTCCGTTTATAGCCCATGTCCTTGTACATCATTTCTACCCAAATGATCACCCAATGTTAAACAAAAATTGAAAGAACTCCGAGTGCTGTAAATCAGAAACAAAATCAGAAGTGGCTGGTAAAGCTCAGCAGGTCTGGCAGCATCTGTGCAGAGAAATCAGAGTTAACGTTTCGGGTCTCCTTCTGAGGGTTCACCTGACCCGAAACATTACCTCCGATTTCTCTTCACAGATGCTGAGATTTTTTCCAGTCACTTCTGTTTCAGATTGTCCAGTGCTATCTTGTATTTTGATGTTATTGCATTTCATGCCTCTGTAGATGCTCCACTGCAGCGATTTTCAAAAGGGGGTTAATCAAAGAATCGGTTGTGGTTCACTTAATCCTGGAAGTCTGGGTTATTGGGACATCATGTACGTTCTAATGGCTGTAGATATGATATATACAGGCAGTCCCACAGGGTGGGAATGGTTCTATTCTGGAGTCTTTTTGTAGGTTGTATGTAATTTGGAACACAACACAGGGCAATGGAAAGCAGCTGTTTGTAAGTGCAGGAGATGTTGGTATTATCGGGCTTTCAAATAATACCCATTGCGTTCGTAAGTGGGATGGTTGTGAATTTGTGATGCCCTGTGTTACCCCTGAGGATACTGATGGTCAGGATCTAGTCTGTCTTCCATCACACGGCTGACCAAGAGTCTCTCCTACTCTCACCTCCGATCACTGAGGTGCTCAGGACGAATTTCCAAGTTGATATTCTGTTTGGCCATTGTGTAAGTGCACTTTCATTGGCTGTCAATCGCTGGGTTGGGACTTGAACTTCTGGCTGAGAAACAGAGTCGCCATCCATAGCACCTCAAGACCTCCTCCTTCCATGGAGCGGTGGATGAATTTGGAATTTGCCGATGGTGCAAACCTCTCTCAGAATAAGTCAACAGCGGGCTTGCATATAACCAAGCATACGTGCTGTGTGTTTTCTCTGAGACTATGTTGCGTTGCAGCCAGGATCAGTTTCACCCCAGTTCACTTAGATTGCTGTACCTGGCAGCTCTCTCATGTCTCATGCCATACTGGTGTGGCACGGTGGCTCAGTGGTTAGAACTGCTGCCAAAACAGCGCCAGAGTTCCGGTTCAATTCCAGCCTCGGGCGACTGTCTGTGTGGAGTTTGCACATTCCCCTTACATCTTTGTGGGTTTCCTCTGGGTGCTCCGGTTTCCTCCCACAGCCCAAAGATGTGCAGGCTAGGGTGGATTGGGTATGGGAAAAAGCAGGATTAAAAGGCTATAGTAGGGGAGTGGTGGGTCTGGGTGGGATGCTCTTCAGAGGGTCAATACGGGCTGAATGGCCTGCACCCACACTGTAGGACTTTGATTCTCTCTCTCTCTCTCTCTCCCCCTCATTTTACTCTGGAAGTCAATGGCAGCTAATGACCCATGAGGCTAAAACCAGTTCCCTCTCTCTACCCCCATCTCCTATCCCTCAGTGGGCAACACCTGGAATGAGAGTGACTGAATTGACTCACAAACCACAGGCAAGCCAGCAGCAATGAGAGGAACAGACTGAGACACCAGACATGACTCATACACATGGGAAACAGAATCAACAATAAAACTGGAAGCTTAGTCTAGGAATAATGCTATTTACTCATGAAGGTGGAAATGTCCTTTTGCTAAACTGCTCATCGTCTCTGTGGACTGTGGGATAGTGGTATCCCTCGACTCTGGTTTGTTTAATGTTGTTTGTTTCAGTGGGATTTTTGTGATCTATTTGGAGGACCAGATGTTTTGGGAATCTCGCCCTTGTTCAGGTGCCAGCATTTCCAAGAGTTTTTTTAAATATTTTGTCTGTGACCGTGTCCACTGGTGGGTTCACAGGATACAGTTTGCTTCGGGTGTCTTGCCTTGTGAAGCAGTTTTGAAAGCTACCAGAGTCTTCTATAGACCAAATCCTATGGACAACGGACCTCATTCAATCACAGGATGGTGCTTCCCGTCTGCAGGGTGATCATACATCATCACAAGTTCTGCAAATACTTCATGATGAATTCCTGATGAAGATCTCAAGCTCGAAACGTTGACTCTCCTGCTCCTCGGATGCTGTGTTTTTCCAGCACCATAATCTTCGACAATGCTTCATGATGGTCTGGCTCCAACAGGCTTGAGTGGAAGATCTAATATACACACTTTCAAAATCTAGACTGGTGTCAAGCAAGACAGTGTGGGAGCCCCATACTCTGCACAATAGATCTGACAATGGTAACGCACCTCATCAAAGGTCAACTGCCCACTGGAATGAATATTAAATGCTACTTTATTGGAAAACTCTTTGAACCCTTTCAACTCCATGCCTAAACTATACAGACCATCGAGCCAGAATGATAGGAGCTGATTATTGCAGATGCTGGAATCTGTACTGAACCAAAGATGCTGAAAATCACAGTGGGTCAGACAGTAGCCGTGGAGAGAGAGTGAGCTGATGTTTCGGGTCTAGATGTCCCTTCAGCAGAACTGCCATGAAGTGTGGAGGGTGCCACATTTAAGCAAGAGTGTGGGGGTGGAGTGCTGGAGGGGAAAGAGTACTGATTGCACAGTGGCTCAGTGTATAGCACTGCTGTCTCACATCAGCAGAGACTCTGGTTCAATCCCACCCCCTGTGTGGAATTCTCACGTTTTCCCCACGTCTAGATGGGTTTCCTCCGGGTTCTCCGGTTTCGTCCCACAGTGCAAAGACGTTCAGGTTAGATAGATTGTCCATGCTGAATTGCCCACAGTGTCCAGGGAAGCGTAGGCTGGATGGATTAGCCATGAGAAACATAGGGATTCTGGGGCTGGGTAGGATGCTCTTTGGAGGGTCAGTGTGGACTCCATGGGCCAAATGGCCTGCTTCTGCACTTTAGGGATTCTATGATTCCACGAGTAAGGGATCAGAATGTGAGAGTGGCAGAAAGTGAGCACTGCAGATGCTGGAGATCAGAGTCGAAGTGTGTGGCGCTGGAAAAGCACAGCAGATCGGGCAGCATCCGAGGAGCAGGAGAATCGATGTTTCAGGTGTAAGCCCTTCATCAGGAATGACACTTGTGAGCTGTTGGGGAGGAGAGATAAATGGAAGGGGGTGGGGCTGGGGGGAAAGTAGCTGAGAATGCGATAGGTGGATGAAGTTGGGGGTGAAGGTGAGAGGTCAGAGAGGAGGGTGGAGCGCATAGGTGGGAAGGAGGATGGACAGGTAGGACAGGTCAAGAGGGCGGTGCTGAGTTGGAAGGTTGGAACTGTGATAAGGTGGGGGGGGTGGAGAAAATGAGGAAACTGGTCATTTTCCGCATTGATCCCATGCGGTTAGAGGGTCCCAACGCGGAAGATGAGGAGTTCTCTCTCCAGGTGTCGAGTGGTTAGGATTTGGCGATGGAGGAGACCCAGGACCTGCATGTCCATGATGGAGTGGGAGGGGAAGTTAAAGTGTTTGGCCACGGGGCGGTGGGGTTGTTTCATGCTTGCGTCCTGGAGATGTTCTCTGAAGCATCCTGTCTCCCCATTGAGAAGCCCACATCGGGAGCAATGGATACAGTAGATGACGTGTGTGGAAGTGCTCAAACGTCAATTCTCCTGCTTCTTGGATGCTGCCTGACTGGCTGTACTTTGCCAGCACCACACTCTCCGAGAATGTAGGAACGGCAGAACAATGATGTGTCTAACTGCCAGACTGGGAGGGACAGACAGTCCCACTGGAGTGGAGAGAGGGGAGAGAGGGCATGGTGACAGAGAATGGACCAAGTAAAGCTAAAAGGAAGGTAAGTAATGGGAGTGGGTTCACAATCTGAAGGTGTTGAACTCAATTAAGTCTAGAAGGCAGGAAGGTGCCAGGTCTGAAGATGCAATGTTGTTCCTCCAGTTTGTTCTGTGATTTACTGGAACACTGCAGCGTGCCAAGGACAGACGTGTGGGCGTGCGAGCAGGACACCATGTTAAAATGACCAGCTATGGGAAGGTCAAGTCCCCGCTTGCTTACAGACCCAAGCAACAGCATCGCATCTTCAGACCAGATACTTTCCAACCTTGTGCACTCAACATTGAGTTCGTCTTCAAATTGTGAACCCAATCCCATTCTTTCCCTTCCTTTTAGCTTTACTTGTTGCATTCTCTCCCCTCCCTTCACCCCAGGGGACTGTCTGTTCCTTCCAGTCTGGCAGACCCACCACTGTTCTGCCATTCTCACATTCTGATTGCTTCATCTGCACTTTCAGCAGCCTCTCTCACCCAGCACCCCAACCCCACATAATTGCACAAATGTTGCCCCCTCCATATTTCACGTCAGCTCTGATGAAGAGTTATCTAGACTCGAAAAATTAGCTTGCTGTCTCTCCATCGATGCTGCCTGACCTCCTGTGAATTCCACCATTTTCTGTTCATGCTGCAATGACTTACAGAATGAGCATCATTGCAGGGTCAACGCTCATCAAAGTGGCAAGTCAGTCTTGTGCAAAATAATATATAAACCAAATACTCTAGAAAGGGTCATGTTGGTGTAGCTACCTCCTCAATTTCTGAGAGTTAACAATGCAGGGTAAATCGGATAACATACTGCAGTACAGGGATTGGATTTGATTTGATTCATTATTATCGCATGTGCCAAGGGACAGTGAAAAGTTTTGTTTTGCATGCAGTACAGGCAGATCAGAACAATCAAAGTGGTAGTAGAACAATGCGAGGAATACAGTGTTAAAGCTGGAGAGAAGGTGCTCACGTCAACATTAAGTTTGAAATTTGAGAGGTCCATTCAGAAGTCTGATAACAATGGGAAAGAAGCTGTTCTTGAATCTATATAGACACGCATGCTAACTTTTATGTATTCAGCTGGATGGAAGAGGGTGGAAATCAGAGTGAAACAAAGTTACTTTTCATTCTTACCCCCCACTGAACTATTAAATTTATTGAATCTTAGGTTACTCATCATTTATGTCAGAGCTCCACAGGAATATTTCAGCAAATGTTTCCAGCAGTATGTCATAACATTTTTACCTTTTGAAAAGGGTAGGTAGTTTTATTGAATTCCTGTTGTGTACAGACTTGTTCACAGATGCGCCTGGGAGATAACAGGAGAAGAAATTGGAAAGTAAAACAGTACTGACATTGACAGAAATACGTACATCCAAACAGCTGTAGCTTCAGCAATTGACCTGACCTGATAGCATTTAACAAAGTTTGGTGTTGAAAGAGTGATTCTCTACTGAAGTGAGAGACTGTTTGATGCAAGCACTTCAGAAACCTCACAGTTAAAGACAAGTTTCTGTTAATGCCTGTCCTATCACAATTAATTTTTCATAAGATTTAGGAGGTTAACTGTGGTACAAATCACTTTTAAACAGCAAAAACCCATGCTTACATAGTATCCTCGAGGTTGTGAAATGTCCCAAAGTGAGGACTGCAGATCCTGGAGATTAGAGTCGAGAGTGTGGTGCTGGAAAAGCACAGCAGGTCGGGCAACATCCGAGGAGCAGGAGAGTCGACGTTTCTGGCATAAGCCCTTCATCAGGGCTTTTGCCCAAAACATCGACTCTCCTGCTCCTCGGATGCTGCCTGACCTGCTGTGCTTTTCCAGCACCACACTCTCAACTCAAATGTCCCAAAGTGTTTCACAGGAATGGTGAGTGAACAAAATTGACAGAGAAGGAAGGTTTAGGAGGGCTGAATAAAAGCTGGAACAGTGAGATGGGTTTTATGCAATGCCTTAAAGGGAAAAGGTGAGATAAAAAATATGTAATGAGAGAGATAAAGTCCAGTTGTCAGTGTCGGAATGATTAAAATTGGGGATACGCAGGTTAGAATGGAAGGACTGCAGGGATCTCATAGGCTTCCAGTTTGGAGGTGGCTACAGAGATGGAGAGATGTTCGGCCATGAAGGATTTTCAAAATAAGAAAGTAAAACAGAAAACATTAGACATATCCAACAGATCTGTCTGCAATTTTGCAGAAAGAATCTAAGTTAATGTTTTAAAACAAATCTGTATCTTCTTCTGAAACCCACCTCCTGACTCCCCAAAGCCAGGCCATCATCGACAAAGCAAAATGCAGGAGTGTGATGTAATACTTCCCACATATCTGGATGAGTGGAACTCCAACAACAGTCAAGAGGCTTGACACCATCCAGGACAAAACAGTCTACCTCATCCACCACCTAAACCATGCATTCCCTCCCGTCACCAAGTCACTCTCTATTTACACGTGGATAGTCCTTGACTCTGGTCCAGCTTCCTCAGAGGCAGCTCTCAGAGTGAACAGGATGTCTGACACTCCTGTTCTTATCTGCCAGCCAGAGTTCCCTGATTGGACCAGACGAACAGCTCCAATCAGGGAACTCATGCTGTATAAGGTCCACCTGGCAGATCTCATTACAATCATTACATCCCTCCCCGTCTGAGTCCGAGCACATAGGAAGGCTCTGTCTTTTGTAGCTCGTAATGGGGTGTTTCAGCACTGAGTCAGCTTCCTCAGACTCTGCCTCTGATAAGGGCAGGAGTGTAAAACACAGTAGCTCACCTCTTGTGCCCGGAGCATCTTGGAAGAAATTCATTCCCTTCTTCAAGTAGCAAAGGCATTGAGGCAGCGCCATCCACTCTGTGTGTGTCTGATTCCGAGGTCTCTTCCATGCTTGATGGACAGTGAGAACCAGGGGTTCAACCAACCTTTCCGACTGTTCTGAAGAGCCAGGCATGTTTTGCTCCTGCCTTGTTTCACATTTCAGCTTTCACATGGTCCATGTCCTTGTTCAGAAGCATTGCAGTGACCCAGACTTTATACCATACAGGGCCATTCCCGTGGTTCCTGCGCCAAACTTTGTTCCCTGTAGTGAACTATATCACTTAGCAAAGTCATGTGTGTGGCATTGGCTTTCCCCATGCCATTTCAGGGCAGTGCATTAGTTATTGGGGACTCCATAGTTATGGAGACAGATAGAAGGTTCTGTGGGAACAAGAGAGACTCACGGCTGGTGTGTTGCCTCCCATGTGCGAGGGTTTGTGATGTTTTGGAACGTGTTTTCGGGATCCTTGAGGGGGAGGGGTGCAACCCCAAGTTGTGGTCCACAGGTACTAATGACATAGGTAGGAAAGGGATGGGGATTTAAGGAAGAAATTTAGGGAGCTAGGGTGGAAGCTTAGTGCTAGAACAAACAGAGTTGTTATCTCTGGTTTATTGACTGTGCCATGTGAGATGGTGACCAAACAGGTGGGTGAGGGTAAACTGGTTAATGTGGTGTACATGGATTTCAATAAGGTGTTTGATAAGGTTCCCCACTGTAGGCTATTACACAAAGGATTAAGGGTGATTTAGCGGTTTGGATCTGAAAGTGGTTCACTGAAAGGAGACAGAGGGTGGTGGTTGATGGGAAATGTTCATTCTGGAATTCAGTTACTCGTGGTGTACAGCAAGGATCATTGGGGCCACTGCTGTTTGTCATTTTTATTGCGGATGACACTAAGGTCAGTGGCATTGTGGATAGTGCTGAAGGATGTTGTAGGTTACAGAGGGACATAGATAAGCTGCAGAGCTGGGCTGAGAGGTGGCAAATGGAGTTTAATGCAGAAAGGTGTGAGGTGATTCACTTTGGAAGGCGCAACAGGAATATAGAGTACTGGGTGAATGGTAAGATTCTTGGCAATGTAGATGAACAGAGAGATCTCAGTGTCCATGTACATAGATCCCTAAAAGTTGCCACCCAGGATGATAGGGCTGTTAAGAAGGCATACGTTGTGTTAGTTTTTATTAGTAGAGGGATTGAGTTTCGGAGCCACAAGGTCATGTTGTAGCTGTATAAAACTCTGGTGCGGATGCACTTGGAGTATTGCATACTGTACTGGTCACTGCATTATAGGAAGGATGTGGAAGCTTTGGAAAGGAAACAGAGGAGATTTACTAGAATGTTGTCTGGTATGGAGGGAAGCTCTTATGAGGAAAGACTGAGGGACATGAGGCTGTTTTCATTAGAGAGAAGAAGGTTGAGAGGTGACTTAATTGAGACATATAAGATAATCAGAGGCTTAGATAGGGCGGACAGGAAGAGCCTTTTTCTTTGAACGGTGATGACTAGCACGAGGTGGACAAAGCTTTCAATTGAGGGGTGACAGATATAGGATGGATGTTGGAGGTAGTTTCTTTACTCAGAGAGTAGGAAGAATGTGGAACGCACTGCTTGCAACAGTAGTAGACTCCAAATTTAAGGGCATTTAGCCTGTCATTGGATAAACATATGGATAAGAATGGAATAGTGTAGGTTAGATTGGTTTCACCGGTCGGCGCAACATCGAGGGCCGAAGTGCCCATACTATGCTGTGAAGTTCTATGTTCTATGTTCTAATACTTCCTGGAGTCTATGGATTGCAAAAGATAATCGCAGTTTTTCTAGCATGTCCCCGTGTTTGACAAGTGTCCTTTGTGCACATCCAGACACTTTGAGCGGGCATCCACAATGACTAAGAACATTGAGCCCATGAAAGGACCTGCACAGTCAATGAGTAAACAAGGCCAGGGTTTACATGGCCTTCCCACGAAAGTGGGGGAGCTGCTGACTCTAATTGTTGTCCTTGCTGGCACCCTGGGCACTGCCCCAACAACACAGCTATGTCTGCATCTAATCCTGGCCACCAGACATAACTTTGCCAAGATCTTCCTTTTGGAAACCCCTGGATGACTCTGGTAGATTTCAGCCAGTATCTGGCGGGGACATGTGCTTGCTTATAATATGCCGTCCTCTACTGTGCTCTGGTGTGTCCGGATCCAAAAAGGTTTCAATTTTGGTTGTGACCTTCTTTTTGCTTTCACCACTAACTGTTTGATTTTTGCCAGGACCAGATCTTTTTGTGTCCAAAGTCTGATGTTGTCCACTGTGAATGAATGTGTATCCAGAAAATTTAAAACTATTATGGACTCTTCCATGGCAATACCACTGGTGGGAGGTGACTGAATCCATCTGAATTTGCTACTTTGCTTTCCTGGATGGTGTTCCAACTTGTAATTATACGCGACTGGAGCTCAGTGACAAAAGTACCTCCAGTGCTCTCTGTTTCTATTTCTGCTTTACCTTTAAGACACTACATAATTCCTAGCTCTTTGTTCCAGCTTTTAGTCAGGTCTCCAAATCTGGCTGAAGCTGACCTATGACCGATGGCCCACTTACACTGCCCTCTCCATTGGGTCACCTACGAGCTAATACTACCCTGATATCGTATGGGGCGGCATTGCACGATCTCACTTGGGATTCTGCTCCCAAGATGCAGTGAAACATTAAAGATATGGACAGCCAAGTTCCTACTCGGGTGACAGTACACTAATTAGCCCCAGGTTCACACACGGGTTCCAACAATACATTTGTAAATCACCCAGTGAAACATAAGAAGGGCTAATAAAACTTGATTGCATGATTTTGGGAGCTCCACCTCCCAACCCTAAGGGTGTCATTCGAATGCTTGCAGATTTTATCACCTTTTCCCAAAGCAATTATTCCCAGGTTCAGCCAGAGTTCACCAAAATGGCTGTGTACTGAATTGCCTGAATTGGTTTGTGATCATTCACAACATTGCAGGGGGACAGGAGGGAGTAAGGTGACATGGACTGATTAGCAAGGCTAGATCTCATGGAATACAGGGAGAACTAGCCGTTTGGATACAGAACTGGCTCAAACGTAGAAGACAGAGGGTGGTGGTGGAGGGTTGTTTTTCAGACTGGAGGCCTGTGACCAGTGGAGTGCCACAAGGATCGGTGCTGGGTGCACTACTTTTTGTCATTTACATAAATGAATTGGATGCGAGCATAAGAGGTACAGTTAGTAAGTTTGCAGATGACACTAAAATTGGAGGTGTAGTGGACAGCAAAGAAGGTTACCTCAGATTACAACAGGTTCTGGACCAGATGGGCCAACGTGCTGGGAAGTGGCAGATGGAGTTTAATTCAGATAAATGTAAGGTGCTGCATTTTGGGAAAGCAAATCTTAGCGGGACTTATACACTTAATGGTAAGGTCCTCGGGAGTACTCCTGAACAAAGAGACCTTGGAGTGCAGGTTCATAGCTCCTTGAAAGTGGAGTCGCAGGTAGATAGGATAGTGAAGAAGGCGTTTGGTATGCTTTCCTTTATTGGTCAGAGTATTGAGTACAGGAGTTGGGAGGTCATGTTGCAGCTGTATAGGACATTGATTAGGCCACTGTTGGAATATTGCGTGCAATTCTGGTCTCCTTCCTTTCAGAAAGATGTTGTGAAACTTGAAAGGGTTCAGAAAAGATTTACAAAGATGTTGCCAAGGTTGGAGGATTTGAGCTTTAGGGAGAGGCTGAACAGGTTGGGGCTGTTTTCCTTGGAGCGTCAGAGGCTGAGGGGTGACCTTATAGAGGTTTACAAAATTATGAGGGGCATAGATAGGATAAATAGACAAAGTCTTTTCCCTGGGGTCGGGGAGTCCAGAACTAGAGGGCATAGATTTAGGGTGAGAGGGGAAAGATATAAAAGAGATCTACGGGGCTACTTTTTCACGCAGAGGGTGGTACGTGTATGGAATGAGCTGCCAGAGGAAGTGGTGGAGGCTGGTACAATTGCAACATTTAAGAGGCATTTGGACGGGTATATGAATAGGAAAGGTTTGGAGGGATACGGGCTGGGTGCTGGGAGGTAGGACTAGATTGGGTTTGGGATATTTGGTTGGCATGGACGGGTTGGACCGAAGGGTCTGTTTCCATGCTGTACATCTCTATGACTCTATGACAGAGGCGGTGTCGGGGGCAAGGGGAATAGATGGTGTAGAGACCCAGTTCAAAAGACAAATGGGTTGTTAAATTGTGGTGAAGGAGAAAGAGATCTCCACTCAAAAATAAATGCTTCAATGGGGCATCTCCAACTCACCCCACTAGCTATAGAATCCCTGTGGAAGTAGGCCATTTGTACATCTCTATGACTCTATGACAGGGTGGACTACATGGTCTGTCTCACAGAAGCAATAGTATGTGGGTCAGGATTCTCCTAATGGCAGTAGGTTGTGAGCAAGAGTTATATACGACTTGAAATGTTAACTCTGACTCTGTCTGCGGATGCTACCAGGCCTGCTGAGTTTTTTTCAAAAGATGTACAGTGTGGAAACAGGCCCTTCAGCCCAACAAGTCCATACTGACCCTCCATAGAGCAACCCATCCAGCCTCATTCCCCTACACCTAACACTACAGGCAATTTAGCATGGCCAATTCACCTAACCTGTGGGAGGAAACCCACGCAGACACAGGGAGAACGTGCAAACTCCACACAAACAGTTGCCTGCCGGAATTGAACCCAGGTCTCTAGCGCTGTGAGGTAGCAGTGCTAACCACTGTGCCACCATGCGGCCCAGCAGCTCCTCTAGCACTCTCTGTTTCTATTTCAGCTTCTCCTGCAGCACTGTTACCAACCCTCCGCGACTGCCCTGGAGTCCCAGATAGACTCAATAAGTCGATATTGCATCACAGAAAACAAGGCTCTCATTCCAAATAATCGGGCACCAATTGCACCTCCTTCCACATTAATTCCTCAAATCGTCCTTCTCTCAGGTGGATACAAACACCAGAGAAGTTCCCTATAGCATTCTGGTCAATATTTCTCCACTAATTTGTTCCTCCTTTTTTCCCAATCTCCTTTCCAAGGATTTAGCCTTTGACCTATGAGGGATTGATTCATGGTAACAGACAAAGTGCTGCATTGGTTTCCATCGCCTCCTGCTGGACAACTGATCAGGATACTCTCATTCTCTTCCTGCCGATCATCGGGAGTATTGGAAAGGTTTACAGGCCAGGTTTATGATCAATGTGCTTGGCCACGTTACAAAGGTTCCTTCATGGCCCAATCAGCCCTGGAGTGGGACCAGAACCCACTGCTTCTGACTTAGAGGTCAGCACCACAAGACTTCCTATCGCTTAATTGTCATCACTGAAACAGATTATCAGATCATTCAGAAAATATTTACCAGGATGTAGCAGGGGCTGGAGGGTTTGAGTTATAAACATTGGCTTGATAGATTGGGACTTCTTTCACTGGAGTGTAGGAGGTTGGGGGATGACCTTCTAGAGGCTTATAAAATCCTGAGGGTGTTGGATAGGGTGAATAGCAAGGGTCTGTTCCCTAGGGTAGGGGAGATTAAAAGTAGAGGGCATATTTTTAAGGTAAGAGGAGAACGTTTTAAAAAAGACACAAAGGTCAACCTTTTTACACAGACAGTGGTTTGTGTATGGAGTGAACTGCCAGAGGAAGTGTTGGATGCAGGTACTGTTTTAACATTTAAAAGACATTTGGATAAGTACATTAACAGGAAAGATTTGGAGGGATATTGGCTAAATGCAGGCAAGTGGGACTAGTTTGGTTTGGAAACATAGCCGGCATGGACTAATTGCACGGAAGGGTCTGTTTCCATGCTGTATATTTCTATGACTCTATGCTTTCATCGGGGAGCTTGCTGTGGGTAAACTGAGTGCCGACATTTCCACATCACAACAGAGGCTACACTTCAAAAGTGCTTCATTCATTTTGAGATGGCCTGAAGTCCCGAAGAAGGGTTACATCCAAAACGTCGACCACTCCACCTCCTGATGGTGCCCGGCTTGCAGCCTCCTGCCTATCTATTTTGAAGTGCTGAAAGGCAGTATATTGATGCAAGTTTTTGTTCGTCTTTTCATTCCCCTCTTCTTCATGCATTTATCAAACTCCCTTTAAAATGCATCTGACTATTTGCCTCAAATACTCCTTGTGGTAGCATGTTCCACATTCTAACCATGCATTATTTGTTGGATTTCTTCGTGACAATTTTACATTTATGGATCCTGGTCTTCCTGTACAATCAGAGCAGATCCCACAGATTCCATGGCGGAATCTGCAGCATTGACAAAAACTGAAGAAATTGCTTACATGTTTTAAGGGGTTTTAATAGGTTCATTGAAAGGGCAAAGCCCACTTCTTTCCTCTCAGCAGCACTGTATAAAAATAAGTCATAAAAGCATAAAAATTGTGCTTTTAAAAGGGAAAGTCATTACCTTCATGAGTTCTGAATAGTAGATGACCTGGGGAATAAAGGCTATTAGACTATCGTCAAGAATGATCCAATGGAGTGGCAAGTTTGTTCATTTTCCAATTGTCATGGAAACGTAGCGTGAATAAGAACCAAATTTGGGTGACCAGTGGTAGCAATGTGACGGTGAGGTGGCCAGTGGCAGAAGGTCATGTGACAGCAATGCCAGGAACAGATCTAACAAGAGTTGGCAACCATTCTTGATGAATGCATAGAGTCTACATTATGGGTGGGATACAGAAGACTAATGGCGACACTGAAACCAAAACATGACCAGACACAGGGCCTTCCAAAGTCTTAACAACACAACTGTTCTGCATCCACTCTCTTACACATCCTTTACAACACCATGTAAAATGTACCTCTATACCCAAGCTTTTGACACACCTCTGCTAATATCTCCCTTTTTGCCCAGGTTTTGAATGGTGTACTCTCCTGTGACATTCCTTCAGGTGTTTTACGTTAAGGTGATATATAACTACAAGTTGTTATTTTTGACAGTGAGTTTCCATATTCTGCAAACCTTTTGCCTGCATCCCCCCACCCCCCTAACTTCAGATTTGTTCTGACATAACACGGTTAGTTTAGTCCCTTTGCATTGTGCAAGTGCTAACTTGCCTACAAAAATGATAAATTGACATGTTGAAATAAAATCAACATACGTTATTCTTTACTCAGTTGATGACCAGGTGTGTGTGTGTGTGTAAAATTAATCTCACTCACAAACTGAATGCAGCTCAGCAGAAATCTTATGTAAAATACCTGAGTTGGTATTAACCTGATGGTGACACCATTCAAGGAAGTGGAGGAGGGTCAAACTGCTCTTCAAGTACAGCACCAAACACGTCTGGAGACGTGATGTAGAAGTGCTGGTGTTGGACTGGGGTGGACAAGGTCAGAAGTCACCTGACAAAGCTCCGAAAGCTTGTGGTTTCAAATAGACCCATTCGACCATAACCTGGTGTCGTCTGACTTCTGACCTCTGAAGACTGAATGCTCCCTGTGATTTGCACACAATCATACTCAAATTGGTCTTGCCTTGCTCATTCTTCAAGAAGGAGGTAGATATAGTTAAAAGTCACACAACACCAGTTTATAGTCCAACAGGTTTATTTGGAAGTACAAGCTTTTGGAGTGCTGCTCCTTCGTTAGCTAGCTACCTGATGAATGAGCAGCACTCCAAAAGCTTGTACCTCCAAACAAATCTATTGGGCTATGACCTGGTGTTGTGTGATTTTTAACTTTGTCCACCCCAGTCCAATACTGGCACCTCTACAATGAGGTTGATAGAGCTCTCATAGCTAAAGGACTAAGGGATGTCAGGGGAGAGTGGGATTAGGGTAATGAACTCGATGATCATACATGGTCACATTGAACGGCAGGCCAAGCTCAAGGGGTTGAATTGCTTACTCATGTCTCTATCTTCTATGTTTCCATATAATATCCAGGGGGTGGTGTTCCCATATATCCTTGTCCTTCTAGATGGAAGTGGTCGTAGGTTTGGAAACTACTATCGAAGGAGCTATGGTGAATTTTTGCAGTGCATTTTGCAAATGGTAACACTGCTGCTACTGAAGGTGAGTCTTGGAGCGAGTGAATGTTTGTGGATGTGGTGCCAATCAAGCAGGCTGCTCTGTCCTGGATGGTGTCAAGCTTCTTGAGTGTTGTTGGAGCTACACACATCCAGGCAAGTGGGCTACATTGCATCATATTCCTGACTGCCTCAAAGCTGGCAGGCAGAATTTGGGAGGTCAACAGGTGAATGACTCGCTCAGGATTCATAGTCTCTGACCTGCTCTTATAGACACAGCATTTATACAGCTGGTCAAGTTTAGTTTCTTGGTTCTGCTAATATCCAGGATATTGATAAGGTGGGGGTTCAGTGATGACAATACCATGAATGTCAATTCTCATATCGGAGATGGCCATTGCTTGGCATTGCTGTGGCATGAATCTTCCTTGCCACTTGTCAGCCCAAACCGATATATTATCCAGGTCTTGCGTCATTTGGACTTGGACTGCTTCAGTTGCTGAGGATTTCCGAATAGTGCTGAGCACTATGCAACCGTCAGTGAACAAAAGGAAGGTCATTGATGAAGCAGCTGAAAATAGTTGGGTCTAGAACACTACCCTGAGTAGCTCCTGCAGAGACTGACTTCCAACAACCACAGCCATCTTCCTTTGTGCCAGCAGAGTTTTCCCTCCCTGAGGCAAAAGTGAGGAGTGCAGATGCTGGGGGTCAGAGTCTAGATTAGAGCGGCACTGGAAAAGCACAGCAGGTCTGGCAGCATCCGAGAACCAGGAAAATCGACATTTCAGGCAAAAGCCCTTCATCATTCCTGATGAAGGGTTTTTGCCCGAAACGTCGATTTTCCTGCTCCTCGGATGCTGCCTGACCTGCTGTGCTTTTCCAGTGCCACTCTTTTCCCTCCCTGACTCCAGTTTTGCTAGGGCTCCTTGATGCCATATTCAGTAAAATTATGTCTTGATGTCAAAGGCAGTCACTATCTGGAATTCAACTCTTTTGTCTGTGTTTAAACCAAAGCTGTAATGAGGTCAGGAGTTGAGTGGCCCTGGTGGAATCCAAACTGGGCGTCACTGAGCAGGTTATTGCTGAGCAGGTACTGCTTGATAGCACTGTTGATGACACCTTCCATCACTCTACTGATGAATGAGAGCAGACTGAAGGGGCGGTAATTGGCCAGGTTGGATTTGTCTGATTTCCTGAGCATGGGACACATATGGGCAAATTTTTCACATTGTGAGGTGGATGCCAACATTGTAACCAGGGAAGTGTGTTATGGTCTCCTCCATATCTTTAAAGAGAAGAGGTAATGGAATGTTTACATTTCTGTAGCACCGTTCAAATCTTCAGGATGGTGCTTTAGGGCAATGGAATGGCTTTCAGAGGAGCAACTGTCAGAATGTCAGAAACATACAGTCATTCAGCACAGAAACTGACCCTTCAGTCCAACTCATCCATGCCGAACACATTTCCCAAACTGAACTACTCCCATTTGTCTGTGTTTGGCCCATTTCCCCCCAAATCTTTCCTATTCACCTACCTATCCGAATGTCTTTCAAAGGTTATATCTGTACTTGCATTCACCACTTCCTCTGGCAATTCATTCCACATATGAACCATCCTCTGTGTGAAAAATTGCCCCTCAGGTCCCTTTAAAATCTTTCTCCTCTCACCTTAAAAATATACGCCTGGTTTTGAACTCCCCAGCCTAGGGAAAATACCTTTGCTATTCACCTTATCCATGCCCCTCCTGAGTTTATAAACCTCAATAAGATCACCACTCAATCTCCTGAAAAAGACCCAGCCTATCCAGCCTCTTCTTGTAACTCAAGCCTCCAATCCTGGCAACATCCTGGTAAACCTCTTCTGAACCCTCTCCAGCTTAGGAACTTTTCTATAGCAGGGCAACCAGAACTGTACAGAGTACTCCAAAAGTGGCCTCACCAACATCCTGTGCAACCTCAATACAATGTCTCAAACCCTACACTCAAAAGTCTGAGCAATGAATGCAAGCGTGCTAAACTCCTTCTTAACCACCCTGCAACTTTCAAAGAACTGTGTACCTGAGTCCCTAGGTCTCTGTGTTTAACAACACTACCCAGGGCCCTACAATTAACTGTATAAGTTCTGCCCTTGTTTGCTTTGCCAAAGCGTTTCACCTTGCATCTATCCATAATAAATGCAATCTGCCTTTCCTCAGCCTATTGGCTCAACTGATCAAGATCCTTTTGCAATCTTCGATGGCCTACTTCACTGTTGACTAGACCACCAATTTTGGCACCACCTGCAAACTTCTAACAATGCCTCCTAAATTTTCAGCCAATTTATTGATGTAAATTACAAACAGTACCAACCCCTTTGGATCATCGCTGGTCACAGGACTTCAGTCCCATAAACAACACTCCACCACCATCCTCTCTCCTACGGTCAACACGATTTTGTAGCCAATTGGCAAGCCCTCCCTGAATCCCACACGATCTAACTCTACTAATCAGTCTACCATGTGGAACCTTGTCAAAGTCCATGTCTTACTAAAGTCCATGTAGGTATGTCTCCCGCTCTGCCCTCATCATTCTTTTTGATTATACCGTCAAAAAACTCCAACTAGTTTGTGAGTCACAATTTCCCATGCACAAAGCCATCCTGGCTATCCCTAATCAGTCCTTGCCTCTCCAAATGCATGTACGTCCTATCTCTCAGAATCCACTCCAACAATTTACTCACCACTGATCTCAAACTAACAGGTCTACACTTCCCAGGCTTCTCCTTACAGCCTTTCATAAATAAAAGCATAACATTAGCCCTCTTCCAGTCCTCCGGAACCTCACCTATTGCTGTAGATGACACAAATATCTCTGCTAGGGGGGCCCACAATTTCTTGCCTAACTTCCCCCAACGTCCTGGGGTACACTTGATCAGATCCCAGAGAGTTATCCACCTTTATGTTTTCTAAGACATCCTACACCTCCTCTTATGTAATGCTTTCAAGATATCAATATTTAGTTCCCCGAGTTCCTTAGCATTCACTTCTTTCTCCGCAGTAAAAACTGACATGAAACATTTATTTAACGTCTCTCCCATTTCCCGTGGTTCCACTCATAGATGAACTCATTGATCTTTAAGGGGCCCTATTCTCTCCCTAGTTGTTCTTTTACTCTTAATGCACTTGTAGAATCTCTTTGGATTATCTTTAACCTTATCTGCCAAGGCTATCTCATTTCCCCTTTCTGCCATCCTGATCTCCCTATGCCCGTACACCCCATACACTCTTCAAGTGATTCACTTCCAGTAAGATGGCGGTGGGGTAGGGCTTCTGAACTCAGGGCATGGACGCTCTGTCTGATTTTTGTTTTGTTTTTATTTTCTCTTCTCTTGTTTTTTTTTCTCTCTTCTATATTATTTTGCTCCCATCTTGATGAAGCGCTCGGTCACAGTGTTGGCATTGGTGGCAGCGAGTAAGCCCAGCCACGTGGACTCATGGTGGCAACGGTGGAGTCGAGTTTGGGCCGGTGCAGTGCCCGGCAGCATCAGAGACATCTGCTTTGGTGAGGTCTAATGAGGACTCATAGTGGCGAGGGCATGAGCTGGTGAGATGGCACTGAAGAGTGGGTGACTTTTACTCCAACATAGGTGTCACAGTGAAGGGCACTTGTGCCTGGGCACCAGGCCTGTGGTGGCGCACTTAACTAGAAGGACTATAAAGTTGGACACTTTCTTTATTTCTTAATTCTTCTGCCTTTATATTTTATGTTTTGTTTTATTTTCTGTGTTTTAAGATGCGGACGGAGTGGCGACATTTTACAACACTTATCACTGTGTTGTGTGACAAGTTACATTGATAATAAATAAATCAAATAAACTCGATCCCAGTCATCTGTACCTAACTTAGGACTGATCTTAATTCCTGACTAGAGCCTCAATATCTTTATTCATTCATTGTTCCCTACTCTTAGAAGCCTTATCCTTCACTCTAAGAGCACCTGATCAGGTGTACCCTAGAACTCTGTGGGAAGCTAGAGAAGTGATTGCTGGGCCTCTTACTGAGATATTTGTACCATTGATAGTCACAGGTGAGGTGCCGGAAGACTGGAGGTTGGCAAACTTAGTGCCACTGTTTAAGAAAGGTGGTAAAGACAAGCCAGGGAATTATAGACCAGTGAGCCTGACGTTGGTGGTGGGCAAGTTGTTGGAGGGAATTCTGAGGGACAGGATATACATGTATTTGGACAGGATATACATGTATTTGATTAGGGATAGTCAACATGGCTTTGTGTGTGGGAAATCATGTCTCACAAACTTGATTGAGTTTTTTGAAGAAATAACAAAGAGGATTGATGAGGGCAGAGCGGTAGATTTGATCTATATTGACTTCAGTAAGGCGTTTGACAAGGTTCCCTATGGGAGACTGGTGAGTAGCAAGGTTAGATCTCATGGAATAAAGGGAGAACTAGCCATTTGGATACAGAACTGGCTCAAACGTAGAAGACAGAGGGTGGTGGTGGAGGGTTGTTTTTCGGACTGGAGGCCTGTGACCAGTGGAGTGCCACAAAGATCGGTGTTGGGTTCTCTACTTTTCACCATTTATATAAATGATTTGGATGCGAGCATAAGAGGTACAGTTAGTAAGTTTGCAGATGACACCAAAATTGAAGATGTAGTGGACAGCGAAGAAGGTTACCTCAAATTACAAGGGGATCTTGATCAGATGGGCCAATGGGCTGAGAAGTGGCAGATGGAGTTTAATTCAGATAAATGTAAGGTGCTGCATTTTGGGAAAGCAAATCTTAGCAGGACTTATACACTTAATGCTAAGGTCCTAGGGAGTGTTACTGAACAAAGAGACCGTGGAGTGCAGGTTCATAGCTCCTCGAAAGTGGAGTCGCAGGTAGATAGGATAGTGAAGAAAGCGTTTGGTATGCTTTCCTTTATTGGTCAGAGTATTGAGTACAGGAATTGGGAGGTCATGTTGCAGCTGTACAGCACATTGGTTGGGCCACTATTGGAATATTGTGTGAAATTCTGGTCTCCTTCATATTGGAAAGATGTGAATATTGAAAGGGTTCAGAAAAGATTTACAAGGATGTTGCCAGGATTGGAGGATTTGAGCTATAGGGAGAGGTTAAATAGGCTAGGTCTGTTTTCCCTGGAATGTCGGAGGCTGAGGGGTAACCTTTTAGATTAGATTACTTACAGTGTGGAAACAGGCCCTTCGGCCCAACAAGTCCACACCGCCCTGCTGAAGCGCAACCCACCCATACCCCTACAGCTACCCCTTACCTACACTACGGGCAATTTGGGATGGTCAATTCACCTGACCTGCACATCTTTGGATTGTGGGAGGAAACCGGAGGACCCAGAGGAAACCCACGCAGACACGGGGAGAACGTGCAAACTCCACACAGTCAGTCACCTGAGGCGGGAATTGAACCCGGGTCTCTGGCGCTGTGAGGCAGCAGTGCTAACCAGTGGGCGGCATGGTGGCACAGTGGTTAGCACTGCTGCCTCACAGCGCCAGAGACCCGGGTTCAATTACCGCCTCAGGCGACTGACTGTGTGGAGTTTGCACGTTCTCCCCGTGTCTGCGTGGGTTTCCTCCGGGTGCTCCGGTTTCCTCCCACAGTCCAAGATGTGCAGGTCAGGTGAATTGGCCATGCTAAATTGCCCATAGTGTTAGGTAAGGGGTAGATGTAGGGGTATGGATGGGTTGCGCTTCGGCGGGGCGGTGTGGACTTGTTGGGCCAAAGGGCCTGTTTCCACACTGTAAGTAATCTAATCTAATCTAAACCTTATAGAGGTTTGAAAAATCATGAGGGGCATGGATAGGATAAATAGGCAAAGTCTTTTCCCTGGGGTGAGGGAGTCCAGAACTAGAGGGCATCGGTTTAGGGTGAGAGGGGAAAGATATAAAAGAGACCTACGGGGCAACCTTTTCACTCAAAGGGAATGACCTGCCAGAGGAAGTAGTGGAGGCTACTACAATTGCAACATTTAAAAGGCATCTGGATGGGTATATGAATAGGAAGGGTTTGGAGGGATATGGACCAGGTGTTGGCAGGTGGGACTAAATTGGGTTGGGATATCTGATCGGCATGGATGAGTTGGACCGAAGGGTCTGTTTCTGTGCTGTACACCTCTATGAGTCTATGACTCTAGGAGCATAATGCCTCTGAACTTTCAGTCTACTCCAATCAACATTTGAAAGTTCCTGTCTCATACTGTCAAAATTTGCCTTATTCCAATTAAGAATTCAAACTTTTACACAAGACCTATCCCTTTCCGTAACTATTTAAAAATTAATAGAATTATGATCACTAATCCCAAACTGCTCCCCCACTAACCAATAAGTAAGTAGTAAACAGCATTATAATGGATAATCAAATATATATGTTTTGCAACATTAGATTAGATTAGATTACTTACAGCGTGGAAACAGGCCCTTCGGCCCAACAAGTCCACACCGCCCCGCCGAAGGTCTCTGGTGCTGTGAGGCAGCAGTGCTAACCACTGTGCCACCGTGCCGCCCACGAGAGATAGACATTTGCCCTGGAAATGGCAGACACAGACATAGAGTCATAATCTCCCAACTCCTGTACTCAATACTCTGACCAATAAAAGAAAGCATACCAAAGGATTCTAGGTAATCCAAGATGGAGGATGGGAAAAATTTCTGGCTGTGACAGCTGCTCCTTTTTTGAGGTATTTTAGGTGCTGGAGATGATTTCCTTGAATTCCAGGAGCAGTATTTACTGTTTTATATGCTGTTGCATTGTTTTGGAACTTTTTGGGGAAAAAAAAATTCACAGAGGTTAATTCTTTTCGTTTTGTCCCTTTGTGATACAATGAAAGTTAAAAACACAGTTAAGATGGTTGTAAAATCTGGTGTATTGTTGGAGAATTTCCCTTCCAAAGGAAAGAGCAATATTTTGTAGAAATGTGCGTGCTTACATTCCAGATGTCACACATGGAAAACAATCTCATAAAAAGAAAGTCTTCTACTCATCCCTTAACGTTTGATAGCTATTTATAGTCTTCTCATTAACATGAGGAATTTACAATCAGCTCCAGCTCCTTGCATTTCAATTGTGGCCTTAAAGGGATCAGCAGCAATAGATCCCCTGGTTCCCGAATAGCTCTGAGCAATGCCACAGGAGATCTGCTGGAAGGTCTCTGTTAGGCCCTCCAGTTTCAAAAGCCCCTTCTCCTTGAATGGGAGTCCTGCCAACTAAAGGGGCACCCCAGCCAAGATTGCAACGATTGACAGGATGTTTCCAGGACACAATTGCTTCCAGCTTCCCATACATCCCCATTGTTAAAATTCAGCCCTCTGATTTGGCTTTTCTCTCTCTCCTCTCTTCTCTGCTTTTCTTTACTCCTCTTTCCTACTATCCTCTTCTCTCGTTTCTGCTTCTACTTACCCTTGCCTCTCTACTCTTTCACTCTCCTGTCCATTGTTTTGGTCCTCAACTGTCTCCTCTCCACTCCTATGCCTCTCAAAGGTGGTTCCCCTCACAGTGGCATGGATCCTCCCTTAATGGTCAACCTCTAGCACCTCACCCAAAGTAACTGTCACTGAGGCTGGGCAGTAGGCCATCTGGAAAACCGAGGCGAAAGTGAGGACTGCAGTTGCTGGAGATCAGAGACAAGATTAGAGTGGTGCTGGAAAAGCGCAGCAGGTCCAAGGAGCAGGAGAATTGATGTTTCAGGCAGGTTACTGATGAAAGGCCCCTGCCGAAACATCAATTTTCTTGCTCCCCAGATGCTGCTTGACTTGCTGCGCTTTTCCAACATCACTCTAATCTTGCAGCTGGAAAACCTGCCAAGTCAGCACATGCCAGGAATGAAGAAGAAGCACAGAAGCAGAAGTAGGTCATTCAGCCCATTCGTCATGAAAGGCTTTTGCCCGAAACATTGATTTTCCTGCTCTTTGGATGCTGCCTGACCTGCTGTTCTTTTCCAGCACCACTCTAACCTTGACCCACATTCAGCCCATTCAACTTGATCATGGCCCATCCTCTATCTACTACCTTACTCCTGTTTTCTCTGAAAGCCCCTTAACAACTTAGATTTCTAGAAATCTATTTCTTCCTTAAACATATTCACAAGCTTTGCCTTCTGAGGTAGAGTTCCCTATGTTCACCATTCTCAGTGAGAACATTTCTCTTTACTGCAGCTCCGCAATGTCATAGAATCCCTACAGAGTGGAAAGAGGCCATTTGGCCCATAAGGTCTGCACTGACTCTCTGACGAGCAATGCCACCCAGAATCACCCTATCCCTGTATTGCTGCATTTAGCACGGCCAATCCACTTAACCTGCACATCTTTGGACTGCGGGAGGAAACTGGAGCACCAGCTGGTAACCCACACAGACAGGTGGAGAATGTGCAAACTCCACACAGCCAGTTACCCAAGCGTAAGATTGAACCTGGGTCCCTTGTGCTGTGAGGCAACAGAGATAACCACTGAGCCACCATGCCTACAGTGTATCCACCATTTAGTTAGATCATAACTGATCTTCTTCCTCATTGTCACTTTCCCACACCATCTCCATAGCCCCGGGCGTCATTCCTCTGCAGACAGCTCCATGCAATTTCCGTCTTGAACTCATTCAATGACTGAACCTGTACCGTCCTGATGGTCAGAGACTTCCAAAGAACCACTCTCAGTGAAGAAATAGCCTTTCTCATTTACATTGTAAATTTGACCTATCTGTGTCCTGAGATTATGTCCCCAGGTTCTAGGTTCACCACTTATGGGAAACATCCTAACTCATCCATCCTGTCACTCCCTGTAACAATTTTGTAAGTTTCAATAAGATCATCTTTGATTCATCAAAACTGTGGACAACACGGAACAATTTCCTCAATTTTCCCTGAAACTCACAATCCCAAGGATTAATCTGGTGAACCTTTGTTGCACTGCCTCTGCAGCAAATCCACCCTTTCTTAAATAAGGAGACCAAAAGTTTAAACAGTATTCTGGACACAGCCTCGCCAAGGCTCTATATAATTGCAGCAATTGTATCTATCTTCACTCCTGTATTCAATTCCCCTGGTGATGAAAGCCAACATCCAATCTGCCTTCATAATTGCTTCCTGCACCTCCCTTTTAGAGACTCGTGAACAAGAATTCACAGGTTTCTTTGCACACCCACATTTCCTAAGGAAATATTTATGATGTTATGTTTTTTTTCCATCAAAGTGTATAACTTCATACTTATATTGTATCTGCCATGTTCCAGCCAATTCTCTTCCCCTGTCTGAGTCCTATTTGCAGTCTCCTCGCATCCTTGTCACAATTGACTTTCCTTTTCAGAAGAGGAATGTTCCCTTAAATAGCACATTGGTCAAACTAAGCTCAAGAAAGAGTTAGCTTGTGGACATCAAGAAGAATGATTAGATTAGATTACTTACAGTGTGGAAACAGGCCCTTCGGCCCAACAAGTCCACACCGCCCCGCCGAAGCGTAACCCACCCATACCCCTGCATCTACCCCTTACCTAACACTACGGGCAATTTAGCATGGCCAATTCACCTGACCTGCACATCTTTGGAGTGTGGGAGGAAACCGGAGCACCCGGAGGAAACCCACGCAGACACGGGGAGAACGTGCAAACTCCACACAGTCAGTCGCCTGAGGCGGGAATTGAACCCGGGTCTCTGGCGCTGTGAGGCAGCAGTGCTAACCACTGTGCCACCGTGCCGCCCACTTTGCTTTGAATCTGTTAGCTGACATTTTACTCTCCAGTGTTGAGAGACGGGTGCTGGAAAAGCACAGCAGGTCAGCCAGCATCCGAGGAGCAGGAGAGTCGACATTTCGGGTATAAGCCCTTCAACAGGAATAAGCCCTACATCGTTTGAGTCTGTTAGCTGACATTTTACTCCCCGGGCAAAGCGCTGACTCTAATGCAAAGGCAAGTTGTGGTATGAATCTGTCCCGTTGCATTAGAAACTAGAATAAATTGTTAGTGGAAGGAGGTCGTTGTGGACAATCACTTTGTTTATACTCAAACATCCCAACTTAAACAAGAACTGAAGAGTTTGCTTCTGGCTATGTCTGTAGAGGTACACGGAGATAAGAACAGATAAAATTATATTCTGTGTGAATTTAGAAAGCACATTTGGACAGACCATTTCGAGTTGCATTTAGTGATTTTTGTTTTGCATAACTTGAGGGCCTTGTTTTAAAAATTATTCCTCTTGGGAGGTCTCTCACCATGTGCAGTTCATAGACCCTGCCATGACAGTAGACTCTGACACAAAAACAGTGTCAAGTTGAAGATGACTGGTAACTAAAAACTTCAAAAAGATATTTTAAAGAGATCTTAAATGAGGAAAGTGAGGTTAATATAGGGAGTTTAACAGCTCAAAGGCTAACTGGACATTTGTTATAGAGCATTGGGAGCTGGGGATACAGAAGCCAAGACCAGAAGGAACGCCTTCTTGATAAATTGTAGGGTTGGAGGAGATTATAGAGTTCGGGACAGGATAGGCCAAGGATGGACCTGAAGAGAATCACAGCATTATTATAGTGCAGAAAGAGGCTATTCAGCCCATCATGCCAGAACTGGCTCTTACCTACAACCACTCTCCTGCCTTTTCCCCATATCCCTGCTCATCATTACTATCCAAATAACCATCCAATACCCTCTCGAATGCCTCTGCCACATTTCCAGGCAGTGTATTCTAGCACCTAAGTACTCGCTGCGTGAAAAGGTTTTCTCACATCACCCTTGTTACATTTACACATCGTGTTTGCACAATCGATCCCCTCTCATTCTTGGTTCCTTTTCAACAACCTTTCCCTATCTACTCCGTCCAGCCCACTCATGGTTTTCAAAACCTGTCAACCTTCTTCTCCTGAAGGAGAACTGTCCCAAATCCTTCAGCCATTGAAGTTTCTCATCCCTGGAACCATTCTTATAAATTGCTTCTGAACTCTCTCCAATGTATTCACAACTCTCTTATAATGTGACTCTCAAAACTGTGCACAATATTCAAGCTAAGATATAACAAGTGCCTTATTCAGCAGGACAAGAGCTTCACAAACGTGACATTGATGTGTATCAGTTAAGCTGAAGGGTGGTTACTTGGCTTCAGTGTGGAGACGGTGAGTGGTGACTGGCTGACCCATTGCCCTCCTTCACCTGGCTAAACTCATTCTCAATATGGCGAAAGTGAGGACTGCAGATGCTGGAGATTAGAGTCGAAAGTGTGGTGCTGGAAAAGCACAGCAGGTTAGGAAAATCGACGTTTAGGGCAAAAGGGCTTTTTCTGCTCCTGCTCCTCGGATGCTGCCTGACCTGCTGTGTTCATTCTCAACATGAACAACTTGTCCTTTAACTCATCTCACTTTTTCCGAGTCAAATGTGTGGCCATGGGTACCAAATGGGTCCCCCATGTTGGTCTTTGTGGACTATGTGGAACATTCCTTGTCCCAGTTCCTACTCAGGCCCCACGCACAGCCCTTTCTCCATTACATCACTTGCATTATTGCTACTGCTTCCTGATCTCATCCGTAAGCAGAAAAAATAACCGCTTCTGTTTTGCATTTCCAGCCTTCTCTGATTCTTCACCTGATCCATTTCTGACTCTATCTATCCTTCCTTGACTAAACTGTTTCCATTTCTGGGGACAGGCTGTCCACCAATATCCATTACAAACCCACCAATTCTCATAGTTACCTCAACTATATCTCATCACACCCTGCTTCCTGAAAGCAATCCATTCCATTCTCCCAGGTTCGTTGTCTCCATTGCATCTGTACTGATGATGCCACTTTCCATTGTGCTATCACCAGGATGACCTCCTTTATCCTAGACCCAGGACTCCCTCCACTGTGGTTATCAGGGCCCTCACCCTCACTGACCCATCTCTCATACTTCTGCCCTCACCCATTCCCATCCCTTCTGGAATAACAGTAGGGTTCTTAAAGATTAGATTAGATTAGATTAGATTAGATTAGATTACTTACAGTGTGGAAACAGGCCCTTCGGCCCAACAAGTCCACACCGCCCCGCCGAAGCGTAACCCACCCATACCCCTACATTTACCCCTTACCTAACACTACGGGCAATTTAGCACGGCCAATTCACCTAACCTGCACATCTTTGGAATGTGGGAGGAAACCGGAGCACCCGGAGGAAACCCACGCAGACACGGGGAGAACGTGCAAACTCCACACAGAGAGTCGCCTGAGGCAGGAAATGAACCCGGATCTCCTTGTGTTCACTTCCCACCCCATTAATCTAAGGATCATTCTCTGTTATTTCCAATACCTCCAGCAGGATGCCACACCAAGCACATAGGGACACAGGATTTAAGAGACGGAGTGGGCAATCCCGCCCTCTGAGCACGCTCAGCCATTTAACATGATCATGGCTGAGCTTATCCTGGTCTCAACTCCACTTTCCTAGCCTTTTATCCCACTTTTCATCAGAAACATATCTATTTCTACTTGAATTAATGATTGACATCTTTCCATCTCCTCTACTGTCAGCATTCCTCAGGGATCATTCTCTCAGTGACAGCCTAGTCCACTCCTCCATCCCTCCTACCGCTTCCTCAGTCTCCCCATGACAACTTCCCATTTAATTTCTGAAGGTGCCCATTCACCACTACTCTGCTCACTGTCCAAGGCCCCAGTCCTACCTTCCGAGTGAAGCAGTATTTGTTTATCCTTCTTTCCATGCAGTCTACTGTAAGCATTGCAGTCTCCTTCGCATCGGTGAGACCAAACACAGATTGGATGACCGCGTTGTGAAACACCAATGGTCTGTCCGTGCGAATGATCCTGACCCTCTAGTTGCTTGTCATTTCAATATGCCATCTTGCTGGTCATCCTAACATTTCAGTCCCCGCCTGGTGCAGTGTTCCAGCAGGAAGAAAATGCCTCATGTTCTGCCCAGGAACCTTACCGGGCTTCAGAGCTCAACATTATGTGAAACTACATCAGAATGAACACTGTGCTCTGTTGAGGTTACATCTTCTCCCAACTACTCCCATCAGTGTCCTGCTTGCATGAGTTTATTCTCACCATTTCTATTATTAACGACTAACAGTAACACCTATTTTAAACCTCTATCATTTCTTCACAACCATTATTGCCCCTTTTCCTTTTCTCTGGGCATCCTCTCTATCTGTTCTACTCACTCCTGCACTCCCCTTTGTCAACACCATAAAAGCTATCATCTTCCAGCTCTAAACAGTTCCAAAGAACTGTCTTTTGACTTGAAACATTACCTCCATTCCTTTTTCCCCAAATACTGCCAGACTTCCTTTCTGGTGCTTTCTACTGTTGCTTCAGATCTCCAGAACCTGCAGGATTTTGCCTTTATTGGGGTAGTCTCAAGTTTATAGAGGAGGGTGGCCATCGAAGAGTGAGTTGGAATTGTCGATCCTGGAGTTAAACAAAAGTGAAATTGGTCCTTTTCACAATATGATTTTGGATCCAGGTCAGTTATCTGACAAAGATAAAGACACAATACTGCAGGAAATCTGAAATAAACAGCAAATGCTGGAGAAATTCAGAGTTAACGTTCCACTTGTGGTCTGACTCTCCCTTCAGACTTGAAATGTTAACCCAATAAAGTTCTCTGTTGCTCTAGTTTGAGGGCTGGACATTCTCAGTGTAGAAAAGCTCCAGGAATGTAAAATAACATCAGATTATACAGAGACAGCACCCAGAAGGATCCAACAAGACTAAACAATTAAAACCTTTTGACTCACACAACTTACAAATTGTACCAGAAATTCGTCGCAGGAGTCCATCTATGTGTACTGAGTTTGAAACAATTACAATGCTCCTGACATTTGGAATGTATATCATGATAAATATGCTGTCTGCTAACAAGTGCGAGTAAGCTTCTGAACATAAACTTCTGAACATAAACTTTCGAACTAAACTTCTAAAGTTCTTTGTGCAATACTAAAGAATTTTTTATTCACTTGCAGGACATGAGCATAGCTGGCTGGGCCCAGCATTTATTGCCCATCCCTAGTTGCCCCTTGTGAAGATGGTGGTTAGAGCTGCCTCCTTGAACCGCTGCAGTCCACCTGTTGTGGGTTGATCCACAATGCCTTTAGGGAGGGAATACCAGGATTTTGATCCAGTGACAGTGAAGGGACGGCGATATATTCCCAAGTCATGATGGTGAGTGACTTGGAGGAGAACTTGCATGGGGTGGTGTTCCCATGTATCTGCTACCCTTGTCCTTCTAGATGGAAGTGGACATGGGTTTGGAAGGTGATTTCCAGGGATCTTTGGTGAATTTCTGTGGTGCATCTTGTAAACAGTACTCACTGCTGCTATTGAGCATCGGTAGCGGAGGAAATGCATGTTTGTGGATGTAGTGCCAAACAATTAGGCTGCTTTGTACTGGACAGTGCCAAGCTTCTTGAGTGCATGGAGCTGCCCCCATCCAGGCAGGTGGGGAATATTCCATCACACTCCTGACTTGTGCCTTGTAGATGGTGCATAGATTTTGGGGAGTCAGGAGGTGAGTTACTCACCATAGTATTCCTAGACTCTGATATGCTCTTGTAGCTACAGTGTTTGTGTGGTGATTCCAGTTGAATTTCTGGTCAATAGCAATGTCTGGGGAGTTGAAAGTGGGAGATTCAGTGATGGTTACCCCGTTGAATGTCAAGGGGCGATGGTTAGACTGTATTGTAATGAGATGGTCATAGCCTGGCATTTCTGGAGCGTGAATGTTACTTGCCACACGTCAGCCCAAGATTGGATAATGTCCAGATCTTGTTGGACACGGACTCCTTCAGTATCTGAGGAGTCGCGGATGATGCGGAACATTGTGCAAACAGCAGTGAACCTCCCCACGTCTGACCTTATGATGGAGGGAAGGTCACTGATGAAGTTGCTGAAGACCTTTGTGCCCAGGACCCTTGATGCCACACTCAGTCGAATGCAGCCTTGATGCCAAGGGCTGTCACTCTCACCTCCCCTCTGGAATTCAGCTATTTTGTCGATGTTTGAATCAAGGCTGTAATGAGGTCAGGAGCTCAGTGGCCCTGATAGAATCCAAACTGGGCATCACTGAGCAGGTTATTGCTGAGCAGGTGCTGCTTGATAGCACTGTTGATGACATCTTCCGTTACCTTACTGATGATGAAGAGTAGACTGATTGGGCGGTAATTGGTTGGGTTGGATTTGTTCTGCTTTTTATGTACAGGACGTATTTGGGTAATCGTCTACATTGTCGGGTAGATGCCAGTGTTGCAACTGTACTGGAAAAGCTTGGCTGAGGGAGCGCCAGGTTCTGGAGCAGAAGCCTTTGGTACTATTGCTGAAACGTTGTCACGGCCCATAACCTTTGCAGTATCCAGTGCCTCCAACTGTTTCTTAATGTCATGTGAGGGGAATCAAACTGGCTGAAGACTCAAATCTTCAGGCAATTTGTTTCCAATTTCCACCCTTCTCTCAGCTTCATTTTGTCAATCCCTGAGTCTCCCCTTCCTTGACTTCACTGTTTCAATTTGAATCTCATAATGAGTTTATCCGCTTGCCCGCAACATAGATAAAGATTTAAAATGTATTAGTATTTTAGTGGAAAATGAACCGTTGCTTTCAATGATATCTTCCACCTGTTCCTGACAATAAACTTAACTGGGAACAAACAGAAGAAAGCTTATTTCCTGAGAAGTTGATGACTCACTAACAAAATCACTCGCCCAGGGCTGAACTGTGTGTAGAAATTGGCTGAATGTCATTCTTGGTGAATCTCATGGAGCATTTCTCTTTGGCATAGCAAGTTTTCTCATGCAGTTGGCTCACGATAACCTATGCACCACAGACCTTTGATGCCCCACTCGTGTTCTCCCATTCACTGTTTGTCAAAATACTCACCACTGCTGGGACGTCCCAGGGTCCCTGCTGATTGAACCCCAGACATGAACCCAGTCAAGTGTTGGCATTTGGGATTTACCCATCACTGTGGACATAATGGGAGAGCAACGACAGTCCAACTCTCCTCAGGATGCAAGGATGGCATGACCAACACTTTGTGGAATAGACCGCTACATATTCCTCCATCTATCACCACTCTAAGTCACACAGCCTGTTCACCCTTCACCTTATCCCATTTTACAACCCTGTCCAAGTCAGGGCTACTTTTTCCCCAATGAATTGTGTATCCCAAATTCTTATTGGAGTTCAATGTGGGATCGTCATACAGAGGGAAGTCTTCAAATAGTTCTAGGCATTCTATTTTATTCACCAGCAACAGTAACAAGCAATAAACAAACAGCCACTACATTTTCCACTTGAAACAGCAATGGCTTGTTTTTCAATCCACAACATTCCAGCTCTCATCTATTAGAATCAGGTGTCGGTGCCTTCCTAGCCGCAGTTATCACTCCCAGTGGTTATGGAATTGAGGAATATTACAGCTTTCAGGTCATTGGGGTTGCACTGACCACATTGATCCCATCCCCGCTCTCTTTCCCCAGATTCATACAGTCAGAGTCATACAGCATGGAAACAGACCCTTCAGTCCAACCAGTCCATGTCGACCATAATTCCAAACTAAAATAGCCCCACTTGCCTGCGTTGGCCCATATGCCTCCAAATATTTTATATTCGCGAACTTATTGGAAAGTCTTTTAAAGGTTGTAACTTTATCCACATCCACCACTTCCTCAGGAAGTTCATTCCATACACGAACCACTCTCTGTCTTTTTTCAATCTTTCTCCTCTCACCTTAAAACCATGTTCCCTTGTCTTGAAATCCCCCAAACTAGGGAAGAGTCACCTGCCATTCACCTGATCTACACTCCTCATTTCTTTATAAACCTCGAGAAGGTCTTCCCTCGACTTCCTACGTTCCTTTCCATAAAGTGTTTGTCCAACTCTCTCCTGAAGTCTGTTATCGAATCTGTAGCCATCACCCACCAGCTGTGCTTCCAAACGCTAACCACCTGCTGCATTAAATCAAAACTTCCTTCAAATTGCTGCCAGTTCTTTTGTCCATCAACCTCAATCTATGACTTCTCTGTATTGACGATTTGGCTTTTGGAAACAATGTTCCTTCATTTTCTCATTCTCAACTCTCCATGCTATTAACTACCTCCTCTTATCCTTCTACACTCCAAGAAAATCAATTTTAATCTTCCCAGCAATGTAACCCCTCATCCCTGGAACAATTCTAAGTGCATCTTCTCCACACCCTCTCCAAATCCTTCACATCTTCCCTCAAGTCTGGTTCCCAGCATTGAACACAGTATTCCAGCTGGGGCCACTGTGGTACATTTAAATTGTTTACAAGCCTTTGCTTGCATAATTAATTGAACAATGATGGTTGGGTCAAGCCACAGTCTCCATGTTGCCAACTGAGAGAAGCAGCTGAGCTTCACACCACACCCAGCATCTGCACCGAATGTAGCAGAGATTGACACAGACCAACAGTCAAGATGCAAACTCATCAAATAACAATTGATGCTGGATCAGTTGTAAATGTTCAACTTCAATTCGATTGAGTTTTGCTCTTGAAATAATTGTACAGAGGCCAGTATCCCATCACCAAATCACCCTTTATGTACATGCACACTGTACATGGGCTGTGCCAATCAATTCAGAGTCAGTCCCGAAAGTGAAGAGACTCTGCATGCCCTGTTTATATATGTCAGCCAGGGCTCCCTATTGGCATTTAAAATACATTTGAATAAGTACATGAATAAGAAAGGTTTGGAGGAATATAGAGGTAAAAACAATGACTGCAGATGCTGGAAACCAGATTCTGGATTAGTGGTGCTGGAAGAGCACAGCAATTCAGGCAGCATCCAAGTAGCTTCGAAATCGACGTTTCGGGCAAAAGCCCTTCATGGAGGAATATAGGCCAAACCCAGGCATGTAGGACTAGTTTTGTTTGGGAACATGGTGCAGCTCCAACAACACTCAAGAAGCTTGACATCATCCAGTACATTTGATTTGCACCACATCTGCAAACATCCACTCTCCCCACTATCGACACTCAGGAGCAGTAGCATGTACTATCTACAAGATGCACTGCAGAAATCCGCCAAAGATCCTTAGACAGTGCCATTCAAACAGTGCCTTTTTTCTTATAAGGGAAGGCAATGGCCCCAGATTACACCCGGATACCCAGGTAATGTTCTGGGGACCTGGGTTCAAATCCCACCACAGCAGATGGTGTAATCTGAACTCAGTAAAATCTGCAAGCAAGGATCTAATGATGACTGTGAATTGATTGTTGGAAAATTCCATCTGGTTCACTTATGTTCTTTATGGAAGGAAACAGCCATTCTGAAATTTGTTTATAAAAAATCTGAAATTAAGAGTCTAATGATGACCATGAAGCCATTATCGATTGTCAGAAAAGCCCATCTGGTTCAGTAATATCCCTTAGGAAAGTATAACATCATCCTTATCTGGTCTGGCCTACATGTGACTCCAGACACACAGCAAAGTGGTTGAAGCTTAACTGCCCTCTGGTCAATTAGGGACGGGTAATAAATGCTGGCCTAGCCAGTGATGGCCACATCATGTGAATGAATAAAAAAAAACACATGACACTTTCATCTCGAAGAACAACATACATAGGAACACCACTCCCTTGCAAGTTCCCCTCTAAACCGCTTCGAATAGAAGAGCAACTTATTGTACTTTATAAAAATACAGTGAGATGTGAATAAGTCGCCACAATTTAGTGTCATTTTATTTACAGAAATTATAAGAAGAAATAATTGAGACAAAGTTAGGACAAAGTTCATCTTTTTTATCCCCACGGGCTCCTGGGTTTATGGTGTGGCTATAGGACACCATTGTCAAAGCAAGGGTTTCACACTGTACCCACCACACTGCCACTGCCAAAGCCAACACCGAATCCACTGCATTTCTACCATAGCAGAAAGAGACAGACTGGGCCCACCAAGTCGCTGACGCCGAAACAGTTGTCACTCAGTTGCTGCCATAGCCATAAGGAACTGCCATGTCGCAACTGCACTGAAACCCCACAGGAGTAACAGACCACTCTCACAGATGATGAAGCCTTACTATGGCAGATCCAAAGCCACCAGACTGCCATTGCCTCAACAGGCCCTCACAACCGCATTCCTCAACCACAGCCGCAGGAAAGAAGGCGAACTTTGATACAAAATAGAGAAATCAAAAAACAAAACAAAGGTAAAGAATGTGGCTGGTTGGGTGAGTGGGAGTACATGGGCACAAAGTCCAAACACTTCCTACCCAGCTGCCGCCATCTTGGAGATATATCACTGTTCCTTCAGTGTCATTGAATCAAAATCTTGACATTATCTCCCTCATGGCATCTTCTGTGTATCTACAGTGAACGGACTGCTGCAATTCAAGAAGGCAGCTCACCCTCAGCTTCCAGGCAACTAGGGTTGGACAATTAATGTTGGCCAAGTCAATGACACTCACATTCCATAATTGAATATAAACAATCAGACAGTCAGCTATGAGTGAGAATGGCAGAGCATACTCAAAGGGCTAAATGGTCTACTCCTGCTCCAGTGTTTCGACAGAGTGAGGTCTCAGATCAACCATGTCTGGCCAAACAGGTGTGACAGGCCTACTTCCATACATAGTCGGTGAAATGACAGCCTTTCTATTGCCAATGACAGTCTCGCATTCCTTTCCAAACTCATAACCCTGAAGAAAAAACCAAAGAGGTCCATGTGGCTTTAAGGCAGGGTACAACATCAGCATCGTTTACTGATTCTGATACAGCAGGCTCAAGTATCTGGCATGTGCACAGTTCGAGTCTGGCAAAGCAATGGTTATATAATGCCAGCGTAACTACTGCCGAGAAACCATTACAGTGTGTATCAGTAATCTTACCGCTCAACGAACTAGCAGCTCCATCATGGAACCCCCTCTATAGGCTTCACAGGTTATTACACCTCTGTTGTCTGAAGAACACCATCACTCAGTTTCAGCCTGGATATGTCAGGTACTATGTCTGCATTGGGATGGATCTCCAAACTGTCTGATAGTGAGTAGTGCCTTGTGTTGCCATGAGGCTTGTAGCTTGGGGTTCTGCTCTTCACATTGGAGAGATGGTGGCTTTGTCTCTAACTGGTACTCTGTGGTCTTTAATAGTTTTCCCTTCCTTCTGAGTGTCTGTTGTCTGACTTTTGTAGGTTTCTGCAAACTCTTTTATTTACAGCCTGGCACATAATACTGTTCTCTCTGGTTCAGACCATACCATCCTTTCTTCCTAGTCCATCAAGTAACTGTAAATCTATAAGACATCAGAGCAGAAGAAGACCATTGACCATCACGACTTGATCTAGCATCCATTCAATATTGGCCAGCTAGTGATATTCTCACCCATGAATGAATAATTTAAGAAAAATAAAGATCAGAAGAAATAAGATCAGGGGTAGGCTATTCAGTCCATCAAGCCTGCTTTACCATTCATTAAAAGTGTGGCTGACCTAACTGGGGCCTTAATTTTATTGGAATCTATCTATCTCAGCCTTCGATATACACAAGACCTCTGCCCCCACAGCTCACTATGACAAGAAGAAATTCCTCCATATCTCAGTTATAAGGTGGACATAAAGTCTTAAAGGACTAGATTTTTGTTGAGGGTTTTGAAATATCTCCTGAAACGTCTGCCACTGCTTCTCTATTGTCCTCCCTTTTAGCAGATGTTTTCATTTCACTTTAGCTAACTTTGGCTCATACCTTTGTAACTGCCTTCATTTAAGTTTAAGACACTAATTTTGGACCTACATTTCTCATCCTCAAACTGAATGTGAAATTCCATTTTGCTACAGAACATGGAACATTACAGTGCAGAACAGGCCCTTTAGCCCTGTATGTTGTGCCGACCTGTGACCTATGATCACTCTTATCTAGAGGTTCCTTTACCCTGAGGTCATTAAGCTGATCTGATCTCATCACCTGTTCCCCAGCCAAATATTGCTTGTTCTCAATTGAAGAGATTTGTGCAGCAATCGTCAGTTTGTCCATCCTCCCTGCTGTCCCTGTTCTTATCCATATCAGATATAGGAAGAATATTATTTACGCAAATCTTGAGGATATTATTAAATTGGAGATCATTCAGAAAAAAATGTACAAGGTTCCCGAGACTGATGGTTTTGAGTTATAAGGAGATATTGGATAGGCTGGGACTTTTTTCACTAGAGCGCAGGAGTTTGATGGGTGACCTTCTCGAGGTTTATAAAATCCTGAGGGAGGTAGATAGGGTGAATAGCAAATGTTTTTTCTCTAAGGTAGGGGAGTTCAAAATGGAGGGCATAGGTTCAAGGTAAGAGCAAAATGACTTAAAAGGGTCCTGAGGGGCAACGTTTTCACACAGAGGGTGGTGCATATGTGGAATGAACTGTCAGAGGAAGTGATGGATGCAGGTACAGTTACAACAATTAAAAGATATTTGGAGAGGTACATGAAGAGGAAAGGTTTAGAGGGAAATGGGCCAAGCGCAGGCAAATGGGAGTAGTTTAGGTTAGGAAACTTGGACTCCATGGACAAGTTGGACTGACCGTCTTTTTCTGTGCTGGATGATTCTATGTCTCTTCGAACTGGAACAATCACAAACTTGTCGGACAATTACAAGGGCTGAGGCTCCTCCTTTGTTACTTTCTGGATTCCTATCCCTATTTCTTTCAGAGTTGCAACTTCCTGTCCCTGATCACATACACAATTGAAAGCACCTACCTTTGCTAGGATGGGAAGGCCAGGGTGTCCATGCTGTACAACTCTATGACAGCATTCGAGAATAGAGTCAAGAGTGTGGCCTGCTGACCTGCTGTACGACTCTGATCTCCAGCCCTCACTTTCTCCAAGTGCATAAGATTAGATTCCCTACTGGCCCAACAAGTCCACACCAACCCTCCAAAGAACAACCCAACCCCCTCCCTGACTAATGCACCTAACACTATGGCCAATTCATCTGGCCTGTGGGAGGAAACCAGAGCACCTGGAGGAAACCCACGCAGACACAGAGAGAATGTGCAAACTCCACACAGGCAGTCGCCTGAGGCTGGAATCGAACCTGGAACCCTGGTGCTGTGAGGCAGCAGTGCTAATCACTAAGCCACCGTGCTGCCCATGCATTGTAGATCAACATGACAGGTGAAGGTCCCCCTCCCTGATGCATGGCACTGTCCACAGCTCTGACCCAGCTATGAGCTCTGAGCTGAGGGACCTCTAGCACCCGTCACTAACTGTGGATCTGGTTGCCATGGAGACTGGCATCCACCATCCATAACCTGCTCCACCTTCTCTACTGTGCTTCATTACACACATTCTTGTTTAAGTTCAGAAATGTCACTCAACCATTCTCTGTAGGAATGTATTTCTGACATTTTCTGTTTTAATTAACAGTGTAATGATGCCTTTATTGAATCCTCAGCAAAATCAAAGATTAAAGTTAAGTTTCTTTCAAGCTACATAAGGCAGATGGAACAGATGTAATACAATAATCTCTTCCTACAGTTCAAAGTAACAATTTGAGAGCATTGCAACTTCAGATTCCATCAAACTTACTCAGAAAGTAAACATTTCATTTATATTAACTGATTGCGCACATTTTTACACAATGGACTGCTATTTCAAGAATCTTTATCTGAAGACATTGAGGGATGGACAATAAAAAACTGGCCTGCAGCACAGCCAAAAATGAATGAATTGAAGAAAATATTTTTCTGGTTTCTGTGTACACTTATAACCATAATCGAGCACTCCCATGTCATGTTTGGAAGAAAACAAGAACTAACTTTTTTTCCCTGTAAGGAAGAACATATTTCAGCCTCTGAAGCTGGCTACAGGACCAGTGAAACATTTACATGTTCCTCCCTCACAATCCTGTTAAAAAATCACACAACACCAGGTTATAGTCCAACAGGTTTATTTGGAAGTACAAGCTTTTGGAACACTGTTCCTTCATTAGGCAGTTACATGATGAAGGAGCAGTGCTCCGAAAGCTAGAGCTTCCAAATAAACCTGTTGGACTATAACCTGTGTGATTTTTAACTTTGTAGCCCCCACCCCCAGTCCAACACCGGCCCCTCTGCGTCAATCCTAACTGTGCTTCTTTTGGTGGGGTGTGGAGAATGAGAAAGGGGGAAGTCACTTATTTACCTTCACAATTAATCTGACACAAAATAAAATGACATTCTTTCATCTTCCTCTTTCCAAAGCTCTGGCTGAATTAGCATGTTATAAAGTACAGACCTAAATTAGATTTCTGGCATGCTGTGGGAAACAACTTCAGACCATGCTTGGACATTGTTTTGGTTCTTTTTTTCTGATTTCCCCAATGTCTGAATCTTGTTTTTATCTTTGGTCAGTGCTGACCCTTATTCTGCTATTAACACTTAGGCGGGACTATTGATCTGTCACTTGGCTACAGCCTTGGTTAGCTTGGATGGCCAATTGGATGGTTCAATTCTCACACTGGCTGTGGTCACCATGAAGGACTCTCCTTCTCAACCTCTCCCCTCGCTTGAGGCATGATGACCTTCAGGTTAAGCAACTGCCAGTCATTGCTCTCTGTAATGAGAGAATGGGATTATAGCACCTTTACCTCACGGCCATTTTAGGTTTATTAGCCTTGTTTTTGGTATATATGCTGGCTAAGCTTGTATTTGTTACCTATTCTTAATTCTCCAGTACCTTTCCCCTTTTATTTCCCCTTTTATTCCAGGCCACCTTTCATCCCTAATTTCCATGGCCCTCTAACTTTTCCCTGACTTGTAATTTCTTTCTCACTAGCCCTTCCTTTCTTTTCAAAATCCATAACTTTTCCACCCCACTTCAGTTCCACAAAAGAGCCATTCTGAACTCAAAATGTTAACTCTGGTTTTCTCTCTCCACAGTGGCTGCCAGGTCTGCTGAGCTTCCCCAACACTTTCTGATCCTCTTCCAGATCTCCAGCATCCCCAGTGTTTTGCTTCTATTATAGATAGGAATTCAACTTAGGGGGCAGAAGGAATTTTCTTTTTTGTTTTATGGACAGGAAGAATGATGTGATGTATTGTGCTTTGGATTGATGCCTAATTGGAATCTAGATTGCGGCTTCCAAACTCTTATTCACTGACAACAGCCGAGCTAAATCCACGTCTCAGAATCAGTCTGTATCATGGCTTATGGTAAAAATCCAAACCACTCCAACTTGACTTTGAAACTGTTTAACACGATCACACAATCATAGTCGTAGATTAAGAAGAGTGAGGATAACAGGAGCATTCACATTTAACTGTAACTGTAAGGCCATTCGGCCCATTGTGTCCATGCCAGTTGTGTGAATGAGCTAACGACCACCATCTCCAGTACTCCTGAAATCCTCTTCCTTCAATTAATTACTAATTAATCTTCCCTGCCAGATAATTCCATGTAGAAAATGATTGTTGACTCTACCTCCACCAGAATTTCAGGCAGTCTACGTCCATTACAACAACTCACCTTGTGAAACAAAATTAGATCTCATTTTATCTCTGACCTGAAATCCGTCCACTGTGTTCCTGACTCCACCATCAATTCCTCCTTATCTACTCTATGAGAAACCTTCATAACTGTGAATACCTCTACTCAATATCCTCTTGGGGAACAAAAGGAAAACATGTATAAATAAAGGAAGGCAGATTGATAGGATCCAAAAATGAGAGAGAGTTGTATATCTAATTTGACAATGTCAAATATAATACTTTTTGAACATATTTGGACTAGGAGAAACCTTTTTGATTCTAAATGCTCAAGTTCCATTTTTCACATCTGGTTTTTTTTGAGTGCTTATACCATTACAACTGTTTTGTACAACATTATTCTCTGTGAGTAATTATTTCCTTCCTATGCCATTTATAATTTTGAGTTTGCTGAAAAGTGTGATCCCTGCTGAAACTTTTCATCTCACATTCATCAGGACTGATTCACAAGAATGTCAAATTTCAAAGGGAACCATAATTTACACTCCATGCAAAAGGGTTGCTGAATGGTCAAGGTGTTGGCAGAGAGCACCTATCTGAATTTGCTAGGCTATCAAGAGAACCCTTAATTGGAAAGAATTTTTAAAATTAAACAAAAGCATGTGGGACAATTCTTCCCTAATGCATTCTTCATTGCATGACATTGATCAATCAGAGTCCACTTGCATTTTTTTGAGTTTGATGGAGGAGGAGGAGGTGATAACTGTTCCTTACAGCATTCTCCATGGCAACATATTGGCCAGTCAGAATCCACTTGCTAATCAATCAGCACCTTTTGAGCATGCAATTGAAATTGTTGTTCCCTTTGATATTTGGCATTCTTGTGGATCTGTCCTGATGGTGCAAGATGAATAGCTTGGATACCATGACTGTTTTCTCAGCAATGTTCAAGGTCTGTGCTACCAAGCACCAACCTGTGATTCCCCACACTCAGGGGATTATACACGGAATACTGGATCCAGGGAACAAAGAATGCAGGTTGATTGAGATGAAATTTAGATTAGATTCCCTACAGTGAGGAAACATGCCCTTCGGTCCAACCAGTCCACATCGACCCTCTGAAGAGTAACCCACCCAGACCCATTTCTCTCTGACTAATGCACCTAACACTATGGGCAACTTAGCACGGCCAATTCACCTGGCCTGTACATCTTTATGACTGTGGGAGGAAACCTGAGCACCCAGAGGAAACCTGCGCAGACACAGGGAGAATGTGCAAACTCCACACAGGTTCCACCTGAGGCTGGAATCGAACCTGGGACCCTGGTGCTGTGAGGCAGCAGTGCGAACCACTGAGCCATCATGCCACCCCAATGTTCAGGTGCAATGAAAGATGTGAAAATTAAGGGCAAGGAAGAGAGTAAGAAGGAGATCCCAAATCAGTATTCAAAGTTAAGAATGGATAGAAAATGCTTTTTTTTGATTAATACTGAAGGATCATCGCTGCCTGAAAGTAAATCTGTAACATGGGCCCATAGGATTAGTGCTGATGAAAGGAGAACATTTTTATTTGGATATGTCAAATAATAGAGAGTAAGAGCGGAGGATTTGCTTTACACAATATGCAGTAAAGTGTTTAATAACACCACGGCAGTCTACATTCTCAGCTACCCGCAGTAATGTGGTTCTGTTCGCCAAGCTGGGAACTTCTGGTTGTCAGTTGCAGCTGTCCGCTGCAGTGGCCGGTATGTTGGGTCCAGGTCGATGTGTTTGTTGATAGAATCTGTGGATGAGTACCATGCCTCTAGGAATTCCCTGGCTGTTCTCTGTTTGGCTTGTCCTATAATAGTAGTGTTGTCCCAGTCGAACTCATGTGCTGCTTGTCATCCGCGTGTGTGGCTACTAAGGATAGCTGGTCGTGTCGTTTAGTTGGTGTTCATGGATATGAATCATTAGCTGTCTTCCTGTTTGTTCTATGTAGTGTTTTGTGCAGTCCTTGCATGGGATTTTGTACACTACATTGGTTTTGCTCATGCTGGGTATTGGGTCCTTTATCCTGGTGAGCTGTGGTCTGAGAGTGGCTGTTGGTTTGTGTGCTATTATGAGTCCTACTGGTCATAGTAGTTCGACTGGGACAACACTACTATTATAGGACAAGCCAAACAGAGAACAGCCAGGGAATTCCTAGAGGCATGGCACTCATCCACAGATTCTATCCACAAACACATCGACCTGGACCCAATATACCGGCCACTGCAGTGGACAGCTGGAACTGACAACCGGAAGCGGCAGAGACAAGCCACTACAAATGCCGGAGGAAACATCACAGAAGCGCTTCACAGGAGGCTCCCAAGCACTGAGGATTTCACCTAGACAGGGGACGAAACATCTGCAAGACAAATTCCCAGCTCGGCGAACAGAACCACAACAACGAGCACCCGAGCTACAAATCTTCTCACAAACTTTGAGTACCCGCAATAATCTTTGATTCCCCTGCCTGACAAGAATCTATCCACCTCTGTCTTCATCCGTTTCTGAACAACATTCCAAAGTCATACAACCAACTTAGGGAACACAAAATCTCTTTCTGTCTGTTCCAAAAGGTCAACTCTCATTCTAAAACAGTGCAACACTCAATCTGAACTATCGTTTCCAATGTCCACCTTGTCAAGATGGTTTGCGATAGTTGGAGAGTCGGAGAATTCCGAGAGTCGGAGAATTTTCCAGTTGTGATGTAGGAAAACGTAGCAATCAATTCCCAAACAGCGAGGCCCCTCAGTATGATAATGGTGGGAATGTCCTGTGTATAAATTGGCTGCAGTCTTTCCAACATTGTAATGGCAAGGCAGCTTCATTTGCTGGAAAATGCTTTGAGATCTCTTGCTGTTTGCGATATAAATGGAGATAATTCTGCCTCAATTTAAAGTCATTGCCAAACCATTGAAGGGAGACAGCAGGCAGAAGGCAGCACAATGCAAAGAACATAAGATACAGGAGCAGGAGTAGGTCATCTGGCTCCATTGAGCCTGCTCCGCCATTCAATAAGATCATGGCTGATCTCAGCTCCGCTTGCAACCCCCCTCACCTCTCACCATACCCCTTAATTTACTTTATCTTCAAAAATATATCTAACTTTGCCTTAAAAAGTTCAACGAGGCAGCCTCAACTGGTACACATTCACAACCCTTTGGGTGAAGACGTTCCTCCTCAACTCAGTCCTAAATCTGCTCCCCCTTATTTTGAGGCAACGCCCCTCGTTCTAGTTTCACCCACCAGTGAAAACAACCTCCCTGATTCTATCTTGTCTATTCCCTTCATAATTTTATAAGATCCCCACTCATGCTTCTAAATTCAAATGAGTATAGTCTCAGTCTACTCAATCTCTCCTCATAAGCCAACCCTCTCAACTCTGGAATCAACCTGGTAAGAAGTGGAATGCCTTACCATGAGGAGCAAAAGAAGTGGATTCCAAAAACAAGCTGGATGAACACTTGGCAACAGGACATTTGAAAGGCCATGAGGAAAGGATAAAGGAATGGGATAAAATAGATAAAGGAGATCATTAGGACTGCAGATGCTGAAGAGTCAGAGTCGATATAGTGTGGTGTTGGAAGAGGCACAGCAGGTCAGGCAGCATCTGAGGAGCAAGAGAGTTGGCGTTTCGGGCCTAACCTTCCGTCGGTGCTTATGATGAAGGACTTATGCCCGAAAGGTCAACTCTCTTGTTCCTCAGATGCTGCCTGACCTGCTGGGCCTTTTTCAATGCCACACTTTATCAACTATAAAACTGCTGAAACAAATTTTGATTAAGATTTGATTTCTGTCAGGATCGCTGAATGAGTGGACAAAAGAATGTCTGGTTCTATCTTTGCACACTCGTTAGGGCGGCATGGTGCCACAGTGGTTAGCACTGCTGCCTCACAGTGCCAGAGACCCGGGTTCAATTCCCGCCTCAGGCAACTCTCTGTGTGGAGTTTGCACATTCTCCCTGTGTCTGCGCGGGTTTGCTCCGGTTTCCTCCCACAATCCAAAAAAAAATGTGCAGGTTAGGTGAATTGGTCATGCTAAATTGCTCGTAGTGTTAGGTGAAGGGGTAAATGTAGGAGAATGGGTCTGGGTGGGTTGCGGGTCGGTGTGGACTTGTTGGGCCGAAGTGCCTGTTTCCACACTGTAAGTAATCTAACCTAATCTTAACTTATTCCCAATCCCAGCAGCTTTAAAGGAATTCAATGGAATGAACTGGCAGTGGTCAGAATCGAGGAGATCAGAGTAGGAATGAAGTCTCAAAGCAGAACCATCTGATGGAGAGATAAAACTAGTTGAACTTGTGTTCTATCATCAGGCATGCCAGATGTAGCTGACTTCCTTCCAAATCCCTTCTTGTTCTATAAATAGCTTATTCGTCTGTGTTTAGGACGCAAATGAATTTGACCATTTTTCACCCGTGTCTTTTATTTCAGTGAAGGAGGAAGTTTTCAGAAACTCCCAGATCCCTGGTTGGCATGGAGCCCTAAGATTGCAACAGTCCTGGAAAAGGTCCATTATTTTTCCCTGCAATCTGCTCCAGCTCTCAAAGCCACCATTTCCTTCATGGGGCAAACAAAGGAGGAAGAGTAGCCTTTGCATATAACCTTTCACATCCTCAGGATGCCCCCAAATCTGCATACGAACATGTGACTTACAAACAGGAGGCGGCCATCTGACCCCTCAAGCCTGCTCCAACATTTAATAAGATGAAGCTTATCTAACTGCAATCTTAATTTCACATGATCCCTAATAACTTTTCACCTGCTTGTATGCCAAGAATCTATCCGCCTCTGCCTTAAAAAATATTCAGAAACTTTGCTTCGAAAGGAAGCAGAAGAAATTTCGAGAGTCCCAAAAGTCTCTGAGAGCTTTGCTACTTACTTGCCGGACCCACAAAACAACCTTTTGCTATCACCCAGAATCTTCTACACCTCAGAGTTCAGCAATTTCTTGCCATTTAGACAATATGCTTCTTTATTTATTCTTCCTGCCAAAATGGGACAATTTCATATTTTCCCACATTATACTTGACATTGGATGCAAACATCCGAACCTTTATGATGTGGTGATAGAAGTGAGTCTTGTTTCCTGGATACTGTGATACCCGGCTTGCTGGTTGCTATGACAGTGTTGTTTGTGGTGGTAGAAATTGTCTCCTGTTTGCTGAATCTCAGGAACAGTTTTGGGGTTTTCTGTCCAGCATTTTGGAAAGGCATGTCAGGGCAGGACTCACACACTTAATGATAGAGTACTGGGAAGTGTTGCTGAACAAAGAGACCTTGGGATGCAGGTTCATAGTTCTTTGAAAGTGAAGTCACAGAGTTGTGAAGAAGGCATTTGGTATGCTTGCCTTTATTGATCGGTGCATTGAGTGTAGGAGTTGCGACATCATGTTGTAGCTGTACGAGACATTGGTTAGGCCACTACTGGAATACCGCATGCAATTCTGCTCCCCTGCTATACAAAAGATGTTATTAAACTTGAAAGGGTGCAGAAAAGACTTACAAGGATATTGCCAGGGTTTAGAAGGTTTGAGCTATAGGGATAGGCTGAATAGGTTGGAGGTGTTTTCCCTGCTGAGGGTTGACCTTATAGAGGTTTATAAAATCATGAGGGGCATGGACAGGGTGAATAGTCAAGGTCTTTTCCCAGAGTAGGGGAATCTAAAACTGGAGGGCTTAGGTTTAAGGTGAGAGGGAAAAGATATCAAAAAGATCTAAGGGGCAACTTTTTCACGCAGAAGGTGGTGCGTGTGTGGAATGAGCTGCCAGAGGAAGTGGTGGAATTACAATTACAACATTTAACAGGCATCTGTATGGGTATATGAATAGGAAGGGTTTAGAGGAAAATGGGCCAAATGCTGGCAAATGAGACAAGGTTAATTTAGGATATCTGGTCGGCATGGACTGATCGAACCGAAGGGTCTGTTTCTATGCTGTACAGCTCTATGATTCTGTAAGTAAAACCCTTATCCCTTGACTTTTAACGATGATGAGAGATAGCAGAAGACAAAGCAAATATGGTGAGTATCATCTAGATGTGACAGGTCTTGATTTAAGCCTGACCTGCAGTTCCTTTAAAGCCCTTAAGCACATACAAAGCTATGTTAATAATATAATGGAAGGTTCTGTTTCGAAGGAGTTATTGGACTAGAAATGCCTCAGGGAAGGGAACAGAATCGGATAAGTTGGATAAAAATATGACCTTCACTCCATCATTCCTACATGGGCTGATGGAAAAAGGGATCCAATTTGTCTCACTCTTCCTGCTTGGGTGGTTCCTGAGAGTCTAAGCAAGATGACAACCCAATGGCATTAAGTCATTCATTTTTACCGATGACCCCTGCAATTCTAGGATCAAGGGGATGCCACCAGTTGAGGAGGTGGGATTTACATCTCTCTGGATGTTCCAGTGCCATGTAATTTTGGTTACAATTTAAATACTGTAGGCTATCTACTTCTCCCAATGACAGGTGAATCTGTGGAATTTGCTACCCCAACGTGCAGTGGATACTAGGACAGTGAATACACTTAAGGAGGAGTTGGACAGATTTTTAATTGATAATGGGTTGAGGGGATATAGAGAGAAGGCAGGAAAATGGGGGTGAGGAGCATATCAGCCATGATGGAATGGCAGAGCAGACTCGATGGGCTGAATGGCCTAATTCTGCTCCCATACCTTATGAAGTGTACTAAAAATTGATTCAGTTGAGCTGTCCTGGTCAATGTCAATGCAGCGCAAGGACAAACCCTTCCATGACCAGGTGAAAATTCTGAAATTCCCTCTACACCACATGGACTTTCAGGAAGTGGCTCACTTTCTCAAAGGCAATCAAGGGGTGTGCAATAAACGTTGACCCAGCCAGCAATGCCCACATCCCCGTGAAATACTAAATTTGAAAAAACCTGCCCGAAGCAATCATTTCATTGCAGCTTTTGAAAGGAAAGAGAAAACCTGTATTTCCACAACAGTTTTGTAACTACAGGTAGCGTCAGACAGCTGATGAAGTACTTCTTAAAATGCCGTCATTGCTGAAAAGCGATCTGTGCATAGGAAGAAATGAAGTGGCCAAAGTCGCCAATTTAAGAATGGATAAATAAAATGCTGGAAATCTGAAATAAAAGCAGAAAATGCTGGAGAAACCTGGTGATGGAGGGTTGGTCCTTGCGCTGCACTGACATTGACAAAGACAGCTCAACTGAATCAATTTTTAGTACACTTCATAAGGTCTATGGACAGAGAAACAGAGCTAACGTTTTCAATCTGCTATGACCTGTTTTTTTTCAAAACTGGAAGAGAAGTCATGTCACTCCAGACTCGAAATGTTAACTCTGTTTCTCTCTCCATAGATACTGCCAAACCTGCTGAATTTCTTCAGCAATTTCTGTTTTTATTTCTGATTTAAGGGTCTGGACTTCCAGGCCAGCACCCTAAACCCTTCATTGAAAGACAGCAATGGGATCTCCAATTGCTTTCAGGATAGATAGGGCTTGAGTTTTCCATCCCAGCTAAAAGCAGTAGGGCTCCACACCCTCGGGGTTGCACTGGAAATTAAAGGCTGGAGATGGAAATTGAAAGCCAGCCATTTGACTGAGAGGGAACAGCTGGCCAACTTGTACTGTGTGTGTCCTGCTTCCAATCCAAATGCATACCTGACCATTGTGAGGCGCTTTGACCTGACGCTGCATAAGTGTAATACATCATGAGGAATGGATAGGGCAAACGGCGAGGCCATTTTTTCTCAGTTCTCAGGGAGTCAAGGAGCAAAGGCCAGAATCGGAAAATCACAGCTAAGGGTTTCCTCACATTTACTTCACAAAGGGTGACAGAAGTTTCAAACCATCTTCCTCAAAAAAAAACTGGTGCTCAGCCAGTAATAGTCCCTTAGCTTGGCTGCCTGGATTGCAATGCTGGGCGATGCCAACAGTGTGAGTTCAATTCCTACCCTCCCTGAGGTTATCACCAAGGTCTCTCATTTCAGTCTCACATAAAGTGTGGTGATCCTCAGGTTAAACTCACCATGAGTCATCTCTCTCCAGTGCGAGAGTGGGGCTATGGCAACTTTACAACCTGAAATACTTTTTAAAACTAGATTGATGGAGTTTGGTTAGCAGTGGATTGACAGTTTCTAGGTTAAGGGTAAGGTGTTACCTGTAGTTTAGTGGTTTGCACAATTGTGTCAGTATCAATGGACTAGTGATCTAATGTTAATGATCTAATATTCTATGGATCTCAGTTCAAATCCCAAGATGGTGATGGAGAGGTTTGAATTCAATAAAGATCTGGAATAAAAAAAAGCTCAATGGCACTGTCGACTGTTTCAAAAACCCGCCTGGTTCACAAATATCCTCTAAGGAAATAACTAGAGATGTACAGCACAGAAACAGACCCTTCGGTCCAACTCATCCATGCCAACCAGATATCCCAACCTAATCTAGTCCCATTTGCCAGCACTTGGCCCATATCCCTCTAAACCCTTCCTATTCATGTACCCATCCAGACACTTTTGAAATGTTGTAATTGTACCAGCCTCCACCACTTCCTCTGGCAGCTCATTTCATACACGTACCACCCTCTTCGTTAAAAAGCTACCCCTCAGGTCCCTTTTAAATCTTTCCACTGTCACCTTAAACCTACACCCTCTATTTTTGGATTGTCCAACCCCGGGAAAAAGACATTGTCTATTTACCCTATCAATGCCCCTCAGGATTTTATAAACTTCTGTAAGGTCACCCCTCAGCCTCTGATGCTCCAGGGAAAACAGCCCCAACCTATTCAGCCTCTCCCTGTAGCTCAAACCCTTCCAACCCTGGCAACACCCTTGTGAATCTTTTCTGAACCCTTTCAAGTTTAACAACATCTTTCCTAATACAGGGAGACCAGAATTGAACGCAGTATTCCAAAAGTCGCCTCAGCAATGTCCTATAGCTTCTACCATCCTTCCCCAGCCTGGCCAACATGTGACTCCAGACCGACAGCAATGCGGTTAACTCTTAACTGCCTCCGGACGAAGGCTCTGAAGATGTTACCCAGTATGGTGACGAAATGTCTGAAAATGAACCTTCCAGCTCAGCGAGCAAACCTACATCCAGAACCTCAACCTGAGCTACAAATCTTCTCAAAACTTGCTAACCAGGTTATAGTCCAACGGGTGACCTGATGAAGGGGCAGTGCTTTGAAAGCTTGTGATTTCAAATAATCCTGTTGGACTATAACCTGGTGTCATGTGACTTCTGACTTTGTCCATCCTGGTCCAACACCAGCACCTCTATATTATGAAAGAAGTCCATACAACACCAGGTTATAGTTCAATAGGTTTATTTGAAATCACAAGCTTTCGGTGCTCTGCTCCTTCATCAGGTGGGGCAGGATCATAGGACACAGAATTTATTGTAAAAGATCAAAGTGTTATACAACTGATGCCATGGATTGAACAAACCTAGATTGTTAAATCTTTAATCACTTACATTGGGGATGCAGGTTTCGATTCATTACTATATAAATCTCAGAGCTTCTCTCACAGCACCTTCCCCACACAACTTAAGATTTTATCAATATAATAAGAAGAGACATCTCAGCTCAGACAATGCATCTCAGGTATGAGGCTACAGTCTGTCTGTATCCCAACCATGTCATAAAAAAACAGGAAAGATGGCACCTGGGTCAAATTCTGTCCTTCAATCAGCATTGTCAAAGCAAATGGTTTAATTATTATCAGAACAGGCTCTGAGTGGTTAAAGAAAAATGGAAAGTTTTTTTTTCAATGAAGGGTTGCGTTTCTACCGAGATCGCAAAAGGAACCATTCTCCGATTGTGTTTTAAATTGCTCTTGAATTTGAAAACATTTTCAGAATAAAGAAAGTTGTAATTAAGTTCTGGGTGGGGCTCCTCAGTGTAGGATCGACTCTACAGTTGGTGCCGACACACCACCTGTACCGAGGAAGCCCACACAGTAATGCATCTCTCTGAACACTATTGGCTGCATCTTTTTTTAAAGGCAGGACACACACACACACACACACAAATGCCTGTCAAAAGAGGGATGAGACTTGATCCAAATTTTAACCCTCACCTCCTCAGTCCAAACAGAAACGGTTAAGTGCAGAGGTTGTCTGGAGAGAGCTGAGATCTCCCACCCACAGACCCATCAAAGGCTGTGCAGTTCAGGGGCAGGAAGAAACAAGGAGTTTTGGCTCTGGGATTTTCCTATGTTCTGCAAAGTTTCGGAGACTTCAAGGACGCGGGGCACATTGCAAATCCGGATCCGGGGGCTATGTCTTAATTGAAACAGGTAACGGGGTCCGCAGATTACTCAGCAAATTGCTTTCTGTGTTGCGAATTGCAGAAAGTGTAGTGCGGTGCATCTGAAAATAAACTGCATTGAAAGTTGCAGCAAGGAAGTTTAATACCAACTCCTTACGTTACAACCACCGCGATTCTTTTCAACTGTGTCGTGTAAGTGATTTCCTTCTGTATTCTTAACGAATATCGAATTGGTGGAAGCTGCCTAGTGTGTAAACAAGGAGATCATTGTTAAACTCTGAGAATCCTTGCCTTAAAAAAAAATTCTCGGGGTTGGGGTGGAGTTAAAGTTCGCCCAGAGACAGCAGCTCTCAAGTTTGCAGTGAATGTTGGATCTCCAGACCAAGTCTAGCCCTTGCCCTTGTAAAGTGGGCACACTGATTGTCCCTTGCAGGTTTGAGGGAGTGCTGCACTGTTGGAAGCACAGCTATTCAGTTAAGAATTTCATCCACAGTTCCTTAATGATCCCATAACATGAGTTGAAAGAAGAGCAGAGCTCTCTTTGATGTTCGTATTATGAACATTAGAACCTCATTCTTCTATCAACCCTCAGTGATCTTTGACTCCCCTTCTGACCAATCCAAAAGAAGTCTGTTTTTTTTAAAAAAAAACTTGAACAAGACCAATGTTGTATGCAGTAAAATAAGAGAGTGATGGATGCTGAAGGTCTGAAACATAAATTGCTGGAGAAACTCAGCAGGTCTGGCAACACCCGTGCAGAGAAAGCTGCAGTTCTCAACAAGAGGGACTGGATTTGAACTACCAACTCTGCTTTCTCTCTCCACTGATGCTGCCTGACCTACTGAGTTTCTCCAGCAATTTTGGCTGTGCGTTAATATTTCATGCAGCCTCTTTAGTGCAATCTGTGCCAGAGATGCTGAATCGTAGAAGATTTGAGAACTTTCTCCATCAGGTTTGGGATTTGAAAAAGAGTCAGGAACATATAGAATTGGAAGTTCAGTAAGGTGCAGAAACCAAGAGATAGGAGGATGGAGGGTTGTACAAATTGCTGGTGTCACAACAATGAAGCATTGAATATTTCAGTAGGACAGAGGGGCTCTGGGTAGAGAGCAGGACTTTAGCTGTAATGTAAAAACGGAAAAAACTGTGGATGCTGTAACTCAGAAACAAAAATAGAAAATACTGGAAAAGCTCAGCAGGTTTGGCAACAGCTCTGACGAGAAATCAGAGTTCCAAAGTTCTGAACAAGGGTCACCGAACCTGAAACGTTCAATCTGATTTTTTTTTTACTTCATAGATGCTGCCGGATCTGCTGAAATTTTCCAGCAATTTCTGGTTTTAGCTGCAATACATTTGGGAAGGTGGGATGAATTGTTGTCGTGCCTCTGTACTTCCTGGGAATCTCCTGGGAGTGAGCATGTAACGTGGAAGTTTCTATAAATTTCTGGTCCTAGCTCTGACCCTGCCACCCAGTTCTGTGACATCACAAGGTTCTTGTCACTGGTTGGACCTGTTTCCTGAATGCTGCATTGGCTGCTCCTTTTTGGGTTAGCCCGACATGAGGTTTGGGACTGGGGTTTAATCCCACATTCAGACATTGCTCCCTGTGTCTGTGCTGTCACCACCCCTCTGCCTTATTGACAATGACTATGTCTGACATGCTGGCATTCTGAAACACTTTTATTGACACACTGTTACACTTCATATAGTCTCTCTCTGTCTCTTTTACCACCCCCCCCCAATAGTCTGTCTTTTTCTCACCTACTCTCTCTCCCCCTCACTCACCCCATTAGATTCTTTTGCTATTCAGTCTCTCTCTCTATCTCTTTCTCTCTTACTCACACTCAGTCTTTCTCTCTCCTTCTGTCTCTCTTCCATCCCCACAATTTCTCTCTCTCCCTCCCCAGTCTCTCTCCCTCCTAGTCTGTTTCCCCACCCAATCTCTCTCTCTCTACCCCCAGTTTCTTTCTCTCTTCCCCCACACTGAGTCTCTCAGTTTCTCAGTGCAATCATCCTACATCTCTTGTCTTTTAGTTCCCTTTGCTCCCCCAGTTTCTCTCTCTTCTTCCTCCCCCCCCCACTCAGTATCTCTGTCTCGCTCTTTTGCTTTCTCTCTCCCACACTCACTCTCTTGCTCACTCTCCCACAGTGTGTCTTTCCTTCTGTCTGTCTCTCTCCCTCTTTGCACCTTCCCCCCTCACCTCTGCACTTGGTGTCTCTCTCTCTCTCTCTCTCACACACACACACCCCAGTTCCCCCTCTTTTAGTTCCTCTCTGTGCCCCTCAGTCTCACACTGTCTCAGTTTCTCTCTCTCCCCTCCCATCTCTTTCATTCTCTCACTCTCCAGACTCTGGGACAGACTATTCTCACCTCAGAGTTTTGGTCGTGTATAATTGTTGATGTTGGTGTTACACCATCTTACTGTGTAATGAGCTATCCATTGTTATTGTGCTATAGAGTCTCAGAGAGGACTCTGATTAGGAATGATAAGGAGCTGGATTGACCTCAGGACCCAATGGGTCCAGCACCAGCTGGGGTGGTGGTGGGGGCTGTTTTTGTGTGGTGGATGGGGGGGTTGGTGGATTAAAAGCAGCTGGAATGCTGGGAGGAGAGGAGAAGAGGGTGGTTGAGAGTGCAGGGAGAGGGTGGGCTGGATGTGCTGAGGAAAATACACAGGGACACAGGACAGAATTTGAGTCATACAGTCATAGAGATGTTCAGCATGGAAACAGACCCTTCAGTCCAACCCATCCATGCCGACCAGATATCCCAACCCAATCGAGTCCCACCTGCCAGCACCCGGCCCATATCTCTCCAAACCCTTCCTATTCATATATCCATACAAATGCCTCTTAAATGTTGCAATTGTACCAGCCTCCACCACATCCTCTGGCAGCTCATTCCATACACATACCACCCTCTGCGTGAAAAAGTTGCCCCGTAGGTCTCTTTTATATCTTTCCCCTCTCACCCTAAACCTATGCCCTCTAGTTCTGGACTCCCTGACCCCAGGGAAAAGACTTTGTCTATTTATCCTATCCACGCCCCTCATAATTTTGTAAACCTCTATAAGGTCACCCCTCAGCCTCCAACGCTCCAGGGAAAACAGCCCCAGCCTTTTCAGCCTCTCCCTATAGCTCAAATCCTCCAAACCTGGCAACATCCTTGTAAATCTTTTCTGAACCCTTTCAAGTTTCACAACATCTTTCCAATAGGAAGGAGACCAGAATTGCACGCAATATTCCAACAGTGGCCTAACTAATGTCCTGTACAGCCGCAACATGACCTCCCAACTCCTGTACTCAATACACTGACCAATAAAGGAAAGCATACCAAATGGCTTCTTCACTATCCTATCTACCTGCGTCTCCACTTTCAAGGAGCTATGAACCTGCACTCCAAGGTCTCTTTGTTCAGCAACACTCCCCAGGATCTTACCATAAAGTGGATAAGTACTGCTAAGATTTGCTTTCCCAAAATGCAGCACCTCGCATTTATCTGAATTAAACTCCATCTGCCACTTCTCAGCCCATTGGCCCATCTGGTCCAGATCCTGTTGTAAACTGAGGTAACCCTCTTTGCTGTCCACTACACCTCCAATTTTGGTGTCATCTGCAAACTTACTAACTGTACCTCTTATGCTCGCATCCAAATCATTTATGTAAATGACAAAAAGTAGAGGGCCCAGCACAGATCTTTGTGGCAATCCACTGGTCACAGGCCTCCAGTCTGAAAAACAACCCTACACCACCACCTTCTGTCTTCTACCTTTGAGCCAGTTCTGTATCCAAGTGGCTAGTTCTCCCTGTATTCCATGAGATCTAACCTCGCTAATCAGTCTCCCATGGGGAACCTTGTCGAACGCCTTACTGAGGTCCATATAGATCATATCTACTGCTCTGTCCTCCTCAATCTTCTTTGTTACTTCTTCCAAAAACTCAATCAAGTTTGTGAGACATGATTTCCCACAAACAAAACCATGTTGACTATCCCTAATCAGTCCTTGCCTTTTCAAATACATGTACATCCTGTCCCTCAGGATTCCCTCCAACAACTTGCTCTACACTGAGGTCAGGCTCACCGGTCTATAGTTCCCTGACTTGTCTTTACCGCCTTTCTTAAACAGTGGCACCACGTTTGCCAACCTCCAGTCTTCTGGCACCTTACCTGTGACTATCGATGATACAAATATCTCAGCAAGAGGCCCAGCAATTGCTTCTCTAGCTTCCCACAGAGTGCTAGGGTACATAGTGGGTGGCACGGTGGCACAGTGGTTAGCACTGCTGCCTCACAGCGCCAGAGACCCGGGTTCAATTCCCGCCTCAGGCAACTGACTGTGTGGAGTTTGCATGTTCTCCCCGTGTCTGCGTGGGTTTCCTCCGGGTGCTCCAGTTTCCTCCCACAGTCCAAAGATGTGCAGGTCAGGTGAATTGGCCATGCTAAATTGCCCGTATTGTTAGGTAAGGGGTAAATGCAGGGGTATGGGTGGGTTGCGCTTCGGTGGGGCGGTGTGGACTTGTTGGGCCGAAGGGCCTGTTTCCACACTGTAAGTAATCTAAACCTGATCAGGTCCTGGGGATTTATCCACCTTTAACTGTTTCAAGGCATCCAGCACTTCCTCCTCTGTAATCTGGACATTTTTCAAGATGTCACCATCTATTTCCCTACAGTCTATATCTTCCATATCCTTTTCCACAGTAAATACTGAGCAAAATATTCACTTAGTAACACCCCCATTTTCTGTGGTTCCACACAAAGGCCGCCTTGCTGATCTTTGAGGGGCCCTACCCTCTCCCTAGTTACCCTTTTGTCCTTAATATATTTGTAAAAACCCTTTGGATTCTTCTTAATTGTATTTGCCAAAGCTATCTCATGTCCCCTTTTTGCCCTCCTGATTTCCCTCTTAAGTATACTCCTACTTTTCTTCATACTCTTCTAAGGATTCACTCGATCTATCCTGTCTATACCTGACATATGCTTCCTTCTTTTCCTTAACCAAACCCTCAATTACTTTAGTCATCTTGAGTGAGGTTGCCTGGGACAACATTGGGAAATGTGGTGCTGGAAAAGCACAGCCGGTCAGTCAGCATCCAAGGAACAGGAGAGTCAACGTTTTGAGCATAAGCTCTTCATCACGAACTTATGCTCAACATCGATGCTCCTGCTTCTCGGAGGTTGCCTGACCTGCTGTGCTGTTCCAGCACCACACTCTCGACTCTGATTTCCAGCATCTGCAGTCCTCACTTTCTCCCTCAACATTGGAAAGGTCAGGGAACTGGAACTGGGAGTCAAGAGAGGTCAGACATGGGATGAAGGGGACTAGAATGGGGCTGTGTGGGGGTCTAAGAGTCATCATTGTAGGAGCAAGGGAAACTGTAGAGTGGTCTACATAGAACTATAATAGCATACTGACAGAGTGGAGAGGTGATGGCTGTTTGCTATTATTGCTGGACTGCTCATCCAGAGACCCACATAATGTTCTGGGGACCTGGGTTTGAATCCTGCTGTTGGCAGATAGTGGAATTCAAATTCCACAAATCCATCTGGAATTCAGAGACTAGTGATTAAGGAGCTTGGGGAGAATGGAGAACGAGGGAGGGGGTGTGTCAGGGAGAGCAGAAGACTAGAAACTAGGGGTCCACGTAGGGGAAGGGGGGTACTGGAGGTCCAGTGAATTCTGGGGGGTAGTGTTAGGTAGCTGAAAGCTTTGTTGGGGGGGGGGGGGGGAAATTGAAGAGAAAGACATGATTCAGAACCAGTAACATGATTAGTTGGGTCTGTTATAAAACCCTTCCTAAAATAAAATCCTTCTGATGTTTGACATTTGATTGTTTTTCATCCTGTTTTGGTCAGTCTGACCAAATTTCCTGATGTGTATGAAGTTGGGCCAGTTGAAAATCCTTCTGACAGACCATCCCGTAATTAGTGTCTTTTTCGAATTGGTAGCCTGGCATGGGAAAACAAGACCACAATGACGTTCCGTTGCGGCTGCTTTGATTCGGGCAGTGGCTTTGGTCTCAACTTAGTGCTGGAATATCCAATGTCAAAACCATGCTGGTGTCCGAACATACTGAATCCATAATACTGACCACAAAACTTGAATTCATTTGGTACCTTTTTAAACAGTAAATTGTCCCCAAGATGGTTCACCATCATTATTCAACAACCGAGCCACAGAAGGGCCATTGTTGCATGTTGGCACAGTGGGGAGACAGTGGTCTGGTGGTATTACCACTGACTGCTAATCCAGAGAGGATGAGTTGATAAAGCTTGGTGTTGGAAAAAGCACAGCAGGTAAGGCAGCATCCGAGGAGCAAGAGGGTTGACATTTTGGGCAGGACACTTCAGGACTGGGGAAAGGGGGGGGGGGGGGGGGAGTGGGGGGGGGGAGGGGGGGGCGCGGGAGCTGAGTGATTAGATGGCGAGAGGAAAGGTAGGTGGGATGGTGATAGGTAAGTGATGGTGAGTAATGGGATTGTTTCAGGATGTGGTTGATTGAGAGACCGAGGTTCTGGGAACCTGGGTTGGAATCCCACCAGGGCAGATAGTGGAATCCAATAACAATCAAGGATTAAGAGACTCATGATGAGCGTTGTTGATTGTCTGGAAAAACCCATCTGGTTCATTTGTGTCCTTTAGGGAAGGAAAACACTATCCTTACCTGGGCTGCTCATAACAATGTGGTTGACTCTTAACTGTCTCTGGGGTAGACATAAATGGTGGCATAGTCAGTGATGTCCTCATCCTGTGAAGAATAGACTTTCTTTCCTTCTCTGCTGCCCCCTATGTAGGAGAGGTGTAAATGAAGTTCAGTCAGAAATCACTGCCTGCAATTAAGTGTGCGTTAGGTTACTTCATTGGGATCAAGTAGCTTGCTGGTTAGACTGTGATGCAGAATAACGCCAAAAGCGTGGGTTCTATTCCCATACAAGCTGAAGTTCTCATGAAGGGTTCTCGATCTCACCTGAGATGTGGTGGCCCTCTGGTTAAACTACCATAAGTCATCAGGGCAGAGTTTCTCTCCCGATGAACAGCTTATGCTCAAAACGTCGGCTCTCCTGCTCCTCTGATGCTGCCTGACTGGCTGTGCTTTTCCAGCACCACACGTTTTGACACTACCACTAGTCATCTCTCTCCAAAGTCTTTGCATCCTCCTCAGTGCAACACATGACAGACAGATCTTTCCAGCCCTTCTCAAATTAAAGACATTCTCTCAGCAGTGTGGAGAATATTTGAATTTCGAAATTAGCCTTTGATGTGTCAAAAGCCGTAACAAAGAGAAAGTCCAGGACAGGTTTTTGACCGAAGACATTAAGTAAACATGAAAGGAGCCTGTGATGAGGCCACAGTCATGGAAATGTCAGAAACAGGTCGCTGCAAATTGTCAGGGAGTCCTTTTCTGAGGTCCATTGGATTTCAGTGAGATCCAGGCTCTAAGAACCAAGTTCTTTCTCATCAAGGTGGAGAAAGTGAGGACTGCAGATGCTGGAGACCAGAGTCGACAGTGTGGTGCTGGAAAAGCACGGCAGGTAAGGCAGCATCCGAGAAGCAGGAGAATTGACGTTCGGGCATAAGCCCTTCATCGGGGATGAGACTCTTCCCTGATGAAGGGCTTTTGCCCGGAATGTTGCTTCTCGGACGCTGCCTGACTGGCTGTGCTTTTCCAGCACCACATTCTCTCGACTCAGTCTCATCGGGCTGGTTCAGAACTTGCTTTTAGATTTCTCCTGATAAATTAGGGGCCTGCATTTTCGGAATTCCTAAACCTTATTTTGAGGAAGTTTGAGCAATTTGTGCGTGTCACAGTGAGTCAGCACACTACTTAATTGATTCTAAGAAATGGCACTGAGGGAATATTTGGGGAACTGGGGAGAGATTCAATTCATAATGACACCAGTCCCTGTTCATTAAATTGAAGTCTTCACTTCCTTATGGGAGGTGGGCATTGTTGGCAAAGCCAGTATTTGATACCCATTCCCCAATTGCCCTTAAGTGGAGGGCCTTGCTTGGCCAGTCTGGGAGCTGTTGAGAGTCAGCAACATTGCTGTGGGTCTGGAGTCACGTGCAAATCAGCCCAGGGTAGGAGTGGCAGATTTCCTTCCATAAAGGGCATCATCCTGATTTGGATGCAAGCAAATGAAATAGGAGATGAAAATAAAGCAACTGTTTCCCTCACCCTGACAGGATCCGATGCCTTTGTGTGAACCAATGTTGTCCAAATGATCCTAGTCCGATAGACCAAATGGCCTCCTTCCTTACTGTAACTTGTACCGTATCTGTTTTCAGCTGCGTTGCTGAAATAAAACAGGGTCTCCCCCATTTGATTTAGATGACATATTCTTCCTGATGTGTCATTTCACTGGGGAATTGTCTGATAAAATCTTCAAACTATGAGTTTCTGGCCAAGGTAGTTTCGCTCTTGCGTGGAGTAGGACCTTTTGGGAGTTTAAACAGGAAACTGTCGGTTTCCCTTGTTGGCTGTGCTGCCAAAACTGCTCAGGGCAGATGCGCTGTGTATCCTGAGTGATCCTGGTAATGCTATCAGCTTCAGACAGACTCCATACTTGTTGTTAATAGTTTTATCTGCTTTGGTCAACTTACTGGGAAAAATATATACCTGCTTTTCTCTCTGACTTTTTAAAATTAAATTATCAAACATAAAAATCTGAATTAATTTTAAGTTTGGTCAATACGCTGAGGAGTGGCAGATACAGTTTAATTTGGATAAAAGGAAAGTATGGCATTTTGGTAAAACAAAGAAGGGCAGGATATAATTGCAAGGATGCCTTCCTTGAAGAAGCTCTCCTCCTCCCTCCACAAGAATCCTCACCTTAACCTCCTTCCACCTATCGCATTCCCAATGCCCCTCCCCAAGTCCCTCCTCCAACCTTTTTATCTTAGCCTGCTTGGCACACCCTCCTCATTCCTGAAGAAGGGCTTATACCCGAAACGTTGATTCTCCTGCTCCTTGGATGCTGCCTGACCTGCTGCGCTTTTCCAGCAACACATTTTTCAGCTCTCATCGCCAGCATCTGCAGTCCTCACTTTCTTCCAGGATATAATTATACAATTAATGGAGGGGGCCCTGGCTAGTGTAGAACAAAAGAGACCTATGGATTTAGTACATAATTTTTGAAGTTTGTGTCACAAGTAGATGGTGAAGATAGCACTTATCATGCTCACTCCTTTTGAATACAGGAGTTGAGAGGTCATGCTGAGGTCGTACAGGACATTGGTGAAGCTGCTTCTGAAGTACTGTGTGCAGTTCTGGGCACCCTGTAATAGGAAGGATATTATTAAGCTGGAGAAGATTCAGAAAAGATTGACCAGGATTTTACTGGGAATGGAGGCTTTGAGTTATAAGGATAGGCTGGGATTTTTTGGTAACCTTTATAGAGGTTCATAAAATCATGAAGGGCGTAGATAAGGTGAAATGAGAAAGGCCTTTTCCCTAGGGTGGGGATAGAAAGGGGACATTTGTTAAGGTGAGACGTTTTTACACATGACATGATGGGTAACGTTTTTTTATCGTGGTTCATGTGTGAAATGAACCACCAGAGAAAGTGGTAGGTGCAGGTAAAGTTACGACATTTTAAAAAGACATTTCGATAAGTGCATAAAGAGGAACGATTTGGAGGGGTTATGGCCCAAATGTAGGTAGATGGGGCTTAGCTTAGTTTTTGAACATGCTCGGCATGGATTAATTGGACTGTGTTTCCATGCTGTATGACTCTATGACCAAAAACTCCCCTTTTGTGGAGTAATCTAGAAAGAGGCGACACCATTTATATGTGAACATGAGAAATAGCAGGAGGCATGAAGGCCATTCAGCCCCATTGATGTGCCCCACTATTCAATGTGTTATGGTTGATCTTCCCCAGACTTTAGCGCCCCTTTTGTACCATCTCCGCATAGCTCTTGGATCCTTGACATTTCTAAACTTTATCCACCTTCTCTTTTTAAAGACTTGCAATGATCCAGCCTTCACAAATCTTGATGGTACAGAATTCCAGAATCCACCACCGTCTGGGAGATGAAATTCCCCATGGATAGGATAAATAGACAAAGTCTCTTTCCCTGGGGTGGGGGAGTCCAGAGCTAGAGGGCATAGGTTTAGGGTGAGAGGGGAAAGATATAAAAGAGACTTAAGGGGCAATTTTTTCACACAAACAACTCCTGAAGAATACCACTTATCATCTTGATAAATCAACCCTTTCATTCCAAGGAGGAGAAAGTGAGGGCTGCAGAGGCTGGACATTAGAGTCGAGAGTGTGTTGCAGGAAAAGCACAGCAGACCAGGCAGCATCTGACGAGCAGGAGAATTGACGTTTTGAGCATAAACCCTTCCCCAGGAGTGATGAAGGGCTTATGCTCGAAATGTCAACTCTCCTGCTCATTGGATGCTGCCTGACCTGCTGTGCTTTTCCAGCAGCACACTCTCAACCCCTTTCATACCAGGATTGATCCTCTTTGGAATAACCTCCCATGCCAGTGCATCCTGTATGTGCTGACCAGAACTATACACAGTACTCCAGGGTGCAGCCTCACCAACATTCTGGACAGCTCTAAGAAAATTTACACTCCAATCTCTTAGTGATGAAAACCAACAGCTTTCTTAATGAATTTAGGAATAAGTGGTCCCCTACTTAAGATGGGAATGAGGTTAAATTTCTCCTCTTCGGGAGTAGTTTGCCAGTGAGCATAGACCAGCCCATTTGATGTATTCAGGGTCAAGTTGGACAGATGTGTGGTTGGCAAGGGAGTCAAGGGTTTTGGGGGAATGGGCCGAAAGTGGGGTTGATCAGCCATAATTGTGGAACAAGCTTGAGTGGGTCTCAGACTGGGGTTCCGGACGCTATCTAGTCCCTGTGAGGAGCATCAGGCAGTGCCACTGAGTACAGAGTGATGTCAGGCAGCTGGATCACATGTAGGCCTCAGCACCAGATGGAGCATAGGCAACACATATGGGTGACGATAGCATGGTGGTAATGTCACTGGGTTAGCAATCCAGTAGTACCCAGTGTAACGTTGTGGGTTCAAATCCCGTCATGAGTTCAGTAGAAATCTGGAATGAAAGCTAGCTTAATGATGCCTGTGAAGTCATTGGTTGATGTGAAAGCCTCTGTTTGATTCACTTATGCCCTTTTTAAGGGAAAGAATTCTGGCCTACCTGTGTCTTCAGATCCAGAGCAATGTGGGTGACTCTGAAATGGCCTGAAAAAGCCAATAGGGGGCATACTGGTATGGGCAGTGGGACATTGGCAATGATGTAGAAATGAAATATGTGGGAGCCCTCTCTTCCTGGACAATCTGGCCTTTAGAACTGAAAACAGGAGGATTCTGGAGTTGTCATGGACATGGACACGACCACTTATGGATCTTCAGAATGATCCCTGAATCCTTCAGGAGAAGAGGGAGCATGTTGTGACTGGAGGACGGCCACCCAATATGAGAATATTCCTCCTTCTCTAAGGGGAAGGCAGTGAATCTGTCAGAGAGGAGTATCTCGGCTATCAAGCGACAATGCCTCAGGATTGAAAACTGGGCACACAGTACTAACACCTCGAAAGTTCTTTCGTAAAGGTTAGGGTGCCTAGCCAACAGCTAATTCTTTGATTTCCACTGCACTAGCCAAAGAAGAAGCAGTTTACCCTTCGAATAGCGCCTCTGAGGATGATGCCTTTGATTCATTGTCATGACACTCCTCTATACCCTCCCAGCAGCATGGAAACGTTTATCTCCGGGAGGACACTTCCAGGTTTAGGATTGAGGTGGTAACCTGGTAGCCTCAATGTAGGATGAAATCTGACAGTCTGATTGCCAAAGGCTGGATATGGGTGACCAGCTGCTGGAGTGGTTTGTGGTTGAGGTGCAGAGATTGGCAGGGGCATACCTGGAGTAAAGACTCCAGGAAGAGTGAGCAGCCTGGCATGAAAGGTGGTGGAGTGGCTGTAGTGTGTGAGCTCATAGCTTCTTCCATGGAAAAAAGGTGGCAACCATCTTAGGCGGCCAGGTCCACCTAATGGCTACTGGGTCTGCACTTGTCTCCATGGTGTAAGCCACAGGGTGCAGGATGGCAAGAGTAAGTTAGCAGGAAAGAGATAGGGAAAAGGCGCCGCAACTTTGTCAGATGTCCGTTCCCACTGAGGTTCTGAGCCATTGTTATCTACCAACGAGGGAGGAATGGAGGAGCTTCATCTCAGGGTATTTCTAGATGGGTACCACTCCAATGACACTCAAGAAGCTTGACACCACCCAGGAACAAAGCAGCCCACTTGATTGGCACCACATCCATTCCCTCCGCCACCAGCGTTCAGTGGCAGCGGTGTGTACTATCTACAAAATGGACTGCAGATATTCATCAAAGATCCTCAGCACCTTCCAAACCCATGATCATTTCCATCTAGATGGACAAGGGCAACTGATACATTGGAACACCACCCCCTGCAAGTTCCCTTCTGAGCCAATCACCATCCGGATTTGGAAATATATCGCTGTTCTTTTACTGTCGCTGGGTCAAAAATCCTGGAATTCCCTCCCTTCAAGGCATTGTGGGTCAATCCACAGCAGGTGGACTTCACTGGTTCTAGAAGGCAGCTCCCACCACCTTCTCAAGGGGCAACTAGGTGCAGGCAAGAAATTCTGACCCAGCCAGCAATGGACATGCCCACGTGAGTGAATCTCAAAGATGGCCTGCTGCTTTCTCTCCTGTCTCCCAGTGACCCATCGCATCAAGCAGGCCAGGCTGAGAAGGGTGGAGTTGCAGGGACCCTTCGAACACCAGAGCACTCTCAACCTTAGACCATCAGAGGATACCAAGCAAGATTACCTCGGAAGAATACACAGCAATGAGCAGACTGGTTTGGCCTCCGCTGTGAATATCAGGATTTCACTGAATGATGGGCAAAGAAAGATTTAAGAAGTTCGAAAGGCATGAGGTAGTAAAGATCCAGTACAGTTGGTTCTGCTTTAATGAGCATTTCTTCAACGCAAATTGGTTTCAACACTATTGGACAATTTAGATGGTTATTTGGCGGTAATGCAATTTAGTTTAAATGGTGTAGCTCAGTGGTTAGCACTGGGAACCCGGGTTCGATTCCAACCTCTGGCGACTGTCTGTCTGTGTGGAGTTTGCACATTCTCCCCGTGTCTGCATGGGTTTCCTCTGGGTGCTCAGGTTTCCTCCCACAATCCAAAGATGTTCAGGTTAGGGTGAATTGGCCTTGCTAACCGCCCCACCCACCCCCCACCCCCCAATAATATTAGGTGCATTAGTCAGGGGAAATGTACAGCAAGAAGGTAGGGGAATGGGTTTGGTGGTGTACTCTTCGGAGGGTCAGTGTGGACTTGTTGGGCCTCTGTAGTGATTCTATTGTATGATTTTCTTAACGCGAGATAGCTCCATTCTCATGTAATCATGTTATATCGGATCCAACTGTATAGACAAACACAAATGTAAGTATGTGTTCATTCCTCTTCAAGCATATTTTGTTGTAGTTTCAGTCTGCTAGCTGCTGCAAGAATTAAATGCTTTCAAAAGGCTGGCACTTCATTGCCAACCACTTCTGGATGATGCGGTCCTCTGTTTATGGTGCCACAGCTTCATCGATCATGGCATCCCCCAATGTGCTGCCGTTGCAGGGCTCCCAACCCAGGCAGCAGGTGTGAAGTCAGGGTCTTGTAATGCATCTGGGACGCCTGCAGATAGTATCCACTCACCTACTGCCTCTGTTTGTTTGATCAATGTCTGTAACCTGCCATTGCATGGTATCCCCATCCCACCCTTCATTTTGTAAGGGATTGTCCCTGTTCAGAGAATGGGTGAGTGAGACATGAGTAATGACCTCTTGCCAAATTAACACCCACCGCACCCACACCCCTATGATTCCTAAACCCTGAAGCGTCACAAGATCCCGTCACTGTGATTGTCAAACTTGTCTTTTGAGATGAAAGTCATTGGCTGTGAAATTCTTTTGCGATATTCTGAGGTTGTAAAAGGTGCAACGTAAATGGAAATTGGTTTTCATTTCCTTTTCTGAGCTCCCTCGAATCCTAACTCCCTAGAGAATTTAACAGAAAGTGATGGGCTAGTGGTATTATCGCTGGGCTGTTTTAATCCAGAGACCCAGATAATGTTCCAAGAACAAAAACAGAAATTACTAAAAAAGCTCAGCAGGTCTATCAGCATCTGGAGAGAAATCCGTTAACGTTTCGGGTCACCACAAAACATTAACTTTGATTTCTCTCCACAGACGCTGACAGACCTGCTGAGCTTTTCAGCAACTTCTGTTTTTGTTTCTGATTTACAGCATCTGCTGTTCCTTCGGTTTTCAATGTTCTGGGGACCTCAGTTTAAATCCTAGCGTGGCAGATGGTGGAATTTGAATTCAACTAAAAAATAAAATCTGCAATTAATGTTCTAATGATGGCTTTGAATCCATTGTTAGGGAAAAAGCCCATCTGGTTCACGTGCGTCCTATTTTTAGGGAAGGAAACTGCTGTCCTTACCTAGATGTGACTACATGTGACTCCAGACCCACAGCAACGCGGATGACTCTCAACTGCCCTTTGGGAATGGGAAAATAAATCCTGGCCTATGAATGAATTAACAGATCTGACATGTCCAAGGTTTGCGTTTCAAATTGAACAGAGGACATTGATTTCCACAGATACCATGGATTACCGAAGTGCAGTGGTTAAAAGAGGGTTGGATATCTGTTCGCCTCTTCCACTAGAGCTTAGCAGGATGAGAGGGGTTTCTCTCAGGTCCATCAGACCTGGACAGTGTAGCTGCAGGGAGCATGTTCCCCCTCAATCAGGGAATCTAGATCCAGGGAACCCTGTCTCAGGATATGGGGTAGATAATTTAAGAATGAGATGAGGAGAGATGTTGTTGCATTCAGAGGGTAGTGAGCCTGTGGAACTCTCTACCACAGAAGGCTGTGGAGGTCTTGACTGAGTAAGAGATGGATGCATTTTTAAAGGAATCAAGGGGTGTGGGGCGAAAGAGAATGAACCATGATCAAATTGAATTTAAGAGGGTTATAACACATCAAGTATAGGCGAAACTTAAACCTTGGCTTCCCAGCCTAGAGGGAGGTATCTAAGAACTAGCAAGAGGCCATTCAGCCCCTTGAGGCTGCTCTGCCATTCATGGCTGATCTCATCTCAGCTTCCAATCCAGTTTTCTGCCCACTCTCCATAACTCCTCAATCTGTTAGTAATTAAGAATCTGTCTATCTCCTCCTTTTAAATTTACTCCATGTCCAAGCATTCACTGCACTCTGAGGGAGTGAATTCCACAGAGTCATGACCCTTTTGATAAAAGTAACTTCTGCGAATCTGTTTTAAATCCTCCGCCCCTTAACCTAAAACAGTGACCTTGCGATATAGATGGTGTTTCCTCACGTGAGACCTTTTCTTCCACTTACTGTTTCAATCCCCTTAAGCATCCTGTATACCACTTGCAATGTCTATTGCACCATAGAACCCAATTGGGTCTTCCCAGGAAGGGACACTGGAAGTTTTGAGTTATGAGGAGAGGTTGGATAAGCTGGGACTTTTTCCCTGGAGAATAGGAGACTAGGGTTGACCTTTTTCGAGTTGTCTCAAATCATGAGAAGCTTAGATGAGGTTGATAGCCAACAACTTTTCCCCAGGGTAGGGGAGTCTAAAACTAGAGAGCTGAGGTTTAAGGTGAGAGGGGAGACATACAAAAGGGTCCAGAGGGGCAGTTTTTTCAGAAGGTGATAAGTGTCTGGGATGGGCTGCCAGAGGTAGTGGTGGAAATGAATACAATTTTGTCATTTAAGAAATGTTTAAATGGGTACTATGGAGGGATATAGACCAAATGTGGGTAAATGGGACTAGTTTAAATTGTGAAAACTGGGTGGCGGGGCAAGTTAGGCCAAAGGGCCTGTTTTTACGCAGTAGTTGGAGGATTTGAGCTATAGGGAGAGGCTGAACAAGCTGGGGCTGTTTTCCCTGGAGCGTCAGAGGCTGAGGGGTGACCTTACAGAGGTTTACAAAATTATGAGGGGCACGGATAGGATAAATAGGCAAAGACTTTTTCCTGGGGTCAGGGAGTCCAGAACTAGAGGGCATAGGTTTAGGGTGAGAGGGGAAAGATATAAAAGAGACCTAAGGGGCAACCTTTTCACACAGAGGGTGGTACGTGTCTGGAATGAGCTGCTAGAGGAAGTGGTGAAGGATGGTACAATTGCAACATTTAAGAGGCATTTGGATGGGTATATGAATAGGAAGGGTTTGGAGAGATATGGGCCGGGTGCTGGCAGGTGAGATTAGATTGAGTTGGGATATCTGGTCGGCATGGACGGGTTGGACCGAATGGTCTGTTTCCATGCTGTACATCTCATGACTCTATGACTCTAATTATCCCCATCTACGAACAGCCATGATGTACCTCCTCCCCGTCCCCCCTCCCCCACCAAAATAACCTTCAGTTAATCTATAAGCATCTCTGTTACCTACTTTCATTTGTTCACCGGTATCCCTACCAGACCTAACGAGATGACACCATCTGGTCTGGGCTGAGTTTGCCGATATAGTGCCAGGGAGCCATGCGATTGGGTGTGGGGTGGTGTTAGGGATGGGGGCAAGAGTGGGAGAAGAGCATATCAGTCGGGGTTGCTGTCACTGCGCAGTGAGACCTGCTGCAAAGTACTTCAAAGGATTTTGCATGACAGGAATAGGTTTGGTTATGATGCCTCTGCAGCCAAATAGCTGACAACCCTTGGTTATCTGCCTGTTGTAATTCCATAACAGCGAGGGCAGAGAATAGGTTTGAACTAAAGATGTCATCATAACATTTCAGTTTAAAAGTCCAGTGGGTAGAAGGAGGCTGGAGTGCTCTTGCATTGGGGCTTCAGTGCAGGCAGTAATGCAGCTTTCCTGTATTGCATGCATGCTTGGAGGAGGGAATCCAAACAGAGTCGACTCGGAGCTTGCGGACTGAAATCGGCTGAGCCGTAAGAGGAGACACGGTTGAGGCAAATTGCATTTTCTGTCTGAAGTCGTAAGATGTTACAGAAGGCATCCCATTTTGAAACAGATTCATGTAACAGTCTCTCTGTCCTGGGGTCAATTTATACTCCAGCAGGACAAGCGATAACTCACAATAGATGGCAACTGGAAAGCAATCTGTTGAATAAATTATCATTTAATGGAAGCCAGCTGCTCACAGCCGCCTTTGGTGTTAGTCAGATTCTGAAACTTGTATACGTCCTTACTTTATAAAGCATCGTGTATTATGACACAATCGTTTAAATTGTATAATTTCCCTTGTGATATTTATAAAACGTTCATTCACTGGATGTGGGCACTTCTGGCTGGTGCACATTTGTTTTCTATCTCTAGTTGCCCTTGTGGTGGTGAGCTGCCTTCTTGAACCGCTGCAGTCCATGTGCTGTAGGGAAACACAAACAGGCAGTTGGGGAGGGAATTCCAGGAATCTTACAATCTCACTTTCCAACTAGTGCTCGCTTTTTCAGTTTTGAACGCAATTACATATCGTTAGCCTGCAATTCTACAGGAGCTGTTGGTGCTCCAGTTTATTACTCTCCTTCTCCATGGGTGAGCCTGGGTGGTTAGTACTATTAGTTTATTTATCAGAGTCATCGAGCTGTACAGCATGGAAACAGACCCTTCAATCCAACTCGTCTGTGCCGACCAGATATCCTAAACTAATCTAGTCCCATTTGGCCCAAATCCCTCTTAAACCCTATCTATTCATTTTGGATGTAGGTTTGCTCACTGAGCTGGAAGGTTCATTTCCAGACGTTTCGTTACCCTACTAGGTAACATCTTCAGTGGGCCTCAGGTGAAGCAATGCTGAAAATTCCTGCTTTCTATTTATATGCTTGGGTTTCTTTGGGTTGGTGATGTCATTTCCTGTGGTGAGGTCACTTCCAGTTCCTTTTCTCAGGGGGTGGTAGATGGGGTCTAACTCAGAGTTTGGCCAAACATCGAGATAGACCACATCTTCGCCTGAGGCCCACTGAAGATGTTACCTAGTAGGGTGACGAAACATCTGAAAATGAACCTTGCAGCTCAGTGAGCAAACCTACATCCAAAACTTCAACCTGAGCTACAAATCTTCTCAAAACTCACCTTTCTATTCATATAAAAATCCAGGTGTTTTTTAAAATGTTGTAATTGTCCCAGTCTCCACCATTCCTGCACACAGTTTGTCCAATGTGTGCAGGAGAGTTTCCTGACACAATATGTAGATAAGCCAACAAGAGGTGAGGCCATACTGGATTTGGTTCTGGGTAACGAACCAGGCCAGGTATTAGAACTAGAGGTAGGTGAGCACTTTGGGGACAGTGACCACAATTCGGTGATTTTTACTCTAGTGATGGAGAGGGATAAGTGTGTACTACAGGGCAAGAGTTATAGCTGGGGGCAGGGAAATTATGATGCGGTGAGGCATGACTTAGGATGTGTGGATTGGAAAAGTAGATTCCAAGGCAAGAGCGTAATTGATATGTGGAACTTGTTCAAGGAGAAACTATTGAGTGTCCTTGATAAGTACGTACCTATCAGGCAGGGAGGAAAGGGTCATGTGAGGGAGCTGTGGTTTAATAAGGAATTGGAATCCCTTGTTAAATGGAAGAGGGTGGCCTTTGTAAAGATGAGGGGTGAAGGTTCAATAGGGGCGATTGAGAGTTATAAGGTAGCCCGGAAGGACCTGAAGAGAGAGCTAAGAGCAGCAAGGAGGGGACATGAAAGGTCCTTAGTTGGTAGGATTAGGGAAAACCCTAAGGCTTTCTATAGGTATGTTAGGAATAAAAGAATGACTAGGGTAGGAATAGGTCCAATCAAGGATAGTAATGGGAAGTTGCGTGTGGAGGCTGAAGAGATTGGGGAGGCACTGAGTGAATACTTTTCGTCAGTATTCACTCAGGAACAGGACATTGTTGTCGATATGAATACTGAGGCACGAATAAGTAGAATGGATGGCTTTGAGATATGTACAGAAGAGGTGTTGGAAATTCTGGCAAGGGTGAAAATAGATAAGTCCCCTGGGCCTGATGGCATTTATCCTAGGATTCTCTGGGAAGCAAGGGAGGAGATTGCAGAGCCATTGGCCTTGATTTTTGTGTCCTCTTTGTCTACAGGAGTAGTGCCAGAGGACTGGAGGCTAGCAAACGTGGTTCCCTTGTTCAAGAAGGGGAGTAGGGATAATCCTAGTAACTATAGGCCAGTGAGTCTCACTTCTGTTGTGGGCAAAGTCTTAGAGAGAATTGTAAGGGATAGGATTTATGCACATCTGGATCGGAATAATGTGATCAAGGATAGTCAGCATGGTTTTGTGAAGGGCAGGTCGCGCCTCACAAACCTTATTGAATTCTTTGAGAAGGTGACTAAGGAGGTAGATGAGGGGAAAGCGGTAGATGTGGTATATATGGATTTTAGTAAGGCGTTTGATAAGGTCCCCCATGGTAGGCTACTGCAGAAAATACAGAGATATGGCATTGAGGGTGAGTTGGAGGTTTGGATTAGGAATTGGCTGGCTGGAAGAAGACAGAGGGTAGTAGTTGATGGCAAAGGTTCATCTTGGAGTGCCGTCACTAGCGGTGTTCCGCAAGGATCTGTTTTAGGACCATTGCTGTTTGTCATTTTTATAAATGACCTGGAGGAAGGGTTAGAAGGTTGGGTGAGCAAGTTTGCGGATGATACGAAAGTCGGAGGAGTTGTAGACAGTGAGGAAGGATGTGGCAGGTTACAGCGGGATATAGAGAAGCTGCAGAGCTGGGCAGAAAGGTGGCAAATGGAGTTCAATGTAGCTAAGTGTGAGGTGATTCACTTTGGCAAGAGTAACAAAAAGATGGGGTACTGGGCTAATGGTCGGATACTTGGTAGTGTGGAAGAGCAGAGGGATCTTGGTGTCCATGTACACAGATCTCTGAAAGTTGCCACCCAGGTAAATAGTGCAGTGAAGAAGGCATATGGCGTACTGGCTTTTATTGGTAGAGGAATTGAGTTCTGGAGTCCTGAGGTCATGCTGCAGTTGTATAAGACTCTGGTGCGGCCGCATCTGGAATATTGTGTGCAGTTTTGGTCGCCATACTATAGGAAGGATGTGGAGGCACTGGAACGGGTGCAGAGGAAGTTTACCAGGATGTTGCCTGGTATGGTAGGAAGATCCTATGAGGAAAGGCTGAGGCACTTGGGGTTGTTTTCATTGGAGAAAAGAAGGTTTAGGGGTGACTTGATAGAGGTGTACAAGATGATTAGGGGGTTAGATAGGGTTGACAATGAGAACCTTTTTCCACGTATGGAGTCAGTTATTACAAGGGGGCATAGCTTTAAATTAAGGGGGGGTAGATATAGGACTGATGTTAGGGGTAGGTTCTTCACTCAGCGAGTCGTAAGTTCATGGAATGCCCTGCCAGTAGCAGTGGTGGACTCTCCCTCTTTATGGGTATTTAAGCGGGCATTGGATAGGTATATGGAGGATAGTAGGTTAGTGTAGGTTAGGTGGGCTTTGATCGGCGCAACATCGAGGGCCGAAGGGCCTGTACTGCGCTGTATTGTTCTATGTTCTATGTTCTATGTTCCTCTGGCAGCTCATTCCACACACACACCACCTAAGTTATCCCCCACGTCCCTTTTTTTATATATCTTTCTCCTCTCATCTTAAACCTATTCCCTCTAGTTTTGGACTCCTTTACCTTGGGGAAAAGACCAAGGTATCCCATGATTTTATAAACCTCTATAAGGTCACCCCTCAGCCTTGGATGCTCCAGGGAAAACAGTCCCAGTCTCTTCAGCCTCTCCCTACAGCTCAAATCCTCCAACCCTGCCAACATCCTTGTAAATCTTTCCTGAACCCTTTCAAGTTTAACAACATCCTTCTTCTAGGAGGGAGACCACAACTGCGCACACTATTCCAAAAGTAGCCTAACTAACGTCCTGTATGGTCACAACATGACGTTCCAACTCCTATACTCAATGCACTGACCAATACAGGCAAGTGTACCAAATGCTGACTTCACTATCCTATCTACCTGGTGTTCCACTTCCAAGGAATTGTTGTGCGGGGTGATACATAATCCCAGTTAAAGCCATCCTGTCATTACTTGCAGTTATTTTCAGCACAAGACCTGGATCTCTGGTTGATTCTCTGGATATACTACTAGCACAGGCAATGCACAGGGTAAAACTGAGGATGATATCAACTCACACTCAACAGACCAGAAATTACATCCTGGGTACCTTGTTTAAGTAAAGCGGAGGAATGCTTTATCTCTTTTTGAGCGTGGTGAGACTTTGGGTCTCTCTTCCAGTGAGTGGTGGAGGTGGGGCAGCTTGGGGTCATTGGATAGATTCCTGACTGACAAAGGGAGGCTGAGGTTATCGGGGTCAATAGGATTGTGCAGTTGAGAGCACAATGAAATCACCCAGGGTCTTATTAAGTAGCAGAATAGGCTTGAAGGACTGAATAGTCTACTCCAGCTCTTGATTCATTAGTTTGTATGATCCATGAGTGAATCCTTAGAATATAAAGGCAGTAGGAGTATACTTAAGAGAGAAATCAGGAGGGCAAGCAGGGGACATGAGATAGCTTTGGCAAATAGAATTAAGGAGAATCCAAAGGGTTTTTTTACAAATACATTAAGTACAAAAGGGTATCTAGGGAGAGAATATGGCCCCTCAAAGATCAGCAAGGTGGCCATTGTGTGGAGCCGCAGGAAATGGGGCAGATACTAAATGAGTATTTTGCATCAGTATTTACTGTGGTAAAAGACATAGAAAATATAGAATGCAGGGAAATAGATGGTGACATCTTGAAAAATGTCTATATAACAGAGGAGGGAGTACTGGATGTCTTGAAACGCATACAAGTGGATAAATCTCCAGGACCTGATCAGGTGTACCTGAGAACTCTGTGGGAATCTAGAGAAGTGATTGCTGGGCCCCTTGCTGAGATATTTGTATCATTGATAGTCACAGGTGAGGTACCGGAAGACTGGAGGTTGGCTAACGTGGTGCCACTGTTTAAGAAGGGCAGTAAAAACAAGCCAGAGAACTATAGACCAGTGAGCCTGACCTCGGTGGTGGGCAAGTTGTTGGAGGGAATCCTGTGGGACATGATGTACATGTATTTGGAAAGGCAAGGACTGATTAGGGATAGTCAACATGGCTTTGTGCGTGGGAAATCATGTCTTACAAACTTGATTGAGTTTTTTGAAGAAGTAATAAAGAAGATTGATGAGGGCAGAGTGGTAGATGTGATCTGTATGATCTATAAGGCGTTTGACAAGGCTCCCCATGGCCTGAAGAAGGGCTCATGCCCGAAATGTCGATTCGCCTGCTCCTTGGATGCTGCCTGACCTCCTGTGCTTTTCCAGCAAGACATTTTCAGCTCTGATCTCCAGCATCTGCAGTCCTCACTTTCTCCTCCATGGGAGACTTGTGAGTGATCTCGTGGAGTACAGGGAGAACTCTCCATTTGGATATTGAACTGGCTCAAAGGTAGAAGACAGAGGGTGGTGGTGGAGGGTTGTTTTCCAGACTGGAGGCCTGTGACCAGTAGAGTGGTAAAAGGATTGGTGCTGGGTCCACTACTTTTCATGACTTATAGAAATGATTTGGATGGGACCACAAGAGGTATAGTTAGTAAGTTTGCAGGTGACACCAAAATTGGGGCTGTAATGGACAGCAAAGAAGGTTACCTCCAATTACAACAGGATCTTGACCAGATGGGCCAATGGGCTGAGAAGTGGCAGATGGAGTTTAATTCAGATAAATGTGAGGTGCTGTATTTTGGGAAAGCAAATCTTAGCAGGAGGTATACACCTTAATAGTAAGGTCCGAGGGAGTGTTACTGAACAAAGAGACCTTGGAGTGCAGGTTCATAGTGCCTTGAAAGTGGAGTTGCAGGTAGATAGGATAGTGAAGAAGGCGTTTGGTATGCTTTCCTGTATTGAATACAGGAGTTGGGAGGTCGTGTTGCGGCTGTACAGGACATTGGTTAGGCCACTGTTGGAATATTGCATGCAATTCTGGTCACCTTTCTATCTGAAAGATGTTGCGAAACTTGAAAGGGTTCAGAAAAGACTTACAAGGATGTTGCCAGGATTGGAGGATTTGAGCTATTGGGAGAGGTTGAACAGGCTGGGGCTTTTTTCCTTGGAGCGTCGGAGGCTGAGGGGTGACCTTCTAGAGGTTTATAAAATCATGAGGGGCATGGATAGGTTAAATAAACAAAGTCTTTTCCCTGGAGTGGGGGAGTCCAGAGCTAGAGGGCATAGGTTTAGGATGAGAGAGGAAAGATATAAAAGAGACCTAAGGGGCAACGTTTTCACACAGAGGGTGGTACATGTATGGAATGAGCTGCCAGAGGATGTGGTGGAGGCTGGTACAATTGCAATATTTAAAAGGCATTTGGATGGGTGTATGAACAGGAAGGGTTTGGAGGGAAATGGGCCGGGTGCTGGCAGGTGGGACTAGATTGGGTTGGGATATCTGGTCGGCATGGACGGGTTGGACCGAAGGGTCTGTTTCGATGCTGTACATCTCTATGAACCCTCTTGAATACCTTAGTTGAACATGCCTGCACCACAGGCAGTGCATTCCACACCCTAACGACTCGCTGTGGGGAAAAAAGCTTGCTTCTTGTATCATCCTAGCTTTATTTGCACATCCGTTTAAATCTGCGCGACCTTGTTTTTCTTTTTTGTACAAGTGGGAACTCCTCTCCCGAACTACTGAATCCAGCCCCCTCAGATTTTGAAAACGTCTCTCAACCTTCTTCAGTCAAAGGTTACTCTGCCCCAACTTCTCTGACCTATCCTAGCCAGTGAAGTTTCTTATCCCTGCTGCAATTCTCATAAATCCCATCGGCCCTGTCTCCAATGCATTCACAATATCCCACACAGAAACAGGCCATTGAGCCCAACCAGTCCATTCCAACTTTTATGCCCCACTTCGGCTTTGTCCCAACTTCCCAAATTAAATCCATTATCCTGGAGTTCTATTCCCTTCTCCCTCATGTGATCGCCTCCTTAAAAAGGATCTGTTCTACACACTTCAACCAATCTCTGTGGTAGTGTGTTCCACTTTCTCGTTACTTTTTTGGCAGAGAACTTTCTTCCGAGTTCTAGAATTCTAACCTCCGTTTTCAAATCCCTCCATGCCTTTGCCTCCTTCCCTATCTCCACAAACCACATGAACCTCCGAGGTATCTGTGCTTCCCTAAGTCTGCCTCACCCCACCTTGTGCATAATTGCTCCATTATCCCCATCCATTGTGTATGCCCCCAGCTCTAGAATTTCCTGCCGAAAACACATTCTCCCTCGCATCACAGTGGCACAGTGGTTAGCACTGCTGCCTCACAGCGCCAGAGACCTGGGTTCAATTCCCGCCTCAGGCGACTCTCTGTGTGGAGTTTGCACGTTCTCCCCGTGTCTGCGTGGGTTTCCTCCGGGTGCTCCGGTTTCCTCCCACAGTCCAAAGATGTGCAGGTCAGGTGAATTGGCTATGCTAAATTGCCCGTAGTGTTAGGTAAGGGGTAGATGTAGGGGTATGGGTGGGTTGCGCTTCGGCGGGGCGGTGTGGACTTGTTGGGCCGAAGGGCCTGTTTCCACACTGTAAGTAATCTAATCTAATCTAATCTAATCCCTCCTCTAAGGTTACCAGTGGCATACAGGGTTATGGGGATGATGTGAGTGGGAGGCATTGAAGTTTGTCGTGTTGCGTGGTGGGATAGGCTTGATGGGCTGATTGGCTTTGTTCCTAAAACCTTTTTCCTCTTTGACCAAGCTTTTGGTCTATCTGATGTAACAACTCCCTGTGTGGCTTGGGGTAATTTGTTTTGTAACACTCCTGTCAAGTGACTGGAAATGTTTCATTATGTTAGGGTGCTGTTAAAATACCTAAGTATTTTTTTGCCGACTACCTGAATAGGAGAAGAAGTAGGCCATCCGATCCCTTGAGCTTGTCCTGCCATAGAATGGGATCTTGCCTGACCTTCTCTCTCAGTGTTATTGTCATAGAGTCCTTACTGTGTGGGAGCAGACCATTCAGCCCACACTGACCCTCTTGAACAACATCCTGCCCAGGTTGATCTCTTTCCCCCTATTTTCCGTGGCTAATCACATAGCTTGGACAATATGGGGCAATTTCCCATGGCCGGTCCACCTAACCTGCACATCTTTTGGACTGTGGGAGGAAACCCATGCAGACACAGGGAGAATGTCTGTCTGTTTGTGTGGAGTTTGCACAGTCACCAGGGGTGGGATTGAGTCCAGGTCCCCAGTGCTGTGAGGCAGCAGTGCTAACACTGAGCCACTGTGCCAGCCTTTAACCGTCCCTTGCTTTTCTTGAATTCTTACTTTCTTTAATATCGTGAATTCTCTAGTTCTCCTTCAATGACTGAGCCTCTGGGATAGAGAGCTGTAAAGATCCACCGCTGTCTGAAGGAAGAAATTCCTCCTCAGCTCAGTCCTAAATTGCTTGTCTCTTAACCTGAGACTGTGTCCCCTGATCTTAGAAGCATCTTTCCTGCATCTCCACTACCTAAATTCTAGGGAATAAAGAACAATTTCTTCAATTTTTCCTCACAGACAATCCTGCCATGTCGAGGGTCAGTCCAGTGAACCTCTGCCATGGCAAGTATGGAGACCAAAACTGCATGTAGCATTCTTTCTCAAACTCTTAAACAACTGCAACACGACATTTTTACTCCTGTACTCAAATTCCCCTCTCCAGCTGTAAATCCAATGAATAAGTCTGGAATATAAACAGCTCGCCCACCAGCGAAACCACCAACGATTGTTGTAAAAACCCATCTTGCTCACTGGTGTGCTTTAGGGAAGGAAATCTGCCGTCGTTACCCTGGGGTTGACTCCTGACAGCAGTGGGGTTGACTCCTGACTGCCCTCTGGAATGGCCCATTTGACAGCTGAACCCCAAGGGCAGTGAGGGGTGGGTGCCAGCAAGGCCCACATCCTGTTGAAAAGTGAAGAGTTTCAGTACTTCTGCAGCCTTGCTACAATGTTAACCTCTCAGTGCTTTACTTGTGATCTAACCAAGCTTTCTGATATCTTCTGTGTTTCGATTCTATTTTGAGAATTGGCTCTCTTCACTCTGTTTGCCTTAACTCAAAAAACATTTTTTTTTTGCCGAGTACCTGAATAAGAGGAGTAGGCCATTTGGCCCCTTGAGCTTGTGCTGCCATAGACTGGGATCTTGCCTGACCTTTCCCCTCAGTGTTATTGTCATAGAATCCCTGCAGTGTGGGAGCAGACCATTCAGCCCGCACTGACCCTCTGAAGAGCAACCTGCCAGGCTGACCTTCCCCCCCCCCCCCCCCCCTTACCCTCTATTTTAACACATTTAGTGGGGTTTTAGCATTAAAAGAGAGACAATAAGGAAGCTTCTGATTCACCCCTATCCCCACTAACCACAATTATATTAACATTAACAACCATAGCATGCATTTATGTAGCACCTTTTTTTAAATTTGGATAGCTCTCTTTTTCAGTCATCAGATGAGCCAAATGGCCTCCCTGTCTATGCTGGGAATGTTCTATTTTTATTTCTTTGAAAAGTGGTAGAATGTTTCATGGCATCTCAGTAGAGACATTATCAAACCGTGTTTGACGTGTGTGTGAGGATATGTAATCTCAAAGCTTGATTTTCCTAATTGCCTTCTCACATCACCTGGAGTAGATGGGACTTGAACCTGGGCTTCCTTGTTCAGGTGTAGAAACACTACCTCTGCAATATGGGATGGTCCTTGTTTGACACAAAGCGATATTAGGACCAGGTGGCCAAAAGCATGGTCACTGGCTTTAGTTTGAAGAAACCTTTTCCAAGATGGGGATAGGGAGGCAGAGAGGTTCAGGGAGGACCCAGACATTGTGAAGCACACCTAATGTTGGAGGAGCATTCAAAATTGGCGATTTTACAAGAGACCAGAATTTGAGTAGTATAGATACCCCAGAGGAGCTTGCAAAGCTAGGGAGAACCAAAGCCAAGGAGGGATTCAAAATGGAGGATGAGGATTTTAAAATGGAGATGTTGGTTGGCCAGCAGTCAGTGGACGTGGAGATGATGGGAAGTCCATGTGGGTCATGACACATGCAGTGAGCAGCCTCAGAGCCAAGTAAAGGTGCCATAGTCCCTATTGGGGTCTGCTCTTCCATAAAGGAACGACGACTGGTGGTTTAACCGTTGGATGCTGCCTGAACTGCTGTGCTGTTCCAGCACCACTAATCCAGTACCGGCCTCAGGTGAGGGCAGGGGGGAGGTCGAGAAGGAGAGCCCTTCATGGTAAACTGTGGAAATTAAACCCGTGCTCTTGGAATTACTCTGCATCGCAAGCTAACCGCCTCAGGCGACTGACTGTGTGGAGTTTGCACGTTCTCCCCGTGTCTGCGTGGGTTTCCTCCGGGTGCTCCGGTTTCCTCCTACAGTCCAAAGATGTGCAGGTCAGGTGAATTGGCCATGCTAAATTGCCCGTAGTGTTAGGTAAGGGGTAGATGTAGATGTAGGGGTATGGGTGGGTTACGCTTCGGCGGGGCGGTGTGGACTTGTTGGGCCGAAGGGCCTGTTTCCACACTGTAAGTAATCTAATCTAATCTAATCTAATCTAGTCAACTGACCCTGAAGAAGCAGCTAAAAATGTTTGTCAAGATCAAACAAATTGCAAACTCATTTAAGGACATGAGACAAGATCAACCGATTCTAAACCTCTCTCTTGAGACCAGAGGCATTCCATATACGAGGTGTTTAGCACAGAACTATTCATTATTCCCTTGTAATGTCCTTTTGACTTAATTGACCTTTTACAAAACAAAGAGCTTTTGTGCCAAATTGAAGATTCCACTTTTAATGAGCTTTTGCAAATGCATTGTATTTGTGTGAGAAGAAAGTCTTGTTTGTTCATTTGAATGTGAAAGCCAGAGGACTCCGCCCACATTTTGAGTTGAATACTGCCACTCTCAGCACACTGAAAAACCTAATATAAATGCTAGTACTCTACAACCGCCTGTGCCTTTAGATTAGATCCCTTACAGTGGGGAAACAGGCCATTCGGCCCAACAAGTCCACACTGACCCTTTTGAGGATTAACTCACCCAGACCCACCTTCCTCTAACTAATGCACCTAATACCATGGGCAACCCAGAATGGCTAATTCATCAAACCTGTACATTTTTGGACTGTGGGAGGAAACCAGAGCACCTGGAGGAAGTCCACAAGGACACAGGGAGAAAGTGCAAACTCCACACAGACAGTTGCCCAAGACTGGAATTGAACCTGGGTCCCTGACACTGTGTAGAAGCAGTGCTAACCACTGAGCCACCTGTATGTGACAGTTGGCATTCACTTACAAATAGATTCAAGAACAGCTTCTTCCCTGCTGTTGTAGAATTCTGAATGGACCCCTCAATTTTTTAAATTAAATGTTGATCTCGCTCTCTGTGTGCACCTTCTCTGCAGCTGTAACATTGTATTTCTTGCTCTGTTCTATTACCCCGATGCATTTTATTTGGTATGATCTGACTGCACTGCACGCAAAACAAAACTTTTCCCTGTACCGAGGTACACGTGACAATAATAAATCAAACCACTAATCTTGTGTCCAGCTTCAGCCCTCACTATCTCTTAAGCTCCTTCGCATATTCCACTCCCCTGCCACCTAACTAGGCACTAAGGTGTTGTATGTGAGAAGTGTGGTGGATATCTGGAACTCTACTGCAAATAGTAATTGATTCTTGTCGAGATGTACATTTTAAATCTGAAGTTGTAAGCTTCTGTTATAAAGTGGGCCGAATGGCCTACTCCAACGTTTTTTTTAAGATACAGGGAAAAGGTGCTAATAGGAACTGTAGAGAAAGGTAAAAACAATGACTGCAGATGCTGGAAACCAGATTCTGGATTAGTGGTGCTGGAAGAGCACAGCAGTTCAGGCAGCATCCGAGGAGCAGTAAAATCGACGTATCGGGCAAAAGCCCTTCATCAGGAAACGTCGATCTTACTGCTCCTCGGATGCTGCCTGAACTGCTGTGCTCTTCCAGCACCACTAATCCAGAACTATAGAGAAAGGGTGAACTATACTTTTTATTAGGAAATTAACACAAGGAAAAAAATACCTGATATTATCCCTCGTGAGGAAAGTTTGTATTGCTGAAGTTCAGATGAATAAGAGGCGACTGGATTAAAAGTTATGAGATAGTGAGGGGTCGATGGAGAGCGGGCATTTCCTCTTGTGGGAGAATCTAGAACTAGGGGTTACAGTTTAAAAATAAGGGGTTGCCCATTTCAAACAAAAGTCAGGCAAAAGCTTACATAGAGAGTCATAGATGTCTACAGCTCTGAAAAAGGTCCTTCAGCCCATCAGTCAAAACTAGCACTTAACTATTCTAATCCCATTTTCCTGCAGTTGCTCCATAGCCTTTTATATCTTGGCATCACAGTATACGTCTTCATACTACTTAAATGTTATGAGGGTTTCTGCTTCTACCTTGCTGACAGGCAGCAAGTCCCAGATTCCCACTGCCCTCTGGGTGAAAAAGCATTTCCTCACCACCCCTATAAACCTCCTGCCCCTTATCTTAAATCTATGTCCCCCTGGTCATTGTTCCCTCCACTAAGGGGAAAGGTTCCTTCCTGCCTACCCTGTCTATCCCCCTCAATTCTTTCCATCTCCATCATATCTCCTCTCAGTCTCCTTGGCTCTAAGAAGAATAGCCCCAGTCTGTCCAATCTCTCTTCATAAAGGAAACTCTCCAGTCACAGGCAACATCCTGATAAATCTCCTGTGCGCATCCTCCAGTGCAGTCACATCCCTGCGATAATGTGGATTCCAGAACTGAATGCAATACTCTAGCTGTAATATAACCAGTGATTTTATATAGATCCAATTGCATTGTTACAACCACACTATATTTATATGACTGGTTCATTACTATATTGGGCGGCACGGTGGCACAGTGGTTAGCACTGCTGCCTCACAGCGCCAGAGACCCGGGTTCAACTCCCGCCTCAGGCGACTCTCTGTGTGGAGTTTGCACGTTCTCCCCGTGTCTGCGTGGGTTTCCTCCGGGTGCTCCGGTTTCCTCCCACATTCCAAAGATGTGCAGGTTAGGTGAATTGGCCATGCTAAATTGTCCGTAGTGTTAGGTAAGGGGTAAATGTAGGGGTATGGGTGGGTTACGCTTCGGCGGGGCGGTGTGGACTTGTTGGGCCGAAGGGCCTGTTTCCACACTGTAAGTAATCTAAAAAAAAAATCTAATCTAATCCAAAAATCTATATTAATGTGAAGGCCCATTAACTTTCTCATGACAATATCAGAGGTGTTAATTGTGGGGTTTTCAGCAGTGATAATTCCTTTGAATGTAAAGGAGATGGTTAGGTTTGCTCTCCCATTGGAGGTGATCATTTCCTCAAATTGCTTCATCGAATCACCACAGTGTGGAAGCAGGCCGTTCAGCCCATCATTTGTTTCTAGCCATCCCTTGTGCATCATTATACTCAATAACCCCTCTGAACCACCAGTGCTTCATCCGGAGGCTCACTGATGATACCTACTATGGTGAGGAAATGTCTGAAAGTGAACCTTCCAGCTCAGCGAGCAAACCTACATCTGAATGTTGCTGACCTAAATGTTGGCCTGACCTGTCTACAGTGGAGTTTCACTGAATAGCCACAAATTGGCAGAACAGGCTCAAATGTACAATAAATTGGATGTGAAACCAGATTGGAGGCATTTTAGGAGGTTTGGCTGGAAAAGAAGTGAGTCACAAAAACAAATTGAAAAAAGGAGAGTCATAGAGGTCCACAGCATGGAAACAGACCCTTCGGCCCAACTTGGCTATGCTGCCCAGTTTTCACAATTAAACTAGCCCCATGTGCCTGTGTTTAGTCCATAACTCATACCTCTCATGTACCTGTCTAAATATTTCTTAAATGACAAAATTTGTGCTCTCTTGCATCACCACTTATGGCAGCCTGTTCTAGACACTCACCACCTTCTGTGGAAAAAAAGTGCCCCTCTGGACCCCCTTAGTATCTCTCCCCTCTCACCTTAAATGTATGCCGTCTACTTTCAGACTCCTCTACCATGGGGACAGAGATAAAGCTGTTGGCTATCTACCTTATCCATGCCTCTCATGGTTTTATACAACCCTATAAGGTCACCCCTCACTCTCTTACACTCCATGAGAAAAAGTCCCAGCCTAACCAACCTCTCTCCTTTTTATAAGTTGAGGAGGGACCTGTGAAGTGTTTGAGACGGGATTTTAGTGAATCCCAGGCATGGTGTTAGTTAGCTGGAGGCTGAGCTGTGAATGGTTATGTGAAGATGAGGTTGGCCAAAGGGCTAGGAGTATGGAGGAGACAGAGTCTTTAACGTGGGGAAGCAGTGTGTATGGAGGAGGTTAAGAGATAGTGAGGGCTGAGGCATGCAGCAAGATTCATGCGGTTATTTGTATTGACACAGCTGTTTTGGAATCTGCAATGCAATGCAAGTGGAATAGTTTGTGCAGAGCTTGAACCTGAGCCAGTATCACAGACCTGTTTGTTAAAGGTGTCCACCTCCTACAGTAATCTCTCCCTTCAAATCACAAGCCTCCCAAAACACAGCCTGTCTGAAGGCATCTGTGTTTAAGTGCTTAAATGCCTAAGAGACTGTGTCAGGGCAGAACTATTTCTTTAAGCGTCGATAGAAGAAACTGATCTGCTTTTCCTTGTGTCGTGCCAGAGAGTTTGACAATGGTGCAGTTGGATAATTGGTTATTCTGATGTGTGTTTATGAAGGTCTTTCAAAATCTGCTGTAATCTCTGTTGGAGGTAGGGGGGAGGTGTTCTCTGCTGTGTTCCTTTGTTTCTGATGTGGTGACTGCCTAGTTTTAATTCATCCTTTTCTGGAAACTCTCAGCCCATCAGCTCTCACATGGTGTGGGCACCACTCTTGCTTTTGAGTCAGAATGTTGGGTGTTCAAGGCCCACTCCAGAGCATTGAGCTGAAAATCTAGACTGACACTTCATCTGAGGGAGTGTTAAAACCATAAGACATCGGAGTAGAAGTAGGCCATTCAGTCCATCGAGTCTGCTATACTATACCGTGGGATCATGGCTGGTTTGATAATCCTCCACTCTACTTTCCTGCCCTTTTCCCCCATAACTCTTGACTCTCTCACTGACTAACAGGTCAAAATTCAAATAAGACATTAATGAAGGACCTTTGCTGTCTCCGGTGCATGCAAAAGGTCACTGTGTCATTGATTTGTTGACAAACTCCATGTTACCTCAGTAATATTTATCCCTCAATCACCACAGACTAGTGCAGTTTGAGGTAGCTTGCTGTGAGCAAATTGACTGCCACATTTCATAGAATTTCTGCCATGTTGAAACCAGCCATTTGGCTGGACAAGTCCACACTGACCCTCCGAAGGATAACCCACCCAGACCCTTTCCCCTACACTATGATCCTATATTTACCCCTGACTAATGTACCTAACCTACACATGCCTGAACACTAGGGCCAATTTCCCATGGTTAATTCACCTAACCTGCACATCTTTGCGTGGGTTTCGTCCCACATTCCAGACACTGGGAGGATGTGCAAACTCTACACAGACCAGTTGTCTGAGGCTGGAATTGAACCTCGATCCCTGGTGCGGTGAGCCAGCAGTGCTAACCACTGAGCCACCATGCCACCCACAAAATTTCTTATGACAGCGATTAACACCACAAAAAGTGCTCCATCAGCAAGAACTTTGGGACGGTCTGTGGTTAAATTGCACCCAGTGAGGCTCACATTCAGCAGTGAGGCCTTCATTAGGGCATGTGCTCCACTGTTGGTTCTGGGGTGGATATTGGCCAACACATCAGGAAAACGCCCCAGTCTTCAACTATTACCATGCAGCTTTAAGCCATTTCAGAGGGTTGTTAAGATGCAATCACTTAGAATCCTAGAATCCCTATAGTATAGAATCTAAACTATCATATAGAATGTTATAAATCACACAACACCAGGTTATAGTCCAACAGATTTAATTGGAAGCACACTAGCTTTCGGAGCGATGCTCCTTCATCAGGTGATTGTGGAGGGCTCGATCGTAACACAGAATTTATAGCAAAAATTTGCAGTGTGATGTAACTGAAATTATACATTGAAAAATTGATTGTTAAGTCTTTCATCTGTTAGAATACAGTGATAGTTTCACTTCTTTCATGTGTAAATCACAAAACATTTTTTTAAAAACTTGCATTCTCGGGTTAGCTGTATGTTGAAGACAATATGTTGAAGGTGTTGGCCCCCTGTGTTCTCTGTCTATGTCATGATGTTTAGATTGATTCTAATCTAAAAAGTGAGATAACGGAGTTTTACATGAATTCATGCAGTGTTTGAGCAAAGTACAATGTACCTCTGCAAGTATAAATTCACCCCACACAATATATGTGTGCATGTGGGTCTTTGTCTGTGTGTGTCTGTCTGTCTGTCTGGGGTGGGGGTTGTGAGTGTGAGAAAGTGTGTGTGTAGTGAGTGCAGTGTCTTAAGTCTGTGAGGAGGTGCATGTGTGAGTGTGTGTGTGTCTATAAGGGTGTGTGTGGGTGTCTGTGTACGTGTGTGTGTGTGTGTGTGTGTGTGTGTGTGTGTGTGTGTGTGTGTGTGTAGGAGTATCTGTGTGTGTGTGTAGAGTGCAATGGTGATCACCTGTAATGTGACATGAACCCAAGGTCCCGGTTGAGGCCCTCCCTATGGGTACCGAACTTAGCTATCAGCCTCTGCTCGGCTACTTTCCTCTGCTGCCTGATCCGAAGTCCACCTTGGAGGATGGTCACCCGAAGGTCCGAGGCTGAATGTCCTGGACCACTGAAGTGTTCCCCAACTGGGAGGGAACCCTCCTGTCTGTTGATTGTTGTGCGGTGCCCATTCATCCGTTGTGGTAGCCTTTGCTCGGTTTCCCCAATGTACCATGCCTCTGGGCATCCTTGCCTGCAACGTATAAGATAGACAACGTTGGCTGAGTCACATGAGTACCTGCCACGTACAAGGTGGGAGGTGTTCCCATGCGTAATAGTGGTATCTATGTCCACAATCTGACACGTCTTGCAGCGTCTACCGTGACAGGGTTGTATGGAGTTGTCCTGAGAGCTGGGCAGTTTGCTACGAACAATGATCTGTTTGAGGTTTGGCGGTTGTTTAAAGGCAAGTAGTGGAGGTGTGGGGAAGATCTTGGTGAGGTGCTCATCCTCATTGATAATGTGTTGCAGGTCACGAAGAACATGGCATAATTGTTTCAGCCCCTGGGGAGTATTGAACAACGAAGGGTACCCTGTCAGTTGCAGCACGTGTCTGTCTCCTGAGGAGGTCATTACGGTTCCTTGCTGTGGCATGTCAGAACTGGCAGTTGATGAGTTGAGCATCGTACCTTTTCTTGTGAGGGCATCCTTGAGTACTTCCAGGTGTCCGTCACATTCCTCCTCATCTGAGGAGATCCACTGTATGCGTTGGGCTTGTCCATAGGGAATGGCTGTTTTAATATGTTTTGGGTGGAAGCTGGAGAAGTGTAGCATTGTGAGGTTATCTGTGGGTTTGCGGTAGAGTGTGGTGCTGAGGTGTCCGTCCTTGATGGAGACGCATGTGTCCAAGAATGAGACAGACAGTCGAGAGTAGTCCATGGTGAGTTTGATGGTGGGATGAAACTTGTTGATGTCACTGTGTAGTTTTATCAGTGACTCCTCACCATGGGTCCACAGGAAGAAAGTGTCGTCAATGTACCTGGTGTATAACATTGGTTGGAGATCCTGCATAGAGAAGAAGTCTTGTTCGAACCTGTTCGAACATAAAAATGTTGGCATATTGGGGTGCAAATTTGGTCCCTATGGCTGTTCCATGTGTCTGGATGAAGAATTGGTTGTCAAAGGTGAAAACGTTGTGATCGAGGATAAAGCGGATGAGGTGTAGGATGGTGTTTGGAGATTGGCAGTTGTTGGTGTTGAGTACTGAGGCTGTTGCCACGATGCCATCATTTTGGGGGATGCTGGAGTAGAGTGCAGAAACGTCCATTGTGACGAGGAATGTTCCCGGTTCGACTGGTCCGTGGGTGCTGAGTTTCTGTAAGAAATCCATAGTGTCACGACAGAAGCTGGAGATCCCCTGTACAATAGGTTTCAAGATGCCTTCCACATAGCCGGAGAGATTCTCACATAGGGTCCCATTGCCCAACATGATGGGACGTCCCGGTGTGTTGGCTTTGTGTACCTTTGGAACTCTGAGCTCAAAAACTGCATGAATTTAAGTAAAACTCCGTTATCTCACTTTTTAGATTAGAATCAATCTAAACATCAGGTCATAGACAGAGAACACAGGGGGCTAACACCTTCAACATATTGTCTAGCTATCACCATTGTTAACAGCTAACCTGAGAATGCAACTTTAAAAAAAGGGTTTTGTGATTTACACATGAAAGAAGTGAAACTATCACTGTATTCTAACAGATGATAGGCTTAACAGACAATCAATTTTTCAATGTATAATTTCAGTTACATCACACTGCAGATTTTTGCTATAAATTCTGTGTTACGATCGAGCCCTCCACTATCACCTGATGAAGGAGCGTTGCTCCGAAAGCTAGTGTGCTTCCAATTATACCTGTTGGATTATAATCTGGTGTTGTGTCATTTTTAACTTTGTACACCCCGGTCCAACACCGGCATCTCCAAATTATCATATAGAATCCCTTTGCACACCGACCCTGTGAAGAGCATCCCACCCGGACCCTGTAATCTCACATTTACTGTGGCTAATCCACCTAACCTGCACAATTTTAGACTGCAGGAGGAAATCGGAGCACCCGGAAGAAACGGGCAAAATCCAAACTATTTCCCGAGACTTGAATCAGACCCAGGTCCCTGGTGCTATGAGGCAGTAGTATCAACCACTGAGCCACTATGCTGCACCTAAACTTTACTGTGGCTGTAGAGTCACATGTAGGCCAGAACAGGTAAAGATGGCATATTTCCTTCTGTAAAGGGGAATTAGTGAATCAGATGTTTTTTTTAAAAAACAACATGACAATTGGTCATGTTTTCATGGCCATTATTATTGAGATAAACGCAAACATCTTGGATGTATGCACAACACAACTTCATGGTGAGTGGGACTTGAACCCAGACTTCTTGGTTCAAAGGTCATAACACTACCACTCTCCCACAGATCACTCTTTAGATTTCCCCATCTGTATGTTGGGATTTGAACCTGTCTCCAGAACATTAGCCTGGGTCTCTGCATTGCTATTTCAGTGACATTACCAATTGCCTCCCCCAAGACACTAGGTTTCAATTTCAGACATTCAATTAAACAATTGATTTTCCCACCAGCTCCCAGAGTGAGACTTGAGCCTGCTCCCCAGAACAATGTGTCTGGTGGGTTGTACCCACTGCTGGGCTAGTGATCTTACCACTACATTGCAATCTCACCTTTAAATTTGACTCTGGCTTGAAACCTCCTGGAGCAACGTTGCAAAGTGATATTGATGGATTATGTGAGTGGACAAAACTGTAGCAGATGAATTGCAATGTGAGAAAGTGTTGACCCAAAGACAAACCAGACCAGATTCTAAACGAGAAGCCAGGTGCTGTGGAGGAGCAGAGAAATTTAGGAGGTCCTTTTCCAGACAGTATTGCACGATGGAAAACGTATTTGAAAAGGTGAATGGAGTATTGACTCTATTGGGGTGGAACACTAAAAGATGTTATACTCCAGTTAACTCTTGTGAGACTGTGTGTGGAAGATCAAAATCCTGGACTGCCCTCCCTTAGGGATCATTGTGGATCTACCTCCAGCACATAGACCACAACAGTTCAAGAAGGCAGCTCTCCTCCACCTTCTCTAGGGCAACTGGAGTTGAGTAATAAATGCTGGCCCAGCCAGTGATGCTTACATCCCACAAGACAATAAAAAGATAGCGTAAAGAATGAAATTAGGGTGACATGGTGGCTCAGTGATCAGCACTGCTACTTCACCGCACCAGGGGCCCGGTTGAATTCCACTCACTGGAGACTGTGTGGAGTTTGCTCTTTCTCCCAGTGTGTGTGGGTTTCTTCCAGGTGCTCCAGTTTCCTCCCACAGTCTGCAGGTTAGGTGGATCATCCATGCTAAATTGCCCATAGTGTCCAGGGATGTTCAGGTAGGTGGATTAGCCGTGGGGATTGCAAGATTGCAAGGATAGGGTGGAATGCTCTTCAGAGGGTCAATGAGGCTGCGATGGGTTGATGGCCCGCATCCATAAAATTTTGAGTAGCTTTTGAGGGTGCAGCACAGGTTCACGAGAATCATTCTGGTGAGCAAATTGAATTATGGAATGATTTACATGGACTAAGATTGTATTCCTTTGAGTGTAGAAGATTAGGAAGGATTAACTGAAGTGTTGATGATTGAGAGGAACTGTTTTTGGTGGGAAAGGGGAGGGTAGGGGGGAATAAAGGACCATAATGCTAAACTGAGAGCTGGGCTTTTTGAGGGACATTGGGAAACCAGAGTGCTGTCCCCGTCAAAGAAATTCTACCAAGGCGAGGGCTTTGATTTGAAAATTTCAAGACTTCGACAGCAGATAATTTTTCGCGAAGGGAGACCGAGCCACAGTGGATCCTTTATAGATAGGATGGTGGTGGAGTGGGAGAATAATGCTTCACGTGTATGATCAGTGTGTTGGCAGAGGGATGAGATAGGGCTGGGTGTAGTTCTGAGAAATGAAGTGGAGCAAGTTTTCAATGGAGGCATTTCTTTTGGGGAAGAGTGATCATAATATCAAATGATGGTGTAATCGAAAATAATGAAAGGGCAAGGAACAATCATTAAGAATGCTTAATGAGGGCAGGGAAAATCCCAGAGATATGGGAAGTAATCTGGTTCCTGTGGAGAGGAATAGAATATTGTTGGCAAAATATTATTAGGGCTTTTGCTCCAACACAGGATGTGGGCAGTGTGAGCAATATTTATTGTCCATAATTTTCGTTTGGAAAAGGTTGCCTTTGGTCAACTGCTTCAGTCCATGGGGTGTGGCTACACCACAGAGCAAATAAGGATCGTGTTCTTGGATTTTGACACACTGATAATGAGGGAATGGTGATCTAGTCCCAATTCAGGTTACAGAGTATCTTGAAGGAGCCAGTGTAAGGGTGTTCCCGTATCTCCTGGCCTTCTCCTTCTAGGTTGTAGATGTCACAAGTTTGGAGTGGGCTGTTGATCCCATGACTGTAGAATTTAATTTCAATTAATAAAAGCTGGAATTGAAACCTAATATGATTATGATAACCCATCTGGCTTGCTAATAGCCTTACGTCTTCTGGCGTCCACGTGACTCCAGACCCTCTGTGATCTGGTTAACTTTGAAATGATGTGGCAAACTGCTCAGTTCAAAGGTGAAAAAGGATGGGCACTAAATGCTGTCACCCACATTTCGGGAAAGAATTGCAAAAATCGACCTTCGGCGATCTCAAGGAAGAAGTAAAAGTGAATAGCTGCAGATGGTGCAAATCTGAACTAGGAACAGAAGGTGATGGAGAAACTCAGCAGGTCTGGTCGCATAAGACTGTAAGAAGACATAGAAGCAGAAGTAGGCTATTCAGCCCATTTGAATCTGCTCTGCCATTCAACATCATGGCTGATCTGAAGATCCTCAACTCGAGAGTAAACAGTTAATGTTCTAAGTCCAAAGAGTTGATGGACTGAAAACATTAACTCTGGAAAGGGAAGCCTCTGATATTAAGCAGTTTTGACACTTGAGGAGAACCCTCCAAGTCAGAACTGTACAGCACTGAAACAGACCCTTGGGTCTGTCCTGACCAGATATCCTAAATCAATCTAGTCCCACTTACCAGCATTTGGCTCATATCCCTCGAAACCTTTCCTATTCATACACCCATCCTTTTGCGTGTTGTAATTGTACCAGCCTGCACCACTTCCTCTGGCAGCTCATTCCAGACACACGTCACCTTCTGTGTGAAAAAGTTGCCCCCTAGGTTCATTTAAAAGCTTTCCCCTCTCACCTCGAAAGTTAGTTTAAAAATCACACAACACCAGGTTATAGTCGAACAGGTTTATTTGGAAGCACTAGCTTTCAGAGCGCTGCTCCATCATCAGGTAGCTGTGGAGCAGGGTCATAAGACAGAATATAGCAAAAGATGAGTGTCATGAAATTGAAATAATACGTTGAACAAACCCTAATTGTTGTTAAATCTTTCATCTTTTAGAATGGGTTGCAGGTTTTGAATCATTAATATTTAAATCCCAGAACTACTAAAGTCACATTCTCGAGACAACTTAAGGTTTTATTTTTAAAAAATGACATTGCAGCTCAGACAATATATTAAAGGTGTGAGGTTAGAGTCTGTCTGTATCCCAATCTTAAGTCAGACTGGTTCTAGAACATAGAACATAGAACATAGAAAATACAGCACAGCCTCGATGTAGCGCCGACCGAAGCCTACCTAACCTACACTAGCCCAATAACCTCCATATGCTTGTCCAATGCCCGCTTAAATGACCATAAAGAGGGAGAGTCCACCACTGATACTGGCAGTGGTGTTTCCAAAATGGGAATTTATAAAATGTTATATGGATTGCCTGACTGCCTGCAGGTTGTGTGCTTTTTGAGCAAAACTAGAATGTATTTGCAAATGCACAATCACCCCACAGATTGTGTGTGTGTGTGTGTGTGTGTGTGTGTGTGTGTGTGTGAATGGAGAGAGCTGGAATTGAAAGCTAATAGTGACCATGGAACAGCTACTGATTATCATAAAAACCCATCTGGCTGGGGTTGAGCTTTTTGAACTTTGTCCACCCCAGTCCAGTACCAGCACCTCCACACCTTCAAACATAGTTTGAGACTTCCCTACCCTGGGGAAAAGACCTTGATTATCCACCCTATCCATGCACCTCATGATTTTATAAACTTGTATAAATGCCTTCAGGACAAGAGGATGCAATGGGCAGCATCCATCCATCACTGACTTCTTACGCAGTGCTTGCAATCAGTTATGCTCACCAGGACTTGGTGCAATGTCCCACATGAGGTGACGTGAACCTTGCCTGTAAACTGGTTTGTTGTTTCCTGCTCACCCCTCTGTCGCATCAATGAGCAGATCATTCTGAATGGGGTGTGTGGAGATGCTGTACAGACCCACCTTCAGTATGCTGTGACTCCCAACTTCCCCTGTTTGAAATGCATGGAGATTGATTGATTGTGCTCACCCAGTCTCAAACATCTCAAAGCTAACCAGAGCCAGATGTGAAGATAAATTAAACTCCCCACATGTGGTTCTGGAAATGTAGATGCAAATAAATATTAAATTTAAAGAAGGGGTTTTGAACTGGTGCAATTTCTCACACCAGTATTTTTCTTTCTGTATTACAAAGGCAGCTTCCAAACTGAGGTTAACTTGGCAAGCTGTGAGTGAATTCCTTCTGGTAATCTAACAGTATAAAGTTGGTTGCACTCACTCCCATTTGGAACTGTCATTCGTCGGTAATGTCACTTGCGTTTATGCAGCGGATTTTGTAAGTACGGGAACTGCTAAAGTGCTCTACAGCCAGTGTAGTATCTTTTGAAGTGTGGTCACATCAGGAAAGGCAGCGGCTTATTTATGCACAGAAACAGCCCACAAATATCAATCAGATAAATGATTTGGAATCCTCTCCCACAGCAGGCTGTTGGGGGCCAGATTGTTAGATGTATTCAAGAGGGAGCTGGACGTGGCCCTTGTGGCTAAACCGATCAAGGGGTATGGAGAGAAAGCGGGAACAGGGATACTGAGATTGCAAGAGCAGCCGTGATCGTGTTGAACCTGTCCTGCCATTCAAAGGGCTGAATGGCCTACTTCTGCTGGATTAGTGGTGCTGGAAGAGCACAGCAGTTCAGGCAGCATCCAACGAGCAGCGAAATCGACGTTTCGGGCAAAAGCCCTTCATCAGGAATAAAAACGTTGATTTCGCTGCTCGTTGGTTGCTGCCTGAACTGCTGTGCTCTTCCAGCACCACTAATCCAGTATTTGGTTTTCAGCATCTGCAGTCATTGTTTTTACCTTGGCCTATTTCTGCACCTATTTTGTGTTCCTGCGATCAGACAATCTATTAGTTGGATGAATATTGGTACAGGAAACAGTGGAGGGCTGTTTTTTTTTGACACTGTGCCATGGGGTCCTGGAAGAGCAGCTGTAACTTTAGGTTTAACTACAGATACTGGCGGTTCTTTTTTCCCAATGATACTGTACCACCCTGATTCCTGTACCCAAGCCAGACATGTGACTGATGGGTACCACGAACAACAAACAAATTGCAGCATCAGTTGGTATTTATGGCATAAGGTCACTTTTAAAAAATGTACGATGGGTTGCAGTTTCCAAAGGAAAAAAATCTGAGACTCAGCTTATCAGCAAAGCAACCCACCCCCAGATTGTGCATTCACAACCTGTCCGCTCAGTGGTGAAGGTAAGACCATCCAGACCTTCGAACTGCTGTCTCACTAGAGAGGTGGTGATTTAACCTGAGGGTCACCATGCCTTGGGTGAGGTTGTGGTGGAGAGTCCTTTTATGGGAACTTCCAGCCACCTCCTGAACACACACTGTTGGCATCAGTCTGCCCTGCAATCCAGCCAACTGAGCTAACTGGCCCTTAGTGACATGGCAACAGTGAAGGCACTTGTTTGATTCTCCTGTTCCTGGAGGGCAAATGCAGTGAGTGACAGGAGTAGCCCATTTCAAACTTCATCTGAGATAGGAACTGCAACTATCTGTACTTTTCTTGTGATGGGGATACATGGAGAAGAAGGATTTACATAAAATCAACCTTTTTAACTGTGGATTGGGGACAGGATATTAATTTAAATGCTATATGATCCCAGTGCTTATATTAGACGCTGAATATCTATAACATTTTAAAATTTATTCATCAGCATTTATTGCCCATCCCCCAGTTGTTCTTGAGAAAGTCAGGTGAGTTGCCACCTTGAACCGCTGTAGTCAAAGAATGATAGAATCCTCAGTGTGGAAGCAGGCTATTCAGCCCATCAAGTTCACACTGCTCCTCCTGAAGATCTTCCCACTCCACCCCACTACCCTATCCCTGTATATCCCAATGGTAACCTATGCATCCCTGGACACTATGGACAATTTAGCATGGCCAGTCCACCTAACTCCCTGCAAGTGTTTGGACTGTGGGAGGAAACACATGCAGATACGGAGAGAATGTGCAAACTCCACGCAGTCGCCCAAGGCTGGAATCACACCCAAGTTCCTGGTGCTGAGAGATAGCAGTGCTAACCACTGAGCCACTGTGCCATCCCATTTGGTGTAGTGAAAGGGAGAGAATTACAGGATTTTGACTCTATAACTCTGAAGGAACAGTGATTATATTTTCCAAGACTGAATGGTGTGTCACTCAGAGGGGAATTTAGAGGCAATGATCTCATTTATCTGCTGCCTTTGTCCCTCTATTGGGACAAAGTGGGCACTTACCTGTCAATAATTAGCCCTCCCAAGATGTTGCCTTAAAGTGCTCCAACCAAAAGCTCAAAAAAGCATGAGATATTGTAACTGTGACATTTCCACTTTATTCAGGCCAACTAACTGAGATTCCAACTTGAATACCAAACTGTACAACAACAACTTATATAGCATTCTTAACATAAGACTTCAGGTGCTTCCCAGTAACATTATAAAATGGAATATGATAGCCATTGATAAGGTGATTTAAGTCAATTGACCAAAAGAAATAGGTTTTTGAGATTGTTTGTTTTAGGGGAGGTTTAGGAGGAATCCGAGATCTAACGACCCCCAATAACTAAGCCATGACCACCACTAATAAATTGAAAAAAATGAGATTCTCCAAAGTGAACTAAAAGCAGATATTTCAGCAGAATGCAGGGCTGGAGAAAACTGAGATGTGGCTAGACGTGGAGGGGTTGAAAACCAAGGATGAGAGATCTATAAGGCAGATGCAACTAACAGCAGCTAATGCAAGTCAGTGAGTACTGAGCTGTTGGATGAATGGGACTTATTGCAAGTTAAGACAATGTTGTCCATTGGGATAATAGAGTTCAGAAGTAACAAATGCATGGCTGACGGTTTCAGCAGTAGAGAAACTGAGGCTGAAATCGGACAATGTCACAAAAACAGCAAATGGCAGTCTCAATGATGGCACAGCTTCAAGAACTTTGAAGGGAAAAGGGTGTTTGAGATGGGACAGGAGTATGATAGGATAGTTGATTTTGCTACAATTATACAGGGCTTTGGTGGGGCTACACCTTGAGTACTGTGTGCAGTTTTGGTCACCTAGTCTGAGGAGGGACATTCGTGCTCCTGAGGGAGTGCAGTGAAGGTTCACCGGACAGATTCCCGGGATAAAAACAATGACTGCAGATGCTGGAAACCAGATTCTGGATTAGTGATGCTGGAAGAGCACAGCAGTTCAGGCAGCATCCAAGGAGCAGCGAAATTGACATTTCGGGCAAAAACCCTTCATCAGAAATAAGGGCAGAGAGCCTGAAGTGTGGAGAGATAAGCTAGACGAGGGTGGGGGTGGGGACAAAGTAGCATGGAGTACAATGGGTGAGTGAGGGAGGGGATGAAGGTTATAGGACAGGGAGGAGAGGGTGGAGTGGATAGGTGGAAAAGAAGATAGGCAGGTCGGACAAGTCCGGACAAGTCAAGGAGACAGTGCTGAGCTGGAAGTTTGGAACTAGGGTGAGGTGGGGGAAGGGGAAATGAGAAAACTGTTGAAGTCCACATTGATGCCCTGGGGTTGAAGTGTTCCGAGGCAGAAGATGAGACGTTCTTCCTCCAGGCATCTGGTGGTGAGGGAGCAGCAGTGAAGGAGGCCCAGGACCTCCATGTCCTCAGCAGAGTAGGAGGGGGAGTTGAAATGTTGGGCCACAGGGCAGTGGGGTTGGTTGGTGTGGGTGTCCCGGAGATGTTCCCTAAAGCGCTCTGCTAGGAGGCTCCCAGTCTCCCCAATGTAGAGGAGACCGCATCGGGAGCAACGGATACAATAAATGATATTAGTGGATGTGCAGGTAAAACTTTGATGGATATGGAAGGCTCCTTTAGGGCCTTGGATAGAGGTGAGGGAGGAGGTGTGGACGCAGGTTTTACAGTTCCTGCGGTGGCAGGGGAAGGTACCAGGATGGGAGGATGGGTTGTAGGGGGACGTGGACTTGACCAGGTAGTCACGGAGGGAACGGTCTTTGCGGAAGGCGGAAAGGGGTGGGGAGGGAAATATATCCCTGGTGGTGGGGTCCTTTTGGAGGTGGCGGAAATGTCGGCGGATGATTTGGTTTATGCGAAGGTTGGTAGGGTGGAAGGTGAGCACCAGGGGCGTTCTGTCCTTGTTACGGTTGGAGGGGTGGGATCTGAGTGCGGAGGTGCGGGATGCAGACGAGATGCGTTGGAGGGCATCTTTAACCACGTGGGAAGGGAAATTGCGATCTCTAAAGAAGGAGGCCATCTGGTGTGTTCTGTGGTGGAACTGGTTCTCCTGGGAGCAGATACGGTGGAGTCCGAGGAATTGGGAATACAGGATGGCACTTTTGCAAGAGATAGGGTGGGAAGAGGTGTAATCCAGGTAGCTGTGGGAGTGGGTGGGTTTGTAAAAAATGTCAGTGTCAAATCGGTCGTCATTAATGGAGATGGAGAGGTCCAGAAAGGGGAGGGAGGTGTCAGAGATGGTCCAGGTAAATTTATGGTCAGGGTGGAATGTGTTGGTGAAGTTGATGAATTGCTCAACCTCCTTGCGGGAGCACGAGGTGGTGCCAATGCAGTCATCAATGTAGCGGAGGAAGAGGTAGGGAGTGGTGCCGGTGTAATTACGGAAGATCAACTGTTCTACGTAGCCAACAAAGAGACAGGCATAGCTGGGCCCCATACATGTGCCCATGGCTACCCCTTTGGTCTGGAGAAAGTGGGAGGATTCGAAGGAGAAATTGTTAAGGGTGAGGACCAGTTCGGCCAAACGAATGAGAGTGTCGGTGGAAGGGTACTGTTGGGGACGTCTGGAGAGGAAAAAACGGAGGGCTCGGAGGCCCTGGTCATGGCGGATGGAGTTGTAGAGAGATTGGATATCCATGGTGAAGATGTGGCGTTGGGGGCCAGGGAAACGGAAGTCTTGGAGGAGGTGGAGGGTGTGGGTGGTGTTTCGAACGTATGTGGGGAGTTCCTGGACTAGGGGGGATAGGACAGTGTCGAGGTAGGTAGAGATGAGTTCAGTGGGGCAGGAGCATGCTGAGACAATGGGTCGGCCAGGGTGGTCAGGCTTGTGGATCTTGGGAAGGAGGTAGAACCGGGCAGTGCGGGGTTCCTGGACTATGAGGTTGGAAGCTGTGGGTGGGAGATCTCCTGAGGTGATGAGGTTCTGTATGGTCTGGGAGATGATGGTTTGGTGATGGGGGGTGGGGTCATGGTCGAGGGGGCGGTAGGAAGAGGTGTCCTTGAGTTGGCGTTTGGCTTCAGCGGTGTAGAGGTCAGTGCGCCAGACTACCACTGCGCCCCCTGTATCCGCTGGCTTGATGGTGTGGTTGGGATTGGAGCAGAGGAATTGGAGGGCTGCGTGTTGGGAGGGTGAGAAGTTGGAGTGGGGGAGGGGGGTAGACAGGTTGAGGCGGTTAATGTCCCGGCGGCAGTTGGAAATGAAGAGGTCGAGGGCAGGTAATAGGCCAGCGCGGGGTGTCCAGGTGGATGCAGTGTGTTGGAGGTGGGCGAAGGGGTCCTCGGAAGGTGGGCGGGAATCCTGATTGTGAAAGTAAGCTCAGAGGCGACGGCGACGGAAGAATTGTTCGACGTCACGGCATGTTTCAGGCTCTCTGCCTTTATTCCTGATGAAGGGCTTTTGCCCGAAACGTCGATTTCGCTGCGACTTGGATGCTGCCTGAACTGCTGTGCTCTTCCAGTGCCACTAATCCAGATTCCCGGGATGGCAGGACTGACATATGAGGAAAAACTGGATCGACTGGGCTTGTATTCACTGGGATTTAGAAGGATGAGGGGGTTTCTCTTAGAAACATGTAAAGTCCTGATGGGACTGGCCAGGCTAGGTGTGGGAAGAATGTTCCCGATTGTTGGGGAAGTCCAGAACTAGGGATCACAGTCTAAGAATAAGGGGTAAGCCATTCAGGAATGAGATAAGGAAGAATTGCTTCTCTCAGTTGTGAATCTGTGGAAGAGAATTCCACAGGAAGTTGTAGGGGCCAGTTCATTAGATTAATTCAAGAGGGAGCTGGACATGGCCCTTGCAGCTAAAGGGGTGTGGGGAGAGGGCAGGAATGGGGTATTGAATGGTGGTACAGGCTCGAAGGGCCGAATGGCCTACTCCTGCACCTAATTTCTATGTTTCTATTTTTGATTGATGGGCAGGTTTAAAGGCGAGATGCTCAGCACCTGGAGCAGGGAAACTGTTACCAACTTCTTAAAACTCTTTTTTAAGTGAAGTTGGAAACTTCTTCACTTTTCTTCATTTCAGACAGTGCATTCTAGTTGCCAAACTGAAAGCACAAAGTATATTTCCTTGCCCAACTCTTTTCACAAGCATCTTAAATCTGTCTGCTCTGGGAACAGGTACCTCTGAGAGCTCTTGTGGTTCAGTGAGAGCGTCTCGCTCTGAAGTAGGAGACTCCGGTTCAAGTCCTGCCTACTCCAGTACTGTGTACTCTCGTCCCTGAGCAGGTTGACTCCAAAATGTTTGCTAGTCCCTCTGCCAACGGGAACGATGCTGTATTTATTCACCTCAGATGAGGGGTTGTCACTCACATCAGTGTGAACTGAACTCAAGAGCCAATGCAGGGTTGGGGTGGTTAGGCTGAGGTTTGAAACTTGGATCAAGGATAACAAATGAGGACTCAGTGAGAATGAGGATGGTGACAATAAATGGTTAAAAGTGTGAGACGGAAATAATTAAAGTTGCATTCCTTTCAGTCAAGTTGTGTCAAACAGCACTTTTATTGCCATGGGCTTTCCAAATTACACACCAGGCTTGTTATGCCAGAGGCGTGTATGATCTAGAGATTTTATACATCCTTTCTTTTAAAGAAAAGGCCATAAATAATGTGTCGCACCGGGAGTTGGAAAGGGATGGTGTGTGTGGGTTTGGGAACCCTCTCCGATCCCTGTGCTGCTCCCACTTCTGATTGCCTTGAACAATCCCAGTTTTAATCATTCTACCATTCGCAGCTAGACTTTCAGCTTCCTGGGTCCTGAGTTCTGAAATTCGCCTCTTTCTTTCTCCATTTTTTTATTAAAGATGTTATTACAGCCCATTCCTTTGAGCAAGCTTTTGTTTACCTGTTCCAAAGATCTCATGTGGCTAGATGTTAAACATTGCTTGCAATGCAGCATCCTGAAATGTTTTCAGAGAGGACACCTACTGTGTGAATGCGAACGTTGCTTTGTGCACCATGCCCCAGAGTGAAATGGAGCATGACTCCAGATATTGGAAATCTGGAATAAAATAAAAGTACTGGAAATGCTCTGGCAATATCTATGGAGAGAGAAGCCGAGTTAATGTTTCAGTCTGATAACCTTTTCATCAACACCTCATCCTGGACCAAACTTGCTTGTGTGTGTTTGTTGGAGTGATGTCGTGGTAATGTCTCTGTCACTAATAACCCAGAGGGTCAGAATCTGATATTAGGACCAAGGGTTTAAAGTCCACCAGAGCAACAGTTGGAATTTAAATCAATTTATAATACTCAGAAATTAAAGCTAGTGATCACAAAACAGTCAACGAATATCATAAAAGCCCATCTGATTCACCACGTTGCATTTTCAGGAAGGAAGTCAGCCATTTTTAATGATCCAGCCAATGGGTGTGGCATATTGACACAATGGTTAGCACTGCTGCCTCACGGCACCAGGGACCTGGGTTTGACTCCAGCCTCGGGCGACTGTCTGTGTAGAGTTTGGAAGGTCTCCCAGTGACTGTGTGGGTTCCCTTTGTGTGTTCCAGGTTCCTTCCACGGTCCAAAGATGTGCAGGTTAGATGGATTGGCCATGCTAAATTACCCTGCAGTGTGCAGGCTAGGTATGTTAGCCATGGTTCAGGGAGCTTCAGGGTTTGGGTTGGATGCTGTATGGAGGGCCGGTATAGACTCACTGGGCTGAATAGGCGAAAGTGAGGACTGCAGATGCTGGAGATTAGAGTCGAGAGTGTGGTGCTGGAAAAGCACAGCGGGTCAGGCAGCATCTGAGGAGCAGGAGAATTGACGTTTTGGGCAAAAACCCTTCATCAAGTTTGACAATAGCCTCTTTCTGCACTGTTAATGATTCTATGTGACTCCAGACCCTTGAAATGCCATCTGAAATGGCTCAGGAAGCAGTTGCTCAGGGACAATTAGATTGGGCAACACATTCTGACAGTGCCCAAACTAGATGCAGGAGTTGGCCATTTTGCCCTTCAAGGAGAAAGTGAGGGCTGCAGATTCTGGAGATCAGAGCTGAAAATGTGTTGCTGGAAAAGCGCAGCAGGTCAGGCAGCATCCAAGGAACAGGAGAATCGACGTTTCGGGCATCAGCCCTTCTTCAGCGCTTTTCCAGCAACGCATTTTCAGCATTTTGTCCTTCAAGCCTGCTCCATTATTCAATATGATCAGGGCTGATCATCCAACTCTGTACAGTGTTTCCATTTTCTCCCCATACCTCTTTGATCCATTTTAGCTCTAAGAACTATATCTAACTCCTTGAAAGCATCCAATCTTTTGGCTTTGATCATTTTCTGGGGCAGAGATTTCCACAGGCTCACCAACCCTCTCTGGGTGAAGAAATTGCTCCTCCTCTTCCACCCTAACTGCCATACCTCGTATCCTTTAGACTATGCTCTCTGGTTCTGGACTCTCCTGTACTTGGGAACAGCTTTGCTGTGTTTCTTGTTAGGAGAGGTTGGACAAACAGATTGTTCACCAAGAGTAAATGAATTGAATGCTTACGGTGATCTCATCGAGGTCTACAAAATTAGGGGAGGCATAGATATAGGGTGGATAGTCAGAGCCTTTTTCTGAGGATGGAAACTACAAGAGGGTACACATTCGAGGTGGGCGGCATGGTGGTACAGTGGTTAGCACTGCTGTCTCACAGCACCAGAAACCAGAGTTCAATTCTTGCCTCAGGCGACTGACTGTGTGGAGTTCGAACATTCTCCCCGTGTCTGCGTGGGTTTCCTCTGGGTGCTCTGGTTTCCTCCCACAGTCCAAAGATGTGCAGATCAGGTGAATTGGCTGTTAAATTGCCCGTAGTGTTAGGTGAAGGGGTAAATGTATGGGTGGGTTGCACTTTGGTGGGTCGGTGTGGACTTGTTGGGCCGAAGGGCCTGTTTCCACACTGTAAGTAAGTAATCTACTCGAGGGGAGAAGTGCAGGGAAAAGTTTTAAGAGGGTGGCAGATGCCTGAAATACTCTGCAGGAGGTGGTGGACGCAGTCTCATTAGCAACATTTAAGGCCTATCTTGATAGACCCATAAACGGAAAGCAAACAGAGGGATAGAAACCACTGTCGGGTAATAAGTAGTGGGCCTACATAAGGAACAGGCTTGGAGGGCCTGTTCCTGGGCTGTTTGGTATTGTATAGTGTAGTCTTACATGTTTGAGATCTCAATTCATTCTTCTGAATTTCAGTGAATATTGTCCTAATCAGTCTAGTCTGTCTTAATATATCAGTCTTGCTTTCTCAGGGATTGGTCTGGTAAACCTGTCCCATAAAGTGTGGTGCTGGAAAAGCACAGCAGGACAGGCAGCATTACTTACGCCCAAAGTATCGCTTCTCCTGCTCCTCGGATGCTGTCTGACCTGCTGTGGTGTTCCAACGTCACAATCTCTCTCTCTGTCTCGGTCTCGGTCTCTGTCTCTCTCTGTCTCTGTCTCTGTCTCTTTCTCTCTGTCTGTCTGTGTCTCTCTGTCTCTCCCTCTCTCTCTCTCTCTCTCTGTCTCTTTCTCTCTCTCTGTCTGTCTCTCTCTGTCTCTCTCTCTCTCTACTCTGATCTGATCTCTGTCTCTCTCTACTCTGATCTGATCTCTGTCTCTCTCTACTGTGATCTGATCTCTGTCTCTCTCTACTCTGATCTGATCTCTGTCTCTCTCTACTCTGATCTGATCTCTGTCTCTCTCTACTCTGATCTGATCTCCAGCATCTGCAGGCCTCGCTTTCAGAGACCAGGAAAATGTCCTGTGGTCCCTGACTGTGGAACTCCCTGAGCCTATGACTTTTTTTTGGTTCTTCTTTTGGATGTTGTACAATATAAGCATGTGTCGCTTATTTCTAACTGTGTGAAGTTCTAATCTTTTCGCTTTCAGTCTGTGTGCTCCCCTGTCGCACCTTAGGTCTTTCTCAATGCAAGAAAAGAACTGGCCTGTTCTCTGCACATGGGCAAGAGCAAAACTGCAACAACTTAATGATTATTTCAATGTATTATATGCATTAATATAGCAACCTGTATTTCAGAAGGAAGTAATTGGCTGTGTTCCACTCAGGAAGTTCAGAAATGTTTTTTGAAATTTGTTCTTTCCTGAACTGTTGAAATAAGCATTCAATTTATTTCCCCTTGGGAGCAATTTTCCACTTTGACGACTGGTGTCAGTGGGATTGCCAACCTTCCAGGATTGTGCAGGAATGAATGATTAATCCACTGGATAGAGCTGCCAGCAAGTCAGAGGAAAGAGAACATTAAGAAGAAAGAGTTCTTTTTTTTTAAGTTATCCAATTTCTGGGAACAATTTCATTTATTTGTCACAAAAAGCATTGGAGGGAGGAAAGCTGCTAGCAGGAGGGGTGGTCAGAGGATGGAGCTCAGCTGGTGATAATTCTCATGGCCACCTGAAGTGTTGGTCTCAAGAGCTCCCATCTCCAATCTGGAAGGATTAGATATAGACTACAACTCTGTGAGCCTTGTCAACGCCATTATTCCTCTTCTGACTTCTGTGAAAAATGTTACTTTGTTCTTCAGTGTTTTTACACGGTATGCACGAGGCCAGCATGTGTCTCCCGTCCCTCATTGCCCTCCCACTGAGTGGCTGTTTTGACATATTCAGAGGGCGTATAGGAGTCAACCACATTGCTGTGGGTCTGGAGTCACATGTAGGCCAGACCAGGTCCCCTTCCTGAAGGATATTAGTGAACCAGGCGGGTTCTTGACTACGTTTGATGATGGTTGTCATGGTTACCTTTACTGAGAGGTGCTTTCAATTCCAGATTTTTTTTTGAAACAAATATTTTAAAGCCCATGGCCAGCTTGAGTGTGAATTATTCCCAGGCCTTGGGTAACTCGTTCAATGATTTGACCTCTATGCCACCGTTTCCCTGAGAGGTGTGGGTGAGGCTGCCTTCTGGAACCGCTGCAGCTCATGTGCTGTCGGTAGACCCACAATGCCCTGAGAGGGATTGCTAGGATGTTGACCCAGTGACGGTGTAAGAACGACAATACATTTCCAAGTCAGGATGGTGAGTGGCTCAGGAAACTTTGCAGGGGCATTGTCCCCATGTATCTGCTGCCCTTATCCTTCTAGAAGGAAGTGGTCATGGGTTTGGAAGGTACCATCTAAGGAACCTTGCCGAGTTGCTGCAATATCTATTTTTATAGACTAGTTTATACAGTAAGCATCAGTGGTCGAGAGAGTATAATTGAAGATGGTGGATGGGATGCCAGTCAAATAAGCTGCTTCATCCTGGATGGTGTCAAGCAGCTCGAGTGTTGGAGCTGGCCTCTTCCATTTAAACTGAAGAGTATTCCGTTATGTTTCTGGCTTGTTACTTGTAGATAGTGGACAGACTTTGGAGAGCCAAGAGATGAGTCACCTGTCTCAGAATTCTTGGCTTCCAATCTGCACTTGTAACCACTTTGTTTATAATGACAAGTTAAGTTCGGTTTCTAGTCAATGGTAAACCCCAGAATGTTGATAGTGGAAGATACTCAGCAATGGTTTCTCATCGTTATTGCCTGGCACTTGAGTGGTATGAACGTTATTTGCCACTTAACTGCTAAATCCTGAATATTGTCCAGATCTTGCTGGACATTAACAAGGGCTGCTGCAGTAGCTGAATAGTTGAATGTGGAACACTGTGCAATCATTAGTGACCGTTCTCCCTTCCAACCTTATGATGGATGGTCAGTGAGCAGGACATTACTGAGGAAGTGCTACTTGATAGAATTATTGATGACTCCTTCCATCATGTTGCTATGGCCTTAGGGACCAGGTACTGTCCACTATCCCGCTGTCAGCAGCCTTTCTCTGTCCAACTTTTGTGCATAATTTCATGAGGGTATTCACGGAAACTAAATGAAAAAGAGCTGGCCAGCTCAGCAGTGCCATAACTTTTTATGATGGACACTGAGGTCTATGAATAGTAAAGCCAGAAAGTGCTGGAGAAACCCAGCAGGTCTGGCAGCTTTGGTGGAAAGAGCAAAGTTTAACATTTCTAGTCCAAAATGACTACTTTGGATCTGATTCTGAAGACGCCACACTGACTGTAAGATATAGGGGCAGAATTGGGTCATTCAGCCCATCAAATCTCCTCCATCAAGGCTGATAACTTCTGTTTCTCTGTTCACAGGTTCTGCCAGACCTGCTGAATTTCTCCAGTACTTTTATTTCATTATGTTTCCAGCATCCCCAGTACTTTGTTTTCATCTTCAATGACGTCCATCCCCTGGAACACACTGAGCTCTAGCAATGCCCAATGCTTCCTTCAGCTGGTGTTCAACATGGAGGAGTAGACATTCTGTAGTTGTCTGCAAGCCTTGATCTATTGAATGATGGCATAGACTTATGGGGCTGAATGGTCTCCTGCTCTGTTCTGAATGCTCCAATTGGGAGGAAGCACAGTCAGTGTAAAGGGAGTGCAGCATGAGGGGATGAGACTGTCAGTAATGTATGTTATTTTTCTCTCCTCCCCCAGATGATGGCGATGAGAATGTGGTTCACCTTGGTTGCAGTGATCCAGGCTGTCCTCACATCTTCCGCAGAGGCTCAAACACAGAAAGGTACCAGAAGGCGTGTCACAAGAGTGAACAATAACCATTAAATATCCACCTGAAGGGAAGATACTTTCATGCAGATAAGGACAGCAGTTAGAGCAGTTTTACTGTTGACAACAGTGAGGGGACAGCAGTGGGTTTAACCAGGCGATAGGCCCAACTCCTGGAAAGCTGACATTATGGGATGAGTGTTAGGGGAGATTGGGTGAGGAAAATTAATGGGCAGCTTTTCTGAATAAACCTCAGGATGAGGGCAGAAGGTGGAGTGGAGTGGAGTGGGTGGACTAGAAAAGGTTACACCACTGGCTGATTATGATGGTTTTCAAGTTCAATCTCACTCCCAGAGCATTTTGACAGAGTTGGGATTGGAGTCTGGATTGTACAGCTACCTGCCCACTAATGCCACTTAAAGATGCTTAGAGGTCTATGATCCAAGGCCTACTGTAGATCCAAGGGTAGTTTTCTTGATGCCTCTTTGACCCCAATTGTGGCTGCATATTGCCCCATGAAGTGGCATTTCCTTCACAAAGTTGACCAGGTCACCAAATGAAGGCCTACATTTCAAAGGATGGACAGGGGGTGGTGTGGTGCTGTCTGGAAGTGACCCTTCTCTGTTTTATCTGGACTGCAGGTTGCTCCTTCTGTAACACAGAGGGACCTCCTGTTGAGCTGGGAGCCCACTTGAGGTCTTTACTTGGACGGTGAGCTCACTCTTTGGCTTTTGCGAGGCTGATTCTGGGGGAAACCATGACTGGGTGACTGTTTCCCTTACAGTGTGGGCATTGACTCTTGTTTGACCCCAACAGGGGCCGTTGACCCTCTGGGCAAAATCCATAAGACGTAGGAGTAGACATTGGCCATTCAACCCGCCAAGTTCATTCCACCAGTCCGTGAGGTCATGGCTGATCTGATTAATCCTCATCTCCAGTTTCGTCCCTTTTTCCTGTTACACTTGATTCCTGTACTGATTTTAAAACTCTGTGTCTGTCAGCCTTAAATATACTTAATGACCCAGCCTCAACAGCCCTGTGTGGTACAGTCCACAGACCCACTGCCCTCTGAGAAGACATTACTCTGTCTTTCAATGGCTTCTTCCTAAGACCATATGCCCTCTACTCCTACACTCTCCAATGAAGGGAAGCAACTTCTCCACATCTACCCTGTCAACATCCCCACCCCCACCCCTTACAAATCTTTTATGTTTCACTTAAGGTCTCCCCTCATTCTTCTAAACTCCAGTAAATACAGGCCCAACTTGCTCAACCTCTCCTCAAAAGATGTCCCTCCATTATCCCGGATGAACCTGTTGACTGGACTGGATGTCTGGACTGGATGTCTGTTTTCATTGTTGTGTCCATGGATAGGATCAATAGAGGAAGCAAGGCTCATGGGAAACATTTCCTCGACATTAATTATGTACAGGGTGAAGTTTAGCATGAGGCTTCATGTGGAACCATCTCTCAATAAAAGCAGAAAATGCTGGAGAAACTCACCAGGTTTGGCAGCGTCTCTTGGGGGAGAAAGAGAAACTCACACACTGTTCGCATTTCAAGTCCAGAATGACACTTTTTCAGAACAATTAGAGTTTCCAAAAAAGTTATTTTGGACTCCATGTTAACTCCTTTTTCTCTCTCGACAGATTCTGCCAGACCTGCTGAGTTTCTCTAGCATTTTGTTTGTTTTATTTACAATGCCCACTGCGTTCTCCTTCTCCATCTCTCCAACACGTTTTGTCATTGAATGGTCTTGATCACTGATGCTGCCTATATATCCCTAGCCTCTTGCTGCATTTGGTCTTGGACACTTCTTTCAGAATAGATTCTTTCTTCTATTCCTCCACTGATTTTTAATTACTATCAAATTCCCTCATTGCCATAGAGTCATAGAGATGTACAGCATGGAAACAGACCCTTCGGTCCAACCCGTCCATGCCGACCAGACATCCCAACCCAATCTAGTCCCATCTGCCAGCACCTGGCCAATATCCCTCCAAACCCTTCCTATTCATATACCCATCCAAATGCCTCTTAAATGTTGCAATTGTACCAGCCTCCACCACATTCGCTGGCAGCTCATTCCATACACGTACCACCCTCTGCGTGAAAAAGTTGCCCCTTAGGTCTCTTTTATATCTTTCCCCGCTCACCCTAAACCTATGCCCTCTAGTTCTGGACTCCCCGACCCCAGGGAAAAGACTTAGTCTATTTATCCTATCTATGCCCCTCATAATTTTGTAAACCTCTATAAGGTCACCCCTCAGCCTCCGACGCTCCAGGGAAAACAGCCCAGCCTGTTCAGCCTCTCCCTGTAGCTCAGAACCTCAAACCCTGGCAATATCCTTGTAATGTTTTTCTGAACCCTTTCAAGTTTCACAACATCCTTCCAATAGGAAGGAGACCAGAATTGCACACAATATTCCAACAGTGGCCTAACCAATGTCCTGTACAGCGGCAACATGACCTCCCAACTCCTGTACTCAATACTCTGACCAATAAAGGAAAGCATACCAAACGCCGCCTTCACTATCCTATCTACCTGCAACTCCACTTTCAAGGAGCTATGAACCTGCACTCCAAGGTCTCTTTGTTCAGCAACACTCCCTTGGACCTTACCATTAAGTGTATAAGTCCTGCTAAGATTTGCTTTCCCAAAATGCAGCATCTCACATTTATCTGAATTAAACTCCATCTGCCACTTCTCAGCCCATTGGCCCATCTGGTCCAGATCCTGTTGTAATCTGAGGTAACCCTCTTTGCTGTCCACTACACTTCCAATTTTAGTGTCATCTGCAAACCTACTAACTGTACCTCTTATGCTCTCATCCAAATCATTTATGTAAATGACAAAAAGTAGAGGGCCCAGCACCGATCTTTGTGGCACTCCACTGGTCACAGGCCTCCAGTCTGGAAAACGACCCTCCACCACCACCCTCTGTCTTCTACCTTTGAGCGAGTTCTGTATCCAAGTGGCTAGTTCTCCCTGTATTTCATGAGATCTAACCTTGCTAATCAGTCTCCCATGGGGAACCTTGTACGCTCCTAGTTTGTGACTTGGCAAATGTTACCACTTTCCAGTTGAAACCAGCTTCATATTTAATTACGAATGCAGATAATTAATTTAATTATAATTGGGAACACTTTTTTTTTAAACTTTATAGCCTGCTGGACTTAATATTTGAGTTGAACAACTTCAGACCAAGAACTCTAACTTTGATATTCACACCCGAATCTTCCCCAAAAGTTTCTGTATCTCTGTTTTTGTTGGCTTTGCTTTCAGTCTTTACTCTGTTGTTAGATCAGTTGGCTGGATAGCTGGTTTGTGACGTGTGGATTTAATTCTTGCACTGGCTGAGGTTACCATGTAGGTCCTGCCTTCTCAACCTCTCCCTCTCAACCTGAGGCATCGTGACCCTCCGGTTAAACTTACCACCAGATTTCTCTCTCTCTCTCTCTCCCGAATGAGGGATCAGCCGAGTGGTAAGTTTACATTTACACTGGACCTCCATTTTCCATTTTCTACAGCCTTTACCACTCCCTTCGTCTTTAGTTCTCTGGATGACACCTTTTGATCTCCCATATTATTCATTCCCTGATCTGCACTTGTGTTCTGCTTGCTACTCTACTATGACCGCATCATTGAAACACACAGCTTTTCCACCTGTCCTCAGCTCCAAAGAAGAGTCCTATCACACTTAAAACAATGACTGTGTTTCTCACAGCACAGAGGCTGCCAAACCTGCTGAGTTTCTTTGGGACTTTCTGTATCTACCCCATAACTTGTTTCACTGCAGAGTCTGCTCTCTTGTGTGTGTCTGAAACTCTCATGCATCATTTCGGGAAGTTATGTAAGAACCTTCGGACCCTGGAGCAACTCTATGACGATGTTACAGAGCTACTTCCCATCTGACATAAATAGTACAGTTGCCAGAGTTAGATCAGAGCTGGTCATTAGATTAACGTTGGTATGACAAATTAATATGTTTCATTATTCATTATGGGATGTGGGCACCATTGGCCGGTCAGTGTTTATTGCCCTATCCTAGCTGCCCATGAAAAGGTGGTGGTGAGCTGCCTTCTTGAACTGCTGCAGTCCACGCGCTGTAAAGTAGAGACACACAATGCCATTTAAGGAACGGATTCCAGTATTTTGACCCAGCAATATTGGCAACATATTTCCAAGTCAGGATGATGGATGTCTTGGAGGGGGTGGTGCTGCCATATATCTCCTGCTCTTGTCCTTCAAGATGAAAGTGACCATGGGCTTGGAAGATGCTATCAAAGGGAATTCCTGCAGTACGTCCTGCAGATAGTCACAGTAGTGTGCATTGATCTTCAGTAGTGGAGGGAGTGGATGTTTATGGATAGTGTGTACTGTTGAGATGCAATAAGTAAAGGTGGCTGTGGAGGCCAAATCATTACATGTTACTGGGTTTAGAACATTTAAAAAGAATAGGGAGGAGGGAGAAAAAGGAGGGGGTGTAGCACTGCTAATCAGAGAGGGTATCACAGCTACAGAAGTTACCATTGCCAAGGAGGGTCTGCCTATTGAGTCAGTATGGGTGGAAATTAGGAACAATAAGGGAGCAGTCACCTCATTAGGGGTTTACTACAGGCCCCCCCAATAGCAGCAGGGAGATTGAAGAAAGCATAGGTCGGTAGATTTTGGAAAAGTGTGAATGTAGTTGTAGTGGGTGACTTTAACTTTCCCAATATTGATTGGAACCTTCTTCAAGCAGACGGTTTAGAAGGCGCTGTTTTTGTAAGGTGTGTTCAGGAGGGTTTCCTAACTCAGTACGTTGACAGGCCGACGAGGGGGGAGGCCATTTTGGATTTGGTGCTCGGCAATGAGCCGGGGCAGGTGTCAGATCTTGCGGTAGGAGAGCATTCTGGGGATAGTGACCACAACTGCCTCACATTCTACATAGCTATGGAGAAGGAGCGAAGCAGGCACAATGGGAAGATATGTAATTGGGGAAAAGGAAACTATGACGCTATCAGACGTGGGTTGGGAAGCATCGACTGGGAGCAATTGTTCCATGGAAAGGGCACTGTAGGTATGTGGAGACTGTTTAAGGAACAGTTGTTGCGAGTGATGCACAAATGTGTTCCTCTGAGACTGGTAAGAAGGGGTAAGATAAAGGAACCTTGGATGCCGAGAGCGGAGGAGCTTCTTGTCAAAAGAAAGAAGGCAGCTTACGTAAGGTGGAGGAAGCAAGGGTCTTGCTCAGCTCTAGAGGATTACAGGCAGGCAAGGAAGGAGCTCAAAAATGGTCTGAGGAGAGTCAGGAGGGTGCACGAGAAAGGCTTGGCAGGAAGGATTAGGGAGAATCCAAAGGCATTTTACACATATGTGAGGAATAAGAGAATGATCAAAGAAAGAGTAGGGCCAATCAGGGATAGCATAGGGAACTTCTATATAGAGTCTGAGGAGGTAGGAGAAGCCCTAAATGAGGTTTTTGCTTCTGCCTTTACTAAAGAAAAGGACCTTTGTAGTGAATGAAACCATTGAGGAGCAGGTAAGCATGCTGGAACGGATAGAGATTGAGGAAGCTGATGTGTTGAAAATTTTGACAAACATTAAGATTGAAGAGTCGCCAGGGCCAGACCAGATTTGACCTCGGCTGCTTTGGGAAGTGAGAAATGTGATTGCTTCGCCGCTTGCGAAGATCTGTGCATCCTCGCTCTCCACCGGAGTCGTGCCGGAGGACTGGAGGGAGGCAAATGTAATTCCTCTCTTCAAGAAAGGAAATAGAGAAATCCCTGGCAATTACAGACCAGTCAGTCTCACGTCTGTCATCTGCAAGGTGTTAGAAAGGATTCTGAGGGATAGGATTTATGACCATCTGGAAGAGCATGGCTTGATTAAATTCAGTCAATGCAGCTTTGTGAGGGGCAGGTCATGCCTCACAAATCTTATTGAGTTCTTTGAGGATTTTACTAGACAAGTTGATGAGGGTCGAGCGGTGGATGTTGTGTATATGGACTTCAGTAAGGCATTTGATAAGATTCCCCATGGTAAGCTCGTTCAGAAGGTCAGGAGGAATGGGATACAGGGAAATTTAGCTGTCTGGATACAGAATTGGCTGGTCGATAGAAGACAGCGAGTGGTAGTGGAAGGTAAATATTCTGCCTGGCAGTCAGTGGTGAGTGGTGTTCCACAGAGCTCTGTTCTTGGGCCTCTACTCTTTTTGTAATTTTTATTAATGACTTGGATGAGGAGATTGAAGGATGGGTTAGCAAGTTTGCAGACGACACAAAGGTTGGAGGTGTCGTTGACAGTATAGAGGACTGTTGTAGGCTGCAGCGTGACATTGACAGGATGCAGAGATGGGCTGAGAGGTGGCAGATGGAGTTCAACCTGGATAAATGAGAGGTGATGCATTTTGGAAGGTTGAACTTGAAAGTTGAGTACAAGATTAAAGACAGGATTCTTGGCAGTGTGGAGGATGCGGGATCTTGGTGTGCAGGTACATAGCTCCCTTAAAATTGCCACCCAGATGGACAGGGTTGTTAAGAAAGCATATGGTGTTTTGGCTTTCATTAACAGGGGGATTGAATTTAAGAGCCGTGAGATCTTGTTGCAGCTCTATAAAACTTTGGTTAGACCGCACTTGGAATACTGTCTCCAGTTCTGGTCGCTCTATTATAGGAAAGATGTGGATGCTTTGGAGAGGGTTCAGAGGAGGTTTACCAGGATGCTGCCTGGAATGGAGGGCTTACTGAACTCAGACTTTTTTCATTGGAAAAAAGAAGGAAGAGAGGGGACCTAATTGAGGTGTACAAGATAATGAGAGGCATAGATAGAGTTGATAGCCAGAAAGTTTTTCCCAGGGCAGAAATTGTTAACACGAGGGGTCATAGTTTTAAGCAGTTAGGCGGAAAGTATAGAGGGGACGCCAGAGGCAGGTTCTTCTCAGAGTTGTGAGAGCATGGAATGCGTTGCCAGCAGCAGTTGTGGAAGCGAGGTCATTGGGGATATTTAAGAGACTGCTGGTCATGCATATGGTCACAGAAATTTGAGAGTTCGTACATTAGATTTACTTCACATGAGGATCAATGGTCAGCACAACATCGTGGGCTGAAGGGCCTGTTCTGTGCTGTACTGTTCTATGTTCTAGTTCTATTTAATATGGAGATAGGTAGGTTCTTGCTTAGTAAAGGAATCAAGGGTTATGGGGAGAAGGCAGGAGAGTGGGGTTGTGAAACATATCAGCCATGATTGAATGGTGGAGCAGGCTTGATGGGCTGAATGGCCTATGTCTCATGGTAAAGGTAAAAACAAGGACTGCAGATGCTGGAAACCAGAGTCTACATTAGAGTGGTGCTGGAAAAGCACAGCAGGTCAGGCAGCATCGGAGGAGCAGGATGGTGTATGGTCTCATGGAGTTGAACAGAAGTGTAACCTTGAAGGCTATTCTTGAACCCAAAGTCTCAGCTGTGTCCCTAAAGTCTCACAACAAGATACAACTCACTTTTTTATTTCACTTTGATCCCTTGTGCCCAGTTCTAGCACAGAATTGAATCATAGAATTCCGTACAGAAAAGGCCCATTGCTCTGTCAAATTTGTACTGCCTCAAATACATTAAATCTCCACTAATCCCACTTACCATCACTTGGCCCATAGACTTGAATGTCACTATCATTCATGTGCTCTTCCAGGTCCTAAATCTGATGTAACTCATGCAGATAACTTGATGGTAAGGGAGTGTTGCTGAACAAAGAGACCATGGAGTGCAGGTTCATAGGTCCTTGAAAGTAGAGTTGCAGGTAGATAGGATAGTGAAGAAGGTGTTTTGTATGCTTGCTGGTTACTGGTCAGTACTGTACAGGACATTAGTTTGGCCACTTTTGGAGTATTGCATGCAATTCTGATCTCCCTCCTACTGGGAGGGTGTTGCGAAACTTGAAAGGTTTCAGAAAACATTTACAAGGATGTTGCCAAGTCTGGAGGGCTTGAGCTACAAGGAGAGGCTGAATAGGCTGGGGCTGTTTTCCCTGGACTGTCAGAGGCTGAGGGGTGACCTTATAAAGGTTTATAAAATGAGGGGCATGGGTAGGGAAAATAGACAATGTCATTACCCAGGGTGTGGGGAGTCCAAAACTAGAGGTCATAGGTTTGGGGTGAGAGGGGAAGCATATAAAAAGGACCTGAAGGGGCAACTATTTCACACAGAGGGTGGTACGTGTATGGAATGAGCTGCCAGAGGATGTGGTGGAGGCTGGTACAATTGTAATATTTAAAAGGCATCTGGATGAGTATATGAATAGGAAGGTTTTAGAGGGATATGGACCAAGTACTGGCAAATGGGACTTGATTAATTTAGGATATCTGGTCACCATGGGCAAGTTGGACTGAAGGGTCTGTTTCTGTGCTGTTCATCTCTGACACTATAAGTGAGGGGCAAGTTTTTTTTGCACAGAGTAGCAGCAGTCTGGAACGCACTGCCAGGGGTGATGGTGGAGGCAGATACGCTAGAGGCGTTTTAAGGAAGTTTTAGATAAGCGCATGGTTATGCAAGGGATGGATGGATAGGGATCAAGGGCAGGCAGAAGGGATTACTTTAGTTTGGTATTGTGTTCAGTACAACATTGTGAGTAATTCCTGTGCTGTACTGTTCTGTTTTTATTTGAGGGGGCAATCATGGAGGTTAACTCTTACTATGAGTACATCATATCTTGGCGAAAGAGATTTAACCGATGCACTGGCTGTAATGCAAAAAGCATGATTACTAGGGACAGAAGGAAGGTGTGCTTTTATACTGGGTAGTTGGAAATGTGTTGCTGGAAAAGAGCAGCAGGTCAGGCAGCATCCAAGGAACAGGAGAATCGACGTTTCGGGCATCAGCCCTTCTTCAGGAATGGCTGAATTCCTGAAGAAGGGCTGATGCCCGAAACGTCGATTCTCCTGTTCCTTGGATGCTGCCTGACCTGCTGCGCTTTTCCAGCAACACATTTTCAGCTCTGATCTCCAGCATCTGCAGTCCTCACTTTCTCCTCCTTTTATACTGGGTAGACATGATTCACACTTTTATAATCGTTATGACCCTTGGGTGAAACATGGCATTCCATCCATTGCACTATGCAAAAACCCATAAGGAATAGGAGCAGGAGGAGGCCATTTGGCCCTTCATATCAGCTCCCCCATCCAGTAAGCTTATGGCTGATTAAATATTGGTCTCAAATCTGCTTTTCTGCCTTTTTTCTCCTAGTCTTTGACCTCTCTTTGTCAATAATTGGACTAACTTGGCCTTGAATATATTCAATGACTCCGTCTCCACAATTCTTCAGAGGAAAAGTGTGGAGATTCACATAAGAACGAGGAGCAGGAGTAGGTCATCTGGCCCTTTGAGCCTGATCCGCAATTCAATAAGATCATGGCTGATCATTTTGTGGCCTGTGCACCACTGACCCACTCTCTCTCCACAACCCTTAATTCCTTTACTGTTCAAAAAATGGTCCATCTTGGCTTTGAAAACCTTCAATGAGGAAGGCTCGATTACTTCCCTGGGCAGGGAATTCCACAGATTCCCAACCCTTTGGGTGAAGACGTTCCTCCTCAACTCAGTCCTAAATCTGCTCCCCCTTATTTTGAGGCAATGCCCCTAGTTCTAGTTTCACCCACCAGTGGAATCATCCTCTCTACTTCTATCTTATCTATTCCCTTCATAATTTTATATGTTTCTATAAGATCCCCCCTCATTCTTCACAATCCTCTGGGAAACGAAATCCAACTTAAACAGGAGATCTCTTAAAATGAAACTGTGACCCTGAGTTCTAGATTTCCTCAACACTGGAAATGCCCTGTCAGTGTTTAGGTCATGAACCTTTTTACATTGTTTTGTATCTCCATTGGTTATGGGATCAATCTGTTCAACCTTTCTGCATTATACTGTCCCTGATACCCTTGTTATCCACTTTAATTAAAGTCAGTGAACCTGAGTATTAGACTTGGGGATGCTTGTAATGGTCCACCGATACAATATCATCTGTACGTACATAATCAACTGACCTGCCTGTTTCTGCACAGCAGATTACAAATCCAAAAGTATTTCATGAGCTCAGAATCAACAATTAATACCTCCCAGCATGTTACATTTTGTTTTATTCTTTCTTGGGATGTGGGCATTGCTGGGAAGTCCATAATTTTGTTGTCCACTCCCAATTGCCTTTGAACTGAGTGGATTGCTCAGGCCATTTCAGAGGACAGGTAGGAGTCACTCACGTTGCCGTGGGTCTGGACTCATATGTAACCCTTTGAGAACTGAGACAAGGAGAATTTTCTTCACCTAGACGGGGTGAGCCTGTGGAATTTGCTGACACAGAAAGCAGTTGAGGTCAAAACGTAGAATGTTTTCAAAAAGGAATTAGACATGTTCTTAGAGCTAAAGGGATCAAAGGACACAGAGAGTAAGTGGGAAAAATGTTACTGAGTTGGATAGTCTACCATCAACATATTGAGTAGTAGAGCCAGTTTCAAGGGCTGAATGGCCTCCTACTGTTAGTTTCATAGAATCATAGAATGCCTACAGTGTGGAAATGGGTCATTTGGCCCAACAAGTCCACACTGACCCTCAGTAACCCATCCAGACCCATTCCTCAACTACTCTACATTTACCCCTGACTCATGCACCTGACCTACACATCCCTGAACACAATGGGCAATTTAGCATGGCCAATTCAACTATCCTGCATGTCTTTGGATTGTGGGATGAAACCGGAGCACCCAGAGAGGATCCGCTCAAACAAGAGGAGAATGTGTAAATTCCACACGGTCACCTTAGGATGGAATTGAACCCCGAGTCCCTGGTGCTGTGGGGCACCACTGAGCCACCGTCCGTTTCTATGTTCCTACATTCTAGTCAGTCTTGGAAACAGCTCGTTAAAGTTGGAATGTTGGGGGAGAGATGTGCCAAGGTAACACTTGTCTCTTTCACATTCCAGCAATTTGCAAAAATGTCTTTGCTGCTGATATTGTCTACCTCGTCGATGGCTCCTCGAGCATTGGAAGAGTCAACTTTGAAGAAGTCAAAGATTTTATTGAAGCAACCATTCAACCGTTTGTAGATGTAATTAGTCAAAGTGCGGTCAGAGTTGGCCTGGTACAGTACAGTGATGACCCAAGGTAAGATGCCTCACTCCTCATTGGTATTGATTCTGATGGGAGATGGGTTTTGAATGCCAACACTGAATGGTAAACTTGTGTAACAGTGGTAGACTCGTCAACTTTAAGGGCATTTCAGTGGTCATTGGATAGGCATATGGACGAAAATGGAATAGTGCAGGTTAGGTGGGTTTCAGATCGGTTCCACAGGTCAGCGCAACAGCAAGGGCCAAAGGGCCTGTACTGTGATGTAATGCTCTATGTTCTGCGCTGCTATGCTCATAGGAAAAATGGGTTGAGGAATATGTGCCATGGTGGTGCAGCGGTAGGTATGATCCTTAACAAGTCTAGAGTTTATGTAATGTCTTTCACACCTTTAAGACATTGCAAAGTGCTTAACAGGCAATTGGATACTTTTGAAACGCACTTGTAGTTTTCACAAAAGTGAAACATATGAGGCAATTTGTGCCCAGCAAGCTCTCCAGAACATTCAATATGGTCAACTGGGCCTGTATTTGCTACAATTCAGAACGATGAGAGGGGATCTAATAAAAACCTATAAAATTCTAACAGGACTGGATAGAATACATGCAGGAAGGACATTTCCCCCATTGGGAGAGTCTATAACAAAGGGTACACAGCTTCAGGGTAAGGTCAGATGCTTAAGAAAGCAGGAAAAGGGTCCGCGATGTCAGTGGAAGAGCACTTTGAGGACAGTGATCATGATTCTATTAGTTTTAAGATAATGATGGAAAAGAATAGACCTGATCTCAAAATTAAAGCTCTCAACTAGATTAAGGCCAATTTTGAGAGTATTGGGCAAAAGCTTTCAAAAACTGATTGGGAGAGATTATTCACAGGGAAAGAGGCAATTGGAATGTGGGAGGCCTTTATAAGCGAGTCCAGAGGCAGTATATACCTGGCTAAATCCCCAGGTGTGGGGAACACTGGATGACTGGAGAAATTCGGGCTGAAAGCAAAAATGCTGGAGATCAGTGGGTCAGGCAGCATCCAAAGAGAGAGGCAAGCAAAAGTTTCAAGTCTACATGACTCTCTGGTTAAGAAAAAGGAAACATGTTGCAGGTATAGACTACTGGCATCGAGTTGGACCGAAGGGTCTGCTTCTGTACTTTTCCGTTGTATGACTCTGTGACTGAAATGAGAAAAATTTTAACTGTAAGGGCAATGGAACTGTGGAGTGCTGTGCCACAGAAGGCTGTGGAGGCAAAGTCACTGAATATATTCAAAAAGGAGATAGGGTTTTTTTAAAGAAGTTAAAGGCGTGAAGAGGGTATGGAGAGAAAGTAGGAACATGGAATTGAGATACAGGATCTGCAATGATCAGATTGACGGATGAAACAGCTTTGAAGGGCTGAATGGCCTACTTCTGCTTCTAGTTTCTGTTTCTAAAAAGGACTTGCATTTATACAGCATTTTACATGACCACTGGATATCTCAAAAGTGGTTTACGGTCAATTAAGTGCTTCTGTAGTCTAGGGACTGTTGTAGAAATGTTGTAATCTGTTTTAGTGATGTGGACCTCAATCCACCTGGGAACTGTTTCTCAGGCAACTCTCATTCCATTGGTACTTTTAATACCTGGCTAAATCCCCAGGTGGGCAGCACTTGTTTTCTGATTTGTATTCTATGTTAATTGACCAAATTTTTTTTTTTTTTGGTTGCTCCTTGACATTAGAACATTCTTAAATAATTCACTGCACTTAGCAGTTTTATTCCCCATTGCCCAGAAGTGAGCAGCTCCAACAGCACTCCAGAATCTTGACAATATTCAGAATAAAGCAGCCTGCTTAACTGGCCACCGATCCACCATCTTCAACATCCACTCCCACTGCCACTAACGCTCAGTAGCAGCAGTGTGTACCAACTATAAGGTGCTCCTTACAACAGCACCTTCCAAACCTGCAATCCATCTGGAAGGACAAAGGCAGCGTGTACATAGGAGCACCACCAAGTTCCCCTTCAAGCCACTCACTATCTAGCTTTAGAAATCACTGTCCCTTCAGTGCTGGTTAAAAATCCGGGAATGTCAGTCTTAATGGCATCATGAGTGTCCCTACACGGCAAAGACCTAGTTGCATTGCTGTGGTGCATCTTGTAGATGGTACACAACGCTGCCTCAGTGACATGCAAATCATTTCCTTGAACTGTTCTGCTGTTCAGTTTCCCTGAAATAAATGAAGCATTCTTTAATTATTACAAGACCTTACAGATGTTTTTGTAATCTGGATGCTTGCAAATGCTTTAACCACTTCCTAATCATCTGGGCAGAGGCCTTTTAATGATCTTTACATCTGCCCTGCCTTAATCATGCTTACAATGTCATTTTTGTGGTTTGTACAAAAGTGTGTGAGCCAGTTTAACAAAAAGATTATGCTAATGGTTGTACCGTCCCTTTAGAGATGTTTGGGTGGGGGGGGGATGCGGGGTAGTGGGGGGTGCAGAAAAAAAAGCAAGGCTGGGTTACTTAGAGCTTTTTTGGGCTTTGGAGATGTTTCTGACAGTAAAAGGATTTTGTTAGGAGATAAGAAGCATGCGACCACTCGAATCTACTTTGTCATTCAATACGATCAAGAAGGATATTGTAGCTTAATGCCACGTTATCCCTTAATCCCTTCAATTACCTCCAATCCCAAACATCTGTCTGTCTAAATCTTGAATATGCTCAGTGATTGAACACCATCGTCCCTCTGGGCTACAAAGATTAATAAACTTGTGAATTCTCCTCATCTCCATCCTAAATGCCTGACCCGTTATCCTAAGACTGTGTCCCTGCTTCCACAGCAACTACAGCCATTTGTATTTTTGCAGCGCCTGTAACATTCAATTGCACCATTCCCTGGCACTTCACTGGAGTGTTACAAAGCAAAACTCGACACAAAATTACGTAACAAGTTGAAAGGTTGGATGGTGAAGCACTTGGTCAACAGGGCAGGTTTAAATGAGGGACAAGAGTTTCAGAGTATTCTGGAGAATCCCAGGTGGGCAGCTGAAGGTATGCCCGCCAAGGATAGTGATTGAAATACAGATTCTCTGGAGGTCAGAATTTGGAAGAACTGAGATTGTGGAGCTGGAAAAGGTTAGAGTTAGGAACCTTGGAGCAGGAGTAGGCCATTCAGTCCATCAGGCTTGCTCCTCTATACGGTATGATTATGACTGATCATTTAGTCATAGAATCATACAGCACGGAAACAGACCCTTTGGTCCAATCATGCCAAACATGATCCCAAAATAAATTAGTCCCATCTGCCTGCTCCTGGCCCATATCCCTCCAAACCTTTCCTATTCATGTACTTATGAAAATATCTTCTAAACATTGTAACTGTACCCACATCCATCACTTCCTCAGGAAGTTCATTCCAGACACTAACCACCCTCTGTGTAAACAAATTTGCTCCTAATGTCTTTAAATGTCTCTCCTCTCTCCTCAAAAATGTACACCTTAGTCTCGAACTTCCCCATCTTGGTGAAAACACAGCTACCATCAACTCTATCTGTACCTCTCGTTATTTTATAAATGTCAATAAGCTTGCCTCTCAATTTCCTACGCTCCAGTGGGGGGGAAACAAAAAAGTTCCAGCCTTTCTTTATAACTCAAACCTTCTATATGCGGCAGTATCACTCCCTTTATTCCCACTGTATCTCCATATGCGTTTGCACGTTGATACAGCAGACCACATTGCGAGCATTTAGGGGAAATGGAACGCTGACCGGGTGACCAATTTGAAAAGCGGCAAGTGCTGGCGACAAAAACAACCCTGACTTTCTTGTTGCCTGCCCCCTTTAACACATCATTGTCTTTCCTGACCGAATCTGTCTTGGACTTCCTCCAGTGCATGCTGGATAAACAACATCTAATTTTCTGCTTGGGAAGCCTGCATCTTTCTGGACTCTGTATCCAGTTCAATAACTTTGGGGCTTGAACATTCGTATATTATGCTCCCTTTGAAACTTGTCCTGATTGCCAGGTTAAAAGATTCAACAACATTTCTCTCTTGTAGCATTTTTTCAAAAAAGTATGTCATCTGTTGCTGGGCCGGTTGGGTAATATGTCTGTGTGTGTGTGCGCTTGTCTGCTTGCTGGCTGTCTGTCTGTGTGCGAGTGCGTGTTTTGTGGTTATTTAGAGGGATAGCATTTAAATATTTACGATTTGTACATCTGTATGTTATCCAATTCTTGCATTTGTATCAAACAGGTTTTGATGATAAAGCCACAATTGCATCCGTTAGGAAGGTTGATGTATCTGGTTGTTTAATCTCCCCATTTGGTAACTGAACAAAGTATTTTTTATTTTGTTGTGATCCATGGAGTAGTGGGACAGAAGAAAGGTCCATTCCTCTGTCTTGGTTTAAACAGAATAGGGAAGCCTTTTTCCAGGGGAACTGATGGAATTGGTGACTGGGGAATGGTGTGGAGATTGGAGGTAATGCCTTCGGTCTTCCCAATATTGGACTGGATGACCTTCCTGTTTTATTCAATACTGGACGGTAGATAAGCTGTCTGACCATGTAACAACAGTGACTGGGTGAGCAGGGTGCTATCAGCACACATAGAACATAGAAATGTACAGCACAGAACAGTCCCTTCGGCCCATGATGTTGTGCCGAGACTTAATCCGAATGTAAAATATAGTAACTTAACCTACACACTCCTCAACTCACTGCTATCCATGTGCGTGTCTAGCAGTCGCTTAAATGTCCCAAGTGACTCTGCTTCCACTACAACAGCTGGCAACGCATTCCATGCATTCACAACTCTCTGTGTAAAGAAGCTACCTCTGATGTCTCCTCTATACCTTCCTCCTAATATCTTCAAACTATGACTTCTCGTGCCAGTCAATCCTGCCCTGGGGAAAAGTCTCTGACTATTGACTCTATCTATTTCTCTCATTATTTTGTATACCTCGATCAGGTCTCCTCTCTTCCTCTTTTTCTCCAGAGAGAAAAGTCGGAGCTTATTCAACCTTTCTTCAGATGGCAAGCCCTCCAGTCCAGGCAGCATCCCGGTAAACCTTCTTTGCACCCTCGCCAAAGCCGCTGTATCTTTCCTATAGTAGGGCGACCAGAACTGGACACAATATTCCAAGTGTGGTCTCGCCCAGGGACTTGTAGAGCTGCAGCAAAACATCGTGGCTCTTAAACTCGATACCTCTGTTAATGAAAGCCAAAACGCCATATGCTTTCTTAACAACCCTATCCACTTGGGTGGCAACATTGAGGGATCTATGGACTTGCACACCCAGGTCCCTCTGTTCCTCCACACTGCTGTCTTTAATCCTATATTCAGCATTCGAGTTCGACCGTCCAAAATGCATCACTTCGCATTTATCCAGGTTGAACTCCATCTGCCATTTCTCAGCTCAGCTCTGCATCCTGTCTGTGTCGCACTGCAGCCTGCAATAGCCCTTGATACTATCGACGACACCTCCAACCTTTGTGTCATCTGCAAATTTACTAACCCACCCCTCAACCTCCTCATCCAAGTCATCTTTAAAATCTACAAAGAGCAAAGGGCCAAGAACAGAGCCCTGCGGGACTCCACTCAACGCTGACCTCCAGGCAGAATACTTCCCATCTACAACCACATTCTGCCTTCTGTCAGCCAGCCAATTCTGAATCCAGATTGCCAAATCTCCCTGTATCCCATACTTCCTAATTTTATGAATGAGCCTACCATGGGGAACTCTATCAAATGCCTTGCTCAAATTTATATATGCCTACTGCCCTACCATCGTCGACCTGTCTTGATACCTCCTCAAAGAACTCGCTAAGATTTGTGAGGCATGACCTGACCCTCACAAAGCCACGTGAAAATTGTTTTAGATGTTGTCAATGAAGGACAGCATGTAGATGAAAAGTTGGAGGTGATCAAGGATATTTCTTTGGACAGCGACAGAAGTAGTGACGCAAGATTAGAAAGGGAAGTGTTTGTTTGTGATTCCTTGGCTGGGATTAGGAGGGTAAGATTGGAACCAGGTAGCTCGAGTTAACAGAATAGGTGACGTTGAGCGGGTGAAATGCTACAGACAGGTCTGGAAAGTTGAGGAGGATAGTTTATGTTTTGGCACTGCCACACAGGCCATTATGGTTGTAGATTCTCCGAGTAGTAGAAATTGTCTTCTCTGATGATGATCAACAGAACTTTGTGGAACATTTTAACTTCCAAGAAGGAAAAAAAGAGCATGTGGCTGAGAAGATAAAATGTAAAAAGTTTCTAACCATGACCGTAACCCATCTCTAACGTAACAAATATCAGCTTGGCGCCTGTTGACGAGTGGTTGAAATGTGGCTGCAAACCGTGCCTGTGGTGATTGTCAGTCGTTGGTTTCCTGTCTAAAAGGAGACTTTGGGACATTGAATTGCTATGGAAATTCAATGTGCTTTGAAGTCAGTGAAGTATCTATGTCACAGTGATCTGTTTGGCTGTATCTCCTGTATTATATGTGTGTGCACAGCAAGTTCCTGTTTGATTATGGCCAGAGAATGTGTCTGAGATGATTTTAGTTGAGGGGTCAGTGTTGAGCAGAGCAGTGGTGAGAGTCCCTCTTTTCTCTTCCTTGTAATAATGGCTGTGGGATCTTTGTCAATGAGAGGGCAAACAATTATACCCTGAGAAAATCCTGCTTTAAAAAGATAGGAATTGGGTTCATTAAATTGACCTGCAGATTGCCAGGCCCCCATCTGCATCTGCTATGAGATTACAATGCATTGCTGGTGTTCGAGATTGTAAGCAGGACATGTCAAAGTAACAAAATAAAAATAGGAATTGCAGGAGATACTCAGCAGCTCTGGCAGCATCTGTGGGGAGAAAGCAGAGTTAATGTTTCAAGTCTAATAACTCTTCATCTGAACCTGGAGACGGACCTAAAACATTGACTCTGCTTTCCCCACCACTGATGCTGCCAGACCTGCTAAGTTTCTTCAGGAATTTCTGCTTTTGTTTAGATTTCCAGCATCCGAAGTTCTTTGTTTTTGTTTTTTACGTGTCAAGGTAAGATGCTGTCTCCAACTCTTTCCAAAACAAAGATTGATGCAGGATTGCTTATACCTGACTGTGTGTGCTTCTCTAATGAAGACAATATAGCAGTATAGCAATTAAATTTTTAGTCATTGGGGAGACATTAGACACCAGTATAGCAATTAAATTTTAAGTCATTGGGGAGACATTAGTCAGTCTGTCAGGGGGTCAACAAAGTTTGGCTGGTCCCTGTTATGTATCTTCAGAGGTTTTTAATTAAAACCTACATCTTTGACCAAGCCCTGTCACCCCACCAACTATCTACTTGTCTCAATGTCAGATTTTATTTGATATTCCTGCAAAGCACTTTGGAATATTTTATTTTATTTGGGGCATTGTTTCAGGGAGACAGAACAGTTTAAAAAGCATTTCCTCCAGTTGCCTTTATCGGTCAGAGTATTGAGTACAGGAGTTGGGAGATCAGGTTGCGGCTGTACAGGACTTTGGTTAGGCCACTTTTGGAATATTGTGTGCAACGTCTGGTCTCCAATCTATAGGAAGGATGTTATGAAACTTGAAAGGGTTCAGAAAAGATTCACCAGGATGTTGCCAGGGCTGGAGGGTATGAGCTATAGGGAGACGCTGAATAGGCTGGGGCTGTTTTCCCTGGAGCGCTGGAGGCTGAGGGGTGACCTTTATCGAGATTTATAAAATCATGAACATAAATAGGGTAAATAGACAAGATACTTTCCCCAGGGGAGTGGAGTCCAGAACTAGAAGGCATAGGTTTAGGGTGAGAGGGGAAAGATTTAAAAGGGACCTAAGGGGCAATCTTTTCACACAGAGGATGGTGCATTTATGGAATGAGCTGCCAGAGGAAGTGGTGGAGGTTGGTACAATTACAACATTTTAAAAGCATCTGGATGAATAAGAAGGGTTTAGAGGGGTATGGGCCAAATACTGGCAACTGGGACCAGATTAATTTGGGATATCTGGTCAGCACTGACGAGTTGGACTGAAGGGGCTGTTTACAAGCTGTACATCTCTCAGATTCTAATTTGCTGTTCTATGTGCCACCAGCTGGCAAACAGCAGGAGTGTGCAGAGCTGCTATTGTTATTCCATTTTAATAGCATTGTCATTGGACTGGAAAGGTTAACTCTGTTTTCTCTGCATGGTTGCTGAGTTTCTCCAGCAATTTGTATCTGTTCTGTGTAGAGCTGGCTGTTCAGGGTAAACTTCCTTCAGATTCACTCAGGTGATGTTGATGTTGTATCTCGGTTAGTTTGGCAAGTTGGTACTCTTTAGGAAACACTTGTGACAATGCTGCTCCTTTTCAACAAGGTTACACTGTCCTTGGCCTTTTTATTTTCCAGAGAGGTTGTAAAAGCAGTGATTCTGAAAAGTCAAGGTTTGAAGAGTTTTAGGGCCAGTTTGATGATGGCTAACAGGCAAAAGGCTTACAAGTTTAAACAAAAATACTTATACAATGAAAGGGGAGCGGCCAGTTCTCCCAGCTCAGCTTCTCTCTGGTTTGGTTTGATTTGGGTTTAGTGGTCTGACTGTTCACTGAAAGCAGTCAGTCAGTTGTGAAGCAGCTAGACCCACAGAACCAGGTCCATGCTCATCCTTTCTCTCTCTGACATCTCTCCTGTAAGAACATGTTTGATTTTTACCCTTTCATGCCAAGGGGTGTTTATGGGGATTGTTGCAAGTATTTGGAACAGCGCTTAAGTTGCGATGATCTGTTGGGTTTTTGGATTGGTTGAATTATTCTATATTTTGTTCTCTTATGTTTCATGTGGTAATCTTGTAAATAAGTTCTGTTTTGTTTAAAACTAAGTGGTTGACCTAGCTGCATCATTCCTGGAATATCCACTTTACACCTGCTTAAGACAACTAGTCAAGTTAGGGTCCAGTCAACTTTCTTGAAATGTTTAGAGGGGCCTGGCCTGGTTCATAACAACAGCATCTGTTTTAGATCTGGAATGATTTGTCTTTTTTGCTTTGAAAAAGGATTGAATTCTCTTTTGAGGACCACAGCAACGGATCCCAAATACTGACTGCCATCCGCAATTTGCGTTATAAAGGTGGGAACACAAGAACGGGAGCGGGACTGAAATACGTAGCAGACAACTTCTTTGGATCTGCTAAGCTGAGGCGTGCTGTGCCCAAGGTGAGAGCACAGTTCCCACTCTGAATATGTATCCATTTAAATATCTCGTGCACCTTTTAATCTTCCACATTCACTACTTCAACTGCTGATGTACAATGTGTACCATTGCAGTACAACAACTCTCAAGGGCTTGCCAACAGCACCTTCCAAAGCCCTGCTCTCTACCATCTAGAAGGATGAGGACAGCAGATACATGGGAACACCACCTCTTGCAAGTTCCCCTCCAAGCCACTTACTGTCCTGACTGGAAATATGTTGCCGTTCCTTCACTGTTTCTGGGTCAAAATTCTGGAATTTCCTCCCAAAGCACATGGACTGCAGCAGTTCAAGACGGCAGCTCACCCCCACCACCTTCCCAAGGCTAATTCAGGTCAGGCAATAAATGCTGGCCCAGCCAGCAATGTCCATGTCATGCGAGTGAATGTGAAAAATCAGGCATTGTCTCTCTGTAGGAAGGGTAGCTTCTTGGAGCCGAAAAAAATGAAACAGTTAAATTGCCCTGAAATGACAACGGGAGTCACAGGTTATAATTATGGAGGAATAATACTTGAATAGTTCGGATTTTAATTTCTGATCATAAACAGTCAATTGAAATGCCAACCTGTAGAAGTAAAGGCTGGATTCCAAATGTGAATACATTTGGCTAATTGGACACAAAATCCCAGTTAGACCATACCTGGAGATCAATGTTGTGGGCATTGTATTCTGGGAAGGATGTATTGGCTTTGGAAGGAGTACATCACAGATTGACTGACTGGAATTTCCTTTTTCTAATATTCGTTTACTTAATGATTGCTAGACCAGCATTTATTACCAATCCCTAATTGCCCGGTGGGGGGGGGGGGGGAGCAGAGAGAAGTTAAAAAATCCATTACGTTGCTGTGGGTCTGGATTCACATGTAGGTCAGACCAGGTAAGGATCACCATTTCCTTCCCTTAAAGATTTTAATGACTCAAGTGGTTTTTTTCCCAATTGACAATGGAGTCATGGTCATCATTTGACTTTTTTTTAAATTCCAAATGTTCATTTATTTCAAGCTCCATCTAGTGTGATGGGATTTGAGCCCAGTTCCCCAGCATGTTATCTGGCTCTCTAGTTTAACAGCCCAGCATTAACACCACTAAGCCACTGCTTCCCCATATGTTGTCAAGGGTGCCAACAATTAAATTTATGAAGGAAGAACATATACCCTTGGATGATGTGTCCTGGAGTAAAAAAACATTTAAAGGTGACTTAATTGTGGTTTTTTGGAGACCGGGTGGATAGATAGAAACTGTTTTCAATTGTAAAGGAGTCTAGTCAATGCCAGGGATTCAGCAGAGAAATTAGAAAGGCAAATTAGAAATTCTTCAATCCAAGGGTAGGGCAGGAGTGTGGAACTCTGTTCCTCAAAGCAGTGCCTACCAACTTGATAATTGATAGACCTGAGCCAGTCAAGGATTGGGAGAGGTGGAGATCCACGTGTGTGTGTGTGTGTGTGTGTTCCCAATGGAGAGGGCTGAACTGTCCCTTGTAACATGTAGATGTGACCCTCTTTGGCTCAACTTAAGGATCTTACTCCCAGATCCAACAGGAGGTAAACCAGACCCATTTGACTTGGCTGTTCTCCCCTTAGCCAATAAATATAGCCGTTGCATAATAACCCTCAGCGGAAGACTCAGCACTGGCCCCCAGCAGAAAAGCAACCATCAGTGAGTTGGATAATACTAGTTTTAGGTGAGTATACCTGCTTTCCTTGCTGTGCCCAGCTATCGGGTTGGCATTTGAAAGCTGGTAGAAAGACTGGAGAAGTAAATTTTTTTAAAATTCATTTGTGGGTCTTGGCCGTCGCTGGCTGGGCCAGCATTAATAGCCCATCCCTAGTTGCCCCTCGAGAAGGTGGTGGGGAGCTGCCACCTTGAATCACTGCTGTGGGTTGATCCACAATGCCCTTAGGGAGGGAATCCTAGGATTTTGACCCAACGACTGCGAAGGAACAGCGATGTATTTCTAAGTCCGATAGTGAGTGGCTTGGAGGGGAACTTGCAGGGGGTGGGTTCCCAAGTATCTGCTGCCCTTGTCCTTCTAGATGGAAGTGTTTGTGAGTTTGGAGGGTGCTGTCTAAGGATCTTTGGTGAATTAGTAAAATAGAATATAAATTACTTTTGTTTCGACACTTAAGGCCTAATGTTTTCTGTTTCAGATTGCTATCTTGATAACAGATGGAAAATCACAGGATAACGTTGATCGGCCAGCGTTGAAACTACGGAGCCAAGATGTTAAATTGTTTGCAGTTGGTATGTTCTACTTAAGATTGTATTTGAGTGAGAAACAAGCAATGGTTTCTGACTCTGAATGCTCGCTTGCCTGCAGCACTGACATGCGAATGTTCACTCCTCCTCCCCAGGGATAAAGAATGCCGATAAGAAGGAACTTGATGACATCACCTCAACACCTGCGAAGGAATATTCCTTCTTTGTGAATGACTTTAAGATCCTCCGGACTCTCACTCCACTCATTTCAAGGAGGGTTTGTTCCATTACCGGAGGAACCCTGGATGCACCAGAGGGTAAGAAGGGATTTCCGTTGTGGAGATTATCTTACTGTCTGGTGCCCGCTGTGGCCAACAGCCCCTGTGATTCCTAAATGTGCTTCCTAGGCCATTGGGAACCCACAGACACAATATGTTTCTTGGGGCAATTGGTGGCAATTTTACTTTCGGAAGAGCCTCTGCTTTAGTAAAGAAATAGAAAGCTGGAAGAACCCAGCAAGTCAGGCAGCATCAGGAGGTGGAGAAGTCAACGTTTCGGGTATAACCCTTCAGGACTAGGTGTGGGGTTTGGGGGAGCTATAGCTCCCTGCTTTAGCTTGCTTCTGCATTGTAACAACATTGTGTCTTGCTTAATTCAGAAGGAAGCCTTTTCAGCCCATTGTGTCTGCAGCAGCTCTGAGTGGCTGTCTCACTGGCACCTTGGCTCAGTGGTTAGCACTGCTGCCTTGCGGTGCCAGGGACCTGGGTTTGATTCCACTCTTGGGTGTCTCTCTGTGTGGAGTTTGTGCATTCTCCCCATGTCTATGTGGGTTTCCTCCCAAAGTCCAAAGATGTGCAGGTTAGGGTGAATTGCCATGCTAAATTGCCCATAGCTTTCAGAGATGTGTAGGATAGGTGTATTAGTCAGGGGTAAATGTAGAATAATAGGGAATGGGTCTGGGTGGGTTACTCTTCGAAGGGGTTGGTATGGACTTGTTTTGCCGAAGGGCCTGTTTCCACACTGGCGGAATTCTGTGATTCTGTGTGCCATTGTCTTACCTTCTCCCTGTAATCCTGAACATTGTTTTTTTTTCAAAGAATCGTTTAATCCCCTTTTGAATTCCTTGATCAAACCTGACTCCAGTACACTTGGAGCCAAACCTCCAGCTGACTCGGGCACTATGGGTGAGCTGCCAGTAGTGTGGAGTCTGCTCTTCCCAGCACCCCACCTTAGTAATGTTGATCCATATATGGTCCTCAAGACAGAGTAGTCTTGCTGCTGGCCCAGCATTTACTGCCCGTCCCTAGTTGCCCTCTAAGGTGGTGGTGAGCTGCCTTCTTAAACCACTGCTGCAGTCCATTTAATATAGATACACACGCAATGCCATTAGAGGGACTTCCAGGATTTTGACCCAGTGACAGTGAAGGAACGGTGATATATTTCCAAGTCAGGATGGTGAGTGACTTGGAGGGGAACTTGCATAGTGGTGCTTTCATGAATATAGGAAGGATGTTATTAAACTGGAAATGCGGCAAAAAACGATTTGCAGGGATTTTAACCAAGACTGGGAGGTTTGAAGTATAAGGGGAGGCTGGGTACGCTGCGTCTTTCCCTGGATTGTAGGAGGCTGAGGCTTAGAGGTCTATAAGGTCATAAGAGTCATTGATTGGATGAATACCCAAGGTATTTTCCCCAGGATAGGGGAGTCCAAGACTGGAGGGCATTGGTTTAAGTTGAGAGAGAAAAGATTTAAAAGGGACCTAAGGGGCAACTTTTTCACACAGAGGGTGGTGCGCGTATGGAATGAGCTGTCAGTGGAAATGGTGGAGGCTGGTACAATTACTGCACTTAAAAGGCATCAGGACAGAAACATGGATAGGAGAGGCAAAACGCAGGCAAATGGGACTAATTCATTTTCGGAAACCTGGTCAGCATGGATGGGTTGGGCTGAAGAGCCTGTTTCTGTGCTGGATGACCATCTGCTGCCCTTGTCCATCTAGCTGGAAATGGTCGTGGGTTTGGAAATTGCTGTTGAAGAAGTCTTGATGAATTTCTTGCTTGATGAGTTCCCTTCCCAATACAGAAATCCTCTCAATGGAGAAACCACAATGAATGACCATTCGGTCCATTATATCTGTGCTGCCTGCAAGTGCATCTGGCAATGCATGCGCTCCCTCTCTGCTGTTTTTGGATCTTTATAGACTGTTTTACAGCCTAAAAATAGAATAAATATAATTGTTTCTGTTGTGTTTTCAGTTACTCAAGTGCCTAATGGCCCCTCAAATCTGATCTTCAGCGACGAAGGCTTTGAATCAATGCGAATTCGATGGACAGCAGCACATGGGCCTGTGACAGGATACAAAGTTCAGTACACCCCCTTCAGTGTTCTGGGCCTCCCAATCTCTGCGGAGCTCCGAGAGGTTAGTGTCTGACCTTGAGATCCCTACCCTAACCGCGCTGTCTACCGAAGACAGAGTGATTCATGGGACGCTCTTCGGAGGGTTGCTGTGAACTCGATGGCCACTGTAGGAATTCTATGATCAATACTGGTCACAACAGCACCAACTCCACATACAACTCAACTGGGTAACTTAGTTTGGAGTATTGCTTTCTTTCCAGTGATAAAAAGAGAACATTGGAGCCCATATTGAGAGGATATTGTAAAGATTCTCAACAATGATGTCTTTAAAAAAAATTAAACTTGATTTATACAGTGACATTCCTGAACTCAGGACAGCCTGAAATGCTTTATAACTACAGAAGTCCTCTCATTGTGTGATCACTGCCACTGTGGAGCCAATTTGTCCACATCCAGCTCCCGCAGAGAGCAAAGTAGCACTGACCAGATAATCTGGTTTCGTGATGTTGGGTTGAGGGGTAAGTGTTGGTCAGGGCACTAAGGAAAACTCCCCGCTTTTCATATTCCCCTGAGAAGGCAAACATGGCTGAGCTTTTCACCTGAAAGGCATCTGCTCCACCGTCGCAGGGCTGTGTCATTGCCCTGCTGGCTGGATCAGCCTTGAATTCAAACTCACTGCTCAGTATGGTTCAGAAGTGCAGCACGGTGGCACAGTGGTTCTCACTGCTGCCTCACAGCGCCAGGGACCTGGGTTCAATTCCTGCCCCAAGTCGCTGTCTGTCTGTGTGGAGTTTGCATATTCTCCCCGTGTCTGTGTGGGTTTCCTCCGCATGTTCTGGTTTCCTCCCACTATCCAAAGATGTGCAGGTTAGGTGAATTGGCCATGCTAAATTGCCCATAGTGTTAGGTGCATTAGTCAGGGGTAAACATAGGGGAATGGGTCTGGGTGGGTTGCTCTTCAGAGGATTGGTATGTTCTTTTTGGGCCGAACGGTCTGTTTCCACACTGTAGGGAATCTAATCTAATGTTGAAGTAAATTTTAATTCATCCTCAAACGAGGGTGGTTAAATTGGTTGATTTGATTTTTGTTTTATTTGTTTTTTTATTGTCACCTGTAGTCCTGTGTAAAAGTACAGGAGTACAATGAAAATTGTATAGTGTCACCACACAAGATGCCATCTTACGTTCAAGTGCTTGGGTACAAAATCTTAAGAATAAGGTAGAAAGAAAGAACAAAGTTTAAATATTTACAGCAATAGTTAAGCATTGCAGTAATTTGTGAGAGGGATCAATATCAGGAGGGGCATAAATAGTGTAAATAACCACGGTCTTTTCCCCAGGGAATGGGAGGCCAAAACTAGAGGGCATAGGTTTACGGTGAGAAGGGAAAGATATTCATGAGAATAGTCCCAGGAATGAATAGCTTAATATTTGAGGAATGTTTGTGTATAGACCCAGAGTCTTCAATGAAGCTAGAAGGATGAGGGGGGATCTGATTGAAACTTACAGAATGTTGAATGGCCTGAACAGAGTGGACATTGGGAAGATGCTTCCATTCTCAGGAGAGATGAGCACCCAAGGGCGTAGCCTTAGAGTAAAGGGAAGAGATAAGGAGAAACTTCTTTAGCCAGAGAGTGGTGAAACTGTGGAATTCGTTGCCATGGAGAGTTGTGGAGGCCAGGTCATTCTGTGTATTTAAGACAAATGTAGATTATTTCTTGACTGCCAAGGGGATCAAAGATTATGGGGAGAAAGTGGGAAAATAAGGTTGAGAAACTTACCAGCTGTGATTGAATGGCAGAGCAGATGGGCTGAATGGCTTACGTTTTGCTCCTATGGTCTTATAAAAGAGACCTGAGGTGCAGCTTTTTCATAGAGAAGGTTTGTGTTGTGTGTTGTGTGTTTGTGTAAATGGTAGAGACAGGTACGATTACAACATTTCAAAGGTATGTGGACAGGTATGTGGATAGGAAAGATTTAGAGGGATATGGGCCTAGTTTAGTTGGTCAGCATGGACAAGTTGGGTTGGAGGGCCTGTTTTCATGCTGTCTGACTTTGTTGGACACTGAATGACTGACTATTTTCTGTAAGTGAAGCAATGAAGGGTATTGGCTAAGGCCTGCCCCTCTACTCCAGTGAAGTTTGAGAACAAGAAGATGACAAGCTTATTGAAACATACACAATTCTTCGAGGACTTGAGAGGGTAGGTGCAGTGAGATTGCTTCCACTTGTGGGAAAACCTAGAATTAGAGTTTGATTTCAAAATGAAGGGTGGCCAAAGAAGAATTTTTTTTTGAGGCTGGTGTATCTGTGGAATTCTTTCCCCCAGAGGCCTATTGAGGCCGTGTCATCAACATATTTCAACCTTAAGGATTTTTGATCAGTTAGGGAAGTAGTAAGAGGAAATGGTAGGAAGTGGAGTTGAGGATTGTTGGATTTGTAGCTCTGGCAGCATCTGTGGAGAGAGAAAAATAACAGTTAAGATTAAGTCTGATATCACTGTTCTTCAAGGAGTTATCTTCTGAACATAGGCAGAGTTCGGAGCCAAATGGGGCTAGATCAGTTTAGGGTATCTGGTCAGTGTGATTAGATTAGAGTCCCTACAGTGTGTAAACAGGCCCCTCGGCCCAACAAGTCCACACTGACCCTCTGAAGAGTAACCCACCCAGACCCGTTTCCCTCTGACTAAGACCTCTAACACTATGGGCAATTTAGCATGACCAATTCACCTGACCTGACCTGCACATCTTTGGACTGTGGAAGGAAACCAGAGAACTGAGAGGAAACCCACGCAGACACAGGGAGAATGTGCAAACTCCACACAGACAGTCGCCTGAGGCGGGAATCGAACTTGGGTCCCTGGCGTGGTGAGGCAGCAGTGCTAATCACTGAACCACCGTGCTGCCCACTGTGTGGACCAAAGGGTCTGTTTCCATGCTGTGTAACTTGATGATTCTCTGACTCCTGAAGTAGAGTAAACCAGACTTGAAACATTAAACTCTTCACAGATGATTCCTGACCTACTGAACATATTCCGTGCTTGTGAAGTTCTGATGAAGGGTCACTGGACTCTAAGCATTAACTTTTTGCTTTCTCTCCCCAGATGGTCAGCGCAACATCGAGGGCCAAAGGGCCTGTACTGCACTGTAACGTTCTATGTAATGTTCTATGTTTTATGCCCCAGGACCTGCTGTTTCTCCAGCTATTTGTTATTCTTTTGAATATTCTCTGTATTTGTTTCAAAGAACATTTCTTGTTAAGTCCGGAAACTGCTGTCCGTGTTAACCTGCATCTGCCTGACAGATTAAATTGGCAACTCTGTGTACTTTGTTTTTTTTTAAGAAACTTTTGTGATAACTCCTGAAATAACAACAGGGCTTGATTTCCGGCACACTCCCCCCAGTAAGGCAGAACAACTGACAAAGGAGAAAAAGAGCATAGGAGGTAGATAGGAAACTAAAGGCCATAATCAGATCATTCATAATCGTATTCAGTGCCAGAGCTACACCATATATCTGAATGGGCTACTTCTGCTCTTAATTTGTGTGTTCATATCTTTTGCACTTCTAATGGGTGGCACAGTGGCTAGCACTGCAGCCTCACAGTGCTAGAGACCTGGGTTCAGTTCCCACCTCAGGCAACTGTCTGTGTGGAGTTTGCACATTCTTCCCTGTGTCTGTGTGGGTTTCCTCCCACAGTCCAAAAATGTGCCGGTTAGGTGAATTGGCTGTGCTAAATCGCCCGCAGTGTTAGGTGAAGTGGTAAATGTAGGGGAATGGGTTGCTCTTCAGAGGGTCGGGGTGGACTTGTTGGGCCAAAGGGCCTGTTTCCACGCTGTAAGTAATCTAATCTAATTATGAAACTGCCAAGTGCTAATTTAAACAAGGTTTTACAGCATTCTTTTGAAAACACTTGTGGGGAGGAGACAAGGAACCCACAACTCCCAGCCAAAAATCCACCTCTGTGTGTACTTGATTGACACTGGATTAACATTGGGTTTAATGGTGTGAGTGTTGTAGCACTTGCTTTTTTCTTTTGCTGACTATTGTGTTTTGATGTTTTTGTTTTTGACCAGATTACCGTCCGTCCGAGTGAAAACTCTGCTCTTTTACAAGGACTGAAACCTGCAACTGAATATCTGGTCACAGTGATAGCTCAGTATGCAAACAGTATTGGGGAATCCACTGCAGGCAAGGGCAGGACAAGTGAGTATCTTTTAATTGATTCCATTTGAAGTCTTGATCTTCGGTTGCTCCTCCGCCAATCCTCTTAGATTTGCTTAAGATCATTGGAGTCAACCTAGTGGATGTGGAAATGTTTGTTGCTCACTCGGATATGTTGTCGTAAAACACAATTTTGACACTTTGTTCGCAACCAATATGAGAGTTAAGTTAAATATGATGGTAAATTAGTCGTATTACCACAGACGAAGCTTGTAATCTCTTCAGTATAGAAGATTAAGAGATGATTGAATTGAGATGTTCAGGATGCTCTCGGCTATGATAGGGTTAATATAAAGAAACTGGTGGAGTGAGGCCAGAACAAGGGGACTTCTCCTTTAAAATTGGAGCTGGACCATTCTCAGGTAATAATGGGAGAAATCCTTTCCGAAAGGAAAGTGGAAATCTAGAACACCTTTTCTGCAAAATGCTGGTGAGCGATCAATTGAAAATTCCAAAGCAGAGATTGATAGATTTTTTACTTGACGAGGATATTAGTGGTTAAAGAACATAAGTCGTTAGTACTTTAATTGCTTCCGATCAGTAATTGATTGGTGGAACAGACTGGACAAAGGGCTGCACTGCAGGCAGAGGTGAGGACTGCAGATGCTGGGGATTAGAGTTTGGATTAGAATGGTGCTGAAAAAGGCAGCATCGGAGGAGCAGGAACATCGACATTTTGAGCAAAAGCCCTTCATCAGGAAGGGCTGCATTGTCTCCTGTTACAGTCTTGATAAAGTCCGATGGCTTTTTAAAGGTGATATAAATTCCACTTTTTTCCATCTGTTTGTGGGATTGCTAGTTAGGGCAGCAGTTATTACTCAGCCTGAATTTCTAGAGGGCAATTAAGAATTAATCCCATTGCTGAGCGTCTAGATTAGGCCAGACCAGGTTAACCACCAGAAGCACTTTTGGTGAACCAGGTGGGTTTTCAGAGCTATTGACAGTGATTATGCGGTCACATTAGGCTAGATTGTTGTTCCAGATTTTCTTATTGAATTAAAATGTCACCATCTGCCATGGTGAATTCAAACCCATTACTAGGGGATATTAGTGTGGGGATCTGGATTACTGCAAGAATGACACTACCACCACGAAACTGCCTCCTGCAAAGCACTGCATGATATTTCACATTTTCAGACTGTTGACTGTAACAAATTAAAATCAAGACCAACCAAACATTACTTCATCGACAACCAACACACTAACTTACAAAAAAGCTACTCCAATTAATTTTTTTCAATATAGTGTTTACAGCAGGCCTTTCAGCCCATCGAGTCCATGCTGACCCCGCCGAAGAGCATCTTCCAAACACAAATGAAAACTCCGTGCTACTTTTATGGTCCTGTGTCTAATGCCAAAGCACCTTCTGGCTTCAGTGGGTCTCTTATCTTTGACCAGAGTGAATGTACCAATGGGCTCTGAAACAGAGCCTCTTCACTCAATCTCTGAGGAAACTCCAGTGGACTTCCAGGGCAAGGCATGAACTGGCAATGTCTCTATCTTTAAATGTGCCCAAGCCTCACTGCCTCCAACAAGGAAGTGATCCTCACCGCCATCCTCCTCGATGGCTAAGACAACAGCAGTCATTTCCTCCTGCTTGGCATAGCAAACCCCGCTGTAGATCATTTGACTCTACATCGCTCTGTCTGAGATTCTGAGTATAGCAAGGTCGACTCCTTTGTGTCCAAGTGGTCAAATTTGCATTTGTTTTCCAATAGGTTTTGATCTGGACCTCGGTCCCCATGATATCCAGGTCACAGGAGCTAATCTTTGGGCAGATTTTGGATGCCACATCCCCCTCTCTAGACTATTCCATTTTACCTTGAATTAAAAGAGACAGTTTAAAATCTAAGTCTTGTACTTGTCATAATCCTCTTGTTCTTTAATTCCACGATGCAAGATTCAGAATTTTTCCAGTTTTAAATACAAACCTGACTGTAGTAATCACAATTTCAAAATTACTTGCATTTAAATTGTACCTTTTACCATATTAGGGCATCCTAAACTGTAATATACAGCCAATTAATTACTTTTGAATTGTAACCAGTGTTAAAAGTGACATAACTGTTAATTCGTTAAAAAAAAGGCCCAACAATGAGATCATTAACCTGATTTTTTTTTGTATGGTGTTGGTTCAATAATTATTTGCCAGGAAACTAGAAAATATGAAATGATGTAGAGGGGAGGCAATGCTTTGTTTTGTGAACTTATTGTGGTGTGATTTGCTATAATAGTGATGTCCTATGTTGATTCACTTTGCCTTTCAGAAACCCTACCTGGAGTTTCCAATTTCCGAGTGGCCAAACCTGGACACTTCCGACTGAAACTGGCGTGGAAACCTCCCGTTCTTCCTCTGCAAGGATACCGGCTGACCTACAAGACGAGAGGTCAGGGGAATCTTTTTTAATGTTGAGTGCACAAGACAGGGGGATTTCCAAATTTTTAATTTTGTTATTCATTTTGTGGGCTGTGGACATTGCTGGCTGGCCAGTATTTTATTGTCTGTCCCTGGTTGCCCTTGTGAAGGTGAGCTGCCTCATTGAACTGCTGCAGTATGCCTTCTGTGTGTTGACCATTAGGGAGGGAATTCTGGGATTTTGACCCAGTGACCGTGAAGGAATGGTGATTATATTTCCAAGTTGGGATGGTGTGTGGCCTGGAGGGGAACTTGCAGAGGGTGGTGTTCCCATGTATGTGCTGCCCTTGTCCTTCTAGGTGGAAGCGATCTTGTCTTAGAGGGTGCTATTTAAGGGTCTTTGAATTTCTGCAGTATATCTTGTAGATGGCCTCTAACAGGACCCCATTGATAATTGCAATGATCCCTTGGTGAGACCTGTTAGAGTGGGGTGGGGTGAGGGAATCTAGGAACAGCCCACTTGGGAAGCTATGTTCATTATTTTTCCCTTGATTTTGGTTTGATCAGTTTGTGGAGAAATTCTGGGAATTGAGTGGCAGAACTGGTCAATTTTTAGTCACTTTAGATTGAAATACTCTTCCTTTGCTAGTTGATAAAGGCATGGAGTTACCCAGCACAGAAACAGACCCTTTGGTCCAACCTGTCCATGTCAGCCAGACATCCACAACCAGGCATCTACTTTTGGTCCATATCCCTTAATACCTCTGGTTAACAAAAAACTATCTCTTACTGATTTAAAATTAACAACTGGTCTAGATTTCACGGTGGAAGAGTGTTCCAAAGCTCTACCACCCTTGGTGTGTACAAGTGCTTCCCAACCGTCTGACCCTAATTCTCAGACTATACCCCCATAGAATCCCCCAACCTGTAGACTTTATCTTTATCTACCCTGTCTTTTCATATGAATAGCTTGAGGACTTCAATCAAATCGCTCCCTAAACCTAAATTCTAGAAGATAAAAGTCAAGCTTGTACAATCTCTCCTCATACCTTAACATAAGGGGTAAAGTTATCATTCCAGTAAACCCTCCAAGGCCAATTTATCCTTCCTAAGGTGTAGTGGCTTGATCTGCTCGCAGTACTCAGAGTGGCATCAAACCAAGGTTTTATATAATTGCAGCATTACTTCTATATCCTTATACTCCTGTCTTCCAGATATAAAAAGCAGCATTCCATTAACTTTCTTGATTGATTTTCTGCACCTATTTCTGACAATTTAAAGATCTATATGAGTAAACCAAGTCTCTTTGGACTTCCATTGTACTTAATTTCAAACCATTTAGAAAATACTCAAATCTCTCAATTTTCAGTGCAAAGTTGCTAACCTCACACTTGCTTATGCTGAATTCCATTTGCGAGAGTTTTACCCATTCACTTAGTCTATCAGTATCCCTTTGTAATTTCATACTGATATCTACATTGTCTACAAAGCCACCTAACTTTGTGTCACCAGCAAATTTGGATGTTTGTACGTCATTGTGGGAGTAGCGAAGGAATTCCTCGGTTTTTAAAACCATGTACAAGCTCCATCAGTTTACTGCGGCAGGAGTCAGGGCTCGCGGTTGTGAATTTTAAACTGGGATTGTAATTTGTGAAAGAAAATGTGAGGATTAATGGTTAAAGTTCCACTTGGAGCTCCAGGGCAGTCGTCAACTCCAGACTTCACTGTGTCATCACCCAACCCCACTTGGGGAGCTATGTTCATTATTTTTCCCTTGATTTTGGTTTGATCAGTTTGTGGAGAAAACCTGGGAATTGCGTGGCAGAGCTGGTCAATTTTTAGTCACTTTAGATTGAAATACTCTTCCTTTGCTAGTTGATAGAGGCATGGAGTTACCCAACACGGGAATAGACTCTTCAGTCCAACGTGTCCATGTCAGCCAGACATCCAAAATTAATCCAGTCCCATTTGCCAGCATTTGGCCAATATCCCTCCAAACCCCTCCTATTCATGTACCCATTCAGATACCTTTTAATTGTTGTAATTGTACCAGCACTCCTCCACACCCTCTGGCAGCTCATTCAATACACACACTGCCCTCTGTGTGAAAATGTTGCCCCCTTAATTCCCTTTACTCTTCTCACCTTAGACCTATGCCCCCTAGTTTTGGACTCCCCGACCATGGGGAAAAGATCTTGACAATTCAAGCCCTCCATGCCCCTCATGATCTTATAAACCTCTATAAGGTCCCCCCTTAGCCTCCCATGCTCCAGGGAAACAGCCCCAGCCTATTCGGCCTCTCCCTGCAGCTCAGACCTCCCAACCCCAACAATATCCTTGTAAATATTTTCTGAACCCTTCTACTTTAACAACAAGCAGTCCCACCCTGTACATGGAAAACGTTGCCCCTCAGGACCTTTTTTTTTGTATCTTTCCCCTCTCATCTTAAACCTATGCCCTCTAGTTTTGGACTCCCCCCATCCTAGGAAAAAAGACCTTAGCTATTCACCCTCTCCATGTCCTGGCAGACTCACTGGTCTATAGAAAATAAAAACTGAAAGAACTGCCGATGCTGTGAATCAGGAACAAAAATAGAAATCGCTGGAAAAGCTCAGCAGGTCTGGCAGAAACTGTGAACAGAAATCAGAGAATGGAATGGAACCCTTGCAGGAAGCCAGTTAAGGTAACTGTGGGATTCGGTGGGTTTGGTCTGGATGTTGGTGACCAGCTTATCCCCAGAAATGGAAGCAGAGAACTCAAAGAAGGGAAGGAAAGAAGGACCAGGTGAAGATGGGGGAAGGATGGAAATTGGAAGAAAAATTATCATTGTTTCCAAATCCGGACTTGAGTAGGAATGTTAGAATTGATGACATCATGGGAGAAGTTGTGAGTGGGGGTTCGAGTTGGACAGGAACATGGAATGTTCCACACACCCCACAAAGAGACAGGCATAAATAGCCTTGACTTGAAGAAAGCGAGACAAGTTGTTCAAAGTGAGAAAGACCTCAGCCAGGTGAAGTAAAGCAGTGGTGGATGGAGACAGTTCAAGTCCCTGTCCAAGGAAGAAGTGGGCAGCCTTCAGTGCATCCTGATGGAGGATGGATGTTTAGAGGGATTGCTGATCCATGGGGAAGAGGAGGTGGCTACAAGATCTGGAAATAGAGGAACTGATGTCCTTCATCAGGAACATCGGGAATATAAGTGGGTGGAGACTGAACAGGGTAGGGGCACTGGGGAATGGGGCGGGAGAGGTGATTGGATAGATTGCCATACTATTGGAAGGATATAATAGCATTGGAGGGGGTGCAGAGGAGATTCAGCAGGTTCTTGCCTGGGATGGAACATTTAGCAATGAAGAGATGCTGGAAAAGCTCGGGTTGTTTTCTGTGGAACAGAGAAAGTTAGTACAGGACATTGGTTAGGTGACTGTTGGAATATTGCATACAAGTCTGGTCTCCTTCCTATCTGAGAGATGTTGTGAAAGTTGAAAGGGTTCAGAAAAGATGTACAAGGATGTTGCCAGGGTTGGAGGATTTGAGCTACAGGGAGAGGTTGAATAAGCCAGGGCTGTTTTCCCTGGAGCATCGGACGCTGAGGGGTGACCTTATAGAGGTTTACAAAATCATGAGGGGCATGGATGGGGTAAATAGACAGTCTTTTCCCTGGGGTGGGGGAGTCAAGAACTAGCGGGCATAGGTTTAGGGTGAGAGGGGAAAGATATAAAAGAGACCTAAGAGGCAACTTTTTCACACAGAGGGTGGTACGTGTATGGAATGAACTGCCAGAGGAAGTGGTGGAGGCTGGTACAATTTCAACATTTGAGAGGCATTTGGATGGGTATATGAATAGGAAGGGTTCGGAGGGATATGGACCTGTTGCTGGCAGGTGGGACTAGATTGGGTTGGGATATCTGGTCAGCATGGACGGGTTGGACCGAAGAGTCTGTTTTCATGCTGTACATCTCTGACTCTTTGAGGTGGAGGAATAGAGAGGGCAAAGGAATTTCAGGGATGCTCTAACAGGCTTGGTATGCCTGGGCAATCCTGTTTGTGGATATTGGGAAAGCAGTGGATTTCAACAAGGACATTAAGGTCCCACCTGAGAGACTCATAGAGGTGATGAAGGCTCTCAGGATCCAGTGTAACTTGGCAAGATGGACCTGAAATCAGTTTAGTAACAGGAGACAGAGGATGGTACTTGTGTGACTGACATCGGTGTCCTGTGGTATACCACAGGGATCAGTGCAGGTCCCTCATTGATTGCAATATATATAAATGACATGGATGAGAATATCAGGTGGACAAGATGTAAGTTTGCAGATGACGCCAGAATTAGCTGGGTGGTTAATAATGAGAAAGAAGGTCTTAGGTTATGAGAAGATATAGACTGTTGATCAGCTGGACAGATCAGTGGCAGGTGGAATTCAAGGATGGCACAGTGGTTAGCACTGAAGCCTCACAGCACGAGGGACCCAGGTTTGACTCCAGCCTCAGGTGACTGTGTGCAAACTCCACACAGACATTCTCCCTGTGTCTGCTTGAGTTCCCTCCAGGTGCTCTGGTTTCCTCCCACAGTCCAAAGATGTGCAGGTCAGGTGAATTGGCCATGCTAAATTGCCCATGGTGTTAAGGTGCATTAGTCAGAGGGAGATGGGTCTGGGTGGGTTGCTCTTTGGAAGGTCAGTGTGAACCTGTTGGGCTGAAGGGCCTGTTTCCATACTGTAGGGAATCTAATCTAAGCCTTGAAAGTTTGAGGTGATGCAGTTTGGGAGAAAGATGATGACTAGGGAGTAGTCAGTAAGTGGCAAGACACTAGGAAGTTGTGAGGGACAGGGGAATCTTGGGACGCTTACTCACAGGTCCCTAAAGGTTGCAAGGGAGGTTAATAAGGTATTTAAGAAGGCACATGAGGCGCTTGCATTTATCAGTTGTGGCCTACTTTATAAGAGCAGGGAGGGTATGTTGGAGCTGTGCAGCATGTTAGTTAGGCCACAGCTGGAGTACTATGTGCAGTTCTGGTTGCCATACTATCGGAAGGATGTGATGGGACTGGAGCAGAGATTTACCAGGATGTTCCCTGGGGTGGAGCATTTCGGAGATGGAGAGGCTGGATAAGCTTTGGTTGTTTTCTCTGGAGCAGAGAAGGCTGAGGGGGGGTTACCTGATAGAGGTGTGTAAGGTTATGACAGGCTTGAACAGGATGGACAGAAAGCAACTGTCCCCTTTGTTAAAGAATCACTTAAAAAAGGGGTATTAAATTTAAGGTGAAGGGCAGGAAGTTTTAAAGTGGATTTGAGCATTTTTGTTTCACCCAGAGGGTGGTGAGGGTCTGGAAGAATATCGATGTAGAAAATATCAACATTTAAAAGTACGTGGATCGACGCTTGAAGTTTCATAACATTCAAGGCTATGGGCTCAGTGCTGGAGAAGTGGGATAGGTTGGTGCACACTCGATGGGCCAAAGTGACTGTGTGGTGCGACCCCATGACTGTAAGCGGGTTGCCTGAAGTTAGGGAACAGTTAGGTGGGTCAGAACAGAGGAGATGAGGTCATTGACCGTCTTGTTGTTCAGTGGGATCGTGGTGCAGGGAGAGGTCGGAGAAAGTGTCTGAGGGTTCATGTTCTCAGTGCGCCTGCCTCGCTAGATTCCCTTGCAAATCCCATTTATGAAAGCCACGGTGGGTTTGAATGTCAGCATAGAGCCATCCTATTCAAGTTGGACAGGGTTAAAATACTTCTAAGTGATAACCCCCCTAAATTCAATCTTCCATGGCCTGTAGGTAATTCCAGTATCTATTAGCCACTCCTAATTGGCTTTGAGAGCAATGGCAAACCAGGTGGGTTTCTATAAACAAGTGGTAAAAGCTTATTGGTTACCATAGCACTCTCAATCCAGACTTTTTATTTAAATTTTGCCAGATGCCATGAAGAGATTTGAACTCGTTTCCCAGAGTGGCTTTTGGGTTATTAGCTCAGAGTCTTAAACACTGCACCGTCATCACCCTGTGTCATATTTTACGAAATAGGCACCGTACCAACAGAGGAAGTCTGTATGTATCTGTTTGTGTAGCTTCAGGCTTTTGATTTCAAAGCAAAAGGAAACAAAAAAGATGGGAATGTTTTCTTTTCCGTTGTTTGAACAGAAACCTCGAGGGACTGATTCTGTCTTTCAGGAGGCAGGGCTTAATTATCCAAACACTGGGGCGTGCCCTGAATTGATCTCTCACCAAAGGGAAGAACTGATTCATATAAAAAGTCAAAGGTTTTCAGGTGCACCGTTTGCTGGATCTGGGTCAGGTGTCGGTGATGTGCAGAATTTCAACAAGAAATGTACACCTCCAATACAAAGCATCGCTCTGCTATGGATTAATATTGTACTGACATCTCAAGCAAAACCTCAGGCAAGCTGTTGGAGCTCTGTTTCTCCAGAATAAAACTTTTGGTGGAATGTCAGGAAACTTTCACATGTTCTTGTTAACTGCTGTCGTCATCTGTGCTTTCTTGTGATCAAGCCAGGACTTTTTTTTCCCTCCGTTAATTAGTTCATGATGTGCCGGTGGGTCGGCATTTACTGCCCGTTCCTCATTACCCCAGTGGAGAAGGTGGTGGTGCTGAGCTGCTGGCTTAAACCATTCCTTGGGATGCTCCTTTGGAGTTCAGGAATTTTGACCGAGCAACACTGAAGGCATGGGGTGCATTGTGGGCAGCAGCTCACCAAGGGGAGTTAACCAAAATAGTCACCTTGTTTCAACAAGGCTGTATCCAAGTAGATATGCAAACCTGCACTCTTATTTTTTCCAAAAGAAAAGCTGGACTGCTGAGCTGAAAGGGCAAGTTAGCATGAGGCCAGAATTAGTGTGAGGATGAGATAGTGATTTACTGAGATCTGATTTCAGGATTATCAGAATGTTAAAATAGAGAATGAAATTTTCATTGTTCTGTTGTCAGCATTGCCCTTTCTTCCCTTGTACATAAGAACATAAGAAATAGGAGCAGAAGAAGGTCATTCAGCTCCTCAATATGATCATGGCATATCTGCCCCAGGCCTCAATTCCTGTCTCACACCAGCTCCTCATTGCCCTCAACTGCTTAATATTTTAAATATCACACTGTAAGTAATCTAATCTAATCTAATCAAATACTTTCAATGATCTAGCCTCCAGAACTCACTGGGGTTAAACATTTCCCAACATTCACTACCCTCAGAATAAATTTCTTTGCATTTCAGTTTAAAGTGTGTCCCTTTTAATCTGTAACTATGTCTCCTGGTTCGAGATATCCCCCCACTAGTGGAAATGTCTCCTTACCTGTGTCAAGTCCCCGTAGAGTTGTGAATATTTTATTAAACTATTTATTCTTCTAAATAAAGGTCTAAGCTATTTACTCATTGCAGATAAGTCAACATGTCAGCCCAGAAATCCAACTTGTGAATCTCTTTTGCATTGCCTCCAATGCCAGTACTTTCTTAAATAAAGGGAGCAAAACTGTCTTCACCCTACCCCAAGCACATGCTCCCTGACTCCCTGTACGTTTGAAACAAGACTTCCTTAATTTTAAACTTCAGCCCCCTCGCAATAATGCCTTCTGAATCACTTGCTGTTCTTACTGGTTAACTTTTTATCATTCATGCACAAGAACATCCAGAACCCTTTGTGCTTCACCTTTTGTTTGGAGTCTCTTTGGCTAAATACTATTCTATCATTTGGTTATTCAGAGCATGACCTCACGCTTTCCTGCATTAAACGCCACCTGCCAAGTTTCTACCTCCTCACCCAACTTTATATCCTTATATTCGCATGTCCTCCTCATAACATGCCCTCCCACCTATCTTGCTAATGTTGACCTTGCTTTGTGCACCTCCTGTGCAGTGTAAGCCTTGCTTTGTCTAAGCACCCTATGATCTGGATGTCCTTGTTTACTATGATCTGCCTGTACTGCTCACAAAACAAAGCGTCTCACTGTATTAAAATATGTGACGACAATAAATCAATATTTTTGTGTCATGAGTAAAATCAGATCTATCATTCTGCTACTCCTCCAAGTCATTAATGTAGACAGTCATAGAGATATACAGCAAGGAAACAGACCCTTCCGTCCAACCCGTCCATGCCGACCAGATATCCCAACCCAACCTAGTCCCACCTGCCAGCACCAGGCCGATATCCCTCCAAATCCTTCCTGTTCATATACCCATCCAGATATCTTTTAAATGTTGCAATTGTGCTAGCCTCCACCACTTCCTCTGGCATCTCAATCCATACATGTACTACCCTCTGCATGAAAATGTTGCCCCTTAGGTGTCTTTTATATCTTTCCCCTCTCACCCTAAACCCTCTAGTTCTGAACTCCCACACCCCGGGGAAGAGACTTTGTTTATTTAATCAAGAGGCAAATCTCAATAAAATATATAATCAAGAAAGAACCCACTCTACTCATTACTGCAGACTTACTGTCAGGCCACACTTAAAAATATTCACTTATCTGTAATTAAATATTTGAGACTCTCGGTCTGATCCTTGTGGCATTTCACATCCCAGCTCTCTGTTCTGTGTGTTAACCAATCCTCAATACATCCCAAATGTGATCTTTAATACTGTGAGCTCCTAACTTGTGCAATAAGCTTTTTTTAGGGCACCTTAATGAATATGTTCTGGAAATCCAAATACAGGCTTCATCCCCTTTATCTACTCTGCTTGTTGTATCTTCAAAAAAATTAGCAAATTTATCAAGCACCATTTCCCTTTTGATAAAACCATGTTGACTCTGTTGATTTATGTTCATCGTTTCTAAACGTCCTGCTGTTTCTTCCTTAGTAGTGGACTCTCACATGTCCCCCAGTGTGAAAGCCCTTACAAGGTTTATGAGGAAGCAATATTTAATCTCATCTTGTGGAGCTTGTTGAATGTGAGTTCCCATGGTAACAGGGAATGGCCATCGCAACTGGAGCTCATCACGTTAGCCCTTTATAAATCGGGTTACCCTTTAATGGACTTTCCATGTAATTATTGAGTTCTGAGGATGGGTTACTGGGCCTGATACGTTAGCTCTGATTTATCTTCACAGACACTGCCAGACTTGCTGAGTTTTTCCAGCAATTTCTGTTTTTATGTACATAATTATTCAATTGGCTGTCTAGACACTTTTTTTACTGGGGGTAGTTTGACTTTATTTCCATTTTTAATTTAAAACTAGAGTGATTTTGGTGGCGGAGCAGTCCCTCAGTTGAATGTAATAGCCCTTTGGAGTTTAAAATCACACAAAGCACACTCAAGGTGGACTCTTGATCGTGTCCCTGCATTTGAGCTAAGGAGATCCAGGTTCAAATCCCACCTGCTGCAGAAGGTGTTAGAACATTCTGGGTTCATTAGAAAATAAAGCAGGCACAGTCAGCTTTGCTTGTAAATATCTAATTGGCTTCATGGATCTTTTACTGGTGGAAGTTTGTTTGAAGAAAAAAGATAATGATGATTTTGGTGGAAATCTGTGTGATAGTACTTCTGAGTAGAGAAAAGAAAGAAATAAGGCACTCAAAGGGATGAGTCAGAACTGGGCTGGGCAAAAGTGAGGACTGCAGATGCTGGAGATCAGAGTCTAGATTAGAATGGTGCTGGAAAAGCACAGCAGGTCAGGCAGCATCCGAGGAGCAGGAAAATTGACATTTCGGGCAAAAACCCTTCATCAGGAATGAAACCTGAACTGGCTGGGTCTAGCCCATCTATGCTACGTATAGTGGCTCAGTTTTGGTGTTCAACAATAAATGATGTTCTTTTCCAGTTGGGCTTCCTGAATGTTTACACTCAGTAACACACGTTAGCCACTTCATCTAGAGTCTCCTTGCCTCTTGAATAGGGATACCATGTTAGTAATTTTCCAATCTGTTGGAATCCTCTAAGAATCCAGTGAATCCTGAGACGTTTCAACCAATGCCTCCATTGGATTTGCAGGTCCTTTACTTTCAATCCTTGGATGATGTTCATTAGGACCTGTTGACTTGTCTGCCATAAGTCCCATTTAGTTAGTCTAATACTTTGTCCCTCATGATAGAGGCAGTTATAAGACCTTTTCCTCCCACTAGCATCTTGTTTATCTGGTATCTTTTGAGATGTTTACAGTATCCCCCACCATGAAGACTGATGCAAAATAACAGTTTAAATTTCCTGGCAGAAATTGATTTCTATTGATTTCAATTGATTTCCCTATTGATTTCCCAAGTCTCATTCTCCCAGCAGTCAACTCTGGAGATATATCAATCTGATCTTTACTCGAACAATTCTGACTCAATTGGCAAGGTCACAAGTGCTTTGTTTTGAAGATTTTCTGAGTATTCACCTGATATGATTTTCCTGTTACATCGACAGTGGCCAAATCGGAGTTTTCCTGCTGAACATAAAGAAAAGCTCAAGGCTTTTTTGTTTCTAGTCTTGTCTGCTTGGATTGCGAAAAATGTTGAAAATTTTCGTCAAACCGTGCAAACCTAGACAGTTTGTGAACTAAAATTACCGTCCTTTTTTTTTAAACTGAGCGAAAGAAACAGACTGTCCTTCTGGGGATCATGGGACTGTTCCTGGGATAGTGGGACTGATGCCTGAGGAGAGATTGAGTCAGTTCGGATTGTATTCACTAGAGTTCAGACAAATGAGGGATGACCATTACATTTAAATTTAAAGGTCCAGACAGGGTAGATGCAAGAAGGATGCTCCTGATGACAGGGGAGTCCAGGGCTGGGGTCACGGTCTAAACAATATAGTGTAAGCTATTTAGGACTGGTCTCCCTGCTATATGAAAGCTGTTGTGAAACTTGAAAGGGTTCAGAAAAGATTTACAAGATCTCACCAGGGAAGGAGGGTTGAGCTGCAGATTGAGGATGAATAGGCTGGAAGCTATTTTCCCTGGAGGCTGAGGGGTGACCTTTTATAGAGGTTTGTAAAATCATGAGGGGCATGGATAGGGTAGATAGACAGACATGTTTTCTTTCCCCCCAGGGTAGAGGAGTCGAAAACTAGGGGGCATAGGTTTAAAGTGAGAGAGGAAAGATTTTAAAGGGACCCAAGGGGCAACTTCATGTAGAGGGTGGTACATGTATGGAATGAGCTGCCAGAGGAAGTGGTGAAGGCTAGTGCAATTACATCAGTTAAAAAACATCTGGATGGGTATATGAATAGGAAGGGTTTAGAGGGATATGGGCTTAAGTGCTGGCAAATGGGACTAGGTTAATTTGGAATATCTGGTTATAATAGGCGAGTTGGACCGAAGGGTCTGTTTCCAACCCTTTCCATGTTGTACAGATCTATGACTCTAGGATGAGGAGAAATGTCTTCACCCAGAGAGTGGAGAGCCAATAGAATTCTGTCACGGAAAGCGGTTAAGGCCAAAACAGTGAATGATTTCAATAGGGAGTTGGATATAGCACTGGGAGCTAGAGGAATCAAAGGGTATGGGTAGAAAGCAGAACAGGTTATTGAGTTGGATGATCAGCCATAATTGTACTGAATGCTGGAGCAGGGTCGAAAGGCCAAATAGTCTACTTCTGTTCCTGTTTTCTATGTTTAGAGTCATAGAGATATACAGCACAGAAACGGACCCTTCGGTCCAACTCGTCCACGCTGACCAAATATCCTAACCTAATCTAGTCCCTTTTTCCAGCACTTAGCCAATATCCCTATGAACCCTTCCTGTTCAGATACCCATCCAGATGCCTTTTAAAAGATGTGATTGTACCAGCCTCCACCACTTCTTCTGGCAGCTCATTCCACACGCTCACTACCTTCTGTGTGAAAATTCTGCCCCTTAGGTCCCTTTTATATCTTTACCCCTTCACCCTAAGCCTATGTCCCCTAGTTCTGGACTCCCCCACCCCAGGGAAAAGACCTTGTCTATTTACCCTATCCATGCCCCTCATAATTTTGTAAACCTCTATTAGGTCACCCCTCAGCCTCCGACGCTTCAGGGAAAACAGCCCCAGCCTGTTCAGCCTCTCCCTATAGCTCAAATCCTCCAACCCTTGTTACTGTGCTCTTCATCTGAACTGGACCTGTTTGTGGCTCACTCTGCCTCTCCTTCAGTCAGTTGTCAAAGCTGAGTTTTGTAAATACTTCAGTAGTTACCTCCCCAGGCAGATTTCAGTTTCCCGCTCTTTTGGTAATGTTGTTTTGAATGTTTGATCAAAATTATTGTCTGAACTGGCTTTAAAAAAAAGTCACTTTTACAGAACTAAATCCATTTGCCTCTACTTTAGTACCAACGTAATAATAAAATGCTATAAGCTTGCATTGTGACTTTTTAACAGAAAATGTTCCATCAACTTTTTCACGCAGAGGGTGGTGCATGTATGGAATGAGCTGCCAGAGGACGTGGTGGTGGCTTGGACAATTGGAACATTTAAAAGTCATCTGGATGGGTACATGAATAGGAAGAGTTTAGAGAGATATGGGCCAAATGCTGGCAAATGGCTTTGGATTAATTTATCTGGTTGGCATGGACAAGTTTGACTGAAAGGTCTATTTCCATGCTGTACATCTGTGACTCTATGGTACTAAATCAACAGGTGTGAAAGTCTGAAAGGACATTGGAAGCTGGTTCAATAGTAACTTGCATAAAGAGAATTTTTTTAAACTGTACTGATAAAGGGTAAACAATATTTCAGTACAATGGAGAAAGGTGCGGGGAGGCAAGATGTTGGGAACAGAACTGAGCTGACACAGACATGGTGGGCCAAATGGCCTCCCTCTGTGCTGTATGCTGCTCTGTTTTCAGACAAAAAAACTCAATATTCATTTTGTTCTGTTTTTCAAAGTGTGTGCTGATGGGTTGCCTTGTTTTGTGGGGGTTGTTGTTGGATGTAGCTTGAGATGAAAGTGTTTGTCTGTGGAATCAGATCACACATTCAAAAGGGACTTTTCTGTGGTTTGCGCAACCCTGTAATTTTTGGGAGCAATGCAATAGGCTGTCCTAATTGAAGGAAAGAAACATTCTGTAAATATTATTTTACACTCAGCAACAAAATAAACAACTTTATTATGTTAGAAACCAAAAGGAACATGAAACTGGGCTTGTGAGAACCTTTTCCTGGGCTCCTTTGATTGCAAAGGCAGTCATTCTCACCTTGCTTCTGTAATTCAGCTTTTGTTTTTTGTGCGTGTTTGAATCTGGGCTGTACTAATGTCTGGAGTTAAGTGTTCCTGGAGGAATTCAAACTGAGCGTCTGTGAGCACGTCTTAGCTGAAGAACTGTGCCTGGATGGCACTTTTGATGACCCCTTCCAACATTTTGCTGATGCTCAAGAGTAGAGTGACAAGGTGGTGATTGGATTTGTCCTGCTTTTTGTGGATCGGACACACCTGGACAATATTCCGCGTTTGCCATGAAGATGCCAGCGTTGAAGCTGCCAACTTGGCTAGTTTAGGTTGTGACTGTTACTGGGGAGGTATACCAAGGGTTTTGCAGAAAGGAAAGAGGATCCATGCATTTGTAAAGCACCCCTTGTGTCCCAAAGCGTCAATGAAATATCTGTTGAACCGTGACTTTTGTAGCAGAGGAAATGTGGCAGCGGATTTATGCACAGCAAGATCCCACAAATAGATGCATCTTGATGCACAGAATGACTGTTTTTCACTGCTGTTGGTTGAGTGATATTTATTGGCCAGGGTATCTGGGAGAACTCAGCTGTCCTTTTGAAACAGTGCTGTAGATCCAGAAAAATAGATCAGCAAATCGAGGAGTTGCACTGTGTGGAGATCCATTCAAGCAGTTAACTGATAAAGCTGAATTGTAACACATCAAAGAGATAAAGAAGAGCTTGCCTAGCACTAGTGATTAGTTTAGTAGGTTTTGTGTTGTCCTTCCACAGAGAATTGTGTGGTTGGGATTCATCTTCCCGCTGCAAGTAACTGACTTTCGAGCACTTATTCTGATGAATGAACTTGTTACATGTTTCTGCAGGGAGTTCATGCAGATTTCCTGAGGGAACTGCAGGGGGAGATTGGCAGAATCTCTGACGTTTCCATGTCAACGAGTTGCAGGCTCTGACCTATTTGCAACAAGAGATCAGGACAAATCTGGGTTATGTTACACTGGGTGGGATCAGAAACAAGCCATTCAGCCCAACTGATGTGATTTCAGAGTTTTAGTTTAACATCAGCCTCTTCCTACCACCTTCACCCAAACCCAGCATCATAATTTTGTGCATGGCTAGCTATCCCTTCATTATTATTTTCATGGGTTGTAGGCATGCTGTCAAGACACCCATTTTTGCCCATCCCTGATCTCCCTCAAAACTAAGTGGCTTTTCCCCTCCATCCGAGGGCAGTTAAACATCGATCACGTTGCTATGGGTCTGGAGTCACATGTAGGCCAGATCAGGAAAAGATGGCAGATTTCCTTCCTTTTAAAGGACATTAGAACATCAGGACATAAGGAATAGGAGTAGGCCATTTGACTTGTTCAGCCTGCTCCGCCATTCGATAAGATCATGGTGGATCTTAGACCATAAGACCATAAGACCATAAGACATAGGAGCGGAAGTAAGGCCATTTAGCCCATCGAGTCCACTCCGCCATTCAATCATGGCTGATGGGCATTTCAACTCCACTTACCCGCATTCTCCCCGTCACCCTTAATTCCTTGTGACATCAAGAATTTATCAATCTCTGCCTTGAAGACATTTAGCGTCCCGGCCTCCACTGCACTCTGCGGCAATGAATTCCACAGGCCCACCACTCTCTGGCTGAAGAAATGTCTCCGCATTTCTGTTCTGAATTGACCCCCTCTAATTCTAAGGCTGTACGAACAGGTCCTAGTCTCTTCGCCTAACGGAAACAATTTCCTAGTGTCCACCCTTTCCAAGCCATGTATTATCTTGTAAGTTTCTATTAGATCTCCCCTTAATCTTCTAAACTCCAATGAATACAATCCCAGGATCCTCAGCCGTTCCTCATATGTTAGACCTACCATTCCAGGGATCATCCGTGTGAATCTCCGCTGGACACGGTCCAGTGCCAGTATGTCCTTCCTGAGGTGTGGGGACCAAAACTGGACACAGTACTCCAAATGGGGCCTAACCAGAGCTTTATAAAGTCTCAGTAGCACAACGGTGCTTTTATATTCCAACCCTCTTGAGATAAGTGACAACATTGCATTCGCTTTCTTAATCACGGACTCAATCTGCATGTTTACCTTTAGAGAATCCTCAACTAGCACTCCCAGATCCCTTTGTACTTTGGCTTTATGAATTTTCTCACTGTTTAGAAAGTAGTCCATGCTTGTATTCTTTTTTCCAAAGTGCAAGACCTCGCATTTGCTCACATGGAATTCCATCAGCCATTTCCTGGACCACTCTTCCAAACTGTCTAGATCCTTCTGCAGCCTCCCCACTTCCTCAGTACTACCTGCCTGTCCACCTAACTTTGTATCATCTGCAAACTTCGCTAGAATGCCCCCAGTCCCTTCATCCAGATCATTAATATATAATGCGAACAGCTGTGGCCCCAACACTGAACCCTGCAGGACACCGCTCGTCACCGGCTGCCATTCTGAAAAAGAACCTTTTATCCCAACTCTCTGCCTTCTGTTAGATAGCCAATCCTCAATCCATCCCAGTAGCTCACCTCGAACACCATGGGCCCTCACCTTGCTCAGCAGTCTCCCGTGTGGCACCTTTTCATGGACTCAGCTCCACCTACCCACCCGCTCACCATAACCCTTAATTCCTCTCAAAAATCTATCTATCTTTGCCTTAAAAACATTCAACGAAGAAGCCTCAACTGCTTCACTGGGCAGGGAATTCCACAGATTCACAACCCTCTGGGTGAAGAAGTTTCTCCTCAACTCTGTCCTAAATCTGCTCCCCCTTATTCTAAGGCAATTCCCTTAGTTCTAGTTTCACCTTCCAGTGGAAACAACCTCCCTGTTTCTATCTTATCTATTTCTTTCATAATTTTAGAGGTTTCTGTAAGACCCCCCCCCCACCCAACTAATCTTCTAAATTCCAATGAATATAGTCCCGGGCTTCTCAATCTTTTCATAAGCCAACCCTCTCGACTCTGGAATCAACCCGGTGAACCAAATGGCTTTTGCTAGCAGTCAGTGAAAGCTCACAGTCACTCCTAGAGGCCAGCTTTCAATTCCAGATCTATTATTTAATCATTTAGTTTCTTGCAGTTGCTATGGTGGGATTTGAACCCCGTGTTCACAAAAGCATCAACTCTAGATAACCATATCAGTGATGTTACTAGTGCACCACCACCGACCCTTGTTACTGACCTTGACTACTTCCTGGGGTAGTGAGTTGAATATTCTCACCGTGCTCTGAGTAAGGAGATTTTCCTTGAGCTCACTGCTGCCTCATAGTGCCAGAGACCCAGCTTCGATTCCAGCCTCGGGTGACTGTCTGTGTGAAGTTTACACATTCTCCATGTGTCTGTGTGGGTTTCCTCTGGGTGCTCCAGTTTCCTCTCACAGTCCAAAGATGTATGGGTCAGGTGAATTGACCATGGGAAATTGCTCCATAGTGTTAGGTATTCTAGATGGAAATGGGTCTGGGTGGGTTTCTCTTCGGAGGGTTGGTGTGGACTTGTTGGGCCAGATGGCCTGTTTCAACTCTGTAGGGAACTTAATTTATCTGATAGCTTTGGGCCTCTGGTTTTGGATCCCCATGAGGTCTGTAATATTTTCTGTTTACCTGGCAAACCCCCAGTCATAGTCTTAGCAAGAGCTGTGTCAATTGAGCCCTCTCCCTTTTTGAGAAATTTGTCCCAACCTCTTCAGTCTTTGTAGATAAGTGTGCTGGATGTACTGTACATCATTTGACTAAATCATCTTGGCCCTGTTTCAGAGCGTCTAAAACCTTTTTCCTCATGTTGAGACCAGACTGTACCGAACACTTCAATTGTGCTCTCACCACAGTTTGGGGCAAGTTTAACACAATATCCTTCCTTCCTTGCTTGCTTCCACATGAGGGGGTTCAGTGGTTGGAAAGGGATCCATTTTCCGAATTTCCAGATACTCCCCTTCACTCCCAGTTTCTATTGGTGTTCTCACCAACAACAATTAAAGCTGCCATGCTTTATCCTCACTCAAGGCAGGAGCCTCTCCCCTCCCCTGCAGTCTGGTGGTCACTCCCCATTTTAGCTTGGTGTACTGCCGTCCCTCAGAGTGCTCCTCTCTGAGTGCCCCTCCCTGAAATTGTTTCTTCCTCCAGGATGCCCCTCCATGAGCATGACCCTCCTTCAGCCTGTCCCTCTCCCCTCCATTGGAGTACCAGGCCCCTCCCCAATTTCTCCCATTTCTGTGTCTCAGCGTGTCTCTTGCTGTGAACCCTGAACCTTGTGTTGCTTTGAATTCCTGGCTCCGGTAAGCTGGGATGGGAAGCTGGGACTGTTTGGTGGGGCGGGAGAGAGAGAATGGGGAGAGGTTCTGTGTATCTTTGCTGCTATGTTACCAAACATTGACATCATTTGTTTATAGAGCAATAACTGAAATCTCTCTGCTCCTTCTTAAAATAATAATTATGGTTAGATTAATGGCCATTACATTGCAAAGGAGGATAGTTTTCATTTTATATATATATATATATATATATATATATACACACACACATAAATAAATAAACAAATCTGCCAGGTGAAGATGGTGAGAGCACCAGGCATCTGTGAAGTTGTGTTTACATCCATTGTCAATAAAACTAGAGGCCTTTGATTATCATAAGTGAAATGGCTCTGAGTCATTCCCTCAAACAGGAAACATGGAGATCTGCCTTGCTTCTGCTGGACCTCCAATGCATTGCTCTCTGATGTATAGTCAGTGTGGGTTAGTAACTGCAGAAACAGTTTGTCCAGCAGAACAATATTTTTATTGGCATTTTATTCTGGGATAAGGTTGTGAAGACCACCCAAGCCAGGTTAGGTCAGTAGAATGGAGGGACAGCATAGCCGCAATGATCTGGTTTGAATGGTGAACCACCTTCGAGGGGCTGAATGGCCGCTTGCTGGCTCATTTGAAAAGACAGTGCTACCGTAGAGCACAAGGTTAATGTAAATAAGATAGCAAGACCACATGAAGGTGGTGGGATCAATGACCAGAGGCACAGATTTAAGGGAAGGGGCAGGAGATTCACAGAGAGATGTGAGGAAAGAAGTTTCTCAGCCAGAGGCTAGTGGAAATCAAGGCCTCACTGCCTGGAAGGGTGGGAGAGGCAGAAACCCTCATCACATCGAAGAAGTATTTACACGTATGCACTTGAGATATTAAGGCACACAAAGCTATGGGCGAAGTGCGGCAAAACGGGGTTCGAATAGTTAGGTTATTATTGACCAGCACTGATTCAATTGGCCGAAGGACCTTTCTCCATGCTGTAGATTTCAGTGAATCTGCTCAGAGATGGTTCTCTCAAGCAGCCCTATTGCAGAGTTATATCCTGTTCTATATGTAGTTAGTGCTTGCTAGAATTAAATAAAATGGGAATGTTGACCTCCCAGCTAATGACTCTGCAAAATTTATCAAGTTCTCTGCTAATGCCAAACACAACCTGGTGACAGGATCAGCTTTTAACAAGACATTGAGATGGAAGGCTGCAGAACAGCCTACTGAATGGTAAGGTCCTGGGGAATGTTGCTGAAGAAAGAGATCTTGGAATGCAGGTTCATAGCTCTTTTGAACGTGGATTCCCAGGTAGACAGGATAATGAAGACACATTTGGTGCTCTTGCCTTTGTTGGTCAATGCACTGAGTATAGGAGTTGGTGGGGGGGGCAAGTTGTGGCTGTCCAGGACATTGGTTAGGCCACTTTTGGAATACTGTGTACAATTCTGGTCTCCCTGCTATCGGAAGGATGTTGTGAAACTTGAAAGGGTTTAGAAAAAGATTTACAAGAATGTTGCCAGGGTTGAAGGATTTGAGCTATAGGGAGAGGCTGAACAGACTGGGGCTGTTTTCCCTGGAACGCCAAAGGTTGTGAGGCAGCAATGCTAATCATTGAGACACCATGCTGCACACATTATCCAGTATTGCGTTATGACTTGCATGCAAATCAACTTGTGAACGGACTCCAGAATCAAACCCATTCGTATAATCTGCCTGTATACTGCACAAGTGTACCCAATGGTTGCATTCCCATAGCAACACTTCTATCAATCAGAGTCCACTCACTAACCCATCAGTGCTGTCCTCCCATGGCAGTATAAGTGTTGGTTTTCCATTTAATTGCTATTCTTGTGAATTGTCCTGATGAATGCAAGATGAAAAGTTTCAATAATTATTCTCCTGTCAGCAATAAAAACACCACACAAACTCCTGGAGCCATGCTCTCCTCTGGGAATAGATCTGAATTAAGGTATAGGCCAGACAGAGAGCAGCTAAAATGCCTCTTCAAAATCCCATTTGACAATCAAAAACTAGTCCAGAATATTCATCCAATCCTAAAACTAGTTGGTTCTGTATGAAACAAAATATTCATGGTTTCCTCAATAATAGAATCCACAGAATGCAGCATTGCATTTGTCTGCCTCCTAATCTCCTCATCCAGCAGCATCTCCTTCTATTTAAAATAAAGTTAAAAATCACACAACACCAGGTTATAGTCCAACGGGTTTATTTGGAAGTACAAGCTTTTGGAGCGCTGCAAATAAACCTGTTGGACTATAACCTGGTGTTGTGTGATTTTTAACTTTGTCCACACCAGTCCCTCCACATTATTTTAAATAAGAAAGTGACATTAGCTGAATTAGGCCAAATTAAAACAGGTGAGTGGTAACCATGGTGTGGAGATGCAGGTGTCGGATTGGTGTGGGTAAAGTCAGAAGTTACAAGACACCTTGTCATAGTCCAACAGGTTTATTTGAAACCTCAAGCTTTCCAAGCACTGTTCCTTCATTAGGTGAAGTCAGTTCATATGATAAAGGGGCAACGCTCCGAAAGTTTGTAATTTTAAATAAACCTGTTGGACTATAACCTGGTGTCATGTGACTCTTAACTTGGTGAGTGGTAAAGAAGGCATTTGGCACACTTCCCTTCATTGATCAGACCATTAAGCGTAGGAGTTGGGATGTCATATTGCAGTTGTACAGCATGTTGGTGATGCCACTTTTGGAGTACTGTGTACAATTCTGGTGTGTAAATGATTAAATTGGAGAGGGTGCAGAAAGGATTTACAAGGGTGTTGCCAGACTGAAGAGTTTGAGTTGCCCCTCATGTCCTTTTTAAATCTTTTCTCCTCTCATCTTAAAAGTATGCTGCCTAGTCTTGAAATCCCCCATTCTAGGAAACTACATCTACAATTAACCTTATCTGTAGCCCTCATGATTTTTAAATTTGTATACAGTTATATCTCATCCTCCTACTGCAGTGCAAAATGTCCCAGCCTATCCAGCCTCTCCTTGTAATTCAAACCTCCCATACCCAGCAACATCCTGGTAAATTTTGTCTGAACCCTCTCCTGCTTAATAATATCCTTCTTTATATCTGGGACAACCAGAACTGGAGACAGTTCTCCAGAAGAGCCCTCGCCATAATCAACGTACCAATCACTGTGGGGTAAACCCACCCACTTTTTCAAAATGGACCTTGTCACCATGGCAACACCAACAACAATAACAGCAACAACGATTAAATCCTTCATAAATGCGTTTATGCAGTGACAACAAAGAAACATATTCCGTCGTTAATATGTCAATAACTGGGGGGAGGGGTGTCACCATTTCAGGATTGGCAGCAAGAATTGATTTGATTTGATTTAATGTAGTCACGTGTACAGTGAAAAGCTGATCATAGTAAGCAAAGGGTGTTTAGACAGAGTGAGGCATACGAGTTAGATTGCACAGGAGACATGTGAAGCAAGATCAACATTATTTGAAGTTAGAGAGTCCATGAGAGCTAGGCATGTATGATGTGAGACTGCTTTAATCAGAGAGTTGTTCGGATTTGGAATGTGCTGCTTGGGACAGTGGTGGAGGTGGATTCCATTGTAGGTTTCAAAAGAGAGCTGGATGTATATTTGAAAGGGATGAAGGTAAAGGGTTGTGGAGATGGGGCTGGAGAGTGGGACTAGCCATATAGTTCTTTCAGGAGCTGGCTCATACACGTTGGGCCTAATGGCCTTCTGAATCCGTTCTTCCCACCCATCCGCTCCATCCTCCCCTCCCGATCTATCACTTCCACCCGCACCTTCATCTACCTATCACCTTCCTCCCCCCACCAGCCCCACTTCCCTTCCCATTATCTCTCAGCCCCCTGGCCCACAACCCTCATTCTTGATGCAGGGTTTATGTCCGAAACACCGATTCTCCTGCTCCTCGGAAGCTGCCTGACCTGCTGTGCTTTTCTAGCGCCACACTCTCGACTCCTCCTGTACTGGATCATTCTATGATTCTACTTTTAGAAGTGAAAGCTAGATCACTACATTTCTTCCCTCTTTGAATTTAGTTAATGGACTCACGTGAGCAGTGTGCAATTTGAGATCCTGATGCTTATCCAGCTGGCACCTGATGCCCATTGTTCAGCAGCTGCCTCTCACCTTCCACTTAGATATTATTTCAAAGGGGGGGAGGGTGCATTAGTGGTGAACAGCTGTGGAGACAGAAGAGAGATTCTCTGCTTGTACTTAACACACCGGCTTCACAATCATCATTTTATGATGAAAATCTTTCATCTCTGATATCGGGTGGTGATTGAAAACTGGCCAAGAAACGTGCTGGGCCTCGTCTCTGCAACAGAATCTATTGTTTCTCGCCCGGCACTGCAGCAGAGAGGTACAGCGAGAGCTGGATTCGAACACACATGCTTTTTCCTCTGGAGTGCTGGTCTCTTTCCTGGCCTTGCCTTCTGGGAGAAAGTTGTTGGTTGAAAATCTTCCTCAAATGAGGCACAGGATAAGCTGAGCAGTTTTTTTTTTCTCTCAGTAAGATATAGTCCTACAGTCCAGCGCTAATGGTGAGCTGGTCAATGCGAGGTCAAGTGGATTGGAGTATAAGAGTAGTGCCACAACTGTAAAAGGTGCTAGGGAGACCATATCTGCAGTACTGTGAGCAGTTTTGAATCATAGAATCCCTAGTGTGTGGAAGCAGGCCATTCAGACCATCAATTCCACGTCAGCTCTCTGGATTCCATTGTAGGTTTCAAAAGAGAGCTGGATGTGTATTTGAAAGGGATGAAGGTAGAGGGTTGCGGAGATGGGGCTATCCTCCTCATAACTCTGCATTTCCTATGGTTAATCCGCCTAAGCTACACATCCCTCAACAGTATGGGACAATTTAGCATGGCCAATCCACCTGTGGACTGTGGGAGGAAACCGGAGCACCTGGAGGAAACCCACGCAGACACAGGAAGAGTGTGAGCACTCCACACAGATAGCCAGCCGAGGCTGGAATCGAACCCAGGTTCTTGGCGCCGTGTGGCAGCAGTGCTAACTATTGAGCCATCGTGCCTCCCCTTGACACGAGGAAAGATACACTTCCATTGGAGATAGTTCAGAGAAGGTTCACTAGGATGATCCTTTGTGTGGAAGCATTGTCTTATGAGCAAAGGCTAAACAGGTTGAGACTCTACTCCCTGGGGTTGAGAAGAATGAGAGGTGGTCTCATTGAAACACATCGAATTCTTCCAGGGCTTGACAACGTCAATGCTGAGAGGATGTTTCCCCTCATGGGAGAGTCTAGGACCAGAGGGTGTAGTCTCAGAATGAAGGGATGCCAATTTAAGACTAAAATGCGAAGGAATTTCTTCTCTGAGGTCTGTTCCATAGAGAGCTGTGAGGGCGCAGAGTCCTTGTGTATATTTAGTGTTGAGTTGGATTCTTCTTCAGTTGGGGAATCCAGAGTTACAGAGAAAACACAGGACGATGGACCTGGGGAATGCTGGATCAGCCATGATCCCATTGAATGGCAGAGCAGGCTCGAGGGGCCAAATGGCCAACTCCTGTTTCTATTTCTTATGATCCTATGGGGCAAACTGCAATGGAACAGTTCCTTTTGGTTCGAGGTGAAGGGTTATTCAGGAGAAATGTGGTATAAACTTTAATTCGTGTTCTTCCCTCATTTATGCATTGCCCATTAGTATTTGATGTTGTAAAATAAAGTAAATAAGAGCAGGAGTGGACCATTTGGCTCCGCAAGACTGCTTCGTCATTAAATACAATACTTTCCCACCTGGAAAGACAAAGGCAGCAGATACTGCAAGTTCCCCTCCAAGCCTTGCACCATCTTGGTTTGGAAATATATCACTATTTGTTCAGTGTTACCAGGTGAAAGTCCTTCCCTGACAGCAGTGTTAGTGTAGTTACACCTCAAGAGACTGCAGTGGTTCAAGAAGGCAGTTCATTAACACCTTCTCCAGGGCAGTTAGGGGTGGGCAGTATGCTGGTCTCATCTATCATACTTCTATCTTGGGAGACACTAGTAAGTAAAAGGTGAAGGAAATGATTGACACATTATCCTAAGGATGAAGGACTATGTTCTAGATTCCCCCATTAAAGAAAATCAGCCTCTTTGTGTCTAATCTGTTAGGCCGGTCAGAATCTTGGATATTTCAATAACATCACCTCTCGTTCTGCTATACCCCACTCAAACGTACTCAACTTTTCCTCAATGGGCCATTCTCATCCTAGGAACTGATTTTGTTTCCCTTCAGCCTTGCCCCTCCAGTACAAGTAAATCCCTGCCTCCAACTATGGTCTCACCAAAACCCTGGCATTGATCCTAAAGGATAGAAAATGTTCCATTCCCTAATGCTGGCATCCACGAATTGAGGGTGCCGCTTGCAGGTAGCTCCTTCAACAACAGCAACTTGCATTTATATGGCATCTTTAATGAAGTAGTCCATCTGTTCCCCAAACCCCCAACCCACAGTGTTACAAAACTGGAATTGTCAATAAGGAGCTATCAAGGGAGGTAACCAACATCACAGTCAAAGAGCTAGGTTTAAAGAAACACCATGAGGGAGGAGAAAGAGCTGAGGAGGTTGATGGATGGAATTAAGGGGCCATTAAGGGGCTGAGTTGGACTTCCTTTGGTTGAGATAGCTGATCTCAGTCATGAAGCACATGGGAGTGTTGACAAGGATGGGTGGCAGAAGGGGTGCTGCAATAATGCACTCCCAAGTCCTGGGTGAAAAGTGGGTAGTGCCACCTGGAGCCCTCTTCCCATAGCTCCCTGGCAACACTGGCCAGATAGCATGGAAGTTGGAAGAGGGTGAGATTAGTGGTGGCTCTCCAAGGTCATATTTATGGCTGCTGCCTTCTGGGATTTTGTCTGAGGAACTGGGGAGGTGATGGCCTAGTTGTATTATTGCTGGTCTGTTAAATCAGCGACCCAGTAATGTTCTGGGTTCGAGTCCCGGAACGGCAGATGGTGTAATATAAATACAATAAATAAGGAATCTGGAGTAAGAGTCCAATGATGACCATGAATTGATTGTTGGAAAAGCCCATCTGGTTCACTAATGCCCTTCAGGAAAGGAAACTGCCATCCTTACCTGGTCTGGCCTACATGTGAGTCCTGACCCACAGTTATATGGCTGAATCCACACTGCCCTCTGAATCCACACTGCCCTCTGGGTAATTAGGTATGAGTAATAAATACTGGCCTGGCCAGCAATGCTCAAATCTCTGTGAATGAATGAATGAAGAAAAAAAAATTCTCCCTCCATGAGAAAGTGACCTCATCTCCTAGAAAGGGGTTAATGGAGGGGAACTTTGATTAAAATCTGGTGGGCCAATCAAACCTACAGTGTAGATTGTCAGGAGTGTGATGGAATACTCTCCACTTGTCTGGATGGGTGCAGGACCAACAACACTCAAAAAGCTGAACATCATCCAGGACAAGACGACATGCTTGACGCTAGTGTGGAGATCCTGTCCACTACAGCTGCACAATAGCAGCAATGTGTACCATCTACAAGTTGAAGTGCACAAGTATAGCTACAAGTTCATTTACCAAGAAGAACAAAGGCAACAGCTGTATGGGAACACCATTATTTTCCTTTATTTATTCACGTGATGAGGGCGTCGTTGGTTGGGCAGGATTTATTGCCCATCCCTAATCAACCACAGAAATTTGAGCATTGCTGGCCAGGCCAACATTTATTACTCATCCCTAATTACGTAGAGGGGTGTGGAGTCAGCCATATTGCTGTGGGTCTGGAATCACATGTACGCCAGACCGGGTAAGGATGGTGGTTCCATTTCCTGAAGAACATTAGTGAACCAAATGGGTTTTTCCAACAATCGACAATGGATTCATGATCATCATTGAACTCTTAATTCCAGATATCTATTGAATTCAAACTCCACCATCTGCTATGGCAGGATTTGAACTCCAGTCCCCAGGATGTTATGTGGGTCTCTGGATTAACAGTCCAGTGATAATGCCACTCGACCATCGCCTGCCCACGTTATTAACCGTTTCCAACCAACAATAACCATCAATCATTAACAAACTTTGTGCAGCGAGTTTATTAATGATGGCAGTCCAGTAGTTCTCTCTTTATAGTCACAGCTGTGACCCATTCCCATCCCATATAAACCATTCATTTGAACAGATTATAACACAACCTTAATTAAGGCTGTCGTATCCCACGGGTGGGACATGATGGTTTTTCCAGATTTTTAAAAATTCATTCATGGAATGTGGACGTTACGTTACTGGCCAGGCCAGTATTTATTATCCATCATCAATTGGCCGGAGGGCAGCTGAGAATCAACCGCATTACTGTGGGTCTGGAGTTACATGTAGACCAGACTGGGTAAGGATGGCAGATTTCTTTCCCTAAAGGACAGTAGTGACAGACTGTATATTTTAAGACTATACAGTCCTTTGAGCTCAGAGGTAAGACACTACCATTACACCACACGAACCCTTTGCATCCCTAGATAGATATTTTCAAATTAACTTGTTCAGGGCAGTTGAGATTTGCACCCAGGCATTCTAGCTCAGAGGAAGGGACATGACCACTGCGCCACAAGTATCCAGTTCCACTCTTTTATTCCTTTTATATCCAGAAGTGCTACTTAAGAAAGTGTTTAGCATGGTTGCCTTCATTGCTCAGACCTTTTGGGAATAGGATTTAGGAAGTCATGTTCAGGTTGTACAGGACAATGGTGAGGCCTCTTCTGGAGTACTGTGTGCAGTTTCTGGCCATCCTGTTATAGGATGGTTATTATCAAGCTGGAGACGGTTCAGGAGAGGTTTACCAGGATGTTGCTGGGAATGGAAGGTTTGAGATAGGGAGAGGCTGGATAGGCTGGGACTTATTTCACTGGAGTTTAGGAGATTGGGGATGTGACCTTACAGAGGTTTTTAAAATTATGAGGGGTATAGATAAGGTCGGATGGAGGATTTCCAGACTTACATGTAATGCATATATATAAAGCCCAGCAGCATCTCTACTTACTCCGCAGGCTGAGGAAAGCCCACCTCCCAGTCCCCCATCCTCACCACACTCTACAGAGGGTTCATTGAGAGTAACCTGTGCTGCTGCATCACTGCCTGGTTCGGGAGTTGCACCATCTTGGATCGTAAAACCCAGTGAGGACAGCTGAGAGGATCATCACGGTCTCTCTTCCCTCTATTACAGACATTTACTCCATACGCTGTATCTGAGAGCATTGTGGAAGACCCCACATACCCCTCACTCAAACTCTTCTCCCTCCTGCCATCTGGCAGAAGATATTGGAGCATTCGCTCTCTCATGGCCAGACTGTGTGACAGTTTCTTCCTTTTAAGCCATCAGGCACCTTAACACAGTATGATCTGACTCTTTCCCACCTGAAATTCCTTGCAAGACTTCAAATTGCTGCTCGAAAAATGTCTATTATTTATCATTCTTCTATTACACTGTAACTTATGTATTTTGTGCTTCTTATGCACTTTGTGCCACCCTGTGTACGATTGTGTAGTTTGTGCTGTCCATGTTGCACCCTCGGTCCTGGAGGAACACTCTTGTTTGTATTGTATCACTTGAATATGGTAGCAATGACAAATAAAAAGTTACTGTACTCTATGTCATAAATATTCTGTGATCGACCTATATACAGATATCCTTGCACATCTCTGGAATAGGTAAGACTTGCACTCAGGCCTCCTGGCTGACAGGTGGGGGCATTATCACTGCATTGTGTACGTGCCTGCGTTAGTCAAAACGTTAGCTCACCATCACCTTCTCCAAGGTAGTCAGGAAATGGGTAATTAATGCTAGCCCAGCCCTGACACCATGCGAATGAAGAAAATATTTTAAAAAATTGCTTAACTATTGATCTCACCGACATGTGATGCATTTTGGGAGGTCGTCTACAAAAGGAAAGCAGACAGTAAGTGGCAGGGGCATTGATATGTACAGAAGGATCTTGGGGATGCCACTCTGCAGCTCCCTCAAAGTGGCAACACAAGTGGATTTTGTGGTAAAGAAAGCATATGACACGCTTGCCTTTGTCAGTCAGAATTTGGAGGTGCCAGTGTTGGAATGGGGTGGGCAAAGTTAAAAATCATACAACACCAGGTTATAGTCCAACGGGTTTATTTGGAAGCACTAGCTTTTGAGGCGCTGCTTCTTTATCAGGTGATTGACAAAGGGGAGCACCTCGAAAGCTAGTGCTTCCAAATAAACCTGTTGGACTATAGCCTGGTGTTGTATGATTTTTAACTTTATAGGTCAGAGCAGTGAGTATTAAAGTTGGCAAAGTCATGTTGCATCTGTATAAAACTTCGGTCAGCCACATTTGGAGTGTTGCTCTGGTCACCACACTATAGGGAGTATGTGGAGGCTTTGAAGAGGGTGCAGAAGAGGTTGACCAGGATGTTGTGTGGATTGGAGTGTGTTAGCTATAAGGAGAGGGTGGATAAACTTGGATGGTTTTCACTGGAGTGTTGGAAGCTGAGGGGCGACATGATAGAAGCTTCTAAAATTGTGAGAAGCATGGGTAGTGTGGATGATCAGAGTCTTTATTCCAGGGTGGAAATGTCGAATACTGGAGTGGTGGGGGTGGGCGCGGTTAGGATTGAAGTGAGAAGGGCAAGGAAAATTTAATTACACAGAGAGTGGTAGGTAGTCAGAATGTGTTGTCAAGGGAGGTAGTAAGAGCAGAAACGAAACAGTGTTTGAGACATTTAGACAGACACATGAACACGCAGGGAATAGCGAGATACAGACCATGTGCAAGCAGGTGGGATTTAGAAAGGCATCGTAGTCAGCACAGAGATGGTGGGCTGAAGGGTCTGTTCATGTGCTGTACAGTTCTATGTGTAGAATTCTTAGCACTTGACTTGGTAAAGTCTGACCAACCTGCTCCCCCGTTATCTTAAAAACAACTGATATAAATTGACCTTGTTAATTCTGTTGCCGGCTGACCTTTTGTGGAAATGCCTTAAAAAAGCAATTGTACAATTTTGAGTGAAATGTTGTTTTTCTTTGGTTGCGATTGCACTCCCCCGCCCACCCACCGTACACAGGTGACACAGACACACAGCTGGAGGAGAAGACCCTGAGGTCGAATGCCAACTCCTTCATCCTTGAAGAGTTACTGCCAGACACAGAGTATGACATTACCATTCATCCCATCTACCCAAGGAATACAGCAGCACCGACCTCAATCTCTGGCAGGACTTGTAAGTGCCCGAAACCTCCAAAAGAGGAGAAAGTGATCTATGTCTTGATGTTGCGCCTTCTTTTAAAATGTTGGGTGTTAGTAGTTGCCTGGTTCAATCACTATTGCAACCCTTCAATTCCTTAGATTTAATGGTGCCAACATTTAGCACCAACTTCCCGTGCAGTGTAAATTGTCGCTCCCTTTCAAATTTGTTGTTCTTGTGTCTGTCCTGATGAGAGAAAGGGGAAAAGAATCAACATCATTTCTCTTTCTTTAGCAGTTTTTAAAAAAAATGCATTTAATCTGGAGCTCAAACATAATAGCGCAAAGGTGTCACTGGGAGAATTTATTGTTCTTGAGATCATTTGCTTGATGCAGGTGTGTGTGTGTGTGTGTACTTAAATGTATGCGTGTACATATGTCTGTGGTGTGTGTGTGTATAGATGTATGTAAATACATGTATGTGTATAGGGGTGTGTATGTGCATATATGTGTCTTACGTATGTACACACATGTATGTGTTTGTATGGTGTGTGTGTGTGTGTGTGTGTGTGTGTGTGTGTGTGTGTGTGTGTGTGTGTGTGTGTGTGTGTGTGTGTGTGTGTGTGTGTGTGTGTGTGTTTAAGTCCAATCTTAAAAAAAATGCTTTACAGAATAATGTAGCACGGAAGTAGGCTATTGGGTCTGTCATGCTGTGCCAGCTTTTGAAACAACAATGTAATTATCTTGTTAGACAGACAACAGAGGGGGAGGTGAACTGAGGGAGCAGTTGCTGCTGAGCAGGCCCCAAGCCGCTGTGAAGCAAAGGAAAACTCAACGTGTGTGTGTTTTTGTGGTTTCAGTGCCTCTGGAATCGGTGCAACAACTGACCGTTCACAACGTGACTCCGCAGAGTGTGCGGGTGTCATGGAGGAGAGTGAGTGGCATTTCAGGCTATCAACTGAAGTGGGGACCATCCGCAGGTAAGATCAGAGTGAGGCAGGAGGAGGCCAGTCTGCCCTTCGGGCCTGCTCTCCCAATAAATGTTTATTCGGGGTCAGATGGAAATGTAGAGCTGAGGGGCCTCAATACGATCAATCTTATTGAATCGTGGGGCAGCTCTGAGGAGGAGAATGGCCTCCACATGTTCTTAATTCCTACATTTGTATAAGTTTATGGCTTGACACCACAAAAGAAAACTATTATGGCTTAAGGGTGTCTGACGTACAGTGGTAGTGCCCCTACCAATGGCCCAAGGGGGTCAGGTTCAAGTCCCACCTGCTCCAGACTTAAGTGATAACATCTCCGAACAGATTGATTAGAAAAAGATCGAAATTGTGGTTGACACCTTCAAGGCACTGTGGAGGAGGGGTGGGCGCAGAGGCTGGATGCATTATCTCCCCTTCCCTCTTGGACCCTTCTGTTTTCGGGTCATAGAGGTGTACAGCACGGAAACAGACCCTTTGGTCTAACCCGTCCATGCCGACCAGATATCCCATCTCAATCTAGTCCCACCTGCCAGCACCCGGCCCATATCCCTCCAAACCCTTCCTATTCATATACCCATCCAAATGCCTCTTAAATGTTGCAATTGTACCAGCCTCCACTACATCCTCTGGCAGCTCAATCCATACACGTACCATCCTCTGCGTGAAAAAGTTGCCCCTGAGGTCTCTTTTATATCTTTCCCCTCTCACCCTAAACCTATGACCTCTAGTTCTGGACTCCCCCACCCCAGGGAAAAGACTTTGTCTATTTACCCTATCCAAGCCCCTCATGATTTTATAAACCTCTATAAAGCCATCCCTCAGCCGCTGACACTCCAGGTAAAACAGCCCCAGCCTATTCAACCTCTCCCTAGAACTCAAACCCTCCAACCCTGGCAACATTCTTGTAATTCTGAACCCTTTCAAGTTTCACAACATCTTTCCGATAGGAAGGAGACCAGAATTGCATGCAATATTCCAACAGTGACCTGTACAGCTGCAACATGACCTCCCAACTCCTGTACTCAATACTCTGACCAATAAAGGAAAGCATACCAAATGCTTTCTTCACTATCCTATCTACCTACGACTCCACTTTCAAGGAGTTTTGTTATCGTTAAGTCATTAATTGTTTAGTTTGTCAAGTGGGTCATTTGGTGCTGTGCTAATTAATGAAGATTATGGTAGATCACATGTGGCTGGCTGTAAGTCCCCTTTCCTGCCAGCGGCCCATGAGCCTTCACTTCCTTGACAGTAAAAGCCTTGAACACTCTGATTACCCTAGTCTCCCCTCCTCTTTAGGGCAGAGAATCCTCACTTCCATTGCTCTTCAAACAGAGCAGTGCGGGCCCAGTCAGCCTGCCCCAGGTCCTTATCCAGTAAACTCAACTGGAACGTGATGGGATTCGGGCATGACAGTGATGCCCTCCTCGGTCGAATTGCCGGCTGCCTCTTGCTGCTCGGGCTCACCGGTGAAACATTTGGTTACGATTTGCCCAGTGCAACACACTCAGCAATTGCAGGAAGTGGGGTCAGTGGGTAGAAATTGTGACTGAAGTCTGAGGAATTCACTTAAAACTTTTCCCAGAGCTGAAACTATCTCCATTGAGGGGAAATAATGCTTCTGTGTTACTTTGGGCTTTGAAGGGTCAAACTATGTAGAAGCGTTTTCTTTCTAGTTAAAAATAGTAAGTGAGAGTGTAAGAGAGAGCTTTATTGTCTGCTAAAGGGACTGTAGCCTAGAGTTGGCCGCAATTCAAGGAGTTCAAGCTCAGCTGGCATTCAGTTTGACAACCAGAACTCTGCTGCTTCAGGTCTTTTCTGTGAAGAAAGCGGGAACTTTGTTCTCTCAGTACAAGCCCCTGTTTGTGTTGTTGAACCAAACGGTGACCCCCCCCCATCCCCTCTTATCGTGCTCTCCCCCCAGTCACCACCATCAACCACGTTTAGCCAATGCGTGTTTGTAGATGTTTAACACTTTACAGAGCCTGCCTCACGAATGTTCTGGTTCACCCACCCTGCCCCCGCCATGCTCACTGATTTATGTCAGTCCTGCAACATCTTGACTTTCAAAATAAACAGTCTGGTTTACCTGGACCATCTCTGACACCTCCCTCCCCTTCCTGGACCTCTCCATCTCCATTAATGACGACCGACTTGACACTGACACTTTTTTACAAACCCACCCACTCCCACAGCTACCTGGATTACACCTCTTCCCACCCTACCTCTTGCAAAAATGCCATCCTGTATTCCCAATTCCTCCGCCTCCGCCGTATCTGCTCCCAGGAGGACCAGTTCCACCACAGAACATACCAGATGGCCTCCTTCTTTAGAGACCGCAATTTCCCTTCCCACGTGGTTAAAGATGCCCTCCAATGCATCTTGTCCACATCCCGCACCTCCGCCCTCAGACCCCATCCCTCCAACCGTAACAAGGACAGAACGCCCCTGGTGCTCACCTTCCACCCTACCAACCTTCGCATAAACCAAATCATCCGCCGACATTTCCGCCACCTCTAAAAGGATCTCACCACCAGGCATATATTTCCCTCCCCACCCCTTTCCGCCTTCCGCAAAGACTGTTCCCTCTGTGACTAACTGGTCAGGTCCACGGCCCCCCTTAAACCCACCCTCCCATCCTGGCACCTTCCCCTGCCACCGCAGGAACTGTAAAACCTGCGCCTACACCTCCTCCCTCACCTCTATCCAAGGCCCTAAAGGAGCCTTCCACATCCATCAAAGTTTTACCTGCACATCCATCAAAATCATTTATTGTATCCGTTGCTCCCGATGCGTTCTCCTCTACATTGGGGAGACTGGACGCCACCTAGAAGAACGCTTTAGGGAACATCTCCAGGACACCCGCACCAATCAACCACACCGCCCTGTCGCTCAACATTTCAACTCCCCCTCCCACTCTGCTGAGGACATGGAGGTCCTGGGCCTCCTTCACCGCTGCTCCCTCACCACCAGACGCCTGGAGGAAGAATGCCTCATCTTCCGCCTTGGAACACTTCAACCCCAAGGCATCAATGTGGACTTCAACAGTTTCCTCATTTCCCCTTCCCCCACCTCACCCTAGTTCTAAACTTCCAGCTCAGTAACTGTCTCCTTGACTTGTCCGGACTTGTCCGACCTGCCTATCTCCTTTTCCACCTATCCACTCCACCCTCTCCTCCCTGACCTATCACCTTCATCCCCTCCCCCACTCACCCATTGTACTCTATGCTACTTTCTCCCCACCCCCACCCTCCTCTTGCTTATCTCTCCACGCTTCAGGCTCACTGCCTTTATTCCTGATGAAGGGCTTTTGCCCGACTCGTCTATTTCACTGCTCCTTGGATGCTGCCTGAACTGCTGTGCTCTTCCAGCACCACTAATCCAGAATCGTATTGAATGATACATCAGGCTGGGAGGGCTGAATGGCCTACACTTGTTCCTTGTTCACACGTCCTGCCTTCTGTCGCCAACCCAATATCGTGGGACACCCATCTGATTTGGTCGAGATGAAGCTCCAACAGTACCCCTTTCCGAACCATTACTTTACTCCTTCTTTAAGACATTCCTCTTCACTCAGGCTTTGGTTGCCTGACCTCCTCAAGCTCTCGTCACTCGAGCGTCTAACGGTTGCTTGTTGGTACCTCCTGTGCAGACTTGGATTTACGTGTCAGGTCCTACATAATTGCAAGTTGTTTTCTTCCTCATGTGAGTGAACATTAAATAAACTACTTGAAAGTGGGATTTATGATCGAGCACAGTACTGTCTTTCATGTCACGAGTTTTGAAGTCAGGAGATGTGGTGCAGGAAACCCAACAGATTTTTTAATTTCAATGTTCCTGAACACAGGCTGAGGTCCAGTCACTATCTCTGCTGAATTGCTATTGGTCTGTTTAATTCTTCTTACGTTGTCTGAGTTGGTTTTTCATTGTTTTGTGCACAGCTGCTGGTTGGTCACGGTGCTTAGTGACAAGGTTGCTGACTGAGTATTCCAGATAATTCAAAAGCCATGTTTTCAAACTGTGCCGTGAGGAAGTTGAAACCAGTGAATTGGTGCCTATTGTGTCAGTTTGGCTCCCGACCTGTACCCAGCTGGTCCCATTCTCATGCTCTACCTCCATTGAAAATGAAGAGCTCATATCACCGATGTTGACCGTGGACCTATCAGATTGTCATAAAAGCAAAATACAGCGGATGCTGGAGAACTGAAATAAAGACAGAAGATGCTGGAGAACCTCAGCAAGTCTGGCAGCATCTGAGGAGAGAGAAACACAGTTAATGCTTTGACTCTGGTCTGACTCGTCTTCAAAACTTCCGGCTTTGTAGATTTAAAAACTCACCTGGTTCACTGACGTCTTCCAGGGAAGGGAATTCTGCTGCAGATCCCCAAAACTGCGATTGGTTCTTAACTCCTCCCAGAGATGGAAAGGGGTCCACTAGTGGTAATATCACTGGACTAGTAATGATTGGATTGTAGATTCCCTACAGTGCAGAAAGAGGCTCTTCAGCCCATCAAGTCTGCACCAACCCTTAGACGACCTTCCGCGTAATCCTGTAGTTAACATGGCCAGTCCACCTAACCTGCACATCTTTGGACTGTGGGAGGAAATCCACACAGGGAGAATGTGCAAACTCTAAACACACAGTCACCTGAGGCTAGAATCGAACCCAGGTCCCTGGCGCTGTGAGGCAGCATTGCTGACTGCAGTGCCATCCATCTGAAGGTTCAGGTTAATGCTTTGGGGATATGGGTTAAAATCCCTTAACAGCTGCTGGTGGAATTTGAATTCTATCAACTCATTTGAGACTAAAAACTAGTCTGAACATTAGTTATCGCCGAATGATCATTCATTGTCAGGAGAACCCCGCAGATTCGTCAGACAATCGTGCCAGTGGCTCACTGCTGCCTCACCGCACCAGGGGCCTGGGTTCAATTCCAGCCTCGGGCGACTGTCTGTGTGGAGTTTGCACATTCTCCCTGTGTCTGCGTGGGTTTCCTCTGGGTGCTCTGGTTTCCTCCTACAATCCAAAGATGTGCAGGATAGTTGAGTTGGCCGTGCTAAATTGCCCGTAGTGTTCAGGGACGTGTAGGGTAGGCGCATTAGTCAGGGGTAAATGCCGAGTAATAGGGTAGAGGAATGGGTTTGGGTAGGCTATTCTTCAAAGGGTCCATGTGGACTTATAGAGCCCAATGGCCTGTTTCCACACAGTAGGGATACTATTTTTTTAAAAAATCACTAATGTCCTTTACTGAAGGAAACTGGTCTACATGTGACTCCAGACCCACTGTAACGTGGTTGACCTTAACTGCCCTCTGAAATGGCCCAGCAGGTTACTCAGTTCAATGGTGATTATGGCTGGGTAACAGAGGCTGGCCTTTGCAAAGATGTCCACACCCTGCCAAACAGTAAAGAAATGGCCCTCCAAACTAGTCAGTTTGACCTTCTTAAGATGGAAATAAACACTGGCCTTATCAGCGATGACCACACCTCTGAATTAATGAAAAAAAGAAATAGCATGTTGTATTTTTTAATTCTCCTTTGCTTTGTCTTTTTCTCCTTTTAGGAAGGGATGTCCTGACAGTTAGTCTGGAGCCATCTACTGAATCGTACCATATCCAAGGTCTTTTGCCAAACACCGATTATACAGTAACAATAACCGCTTTATATGGAAGACTGGAGGGACCTCCTGCAAATACCAGGGTGAAAACAGGTACCATCATCAGTGGAACGAGGGGCGATAGGCTCCAAACTCAACAACAACTGACATTTCTGTCGTGCCGGAGTTGGCAACGTTCCTTGGGTATATTCCTGGAGTTTTGATCACATGATCTCTACCCTTCCCTACCCCTGCCATCCTGCCATTGGTTTCCTGACATGCCCGTAAGACTAAAAGATGTCGGAGCAGAAAGTAGGCCATTCGGCCCAATGAGTCTGCTCCACCAAACAATGAGATCATGGCTGATCTGATAATCCACTTCTCTGCTTTTTCCCCGTGACCCTTGATTCCCCAGACTGATCAAAGACCTTATCTTGGCCTTGAACATAGTTAATGACCCAACCTCGGGGCCGCCCGTTGAGGTAAAGACTTTCATATCTTCACTCCCCTCCAGCTATTTGGAAAGTGAGTAGATTCTCTGTTAGCTGCTTAGACAATCCTTGACTGTCAGTCAGGCAGCTTTTACGTCTCTTCATTGATATTTCAATGATGATAAAAAAAGTAAAGTGGCATCCAAAATAAAAACGAAAACATACACATCATTTTAATATTGTGCCCATATTGACTATTGATCCCAGGTCCCTGGTGCTGGGAGGCAGCAGTGCTGACCAAGGTGCCACTGTGCCCTCCACCTCAGACTCAGGCTAATGCTTTGGGGACATGGGTTAAAATCTCCATGATTTAGTTCATGACGTTAACCTGGGGATTAATCTACAATTCCTGCCAGCCCTTGAGCTTTGCCAACCTTAATGCCACACCTTCCATGTCATGTAACAGCCCAAAGCATGGGCGTTGATGCCACGTAGGGTGGTGTGAGTGGGTGTCAGTTGTTGGCCATTCCACCAAAAACGTCAAACTGTTGCTGTCTGGGGGTGGAAGTGGGGGTAGGGGAAGCTGGTTAAATGATAGAGTCACAGAGTCTGCAAATGGGATGTGAGCCAGGGTGGATTGAGGAGATTGGACAAGGGGAAGACTGGGTGTGGCTGCGACGCTGCTCAAGGTTGAATGGTTTAGTAGCATTTACTGGAGAAGATGAGAGCGTGGTGTGCAGTGACTTGAGAGCAGGCAAAAGTGAGGACACAGATGCTGGAAATCAGAGTTTAGATTAGATTGGTGCTGGAAAAGCACAGCAGGTCAGGCAGCATCCGAGGAGCAGGAAAATCGACGTTTCGGGCTAAAGCCCTTCATCAGGATGAAGGGATTTTGCCTGAAACGTCGATTTTCCTACTCCTCGGATGCTGCCTGACCGACTGTGCTTTTCCAGCACCAATCTAATCTAAACAGTGACTTGAGAGCCCCTAGTATCAACTGCACTGTGTCCTTGGAGGTGGGAAGGGGAGAACAGAGTGATTTTAAAAATAGCAGCAAGAAATTAGAGTTACAGGGGGTTATGGTTAAGCTGACAGATCCAGGGAGGAGTCAGGAAGACCTGACAAGACTCAAGAGAAATATTGTGCCGACTTGTGAATCCAACTGTTCACCAACTTGTCTGACCCAACAAGACGCAGCCTCGAGGGGAAAAATGAGCAAGTTAACCCATTTATAGATCTTGTTTAGACAATGTGAAAGATTGACCGATCCCACAGTTATTTGATTGGGACCATTGTTTGCAGAGGATAGGGACAGGCAATGCAAGTCTGGAACGCTTTCTTGGAAATATTTCTTTGGAAAGTGGAGGGTTTGCTAGGGAGAGACCACGCTATAAAGCATTGTGCACCGTCTGAATGATGCACTACAGCAACTCATCAAGACTTCTTCAACTGCACCTTGAAAACCTACAACTTCAAACATCTAGGAGGCCATGGGCAGCAGATACACGGGATCACCACCCCCTACAAATTCTCCTCCAAAACACTCACCATCCTGATTTGGAAATATATCACTGTTCTTACTCTGCTGGGTCTAAATCCTGGAATTCCCTTCCGAACACCATTGTGAATGCATCTACACTAAATGGACAGCAGAGGTTTAAAAAGGCAACTCAGCTCCGTTAAGGGCAACTTGAGATGGGCAATAAATACTGGTCCAGTCAGTGATACCCATGTCCCGTGTCATAAAGTCATACAGCGTGGAAACAGACCCTTTGGTTCAACTTATCGATGCTGACTAGGTATCCTAAACTGATCTCGTCACATTGTCCTGCATTTGTCCCATATCCTTCTGAAACTTTCCTATTCGTGCACCAATCCAGATGGTATCTGCCTTCATTGTGTCCTCTGGCAACTTATTCCAAACACGTACCCCTGCCTCTTGAGTTGCCTCTCAAGTCACTTTTAACTCTTTCCCCCTCACCTTAAATCTATGCCTTCTAGTTTTGAACTCCCCTACTCTGGAAAAAATACTTTTGTTATTCCCCCTATCCAGGCCCCTCATGATTTTATAAACTTCTATAATTAGATTACTTACAGTGCGGAAACAGGCCCTTCGGCTCAACAAGTCCACACCGACCCGCCGAAGCGTAACCCACCCAGACCCATTCTCCTACATTTACCCCTTCACCTAACACTACGGGCAATTTAGCATGACCAATTCACCTAACCTGCACATTTTTTGGATTGTGGGAGGAAACCCACACAGACACAGGGAGAATGTGCAAACTCCACACAGACAGTCGCCTGAGGCGGGAATTGAACCCGAGTCTCTGGCACTGTGAGGCAGCAGTGCTAACCACTGTGCCACCCATTTTAAATCATCGATTAGGTTAGATTCTCTCCAGTGTAGAAAAGGCCCTTCGGCCCAACAAGTCCACACCGCCCCTCCGAAGAGGAACCCACCCAAACCCATTCCCCTACCCTATATTTACCCCTGACTAACACTATGGGCAATTTAGCATGGCCAATTTACCTGATCTGCACATCTTTGGATTGTGGGAGGAAACCAGAGCACCCAGAGGAACCCCTCGCAGACACAGGAAGGATGTACAAACTCCACACAGTCAGGCGGGAACCGAACCCAGGACCCTGGTGCTGTGAGGCAGCAGTGCTAACCACTGTGCCACCGTGCCGCCCTCAGACGCCGATGCTCCAGGGAAAAAAGCCCCAGCCTATTCAGCCTCTCTGTACAGCTCAAATCCAACCCCAGTGAACATCCTTATAAATCTTTTCTGCAACCTTTCGCATCCTTTCAATAGGCCTGAGTGAATAAAGTAAAATTAAAATTAAAGTAAAATATTACTGTATGGAATAAGCTGCCAGAGGAAGTGGTGGAGGCTGGTACGATTGCAACATTTAAAAGGCATTTGGATGGGTATATGAATAGGAAGGGTTTGGAGGAATAAGGGCCGGGTGCTGGCAGGTGGGACTAGATTGGGTTGGGATATCTGGTCGGCCTGGACGGGTTGGACCGAAGAGTCTGTTTCCATGTTGTACATCTCTATAACTCTATCACACCCCCACCATCCAAAGTTAAAAGTGAGCTTGGGTTTACAATATTGGACTACATTCTGTGAGGGATCAGCCTGATAGTATACAGGTCTCTTTTCAATATAACGTTGACCATGATAGTTTCTCCTTGGTTCAGCTAGCTTGAGACAGCATGTGCCTCAGGCATTTCACTGTCTGTAACCAATTCACCCAAAGAACTTCCCCAGCTCTCGGGCACTCCATTTTCTTTCAAAGTAACCACAAAAATGTTTTTTCTTTAACCTTTGCACGATTCCAGCTTATGAATCCCCGATGAGCACATCGTTCTCTGCCAAAAAGCATGGCCAGTGTTTCAGTGCAATTAAAGATCAGAAATCCAGATTAAAACATCAGTGCAGAACTTTACAAACCAAACAACAGCCATTATGTCGCTGGGTCAAGAGTTCATTCTGAGTGAAGACGGTAGAGATTGCCCCCATGTGACTAAAAGACATGAAGGTTAAAGCTGAGTGTGATTGATCTGCATGACCTTACTGCTGCTGCTTGGAGAGGTTTAGCTCAGTTGGCTGGATGGCTGGTTTCTGCTCCTGTTGCGACATGGACTAAACATAAATTATACAAGAGAGACGGTTTGCACCTTAATAGGTTGGGGACCAGCATTCTGGCAGGCAGGTTTGCTACTGCATCACAGCTACATTTAAACTAAGTAGCGGGGGGGTGGGGGAGGGGGGGAAGTGGGGGGAGGGGGGACAAACTGGATGTTAAGAAGGAAATTGAAGGGAAAGTTAGAACAAGGGAAGTCAAGAAAGACAACTGTATCAATGAAGCAGAAAACTCAAAAAGGGACCATGCTGTAAGGTTGAGTGAAATAGGGGTTGATGGGAAGGGTGAGGGCAGTAACAAATTAAAAATACTACACATGAATGCACAAAGCATTAGAAATAAGATGGATGAGCTTGAGGCTCTTTTGGAAATTGGCAGATACGATATTGTGGGGATAACTGAGACATGGCTTCAAGTGGACAGGGCCTGGGAAATGAATATTCAAGGCTACATGTGCTATCGTAAGGACAGACTGACGGGCCGAGGGGGTGGGGTGGCCTTGTTGGTAAGGGATGATACTCAGTCCCTTGCGCGGGGGGACCTAGAATCAGGGGATGTAGAGTCAGTATGGATAGAGCTGAGAAATTCTAAGGGTAAAAAGACCCTCTTGGGACTTATCTACAGACCCTCAAACAGTAGTCTGGATGTCGGATGTAAGTTAAATCAGGAGCTGAAATTGGCCTGTCACAAAGATGTTACTACAGTTGTTATGGGGGATTTCAACATGCAGGTAGACTGGGAGAATCAGGATGGTATTGGACCTCAAGAAAGAGACTTTGTGGAGTGCCTCTGAGATGGATTCTTAGAACAGCTGGTGCTGGAGCCGACCAGGGAGAAGGCAATTCTGGATCTGGTATAGTGCAACAAACCAGAATTGATCAGGGACCTCGAAGTGAAGGAGCCATTGGGAAGTAGTGACCATAATACAATAAGCTTCAATCTGCAATTTGAGAGGGAGTGGGTACAATCGGAAGTGACAATATTTCAGTTGAATAAAGGGACCTATGGAGCTAGGAGGGAGGAGCTGGTCAAAGTTCAATGGTGCAATACCTTAGCTGGGATGACAGTGGAGGAACAATGGCAGATATTTCTGGGTATAATGCAGAAGATGCAGGATCAGTTCATTCCAAAAAGGAAGAAAGATCCTAGGAGGAGGCAGGGGTGGCTGTGGCTGATGAGGGAAGTTAAGAAACATATAAAGTCAAAAGAGAAAAAGTACAACATAGCAAAGATGAGTGGGAAAATGGAGGACTGCGAAGCTTTTAAAGAACAACAGAGGATAACTAAGAAGGAAATACGCAGAGAAAAAATGAGGTACGAAGGTAAACTGGCCAATAATATAAAGGAGGATAGTAAAAGCTTTTTTAGGTATGTGAAAGGAAAAAAAAAAGGTTAAGACTAAAATTGGGCCCTTGAAGACAGAAACAGGGAAATATATTACGGGGAACAAAGAAATGGCAGAAGAGTTGAATTTGTACTTCAGATCTGTGTTCACTGGGGAAGACACAAGCAATCTCCCAGAGGTAACGGTGGCTCAAGGACCTGAACTGAAGGGAATTTATATTTGCCAGGAATTGGTGTTGGAGAGACTGTTAGGTCTGAAGGTTGATAAGTCCCCAGGGTCTACATCCCAGGGTACTGAATGAGGTGGCTAGAGAAATCGTGGATGCGTTGGTGATTATTTTCCAGAGTTCGATAGATTCGGGATCAGTTCCTGTGGATTGGAGGGTGGCTAATGTTCTACCACTTTTTAAGAAAGGTTGGAGAGAGAAAGCAGGAAATTATAGACCAGTTAGTCTGACCTCAGTAGTGGGAAAGATGCTGGAGTCTATTATAAAGGATGAAATTACGGCACATCTGGATAGTAGTAACAGGATAGGACAGAATCAGCATGGATTTATGAAAGGGAAATCATGCTTGACTAATCTTCTGGAATTTTTTGAGGATGTAACTCTGAAGATGGACGAGGGAGATCCAGTAGATGTAGTGTACCTGGACTTTCAGAAAGCTTTTGATAAAGTCCCACATAGGAGGTCAGTGAGCCAAATTAGGGCGCATGGTATTGGGGGCAAAGTACTAACTTGGATTGAAAGTTGGTTGGCTGACAGGAAACAAAGAGTAGTGACAAACGGCTCTATTTCGGAATGGCAGGTAGTGACCAGTGGGGTACCGCAGGGATCAGTGCTGGGACCGCACCTTTTTACAATATATATTAATGATATAGAAGATGGTATTAGTAATAACATGAGCAAATTTGCTGATGATACTAAGCTGGGTGGCAGGGTGAAATGTGAGGAGGAAGTTAGGAAATTACAGAGTGACCTGGACAAGTTAGGTGAGTGGTCAGATGCATGGCAGATGCAGTTTAATGTGGATAAATGTATGGTTATCCAGTTTGGTGGCAAGAACAGGAAGGCAGATTACTACCTAAATGGAATCAATTTAGCTAAAGGGGCAGTACAAAGAGATCTGGGTGTTCTTGTACACCAGTCAATGAAGGTAAGCATGCAGGTACAGCAGGTAGTGAAGAAGGCTAATAGCATGCTGGCCTTCATAACAAGAGGGATTTGAGTAGAGAAGCAAAGAGGTTCTTCTGCAGCTGTACAGGGCCCTGGTGAGACCACTCCTGGAGTATTGTGTGCAGTTCTGGTCTCCAAATTTGAGGAAAGACATTCTGGCTATTGAGGGAGTGCAGCGTAGGTTCACGAGGTCAATTCCTGGAATGGCGGGACTACCTTATGCTGAAAGACTGGAGCGACTGGGTTTGTATACCCTTGCGTTTAGAAGACTGAGAGGGGATCTGATTGGGACATATAAGATTATTAAAGGTTTGGACACTCTGGAGGCAGGAAACAAGTTTCCGCTGATGGGTGAGTGCCGAACCAGAGGACACAGTTTAAAAATACAGGGTAGACCATTTAGGACAGAGATGAGGAGAAACATCTTCACCCAGAGAGTGGTGGCTGTGTGGAATGCTCTGCCCCAGAGGGCAGTGGAGGCCCAGTCTCTGGATTCATTTAAGAAAGAGTTGGATAGAGCTCTCAAGGATAGTGGAATCAAGGGTTATGGAGATAAGGCAGGAACAGGATACTGATTAAGGATGATCAGCCATGATCAGAATGGTGGTGCAGGCTCAAAGGGCAGAATGGCCTACTCCTGCACCTATTGTCTATTGTCTATTCCTGCTTAGTTTAAACCAGCAACACAGAAAATATTTATCCCGTGCAGTAAACATTCGAGAGGCCAAGAACTATTAAAAGTAAGAATTAACAACTTTATTTCTTAAAGTATGACAGAGAATAATTAACCAGCAACTAATTACAACTCCTTTCTCTAACCTGCCTTTTAGCTTCCCTTCTATACTACTAATCCAATAAAACCCCCCAATTAAGATTTACCAACGTTCAACTTTTCAAAACCAGCCAGATGTTGAATCTTCTCGTTATGTCTTCCTCTGTCTTCTTTTCTTCTTCTTAGGGATTTCTGCTTCACAAGGCTACTGATTTAATAAAGATACCTTTTGAGAGAGCTATTCTCTGGGCAGTCTGCATATGCCGGTGGCTTGGCAGTTCTCCTCCCAACCATTCAATTTTCCCCGGTCTTATACCCCCAAAGCATCCGATTGTATCATTGGCTTTTAAGATTGTCAATATACCAAATTCAAACTTGATTGGAGTTTGGTATTTTTGGGGGTATAATTTAAACTGATTGGTCTAATTCGAATTTGTTTTGTCATCTCTAGGCAACCAGCTAATTGAGTTGTTCGGCCAAATGTTACATTATATCTTGTTCAGAACACTTGGTGCTGTGTCAGGTAGTTCTGCTCACTTTTAACTCTCTTAAAGGTACGGTACACCCACATCTTCATAACACTACAGGGTGATGCTCCCCATAGTCTCCTGGGCTCAACATTCAGTGAAATGTCTTCAGGTCATGGTTGCAACACATTTTGATTTTTTTTTCTGATTTCTCCAGTGTCTGCACAGAGACACACAGGACAGAAACAGACTGTTTGGTCCAACCAGTTCACGCCGACCATGTTCCCAAACTAAACTAGTCCCACTTGGCCTGCACTTGGCCCATATCCCTCCAAACATTTCCTACTCATGAACTTATCCAAATATCTTTTGAATTTTGTAACTGTACCTGCAGCCACCACTTCATTCCACACACAAACTACTCTCAACGTAAAAAAAAAACTGCCCCCACGTCTTTTTAAAATCTTTCTCCTCTCACCTTAAAAATGTGCCCCCTTGTCTGAAATCTGCCACTGTAGGGAAAAGACACCTGCCAATCACTCTATCTATGCCCCTCATGAGTTTATAAACTGCTATGAGGTCACCCCTCAGCCTCCTATGCTTTGGTGAAAAGGTCCCAGCCAATCCAGCTTCTCCCCATAATTCAAGCCCTTAGTTCCTCGTGACATCTCGTAAATCTCTTCTGAACTCTCTCCAGCTTAATGATATCCTCCCTATAGCAGGGCGACCAGAACTGGACACAGTATTCCAGAAGAGGCCTCACCAACTCCAATACTCAAAAGGTCTAAGCAATGAAGGCAAGCATGCTAAATGCCTTCTTAGCCAACCTATCTATACGTCTGCAGCTTGTTTTTATTTCTGGCTCTGCTGAACCTTATTCTGCTGTTAGTAATGCCTTGTCATTGTGTTACGGCTCAGTCGGCTGGATGCCTGGTTTTTGATGTGGAGTAACGCCAAGAGTGTGGGTTCATTTCCTGCACTAACTGAGGTTGCTCTCCTTTGCAACCTCCCGCCATACCTCAGGTGTGGTTACCTTTGGGTTGCCATGATTTGGAGATGCCGGTGTTGGACTGGGGTGGACAAAGTTAAAAATCACACGACACCAGGTTATAGTCCAACAGGTTTAATCGGAAGCACTAGCTTTCGGAGCGACGCTCCTTCATCAGATGGTTGTGGAGTATGAGATCATAAGACACAGAATTTACAGCAAAAGATTACAGTGTTGTACAGTGATATTGAACAAACCTGGATTGTTAAGTCTTTCACCTTTAAGAATGGATTGCAGGTTTCGTTTTGTTAATATGTAAAACCGAGAACTGGGATTTACATATTAATGAACCAAAACCTGCAACCCATTCTAAAAGATTAAGGGGTGGTACGGTGGCACAGTGGTTAGCACTGCTGTCTCACAGCGCCAGAGACCTGGGTTCAATTCCCGACTCAGGCGACTGACTGTGTGGAGTTTGCACATTCTCCCCGTGTCTGCGTAGGTTTCCTCCCACAGTCACAAAGATGTGCAGATTAGGTGAATTGGTCATGCTAAATTGCCCATAGTGTTAGGTAAAGGGGTAAATGTTGGGGAATGGGTGGGTTGCGGGTCGGTGTGGACTTGTTGGGCCGATGGGCCTGTTTCCACACTGTAAGTAATCTAATCTAATGAAAGACTTAACGATCCAGATTTGCTCAATATTTCATTTCAGTTGAATGATGCTGTAATCTTTTGCTATAAATTCTGCGTCTTATGATCCTGCTGCACAACTACCTGATGAAGGAGCAGCGCTCCGAAAGCTAGTGATTCCAAATAAACCTGTTGGGCTATAGCCTGGTGTTGTGTGAATTTTACCTTTTGGGTTAAACTGGCACCAGTTGTCTGTCTTTAATGAGAGTGCAACTCAGTGGCCTGGTAGGACAAGGGTAATTTTCATTTGTAGATAGTCCTGGCGGGAAAGCTGCTAACAGGGTGTCTTACACCATCCTCACACAATTATCTGTAACAGTTCCTGTGTCGTTTTGTCATCCAAATGCATCTAGGTTGACCCACCTGTTACCCCCTACCTCTGAGTCCTTGTGAAGAGATTGCTATAGCTGATCAAATCGCCAAACTTCTGTCACTTTATTTTTGGTTGTTGATTTTTTTTGGTCTTACAGAGGTCCTGCTGTGGACAGGCAGGTGCAGCAGGCAGTGGGGAAGGCAGTGGTGTGCTGTTCATGTCATTGGACCAGCAATCCGGAGTCCCAGACTAATGTTCTCAAAATACGAGTTTGACTTCCAGCCATCGTGTATAGAGTAAATTTGAATTCCATAAAAAGCTAGTCAAACGGCAACCGTGTAATTGTGTTGCTTGTTGCAAAATTAATGCTTCATTAGTGTCCTTCACAGGAGGAAATCTGTTGCCCTTACTCTGGCCTCCATGTGACTACAGACTCACAATACGTGACTGATTCTTAACTGCCCTTGGAACACTAACGATGGGTAATGAGGGTGCCCAAAATCAATGAATAAATAAGATGGCAAATTGACCCTCGTTGTAAGAGGATTTGAGTTCAGAATTAGGAATGTCTTAGTGCAGTTCCACAAAGTCTTGGTGAGACCACATCAAGTATTGTATGCAGTTTTGGCCTCCTTACCTATGAGAGGATATACTTACCAAAGAGGGAATGCAATGGAGGTTCACTGGGAAGATACCTGGGATGACAGGTCTGTCATAGAGTCATTGATTCATAGAGATGTATAGCACAGAAACAGACCCTTCGGTCCAGCTCGTTCATGCCAACCAGATATCCTAACCTAATCTAGTCCCATTTGCCAGCCTTTTAAATGCTATGATTGTACCAGCCTCCAGGACTTCTTCTGGCAGCTCATTCCATACACGCGCCACCCTCTGCGTGAAAAAGTTGCCCCTTCGTTCCCTTTGAAATCTTTCTCCTCTCACCCTAAACCTATGCCCTCTAGTTCTGGTCTTCCCCACCCAAGGGAACAGACCTTATCTATCAATGCCCCTCATGATTTTGTAAACCTCAAAAGGTCACCCCTCAGCCTCTGATGCTCCAGGGAAACAGCCCCAGCCCATTCAGCCTCTCTCTATAGTTCAAATTCTCCAACCCTGGCAACACCCTTGTAAACTTTTTCTGAACCCTTTCAAATTTTACAACATCCTTCCAATGAGAAGGAGACCAGAATTACACGCAATACTCCAAAAGTGACCTAACCAATGTCCTGTACAGCTGCAACATGACCTCCCAACCCCTATACTCAATGCTCTGACCAATAAAGGAAAGCGTACCAAATGTCTTTTTCACTATCCTATCTACCTGCGACTGTACTTTCAAGGAGCTATGAACCTGTATTCCAAGGTCTCTTTGTTCAGCAACGCTCCCCAGGACCTCGCTATTAACTGTTCTTTAAGGAGGCATTGGTTTAACTGTATTCACCGGAACATAAGAACTAGGAGCAGGAGTAGGCCCTTGGAGCCTGCCCCGCCATTCAATAAGATCATGGCTGATCTTTTCATGGACTCGGCTCCACTTACCTGCCCTCTCACCATAACTTTTAATTCCTTAGCTGTTCAAAAATCTATCTTTGCCTTAAAAGCATTCGACTGTTACACTGGGCAGGGAATTCCACAGATTCCCAACCCTTTGGGTGAGGAAGTTCCTCCTCAACTCAAGTCTGCTCCCCCTTATTTTGAGGCTATATGTAGAGTTTAGAAGGAAGAGATGGATCTGATTGAAACACAGGGCAAATTCATATTGCACAAGATGTTGGTGAGTCCTCTTCTGGATTTACTGTGTCCAGTTCTGGTCGCCATGTTATAGGAAGGATATTATTAAGTTGAAGAGGATTCAGAGGATGTTGCCAGAAATAGAGGGTTTGAGTTAAGGGAAGAGGCTGGATAGGCTGAGACTTTTTTCACTGGAGCTTAGGAGGTTGAGGGATGACCTTATAGAGGTTTATAAAGTTATGAGGGCATAGACAAGGTGAATAGCAGGTGTATTTTCCTTAGGGTGGGGGATTTCAAGACTAGGGGGCATATTTTTAAGAAAGATTAAAAAGGACATGAGGGGCATTTTTTTAAACAGAGTGGTTTATATGAGGAATGGACTTGCAGAAGAGTTGATGGATGCAGTAACAGTTACAATGTTTAAAAGATATTTGGCTAAGTACATGTATAAGAAATCTTGGGGACAATTGCAGGCAGGTTGGGATAGTTTTGTTTGGGAACATGGTCGGCATGGATGACTCTACGACTGTATGGATGGACAGGCGAGATGCAGGGAGGATATTTCTCCTCCTGGGGATTCCAGAATGGGGCTTAGTTGCGGGCTATGGGTAGACCATTCAGGATTGAGATGAGGAAAAATGCCTTCATTCAAAGAACCTTTGGAATTCTCTGTCACAGAATGTTGTGGAGATCATCACTGAAGATCTTTAGATTTCAAACTCAGAAGTCACATGACACCAGGAACAGGCCATTCGGCCCTTTAAGCTTACTCCATCATTTATTATGATTATGGCTGATCCTGTATCTCAATGGCATTTTCTCCCTCGCTCCCCATAACTCTCAATGGCTTTGGAATCTAAAAGGTAGCCATGGTGTGGAGGTGATGGTGTTGGACTGGGGAGAGCAAAGTCAGAAGTCACATATCACCAGCTTATAGTCCAACAGCTTGTGATTTCAAGTAAACCTGTTGAACTATTCCAAAGCCATTGAGAGGTGTGGGAACAAAGGGGGAAAATGCCATTGAGATACAGGATCGGCCATGATCCATTAAATGATGGAGAAGGCTTAAAGGGCCTACTCCCCCTAGTTTCTCTGTTTATGACTTCCTGCCTGCACTTTCCAACTTTGTATGTCCATGTGCTACTTCCTGTGCAGCCATGCGCCCATTGCTCAGCCAATGTTTGCTCATCTGCGGTTTTCCAGAAGTAAAAAAAATGCAGTACCTGTGTTGCATTATTCCTGATGAAGGGCTTTTGCCCGAAATGTTGCTCCTCGGATGCTGCCTGGCCTGCTGTGCTTTTCCAGCACTACACTCTACACTGTATTGTATGTATGTCCAGTCAGTCGTATACACCTTCTGTGATGTTCCCCAGGAAAGCACCCTCCCTGCTCACCCATAAACGGTGGAACGCGGCCCTTTCATTGATCTTAGGAATTGCCTATCGATGGTCCTTAGGCCAATGGAATTCTGTACAACAGAAGTGAAGGGAATGTGGAGTAGGTTTGATCTATGGGAATTCTTGGCGGTCAGTAAAAGCAATTGGGATGGGTTTGAGCTGTTAGAATTCTGTAAAAGCAAACAGAATTTATCTTTTCTCATTGGTGCGTAGGATGGGGATGCTTCTGGCAAAACCAACAGTTAGTACACAGCCCTGGCTGTCCTTAAGAAGTCTGGATTTGGAGATGCTGGTGTTGGGCTGGGGTGTACAAAGTTAAAAATCACACAACACCAGGTTATAGTACAACAGCGCTCTGAAAGCTAGTGCTTCCAATTAAACCTGTTGGCCTATAACCTGGTGTTGTGTGATTATTAACTTTGTACGTCCTTGAGAAGGTGATAGTGAACTGCCTTCTTGAACCGCTACAGTCTGTTCAGTGAGGTCACAGTCTCACAGGGAGGGAGTTCCAGGATTTTAACATCAGCTTTGGGTTTGAGCCACTGGAATTTCACACTGTTGAACTGGATAAAGATAGCTGTTGTTGTTAGCTTATGATACAAGGACTATGGGTTACAACGTCATGGGAGCTTAGACACCATGTGTTTTTATGTTCCACATTAACACTTTCTTCTGTTCTTGCTCAGATGTGGCAGGAGGCCTGGTCTTAAGGACAGTTGCGATTAGTCCGACTGCTATTCGTGTGACGTGGAACCTCCAACACGATGCCAGCAGCTACAGGATTGAGTGGAGGAAGGCTGCAGGTAAAAACCTTTCGGACTGAGGTCCTGGTGATAATAGAGAAGAAAGGTTTCTGTATAGAGGAGGGGAGAGTTATACATCACAACATCCAGGCAGACAGGAGGTGACAGTGGCTTAGCGATAATGTCCTGGGCTTATAACCACAGATGAATGCTCTGGAGTGAGGGTTCAAAGCCATTAATGTGTTGCTGGAAAAGCGCAGCAGGTCAGGCAGCATCCAAGGGCTGATGCCTGAAATGTTGATTCTCCTGTTCCTTGGATGCTGCCTGACCTGCTGCGCTTTTCCAGCAACACATTTTCGGCTCTGATCTCCAGCATCTGCAGTCCTCACTTTCTCCTCCGGTAAGGGTTCAAAGCCTGCCATGGGCGATGGTGAAATTGAAACTCAGTCCAAGAAATGATTTGGAATTGTACGAATATTAGGGGAAAATCCATCTGGTTCACTAACATACTTCAGGGAAGGAAACTACTCTCCTTACCTGGTCTGACCTACATGTGACTCCAGATCCATAGCAATATGATTGATGCTTAACTACTCTCTGGGTAATGAATGCTGGCTGAGCCAGTAATGCCACAAAACATGAGCAAATAAAGAAAACTGTCTATATTTAATGGTACAACCTGATTAATTTACGTTCTTCATTCTCATTTTTACTGGCAGCAGCCAGCCAAGCTGAATGGTGGGTAACTGACTAGTGTCTTTGCAGCAACAGGGGTAGATGATCGCTCAGTGGTTAGCACTGCTGCCTGACGGTGCCAGGGTCCAAGGTTCCATTCTAGCCTCGGGCGACTGTCTGTGTGGAGTTTGCACACTCTCCCTGTGTCTGTGTAGGTTTCCTCCCACAATTCAAAGATAATGTAGGTTTGGCTGTGGGAAATGGAGGGATGGGTTAGAGGGGTGGTGTGGGCTCGAATGGTCTGCTTCCACACTGTAGGGATTCTACTGGGGTAGTGACATCCATGACTGATTGCAATCATTGGTGATTGTGAGCAGTTCAGACACATTGGGTAGAGGGGTGTGCAGAGGGCGGCTGAGCTGTGAGAGAATGGTTTTGCTTCTTCTAGGCCACAGGCTGTGCAATAAAGACACTTCCCCAATCGACTCAGCCCCTCAATCCTCCCTTCACCCCTCTGGGCTTTGTATGGTCCAGGTGGAGTTTTGGAACTTCTTTAGAACATTCTATTGACCAACTTTCTTCTGAGTGGGTGTCACTGAACCGAGTGACAATTCGTCTCTAAGCCTGTTGGAACTCAAGACAACATTCCTTATGGATAGAGTTCATCAACACCTCAGTCACATAGCTCACTCTGTCCTCACAGTACAGCCTTGTAGGTATTTCCTAATCTCCCTGCCCAGCAATGTTATTACACACCTCTGGAGCAGGTGAGACTTGAACCTAGGCCTCCTGGTTCAGGGACATTACCACTGCACCACAAGAGCTCTAATTTGTAGCACTGCTTTCTCATTAGAGAGACAGAACTGGTGGTGGTTTATCCTGAGGGTCTGCATGCCTCAGGCGAGGGGAGAGGATGAGAAGGAGGGTCTTTTCCGGTAACCTCAGCCAGTGCTGACCAACCTCGGTACCACTTTTCACTTCCTCTGTCACTGAGTTAATGAATTAAACCCAGCCAGCAACTTAACTCTTGCTACACTAACACTGAGGGTTTAAATTTAATGTGTGGGGACTTATTAGCTCAGTCGCCTGGCTGGCTCGTTTGCAAGACGCCAACAGATTGGGAGAAAGTGAGGACTGTAGGTGCTGGAGAGTCAGAATCGAAAAGTGAGGTGCTGGAAAAGCAGGTCAGGCAGCATCTGAGGAGCAGGAGCATCGACGTTTTGGGTATAAACCCTTCATCAGGCATCCCTCATGAAGGGCTTATGTCAGAAACGTCAACTCTCCTGCTGCTTAGACAGAGCCCGACTGGCCGTGCTTTTCCAGCACCACACTTTTCGGCAACAACAGATTGGGTTCAATTCCTCCACTGGATCAGGTTACCATGAAGGTCCTGCCTTCTCAATTGTGCCCCTTGCCAGAGCTGTGGTGACTCTCAGGTTAAACTCACCAGTTCTCACTCTAATGGGATAGTGGTAACTTCAGCTTTTGAGTTGGTCGAATGAATAAGAGTTGTCTGACTCCAATGTTAAGGGCAGTGCCAACAAAAGATTGCGGGTTTGAGTCCTGCTGAGATTATCAACACATTTAACACATGACTCTCACCAGTGTGTAAGTGTTTGCAAACGAGGTAAATGCTACCATGCAGATAGTCATGTTCACACACTGGCCTGTCCTATGGCCGGTGTTCTGCTATTTGGAATCCTGGCTCAACACTGACTGAGCAAATGTTTTATCACACCAACACCTCTTGTTCCAATCTGTGCAAACATTTCCAAGGGGCGGCACAGTGGTTCATTGGTTAGCACTGCTGTGTCAGGGACCCAGGTTCGATTCCAGCCTCGGGCAACTGTCTGTGGAGTTTGTACATTCTCCCCTTGTCTGCGTGGGTTTCCTCTGGGTGCTCCGGTTTCTACCCACAATGCAAATATGTGCAGGTTAGGTGAATTGGCCAAGCTAAATTGTCCATAGTGTTCAGGGATGTTTAGGTTAGCTGCATTAGTCAGGGGTAAATGTAGAGCAATAGGGTTTGGGTGGGTTACTTTTCGGATGTTCGGTGTGGACTTGTTGGGCCAAATGGCCTGTTCCCACACTGTAGGAATTCTTTGATTCTATGATAAGTGATAATATGAACTATGACTTTGGTATCTGAAATGTTGGATGTAACTCCCTTTCAGAAACCGTAGATCAAAAACTGACAAAAGTTATTTTTGCTTTCCACAGAGGAACAGATGCAATCTCGCAAAGCTGTGCTGTCTGCCACCACCAACAACTATGACATTATCAACCTCTCTCCTGGTACTGAATATGCCATCACACTCTACACGCTGTATAATGGCAGGGAAGTAGCAACACCAGCCACCATGTCAAAGACAGGTACATCCAAAAGGAGCTGCTTAGAAACACTTTGATCGGGTAGCAAATGGACTCTGGTAGAATGATTGCCATCGAGTTTGCACCTGTTACTGGTGATTGACAGTTAACTGCTGGGTACTGTGTAAATTTGCTTACATGCTGATTTTCCCCATACACCTGTATTTATGACTAATTGTCCTAATGAACGCAAAACAAAAACCTTTGACAAAATATGCCTTTTTCAGCAATACTCCAATTGAAAACAATAAATTGAAGAAAACTCCGGAATTGTAAGCTAGTCTCAGTAAAACAAAAACAGGAATTGCTGGAAAAGCTCAGCAGCTCTGACAGCAGCTGTGGAGAGGAATGAGAGTTAACATTTGGGCTTGGGTGACCCTTCCTCAGTAAATGTCATAGAGGTTTACATCCTTTGGCCCAACTTGTCTATGCCACTCGCTTTTCACAGCTAATCTAGTCTCATTTGCCTACGTTTGGTCCATATCCCTCCATGTGACCATGAAACTAGCATCACCCTCAAAAGGCAATTAGGAATGGACATTAAATGCTGGCCTTAAAGTGATACTCACATTTCAGAACAGAAGAGTAATGGAGAGCAGTTACCTGTAGTGCTCTGTCTTCACAAAGCAGGAGTGAACGCACCTTGAAAACCATTGCCTCATACTTCTGGAGTCACTCATGATTTTGCATACATGAGTTAGACTGAAGAGCAGGGCCCAGGGCAGGGAGCTTATATCAGAGCCCAATAACTGAAGCCCAGGGATTTCGGGTGGGGCGGGGGTCCACTGTGTTTGGGTCAGGGCTTGGACCCCATGGGTGTGGTGCTAAACCAGAGCCTCCATTTCTGTCTCTTCCCATATTGAAGATTCCTCGTAATCCCTGGAAAAAGGAGTTCTCCCCTCTTACAGCGACAGGTACTTTGGCCTCCCCCTTCCTTCCTTTGAGAAGCTGCCCTCTCTCTTAACAACACACAACAGCAACATCTAACATGAGGGACAGGGGTGGGGAGAGGGGGGAGAAATGGATCGTCCTGAACCTATTAGCCCTGAGAAATCAGGCAGAAGCAGAGCCCTGGCTTAACACTAATGTGTCTGTTGTTCTGTCACTGGGTGGACCCTCTCCAGTTGTGAGGTTGCACGACAAAAAGACGCAGATTCGATGGGCCGAAGAGCCTCTTCTGTGCTGAATGAATCTCTGCCTCTATGATAGAAGAAGCTGGTGAGGGGGCCAGACTGGGGAAAACAGAATGGAGCCACATGTGTAAGGCAGGTGGATTGGTTTAGTGCAGGAGGCTTCCTTCCGCCTAGTGGCTTCAGCTCCCAAAAAAAAGGCTGGGGGTGGGGGAGTGGGCAAGGACTGCGTGGGCAGTTTTCCCTTTCGAAATCAGGGGGCCTGACCTTTAATGGCCCCTTGGAAATTCTAGTTCAGACCTGTCCCTCTGCGGGACCCTCCATGTTGATGCAAGTCTCGAGATGGGACAGCCAGCTTTTCAGAAGGTCAGTGTGGGCTTAGTGGACTGAATAGCCTGCTTCCACACTGTAGGGATTTAATGATTCTATATATAAAAAGACACATTTGGATCAGTGTTCAGTCTTCACATGGAATACATGGGTAGGTGGTATTATCACTGGGCTAGTAATCCAGGCTTATGATTTGGGACATGGGTTTGAATCCATTCACAGTAGATAGTGGAAACTGAATTCAATAGAAAACTAACCTAATAGTGACCATGTTGATTGCTGCAAAACTCCATATGGTTCACTAATGCTTTCTAGGGAAGGAAATCTGCTGTCCTTACTTGGTCTGACCTTCATATGACTCCAGACTCTTAACTGGTCTCTGGACCATTAGGGATGGGCCATAAATTCTGGTCTACAAATGGCACCTGTGCCCCATGAATGAATTTGAATAAGTATACCACATGGATATTATTAAGTTGGAGAGGGTTCAGAAACTATATTGTTGGGAATGGAGGGTCCTGCTTAGAGGCTGGAGAGACTGGGAGATTTTTCACTGGAGCTTAGGAAGGTGAGGGGAGACCTTACAGAGGTTAATAAAATCATGAGGGGCATAGAAAAGGTGAATACGCTCCCTCACCACCAGACGCCTGGAGGAAGAACGCCTCATCTTCTGCCTCGGAACACTTCAACCCCAGGGCATCAATGTGGACTTCAACAGTTTCCTCATTTCCCCTTCCCCCACCTCACCCTAGTTCCAAACTTCCAGCTCAGCACTGTCCCCATGACCTGTCTGGACCTGTCCAACCTGCCTATCTCCTTTTCCACCTATTCACTCCACCCTCTCCTCCTTGACCTATCACCTTCATCCCCTCCCCCACTCACCTATTGTACTCTATGCTACTTTCTCCCACCCCCACCCTCCTCTAGCTTATCTCTCCACGCTTCAGGCTCACTGCCTTTATTCCTGATGAAGGGCTTTTGCCCGAAATGTCGATTTCGCTCTTCCTTGGATGCTGCCTGAACTGCTGTGCTCTTCCAGCACCAGTAATCTAGAAAAGGTGAATGGCAGGTGTCTTTTTCCAAGAGTGGAAGATTTCAAGACTAGGGAGCATAACTGAAGGTGAAAGGGGAAAGATTTAAAACAGACATTAGGGGCAATTTTTATTTTAAACACAGTGTGTGTGGAATGAACTTCCAGAGGAAGTGGTGAATGCAGGTACGGTTAAAGCATATAAAAGATATTTGGATAAATCCATAATAGGAAAGGTTTGGAGGGACATGGGCCAAGCACAGGCAGGTGGGACTAGTTTAGTTTGAGATTATGATTGGCATGGACTGGTTGAACCAAAGGGACTCTGTAACATTGAGATGATTACACAGTGACCAGGTGCTTGTTAGGAGAGGGAGCGATGGTAACTACTGCTTTCGTCTTATCATTTTTCTTTCTATTTTATGATTAGTGGAAAAGGAAATCCCGTTGAGCACCGTCGCAAATCTGAGAGCAGTGGATACAACAGGAGGCCGGATTCGGATCAGCTGGACTGCAGTACCAGGAGCAACAGCTTATAAAATTGTCTGGAGAGATCAAACAGGTATGTTTCGAGGGTATGGTACATAAAACTACAACTGCACCACAGCCAACATAATATTGCATCAACAAAATAACCTTGTCTGAGTTGCCCCTCACTGAATCCCCCACTAGCAACATCTGGGGCAGGCTTACCATTGACCAGAAACTGAACTAAACCAGCCGTGTAAATGCTGTGGCTACAAGAGCAGGTTAGAAATCCTGCAGTAAGTAACTTGTCTCCTGAGATAACTGCACCAAGACCAGTATCCCATCACCAAGTCACCCTTTGTTCGCTTGTACACTCTACACTGACTGTGGTCAGCCAGCTCAGAGTCAGTCCTCAGCTGAGGAGATTCTCATCTCCGGGTTTTTTAAAAATGTTTTTTGTTTCCCTCCCACACTACAGCAGTAGTGCTCATATTCATCAGCACTCATGTTTGGGTGTGTGCAGGTGCAACATATAGGGAAAAGCACCAACTAAAAATAACTTTATTAACATTCCAGAAAAGACACCCATGTGCCCAATCCCCTGGTTATATTTGTCAGCTAGGGCGTTCCTGATTGGCCCAGGTTAACAACCCCTGTCAAGGATCTCATAATTAACAAGATCCATCTGGTTCCAATCACTACACCTCCTGACTCCCCAAAGCCTGTCCACCATCTCCAAGGCGGAAGTCAGGAGTGTGATGGAATACTCCCCACTTGCCTGGATGAGTGCAGCTCCAACAACACTCAAGCAGCTCAACACCATCCAGGATAAAGCAGCCCACTTGATTTGCATCGCATCCAATACCTCCAACATTTACTGCCTTCACCATTATCACACAGTATTAGCAATGTGTACCATCTACAAAATACGCATTGCAGTTAACTCACCAAGGCTCCTTTGACCTTTATTAGCTAGAAGGACAAGGGTAGCAGATAGAAGAGAACCAGCAATTCGTACAGATTTAACACAAGTCCCTTGCCTGTGTGCTGCAGCCCTCTAAAGCCCAGGATCCACAATGTTTTGTTCGTCACTTCCTCAACCTGTCCTCCCACCAGCAAAGATTTTGGGGAGTATGTACAAATGGCACATGTTCTTCCAAGTGTCTCTGATCCTGCACCCTTCTCTGAATCATACCTGTTTTTTTTAATGAAAGCAAAATATGCTGGAAGTCTGTAACAAACACAAAGTGCTGTAGAACCTCAGCAGCTTTGGCAGCAGCTGTGAAGAGAGAAGCAAAGTCAGCATTTCCAGGCTTCTATAGAGCTGAACTTCTTTTGTTCTTATTTATCCAGTCAACATGTATCACTTTACACATCTCTGCCTTAACCTTCGTCTGTCACATCCTGCACCTTCCGAAGGTACACACTGTCCATCTCATAGTTGATGGTCTCTCCAGGTTTTGTGTGCCCTGATCATTTTGAAATTGTGCCCAAATATAACCTTGTCTTTACATATAACCTGGTCTTTACATTTAACCTGGTCTTTTCCTGCTCAGGATATGAGGTAACCAGAATTGTGTCACATGACACAACAATATTTGACATTGACCGAGTGCAACAAGGGGGAACCTATTACATTAACGTGTCACCACTTTCTGGAGGCAGAGAAGGAAATCCTGTCAGCGTTGTGGTTCAAGCAGGTAAGCGATGTATTGAAACTGTGTTAACGCTGAGCTTGCTCTTCTTAAGCGTGCTTGGGCAAATAACATTCAGGCCAGGCAATTATCATTTCCAACAAGAGGGAATCTAACCATCACACCTTTACATTCAATGGCATTACCATCACTGGATCCCCCAGTATCAACACCCCAGGGTTACCATTGACCAGAAATAGAATAGCCCTATTGGCCACAAACGCTGGTCAGAGGTTAGGAATCCTACGGCAAGTAACTCACCACCTGTCTCCCCAAATCTGTCCACCATCTACAAGACACAATTCAGGAGTGTGATGGAATGCTCCCCAATTGCCTGGATGGGTGCAGCTCCAACAACACTCAAGAAGCTTGATTGTCAAACCATCTAGCACATTCAACATTCACTCCATCCATCAGGTTAGCAACAGTTTGGTACCAAACTGCAGCAACTCACCAAAGATCTTTAGACAGCGCCTTCCAAACCCTTGGCCAATTCCATCTAGTAGGACAAGGGCAGCAGGTACTTAGGAACACCACCGCTTGCAGGTTCCTCTCTAAGTCACCCACCATCCTGACTTGAAAATATGTCACCATTCCTTCCTTTGTTGTTCAATCAAAATCCTGGAATTCCTTCCTGAATAGCATTGTGGGGTACAAATGGACTGCAGTGATTCAAGAAGGCAGCTCACCACCACCTTCTGAAGGAGAATTAGGGACGAATACTGGCCAGCCAGCAATGCCTACATCCTGTGAATGAATAAGGGAAAAAAATCATCCAAGTTGATCTCTTTTTATTTCCATTGCTTCTTGTAGTTGGGGAATCAGGATTATAATGTAGTCTTTTTATCTTGAGTAAGGCCAGGTTGCTCTGTCAGAGAAGGAGGGTTTGGCCTTGAGCCCTTGCGTGATTCCCTCAGCTGTTTGTCTTACAGCCATTAATAAGATGACGACTACATCTGAGGATGTCTGAACTAAACAGGAAATTGCAGAAATGGAGCAGCATTTGCCAAAACGATTGAAGTGCATCTTCCTTATTTCACAATGAAATCCTATAGACGCTGAACATTAGTAGCAGCAGTGTGTACTATCTACAAGATGCACTGCAGAAATTCACCAAAGATCCTCAGACAGCACCCATGGCCACTTCCATCGAGAAGGACAAGGGTAGAGTTAGGTCACATGGGATTCAGGGTGAGCTTGCCAATTGGATGCATAATTGGCTTAATGGTAGGAGGGTTGCTTTTTGAACTGGAGACCTATCACTAGCAGTATTCCACAGGGATCAGTGCTGGTGTAGTTTCCCATTTAAATAAATGGATGAGAATGTAGTAAGCTTGCAGGTGATACCAAAATTGGTGGTATAGTAGACAGTGAAGAAGATTTTCCAAGATTACAAAGAGATCGTGATCAAATGGGTATCAATGGGCTGAAGAATGGCAGATGGAGTTCCATCTGGATAAATGCAAGAAATTGCATTTTGGTACAACAAACTAGGGTGGGGCTTACACAATTAATGGTAGGGACCTGGGTAGTGTTGAAGAACAGTGGGACGTAGGGGGTTCAGGTACATAATTCTTTGAAGTTTGCGTCCCATATAGAGAGGGTAGTTAAGAAGGCGTTTAGTACGCTTGCCTTCATTGCTCAGTCATTTGAGTGTTGAAGTTGGAAAGTCATGTTGAGGCTGTACAGGACATTGGTGAAGCCGCTTCTGAAATACTTTGGAGTACTGGGTCGCCACATTATAGAAAGGATATTATTAAGCTGGAAAGGGTTCAGAACAGATTTCCCAGGATATTGTTGGGTATTGAATTTTAAAGAAAGGCCGGATCGGCTGGGACTTTTCTCACTGAATCATGGGAGGTTGAGAGAAGTTTATAAAACATGAGAGGTATCGATAGAGTTAATGGTAGTTGTCGTTGCCTAAGATGAGGGATTTCAAGATTAGGGGCACATTTTTAAGGTGAGAGGAGAGAGATTTTAAAAAGACATGTGAGGCAAATTGTTTTACAGATTGTGGTTCGTGTGTGGACTGAACTTCCTGAGGAACTGCTGAATGTGTGCACAATTACAATGTTTAAAAGACATTTGGATAGGTACGTGAATAGGAAAGGTTGGAGGGATATGGGCCAGGAGCAGGCAGGTGGGACTAGTTTAGTTGGGGATTATGTTTGGCATGGACTGGTTAGACCAAAGGGTCTGTTTCCGTGCTGTATGACTGTATGGCAGCAGATACATGGGAACACCACCACTTTCAAATTTCCCTCCAAACCACACACCATCCTGACTTGGAAATATATCACCATTCCTTGACTGTCACTGGGTCAAAATCCTGGAATTCCCTCCCTAAGGGCATTGTGGGTCAATCTAGAGCACGAGGACTGCAGTGGTTCAAGAAGGCAACTTACCCCTACCTTCTCAAGGGCCAACTTGGGATGGGCAAAAGTAATGCCCACAAATGAATTTTAAAAATGCCATTAGGGTCTGCCAGCACCCCATCCGCAATTAGAAACATCCTGTTACTTTCTGACTGGCAGTTGTGGTGTCTACAGGGAGATAGTCCATGTCTCTTTGTATCTCCCCTTAAGGGACATGGTTTCACTCTGACCAGTGTTACTGCCCGTCCTCAAACATGTCAGCTTCCCTTTGTCTGTGTGTTCAGCTGTGAAATAACCCACTGTGAGGTGATGGGCAGGTTTAATGTTTTTTGAATCCCTGCACAGTGCCCAGAGTACTGGGAGTAAACAGCCATCGCTCTGAGGGGATTCCCCCGTAGGAGTGTGAGCTCCGACTTATTTGCTCCGTCTTCCCCAGTGAGCAGAATGTTGTCAAGGTGGTTGGAAAGCGAGACCAATTTGAGCAGGTGTTCAGGCAGTCTTTGGATTTGCCTGGGCCTCTCCCACAGGCACTAATCGAAAAATCAAAGAATTGTAAATCACTCTGGGGTAAGGCGCTGCTCTGGGTCAGCAATTTGGAAGTTATAAAGCTGACCTCATTCTCTTTATGTCCACCTGCAGTATCATTCCAACACTAAGAGCCCCAGCCCCCTCGCATAAACCAAGTTCACAACATGCTGTGCCTGAACTTAGAGTATCATGTTCTTAGGCTTTAACTAATGGTCCTTAAAGGAGACCTCAGGAGGTAGTTGAATGTATATCTGTTGTGTATTGTTCTGCTGGAGCCCAGGTGGCTCATTTGCTAATATTCCAGCTTATCCATTGGATGGTCTTGGGCTCAAGTCCCACTTCAGGGGTGATGGCTATGGAAAATGATAGCGGCTGATTGTGGTGTTTCTCCACCGTCTACATTATGGTTATCACAGGTAGTCAGGCTTTCCTTGAGTCAGGTACCTACAATTTAAAGGCAAAACACTGGGGAGGCTAGAAATCGGAAACAGGCACAGAAATTGCTGGAGGAACTCTGGCAGCATCTGTGGAGAAACAGCGTTAATGTTCTGAGTCAGGATTGTCTGTCAACCTCTAAAGTTGCACAGTTCTAATCATTTACAGAGCTGCAATATAGTTTGGGTACAGGGCTTAGTATATGTTACAAACAATTAGACCTGACTCCATGACACAGAGAGAGAGTGACTGAAGGCAAGGAGCAAGAACTGTCAGATTGGAATGTCTGTTGTTGTGATACCATGTCATTGTCTGACTGGCCTGTTTGATCTAGAATCTGTGCCACAATATAAGGGCTATTCCAGGGCTTTAGTCAGGCTATTAATCAGCCCCGTGGAATCCTTTTAACACTTCACACCATCCTTCCTTTTGTTCCCTCATGGGACCTGGGGCCTGGCCAGCAATTATTGACCCTCCCTACCTACCCTTCAAAAGGTGGTAATGAGAGGGAGATCCTGCTGATGTACTTTCTGCAGAGGCAGAACGAGGTCACACTAACGCTGACGAGTCCCTGCACTAGCTCCTGCACACCCTCCACCTCACCGCCCCCCTGCCCCACATTAGCCTACACAAGTTCAAAGGTTGGCGAACAAGTTGTTCTGTTTCGGATTTCCAGCATCCACAGTATTTTGCCTGTGTTGAACTTGTGCTATGTTGTCTGATTGACACTGACAAATCACTGGATGCATTACAGTGAGGCTCACAACGCGTCGCTCCCGCGTACGTCTGTGTGGCATTAACACACCAGAGATTTAGGTCCTTCCATGTGTGCAGTCAGATTTAATGTCTCCCCACGCACTGTGGAGTCAATCTGTTGCACTAACACTGCTGCCCCACCAGAAGTTCTTACTGATGAATGATTCAGATCATCAAATGCTCTTTCACTACAGATACACAACACCGCATTAAATCAACAAATTATGGACCAGTGACATGAAACATGCTGTTTGAAACATGCTGTTTGCAATCCTCAATCTGAATCTGAAACAGTAGCCTTTCAGCTGTAGATTGTGAAACATTTAAGTGCACTAGATCAATCATTTTTCACAGCGCTGAACCTTACTGGAGTCCTGCATACACAGACACACACACTGAAGGTCTGTGATTAAATAGACTGTGGTTTAGATATTGCAAAATGATTATTACTTATTGCATTGATAAATGCAACATGGAAACATTTCGATGTGAAGTTTGTATTTAACATGACACGAGTGAGGTGATATTAATTATATACTTAACAGAAATTCTCAATGTCTTTTTAAAGAAGGAATTGTTCATTGCTCAGGATGAATATAACAGGAAATCCATAATAATTATTGGGACTCTGTTCACCATGACATTATGGAGTTGACAGAGAAAAGAGGAGCGACGGTGCCTATTGCAAACTTGGAACTTATTGGAGCTCGTCCCATTCCTTAACATTGCTAAAAGGATTTTCTGATAAAGGACTTATGCCCGAAACGTTGGTTCTCCTGCTTCTCGGATGCTGCCTGACCTGCTGTGCTTTTTCAGCACCACACTCTCGACTCTGAAACACAACAAAACCAATTTTGGAAAGGGAACAGTGATTTATACGGCATGAGAAGAGGGTGCTGATTGCTTGGACGATAGTTGGCATGGAGTTTCTGCAGGAACTGATAACTGTCAGTCTTTGGTAGCTGATTAACCTTACACCAGGGAGGTGGACTCCGATTGGCCTGTGTGTTGCCATGGGCAATGAGGCTGCGATTGGTAACCTCCATAACCCTTTTCTCAAGGATACTTCTTGCCCACATAGAACAGAACCCTGTGTGTAAATATAGGTGGCTTCAAGCATGCAGACAGATGAAATGTCAGTATTCATGAATACCTATCAGAAAGATGTTGTGAAACTTGAAAGGGTTCAGAAAAGATTTACAAGGATTTTGCCAGGCTTGGAGGATTTGAGCTATAGGGAGAGGCTGAACAGGCTGGGGCTGTTTGCCCTGGAGCGTCGGAGGCTGAGGATTGTAAAATCATGAGGGGCATGTAAAGGATAAATAGACAAAGTCTTTTCCCTGGGGTGAGGGAGTCCGGAACTAGAGGGCATATCTTTCAGGTGAGAGGAGAAAGATATAAAAGAGACCTAAGAGGCAACCTATTCATGCAGAGTGTGGTATGTGTATGGAACAAGCTGCCAGAGGAAGTGGTGGAGGCTGGTACAATTGCAACATTTAAAAGGCATCTGGATGGGTATATGAATAGGAAGGGTTTGGAGGGATATGGGCCGGGTGCCGGCAAGTGGGACTAGATTGGGATGTTTAGTAAGCATGGACAAGTTGGACTGAAGGGTCTATTTCTGTACATCTCTATGACTCTGATCTCAAGCATAGACATGACATGTTCCCTTTTCAGAATTCTGTCTTTATTGTTTTCTTTTATTAGAAGAAGTCTTACACACAACTGAACACTTTTTCCCCATCACAAATCACCTACTGTACTTTGTTTTATCTATTTCGCTCCACACCAGTAAATTACCCAACTGATTAATTGACATGCAATAATACAGACCATCAAAGGGAAGGGAGAGCGGGAAGGGGCTAAATCAAAACTGAGTTGGAAGGGGAGAATGTTTTGTCCGTTGGGCACCGATTAAACCAAGCTAACTAAATGCCAAATGACCAGTCTCTTAAAAGGCAACGAGAACAAAAATAAACTTTGCAAATCAGAAAGATGTTGTGAAACTTGAAAGGGTTCAGAAAAAAGATTTACAAGTAAAAGCTTTGAGGCTGTTATGCACTTCAGAACCAATCAGCTGTGAAAGCCCTGCACATTCGGTAATTACCTATAATATACAAAGGACCATGGCCACTTGAGGGAGACAGATGTTTGTACAGCTTGGACGGCCACATGCTTTGTCAAAAATGGAACAAGGTAAGGAGGGAGGACTCTGTCAACTATGACAGCCAATATAGGGGATTGAATGCATACTGTTGACATCATTCTGCAGCATGCTGTAGCCAACTGAGCTACCCAAACCCAGCAGTCTGTCTTTATTTTTTTTCTCAGAGTGAACAAAACCTCTGACACTCCAGTTTTTTTCATCTTTTTTTTCCCCCACACTACCGCCTAACTGCGGTAGTACTTATTTTTCCCCCAGCACCCATGTTGTGTGTGTGCGCAGGTGTGGGACATGGTGAGAGACACAAGGTGCACGAATCTTTATTCAATTTCCACCACCAGGAAGAAAGGAAACACCCGAGTGGCCAGTGACAAGCAGAGCCCTTCACATCAAAGGGCAATGCGGTGTGATCAAACAGTGAAGGGAAGGGCAGGGATTAAATCAAAATAGACAGTCTGTCTTTATATGTGTTTCCTCATTTCCCTCCCCCCCCCACCCTGTCTCAGTCCCAACCCTCAAACTCAGCATTACCTTCCTAACCTGCAATCTTCTTCCTGACCTCTCCGTCGCCAACCCCACTCTGGCCTATCACCCTCACCTTATCACCCTCACCTTAACCTCCTTTCACCTATCGCATTCCCAATGCCCCTCCCCCAAGTCCCTCCTCCCTACCTTTTATCTTAGCCTGCTTAGCCCACCCTCCTCATTCCTGAAGAAGGGCTCATGCCCGAAACGTCGATTCTCCTGCTCCTTGGATGCTGCCTGACCTGCTGCGCTTTTCCAGCAACACATTTTCAGCTCTGATCTCCAGCATCTGCAGTCCTCACTTTCTCCTGTCTTTATATGTGCTCAGGGTACTCAGTCTATCAATGCTTTTCAGCTGTGTATTGTTAACCTTAATAATACAGTTAAGGTAACTTTAAAATTCAAATCACAATATCTGACTGTATAACAGAACTTCTCCTGAATATTTATTTTGCATAAGTAGTAACACACACATTCGATGAATGACTAAAAGGACTCAGAGTCCATCATCTTGGTACCATTTGGCTGAATAGTACACTTGCTCAGTGAGTGAATCTTTCAAATATCTTTGCTTTTCTCTCCAACCTGCACAACCTAAGCTACAGCCATTGAGCGTGTGACGGAGCTCCGTGCCCTTGAGACTCAGAGTAATCTTATTCGAATAACCTGGCGAGGGGTGCCCCAGGCAACAGCGTACAAGGTCACATGGAAGCGTGCTGACGGTAAGTTCCTCACCTTCAGACAGCTTTAAGGAGGTATTCCTGCCCCTGAGAGGCGTTACATGAATGTAGCCTTCATGCCAATATTTGGTGCCACCTTCAAGGTTTGACTTGTTAAATGTGGCTCAGGTTGGTGCTGGTGTTGAGTGCATGATGTTGGTGCTATTTGCAGATACGATGGTAAACAGTGGGCCATTTTACCCTCTTGGGAAGATGGCATGGAATGGTCTTTGAAGAAGAACAGGGTGTGGGGGAGGGTGCGGGGCTGGTGGGTAGATTCCTGTGGTGTGGAGACTAATTTTTCAATTGGTCAACCAACATCACTAAAGCAAACAACCTGACCATTCTGTCAGCTCCACCCGTGGGGTCTCGCTGTGTGCCTGTCAGCTGCCATCAATGACCACACTTTGTAACGCCATTTCACTTGGAGTGTCCTGAAGGCACTATATAAATGAAAGTCTTTCATTCAGGTTGGGAGATAATCTACCTGCCTGGGTACATTTTACTTTTGTTAATAATTATTTGCTGTCAATATTTTTAAGGCAAAGGTTGTTAGGTTCCTGACAGGCAAGGGGTTGAAAGGTTATGGTGGATAATCAGTAATATGGGCCAGTCTGATGAGCCATGATCTTGTTGAATGGCGTAGCAGAGTCGAAGGGCTGAGTGGTCTACTCTTGCTTTACATTTGTATGGTCACTGATTCGCTGACGTTTAACTGCCCTCTGAAGAGGCCTTAGCAAGCCACTTCCCAGGGCAATTAGGGTCAGCAACAAATGGATAACCTTCCCAGTGACACTCTCATCACATATTAAAGAATTCAACTCATCTGAATAAAGAGATTGCTCCCCACCTCAGTTCAAAATTGGCTGACCCATTTTGAGGGATTGATTACTTTGAAGAGATAATGCCTGTGATGTGTTTGGGGAGGTCCTGAGCTGCTACAAATTGCTGTGATACATGGACATTTTTATTCTAGAGCTGATGGCCTATTGGTATTGTCGTGCGATCATTTAATCCAGAGTCCCAGGTGATGTTCTGGGGACCTGGGTTCAAATCCCACGATGAAAGATAGCAGAGTTTAAATTCAATCTTTAAAAATCCAGAATTAAGAATTAATGGTGTCTGTGAAAAACACATCTGGTTCACTAATGTCCTTTAAGGAAGGAATCTGCCATCCATATCGGGTCTAGCCTCCATGTGACTCCAGACCCACAGCAATGTGGTTGACTCTTAAAAACCCTCTGGGGAGTTATAATAAATGCTGACCTAGCTGGTGATGCCAGCATCCTATGAATAAATAATTAGCATTTAATTAATGACGGGAGGGTGGTTCAGTGGTTAGCACTGCTGCCTCACAGTGCCATGGACCTGGGTTCATTTCCACCCTCATCTATGTGGATTAGATTAGATTCCCAATGGTGTGGAAACAGGCCATTTAGCCCAACAGGTCCACACCGACCCTCCGAAGAGTAACCCACCCAGACCCATTTCCCTCTGAATAATGTACCTATCACTATGGGCAATTTAGCATGGCCAATTCACCTGGCCTGTGGGAGGAAACCAGAGCACCTGGAGGAAGTCCACACAGACAGTCACCCAAAGCTGGCATTGAACCTGGGACCCCGATGCTGTGAGGCAACAGTGCTAACCACTGAGCCACCATGCTGCCCACATCTGGAAGAGTTGCTACGTCCTCCATGTGTCTGCGTGGGTTTCCTCCCACAGTCCAAAGATGTGCTTGTTAGGTGGATTGACCATGGGAAATTGCCTAATAGTGTCCAGGAATTTTTAAATCAGATAGATTGGCTATGGGAAATGGCCTGTTGTATCCAGGGATGCATAGGATAGGTGGATTAGCTATGGGGAATGTTGGGTCACTGGGGTAGGGGATTGGGCCAGTGTGGACTCAATGGGCCAAATGGCTTGTTTCCATACGGTAGGGACTTTGTGATTCAATAATGAATGATTAACATTTTGTTTATCCATTGCTGACATCAGGAACTGAGGAGAGCCAAGTGCTGAGTAGTTCCACAAATGTATTTGATGTGGAACGCTTGCAGCCGAATGCAGTGTACGTGATTGGAGTTTCGGCAATGGTGGGAAACAGACAGGGGCCTCTCGCCACCGTCACTGCGAGAACTGGTGAGTGTCTAACTACCTCCATGGGTGATACATCAGGGCCAGGCCTGAAGGGTTGAAGAGCTGCTTGGGGTGATGTATATTGGTCTCCAATCTCTGTGGAGATATTGTCATGGAAATTACAGACATTAAGCATAAACAACACACTGTTTGGTCCACTACTCCAGTGCTAGCTCTTTCAAAGAACAAAGCACTTTGTTTCAAGCTTCTGCTTTCTATATACTGCCATGTAAGCTCCTTGTCCACAATCCTTTTTGAAATCATTAATGGAATCATTTCCATTTTCTGATAGAGCCTGACAGTTTGCATCATATCTGTTAGGAAGGATTGGCATTTTTTCAAGGAGTATTGGAGATGTGACCACCCCTTCCCCCAAAATGCAGTTAAAACCCCTTCCTCATTAGTAACCCTGGCCCCAAAGCCCCCTCCTTCCAGCATCCTGGCATCGAGATTGGCTAAGGCCATTTTTTCAAAGAATTGAAAGTCCAGGGAATTCCGAAGACTGCTGAGAGAAGAAATTCTCTGTCTCACCTTGGAAATTCTCCCCATTGTCTCACTTGGGATTGTTTTGAAACTGTGCTCCTGAGTTCTAGATTTACGAGCAACAGTAGGTGGGGGTCTGGTCAGGTCAGGTTGGACGAATAATCCAGAGTTCCACACCATTGCTCTGAGTATGTGGGTTCAAGTCCCACTACAACAGATAGTTTCATGGTCACTATTGCTAAAATTAGACTATCATTGATTACCATTAAAAACTCATCTAGTTCACTAATGTCCTTTCGGGAAAGAAATCTTACCTGACCTACATGTGACTCCAGACCAACAGTAATAGCATCAACTGTTAATTGCTATCTGAAAGCTGTAGCAACCCACAAGGAGTAACTAAGGATGGGGAATGTGTGCTGGACTTGCCAGTATCAGTACATCCCCTGAACCAATAGTTTTTTAAAAATGTCAAGTTGTTTGGAATTATGATCATCTTTCATTCTGCTAAACCCCAGTGGGTATAGGCTCAGTGTACTTAATTATTCCTCATTCCAGTAGATCTTTTCAGAACTGTATCCAATGCAGGTATCTCTTCTCTTCAATTGTAGAGTAAAGGTTTATGTATAGTTTTACGCTAAGAATAGCTACTGAGCATGTGCAGAAGGAACTTTAGTGGGATCGCATGGAGCTGGGACTCAAATTTGTCAGGTTCCATCCACATCCTTTTTTACTATTCCCAGTACGTAGCTATGTTCAGTAAAGCCTGTTGATGTTCACATACCAAGGATCATTTAGTAGCACTTGCCACCTCTACCACCTAGAAGGGTGAGGGCAGCAGATACACTGGAACACCCACTCCTTGCAAGTTCCCCTTCCAGCAACTCACATCCTGAGTTGGAAATAAGGAACAAAGAACAATACAGCACAGGAATAGGCCCTTCGGCCTTCCAAGCTCGTGCCAATACATTACTGTTCCTTCACTGTCAGTGGATAAAAAATCCGAGAAGTCTGTTTCGAACAGCATTGCAGGAGTCCCTACGACACAGGCAAGAGGAAGTACGAGATAATTGGGGATGAGACACTATAGGACGCACATCTCATGAATGAATACAATAGAAACTGCTGTGAGTGTAGACCTGATCGTACAGAGTCATAGAGCTGTGCAGTACGGTAACAGACCCTTCCATCCAACTCGTCCAAGCCAACCAGATATCCTAAATAAATCTTAGTCCCATTTGCCAGCATGTGGCCCATATCACTCCAAACCCTTCCTATTCATATACCCATCCAGATACCTTTTAAATGTTATAACTGTATCAGCCTCCACCACTGTCTTTGGAAGTTCATTCCATACACTCACCACTCTCTGCATGAAAACGTTGTTCCTTAGGTCCCTTTTAATCTTTCCCCTCTCACCTTGAAGCTTTACCCTCTAGTTCTGGACTCCCCCACCCCAGGGAAGAGACTTTATCTATTTATCCTCTCCATGCCCCTCATGAGTTTATAAACCTCTGAAAGGTCACCCCTCAGCCTCCGATGCTCTAGGGATAACAGCCCCAGCCTATTCAACCTGTCCCTGTAGCTCAAACTCTCCAACCCTGGTTACATTCTTGTAAATCTTTTCTGAACCTTTCAGGTTTCACAACATCTTTCCGAAAGGAGGGAGACTACAATTACATGTCACATTCCAGTAGTGCAATGACATAAGTAAGAAGTAATCTATGTATGGTCTCACCAAATCCAGTACCACAACACCATGGGCTGTGTGGTGTTTGTTTCTGATTTTTTGAGAGCAAACTGCAAAGTTTCTTGCCATCCCATTTCCGTTGAAGCTGTTTGGTCACAAGGGATGGTGGTATGAAGGACCCATTGAGTTTGGTTGGAGTTCTGATTGTGGAAAGTCTTCAATCTCATCAAGAGCTAATACTACCCCCTTCCCATTCATTGAAGTCAGTGCCAGGGCTATGGGTATGGGTGTGTGAAATTAGCAGAGGATCATTTACCTTCAAGGTGAGGATTCAAGTCTGACCAGACCGATAGATGAATCTTCTCAGAACTACCAAGGGAATTCAGTTGGGTTTGGTTCAATAGAGTCCCTGTTGACCATGTGCATTAACATTAACCAGAGTGAGAAATTTGACAAAGGACTCTCTGAAGCAAGTTCTAAAGGCAATTGATACTTGAAGAGAGTAGACGAGCGATGGATAGAAAATTCGGGAAGAGTAGCTTGCTGGGCTGTATGGCCTTTGGCTCTTTTGAAATATCAGCTGTTTCTTTGTCTTAAAACAACCTTTTCTTTCCCAAGAATCGCTTGCGGGTCGTGTGACGAACCTTCACGTCATTGAAACGCAGAGCTCCCGGATTCGAGTCAGCTGGGTTGGATTTGCTACGGCAACGGCATACAGGGTCACATGGCGCCGTGCTGATGGTGGGTATCCTGTTGTTTTTGCTGTTGCGGGTTGGTCAATATCGTGAGGGTCCTGTGTGGACCATGTGAAGACCTTCAGCCCTGTAGTGGCTTGGCTCCGATTTGTTCGCTGAGTCACATCGGGTTTACAACATGGAAAGAGGCCATTCGGTCCAACTGGTCTGTGTACCATTTATGGTAGATACTAGGGCCTCATCCCAAACCTGTTTCATCTAATCCTATTGGTACATCCTTCTATAATAACAAAACACTACAAGTGCTGGGAGTCTGGAATAAAAGTGTTGGAAAATCTCCACAGGCCGGGCCACATCCATGGAGAGAGGAACAGCGTGACCATCGTAAATTGTATAATTTTGAAGTGTCATTTTTGTTTCAAAAACTCTATTTTTCACTTTTCGCAGATGCTGATGGTGAGTTTTTCCAGAGCGTGTGGTTTTTCTTTTAGCATAACCTTCTTTCACTTCCTCCCTCATGGAATTATCAGTCACCTCCCCTCAGTGCTACCTCAGAGAGATGATGGCCTCATGGTATTATGGCTGGCCTATTCATCCAGGGACCAGGTAATGTTCTGGGGACCTGGGTTTGGATCCCACCATGGAGATGGTGAAACTTGAGTTCAGTAAATGGTGACTGTGGGGGAGATTCCATCTGGTTCACTAATACCCTTCCCTGGTTTGACCTGTATGGGAGTCCTGACCCACAGCAATGTTGTGACTCCTAACTAACCTGCGGGCAACAAATACTGGTCTATCCAATGACCCTCTAATCCTGTGAATGAATTGATAAAACAAAAGTCCTGACTTCTGAGGAAGAGCCACTAGACCCAAAGGTTGACACTGCTTTCTCTCTACAGATTCAGCCAGACCTGCTGAGCTTCTCCAGCAATTTTGTTTTTGTTTCTGATTTCCAGTACCTGCAATTCTTTCAGTTTTTGTTTACAAATAACTCACCTTGACCACACTGTATGGGAACAAGCCCCACATTTGCACATTGTCTACATGAAGAGGAATTTCTCAAGGCCACGTTTGATTTATTAAAATGGCTAAATTATGCTCATAGTTTTGGTCTCCGAAAGAGGTGGAAACCTTTTTTTACACAAACTTCTTTTTATTCATTTGTGGGATATGGATGTCACAGGCTGACCAGCATTTACTACTCACCCCTACTTGCCCTTGAAGAGACTTTAAAGTAGTTGCTACAACTGAATGGCTTGCGAGGCCATTTTACAAGGCAATTGAGAGTCCACCACATTGCTGTGGGTCTGGAGTCACGTGAAGTCCAGACCAGGTAAGGATGGCAGACTTATTTCCCTCCTGAAGGTTATCAGTGAACCAGATGGGTTTTCCAACAACAATGGTTTCATGGTCATCATTAGATTCTTAATTCCAGATTTTTTTTTGTTGAATTCAAATATCCCCATCTGCCATGGTGGGATTCAAACCCAAGTCCCCAGAATGTTAACTGATTTTGTTAAACCCTTTTATTCCTAAAGACCTCTGTTTATAGTCTTCTTTTGAGAGAAAATTACTTCTGTCTGTCCTGCCTTTTCATACTGAGTACGTCCTCTGTTCTCATTTACATATCAATGATTTGAATGAGGGAATTGAATATTTGTCACCAAGTTTACATTGGGAAGGCAAGTGGTGTGGTTGAGACAAAGAATCTACAGAGGGTTATAGATAGGTTAAAGAGTCTACAGAGGGTTATAGATAGGTTAAGTGAGTGGGCAGAGACTTGGCATCTGGAATACGATGTGGGAAACGGTGAGGTTCTGAGATGAATATTGGAGGTGATTATTATTTAAATGGAGAAGGACTGCATAAAGCTACAGAACAAGGGATATTGGTGTCCTCATCCAGGCATGCTAAAGTATTAGTGAAACAACTCCAAGGAGGCAGGTGGTATCCCATCACCAAGTCACCCTTTGTTTACATGTGCATTGTATGTGGGCTCCGAACAGCCAGCTCAGAGCCAGAACGTAGAATATCTTGTTTATGCCTGTCAGCCAGGGCTCCCTGATTGGCCCAGGATAGCAGCCCCAATCACATAGTCAGTGAGATCTACCTGGACCTGGTTCCAATCCCTGCAACTATCATCTAAATTCAATTGGGTAATAGAGGAGACAAATAGAATATTGGCATTTATTTCAGAAGGAATGGAGTATGAAAACAGGAAGTTGTGCTAAATCTATCCAAGGTACAAGTCAGACCAAAACTGGAACACTGTGAACAGTTTTGGGGTCCCTTATCTAAGGAAGGATTTACTGGCATTAGAGACACTTCAGAGAAGGTTCACTTGGACTGATACCAGATATGGAGGAGTGTTTTATGAGGAGAGGCTGAGTAGATTGGGCCTGGAAAAATGAGAGGAGACCTTATTGAAAAGTTCTTTGGGGACTTGACATGTTCAATGCAGAGAGGTTGTTTAAGCTTGAGGGAGAGTCTAGGGACAGAGGGCAGAACCTCACAATTAGGGCTTGCACATTTAAGACAGAAATGAGGAGGAATTTCTTCTCAGTGGGTAGTGAATCTGTGGAATCTCTCAGAAACCTGCCGAGGTTGGGTTATTCTGTATATTAAGAGCTAAGGTAGACAGATTTTTAATCAATAAGGGAAACAAAGGTGATTGAGAAAAAACAGGAATGTGGAGTTGAGGAATCATCAGATCAACCATGATCTCATTGAATGATGGAGCAGACTTGATGGGCCAAATGGCCTTCCTCTGCTCCTCCATCTGCTTCCATCTAGGTTACTCTTTGTGTATGCTCAAGGCCTTGAGTCAATCTGCCCGATATTTCTAACCATTTTCCAGTAACTGTTCTTCATAGATGAGCCTTGAGAGATCTTCATTGTCTTTATAATTAATAAGTGTCACCTTCAGAGAAAATCGAAAAACTGAAGCCAGAATATGTTTTGTCTCGGTGTTGAGTCTTTATTGGTGTTTTCTTGACCTTTGATGTGAGGATAAATTATTAAAACTTGAGACTCAGAGAGTTGGCAACACACCTGGGGAGATAGGATTGTTATGGTAATTTCACTGGGCTAGCAATCCAGAAGCTAGTGCTCTGGGACTACAGGTTCATATCAACCATAGCTGCTGGTGGTATTTAAATGCAGTTTATAAATCTGGAAAATGAAGATATTCGCAGTGAGATAACTCTGAAGCTATCAATGATTTCTGTAAAAAACCCATCTAGCCAGAGCATTGAGTATGGGAGTTGCGTCTGTAGAGGACATTGGTTCGGCCGCTTTTGGAATATTGCGTGCCATTCTGGTCTCCTTCCTATCTGAAGGATATTGTGAAACTTGAAAGGGTTCAGAAAAGATTTAAAAGGATGTTGCCAGGGTTAGCTGTAGAGAGAGGCTGAATAGGCTGGGCTGTTTCCCTGGAGTGTCGGAGGCTGAGGGGTGACCTTATAGGGGTTTATAAAATCATGAGGGGCATGGATAGGTTAGACAAAGTCTTTTCCCTTGGGTGGGGGAGTTCAGAACTAGAGGGCGTAGGTTTAGGGTGAGAGTGAGAAGATTTAAAAGGGACCTAAGGGACAACTTTTTTACGCAGAGGGTGGTACGTGTATGGAATGAGCTGCCAGAGGAAGTGGTGGAGGCTGGTACAATTACAAAATTTAAAAGGCATCTGGATGTGTATATGAATAGGAAGGGTTTGGAGGGATATGGGTCAAATGCTGACAAATGGGACTAGATTAATTTAGAATATCTGGTTGACATGGATGAGTTGGACGGAAGGATCTGTTTCCGTGTTGTACAGCCATGTGATTCTATGGCTCTATAATTCAATAATGTCCTTTTGGAAAGGAAATCTGCTGTCCCGACTTGGTGTGACTGACAGGCAATCCCAATGTGAGTGATTCTTAACTGCCCTCTGAAATGATTATGCAAGAAACTAGTTCACAGGCATTAAATGCTGATCTTGTCCGCAATCTCCACAAACTCTGACGTACTGAAGTTCAAAGTCTAATTTTAGGAAGTTCTCCTTTGAAGTTAAGAAGAAGTTTCCATTCTCAAATTGGCGCCTTTTAATTATCTCCAATGTTGATTATTCCTAATATTATTTAGGGTGGAAGGGTGGAAGGTATAGGGGAGATGTCAGGGGTGGGTTCTTTACCCAGAGAGTGGTGGGGGCATGGAATGCGCTGCCCGTGGGAGTGGTAGAGTCAGACTCATTGGCGACCTTTAAGCGGCATTTGGATAGGTACATGGATGGGTGCTTAATCTAGGATAGAAGTTCGGCACAACATCGTGGGCCGAAGGGCCTGTTCTGTGCTGTATTGTTCTTTGTTCTATGTTATCCCCAATGTTAATGATCCCTAATGTTAATGATGCCAAATGTTGAATATCCCTAGAGTTAATGATCCCCAATATTAATGATCCCCAATGTTGAAATCCCTAGTGTGAATGATCCCCAATATTAATTATCCCTAATGTTGAATATCCCTGTGTGAATGACCCCAAATGTTAATTATCCCTAATGTTGCATGTAACTAGTGTTTATGATCCCTAATGTTATTTATTCCCAATGTTACTGATCCCCAATGTTAATTGCTCCCCCAATGCTAGCTATACTTTCAGCTCCTTGAGTCCTCAGTATTGAAGAATGGGAATGAATTTGTTAATTTTAGTTCGAGTTTGTGGATGATCTGAAACTTGGAGACATTGTACACTGTGAGGACGACAGTGAGAAACTCCAAAAGGACATTGACAGGTTGGTGGAGTGGGTGGATAGGCGGCAGATGAGGTTCAATGTGGAGAAGTATGAAGTAACGGCTTATGGTAGGAAGAACACACTCAGACAGAAGGCAATAGGAGGTGCAGGACCAGGGGGACCTGGGTCTATAAGTGCACAGATCACTGGAGTAAAGAGCGCCGTTAATAAAGTATAGTGTTCTCAGCTCTATGTAGAGACATAGAGTACAAGAACAAGGATGTTGAACTTGAATAACATACTTCTTAGACCTCAGCTGGAGTAATGTATAGAGGTGTGGGTGTCACATTACAGGGAAGATGTGGGCACACTTGGAGAGAGTGCAGAAGTGGTTTACCAGAATGGTTGCAGGGATGAGAAACTTCAGTGATGAGGCTAGATTGGAGAGGTTGGAGCTGTTCGTCCTCGAGAGGAGAAGGCTCAGAGGAGATTCAACAGAGGTTTGCAAAATCGTGAGGGCACTGGAGAGAGGACATAGAGAGAAACTAATCCTGCTCCGACAAGGACAAAGAACCAGAGAGCACGGAATTAAAATGATTCACAAAGGGAGCGAATGTGATGTGAAAAAAAAATCTTCTTCCACTGAATGTGTAACTCTGGTCTGGATTGGCCTGCTTAGAATTAAAACTTTGAAGAGAATGTTGGATGATTATTTGAAAGGAAATAACATATAAGGGTATGGGGAAAGCCCATCTGGTTCACTCATGTCCTTCAGGGAATGAAATCTGCCTTCCATACCAGGTTTGAACTATACGTGACTCCAGGCCCACAACAATGGGGTTGACTCTTAACCACTGTCTGAAATGGTCTGGTAAGGCCCATGGTTCATGGCAAATGAGGGATGGGCAACAATCCTGGCCTTCTCCACAACATAATAGTGGAGACAGAGATGCAGCAGACTCAGACAGTTCGGGAGAGCCTACCATAAGAGATTAACCTCTACAATGCAAGGTAGAACCCAGGCCCATAGACAGCAGGATCTACGGGAACAGAATTACACAATGTCAAGTCTGAAGGAACAGCACATTCCATGGAGACAGGAGCTTGGCAAAAAACAGCTAAACTTTGAAATTCCTCACCAAACCCCTGCATCCCTCTGCCTCTCACTTTGTCACTTCTTAAAACTTGCTGTCAACCTATCTCTTTGTGTGGGCTCATAAAACCATAAGACATAGGAGCAAAAATTAGGCCATTCAGCCCATCGAGCCTGCTCCGCCATTCCATCATGGCTGATAGGTTTCTCAACCCCATTCTCCCACTTTCTCCCCATAACCCTTGATCCCCTTGACAATCAATAAACTACCTATCTCAGTCTTAAATATACTCAATGACCTGGCCTCCACAGCCTTCTGTGGCAATGAATACCATAGATTCCCCACTCTCTGGCTGAAGAAGTTTCTTCTTATCTCCATTTTAAAAGGTCTTCCCTTTACTCTAAGGCTGTGCCCTCAGATCCTAGTCTCTCCTACCAATGGAAACATCTTCCCAACATCCACTCTGTCCAGTCTATTCATTATTCTATGTTTCAATTAAATTCCCCCTCAACCTTCTAAACTCCATTGACTATAGACCCAGAGTCCTCAAATGTTCCTCTTATGTTAAGCTTTTCATTCCTGGGACCATTCTTGTAAACCTAATGTCAGATGTTGTGTGATAATCTCTCTTCTAAAGCACCTTGGGTTAGTTTGCCACATTGTTACGAATGCAGCTCGATGTTCCTGTGTGCTCAGGTCTCCATCTTATTTGTTTGCCCCTCAGGTGTCAAGGACAGTCGGATTCTGAACAGAGATATCACCACCTTCGATATTGAGGGGTTGCAGCCCAACACTATGTACGCGATTGAAGTCTCGGGACTGGTTGGATCCAGAGAGGGAAACGTCATGACAGTGACTACAAAGACCAGTGAGTGTTGGCACAGAGTTCCTAGCCCCTTCATTGACTATATCACCATAGGGACTCATTTGGGCCATTATTACTTTTTGGTGACTTTTATGTACCTTCACATTAAGTGGTGCCCTTTTTAGTTAACTGATTCACAGGATGTGGGCATCGCAGATCACACTGGTATTTATTGCCCGTCCCTAGTTACCCTTTGAGAAGGTGGGGGTGAGCTGCCTTCTTGAACAGCTGCAGTCCACCTGCTGTGGGTTGATCCACAATGCCCTTAGGGAGGGAATTCCAGGATTTTGACCCATCAACAGTGAAGGAACGGTGATGTATTTCCAAGTCAGAATGGTGAGTAGCTAAGAGAGGAACTTGCATGGGACGGTGTCCCCGTGTATCTGGTGTCCTTGTCCTTCTAGATGGAAGTGGTTGTGGGTTTGGAAGGTGTTGTGAAGGAGTCTGGGTGAGATGCTGCAGTGCATCTTGTAGATGGAACACACTGTGAGTCAGTAGTGAAGGGAGTGCATATCGAAAGTGGTGGTTGTGATGCCAGTCAAGTGGGCTGCTTTGTCCTGGATGGTGTGGAGCTTCTTGAGTGTTGCACCCACCCAGACAAGTGAGGACTGTTTCATCACACTCCTGACTTGTACCTTTTGGTGGTGGGCAGACTTTGGGGAGTCAGGAGTGGAGTCATTTGCCATAGTATTCCTAGCCTCTGACTGCTATTGCAGCCATTGGATTTATATCGCTAGTCCAGTTCGGTTTCTTGTCAATGGTAGCCCCAGAATGTTGAATGTGAAAGATTAGTGATGACAATGATTGCATGTCAAGGGCATGTCGACTTGATGGAACACTTCTCATTTTGAGCGCTATATGTCAGTGTACAGTTGAGGGAGAGTGTCATCAGACTGGGTCAGAAGATCATGGTTCAAGCCCCACCTGCTCCAAAGGTGTGTCATAATGTGTCTGAACAGTTTGATTAAAAATATCGAGAATTGTCAGAACGGGAGCTGTGAGCAGCTTTCAAAAGAGAACCGGATAAATACATGAAAAGATTGTTATGGAATTGGGACCAACTGGACAGTTTAAATCATAAAAGCCCCACTGTGAGGAAGCAGGCCATTCGGCCTATCAGGGCCACACCAACCCTCAGAGCATCCCGCCCAAACTCAATACCCTCTACCCTATCCCTGCAACCCATGGCTAACCCATCCCTGGACACTGAGGCAATTTCCCATGGCTAATCCGCCTGTGCAGCTTTGGGAGAATACTGGAGCACCCAGAGGAAACCCATGCAGACACAGGGAGAATGTGCAAACTCCACACAGACAGCCGCCCGACGCTGGAATCGAACCCGGGTCGTGAGGCAACAGTGCTAGTTCTGTCAAAGTTATGATTGGACAAATAGCAGGGTACAATTCCAAAGGTGCCTGCACTTTCCTCCAGCAATCTGCAGCACCCTCGGTCTGAAATCTCTCAGCTAAGAAAGGTCTGGCCTCTTTCCATAATCCTCACTAGTCTCCCAGGGTGAGAATCTCAAGGGTGTTAGGGATGTGCAGATCATGTTACCTTTGCCACCAACGTGAAAACAGAACAGTGCATACATGACACAACCAGTATTGGCCTTTATAACAGCCTGAGAGCCCTTACCTTTGGGGGCAGTGGCCTCTCCTCTCTCCCCTGTCGACAGGTGAGAGACTCCTCCAGGGATGGGCCCCCACCCCAGGGTTTATTTGGATACGACCTGGACAGGGGCTGGGGTCTGGTCGGAGGGGACTGAATGGGGAATGTGATCACGCTTCTGGTGCCACGTAAAATTAAAAATTCTGTGACTTAATGGCAAATGCATTTCTGTGTCCTTTCACAAAAAGATCCCATTGTTGGCGATGTGACCAATGTACGAGTGACTGAAGCTCGGCGAAACATGCTCCGGATCACGTGGACTGGAGTAGGCAGGGCGTCTGCATATAAAATCACGTGGAAAAGTGCGGATGGTGAGTTTCTCTGGGATTTGACCATATTCTGAAATGTACACCTTGTGTGGGAAGATACAAGAGGATTCTTATCTGGTCTGGCATATATGTGACTCCAATCCCACGCCAATGTGGTTAACTTTCCAGTTCCCTCTGTGGAAACTCACTCTCTCTCTTTCTGGTCTTCAACTTCAACCTGTAAACATGTGTTCCATTTATACTGGGTTTTTAAAGGGGGAGGGGGTTGCTTATTGGGACTGTTGTGTATATTCGGAACTGCATAATTAAGTCTAGTTTGGATACAGACTGAGTTGTGCAGAGGTTCTTTATTCTGATCTTTGTGTTTCATTGTGTCATTTTGTGAATAGAGTGTTGTCTGTGGGGTGGCATGCTGGCACAGTGGTTAGCACCGCTGTCTCATAGCAGCAGGGTCCCAGGTTCAATTCCAGCCTCTGTGTGGAGTTTGCACACTCTCCCCATGTTTGTGTGGGTTTCCTCCCACAATCCAAAAGATGTGCAGGCCAGGTGAATTGGCCATGCTAAAATGCCCATAGTGTTAGGCACATTAGTCAGAGGGAAACGGGTCTGGGTGGATTATTCTTTGGAGGGTCGGTGTGGACTGGTTGGGCCAAAGGGCCTGTTTCCACACTGTAGGGAATCTAATCTAATAAAAAAGTGTAGTAGTCAACTTAGCTCCCTCACTCTGGGTAATTTTCACTGTACACTTACCGAAACAAATTGCAAAGTTATGGTCTGAGCTGTCTGCTGAAGAATGTTTTGAGTGGTCTGGCCTAGTCCATAACACTGAACCTCCTGTTTCAACTTAAGTTAAAGGGGACATTTAAAGCATCTGTAGAGTTCAACCGTCATGAGATTTGTGATGTTGTTCTCTATTAAAAATATAATTATTATACATACATTACAAACACATATATTGCTGCTTTTACAGTAGAGATTTTGTTTGTTATTTCAGGAGTTGAGGAGAGTGATACGGTGAGTGGCGATGTCAAATCATTTAACATCCAGAAGTTAAAGCCCAACACTGCGTACGCAGTCAGAATCACTCCGATCGTTGGGAATAGAGAAGGAAATCCTGCCACTATTATGACAAAGACCGGTGAGTATCTGGTAATGATTGTAAAATTGTGAATGGGTGTGGGGAACAGAGATGGAAAAAAAAAATACACTAAACATGATCCATTTCAGGAAGGAGCAAGATCAGGAAAAAAACAAACGTAGAAGATAAATGCAGGTCTTTTAAATTAAAGCGACTGTGTTTCTTCAGAAGAAAATACAGTGAATAGAGTACAGGGAAGAAATGGAATGTTAACTTTAGTTCCTAAGGGATTACTGTGTAAGAGAGAAGTGACCTTACTCTTATTAGCACAGATGGGGTGACAGGGATGTAGGAGGAGAAAGTGAGGACTGCAGGTGCTGGAGATCAGAGCTGAAAATGTGTTGCTGGAAAAGCGCAGCAGGTCAGGCAGCATCCAAGGAACAGGAGAATCGACGTTAAAGCCCTTCTTCAGGGGTGTAGGTAATGTCACCGGGTGTGCAATTTAGAACGTCTAGCTAATTTTCTGGGGACCAGGGTTCAAATATCACCACAACAGATAGTGAAGTTTGAATTTGATTTTGGAAAATATCTGGGATCCCCCCCACCCCCAAAAAATAATCAGACAATGATCATGTCTTAATAATAGGGTCATACAGCACAGAAACAGGCCTTTCTGTCTAACCAGTCCTTACCAATCATAATCCCAAACTGCATTTGGCCCATATCCTTACAAACATGTTTTTATTCATGTCTGTTAATTGTTGTAACTGTACCCACATCCACCATTTCCCCGGAAGTTCGTTCCTCACACAAACCACCCTCTATTCAAACAAGTTGCCTCTCATGTCTTTTTAAAATCTTTATGTCACCTTAAAAATGTGCCCCCTAGTCTTGAAATCTCCTACTCTCGGGACAAGACAGCAGCCCTTCACCTTATCTATACCCCTCATGATTTTATTAACCTCTGTAAGGTCACCCTGCAACCTCCTACACTCCAGTGAAAAAAAGTCCCAACCTAATTCAAACCCTCCAGTCCTGGCAATATCACAGTAAATCTCTTCTGAACACTCTCCAGCTTAATAATATTAAGTCTTGATTATTGTTCAAAAACTCATCTACTTCCATAATGTCCTTGAAGGAAAGAAATTTGTCATCCAGACCTGGGCTGACCTAGATGTGACTCCAGACCTACAATATTGTTGTCTCTCAAGTGGACATTAGGGATGGACAATGCATGCTGCTTTGGTCACTGAAACCCATATCCCACGAAGGAATAAAGGCACAGCGTTGATGAGACCATGCTCGAAGCACTCTGTGCAGTTTGGATCTCGATGAATGCTTCACAAAGTGCTGGTTGCAAGGCCGCAGTCTTGAGGCAGTGAGCCCTCAGGTTTCTGTGGTACTCGGACCGTGTTATAACAGCTGTACATCCCACTCTTGTCAGCTCTCACGGGGGCACCTCTCCAATTTTCAAGCCTCGAAATCGGGCCACAGTGGGAAGGTGTTTGGAAAGCTTTCCCTTAATTTGAGGATAACAACATTTCCCTCGACTAATTTCTGGGTTAACAGATGAGGATGAACTGAGTGGGCTAGATGTATCTTCTCTGGAGTTTGGATGATGAGAGGTAACCTCATAGAGATTTATTAAATCACGAGTGGCATAGATAAGGTGAATAGCCAAGGTCCTTACCCTAGTATAGGGGAGTCCAAAACTAGAGGGCATAGGTTAGGGCGAGAGGAGAAAGATTGAAAAGGGTGCTAAGAGGCAAAGTTTTCACACAGAGGGTGTTGTGTGTATGGAACAGTCTGGAAGAGGAAGTGATGGAAGCTGGTACAGTTGCAACATTTAAAAGGCATCTAGATGGGTAAATGAACAGAAAGGTTTCAGAGGGAAATGGGCCAAACGCAGGCAAATGAGAGTAGTTCAATTTAGGAAACCTAGGAGAAAGTGAGGACTACAGATGCTGGGGATCAGAGTTGAGAGTGTGGTGCTGGAAAAGCACAGCAGGTCAGGCAGCATCCGAGAATTGGCAATTTGGTTATAAGCCCTTCATCAGGAATGAGGTTTGTGGGCCGGGGCTGAGAGATAAATGGGAGGCGATTTGGGCTGGAGGGAAAGGTAGCAGGGAATGCAATAGGTAGATGAAGGTGAGGGAAAAGGTGATAGGTCGGAGAGGAGGGGGGAGTGGATAGATGGGAAAGATGATGGACAGGTCAAGAGGGCAATGCCGAGTTGGAGGCTTGGGACTGGGATAAGGTGGGGGAGGGGAAATGAGGAAAGTGGTGAATCCTGTGTGGTTGTAGGGTCCCAAGGTGGAAGATGAGGTGTTCTTCCTCCAGGCATCGGGTGGTTAGAGTTTGGCGATGGAGGAGGCCCAGGACCTGCATGTTCTTGGTGGAGTGGGAGTGGGAGTTGAAATGTTTAGGAAACTTGGTCAGCACAGAAAAGTTGGGTTGAAGGGTCTGTTTCTGTGCTGTATCACTCTGTGATTCTATGACTTTAAGAGGTAATCTGACTGAAACTGGCTGGGGAGTCCACAACATAGGATCACAAGCTTTGAAGAAGATTTTTGCCTTTTAGGACTGAGTTGGGGAGAGATTTCTTTACTAAGAGGCTTGTCAATCTGTGGAATTCTCTGATCAAGAGAGAAGTGATGCTAAATTGTTGAATACTATTGTGGAGGCGCAGAGTTGTACAACATGGAAATGGACCCTTCGGTCCAACTTGTCCATGCTTCCAGATATCCTAAATTAATCTAATCCTTTTTGCCAGCATTTGGCCCATATCCCTCTAAACTCTTCCTATTCATATACCCATCCTGATGCCTTTTAAATGCTGTAATTGTACCAGCCTCTGCCACATCCTCTGGCACCTCATTCCATTTACACACCACCCTCTGCGTGAAAAAGTTGCCCCTCAGATCCCTTTTAAATCTCTTCCGTCTCACCTTAAACCTATGCCCAGTTAAAGAAGAGGTCAATAGTTATGGGATTTGGGGATGGTGCGAGAAGATAGAATTAGGTAGAAGATGAACCACAACCTTGCTGAATTACAAAAGAGAATTCAATGGGCCTTATGGCCTATTCAAGCTCCTGCTTTTTATGTTCTTGTGTCTGAAAGCCATTTTGAATTTGATTGCATGCGTTAGGATCAGGTTGGAACGATGAAATGCTTTGATAGCAGCTTGATATGCATGCTTTTGGTGACCCGTTCTGTTGTCACAGCATCCAAAGAGGGCCAGATAGCCGGGGTCAGCGACGTGCGTGTGCTCGAAGCTCGTAGTGATGTCCTGCGCGTGTCTTGGGTCGGTGTTCATGAAGCCACATCTTACCGCATCAGTTGGAAACGCAGTGATGGTGGGTCTGTTTATGTGAAATTGGGGAAGGATTTTAAATCCGTGTTGATGGTCATGAAACCGCTCAGTCATCTTCAAAACCCACTGAGTCCTTTAGGGGAGGAAATCTGCCATCCTTACCCAGTCTGATTTCAGACCTGCAGACATGTAGTTGACTTTTAGTTGCCACCTGAAGTAGCCTCCCATGACACTCAAGAACTGGCTCATCACCAACTTCTCAAAGTAGGGAGTTGGACTTTTAATGCTGAATTTGCCAGTCATATTCCAGTAAATAAAAAAAAACATTCATGTCCCAAGTGACTGATGTAACCCAAAACTAAGATCTAAAGGTCCCTGGTTCATTCCTGGTTTCGGCAAAATAGGCTTTTTGTTTGGCACCATAGTCTGTCAGTGGTTGGCACTGCAGCCTCAGCGCCAGGGACCCGGGTTCGATTCCAGCCGCGGGCGACTGTCTGTGTGGAGTTTGCACATTCTCCCTGTGTCTGTGTGGAATTCCCCCGGGTGCTCCGGTTTCCTTCCACAATCCAAAGATGTGCAGGCCAGGTGAATTGGCCGTGTTAAATTGTGCATGTGTTCAGGAATGTGTAGGTTAGGTGCATTAGTAAGGGGTAAATGTAGAGCAGTAGGGGAATGAGTCTGGGTGGGTTACTCTTCAGAGGGTCTGTGTGGATGTGCTGGGCCGAAGGGCCTGTTTTCACACAGTAGGGATTCTATGATTCCAACAACATACATGGATTGGCCATGAGAAGGTACCCTGTAGTATCCAGGCTAGGTGGGTTTGCCAGGGAAATGTGGGGGTATGGATCTGGGTGAGGTGCTCTTCAGGGGGTTGGTGCAGACCCGATGGGCCAAATGGCCTTTTCTTGCACTGTAGGGATTCTGTGATAAAATAGCTAGTTAGGAGATGGTTGAGACTGAAGATCTAAAGGGTCCCTGGGTTTTGGCAAAATAAACAGTATCTTTTTAGATTAGATTACTTACAGTGTGGAAACAGGCCCTTCAGCCCAACAAGTCCACACCGACCCACAACCATTCCCCTACATTTACCCCTTCACCTGACACTATGGGCAATTTAGCACAGCCAATTCACCTGATCTGCACATTTTTTGGATTGTGGGAGGAAACCAGAGTACCCGAAGGAAATCCGCACAGAGAACGTGCAAACTCTACACAGACAGTTGCCTGAGGCAGGAGTTGAACCCGGGTCTCTAGTGCAGTGAGGCAGCAATGCTAACCACTGCACCACTGTACCTTTCTATTTCAGTGATGTAGGGAAGGCAGCGGCTTAGTGGTATTGTCGCCAGACTATTGATCCTACGACCCACTTGGTATTTTGAGGTCAAAAACAAAAAGTGCTGGAAAAGCTCAGCAGATCTGGCACATCTATGCAGAGAAATCAGAGTTAACATTTCGGGTCTGGTGACCCTTCCTCAGAACTATAGTATTTTTGGGGCCTTGGTTTGAATCCTGATTCGGCAAAAGTTGAATTTGAATTAAATTTGAAAGAAAAGTCTGGAGTTAAGAGTCTAACAATGATCATGAAACCATTGTTGATTGTCGGGAAAAAAAACCCAGCAAGTTCACTCATGACCTTGAGGGAAGAAAACTGCCACCCTTGCCTGGTCTGGCCTACGTGTGACTCCAGACCCACAGCAATGTTTTTGACTCACTGTGCGATGAGTGCAAGCCTAGCCAGTGACGCCCACGTCCTATGAATGAGGTTTTAAGAAAAAACTTGGAACTAGGCAACGCGATTTGATGTTTTCTTTCAATCTGCAGGAGGACCTGAGATCACTAGAGTTGTACCTGGAGACGTAACGACCTTTGACATTGCGGACTTGCAAGGCGGAGTTAATTACCTCGTGAAAGTTGTTGCGTTGATTAGAAATCGAGAAGGACAGCCTGTCACGATTACAGCGACCACTCGTAAGTGTATCAGGGGAAGGATAGTATTGCTCAGCCAGACTATTCTCTATCTCTGGCTGGTTTTATGGGAGCCTCATTTGGCCAATTATCCATGTCCCTGTCCTGTTTTTTCACCATGTCTCTTCTTTTGATGCAAATAATTATTTTCTGTCAGGAAGTGCAATTGTCTCTTCCTTAGCCATTCTCTGACAAAAACACGTGCTGCAGCAACACGGCTTATTAGTTTGATGTGGAGGACTGGGAATGGCACATACATTGTGGGAGGGTGAATCTTGGTTTATTGAGTCTGGAAAGTGAGTGGCTAGGAGATCTTCTTTCAGGAAAACTACAGAAGCTGGGAATTACAGAATTGTAACAGGCACGGATGGAGGCCATTCTGCCCATGGCTCTTCAAACAAATATCATTGTCTCTCGCCAAACTCCTGCCTTCTCCCCATTCCCTTGCACATGATTTTTATCCAAATATTCACCCTTTGAATGTCGCAATTGAACCTACCTCTATCACACAGCTGGGGAGTGTAAAGCACCTTAACTGTTCACTGAGTTAACAATGATCTTCCTCACATCACACTTGCCAGATCACTTTAAATCTATGGCCTGTTGATTCTTTTATGAATGGGACAGCTTCTCCCTATCTGTTCTATCCAGTCCCCTCATGATTTTGAAAACCTCTATCAGATCTCCTCTCAGCCCTCTTCTCTCTAAAGAGAACAGATCCTTCTTCTTCCATCTATCCTCATTACTGAAGTTTCTCAGACCTGGGACCAATCTTATAAAATTACTTCCATGCTCTTGCCAATGTAATCCCATCCTCTCTATAACATAGCATCCAGAACTGGACATGAATTAGATAGGTGATTAAGTTATATTAAATTTTAGTGAAGTCGTAAGAAGGCAAATTTAGGAATCATATCCAACATTTCTGCTTTAAACAGAGTGACTGAGGTATAAACTGAGCAATGAAAGTCAAAATCCAGAAATCTGTTCAGAAAGAATTTGGACTTCTCTGTGCTCGTGAAGTACTTGGGGTGCCATAGGCTTGGTTCTTTAGACTCCAACTATTTCCGATTTATATTACTGCCTTCAATACAGGAACAGAAAGTACAATAGCCACATTTGCAGATGGCACCAAAATGGATGGGAAAGTAAGTTGCAATAAAGACATAAGAAATTTACTAGGGACTGCAGATGCTGGAGATCAGAGTCGAGAATGTGGTGCTGGAAAAGTACAGCCTGTTCCTCAGAGGAACAAGAGAATCGATGTTTCAGGCATAAGCCCTTCATTCCTGATGAAGGGCTTATGCCCAAAACATCGATGCTCCTCAGATGCTGCCTGACCTGCTGTGTTTTTCCAGCACCACATTCTCAAATGAGAAATTTACAAATTAATATGGATTGGCTAGATGAATGGGCTGGGCAGATGGAGTTTAACGTGATAGGTATGAGGTTATCCATTTTGGTCAGAGGAATAGAAAGGCAAGTTATCTAAATGGAGAGAAACTTTAGTGCAGAGGGATCTGAATGTCTTTGTGCATGAATCAAATAATATCTTAGGTGCTGGTGCAGTGGATAATAAGGAAGGAAATGCAATTTTGGTATTTATTACTAAAGGAGCAAAGTATAAAAGTAGGGAAGTGTTGCTGCATCACTGAGCAAGATATTGGTGAGACCACACCCTGGAGAACTGTGCACAATTTTGATTCTCTAACTTGAGGAGGAATATAGTTGTCTTGGAGCCAGTTCAGAGGAGGTTCACAAGATTGATTCCAGAGATGAGGGGGTTTGTCATATGGCAAGAAATTGAGTAGTTTAAGCCCATATGGTTTGGAGTTTAGCAGTATGTGAGCACAGTGGCTCAGTGGTTAGCACTGCTGTCTCACAAGCACCAGGGTCCCAGGTTCAATTCTAGCCTTGGGTGACTGTCTGTGTGGAGTTTGCACATTGCTTGCGTGGGTTTCCTCCCACAGTCCAAAGATGTATAGGTCAGGTGAATTGGCCATGCTAAATTGCCCATAGTGTTAGGTGCATTAGTCGGAGGGAAATGGGTCTGGGTGGGTTACTTTTCGGAGGGTTGGTGTGGACTGGTTCCACACTATAGGAAATCATGTCTATAAGATGTGAAACAAAGTTGATGCAGAGAGGATATTTCCACATTTGAGCAATCAAGAAAGAGTGGTCAGATTTTTAGGATAAGGAGTTGCAGATTCAAATCAGATGAGGAAAATTTACTTCTTTCAAAGGCTCATGAACCTGTGGAATTCACAACCCCAGAGTGTGGTCGACATGAAGTAAATTTAAAGAGGAGATACAAGTCATTCTGCTATAATGCACATTTCGTTAACACAAATCTGCTGTAACGCGATTGACAAAATGGGGATGCTGTTTCTAAAGTGCCAACTCTTAAAACATGTTGACTGTAACGTGATTATGTCGTTGACACTTTGAGTGCTGTTTCCAAAGTGTGATTTTTCTATAATGCAGTGCTGCACAAGAACACAACCAACACGTTATAGAATAACTGACTGTAGACAGATTGTTCATTAGTAACGGGTTGAAGGGTTATGGAGAGTGGGCAGGGGGCAATTGGAATTGAGGCCAAGGTGAGGTCAGCCATTTTGTGTGAAATAGCAGAGCAGGTTCAAGAGGCTGGACTACCCACTCCTGCTCCTAGGTGCTTATCTTCTAAGATGGGCTGAATACCTTGTCTAACATGAGGTGATTCAATGATCTCATTCTGTGGATTTAACTCCAGGATGCTTTCCGTGCACGTGGGCATGAGTTAATTCTCCTCACTTCCCAATTTAAAAACATGCCCCTGTTTTCCACAGTAATGCAGCCAGCTTTGAAACCTGTAAACCTTCAGTGAGGCTATGTGACAACATGCCCATCTTATTTAACTGTTCCTCAGTGGTTTCCATGTGTCAATGTTAACGAGTTTGTTCCTTCACCCCAAAACTGCAGCTGCTGCTGAACGTCCTCTGGGAGCAGTTGAGGGTCTGCGCATCATCGGTTCAACAACCAAACGGATACAGATCACCTGGAATAGTGTGCCGGGAAGCTCTGGATACAGAATCCAGTGGAGACTGGCAGAAGGTAAATCCTTCCGTGCATCTAATATAGTGCTCCGACAGTCAGAAAAACCCCTCTGGTTCACTGATGTCCTTTAGGGAAGGCTACCTTCCATCCTTACCTGGTCTAGAATAGGCAAGCAGGAGGCTGAAAGAACACAGGTACCATTGACCAACCAGGTCATACCCTCTGCCTGTCTTCACCTATCCCCACTTTAACATCCGGCCCCCACCACCCCCTTTAACTGCAGCTCCCCCCCCCCCCCCCCCCCCCCACACCCACCCCCAGTCCTGAAGAAGGGTTACACCCGAAACGTTGACTTCTCCACCTCCCGATGCTGCCTGGCTTGCTGTGTTCTTCCAGCCTCCTGCCTATTTTGGAATCCAGATTCTGCAGTTTTTTGGTCTCTAATCTTGACCTGGTCTGGCCTACATGTGGCTCCAGACCCACAGCAAAGTGAGTTGACTACCTGAAATGGCCCAGCAAGCCAGTCAGTTTACAGCAAGGCTAACAGTGTTAGCCTGGCCAGTGATGCCCACATCCCACGAATGATGAAGAAATTCCTGGAAAAACTATATTCTTCTGACTTCCTCCTGGTTTTGAACAGCCCGATCAATATTCTCCCTTTGTCTTAGAATCGGAGAATCGTACCAGTTCAGAAGAGTCCCCTCAGCCCATTGAGTCTGCATTGAAAAAGTGACTCTGAATCTGCACTCGTCCCACTTTCCAGCACTTGGCTCATAACCTTGAATGTTATGACATTTCACCTCCAAGTACATTTTAAAGGTTGTGAGGTTTCTTACCTTGACCGCTCTTGGGCAGTGCATTCCAGACCCCCACCCCTCTCTGGGTGAAAACATGTTTCCTCAAATCTCCTCTAAACCTCCTGCCTTTCTAATTAAAATTATGCCCTCTTGCTAATAAGCCTCTGACTAAGGGCAACAGCTGTTACCCACTATGTCTATGCCCCTCATAATTTTCTACACTTCAATCAGGTTCCTTCTCAGCCTTCTCTGCTTCAGTGAACAAACCACATTTCTCCAGTTGTTCTATGTAACTGCAGTTCTGTGACCCTGATATCCTTTGGCTAAATCTCCCTTGCAGCCTCTCCAAGGCCTTGGCATCCAGACTCCGCTTTATGCCTCGTATTAACAACAATCCTATAACTAAGACCTCATTATTGTTTTATAACAGCTCAGAATAACTTTGTTGCTTCTACAGAGACACATGTGTACATGCTCACACATGCAAAAACACACTTTATAATCTGTCTCTCATTCATACACACACACACACACACACAGGCAGACTCCTAGACACGCATACATATACACACACGCACATGCACACACAAGTTGACTTTCTCTCACACACATACATGTACACATACATAGCCACACATACATACACACACACTCTGTTACACTCACACACACGTACGCATGTACACACATTCTCTCTCACAGATATGAATAGACAGTTTGTCACACACATGTATACCCACACACTCACACATATGTACACACACATACAAATAATGTACACACACATATATACTCACACCCATATACACACACATACATACACACACAAATAGACACATACATACATACACACGTATACACACATATACACTATACACACACATATACACACACAGACACCATTGTGCATTTGTTTGGATTGGAAATTGATGAGGGAGCTAATGAATGAATCTCTGGGTACAGGTGGCCTGGAGACTACACGGCTGGTTACAGCAAACACCAACACGTTTGACATCCTGAACCTGCGACCAGGGACGAACTACATCATCAGAGTCTCCTCACTTTTCGGGAACCGTGAAGGGGTCCCTGCAACAGCTACAGCTACTACAAGTAAGAGTGGGTGAATTTATTAATAGGAGACTAATGTGTGTTTGATACCAAAGTACAGGGGATTGGTTAGATCATTTGGCTGGATGGCTGATTTGATGCAGAGTGGGATCAGCTCCCATATCAGTTGAGTTCCCTATGAAGTGGGTGCCCCTCTGGTTAATCTTACTACCAGTGTCATCTAGGAGAAAGTGAGGACTGCAGATGCTGGCAATCAAGCTGAAAAATGTTGCTGGAAAACCGCAACAGGTCAGGCAGCATCCAAGGAGCAGGAGAATCGACCGTTTTGGGCATAAGCCTTTCTTCAGGAATGAGGAAGGTGTGCCAAACAGGCTAAGATAAAAGGTAGGGAGGAGGGACTTGGGGGAGGGGCGTTGGGAATGCGATAGGTAGAAGGAGGTTAAGGTGAGGGTTATAGGGCGGAGAGGGGGTGGGGGCGGAGAGGTCGGGAAGAAGATTGCAGGTCAAGAAGGCGGTGCAGAGTCCGAGGGTTGGGACTGAGATAAGATGGGGGGAGGGGAAATTAGGAAGCTGGAGAAATCTGCATTCATCCCTTGTGGTTGGAGGGTTTCGAGGCGGAAGATAAGGCGCTCTTCCTCCAGGTGTCGTGTTGCCATGGTCTGGCGATGGAGGAGGCCAAGGGCCTGCATGTCCTTGGCGGAGTGGGAGGGGGAGTTAAAGTGTTCATCCACGGGGCGGTTGGGTTGGTTGGTGCAGGTGTCCCAGAGGTGTTCCCTGAAATGTTTCGCAAGTAGGCGGCCTGTCTCCCCAATATAGAGGAGGCCACATCAGGTGCAGCGGATGCAGTAAATGATGTGTGTGGAGGTGCAGGTGAACTTGTGACGGATATGGAAGGAATCCTTGGGGCCTTGGAGGGAAGTGAGGGGGGAGGTGTGGGCGCAAGTTTTGCATTTCTTGCGGTTGCAGGGGAAGGTGCCGGGAGTGGCGGTTGGGTTTGGGGGGGGGGGGGGGGGGGGGGGGGTGTGGACCTCACAAGGGGGTCATGGAGGGTGTGGTCTTTCCGTGATAGGGGAGGGGAGGGAAATATATCCTTGGTGGTGGGGTCTCTTTGGAGGTGGCGGAAATGACGAAGGATGATACGATGTATCTGGAGGTTGGTGGGGTGGTAGGTGAGGACCAGTGGGGTTCTGTCCTGGTGGCGATTGAAGGGGCGGGGTTCAAGGGCGGAGGAGCGGGAAGTGGAGGAGATGCGGTGGAGAGCGTCATCAACCATGTCTGAGGGGAAATTGCGGTCTTTGAAGAAGGAGGCCATCTGGGTTGTTTGGTATTGGAATTGGTCCTCCTGGGAGCAGATGCGGCGGAGGCAAAGGAATCGGGAATATGGGATGGCATTTTTACAGGGGGCAAGGTGGGAGGAGGTGTAATCTAGGTAGCTGTGGGAGTCAGTCGGTTTATAGTAAATACCAGTGTCATCTCTCTGTCATACGAGAGCAGTTCTCTAGGACTAAGTTGACGTTACCTCTACTTGCAGTTACTGAGGTTCTGGCATGCTGTTCAGTTTATTTCTTTTAGGTCTTTCATGATTTTAGGACATTTCAAAGTGTTTTAGTAACAACTAAGTTGGGGGGGGGCCGATATTACTAATCAGGAGACCTAATGATTGAATGAGTGAATGGTCTTATTATCACATATATTTACGAAGATACAGAGAAAACTGCTTTGTTGCCACAATCCTGCTCCATATTAAATTACAAAAGAATAAAAAGTAGGAATTTAATTACCTAACTAATATTCCGGGGGACCTGAGTTTGAATCCTACCATGGTACGTAAATGGCAGAAGAGGCTTAAAGGGCCAAATGGCCTACTTGTGCCTCTATTTTTTGTGTGTGTGTCTGACACAAAGTATCTTCTTTAATTGGGTCTAAGGTAGCATTTTGATTTGTGATGTCCTGAAGTCATAAGAGGCGCTATTTGAATTCAGGTCTTCCTGGAGTTTGTATGGGATGGAATCGAAATTGGCGTGTATGTCTGTGGAATTGGAGTCAGGTGGCTTAGTCTCAGGCAGTTTCAGTTTCACAGTAACAGAAGGAGGAGGCCATTCAGCCAATCAAGCTAGTCGTGGTTTCTGAAAGTTCTCTGCTTGCTTTGTTTACAGCTCAAGCTGAGAAGGTGCAGGATTTCCGAGTGACTGATGTCGACACTGGCCAAATAACCCTGGGTTGGTCCCGTGTTCCTGGAGCTACCAGCTATATCCTCTCTTGGAGACTTGCTACCTGTAAGTTCAAATATGGAAATACTTTACAATTATTGACCTTTCTCTGTAAGTCTTCAGTGGGCAAGAGCATTACACCAACAGCATTGCTGTTCTGGTCACTGTCTAGCCTTGGCAACAGGACTAAGATCAGATGTCATGTCTTTGTCATCTTGTTACACTGCAGAGTGTAAATGGAGAGTCTATGGCCCATTGGTATTATCACTGCACCATTAATCCAAATTATGTCCTGGGGACCTTGGTTTTAATCCCCATCATAGATAGACAGGTGGCTGGAAGAACTCAGCAAGCCAAGCAGCATCAGGTGGTGGAGAAGTCAACGTTTCGGGTATAACCATTCTTCAGGTCTAGGGGTGAGTGTAAGGGGAGCTGCAGATAAAGGGAGGAGTGGGGTTGGGGGCGACAGGGTAGGGATAGGTGAACACAAGTAGAGGGTGGCTGAAAGGAAGAGGAGGTCAGAGGATTGGAAGGGAGGGGTAGGGGCTGGGAAGGGAGTCGGGGGATGGGAAGGGAGGTTATTTGAAATTGAAGAACTCAATATTGGGACTTCCGGGCTGTAGGATGCTCAGGTGGAAGATGAGGTGTTGTTCCTCCAAATTGCTGATTCTCTGTGGCAATGGAGGAGGCCGAGGATGGTCATATCGGAAGGGGAATTAAAATGGGCAGGAATTTGAATCCAATAAAAATTTGCAATTAAGAACCTAATGATGACCATGAATTTATTGGTGGGAAAAATCCATCTGTTCACTAAGAACTGGCGCCAAAAATATCCAACAATTCCTGATAAATTCAGGGGAAATCGCCTTACCCAGGAGATGTGTAAGTCACTACCACAGGCAGTGGTTAAGGCCGGTAACAATGCGATAGTTAGAGGGGCCATGTGTTAATGTCACTGAACTTGTAATGTTGAGCATATGCATTTGGGGTATGGTTTCAAATCCTGCCTCAGCAAATGGTAGAAATTACATTTAATTAATTAATAAACCCACAATTGAAAGTTAATCTCTGTAAGAGTAACCACCAGCTTTCATTGATTGTCAGAAGAAAAGGTTCACGAATGGCATTTAAGGTTGAAAATCTACCGTCCTTACCTGGTCTGGTCTACATGTGACTCCAGACCCACAGCAATGTGGTTGACACTTAACTGCCCTCTGGGCAATTAGGGATGGCAATAAATGCTGACCCAGCCACTGACGCCCTCACCCCACGACTGAATGAATTTCAATAATAGCGCAGAGCACCACATAAAATACCATCCTTTACTGATGTTTAGGAGCAGACAGAAGCAGATTGCGAAACACCTTTGGAACTGGCCTGTGATCAGATTTTCCTGTCAATTTGGCTCTTGCAAACAGGCACTGACTAAAATGCAACAGGCAAAGACCATAGTCAGGCACTCGTCCTCTTTGTGCACAGCCACAATAACACCCCACCCACCCCTTCCTGTGACCACCACCTGCCCCCAGTGTAACAGAGCCTGTGGTGGTCTCATCAATCTGTACAGCAACCTACAGACTCACTCTGAGAGTGGACGAGAGTCATCCTCATCTAGCAGAGACCGTCGATGACTCTTTCTCTATCGATGCTTGTTGCTGTTCAGTTTACATTAATGTCTTTAGTGCAAATGCAATTTCTGTTTTTGTTTCATGGATGTTGCAGAAGATTTTGTCTTGCAAGTATCAAACTGCAAAGAAGTGTCATCATTGACATTGTCGTACCTCAGCAGAGCACCAACATCAGTTTTAAGGATTGAGGTAACAGAGAAACACAATTCAATTGCAACAGGGTTCACTGAGATGATCCGTTTGGCTGATCAGGAATTTGTGTTTTTGAATCTCTTCCCCAGGTTCTTGTGCTTCTTTGAAGGAGGCACAGGACAATTGGCACAGTAGCTGCAAAGTCTCTTAGTTACTGGTTAAAGGCAACAGTGACTGGTGGGAGGAAACAATTAGCTTCCTTCAGGGAGGGAGACTGAGTACCTCCCCACAGAGCAGTCCAAAAGGCTTCTCCCTGTATCGTTCACAACCACAAGCTGTTCAGCTGCCCCAGCAACAAGTTGGCGTCAGGCTTTGGCATCCATGATCGGTCACAATCGCACCAACCAATCAGCTCCAGACACATCTCACTTTACACATGTAGCCTCAGTGCCATTCCCAGCACACGTCCGTTACTGCGGGGGGTGGCAGGTATGCACACAGTTGCCATTTTCGGCCCGTTTCGTGCAATTGTTCCTTCTGGGCGTACCTTCTGCAGGGTGACCTGGGACAGACAACAAATACTGGCCTTGCTCAGTGAACCCCATATCCCGAGAAAGGGTAAAAATGAAGCTGCTCGCAGTGGACTGTTGAGGAATGTTGTTTGCTCGTTAGTGTCTGAATGCTGACACCTCCCTGTAACACCATAATGTTTACATGTTTCAGTGCAAAAAGAACAGCAGTCAGTCACTGTGCCAGACACAATCAACACCTACCAGATCACTGACTTACAATTCGGGAGAGAGTACGTCTTCACTATCCGGCCTGTGTTTGGAACAGAATTTGGACCTGAAACCTCAATTACCGAGAGGCCTGGTGAGTGGGGAGTCATAAAACGTTCCAGAAGCACAGGGGTCATCAAATGTCTCTTCCTCTGCAGGAAGGGTCTGGTCTAATTCTGATGTCCCTGCTCGCTTTTGTATTCCTGTCAGCATTTCTGTCTCGAATCATCAAAACCCTCCTTTTGTTTACAAAATTACACCGATCCTGCTTCAACAGTGAGGTGACATCAGAAAATGCAGCGAGTTGTTGGGATAGGGAATGTTTGAAAGGATGGAGGAAGGAAAATCAGTTGTTCAGAATTGGATAAAAATGTTAAAGGGCAAGAATTTACAGGACTGTGAGGAAAGACTGGGGAAAGTGGGACAAATCTGAAAGATTTCCAGCGCTGATACAATGGAATGAGTTGCCTCCTTCTCTGCTGTCCTGCCTCTTTGATTCTGTTTAAACTAACCTCTCAATTAAAAAGAAAAGACTGTTCTTCAAACATAGAAACAGAAAGTAAGTGTGGGAGTAGGCCATTCAGCCCTTTGAGCAAGCGCCAAACCATCGAGGGAGATATGAGGACAGGTGATAAGGGTCATGGAAGTAGGTGTTAAAGAGCAGCTGAAAACAGGGGGCATGGAGAGAAATTGAAGAGGAATTCTTAAATTCCAGAGCTTAGGACCATCATTTGAAGGCATGGGCAATAATGACTGGGCTGTGAAGGCTGGGGATATGTAAAGGGTCAGAACTGAAAGAAAGCAGAGATCTTGATGGGTTCTGAGACTGGCGGAGGTTACATGGTGTTAAAGGTTGGCATAGTGAAGAATTTGTTATGTGTGTTCAAGAAAATTTTCGTTATCAATATGTCAATCCTCCAACTCGAGAAACAGCAAAACTTGACCTTCTCTTTGGAAATAAGGCAGGGAAGTGTTAGTAGAGGAACACTCTGTGTCTAGTGATCATTATTCTATTAGTTTTAAGAGAGTTATGGAAAAGTCTTCCATAAAAGTTAAAGTTTTTAATTGGAGTAAGGCAAATTTTAATGGTATGAGACAAGAACTTTCAAAAGTTGATTGGAGTAGGCTGCTTGCAGATGAAGGGATGTCTGATAACTGGGAGGCTTCCAAAGGTGTGATTACAAGAGTTCAGAGTCATTATGTTTCTGTTTGAATGAAAGGTCAGACCAGTAGGATTCGAGAACAATAGATGCATACAGATATTGAGGTTCTAGTCAAGAATAAAACAGAATCATATATTAGATGCAGACAACTGGGTTCAAATGAACTTTTTGAACAGTATAATGTGTGTCGAGAGGCAGATCAGGAAGGCAAAGCAGGAATATAAGATAGCATTGGCAGGTTAGGTTAAGGATAATGCAAAGTGATTCTACAAATACAGTGGAACCTCAATTATCAGACATTCGATTATCCGAATTTCGGATTTTCCAGCAAGATCACAATGTCCTGATGCTGGGCAAAACTGTGTTATCTGGCATTCGATTATCCGAACATTTGACTATCCAAACAAATTACTCCCTACCTGTTGCTCGGATAATTAAGGTTCCTCTGTACATTCAGACCAGAGAGCAACTAGAGAGACAGTAGTGCCCTCTAAAGATCAAAGAGATCACCTTTGTGTGGAACCTCAGGAGATGGGAGAGAGATTAAATGAATATTTCATGTCAGTTTTTACTATGGACAAAAAAATAAAGGTTAGAGAAGTCAGGAAATAATTATTGAAGTTTTGAAAACAGTTCGCATTAAAGAGGAAGTGCTGATGGTCTTAGAAAATGTAAAGGTGGATAAATCTCTGGGACCTGGTCTAGTGTATCCCAGGACATTGTGGGAAGTTAGGGAGAAAATTGTAGGGGCCCTTGCAGAATTATTTGCATCATCTGTAACCACAGGTGAGATGCTGAATGGCTGGAGAGTGGCTAATGTTGTATCTTTGTTTAAGAATGTAAGGAGACCTTGGAGTGCAGGAGAACTGGAGTGCAGGTTCATAGTTCCTTGAAAGTGGAGTCTCAGGTCAATAGGATAGTGAAGAAGGCGTTTAGTACTCTTGTCTTTATTGATCAGAGCAGTGAGTATAGGAGTTGGGAGGTCACGTTGTGGCTGTACATTGCATTGGTTAGGCCACTTTTGGAATATTGCGTGCAATTCTGGTCTATGTCCTAGGAAGGATGTTGTAAAAGTTGAAAGGGTTCAGAAAAGATTTATAAGGATGTTGCCAGGGTTTGAGCTATAGGGAGAGGCTGAATAGTATGGAGCTTTTTTTCCCTGGAGCATCAGAGGTTGAGGGGTGACCTTATGAGGTTTATAAAATCATGGATAGCGTAAATAGACAAGTTCTTTTCCCTGGGGTGGGGGAGCCCAAAACTAGAGGGCATAGGGTTAGGGTGTGAGGGAAAGATTTAAAACTTTTCATGCAAAGGGTGGTGATTGTATGGAATGAGCTTTCAGAGGAAGTTGTACAACATTACAACATTTACAAGATTTAAAAGGTATCTGGATGGGTATATGAATAGGAAGGGCTTAGAGGATATGGGCCACGTGCTGACAAATGGGACTAGATTAGGTTAGGATATCTGGTCAGCATGGACGAGTTGGACCGAAGGGTCTGTTTCCATGCTGTACATCTCTATGACTCTGTGAGAAATTATAGACTTGTGAGTTTGACTTCAGTGGTGGGTAAATTGTTGGAGGTGATTCTGAAAGATAGGATTTATATACATTTGGAGAGGCAAAGACTGGGATTGGGGATATTCAACCTGGTCTTGTGTGAGGGAAATCGTGTCTCACAAACTTAAGTTTTTTGAGGAAGTGACAAGAAGATTGATGAGGGTAGAGTGGTAGATATTGTTTACTTGGACTTTAGTAAAGCCTTTGACAAGGTTCCACGTGGTAGACTAATTACTAATGTTAGATCACATGGGATTAGATTAGATTACTTACAGTGTGGAAACAGGCCCTTCGGCCCAACAAGTCCACACCGCCCCACTGAAGCACAACCCACCCATACCCCTACATCTACCCCTTACCTAACACTACGGGCAATTTAGCATGGCCAATTCACCTGACCTGCACATCTTTGGACTGTGGGAGGAAACCGGAGCACCTAGAGGAAACCCACACAGACACGGGGAGAATGTGCAAACTCCACACAGTCAGTCGCCTGAGGCAGGAATTGAACCCAGGTCTCTGGCGCTGAGAGGCAGCAGTGCTAACCACTGTGCCACCGTGCCGCCCAGGGTAAGCTTGCCAATTGGATACAAAATTGACTTAACGCAGAGGACAAAGAGTGATGGTGGATGTTTTTCGGACTGGAGGCCTATTACGAGAGGTGTTCCACAGGGTTTGGTGCTGAGTCATAGAGTCATAGAGATGTACAGCATGGAAACAGACCCTTCGGTCCAACCCGTTCATGCCGACCAATATCCCAACCCAATCCAGTCCCACCTGCCAGCACCCGGCCCATATCCCTCCAAACCCTTCCTATTCATATACCCATCCAAATGCTTCTTAAATGTTGCAGTTGAACCAGCCTCCACCACTTCCTCTGGCAGCTCATTCCATACACGTACCACCCTCTGCGTGAAAAAGTTGCCCCTTAGGTGTCTTTTATATCTTTCCCTCTCACCCTAAACCTATGCCCTCTAGTTCTGGACTCCCCGATCCCAGGGAAAAGACTTTGCCTATTTACCCTATCCATGCCGCTCATAATTTTGTAAACCTCTATAAGGTCACCCCTCAGCCTCCGACACTCCAGGGAAAACAGCCCCAGCCTGTTCAACCTCTCCCTATAGCTCAAATCCTCCAACCCTGGCAACATCCTTGTAAATCTTTTCTGAACCCTTTCAAGTTTCACAACATCTTTCTAACAGGAAGGAGACCAGAATTGCACGCAACATTCCAACAGTGGCCTAATCAATGTCCTGTACAGCCGCAACATGACCTCCCAACTCCTGTACTCAGTACTGTGACCAATAAATGAAAGCATACCAAATTCCTTCTTCACTATCCTATCTACCTGCAACTCCAGTTTCAAGGAGCTATGAACCTGCACTCCAAGGTCTCTTTGTTCAGTAACACTCCCTAGGACCTTACCATTACGTGTATAAGTCCTGCTAAGATTTGCTTTTCCAAAATGCAGGACCTCGCATTTATCTGAATTAAACTCCATCCGCCACTTCTCAGCCCATTGGTCCACCTGGTCAAGATCATGTTGTAATCTGAGGTAACCTTCTCTGTCCACTACACCTCCAATTTTGGTGTCATCTGCAAATTTACTAACTGTACCTCTTATGCTCGCATCCAAATCATTTATGTAAATGACAAAACGTAGAGGACCCAGCACTGATCCTTGTGGCACTCCACTGGTCACAGGCCTCCAGTTTGAAAAACAACCCTCCACCATCACCCTCTGTCTTCTGCCTTTGAGTCCACTTTTTTTTGTCATTTATATAAATAATTTAGATGAGAACATAGAAAGCATGGTTCGTAAGTTTGCGGATGACACCAAAATTGGTGGTATAGTGGACAGTGAAGAAGGTTATTCAGGATTACAAAGAGATCTTGATCAGTTGGGTCAATGGGCTGAGGAGGGGCAGATGGAGTTTAATTTGGATAAATGCCTGGTGTTGCATTTTGTATAAACAAATAGGGAAAGGATTTATACATTTCAAAGTATGGTTTTGGGTAGTGTTGTTCAACAGAGGGGCCTAGGCGTTCATGTGATACAAACTTCAAAGAGTTATGTACAAGTAGAGAGGGTGGTGAAGAAGGTATTTAGCACGCTTGCCTTCAATGCTCAGACCTTTGAGTAGGACGTCATGTTGAGGTTGTACAGGATATTGGTGAAGTGTCTTCTGGAGTACTGTGTCCAGTTCTGGTCACCCTGTTATAGGAAGGATGTTATTACACTGGAGAGGGTTCAGGAAAGATTTACCAGGATATTGACAAGAATGGAGGATTTGAATTAGCAGGAGAGGCTGGGAGTTTTTTTCACTGGAGTTTAGGAGTTTGAGGCATGACCTTACAGAGGAAATCATGACGGGTATAGATAAGGGTTCTTTTCACTAGCGTGGGGAATTTAAAGACTCATGGGGCATATTTTTAAGATGTTAAGACATAAGGGGCAACCTTTTTACACAGAGGGTGGTTCGTGTGTGGAATGAACTTCCCGAGGAAGTGGTGGATGCAGGTACAGTTACAATGTTTAAAAGACATTTGGATAAGTACATGAATAAGAAATGTTTGGAGAGATATGAGCCATGCGCAGGCATGTCGGACTAGTTTAGATTGGGATTATGGTCGGCATGGACTGGTTAGACCAAAGGGTTTGTTTCTGTGTTGTATGATTCTATGACTCTATAACTGATCAGGTGACACCAAACTAAATGAAACAGGCTAAAGTGAGGACTGCAAATGCTGGAAACCAGAGTCTAGATTAGAGTGGTGCTGGAAAAGCACAGCAGTTCAGGCAGCATCCGAGGAGCAGGAAAATCGACGTTTCAGGCAAAAGCCCTTCATTCCTGATGAAGGGCTTTTGCCCGAAACGTCGATTTTCCTGCTCCTCGGATGCTGTCTGACCTGCTGTGCTTTTCCAGCACCACTCTCATCTAGACGAAGCGAAACAGATGTAAGCTAGCATGTGTAGGATAAGAAAACAGTTTTGGGTATTATGGGTTATGTTGCGTTATACAGAAAGATGGAATTGAGCAGTTGAGCAAGAGTTTAGCGAGAATGAGAGGAGATCTTATTGAAACCTTTAAGATTCTGAGGAGGCTTGACAGTGTGGCTTCTGAGAAGAAGTTTCTCCATGTTGGGACATTCAGAAATACAGAGAGCACAGCTTCAAGGTTACAGGTCACTCTTTCAGAGAGGTATTGTGGAGTCATAGAGATCTACAGCTCAGATAAAAGACCATTCGACCCATGGAGTCTGTGCTGGACTCCCGCCAACCTTCCGAGGACCCCTTCGCCCACCTCCAACACACTGCATCCACCTGGAAAACACCCCGCGCTGGCCTATTACCTGCCCTCGACCTCTTCATTTCCAACTGCCGCCGGGACATTAACTGCCTCAACCGGTCTACCTCCCTCCCCCACTCCAACCTCTCACCCTCACAACGCGCAGCCCTCCAATCCCTCTGCTCCAATCCCAACCTCACCATCAAGCCAGCGGATAAAGGGGGTGCAGTGGTAGTCGGGCGCACTGACCTCTACACCGTTGAAGCCAAACGTCAACTCGAGGACACCTCTTCCTACTGCCCCCTCGACCATGACCCCACCCCCCATCGCCAAACTATCATCTCCCAGATCATACAGAACCTCATCACCTCAGGAGATCTCCCACCCACAGCTTCCAACCTCATAGTCCGGGAACCCCGCACTGCCCAGTTCTACCTCCTTCCCAAGATCCACAAGCCTGACCACCCTGGCCGACCCATTGTCTCAGCATGCTCCTGCCCCACTGAACTCATCTCTACCTACCTCAACACTGTCCTATCCCACCTAGTCCAGGAACTCCCCACATACGTTCGAGACACCACCCACGCCCTCCACCTCCTCCAAGACTTCCGTTTCCCTGGCCCCCAACGCCACATCTTCACCATGGATATCCAATCCCTCTACACCTCCATCCGCCATGACCAGGGCCTCCAAGCCCTCCGTTTTTTCCTCTCCAGACGTCCCCAACAGTACCCTTCCACTGACACTCTCATTCATTTGGCCGAACTGGTCCTCACCCTTAACAATTTCTCCTTTGAATCCTCCCACTTCCTCCAGACCAAAGGGGGGCCAGCTATGCCTGTCTCTTTGTTGGCTACGTAGAACAGTCGATCTTCCGTAATTACACCGGCAGCACTCCTCACCTCTTCCTCCGCTACATTGATGACAGCATTGGCGCCACCTCATGCTCCCGCAAGGAGGTTGAGCAATTCATCAACTTCACCAACACATTCCACCCTGACCTTAAATTTACCTGGACCATCTCTGACACCTCCCTCCTCTTCCTGGACCTCTCCATCTCCATTAATGACGACCGACTTGACACTGACATTTTTTCCAAACCCACCGACTCACACAGCTACCTGGATTACACCTCTTCCCACCCTACCTCTTGCAAAAATGCCATCCCATATTCCCAATTCCTCCGCCTCCGCCGGATCTGCTCCCAGGAGGACCAGTTCCACCACAGAACACACCAGATGGCCTCCTTCTTTAGAGACCGTAATTTTCCTTCCCACGTGGTTAAAGATGCCCTCCAACGCATCTCGTCCACATCCCGCACCTCCGCCCTCAGACCCCACCCCTCCAACCGTAACAAGGACAGAACGCCCCTGGTACTCACCTTCCACCCTACAAACCTTCGCATAAACCAAATCATCTGCCGACATTTCTGCCACCTCCAAACAGACCCACTACCAGGGATATATTTCCCTCCCCACCCCTTTCCGCCTTCCGCAAAGACCGTTCCCTCCGCGACTACCTGGTCAGGTCCACGCCCCCAAACAACCCACCCTCCAATCCTGGCACTTTCCCCTGCCACCGCAGGAACTGTAAAACCTGCGCCCACACCTCCTCCGTCACCTCTATCCAAGGCCCTAAAGGAGCCTTCCACATCCATCAAAATTTTACTTGCACATCCACTAATATAATTTGTTGTATGCGTTGCTCCCGATGTGGTCTCCTCTACATTGGGGAGACTGAGCGCCTCCTAGCAGAGCGCTTTAGGGAACATCTCTGAGACACCCGCACCAATCAACCACACCGCCCTGTGGCCCAACATTTCAACTCCCCCTCCCACTCTGCCGAGGACATGGAGGTCCTGGGCCTCCTTCACCGCCGCTCCCTCACCACCAGACGCCTGGAGGAAGAACGCCTCATCTTCCGCCTCAGAACACTTCAACCCCAGGGCATCAATGTGGACTTCAACAGTTTCCTCATTTCCCCTTCCCCCACCTCACCCTAGTTCTAAACTTCCAGCTCAGTAACTATCCCCTTGACTTGTCCGGACTTGTCCGACCTGCCTATCTTCTTTTCCACTTATCCACTCCACCCTCTCCTCCTTGACCTATCACCTTCATCCCCTCCCCCACTCACCCATTGTACTCTATGCTACTTTCTCCCCACCCTCACCCTCCTCTAGCTTATCTCTCCACGCTTCAGGCTCACTGCCTTTATTCCTGATGAAGGGCCTTTGCCCGAAACGTCGATTTCAAAGCTACTTGGATGCTGCCTGAACTGCTGTGCTCTTCCAGCACCACTAATCCAGAATCTGGTTTCCAGCATCTGCAGTCATTGTTTTTACCTCGCTGGTCAAAACAACCAACTATTCTAACCCCGTTTGCCAGTACTTGCCCCATAGCCTTGGCATTGCAAGTGCACACCTGAATTCTTCTCAACTGTTAGGAAGGTTGCTGTCTCTCCCACCCTCACAGGCAGGGAGTTCCAGATGCCCACCACCCTCTGAGCGAGAGATATATTTCCTCACCTCCCCCCAAACCTCCTGCCCCTTACCTTAAATCTGTGCCCCCAGTACTTGATCCCTCCTTCAAGGGGAAAGGTTTCTTCCTCTCTGCTCTCTATCTCTCATTATTTTATACATTCCATCTCAGTATTGTCTCCCTGGTTGCACTTATTTGAAGATGGATCTGAGAATTTTCTTCTCTCTCAGACGGTTGTTAGCCTGTGGATTTTTTTCAAGACCGAAAAACTGCAGATGCTGGAATCCAAGGTAGACAGGCAGGAGGCTGGAAGAACACAGCAAGGCAGGCAGCATCAGGAGGTGGAGAAGTCAGTGTTTCGGGTGTAATCCTTCTTCAGGACTGGGGGCGGGGGGTGGGTATAGGGGGAACTGCAGATAAAGGAAGGGGGTTGAGGGGCGGGTGATGAAGTGGGGATAGGTGAAGACAGGCAGAGGGTATGACCTAGTTGGTCAATGGGAGGATTGAATCCGGTTGGTGGCAGGGAGGAGTGCAAGGGAGGGGGAGGGGCTGGAAAGGGAGTCGGGGATAGGAAGGGAGGTTATTTGAAATCGGAGAACTCCGGGCTGCAGGGTGCCCAGGCGGAAGGTGAGGTGTTGTTCCTCCAATTTGCGGTCTGATGAGATTAGATTACTTACAGTGTGGAAACAGGCTCTTTGGCCCAACAAGTCCACACCGACCCTCCGAAGAGCAACCCAGCCAGACCCATTCCCTTACATTTACCCCTTCACCTAACACTATGAGCAATTTAGCATGGCCAATTCACCTAACCTGCAGATTTTTTGGACTGTGGGAGGAAACCAGAGCACCCGGAGGAAACCCACACAGACGCAGGATTCACCGTGGCAATGGAGGAGGCCCAGGATGGTCATGTCGGAAAAGGAGTGGTTGGCGGAATTGAAATGGGCAGTGACTGGGAAGTCCAGTCGGCCCCCTGCGGTCCCGGCTGAGATGCTCAGAATTCCGTTCCCTAAGTTTATGTTAGGTCTCCCCGATGTAGAGAAGACCACATTGGGAGCACCTGATGCAGTTAACTAGGTTGGAAGAGAGGGAGATGAACCTCTGTCTTTCTTCATCCCAGAGATCAATGGAGACAAGGTCACTGAGTTTATTCAAAGCTGGGTTAGACAGATATTTGACCAGCAAGGAAGTCAAGGGCATTGTGGGTCAGGATGCTAAATGTAGCTGATAGCACAACCAAGAGTGTGGCACTGGAAAAGCACAGCAGTTAAGGCAGCATCCGAGGAGCAGCAGAATTGATGTTTAGGGCAGAAGCCCTTCATCAGTCGATTCTCCTTCTCCTCAGATGCTGCTTGACCTGCTGTGCTTTTCCAGCACCACACTCTCGACTCTGATCTCCAGCATCTGCAGTTGTCACTTTATCCTGATAGCACAACCAAGTTAGCCAAGGGCTTGTTGAATAGGACAGAGGGCTTGAGGGGCCAAATGATCTTCCCCTGCTTCGGGTTCTTGTGTTCCAATGTGGTTGGGAGGTGGGTCAAGCCTGATAGAGTTGTCTCAAGGGACTGCTCCTTCAACTCCTGTCTGATGGGACCTGACTTGCTTTGTGTTGTTTGCAGTGTGCAGCAGAGCACGAGCTGACATCGTGTTCCTGGTCGACGGCTCCTGGAGTATTCAAGAGAGTAACTTTCAGAAAGTGAAACAGTTCCTGTACAACGTGGTCTCTCACCTACCTCGCATTGGCACCGATGCCACTCAGGTAGGCCTGTTCCACCCCAGTGCCCCCATACGCATGTGAGAAAGGGACCAGGATGATCACTGATATGAACGATTGTCTTATGAGCAATTGCTAAACAGGTTACACTGCGGAGGCAATGGCCTACTGGTATTATTGCTCAAATGTTAATCCAGAGATGCAGACAATGTTCTGGGGACCTGGGTTGAAATTAAGAATTAAGAATCTAGTGATGACCAGAAAACCCATCCAATTCACTTAATTACCTTCAGAGAAGGAAATCTGCAGTCCTTACTTGGTCTGGCCTACATGTGACTCCAGGCCCACAGCAATGTGGTTGACTCTTATCTGTACTCTGGGCAGTTAAAGATGGGTAATAAATGCTGCCCAGCCAGCGACGCCCTCATCCTGTGAATGAATAAAGAAACAGATTAAGACTCTACTCACTGGAATTTAGAAGAATAAGAGGTGATCCCATTGAACCATATCGGAGTCTTAAGTGGCTTGACAGGGTCAATGTTGAGAGAATGTTTCCCTTCATGGGAAGGCCTAAAACCATAGGGCATAATCTCAGAATAAACAGGCGCCAATTAAAGACAGATGTGAGGAGGATTTTCTTCTCTCAGAGTCTTTGGAACTCCTTACCATAGAGAGCAGTGGGGCCAGAGTCCTTGCCTATATTTAAGGCTGAGAGAGAGATTCTTGATGAGTTGGTGAATCAAGGGTTACAAAGAAAGGGCAGGAAAGTGGATGTGAGGGATGCTGGATCAGCCATGATCCTCTTGAATGGCAGAACAGACACAAGGGGCCGAATGGCCTGCTGTTGTTCCTATTTGTTATGGTCTTATGAACTGTTTCGCTCTTGAGAGCTAGCCAATCATCATATAGGATTAAATTCTTTTTGCCTGTGGATTTTACCAAGGCATCAGCTTGGTCATTTCATGGTTAGGGTCGAAGGTCAAGCATACTACGTCAACTTAGAAAAGTGAAAGGCTCGGAGGATATTTGATTGAGATGTTCAAGGTGGTAGAGAGTAGAGACAGAATAGGTCGTGAGAAACTGTTCCCATTTTCGGGAGTGCCGAGAACCAGAGGATGCAGATATTTGGCCAGCGAACCAAAAAGACCAGCAGGAGGAAAATCTTTTGACGCACAGATTGGGTCGGACCAGGAATGGGTGGCCATGATGTTGGTGGGGGCAGATTCAACCACGGCTTTCGAAAGGGAATTGCATATACACCTGAAGGGTGAAAAAGTGTGGTGCTGGAAAAGCACAGATGGTCATGCAGCATCCGAGGAGCAGGAGAGTCGACGTTTCGAGCATAAGCCCTTCCTCAGGAATGAAGACGACTCTCCTGCTCCTCGGATGCTGCCTGACTGGCTGTGCTTTTCCAGCGCCATACTTTTTGACTCTGATCTCCAGCATCTGCGGTCCTCACTTTCTCCTATACACCAGACGGCATATCCTTGGCAAGGCTATGGTGAAAGGGCGAGATGGAACTCGCTAAGTTCCTCTTGCAGAAGCACCAGTGCAGACTGGACAGGCTGAATGGCCTCCTTTGTTTGAGCTGCAGCCATTCTGTTATTCGGTCGGGCAGGTCACTGATGTAAACACCATGGTTTTAGGATCAAGTCCCCTTTGCTCCGGGACTGTGCAGTAATACCTCTGAACATTATCTTGAAAGAAAGCACCCACTAAGGCACTTCTGTCAGCATGAGCAATCCTGATGCTTCACAAAACAGGAAAGTCAAATGCGAATTGTATACTTGTGTTTGGTTAGAATGAATTTGCCTTGTAATTTTGTGTGTATATCTGTATGCAGGTGTCAGTGGTTCAGTACAGTGATGAGTCCAAAATTGAAATTCCACTTGGTCGATTTGGCACCCACAGGGAGCTGCTCCAGGCCATAAGGGAACTTCCATATCAAGGCGGTGGGACTCAAACAGGTTGAGTATCTGAATACTAAGGGGCTCTTGGACTTGATGTAGAGGTCTATACAGAAAGGAGCCTCTGGTGGTCTGCTCCTGTGTGTGGGGGAAGAGGGCAGAGCACGACTTATCATCAAGGAACACAGCCTCACAATGGCGTTAATGGGATGGCATTCGCTGGGCTATTCTGTGACAATCATGTCGTATCTCTCCGGTAAGTGTCCAGGACCGTGACTGAGAAACAGTCAGGAGCCAGGTATGGCCAGTCATGGTCTGTGCTGGCTGTCTCTGGTTGTTCTGACCAGGGAAGAGCTCCCTCACAAAGCAGGTAGGATCCAGTGGGGGGCTGTATGTCACAGGGCCAGGTGCTGAAGGATGGGATTGGACCATATTTTCAACGTATTCCTGATGAAGGGCTTTTGCCCAAACTGTCGATTTTCCAGCTCCTCGAGTGCTGCCTGACTGGCTGTGCTTTTCCAGCACCACACTCTTGGCCATTTTCTCAACACACTTGCAAAGACATACATTGTCAACATTCAACCAGCAAACAAGCCAGCTTGTTCCTTTATCTGTGAGCACAGAGATATTTTTAACCAACCTGTCCATTATGACACCTGTCTGGCACAGGTGACACTTGAACCGGGCCTTTTGGCCCAGAGGCAGGGGCAATACCACTCTGCCATTCGAGTCTGTTCTATGCTACAGAATACTTTGATTCTCTCCATCTAGATATTTCTAATTACTCTGTACAAGGATGTTATGACACATCTCTGGAGCAAGTGGGACTTGAACGCAGGTCTCCTGGCTCAGAGATAAGGGCACTACCACTGCATCACAAGAGCCCAAAGGGAAAGACCTACATATAATGTCGAAACCCTGGCGCCTTTTAGGTCTTAGACCCTCTCCCAGCTATTTCGTGTGATGGACTGTTACAGCACAGTTGAGTCCCCTATAATTGCCCACCACCTGAATATAATTAATATCCTAGTGGGCCCTAATGGTGCAGGTGGTAGTGTCCCTACCTCTGAGTCAGGAGGACCAGGTTCACCTGCTCCACAGGTGTGCAATAACATCTCTGAATAGGTTAATTAGAAAATTTCTGTGTGCAATTAACCAAAGCTCATGAAATTAATTTAGTAAGACTCCAGTGAACACTCTCCCTCAGATGATACAAGTTGATTTTTAGAGGGTGGGGTTAACGCTGATAGACAATCATAAATGAGGTCAAACCCACCGACTGGCGCCTCGTCACGTTAGAAACATTACTCGGTAGAGTGCTCCCTTCTCCACATGAACCGGTGCTACCGACAAATCTCACCCTTTGATGGCACCGTGCTATGGTCAAAACAGAAACATTGATGGTGATCCTCAGTAATATTTGACTGGATTACTGTCAGCTCGCCAATTTGAAGTGTAACCCCCACCAGAAGTGTGCATGGGGGTGGGGGAGTGTGATAGCATAGTGACATTATTGGGTTGATAATCCAGAGTTTATGCAATCGGCCTTGGAGAAATGACCTTACATTTATACCGCGGTAAAACAAAATCTGGATTAAACTCCGACAGGCCGTTCTCGGATAACGCGCGTCCCGGCAGCGCGATTTGGCTGGAACGGGCGCTGAGGATTGAGCGAGCGGTACTTTTGAGAAAGTTTACCTCTGTTCCCAGTTCCAGCGGCAATCGGTTCATGGGTTTTGGTCTGCACCAGTGCCCATGTTCCGCGCTGAAATGTCCACACCATTCTGCACATTTACAGTCAGAGCAGCTTTCTGTGAGAGATACTGTACAGAGAGCAGCTTTCTTACAGTTTTTAAACGTACTGTGTAAAAAATTTACTTTTAGTTTGTTCATAGATGTGATTCAAACCTTCATTCAGGCTGTTAGACTTTGGGGTGTTTTTTTTGAGCGATCGTGAGTGATTTTATTTTGCCGGTCTGGCCCTAATTTCACTTTTTTTTTTGCACGGGCCGCATTTTTAATTTTTTTTCTTTTCACTGGAGGTTTCATGCATTATCGGGGAACTACCTGTACCCCCATGAGCAATAATCATGAAACTATTGAAGTATTGATTAAAAGCCGGACTCCTCCATTCACGGACCTTTGGAATATCTATTCGCCTCGCTTTCTCTAACCTCTGTCATTTTATGTAGAACTCTGGAATGGCCCAGTGAGCAATTCGATTGGGTCAAACTGCCACAGAACGCGTTGGGCTGCTGTACCTACATCGCTTGGGGTTCAGTGGTTTTTGTTTGAAGGCACCTCACTGACAATATTTCAAAAGCATTGAATAGAGGCTGCCCCAGTGACACTCCCGTGACTGAATCACGGACTTCCTCGGAGGGAGCAATTGATGTTTTGTTTTTCAATCATTTATTTTCCCCGAACACTGTCTCCATCAAGTGGCGATGAAGGGGCAGGATCACGATGGTCGTGTGTGTCAGTTTGCTGGCACGTTTCCCCGAGGTTGTGGGGACGTGTGACACACAAATGCGAGCTTTTCCCTCTCCTTGCCTGTTTCGCAAATCCCATTCTCTTGTTCCTCTTGCAGGGAAGGCGATCAATTTTGTCCTGGATTACGTGTTCCAGCAGGCAGCTGGGAAACGCCCCGGTGTCCCAGCCCTGCTGGTCCTGGTGACAGATGGGCGCTCTGATGATGGAGTTACAGAAGCTGTCAGGAGGGCAGAGGCGGCAGGTATTTGCCTGTATTCCACACCCCTCTCATTCTGAGGAGGGATTTCCCGCGAGGTGGAATGGTGCACTTATTCTGGTCGAAGTGAGGTGGGGTTGTGGGGGGATGGGGTTGGGGGGGACAGGGTGTTTGACGGGGAGGGAGCAGAAAATATCGAAAATGCAGAGGGTTTACTGGGATTGCATCCCCAGGAGCAGCGTGCCCAGAGTCCTTAGTCATTGGACGTAGCTGTTCGTGGGATCTCACTGTGCGTTCATCAACCGACGTGTTTTTCAAGGTCGTGAGATGTGCGATATTAAAAAAAAATCTCAATGTACACACAGCGACTCGTGAACAAGGAAGTGGAACAGACCACCTGCCAAATCTGGGACTTTTCACACTCTCAAGAACAAGATGCAAAGGGACTTACTTATAGGGACAAAAAAGTTCAGGTTATTGGATGGCTCTTTCAAATGGCTAGCACAAGGAAGATTGGCCAAAGGATTCACCTCTGTGCTGTATGATGTCAGGATTTGCACATTTTGCCATGGTCGCCCATTTAAGGCAGAGAATGACGAGGAATCTCATCTCTCAGAGGGTTGTGAACCTCTGGAATTCTCTGCCACTGAGGGCTGTCAAGTCTGGCTCAGTAAGGCTGAGGTTCAAGGTTCATTAAGGTTCAAGGCTGAGACAGATCAAGGGTTATGTGGAGAAAGCAAGAAAATGGAATTGAGGATTATCAGATCAGCCATAAATGGCAGAGGAGACTCTTAGGGCTGAGTGGCCTACTTCGACTCCAATGTCTCATGGTGATTCTATAAGATGGTCCAAGTGCATAGAAACACTGCTATCTCCGATCTCACTATTACGTTTCACATTATACAACTCTGTTTGTATATTGTCATTCCCGTGCTGACACAGTGCTGGAGTTGTGGTGGTGTCAAGGTAATGTCACTGGAGGCCTGTCATCCAGAAATCTAGCCTGACTGACTGGGACAGGGGTTCAAATCTCACTGGTGAATCTGATGAATAGCTAGCAGTGATATACTGCTTGTTTAAATATGTTTGTAACTATTACTCCTTGTTCAGATTAGGCCCTTCAGCACAACAAGTCCACACCACCCCTCCGAAGAGTAACGCGCCTAGACCCATTCCCCTAAATTTACCCCTGACTAATGCATCCTAACACTATGGGCAATTTAGCATGGCCAATTCACGTGGCCTGCACATCTTTGGGTTGTGGGAGGAAACCAGAGCACCCGGAGGAAGCCCACACAGACACAGGGAGAATGTGCAAATTCCACACAGGCAGTCACATGAGGCTGGAATCAAACCCAGGTCCCTGGTGCTGGTGAGGCAGCAGTGCTAACCACTGAGCCACTGTGCCACCCCAATTTGTTGGTAAAACCCCATCAAGTTTGAAAATGTCCTTTACTCTTTGAGCTTTCTCTCTCATTCAACAAGATTGTGGCTGATCCTCTATCTTAATGCCATATTCTTGCTCTCTCCTGATTCCTCTCGATGTTCTTATTATCTAAATATTTACCGATTTTTAGATTACTTTACAGTGTGGAAACAGGCCCTTCGGCCCAACAAGTCCACACCGACCTGCCAAAGCACAAACCACCCATACCCCTACATTTACCCCTTACCTAACACTATGGACAATTTAGCATGGCCAAGTCACCTAACCTGCACATTTTTGGACTGTGGGAGGAAATCGGAGCACCCGGAGGAAACCCACGCAGACACGGGGAGACATAGTCAGTCGCCTGAGGCGGGAATTGAACCCAGGTCTCTGGCGCTGTGAGGCAGCAGTGCTAACCACTGCGCCACCGTGCCACCCACATTTATTGAATGTGTTCAGTGTCTGGGCCTCTATGGCCTTCTGTGGTATACAGTTCCTCAGGTTTCGTACATTTTGAATGTAGTATCTTCCTCAGCGCAGTCCTAAATAGTCTCCACCTGTCAGAAAACTCCTTTACGAAAGAACGTCTGCTGTCCTTACCTGGTCTGGCCTACATGTGACTCCAGACCCACAGCAAATGTGATTGTCTTCCAGCTGCCTTCAGGAATGGATTAGTGAGCCTCTCAGTTCATGGGTGACAAATTTCGGTCTTTGCAAACAATTCTTCAAGTTCCTCTCCAATTTATACAGGAATAAGTTCATTATGATCATGAGTTTGATGACCAGCCATGATCATACTGAATGATTGGACAAAGGGGCTGAATGGCCTACTCCTCCTCCTAATTTCTATGTTTTAATGAAAAACATTACGGGCTAATTGCTTTCGAAACTGAAACTGGATGTCGGTGATGTGCGGGTCAGGCGAATTGGGCAATTTAGCATGGCCATAGTGTTGAGTAAATTAGTCAGAGGTAAATACAGGGTAGGGGAATGGGTTTAGGTGGGTTACTCTTTGGAGGGTTGGTGTGGACTTGTTGGGCCAAATGGCATGTTTCCATACTGTAGGGAATCTAATCACTAAGGAAAAAAAACCAGCTGGTCAGAGATTGGTTATGTCAAGTGTAATGTTAGTCCTTCATCTGGGAGTTTGCTGGTCAATAAGTTTGGGATTGGTGGGAACGCAATGGGTGGGATAGGAGGTCCACAAGACATTTCTTAGAGTTGTCACATTGTGCTGGGCAGGAAGGTCTTTTACCTTCTCTCATAAAGGGACGGAGTCAAAGCACACACTGATGTAGGTTTACATACTAACCCATCACTGTCCTGAATTGGAGAATGTAGCTCAAACAGCACCAGCCAGCATCAAACATGGCTGACCATGAAACTCTCCCATTCCTACTGCCTCTCATTGGTATGTGTTGAAGGGAATCACAAGTTGGAATTCAACTTGCCAGCTATGTTATGAACATGTCTTCGTTCATAGGCTTGTACAATCCTTACAGTGCGGAAGAAGACCATTTGACCCGAGTCCACACTGAGCCTCCGAAGAGCATCCTATCCAGACTCACCCCCTACCCTACTCCTGTAACCCTGCATTTACCATGGTTAATCCACCTTACCTGCACACTCTGGGGCAATTTAGCATGGCCAGTCCACCTAACCTACACATCTTTAGACTGTGGGAGGAAACCAGAGCACCCGAAGGAAACTCGCACAGACACAGGCAGAATGTGCAAACTCCACACAGACAGTTGCTTGAGGCTGGAATGGAACCCAGGTCGTTGGTGCTGTGAGGCAGCAGTGTTAAGCACTGAGCCACTGTGCCACCCAATTCATGGTGAGTGATGCCATTCCAGAGTGCCTGACGCTACCCATTGTGTCACAAGATCTCCACGAGGAGAGGATGTTCATGAGATTGTGAAAAGCTCTGTGGTTGGTAGGAAGTGCATGGCTGAGAGGGAAACTTCACAAAATGGTGGATGTGTGGCATTATCCTGGGAAGGAGGAACATTAAACAAAACTAACAATCCGAATAATCTTTGTATTGATGCTAGGCATCCATCTGTTCGCTGTTGGAATCGGTCACGCGGATGTTAATGAACTGCGGAGAATCGTTACTGGCAGAGACACCAACAACATTGTCTACGCAGAGAACGTCGACTCACTCAGTCAGTTTGAAGGGGCTCTGGCCAACATAATCTGCATTGCCGCTAGCAGACCAGGGGTGAGTGAGAGCCAACCGTAGCCGAAAGTGCTGGAGACACTCAGCAGATCTGGCAGCAGCTATGGAGAGTGAGAGAGAGAGAGAGAGAGCAGGGTTAATGTTTTGAGCGAAGTGAGCCTTCATCAGAAATGATGGATCCTTTACCCTCCACAGATGCTGCCAGATCTGCTGAGTTTCTCCAGCAATTTCCCTTCTTATTTGTTTCAGATGTCCAGCGCCCGCAGTTCTTTGTATTATTTTTATGGGAGAGCCATTCTATCCATTTGGCAATGTAACTGCGCTCCTCAATCGTGCTCTCTCTGCTTTTCCTTCACTTGAAGTTTCTTTGCAAATCCCCAACTCAAATGGCTGTATCAATGGAGACTATATTTCCCGACGCAACATGTACCGAGAAATAGAGAAGGCATGTCAGAAAGGCAAGGTCACAGTGATCATGGGAGACTTCAATATGCAGGTGGACTGGGTAAATAATGTTGCCAGTGGATCCAAAGAAAGGGAATTCATGGAATGCTTACAGGATGGCTTTTTGGAACAGCTTGTCATGGACCCCACAAGGGAGCAGGCTATTCTGGACCTAGTGCTTTGCAATGAACCAGACTTTATAAAAGATCTTAAAGTAAGGGAACCCTTAGGAAGCAGCAATCATAATATGGTAGAGTTCAGTCTGGAGTTTGAAAGGGAGAAGGCAAAATCGGATGTAATGGTGTTACAGTTAAATAAAGGTAATTATGAGGGCATGAGAGAGGAACTGACAAAAGTAGACTGGAAGCAGAGGCTAGCGGGGAAGACAGTAGAACAAAAATGGTAGGAGTTTGTGGGTATAATTGAGGACACTGTACAGAGGTTCATCCCCAAGAAAAGAAAGATTATCCAGGGAGGGATTAGATAGGCATGGCAGACAAAGGAAGTCAGGAAATGTATTAAAGAAAAAGAGAGATCCTATAAAGTGGCCAAGAGCACTAGGAAATCAGAAGATTGGGAAGGCTACAAAAACAAACAGAGGATAACAAAGAGAGTAATAAGAAAGGAGAGGATCAAATATGAAGGTAGGCTAGCCAGTAATATTAGAAATGATAGTAAAAGTTTCTTTCAATACATAAGTAACAAACAACAGGCAAAAGTAGACATTGGGTCACTTCAAACTGATGCTGGAAGCCTAGTGATGGGAGATAAGGAAATAGCAGGAGAACTTAACAAGTACTTTGCGTCAGTTTTCACAGTGGAAGACATGAGTAATATACCAACAATTAAAGGGAGTCAGGAGGCTGAATTGAGTATGGTTGCCATTACAAAAGAGGTAGTGCTAGAAAAGCTAAAAAGTCTTAAAATTGATAAATCTCCTGGCCCCAATGGGATACATCCTAGAGTTCTGAGAGAGGTGGCTGAGGAAATAGCAGAGGCATTGGTTGAGATCTTTCAAGAGTCACTGGAGTCACGGAAAGTCCCGGACGATTGGAAGATCGCTGTTGTACCCCCCTTGTTCAAGAAAGGATCAAGACAAAAGATGGAAAATTATAGGCCAATTAGCCTAACCTCGGTTGTTGGTAAAATTCTAGAATCCATCATTCAGGATGAGGTTTCTAAATTCTTAGAAGAGCAGAGTCTGATGAGAACAAGTCAACATGGATTTAGTAAGGGGAGGTCATACCTGACAAACCTGTTGGTATTCTTTGAAGAGGTGACAAGTAGGTTAGACCAGGGAAACCCAGTGGATGTGGTCTATCTAGACTTCCAAAAGGCCTTTGATAAGATGCCACACGGGAGGCTGCTGAGCAAGGTGAGGGCCCATGGTGTTTGAGGTGAGCTACTGGGATGGATTGAGGATTGGCTGTCTGACAGAAGGCAGAGAGTTGGGATAAAAGGTTCTTTTTCGGAATGGCAGCCGGTGACGAGCGGTGTCCCGCAGGGTTCGGTGTTGGGGCCACAGCTCTTCGCATTATATATTAATGATCTGGATGAAGGGACTGGGGGCATTCTAGCGAAGTTTGCAGATGATACGAAGTTAGGTGGACAGGCAGGTAGTACTGAGGAAGTGGAGAGGCTGCAGAAGGATCTCGACAGTTTGGGAGAGTGGTCCAGGAAATAGCTGATGGAATTCAACGTGAACAAATGCGAGGTCTTGCACTTTGGCAAAAGGAATAAAAGCACAGACTACTTTCTAAACGGTGAGAAAATTTGTAAAGCCAAAGTACAAAGGGATCTGGGAGTGCTAGTCGAGGATTCTGTAAAGGTCAACATGCAGGTTGAGTCCGTGATTAAGAAAGCGAATGCAATGTTGTCACTTATCTCAAGAGGGTTGGAATATAAAAGCACCGTTGTGCTACTGAGACTTTATAAAGCTCTGGTTAGGCCCCATTTGGAGTACTGTGTCCAGTTTTGGTCCCCACACCTCAGGAAGGACATACTGGCCTGGAACGGGTCCAGCGGAGATTCACAAGGATGATCCCTGGAATGGTAGGTCTAACATATGAGGAACGGCTGAGGATCCTGGGATTGTATTCATTGGAGTTTAGAAGATTAAGGGGAGACTTAATAGAGACGTACAAGATAATACATGGCTTGGAAAGGGTGGACACTAGGAAATTGTTTCCGTTAGATGAGGAGACTAGGACCCGTGGACACAGCCTTAAAATTAGAGGGGGTCAATTCAGAACAGAAATGCGGAGACATTTCTTCAGCCAGAGAGTGGTGGGCCTGTGGAATTCATTGCCACAGAGTGCAGTGGAAGCCGGGACGCTAAATGTCTTCAAGGCAGAGATTGATAGATTCTTGTTGTCTTGGGGAATTAAGGGCTATGGGGAGAATGCGGGTAAGTGGAGTTGAAATTCCCATCAGCCATGATTGAATGGCGGAGTGTACTCGATGGGCCGAATGGCCTTACTTCCACTCCTATGTCTTATGGTCTTATGGTCTTATACTTCCTGCTGCCTGGATCTTTAGGTCTGGAATTCCTTCCTTCAACTCTCTTCTCTTTCTTCTCCTTTCATCCTTCCTGCACCTGGCTTAATCCTGTGGTGTGGAAGCAAACCACTTGGCCCATTGAGTCCACACTGACCCTCCCACCCTGCAATTCCAATGGTTAACCCATCTAGTCTGCACATCCCTACACTCCATGGGTAACCTAGCATGGCCAATCCACCTTAACCCCGCACATCTTTGGACTGTGGGAGGAAACTGGAGCACCCGGAGGAAACCCACGCAGACTCGGGGAGAATGTGCAAACTCTATACAGGTAGAGGAATCGAATCGGGTCCCTGGCACTGCGAGGCAGCAGTGCTAACCATTTATCCATGTCAACTGTTTTCTGACAACAGCCCTCCAAGATGCCTGTCTGCTGTGTTATTGTAAATTGTTACCGTTGTAATCATCATCTTGAATTTTTAATCATCAAACTGAACGTGCCTCAATGCAAGTGAAGCTTGTTTTTGATTTTTATCCTTCCAGACATCGACACCACACCATTGTGTTACCCAGTGCCCTCAGGTAGGCCTTGCATAATCCTTCCTTCCTTTTGAACGAACTTTCCTGACTGTCTAGTCCTAATAAGGTCACAATCTCATTGAATGCTGTATCAGAGAAAGAGACCATTTGGCCCATCAAGGCCATGCCATCTCTCTTCCAGAGCAATCCACCTGGCCTTTTCCTATAACAGTGGAGAAATCCAAAGGCGTATATGTCTGTAATTGAAGCAGTTGGTTTTGATTTTGCACAGTAATAAAAGTGTGGTGTTTCATTGCAGGGTGAGAAAGGGGAACCAGGAAGAGATGTAAGTATCACATTTACCCTATAAATGGAAGTAGAAATTCTTGGACAGAATTAGGCATGATTACAAAGTGCGAATCAACGTTTACTCCTCTGTGTTTTCTCCTTTGCTTTTCATCTATTTCCACCTGAATTAATTTATTCTTTATTTGTACAGTTTGTTATGCTGTATAAAGGCAAACCATTGGTATGGGGTTATTAAGAACTAGAAGAATTTGAGGGTAAAATGGAAATTAAACAATACACATGTCCCGAATGTAAGAGGCTGTTGTTAGTCTGAGCAGGAATATTGCACCTAAATAGTTAACGCTGGGTTTGATTTGTTACAGGGTCATCCTGGATTGCCAGGTCCACAGGGTCCGCCAGGTCCAATCGGACCGCCAGGGATCCCTGGAACTGTAGATGGAGGGCACAGAGGGCCAAAGGGCGAGAAAGGAGATCCGGTGAGTACCGAACCCACAACCTGTCCAAATGCCATTGCCCGGAGTTTGGGAATCCACTGTCTTAAGGGATTGATGGAATTAGGTTCTCAGACAGTACCTTCCAAACCCATGACCACTTCCATCGAGAAGGACAAGGGCAGTAGATACATGGGAACACCACCCCCTGCAAGTTCCCCTCCACCACCATCCTGACTTGGAAACATATCGCCGTTCCTTCACAGTGGTTGGGTCAAAATCCTGGAACTCCCTCCCTAAGGGCATTGTGGGTCAACCCACAAGTGGACTGCAGTGATTCAAGAAGGCAGCTCTCCCCCACCTCTTAAGGAACAACTAGGGATGGGCTATCAATGCTGGCCAGCCAGCGACGCCCAAGTCCCACCAAAGAACGAAGACAAAGGTCATGGGTCAAGAGCCCAGAGGCAAAATGCTGTAGATTCCTGTTCCTGTGAGCAGCTCTGTGACACGTGGAATGTATTTGATTTCCAGGGATACCCAGGAAGAGATGGCCAACCGGGAACGCCAGGCAGGACTGGACACACCGGCTCGACAGGACAGCCCGTAAGTAATTAGTGAACCGACTGAATGCCAACTCAGTGTCAGCATGGAGGTATTTGTCTGTGGAGTGGGAACGCTGGGTTGGAGAGGGGCTTGGTATTTGCACTCAGCTTAGCATCTGTTGTTAAAAAGAAATGTCCACCTGGTTCATGAGGAGAACTGCTGTCCTTACCCTGTCTGGGACCACACATGACTCCAGTCCCACTGCAGTAAAGCTGACTCATACCTGCTGCCTAAAAAAAGCCCCTGAAATCCTGTCAGTTGTACTCAAGATGGCATTGTAGCTGGGCCTGCTGGGCTGACCTGATCTCCCAGTCACTGCCCATTTCAATTCCCCCAACCACTCCCTTTCCGACATGACCATTCTTGGCCTCCTCTATTGCCACAGTGAACCACAGCGTAAATTGGAGGAATAACACCTCATCTTCCGTATGGGAAGGGTACAGCCCGGAGGACTCAACATTGAGTTCTCCAATTTCAAATAACCTCCCCTCCCATTCTCCCGACTCCCTTCCTAGTCCCCCCCCTTCTTTCTACTGCTCCCTGCCACCAACTGGATTCCTTCCTCTCATTGACCAACCAGGTCGTACCCTCTGCCTCTCTTCACCTATCCCCACTTCACCCCCCTGCCCTTGCCACGCCCTTTATCTGCAGCTCCCCCTACACCCACCCCCAGTCCTGAAGAAGGGTCACACCCGAAACGTCGACTTCTTCCCCACCTGATGCTGCCTGGCTTGGTGTGTTTTTCCAGCCTCCTGCTTGTCTATTTTGTACTCAAGATGGCAGCTGACCACCACCCTCTCAAGGGCAATTGGAGGATGGACAATAAATGATGCCTTCCTAACAGTGCCCTCATCCTGCAAATAAATGTGAAACAAATCAGACAATTTACCTCAGTGCTGTTCCCGAACCTTCGCCTGTGCAAGATTCCATTGCATCACTTTGTGAAAGAGCAGGAGGTTTCTCTCCAATGGCATGATCAATGTTTATCATTTAACCAACATCGTTAAATGGCTGATTTGGTCATCTATCTCAACTTGATTTGTCAGTTTAGAATTAGAATTAGCTTTATTGTCCACACAGGAGTACAGTGAAAAGTTTACAAGTTGCCACTTACAGCACCATCTTGGGTACCTTGGGTCCAGATCCTTAAGCACAAATTCTTCGGAAAACATCTGAAGATTAAAGAAATAAAAAGTCCGACATTACAGATCTATGTGCAATCTCAGGTACAAAAGTACAAAATCATAGGAATAAATTAGAAAAACCAAGAAATAAAAATTTCAGAACAGCAGTCCTTCCAACCCCAGTCCACGTTGACACCTATTCTCAGTCCATGATGGGTTCACTTCATAGCTGTCTAGGTCTGGACACTGCGTTGGATGTTGGATCTTGCTGTGCATAAATTGACTGGCCCATCGTTTGCACTGTGATGTTGACTGCTCTTGAAGAAAGTATTTGATTGACTGTTAAACTCTTTGGAACATTCTAAGACTGTGAAAGGCCTTAGATAAATCTAAAATCTTCCTTACTTTGTTTCTCAAGAGTCACTGGTGTGGGCAGCAGGGAGTGCATTTCTCCCAGGTTTGACTGTTAAAAGAAATCACATATTTGGGTGTTTGTATCTGGGAAGAAGTGATGAAAACTAGTGTCTGAGTCTCTACAGATGAAACAAATCAAGAGGCACGATGTTGTATCACATTGTCATGACAACATAGTAGTCTTCATTTGCATTTCACTCAGATAGACACGTTTTTATTGAAGAGTTTTCTTAGTTCACATTATGATGTGTGTTTTTTTGTAGGGGAGTCAAGGGTCCCCAGGATTGAGAGGAGAGAGGGTAAGTGCACGCTATAACAGCAGGTCTTTGTGAATCTACCTTTCTTCAGTTTACGTCCCTCAATAGAATTTTCTCCCGTGGATTCCCTTCAAAATTATGACAATCCATTTGATAATGTAACCTTGAATCATAGATCCGCTACAGTATCGAAACAGGTCGTTCAACCCATCCAAAGAGCATCCCACCTAACCCCACCCTGTCACATGGTCCTTCTTGGACACCCCCCACCCGCCCCTTCCTGGATCTCTCCATCTCTGTTTCAGACGACTGACTCAACACGGACATCTACCGACTCCCACAGCTACCTGGACCACCACACCTCCTCTCACCCCCGCCCCCCCCCCCCCCCACCCCTCCAGTAAATATGCTATCCCTTACTCCCAATTCCTCTGTCTCCAAAGCATCTGCTCCCAGGAGGACCAGTTCCACTCCAGAACATCCCAGGTGGCCTCCTTCTTCAAAGACCATGTGGTCAGCGATGCCCTCCAACGCATCTCCTCCACTTCCTGCACTTCCGCCCTTGATCCCCACTCTCCCAATATAACAAGGACAGAATCCCACTGGTCCTCACCTTCCACCCCACCAACGTTTGGATGCAATGCATCATCCTCCACCATTTCTGCCACTTACAGTCAGACCCCACCACCAGAGAAATATTTCCCTCCCCACCCCTATCTGCGTTCCGCAGAGACCATTCCCTCTGCAACTTCCTCATTAGGTCCACACCCCCACCAACCCACACCCCACTCCTGGCACCTTCCCTTGCTGCCATAAGAAGTGCAAAATCTCCATGCACACCTCCATCCATGGCCCCAAAGGATCCTGCGACATCCAAACACCTCATCTACTGTGTCCGTTGCTCTCGATGTGGTGTCCTCTACATTGGGGAATGAGGACACCAACTTGCAGAATGTTTCAGGGAACATCCCTGGGACACACACATTAAACAACCCCATCTCCCTGCAGCTGAACACTTCAACTCCCCCACCCACTCCGCCAAGGACATACAAGTCCTGGACTGCCTCCATTGCCAAATTCTAGCCACCCGACACCTGGAAGAAGAACGCCTCATCTTTCACCTTGGAACCCTCCAACCACACGGGATCAATATCGATTTTACCAGTTTCCTCATTTCCACTCCCTCTATCTTATCCCACATCCAAACTTCCAACTCAGCAGCACCCCCTTGACCTGTCCGACCTGTCCAACTTCCTTCCCACCTATCAGCTCCACCTTCCATCCGAGCTATTGCCATCACCTCCTACCTTCATCTACCTATTGCAGGGCAAATTTGCAAACTCCACACAGGCAGTCACCCAAGGCTGGAATTTAACCTTGGTCCCTGGCGCTGTGAGGCAGCAGTGCTAACCACTGAGCCACTGTGCTGTCCTGCTCTTTAAGCTTTCAGTGTGAAGTGATCCCCTCCTCTCTGTTAGTAAATGAACTGCCTCAAATGGTGTTGAGTTCTCCAACCCCAGGTTTGATTGCCTGCCAACCAATGTGGGTGTGCCTGAGCTGGGACAGGTGAGACACTTGGAGGTTCTGCCATCCCCTCAGCCCTGTCCCAGCATCCAGTTGTTCAGAGACAGGTCACAGTCCTCCATGTCCAGGAAAGGACCAGCCCCACTGAGAGAGCAGCACCATTCTATGAAACTGGTTTAGAATGTGGCACCTTTAACCTGAGGATGCTTCATGACAGAAAAGCAAATATTCTCCCATTTTCCATCAAAAGAGGAACTTCAGCTCCTCAGCACCCAATCTCTGTTGACCTTTGTGCTCAATAGAGGAAGTCTATAGCATAAGTGGGTAGTCTCTGTACCTTTGAGTTTGGAGCTCCTCGGTGAACGTCCCACTGGAGGAGAGGGAAGGTGTGTTCATAACGTGGCCAAAGCACGTTGGCTATCAATCTCTAAACCCTTCTGACACACAGCAGCATTGGTGGTAAGAACAAGTCGGTTTCCGAGTCAACCATGTGATACAAAGGAAATTGGATCACTATCTCAACCTCCTGATTGGAATGTGGATAGATTAGATTCCCCTACAGCCCAACAAGTCGACACTGACCCTCTGAGGAGTAACCCACCCAGACCCATTTCCCTCTGACTAATGCACCTAATGCAATGGGCAATTTAGCATGGCCAATTCACCTGGCACATCTTTGGACTGTGGAAGGAAACCCATGCAGACATGGGGAGAACGTGCAAACTCCACACAGAGAGTCGCCCGAGGCTGGAATCGAACCTGGGCCCTGGCACTGTGCGCCACCGGGCTGATATTACTATAACTTTCTGAATGAGCTGGAAGACACCACCAGAGGCTGTGTAACATGCCTCACCATATAATTATAGGATGAACGGGGGGAATTCTCCCAGATGTCTCAGTGAACAGCATTAAAAGCCCAGTCATCATCCCTTTACTCTTGTGGGAGCTTTCAGTGTACACACTACCTAGAGCATTTTTTACAGTAACTCATTCCACAAAGATAATTTAAAAAAAAAACTGCAGAAGCAGGAAATCAGAAACAGCTGGCAAAACAGCACCTGGCAGCATCTGCGGAGAGAGAAATCAGAGTTAACATCTCAGGCTCTGAAAACGTTAACTCTGACGTCTCTCCACAAATGCTGCCAGACCTGCGGAACTTCACCAACTACTTCTGATTTTGTTTAGTGAAGGTATTTGATTGTCTTAGGGTAAATGTTTGGACTGTCTTGAGTATGTAAAAGGCGAGCTTTTTTATAAACTAACTGGTGCCCGATCTGTATGGGGCCCGTGGTCTAGACTGCAAGAGGATACTGGTCACTGTTGATGTTAAAGTATTAGTTTCTTGTCACAGGGGGAGCCTGGAACACCAGGACGAGTCGGGCCTCCAGGTCAAAAGGGAGAAAAGGTCTGTATACATTCCTCCTTTAAAAGCGCATAGAGAAACATAAACAAATAAATGAGCAAACAGACATGTAAATTAGGGTTTGTGAAGTGGTCATTCGGCCCTTCGATCCTGATCTGAATCTGGGATTTTATTTAACCTGAGTGTGTAATAATGCTTTCAGATTAATATTAAAGCATTGGAGAGGCCAGGGTGATGGATAACAGAGGAAATATGCTGTGTAGCAAGGTTAGATTCAAAGAACCCCTACAGTGCAGGAGTAGGCCATACAGCCCACACCAAGCTCTGAAGAGCGTCCCACCCAAACCCAGCCCTTCCACCCTGTGTTTCACATGGCTAACCCATCTAACCTACACATCCCTGGACATTATGGGGTGATTTAGCATGGCCAATCCACCCTAACCTGCACATCTTTGGACTGTGGGAGGAAACCGAAGTTCCTGGAGGAAACCCACGCAGACACGGGGAGAACGTGCAAACTCCACACAGACAGCCGCCCAAGGCTGGAATCAAGCCTGGGTCCCTGGCGCTGTCAGACACCGGTGCTAACCACTGAGCCACTGTACTGCCCATCGAGCTTTCACTGATGGGGCTGTGGATGTGCAAAGAAGATTCCTCTCACTTACCTGATACCAGCCTGGGCAGCAGGGACTGCCAAGTTTCCAAGGCACTGTGGACTTCACCCCCAAGCACTGATAAAATATGGATGGTCTGTGGCCCTAATTGGCCATCAGTTGTTCAACTGAAAGGTCTCAATAGGCCCAAGGGTTGGTGGGGGTTTGACAGTTGGCTGCTGTTACCTGATACCTGTCCTGTATCCTGTAAATTATCAAGCAGGTTTGGAGTTGGGGGGAAGGGGAGTCAAGATTTTACTTGTGCCTGCCCCCCCCCCATACAATCTTACAAACCCACCAACAGGGCAATGCAGAATGCAGCTTTGTCAGAACTTGGATAAGCCAAAGGTGTGAACAAATACAGAAAAGAGTGAGGATGGGGTGGGCGAGAAACAGAAGAGAGAGTCTGTATTAGAGTGGGAGAGCAGCAGAAACACTCTCAGTTCAGGCTGTTCACAGATGCAAACAGAATCAGCGGTTAGGATCTGAAATTATTCAATGTCGTCTGTCCAACCGGAAGATGATCTGCCTGTCACTGATCTTCCATTGATCTTTAAAAGAGTAATTTGGAGGGGTGATCAGAGGCTAAAGTGGGAGTGGGCAGAAAATATGACAGCAAGTATTGGAAACTCATCTTGAAAAGTTGAATGGTGGTGTTTACTCCCCTGAGATGGCAGGACTGATGTATGAAGAGAGACTGGATTGGTTAGGACTATATTCACCGGAGTTTAGAAAAATGAGGAATATCTCAGAGATGCCTACAAAATTCTGACAGTGTAAAGATAGGAAGGATGTTCCTGATGAGCAGGAAATCCAGGACAAGTCATCACAGTTTAAGAAGATGGGGAAGGACATTTAGGACAGATCATTTTGAGGATTATAGTTTACCTCTCGCATCCTAATATGCCAGGGAATTTGCATGGTACCCTGCCCATCCAAGTTCGGTATGTCCTTTCTGTTGTGGTCAGAACTGAATACAATACTCAGATACAGTCTGGATAGAGCTTTACACTATAATTTTTACAAAGCGTAATTATAGCAACAGAAGGTGGCTGTTTGGCCCATTGAATCTCATGCTGGATCTCTGTGGAAAAAGGAGCCATTCCAAGAGGATCTAGTGTTCTGGTGATTTATTGGCCATGAGGCCATTTTGGGGATGTCGGAGGCTGGATATTAGTGCACCTTCTTTCTTTCATTTATGTTTGTGCATTTTTTTGTTTCAGGGTGAACCTGCTACACATGTTTCAACCGGTGGAGGCTATCCTGGCAGAAAGGGCGAGCCCGGTAATCCAGTATGTGGCACACTTTCACTCTTTACCCAGAGTCTGTGTTGGTGTTTGACTTGGTGTTAATGCTCCTCATGAGTCTCTCCCCACTTTAAAATCATCAAAACCCTTCAATATATCCTTCTGTTTGTTTTAAACTCCTGTATTTACCCAGCTTCCTCTTGATGTATCTACCCTCTTCATCTGAGCCACTCCCTGTGCTGGCAAGTTCCACATTTTATGTAAAAGACGTTTCTCCTGAATTTCCTGAATTTATTGGCCACTATCTTATAATCATGGCCTCTTACTTTGATCTTTCTAATGATTCATGGGATCATTAGGCTCGCATCTATTGCTCAGAGGACGGTGAAGAGTCAGCCGCACTAATGTGGCCTGGAGTCACATGTAGGGCAGACTGGGTAAGGATGGTGGATTTATTTCCCTAAACGATGTTAGTGACCCAGGTGGGATTTTACGATCGACAGTGCTCGCCCAACACCTTTCTTCCGGCTCCTCCCCCAACCCCTGTTAAACTCATACTTCACCATCATGTCCTGTTGGGATTCAAACCCATGCCCCACAGAACAGGAGCTTGGGGTTCTGGATTACTAACCAGTGACATTACCACTATGTCACTTCCTCCCTTCCCAGGATCTTAATATCCATCTCAGCAAACCCTTTCACAATCTTAAAGATCACTTGTAGGCCACTGTCCATCCTCTCTTTTTGCAGATAGATACCATCTCATTGAGAGAGCTCCATAAGATTATGAATACGGTGGCAGAGTTATACCATTTGACCCATGGAGTTTGATCTGCTATTCAATCATGGCCGACATGTTTCTCAACCTCATTCTCTTCATAATCCTTGATCTCCTTATGAATTAAGACTCAATGACTTGCGGGAAGGAGGGGTTTGGTACAGAGCTGAAAGAAGAATATACTACTTTTCCCCTTGAATTAAAATAATACGACCACCCATGTTTTGTACTTGCATCAGATCCCAATCACTATTGACGTAAGTTGTGACATTTTGTTCTTTTGCTTTGTGACATTTGCAGCACCCTAGGACTGAGATAGCTGACCCTCCTATTGCCTGATTGGAGTGTCCAGTGCCTGAAGTCAGTTCTTTCTATTGAGGAAAATTCTTAATGAGTTTTCATCACTAACATCCTATTTGGGTTGTTGAGAATCTTACCTCCCTATAGCTGCAACCTCCAGCACTCTGAAACCCCTGTTAGCAACTTCCTCCAACCCTTCAATCCTCTTAGGAACTGACCCAATTCTGATTCCTTCTGTATCCCTGGTTTTAAATGTGCCACCATCAGTGCCTGGTTTCCAAGTTCTGGAATTCCATCCAAAAACCTCTCCACACCTTTTTCAACAGTTTTTGTCATCTGTCCAAATGTGCCTTGACATCAAACTTTAACTGCTGATGCTCTCGTGAAATGCCTTGGGATATTGTTAAGAATGTTAGAGGGGCTATGTGAATGAAAATTGTTGTTGCTAGCCAACCTGCATGTTGTTAGACAATCTTCCAACTGCAATGACAGCTCCTCTTTCGGTTCTCTATTTTAGGGTGCTCCTGGTCCACCTGGGTTTCCTGGACAAAGAGGCGACAATGGGCTCCCTGGTCAAGTCGGGCCACAAGGTCCCATCGGTCCTCCAGGACCTCCTGGGAGGTCTATCAAGGTATGTTGGCAACCTTGCAGGAGAAATGTCGAATTAACTCAGAATCAAATGTGAAACACCCACATGACCCCCTTTAATTTCTGGTTAGTTGCTTGATATTCATTACTGAGTTATAACCAGGTCTCTTGAAGGTGAGGCATTGAAAGAATACTCTTCTGAGGTTTTCTCAATTAGGTGTCAAGTATGGTAAGACCTCTGCATCAGAAGGTCCATAGAAACATAGAAATAGCAGTAGGAAGAGGCCATTCAGCCCTTTAAACCTGCTCTGTCACTCAATATGATCATGCCTGGTCATCCTATTCAGTCCACTGATCCCACTTTCACCTCATACATATTGATATGTACTTCCTTCTTGAAAACATTCTGTGGCAGAAAATTTTACAGAATCTTCTCCCCATCTCAATAATAATTGGCCTACCTTGTGTTCTTAGACTTTGAGCCTGATCTGGTATACCCAGGGCCATCCTGCGTTTACCCTGTCTAGTCCTCTCAGAATTTTATAGATTTCTATGAGCTCAAAGGCCCCCACCCCACCCCACCCCCATTCTTCGAAACTCCAGTGAGTATTGTCCTAACCAATCCAGTCTCTCTTCAAATCGGAATCGGAGCACAAACTGTCAACTAACAGTTGCAATGTGACACTGATCGAGGGAGCCTCTCATTGCTGCATAAGCAAAGAGTCCATCTGCCCTCTGACATGGGCACAAAAGGGACCAAAAATGTGACTTCTAAGGAGCTCTTCGTTAACCAGTAGCAATGCTTGGTTTCCAGAGATTGAGGATTGATCTTGTTGAGATGTGAAGAAGGTCTTAGAGGGTAAGTGTAGAGAAACAAGAATGAGAGCAGACAAGCTTAACCTTAGAGCTTGCCCTTTCAGGAAAGCAGTGGGAAAGCACTTTTCAAGGTCAAAAACCTCAAATTCACTGCCCCAAATGGCAGAGATTGAAAGGGGTTGTCAATCGAAGATTTAAAAGATTTCCTTTTGGTGAAAGGGTGTCAAGAGAGATGGAAAAAAATTAGCTCATTGGAGTTAAGGTATAGATTAGCCACAATCTAAATCTATGGCATCTCAGGCAGAACTATGTTTCTAGATTTTATATACTCCCACGTTATCCTGATCTGAGAGTTGCTATTTCACACGCACAAACCCACTTTACAACAGTGAAGAAAAGCCAGTATAACTGCATGATGGGAGGTACTGGTGTTGGATTGGGGTGGACAAAGTTTAAAAAATCACACAACACCAGGCTATAGTCCAACAGGTATATTTGAAAGTACAAGTTTTCGGAGCACTGTTCCTTTTCATGTAGATAAATCAACATGAGTTAATCTGAGCTCGGACACCAATCCCAAGCCACTCTGCTGAAATTGAGAGATGAATACCGTTAGAGTCATAGTGATGTAGAGCTGTGCAGCATGGAAGCAGACCCTTCGGTCCAATTCCTCCATGCTGACCAGGTATTCTAAATTAATCTAGACCCATTTTCCAGGACTTGGCCCATATCCCTCTAAATCCTTCCTATTCAGATACCCATCCACTTGCTTTTAAATGTTGCAATTGTACCAGCCTCCACTTCCTCTGGCTGCTCATTCCATACACGCACCACCCTCTGCATGAAAAAGTTGCCCCTTGTGAATATTTCCCCTCTCACCTTAAACCTATAGTTTTGGACTCCCTACCCGGGGAAAGAGCCCTTGATTATTCACCTTATTCATGCCCCTCGTGATGTTATAAGCCTTTATACAGTCAGCCTTCAATGCTCGAGGGAAGCTTCCTAATAATGGATTCGTTCACAGATTACATCCACTTCCAAGCTTCTATCCCTCACACCCTACCAGTTCCTCCTTATGGTTATTTTCCTTATCCATCTGTTTAGAAATGCAATGATGTACCACCAGGTTAGGTGGGATTTGAACCTTCTAACACAGAGATAGGGACACTACCATTGTACCACAAGAGCTCCTGGTCCATTTTTACAGTTAATTTTCTAATCAGTCTGTTCCAAAGAACAGCCTTCAGGATCAGGTAGGACTTGAACCCTGGCTTCCTGGAGCAGAGGTAGAGATTCTATCACTACAGTGTTTAGTTGCTCTTTATGTTCTCCCAAAATAAAGCAAATCAATTTACTTGAATCAAATTAGTAGCCAGTCCCTCTTTATAATATCTGAATTTAACCATGTCCAATGAAATAAAGAGATGGCAACTTCTTGAAGGGGTATTCAAGATGAAGGGAGGTGATAGCCTCATGGTATTATCACTGGCTTGTAAATCCACTGTTCGAGGGATCTGGGTTCAAATCCTAGTAGTAGATGGTGAAATTTGAATTCAATAACAATCTTGAATTCAGAGTCAATTGTTGAGAAAAATCCATTAAGTTCACTAACATCCTTGGAGGAAAGAAACTGTCATTTTTTTCCCTGGTCTGGCCTACATGTGACACCTGACCCACTCCAATGTGGCTGACTCTCACTGCCCTCTGGGTGAGTAGGGCATAGGCAATTCATGTTGGCCCAGCCGGTGGCTCCCTCATCTAGTGATTGAGTAAAAGAAACTTTCAAATTTTAATTAACATGTTGTTGTGGAAGTTGATTATGCACAACAGCCCCTGTGTCACTTTCTGGGCGTGATAATATTCTTCAGCCCATCTGGTGCCCAAAAGTCTATGTTTATACAGATTTTGAGTAATAATTTAAATTAGGCCTCCTAAAAGGAACCAAGTTCCGGATGGGTGGCTCAGTGGTTAGCACTGCTGCCTCACAGCGCAAGAGACCTGAGGTTGAATTCCACCCTCGGGCGACAGTCTGTGTGGAGTTTGCACATTCTCCCAGTGTCTCCATGGTTTCCTCCGGGTGCTCCGGTTTCCTCTCACGGTCCAAAGCTGCACAGGTTAAAAAAATGGATTGTCCATCTAAATTGTCCATAGTGTCCAGGGATGTGCAGACTGGGTGGATTGGCCATTGGAAATGCAGGGTCTGGCTGGGGAGTTTGTCAGTAGATCAGTGTGGATTCAATAGGCCAAATGGTCTGGTTCCAGATTGTAGGGATTCTAAGTTTAAAAAAAGAGTTAAACCTATTTAATAGTTAGCAGGTGGGATCCTTGTAGTGCAGTGGTAATGTTCCCTGCCTTGAGACCAGGATGTCCAGTTAAAGTCTTAACTATGTTAGAGGTGACTAATAATATCTCCCAAAACGTTGATGAGGAAAACATCTCGCAGTTATCAAATAACACATCATTAACATCAAAGTTAAAAATCACACAGCACCAAGCTATAGTCCAACAGGTTTAATTGGAAGCACTAGCTTTTGGAGCGTTGCCTCTTCATCAGGTGATTGTGAAGCAGGACCCGAAGAGACAGAATTTATAGCAAAAGGATTACGGTGTCACAGAGTTATAATAATATATTAAACAAACTTAAATGAAGTCTTGTGTCTTTCAGGATGGGAGATGCTGGTTTAGGCTCTTTAGTCTGTTAATTTGAGAACTCCTTTTAAGTTACATTCTAAAGGTGATGATTTGGAGGTGCCAGTGTTGGACAGGGGTGTGAAAACAATGTCTGCAGATGCTGGAAACCAGATTCTGGATTAGTGGTGCTGGAAGAGCACAGCAGTTCAGGCAGCATCCGGGGAGCTTCAAAATCGACGTTTCGGGCAAAAGCCCTTCATCATGAATAAAGGCAGTGAGCCTGAAGCATGGAGAGATAAGCTAGAGGAGGGTGGAGATGGGGAGAAAGTAGCATAGAGTGTACAGCGTTGTTAAAAATCGCCCAACACCAGGTTATATTCCAACAGGTGTATTTGGAAGCAGTAGCTTTCGGAGCGCCGCTCCTAACAACGCTCCAAAATCTAGTGCTTCCACATAAACCTGTTGGACTATAACCTGGCGTTGTGCGATTTTTAACATTCCCAAGGTGGCTTCAGTTTATCTAACAATAGGTGTTATCTCAGCTCAGACAATGTATTAATGGTGTGAACTTAACCGTCTGTCATTAACGTCACATTGATCTCACTCAATTGTGTTATTTTTTTAATGAGCTCCAACTTGCTTAAATGTTACAGAATAATCAACTTAAACTGGAGTTTTCAAGAGAGTTTTTGCATTTGTAGCTTGATCAAAGTCAGTAAGAGTGTTCCAATCTCCAACAGAACATTTCGAAGAGTGTTCAATTCTCCGTGATAGCATTGCAAAATATTTGGAAGCTCTTCTGATCGACTTTCTCTATCTTTTGCAGGGGGAAAAGGGAGAACCAGGTGAGAGAGTAAGTGAATGTTCCTTTCAATCATCATATCCGGCTGATTTTACTCCTTCCTTTGTTTCTTTACGTTTCTGACCCTCAGTCTCAAAGGATGTGACTTGTCTTGGGGTTTTCTCCTTCTGCCCATTTATGTTTGGGGTAACCTGCTGTGTTCCTATCTGAGTCCTGGAGCTGTTTCTTCTCTGGGCCTGGTAAAATCCAGTCTTCAGGAAGGGCCCAGGTCCCTACCTCAAGTTGAATCTGTTTGATTTAATTGAGATTTTCTGAGTAGCCTGCTTTAACCTCTTCATAATAGATTCCAACATCTTCGCTATGACAGACTGTAAGCTGACTGGCCTGGACTCACCTGCTTACTGCTTTTTTCCTTCCTTGAGTAGAAGAATTCTGTTTCTTAACAGATGAGATCTTTCTAGTATCGCGAGTGTTTTTAAAAGTTAAAACTAAAGCATCAGTTATTTCAAAAGACACCTCTTCAAGAAGCTTGGATGAAGTTCATCAAGACCTAGGGACTTGACCAATGTCCTCAGTACCCATTTCTTGCTGAATGAAATTATTTTAAATTCCTCTCTCCCTTTCAAGTCTTGATTGTGGGACATTATTTGTGTCCTCTACAGTGAAAAATATTTGTTTAATTCTTCTGAAACTTTTAAAAACGTATTACCACTTCCCAGACTCACTCTGTCAAGGACCAATGCTTACTTTACTTACTCTTTTCCTTGTTAAAGACCGACAGAAATTCTTACAATTTGCTTTTATATTTCTAACGAGCTTTCTCTCGTTTTTGAATTTTCTCACACTTGATAATTGTTCATGCTGTTTTTATTTTGTCCAATTTCCTGCATCATATTCATGAGGGTGAAGGCATATTCAGTTTGTTCAATATACTTCTTTTCTGCCAAGGTCAATAATAACCAGACCTTGCAAAGTTCATTTTCAGATGATTGACTTATTCAAGTTGCACCTCTTTCCAGCTGAGGGAGGAGATAGCAAAGATAAGAGCCCAGACCTGCATTCTTGAAGTTTCAGGGGAGAGGCACTCAAACTGAAATTCTCATGATCTGTTTCCCACCCACTCCCCATCGTGTCTTTACACTCCTACGAGAGGTTTGAGGGATAAGGTTCGAGGTGATGTTGCTGGTGGGGGGTAAGTCCTAGATCACCAACTGGGTGAACGGTCTGAACGAACGGTCAGGAGCAGATCACTCTCTAGCTTTTCCAGCTCAAGAGGGAGGTTGAGCATTGGCAGAGGGAAGCAATGAACTTCAGGGAAAAGCAGACTGGAGTGACCGACTGACAATTTGACTTTTCCCACAGGGTGTTCCAACATCGGTAGATGGAGCAGGTCAGAAAGGAGAGCCGGGCCGCCCAGTGAGTATTGAGACATGAGGAGGACTGACCGCAGGAAGGAACATCCACTCGTGTCTGATGACATTAATGAGAACTAACATTGTATTTCCTTTGAAGGGAAGTCCTGGTGAGTCTGGTAGCCCAGGACCAAGAGGACCCGCTGGCCCAACAGGACAGAAAGGTGAAAAGGTAAAAATGTATTACTTTCATTCCTGACATAAAAGTCAACAACAGTAAATGATAAACCAGGGACAGGACATTCATATATCTGTATGGCATCAGGCACAGGATCAGTAATGTGATGGTCAAGGACCAATATTAGATTCTTGATCAGAGATTTGACCATTTGGTTCATTAAGTCTGCACCGACCCTCCAAACAGCATCCCCCTCCAATCCCTGTAACCCCACATTTCCCACTGCTAATCCACATAGCTTGTGCATCTCTGAACTCTATGGGCAATTTAGAGTCATAGAGATAGACAGTGCGGAAACTGACTATTCGGTCCAACCCCTTGCCGATCAGAAATCCTAACCCAATCTAGTCCCACCTGCCAGCACCCGGCCCATATCCCTCCAAACCCTTCCTATTCATATACCCATCCAAATGCCTTTTAAATGTTGCAATTGTACCAGCCTCCACCACATCCTCTGGCAGCTCATTCCATACACGTACCATCCTCTGCGTGAAAAAGTTGCCACTTAGGCCTCTTTTTAATCTTTCCCCTCTCACCCTAAACCTATGCCATCTCTTTCTGGACTCCCCACCCCAGGGAAAAGACTTTGCCTATTTATCCTATCCATGCCCATCATAATTTTGTAAACCTCTGTAAGGTCACCCCTCAGCCTCCGATGCTCCAGGGAAAACAGGCCCAGCCTGTTCAGCCTCTCGCTTTAGCTGAAATCCTCCAACCCTGGCAACATCCTTGTAAATCTTTTCTGAACCCTTTCAAGTTTCACAATATCTTTCTGATAGGAAGGAGACCAGAGTTGCATGCAATATTCCAACAGTGGCCTAACCACCATCCTGTACAACCGCAGCATGACCTCCCAACTCCTGTACTCAATACTCTGACCAATAAAGGAAAGCATCCCAAACACCTTCTTCACTATCCTATCTACTTGCGACTCCACTTTCAAGGAGCTATGAACCTGCATTCCAAGGTCTCTTTGTTCAGCAAAACTCCCTAGGCCATTCCACCCTAACCTACACATCTTTGGACTGTGGGAGGAAACCGGAGCACCCAGAAGAAACCCACACAGACACAGGGAGAATATGCAAACTCCACGTAAACAGTGACCCAAGGGTGGGATCGAACCCAGGTCCCTGGTGTTGTGAGGCAGCAGTGCTAACCACTGAGCCACCACGTCACCCAGTAGCCAGCTGGTGAAGGGAAGGTCTTGTGGTGCAGTGACCTCAGACCCGAAAGCTCTAGGTTTGAGTCTAATCTCAGGATTCGGAGGCCGGTCACAGTGTTACCAAACAGATGGAAATTAACCTACCCATCCATCCACCACAAGCCATTGGGAGGTGGTGAGATTGGGAGAGTTTTCTGATCAATTATATTTGATGCAGAATAGTGCTATCAAGCTATAGTCTCAGAATTCAGGCTTTTCATTTATTTGTTAGTAGGATATGAGCATCATAGAATTTTATAGAGACCCTGCCGTGTGGAAACCGGCCACTTGGCTCAACAAGTCCACACCAACCATCTGAATAGTAACCCATCCAGATGCATTCCCCTACCCTATTAGTCTGCATTTACCCCGACCCACACATCCCTGAACACTATGGGCAATTTAGCGTGACCAATTCACCCTCACCTGCACATCTTTGGACTGTGGGAGGAAACTCACACAGAAACGGGAAGAATGTGAAAACTCCACACAGACAGTCGTCCGAGATCGAACCTGGGTTCCTAGCATTGTGAGGCAGCACTTATAGCCACTGAGCCACCCGGTTGCCCAACATTGTCTAAGCCAGCGTTAGTTGCCATCACTAATCATCCAGAGGGTGCTAAGAGTCAACCATGTTTCTCTGGGTCTGGAGTCACGTGTAGACCAGGCTGGGTGAAGATGTTGAGTTCCCTTCCCTAAAGGGCACCAGTCATCATTAAGCTAGCTCTTTATTAATTCTAGATTTTTATTGAATTAGAATTTCACTATTTGCCATGTTGGTGTTGACAGAATTAATGCCACCTTTGTTGTTGTTGGCTATATCTATGCAGAGTACAGTCTAAGAGAGTAGAATGTATGTTCCCAACATCCTTTTATTTCCCTAACAGCAGAAGAAAACTTTTAAAAACCATGACTTGTGACCACGAACCCATTAACTTGTCTTCTTCCCTGCTAATACTTTGGAATCTGGTTCACAGGACTGGGGAGCGATGATGCTGGTGAAATTACTTAGATTAAGTTGGTGTACCATAGCATTATGGCTGGAAATATTGACACAGCTGGACTGCAATTGCGAGGAATGGGTTCTGAAATTTTCTTTGTGTTTCCAGGGCAACGCAGGTGAAGGTTTCTCAGGACCACCAGGGCGCCAAGGAGAACCAGGTGACCGGGTTAGTGCCATTGCAAATCTCAATAAACTAACTGGACTAACAGCTTTGTTAACTCTATGGAGAAAGATGTCGGTTGGTTTACTATCCTGGTTGATTTTCTTGCAGACGTTTTCTCTCCCTCCTGGTGACATCTTCAGTGCTGTGTAGCCTCTGCTTGAAGTACTGTCATTGTGATCTGCCCTGAACTTACACGGTTCTGTCTATAGTGGTGGGAGGTTCTGCTTCTGGTTTTGTACAGTAGTGGTCCATAGCAGATGGGGTCTATTTCAACATGTTTGTGTGTGGAACCAACGGATAGCTACAAGGCTTCCAGGAATTCCTGAGCTTGTCTTTGTTTTGCCTGTCCCAGTGTCGGGACATGGTCCCAATGGAGTTGATATCCTTCATTGTCAGTGTGTATGGATATGAGGGAGGACTGGCCGTGTTGTTTCATCTAGAGGCAGGACTATAGAGTACTCGATTCCTGAGAGTGAACCTTGAGGCTTCCTCTTCCTTGCCCATGTATCTGCTTCACACTGTGTTGACCATTCCTCGCGAGTGACGGTTGCATTTGTAACATTCGTGGTTTTGTTGCACTGCGAAGAATTTTTGATTAGATTAGATTACTTATAGTGTTGAAACAGGCCCTTCGGCCCAACAAGTCCACACCGACCCTCCGAAGAGTAACCCACCTATACCCCTTCACCTAACACTACGGGCAATTTAGCATGACCAATTCACCTAACCTGCACATCTTTGGACTATGGGAGGAAACCCACACAGACACTGGGAGAATGTGCAAACTCCACACAGACAGTTGCCTGAGGCAGGAATTGAACCCAGGTCTCTGGCGCTGTGAGGCAGCAGTGCTGACCACTGTGCCACCCACAAATTTATTTAAAGGATATTTAAAGGATTCTAATTTGATACGGAAAACATTAGTTTTATGTATAGATGACATGGTGGCTCAGTGGTCATCACTGCTGCCCTCATAGTGCCAGGGACATGGGTTCAATCCCAACCTTGAGTGACTGTGTGGAGTTTGCACATTCTCCCTGTGGGGATTCTGCTGGGTGCTCCAATTTCCTCCCATGGTCCAAAAATGTACAGATCAGGTGGGTGAGCTATGCTAAATTGCCCACAGTGTCTGGGGATGTGTCAGCTACATTTGTTAGCTATGGTAAATTCAGGGTTACATGGATAGTAAGGGTGGTGGTGGGTCTGCTCGGGATGCTCTTTGGAGGGTCAGCACAGACTCAGTGGGCCAAATGGCCTCTTCCTGCACTGCAGGGATTCTGTGATCGTACTGTGGCTTAATCTTACCACATGGCTGTAAGACAGAGTTAAACTGTGGGTTAACCATCGACCAGAAACTGGACTGGACAAGCCATACCACAGAGGTAAAAGGCTGGAAATTCTACAGCAAGTAACTCACCCCCTGATTCATGCAGCATGGAAACAGACCCTTTGGTCCAACATGTCCATGTGACTAATTTTCCCAAATTAAATTAATCCTATTTACTTATGCTTGGTCCATATCCCTCTAAACCTTTCCTATTCATGTACCTGTCCAAATATCTTTTAAAATATTGCAACTGTATCTGCACCTACCACGTCCTCTGGCAGTTCATTCCACATATGAATCGTCCTCTGTGTGAAAAAGTTGCTCCTCAAGTCTTTTAAAATCTTTCTCTTCTCACCTTAAAAATATGCCCTCTGGTTTTGAGCTCCCTCACCCCAAGGGAAAAGACCTTTGCTCTTCACCTTATCTATGCCCTTCATGTTTTTACAAACCTCTATAAGGTCACCCCACAAACTCCCATGCTTCAGTGAAAACAGTCCCAGCCTCTCCCTTTAACTCAAACCCTCTGGTCCTGGTAACATTCTGGTAAATCTTTTTTGCATCCTCGCCAATTTAATAATATCTATCCTGTGCACATACAGTTCTGTGACCAGAACTGTATGTGCACAGACCCTGAAGCTTGTCCACCATCTGTAAGGCACAAGTCAGGAGTGTGATGGAATAGTCCCCACTTGCCTGGTTGGGTACAGCCGCAACAACACTTAAGAAGCTAGAAACCAGCCAGGGTAAAGTAGCCTGCGTTTTGACATCCCATCCACCATTTTCATCATTCAGTTCCTTCATCACCAACGCACAGTAGCTGGAATGTGTACCAGCTGAATGATGTAATGCCACAACTCACCCAAGATTCTTTTGGCTGCACCTTCCAAACCCATGACCTCTACCACTGGGAAAGTCAAAGGCAGCAGATGCAGGAGGAGGGAGTGCCGCAGTGTTAATGGCCCTGGATTAGTAATCTGGTAACCCTGATGTTTTAGGGCATGGGTTCAAATTTCATCTTAGCAGATAGTGAAATTTGAATTTAATAAAAATCTTGTAATTTAAAAGCCAGTTGAATGGTGACCATCTAACTGCTGTTGTACCTCAGAGTTCTGTGCACCAAAAGAAAATCTTGCGAATAGCGTTGGTCCCGTTGTCGGCCTTTTCATCCATACTTGAGCCACGTCATACCTGGGATAAATTACTCCTGGTGTTTTTCCTGTACAACGGATGTGAGGTGGCTTTAGCAATGAAAAGTTGCAGTCTTGTTGCCCATTTCTTGAGCCCAGTAGCCTAGAAATTGTATTTATCTGATTCCCCCTGTATGCCCATGTTTCACCCCCATTCGTATAGCACAGAAAACAGACCCTTCGGTCCAAGCAGTCCGTGCTGATCACAGTCCCAAACTAAACTAGTCCCACCAGCCTTCTCCTGTCCCATATCCCTCTATACTTTTCCTATTCATGTAATTAATGTGTTTTAAATGCTAAAATTGTACCCACATCCACTTTTTCCAGAAGTCCATTCCACACATGAACCACTCTCTGTGTAAAAAATTGCGCCTCATATCATTTTTAAATCTCTCTCCTCTCAACTTAGTAATGTGCCCCCTAGTCATCCTGAAATTTCCCACCTCGAGAAAAGACACCTACCATTAACTCTGTCTAAACCCCTCATCACGTATTGTCAGACATTGATGGGTTGACGGTGAACTGCCAAACCAACGCCATAATATGCATCAGTGCGGTGGGGCTGGGGTGCGAGGGACCTGATCTGTGGTGGTAAAATCCAGGCAACTCCACGAACATGAGGATAATCCATCTCCTGTGAAATTGTTCAGTGTGAGATGTTGGATGTACCATTAGCCATTATACTGTAAAATGTACAAAGTAATTTGTTCCTAGATATAACCTGCACCTCCCTGTGTGATTTGAGAGTGTGATGCTGGAAAAGCACAGCAGGTCAGGCAGCATCCGAGGAGCAGGAGAATTAACATTTCGAGCATAAGCCCTTATGCCGAAACGGCGATTTTCCTGCTCCTCAGATGCTGCCTGACCTGCTGTGCTTTCCCAGTACCACACTCTCGACTCTGAGCTCCCAGGATGTGCAATCCTCACTCCCTCCCTGTGTGATAACAAGACCCAAATGCCTGTACTTCCTAGGGTCGGTTAGAGCCTATCTGTTTTTAGGGAAGGTATCAAGTCAATTTGAGGTCAGAATAAACAAACAAGAACATTCTTTAATGTTTTAGATTAGAAAAAACATGCAACGTGGCAGTGTGCATATGCAACATCTGAAGTGTGACACATACCTAAATATTTTTATGATTTATTGTTAATCTCTTCACTTTTTTAGGGACCCAGAGGATCTCAGGGTGAACAGGGTGACAAGGCAAGTGTTTCAGGATTACGGTGGAAACTTACCCTTTTCTTGTAATTTTTCTGTTGACATTAAACTTGATTTGCTCTTTCTTCACCAGACTGGGTAGAATCTGATGTTACTCCCTTGCAAGTAGGGATTGGAAAGAATGTTGCATATGGTGATGTGGGGGGGGAGGGGGGAGTTGGAGGGGCGGGGGCTGGTTTAGGAGCACATTAATGAGAATGAGTGTGTTGTGTTTGATAAAAAATAATAAGTCTGGGGAGACACCGACCCCACAAGGTCCTTCTCATCACAACAGCTTCTGATTTTCTACTGGAAATTTTTTTTTAGATTAGATTACTTACAGTGTGGAAACAGGCCCTTCGGCCCAACAAGTCCACACCGCCCTGCCGGAGCGTAACCCACCCATACCCCTACATCTACATCTACATCTACCCCTTACCTAACATTACGGACAATTTAGCATGGCCAATTCACCTGACCTGCACATCTTTTGGACTGTGGGAGGAAACCGGAGCACCCGGAGGAAACCCACGCAGACACGGGGAGAACATGCAAACTCCACACAATCGCCTGAGGCGGGAATGAATGAATGAATGAAGTTGAGGCAATTTCTCTTAACCATGATTTATGTAGAAATTGAACAGTAACATCTGTCTATTAACCTGTAAATCTGAATATTCTGTCTGCGATGTTCTGCTCCATCAGAAGCTACACATTTTCAGTATCTAACAGAGAGACTCAGCACTGGTCAACTTAAAATGACTGAAGTAGGTCGCAAATAAACTCATTAAATTGTTTGGTCTTGTCCAATATAGTATGAGTATCCTTTGAAGCTCAATAAATTCTAATAATCTAATGCAGAACTTCATTTTTTCAGTATTAATTATTTTAATTATTATTTGAGATTCTTAAAAGCAGAATTTATTTTTGGTTTTCTTCTTTCTCGCTGTCTTAATCCAATTTTTCATTCTGTTTCTTCATTTTGCTTTCTGTATTTGATTGGACAGTGAATTAAATATTCAAACTGACACTTCCTGTTCAGATTCTGAATGTTTCTCATTCTCATGCGATTTGATTGGATATCCAGCTGCTTACCTCATATCTCATGGGTGACATGGTCACACAGTGGTTAGCACTGCTGCCTCACAGCACCATGGACCTGGGTTCAATTCCAACCTCGGGCGACTGTCCGTGTGGAGTTTGCAAATTTTACCCGTGTCTGCGTGGATTTCCTCCAGCTGCTCTGGTTTCCTCCCACAGTCCAAAAATGTGCAGGTCAGGTGAATTGGCCATTTTAAATTGCCCATTGTGTTCAGGGATGTTTAGGTTAGGTGCATTAGTCAGGGGTAAATGTAGGGTAAGGGGATGGGTCTGGGTGGGTTACTCTTCAGAGGGTCAGTGTGGACAAGTTGGGCCAAATGGCTATTTCCACACTGTAGGGATTCTATGATTCAGTCAGATTGTCATTAGGTCAGTTGACTGGTCTATGTCAAAGGGTGATGCTAACAGCATGGATTCAGTGTCCACACCAACAGAGGTTACTATGAAGAACTCTCCTTCTCAACCCCATCCCTTGCCTGAGGTGTGGTGATCCCCAGGTTCAATCACCACCACCATGTGTGTCTCTCTCTAATCAGAGAGCAGCCTGGTTGGCCCAAGGTGATTGTGGGATACAGGGGATTCCTTTATCTGAATGATTAAGCAATAGGGTGGTGGGGACCAGGTAAATGCTTTCAATTAAATAGGTCAGCTTAATATCCTGAGAGCAGAGTTTTGTTTTTTTTTTGGAAAATATAAGCCTGATTTGTTGCAGGTATCTCAGACTGTCAGGGAAAGAATGAGGGAGACAGGTGAATGTAACAGTGAAGGAGTTATTCATCAAGGGGGGTAATTAACGGGACATCTTGTTTTTATGTTTTGATGGACAGGGAGACAGAGGTCAGCCGGGGGAGACTGGTTTGCCGGGATCCCGGGTAAGTGATTGCTACCAACCCTTATAATCCTTTTATCAGGAAGTTACCGTGCTCAGATTTGTAAAAATTCACTTCGGCAACTCGCCAAGTCTTCTTCAAGAGCGTCCCATGACACAGAGCTCAGCGGAGGCACACGCCGTCCTGATTTCCGCTGTTCCTTCGCTGTTGTTCTGTTGACATCAAGGAACTGCTTTCCTAAGACATTGTCGATGCCTCTGCACATCACGGACTGCAATGGTTGAAGAAGGTGGCTCATCATAGCTTTCCCCAGGATATTGCCTTGTTGCATCTCCTGAACGAATCGGTAAATGGAAGTCTTTCGATCAAATGTTCAGGTCAAGTGGTGAACTTGGGCTCGCAATTGAGGCATTATCCTTGGGACATGGATACAGCCAGCTGTGACAAATGGGAGGAGAAGTCTCTATAGCTTAATGTCAAAGTGTTCCCTACTTCCCCCCAGAAGAAAAGTGCGTTATTTGGAGCTCTACCCCATACCAATGACCCCCTAGTAGGACCCTCTCTCCATACCAAATCTCCATAGTCCAACAGACCCGACAGCACCAGAGCTCAGCAGTGGATACTGATGGAACTGCAGGCGGGTCCATGCAGAGAATCCCACGGATTCCACATCCCTGTTGGGAGAGCTTTGGGTTTGTGGAAGGGACAGGTGTGGGAGGGAATGTTGGTTCGTGGATATTTAGCAAGGGGGGAATAGGGGTTTTAGAGAACGAGTAGGAAGGAATGAGTGCTATTTTCTCAGGGGGGGTGGGGGGGTGGTGGAGGTGACCATCAGTGGGCACCAAGCCCCACAGAGGGAGATTCTATCCTTCACGCAGTTTTAAGCACCTTCAAGTCAAAGACACCACTGTCACCTGGTTGGCCATGCTAACCACGTGTTGGCAACGGCAGCGTATTATTCAAAGCTCTTACGCTTTTGAGATTATTAACCATCTTAATTGACATTTGATTAAAAACTGAAAGAACTGCTGATGCTGTAAATCAGAAACAAAAACAGAAATTGCTGGAAAAGCGCAGGTCTGACAGCATCTGTGGAGAGAAATCGGAGTTAACATTTTTAATCGAGCGACCCTTCCTCAGTACAGATGGTAGCGAGGAAAATGTCAATTTATATGCAGGAGATTGAGTCGGGGTGGGGGGGGAAGGAGTTAACGATAGGTGGGAATAGCGCCCAAAGAAGTAGAAGAGCAGTTGCACAGACTTAGGAATGGATAATGTTCTGGTTAGGAGGGTGAACAGCTACTAATGGGGACTGTTAGTGGCCAGCAGTGGATTGTGTAATAGCATAAAAATGTGTTGCTGGCAAAGCGCAGCAGGTCAGGCAGCATCCAAAGAGAAGGAGAATCGACGTTTCGGGCATAAGCCCTTCTTCTCCTTGGATGCTGCCTGACCTGATGCGCTTTTCCAGCAACACATTTTTAAGCTCTGATCCCCAGCATCTGCAGTCCTCACTTTTTCCATTGTGTAATAGCAGACTATGTGATAACAAGCAAAAACAGAAGTTGCTGGAAGAGCTCACAGGTTGGCAGCATCTGTGGAGAGAAATCGGAGTTAACAGCTCAGGTCCGGTGACCCTTCCTCAGAGGACGCGAAACACTAACTCTGATTTCTCTCCACAGATGCTGCCAGACCTGCTGAGCTTTTTCCAGCAATTTCTGTTCATTCTTTGTATTGTATATAATGGCAGGCTGCTGATGTCAGCACCTGCCCACCCTGAATATTACAGGCCTCAGCTCGACAGTGGGCAGTCACCCTTCTTATATTCCCCAACCAAAAAATATAGCTGATCGGGGCATGTAATTTCCAGGTCAGTATCTCCTACTGCACTTCAGTTGTTTTGCTAATGTCACTTCTCTGAGGCAACTCAACAACTTTTATGATAGCGAGTTTTGAGAAGATTTGTAGCTCAGATTGAGGTTCCGGATGTAGATTTGCTCACTGAGCTGGCAAGTCCATTTTCAGATGTTTTGTCACCATACTAGGTAACAACTTCTGTGAGCCTCTGGACAAAGCACTGCTGATGATTCCTGCTTTCTATTTATATGTTTGGGTTGGTGATGTCATTTCCTGTGGTGATATCACCATAGGAAATGACATCACCACAAGAAATGACATCACCAACCCAAACATGTAAATAGAAAGCAGGAATCATCAGCAGTACTTTGTCCAGAGGCTCACAGAAGATGTTACCTACTACAGTGACACAACGTCTGAAAATGAACCTTCCAGCTCAGCGAGCAAACCTGCATCCAGAACCTTTTATGATGTTAAATAGAAGTAGTTGTTGTTATTGCTGCACCATTTGCTGTGCCTTGGGTGATGGTTGACTACAAAGGCATGGTGTCCAACATTACAGCGAGGCAGACGCTGACTATATCAAAGTTGAGAGTGTGGTGCTGGAAAGACACAGCAGGTCAGAAGCATCCAACTATTTCAAAGCAAGTGAAGGAATAGGGCCAGACTGTCTGTCTGCCCTTCTAATGGGTCTCCCAGGTTGTTAATTAATTGGCAAAATAGACGAGTCCTGACGGTGTTATTTACTTTTTACAGGGAGAAAGGGGACCTCCGGGACCATCGGGGCTTAAGGTAAGTGAGCCTCGTCAGCTGATTGATTAATTGATTTCGTATCACGTGTACCAGAGTACAGTGAAAAGCTTTGTTAATGAGCAGTACATAGTAAGCAAGAATGTAGACATCAAAAGAGTCTGAGACAGAGGCATTGCACAGGGAGTGCGCTAAGCCAGGTCAATGTTAGCAAGATCAGGCTAGAGAGTCCATTCATCAGTCTAATAAGGGATAAGATGTGGAGGTGCTGGTGTTGGACGGGGGGTAGACAAAGTCAGAAGTCAAGATTAGAGTGGTGCTGGAAAAGCACAGCAGGTCAGGCAGCATCCGAGGAGCCAGGAAAATCGATGTTTGGGGCAAAAGCCCTTCATCAGGAAACGTCGATTTTCCTGCTCCTCGGATGCTGCCTGACCTGCTTTGCTTTTCCAGCACCACTCTAATCTTGACTCTAATCTCCAACATTTGCAGTACCCACTTCTGCAAAGTCAGAAGTCATACCGCACCTGATTATAGTCCAACATTTAAACTCCTGCATGCTCTGAAAGCTTGTAATTTTAAATAAACCTGATGGACTATTACCAGCTGGGGGCAATGCTGCCTCTGAGATGATTTGATGGGATCTCATGGAATCCTATAAAATTCAGAGAGGTCTAGACAAGTTAAGCACAGGAAGGATGTTCTGATGACCAGGAAGTCCCAAACTGGATGGGGGGGTGGTGGTTACACTCTGAGGATACGGTCCAAAATGAACAGAAGTATCTTCACCCAGAGAGTGGGCAGCCTTTGGAGTTAAAAACGGGGTAAAAACAATGACTGCAGATGCTGGAAACCAGATTCTGGATTAGTGATGCTGGAAGAGCATAGCAGTTCAGGCAGCATCCAAGGAGCAGCGAAAGCGACGTTTCGGGCAAAAGCCCTTCATGATTCCTGATGAAGGGCTTTTGCCCGAAATGTCGATTTCGCTGCTCCTTGGATGCTGCCTGAACTGCTATGCTCTTCCAGCACCACTAATCCAGCCTTTGGAGTTCCCTGCCACAGAAAGCAGTTGAGGCCGAAACATTGAATATTTTCAAGAATGAGTTAGAAACAATTCATAGGGTTAAAGGGGTCAAAGGTCATGGGGAGAGAACAGGAAGAGGGTATTGATGATCAGCCGTGATCAAATTGAATGAGGAAGCAGGCTCAGAGGGCTGAATGGCCTCCTTTCTGCTATTTTATACGTTTCTGATGAGGAACTGGAGGCGGCCATTCAGCCTCTCGAGTCTGCTCCGCCATTTAATAAGATCATGGCTGCTCCAATTGTGGTCTCAATTCCACTTTTCCTGTTCCCTCCCGACACATGTACAACACACAACCCCAAAACTCCTGAGTTCCTTGTCAATTCAGAATTGGTCTGATTCACCATTGAATATATTAGATGAGTTAGCCTCCACCAGTCTCTGCAGGGAAAGAGATTTCCACAGCGTAACCACCGTCTCAGAGATGATGCTTCTCCTCATCTGAATAATCTACTCCATGCTGTGATTGCTTCTTGTGTCTGATGTCGGACTTTTGGTCCATTATTTAATGCTATCAACACCTGATTGATTCTTTCAGAATTTTAAGAGAGTTTACATCTTGCCTGGTCATGTGTGCATTTCCTAATTTAAGAGTCTAAGAATATCCAAAGGTAATGAAAAGCATTGAAGGGATGATGGGATTGTATTTGTACTGAACCAACTGTCCAGAGGCCAAGGCTAATGTTTTGTGAATATGGGTTCGGATCCAACCATAGCAGCCGATGGGATTTAAATCCAGTGAATAAGTGTGGAATATTGAGCCAGTCTTAACAATGATGGCTGTGACAACTGTTATTGATTGTTGTAAAATCCAATCTGGTTCACTAATGCCCTTAAATGAAGGAATTCTGCTGTCCTTATCTAGTCTATCCTGCACGTGACTCCATCTCCACATCATGCATTTGGTATTAACTACTCTCTGAAATGGCCTTGATAGCTGTTCAGTTCGAGGCTCACTTGGGGGTGCGCAGTAAATGCTGAGCTTGCAAGCAAAACTGAAGTCTTGTGAGCAAATAAGAGGAAACAAAATCACTCTCTTTCTTTTTCTCCTTTCTTTCACTCTCTTATTCCCTTTATGTTTCCTTTCTGTTGTTCTACGTTACCCCTTTTCCTTTCCATCATCCCATTACTTCCTGTTTCTTTTGCCCTTCTCTCTCCATCTGTTTTTAATGAGCTTTTCCACTTTCCTGCTCTCTATCTGATGGTAGGGGAAACTGCGCGTTGTGGACTCAATCTCCGTGTTTCGCTACTGAGAAGTTAAATTCAGAATCTATGCACCTTCAAGCGTGTATTGTTGCTTCATTTTCAACTGATGAGTGTCAGTGAGTACGGGAACAGATCCAGGCAGTGAGTGAAGGCACAAATCGATAGGGTGAACCGTTAACAGTCTGAGTCATGCTGCGTTTTATTTAACCACCTCCAAAGTGTCTCAGGGAACCATCTGTTTCTGATACACGGTTCCCTTTATTGAGCCACAACTCCAGCAGTATTCACTAATGCACAGAGGACAGGTGGTTGTACGGAGACCCAGTCTATTATAGAGAAAATGAGGACTGCAGATGCTGGAGATCAGAGTCAAAAGGTGTGGCGCTGGAAAAGCACAGCAGGTCAGGCCGCATCCGAGGAGCTGGAGAATCGAAGTTTCGAGAATAAACTCTAACATTCCTCATGAAGGGCTGACGCTCGAAACGTCAACTCTCCTGCTCCTCAGATGCTCCCTGACCAGCTGTGCTTTTCCACCACCATACTTTTTGACTGTCAAATTCATCCAGTCCACTCATTTCGTTTAGGGGAGGAAATCTGCCGTCCTTACCTGGTCTGGCCTACATGTGACTCCAGACCCTCAGCAATGTGGTTGACTCTTAACTGCCCTCTGAAATGACCCAGCAAGGCAATCAGTTCATGGAAATAAATTCTGACCTTGCCCATGGAAGAGTTTGGAAAAACCCTGATTCTTACCTTAATGATTGAGATAGCGTTGTAATCCAGCCAGAATCTCAGTTATGATTGAATGTTTCTGTTACTAGGGAGATCAAGGGCTGATCGGACCACCTGGTGTTCCGGGATCAATTGTGAGTATTGTCTCATTCTCATCTTTCCTTTGATTGGTGAGTAGTCAAGGAGTATTGTTTCAAATAGCAACAAGAACAGAAAGATTAGGAACTGGATATAAATACTCTTACTGTAAGAGCAGCCCAAGAGGCAGCGAATTCTGTGAAAGTAATCACCTTCTGGCTTCCAGTGCTCGTACTGTCCATGAGGCACAAGTCAGGAGTATGATGGAATACTCCCCACTTGGCTGGGTGGGTGCAACTCCAACAATACTCAACTAGCTCCACGTCCACCATCCAGAAGGACAAGGGCAGCAGGTACATGGGAAAACCACCAACTCCAAGTTCCCCTCTAAGCCACTTACCATCCTGACTTGGAAAGATATAAGCATTCCTTCTGTGTAGATGTAGACACACCAACAATGTCATTATCCTGGAATTCCTTCGTGAATGGCATTGTCAGTGTGTATCCATCTACACAGAAGGCAATTTGCCATTATCTTCTCTGGGGTAATTAGGGACGGGCAATAAATGCCGGGCATGATAGGAATGTGACAATTTCTTCTAGAAATAAAGTGTTATATGAGAAATCAGTGCTGAAGTGATTCCAAATTGCAGGGGCTGGTGTTCCCACATACCTGCTTCCCTTGTCTTTGAGGTGATTGTGGGTTCGGAAGATGCTCTCCAAGCAGCATTAGTGATTTTCCACCTCATTGGAGAGTGGTACTTCTGGGATAAGGGTTGTCATTGTCTCCCTTGGGAATACTTCCTGGTGAGCATGTTTATTTCCATCGACCAAGATTTGAGGAAATTCTCTCTGAGGAGGTTCCATCGAAGTTCTGCTGATTTGGAGCGAGAGTCACTCCTCTTGGCCAGCCGTTTTCCGGAACAATCGCAATCTCCTGTCACACGGTGGGCAGTTCTCCGGTGTCCTGCCTGAGTTGCAAATGTGCATGTTTTTATTTACAAGAAACCACCCCACAAGATTTACAAGAATACTGTTGTGTGGCAACCCCATTCATTCCTAGGGAACTACAATACAACCTCAATTATCCGAACATCAATTTTCCGTATTTTGGATGATTCGAACAAGATTTCAATCTCCCATAAAAATGGCATTAGGCAACTCCACATTCTGTTATTAGTTAACCGGCATTATGGAGCATTTTCCCAGAAAAGCCGAGAAATGTTCCGATAACCAGCACTCTCAAAATACCGCTTGTTTCCGGTTATCCGAACAATCGGTTATCCGAACGAAATACTCCCCGCTCATAATCGAGGCTCTACTGTATTGAACTTGCGCTGGCTTTACATTTGAACCAGACCCAAGCCCTCCCTAGCTGCTCCCCCAAGAACAACCTCCCTCCCAGATTGGCACAGGCATTAACGTACCCTCTCTCCACATCCAATCACAACCTTCCCAATACCCAACATTTGCCCGCAGACACCAAATCCCCCTGCCTGACCCGACCAGCCCTCCCAAAACTTGACCCACCCTTCCCTCTCACTCACTGACCCACCCCCTCACACAGCTGGCACTCAATGCCAGCCATTCTGCACCCTCACCCACTGACCTTACACCTATACCATCTCCCAGTAATCATCAAATTGACTTTGGGATCTCGAAACAGTTTACTTACTGGAATGTGGTGCTATTCCTGCAAACCAGGCCTTGGCTTCTGCAAGCATTCACTCCAATGCAGCCTTGCATGGTTTTGCTAGATTGCATCACTTAAGATGGGTCTAGCATTGGAATTGGGCACCTTTCATTCTGCAAATTGACAACGAGGTAGTTTTCTGTCTTACTTGGAAGACTAAGGCTATTTTCATCTGTGCTCATTCCTCTACACTATTACGGACAGGAATGCTTGCTGAAGAAATACCACGTGTAGTAATTCTGTCATTTTACTTCCTTTATAGGGATTGTCAGGTACAAGTGGCCCCAGAGGTGAAAAGGTGAGAATGTTATTCCTCCGGATAGGAAATCATTTGGCCTGTTGATTTTTCACTGATGGTGAGATCCACGTCCAACTCAAAACGCCTCCAGGTCACGTCAATCCCTCTTCCTCTGGTACACTGAACTTTCAGTGTTTCTTGAAGAAAACAGTCTTCCAGTGTTTTTGTTCAAGAGTAATTTGACTTTCATATTCCGTGTTTATTTGATCTCTCTCCCTGTAAACTCTCAGAAATGGTGGGGTTTCAGGGGTTGACTCCAGAGACAGCGCCATCTTTGGTGAGATGTGGTTGGAGAGGCTGCTGATTCGAGGACAGGGTAGCTCATTTCCGCCTGTAGCAACCTGTGATGTAGTTTCCAATCCAAGACATGTTTCCCCGAGAAATCTACCTTCTTCGTCCTGCTAAAAGACAAAACAGGCATCACTAACATTGTCTCTCAAGCTCAAGTGGGGAGGCAATCCTTGCAATTAATGCATCACTGTTTAGTATCATGGATACTCTTTCCCCTAGATACTGTATGCTAGCTCAGGAGGTAGTATTCTCTCCACTAAAATAAAACATTGTTGATGTATTCCTGAAAATTTAGCCTGTTGCATTGGTGGAGTGCTGCACTGTCAGTGGTGCTCTCTTTTGGATGGAGCCTTAAATCGATGCATCTCAATTGGATGTAACAGCCTTGTGTTGCTGTTCAGGACTCCTGATTAACATTTATCCCTCAGCAAACATGACAGACAGGTTAATAGAGCAAGGAACTGCAGATACTGGAAATTGGAACTAAAAACAGAAATTGCTGCAGAAACTCAGCAGATCTGGTAGCATCTGTGAAGAGAAAACAGAGTTAACGTTCTTCAGCAACTGTTCTTGAAGGGTCAGTTCTGAAGAAAGGTCACTGGACTTGAAATGTTAACTCTGCTTTCTCTCCACAGATGCTGCCAGACCTGCTGAATTTCTACAGTAATTTCTAACCTTGTTTATTAAGCAAGTTACACGGGGTCCCTGATTTAAGAACATCTGACTGATGAACACTCATGCGTACAAATGAGATCCCTATTATTTTAACTTGAAGGTTCCGTCTTGCAAATGTTTGACTGTGCTGACGAACGGATATTTTAACTACTGTATTGTGTTCGACTTGCATACAGATCAACTTCCAAACGCAGTCAGGAGCGCAAATCTTTTGTAATCCAGGAACCTCCTGTATCTGGTCATTATCACATTGCTGTTTGTGGGATCTTGCTATGCGCAAATTAGCTGTCACAATTCCTACGTTACCACAGTGATTGTAATGGTGGTGTTAACAGTGAATGTTACACTTCACTGATTGTAAAAATGCTTTGCAGCATCCTAAACTCATGAAAGGTGCTATAAAAATTCCTTCTTTGTCCAAGCATTTTTGACAATTCAGTGTTAAACTTTGCAAAAATCTTCATAAAAAGGCTATCCTTTATTCCCACCCCACTTCCCAATTTTAATTGCACATATTGAATCCATTACATTATCTTCATATATTTCAGTCTTTGCAGTACACCTTCAATAGCTGGTGAGTGATTTACTGCAGCTAACCCCCTTGTTGTCAGTCACCTTTTGTCACTTTATAGTTGCTTGTATCTCTGTGTGATTGTGTTGTCGTTGGTTTCTGTGTTCACAAGAAGTTCTCACTGTGTTTCTTTAAACAGGGAAACGAGGGGCGACAAGGAGAACCAGGGCGTTCTGTAAGTATCATGGAACTGCAGGAAAACCAAACAACACAGAGAGGCCACTCTACCCATTATGCCTGTGCCAACCCTTTGAAAGAGCTGTTGAACTCGACCCATCTCCTTCTCCTGCTGTACAGCACTTTTTTTTTCCCCTTCAAATATTAATCAAACATTTCTTTTTGATGTTACTGATGAATCTGCTTGCTTTACCCTTTCTTGCCGCGTGTTCCAGATTGGATCAACTGTATTCAGAATATTATGAGCAATTCTGGGACCTGTGGAGGGGGTTCCTGAGGAGTTTTACATGAATGATCCTGACACTGAATGATCCTGACACTGAAGGGTTTGTCATAAGGGGACTGGTTAAGGACTGTGGGTCTGCACTCGATAAGAGTTCGGAAAGATGAGGGGGATCTGATTGAACCTTACAGAATACCGAGAGGCCTGGATAGAGTGGACATAGAGAAGATGTTTCCACTAGTAGCAGAGACTAGGACCTGAGGGCTCAGCTTCAGAGTGAAGTAATGACTGAGATGTGGAGGGGTTCCATTAGCCAGAGGGTTGTGAATCTACTGGAACTCATTGTCACGGAGGGGTTGGAAGCCAGGTCATTGAGTGTACTTAAGACAGAGATAGATAAGTTTTTGGTTAGTAAGGGGATCAAAGGTTACAGGGGAGAAGACAGGAGAATGGAATTGAGAAACATATCAGCCATGATCGAATGGCAGAGCAGACTTAATGGGCCGAATGGCCTGATTCTGCTCCTCTCATCTTATGGTCTAATGCTGTTGAAGCAAAAGTGCTCCTGAGCTCTCGCTTTTTTAACAATGATCATAGAGTCTTTTCCATTCAGCTTCTCTTAATATATAACATTTGTAAAACTGAGGCATTAATATATAACATTTGTAAACTGAGGCATTAAAGGATACATGAGCTTTGATTAAAGATGTATTTATGTGTCAGATGGAGCAAGGCTTTGTACCACTCTCCTGATTGATACCATCCAGTGGAAGCCGACTTCATTTTGACATTTGACGATGTTTCTGTCCCACTGTTCAAGGTTCTTTTCCTACGATGAAGAATTAGAAATGGAAATCGCTGATATTCCAATTGTGGTACTTCAAAACTTGAGAATGACTGACAGAATGAGGGATAAGTGAAACATGCTGTAGAAGCTTTTCAACTTGCACTCATCAGGACATCATCGCAAGAATGCCAAATTTTTAAGGGAATAACAATTTATATTGCAATGAGGAACTGGTGCTGATTAGCACGTTCTCTCAGATTGCTCGCGGCATTGTTGCAGAGAATGCAGCAGGGGCATTTTGTCCCCCAGGCTTTTGTTTCATTGAAAAAAGTTTGAATGTCTTCCTGATTTGTAGCTACTATTTAATTGAAAAATGCAGATCCAATTTTCATATGCAGGAAACCGCAATCTGTAGTTTCCAATAGCCTGGGAGTAGGAGAGGTCAGTGAAGTGTCAGAATCTGAATTTCATACCCACTTTGTATTTCCAAAGATTTCTGTTTGTATGTCGATGTTTTTCCTCATTGACTTTTCTCCTCTTCCGTAAAACTGCCTGAAGCTATCGGTAATTTGATCTGATGAGTTTCCTGAGGTCGCAAAGCTTCAAATCTCATCGCAATAAATGCATGGACTCCGGCACCATAAATCTAAACTGCTGAAAATCTCCAGCAGAAACTGTTGGAAGTCCAGCATCTGCAGGACGGCCAACATCTGGGAAGATAAAAGGTTTGGAAGTGTTAGGGTTAACTCTATAGAGAACAAAGGATTGCTCTGGGAATGCTAACTTGTGAATTCTCTGTTACACTGCCAACAAATAACTTTGGGCTGTGTTCCCATTAAGTGTTGACAGATAACAAGTACTGAGAACACTTTATTTCGGGGAATATCAGTGTTTTTAATTTAGTAATGGGATGTGAGTGTTACTGGCTAGACCAACATTTATTACCCATTTCCCGTTGTCCTTAAAATAAGATGCAAGTTGTCAGCTCATGGTGCTGTCATTTAAAAATGTTTAACTCCAGGTCTAATGTGAATTTTCTTTTGAAAGACAATCTGATTAAAAACAGTTGCTATTCAAATAGTCATCTGGTACAGAACTTGGGAATAGAACATAGAACAGGGCAGCACAGGAACAGGCCCTTCGGCCCACCATGCCTGTGCTGACCATTATGCTATTCTAAACTAATTCCACCTGCCTGCACATGGTCCATATCCCTCTATTCCCTGCCTGTTCACATGTCTGTCTAAATGCCTCTTCGACATTGCTATCAAACTAAATTCCAAATTTTAATTGAATTCAAATTTCACCCCCTGTCAAGCCAGAATTTGAAGCCACATCTCCAGAACATTCACTTGAGGTTCTGGATGATTAATCCAGCGACATGATCACTCCACCAACACCCCACCAGACTGGCTGAAAAAAAAGAGAGGCGCTTAGAAACATTTCACCTTGCACTCATCAGGACACTATCACAAGAAAGCCAAATTTCCAAGGGGACAGCAATTTGTAGCACATGAGGAAAGGGTTGGTTGGCATGTTCTCTCAGACTAGTCATGGCACTGCTGCAAAGATTGCCTCTGGGAAATTTTGTCCTCCAAGCCTTTGTTTAATTTAAAAAAGTTTAAATGTCTGCTCATTTGTAGCTGAAGAATGGTGGTCCACTTTTCATGTGTAGAAAACTACAATCCCTGATTTCCAACAGTCTTCCATTCGAAATTGTTCCAGTGATGTCTTTTAACTTACTCAAGGGATGCAAGTATTACAGGCTAGGCCAACATTTATTGTCTTTAGTAAGTTTTAAGAAGATTTGTAGCTCAGGTTGTAGCTCTGGATGTAGGTTTGTTCAGTGAGCTGGAAGGTTTGTTTTCAGATGTTTCATCACCAGGTAACATAATCAGTGAGCCTCTGAATGAAGCATTGGTGGTGTAGCCCACTTTCTATTTGTGTGTTTGGGTTTCCTTGGGTTGCTGGTGTCATTTCCTGTGGTAACAGCATTTCCTATGGTGATGTCATTTCCTGTTCATTTTCTCACGGGGTGGTAAATGTGATCCAAGTCAATGTGTTTGTGATAGAGTTCTGGTTGGAATGCCATGCTTCTAGGAATTCTTGTGCATGTCTCTGTTTGGCTTGTCCTAGGATGGATGTGTTGTCCCAGTCAAAATGGTGTCCTTCCTCATCTGTATGTAAGGATATTAGTGAGAGTGGGTCATGTCTCTCTCTAATTGCCTTCTCCTCTTCCCATCTCTCTCATTCTCCAAGCTCAACATCAAAATTATGTAGGTGAATAGCCAAGGAATTTTACCCAGAGAAGAGGAGTGCAAAACTAGAAGGAATACATTTAGGGTGCAAGAGAAAAGATTTGAAAGGGACCTAAGGGGGCAACTTTTTTACACAGAGGGTGGTGTGTGTATGGAATGAGTTGCCAGAGGAAGTGGTGGAGGCTGGTACAATTACAACATTTTAAAGGCATCTGGATGGGTATTTGAATAGGAAGGGTTTAGAGGGATATGGGCCAAGTGCTGGCAAATGGGACGAGATCAGTCTCAGATACCTGGTCAGCATAGACAAGTTGGAATGAAGGGTCTGTTTCCATGCTATACATCTCTATGACTATGACTCTGTATTACATGAACAAGTGACCATGAAATTTACGCCCAGTTCGATTGGATCTAATTTGAATTATTTAAACAAGAATTGTGTGTGATTGTGTAACGTTTATGATCGCTGGGTCCTGGTGTACTCCATACTTGACCTCAACCTCGCCAATCTGCCAACTGCAGATACATCTGTCCAGGATTGTGTCGGTAAGAGTGACCACCGCATGGCCCTTGTGGAGACAAAGCCCTACCTTCTCGTTGAAGATACGCTCCCTTTGTTGTATCGTCGTGTTAAATGGGACAGACTTTGAACAAATCTAGTAACTCCTCACTGGGCATCCATGAGGTGCTGTGGGCTGTCAACAGCAGCAGAATTGTACTCCAGCACAATCCATAGCCAGGCATATCCTCCAGCACTCAGTTATTACCATCAAACTAGGGGATCAACCTTGGTTCAGTAGAGAGTGGGCACGCCAGGAGCAGCACCGGGCAGACCTGAAGATAAGATGGCAACCTGGTGAAGCCATCAAACAGGACTACTTGCATGTCAAACAGCTAAGTGAACCCTCAATCAACGGATCAGATTGAAACTCTGCAGTCCTATCACATCCAGTCATGAATGGTGGTGGGAGATCCCAGAGGATGTGGTAGAGGCTGGCACAATTGCAACATTTAAGATGGGTATATGAATAGGAAGAGTTTGGAGGGATATGGGCCGGATGCTGGCAGGTGGGACTAGATTGGGTTGGAATATCTGGTCGGCATGGACGGGTTGGACCGAAGGGTCTGTTTCCATGCTGTACATCTCTATGACTCACTGGTGAAGATGGCATCTACAAGACACAAGTCAGGAGTGTGATGGAATCCTCCCCACTTGCCTGATGGGTGCAGCTCTAACAACACTCATCCAGGACAAAGCAGCCCACTTGTTTGGCATTCACATCCTCAAACAACAAGGTGCACTGCAGATGTTCATCAAAGATCCTCAGACAGTATCTACCAAGGTTACGACCACTTCCATCGAGAAGGACAAAGGCAGCAGAACATCACCACCTTCAAGTTCCTCTCCAACTCACTCACCATCCTGACTTGGAAATGTATCACCATTCCTTCACTGTCTTTGTAGTGATGCCCTGGAACTCCCTCCCTTGGCTGGACTGCCATGGTTCAAGAAGACATCATCAACTTCCCAAAGGGGCAATGAGGGTTGCTCAATAAATGGTTCGGCCTAGTCAGCTACACCTACATTCCATGAACGCATTAAGAAAATTGGTTATTGCACTGTCTCTTATAGTGATATTTTCCTGATATTATACATGAGACCTGAAACATAATGTATGCTTTCTCCCTCTGACCCATTACATCCACAGTGTTGCCAAGCATTGATAGCTTATCCCCCAATGCACTGAGATTTAGAAACTTTCATGTCCCTATCACTCCATCCTCCTTGGAGAAATGGCTTCTACAGTGTAGCCTTTCTGTGCATCCATCTGTTTTGTCCCAACGTCTGGAACTCTCTCTGAAACGTTTGCTGTATTCACTTAGAATGATAGAATCCCAATAAAGGTGGAAGCAGGCTATTCAGCCCAATGAGTCCACACTGATCCGCTGAAGATCATCCCACCCAGACCCACACCCCCACCCTAATCCTGTAACCCCACATCTCCCATAGCTAACCCACATTGCCTGCACATCCCTGGACACAATGGATAATTTAGCCCAGCCAGTCCACCTAACCTACACATCTTTGGACGGTGGGAGGAACCTGGAGGAACCCACACAGACACTAGGAGAACGTACAAACTCCAAATAGACATTACACCCTCAGGTGACTGTGTGTGTGGACTTTGGACGTTCTCCCCAGTGCCTGTGGGTTTCCTCCGGATGCTCCGGTTTCTTCCCACAGTCCAAAGATGCGTGCACTTCTCTGCCGAATCTTTCAGAAACCTTCTCAAAGGCATTCAATCTCATTGATGAAGTTTTAGTTGGACTGTACTCACTGTTCCATTGCTTGATTTCTCATAGAATCCTAACTGTGTGGAAATAGTCCATTCAGCCCAACAATTCCACACTGACCCTCTGAAGAGCATACTGCCCAGGCCCAGTCCATCCCTGTAACTCTGCATTTCCCATAGCTAATGCATCTAACGTACACTATGGGCAATTTAGAATGGCAAATCCACCTAACCTGTTCCGGTTTCCTCCCACCGTCCAAAGATGTGCAGTTCAGGTGAATTGGCAATAGTGTTATGGTATATCAGTCAGAGGGACATGCATCTGGGTGGGGTACTCTTCACAAAGTTGGTGTGGGCTTGATGGGCCAAAGGGCCTGTTTCCACACTGTAGGGGAAATCAATCTTTGGACTGTGGGGGAAACAAGAGCATCCGGAGGAAACCATGCAGACCCGGGGAGAATGTGCAAGTTCCACACAGACAGTCGCCTGAGGCTGGAATCGAACCTGGGTCTCTGGCGCTATGAGGCACCTGTGCTAACCACTAAGCCGCCTTGCCGTTCTTCCGACACACATTTTATTTCCTTGACTCCTATTCCTTCCCCCTCCCTGCCATGCAGGGAAAATAATTATTGGTGAAAATTGTAGCCAAATGTTGCAAAAGGCACATTGCATTCTTAATTTCTAATCATTCCAATTCTCTTGTTGGACTACAGATCACTGGCCCACCAGGAAGCAAAGGTGACCAGGTAAGTGCACCCTGTCCTTTCTACATCTGGTCTTCTCTGGTATCTTCTGTCATCTGCTGTATTAAACCACAATCCCTTATTTTGTTGGGAATCATTTTGTTGAATGCTGTACTTCATGCCAAGTATATTTTGATCTTTACTCCAGGGTGAGCGTGGACCACCAGGAATCCCAGGGGAGAAGGGAGCAAAGGGCAATCCGGCAGAGAAAGGCAATAAGGTGAGGCAGATATGATAGAAATGACAGGAGGGTGGATCCTCTCTGCATTTTAAACAGAGTGCCGATGAAGAAGGTTGTGGTTTGCTAATCACTGCTTATTTTGAGCAAGTTTTGAGAAGATTTGTAGCTCAGGTTGAGATTCTGAATGTAGATTTTCTCACTGAGCTGTAAGGTACTCTTATAAGGTGCTGCTTATTTCTCTAGTTCTACACTGCAGTGATCTTCATTATAGAGTCTTCTGTTTTGGAAAACTGTCCAAAAACTCAGTAGGACTGGTTGCTCCGAGTGTAGAGACTGGAGAGCCTAAATCCTTGCTACAAGGAATTATTGTTGGGTGGTTTTTAAAATTCATTCACTGGCTAGGCCAGCATTTATTGCCCAGAAGGCAATTAAGAGTCAGCCACATGGCTGTGGGTCTGGAGTCACTTGTAAGCCAGACCAGGTAAGGTAAGGATAGCAGTTTCCTTTCCTAAAGAACATGGGTGAATGAGATTGGTTTTTCCAACAAGTATCAATAGTTTCATGATCATCATCATCATAGCAGGATTTGAACCCCGCTCCCCAGAACATTACTTGGGTGACACAGTGGCTCAGTGGTTATTTCTGCTGCCTCCCATCACCAGGCACTTGGGTTTGATTCCACCTTCAGGCGGTGGTCTATGTTGTGTTTACACATTCTCTCCATGTCTGTGTGGGTTACCTCCCACAATTCAAAGATGTGCAGCCCAGGTGGCTTGGCCATGCTAAATTACCCAAATGTCCAGGGATGTGCATGTTAGGTGGATTAGCTACTGAAAATGCAAGTTTGCAGGAATGGGGTGGGTCTGGGTGGGATGCTCTTTGGAGGGTTGGTGTGGACTCAATGGGCTGAATCTGGATTAGTGGTGCTGGAAGAGCACAGCAGTTCAGGCAGCATCCAAGGTGCAGCGAAATCGACGTTTCAGGCAAAATCCCTTCATCAGAAATAAAGGCAGTGAGTCTGAAGCGTGGAGAGATAAGCTAGAGGAGGGTGGGGGTGGGGAGAAAGTAGCATAGAGTACAATGGGTGAGTGGGGGAGGGGATGAAGGTGATAGGTCAGGGAGGAGAGGGTGGAGCGGATAGGTGGAAAAGGCGATAGGCAGGTAGGACAAGTCCCGAAAAGTCATAGGGACAGTGCTGAGCTGGAGAGTGTGGCCCTCAGCTGAGGCAGGGCTGACTGTCGAGAGGTTAGGTGCCGGCGCATTGCTGCAAGCGTGGAACAGAGGATCTTGAAGGAGAACTGTTGCTGGTGTTTTTGAATCTGTAGTCTGTACTGTTTGTCCTGTTCGGGTCCAAACTCTGCTGGTTTAAAGGTGGTCCGGAGTCCGTGTGGGATGAGTTGGTTATGGAGGCAGGCACTGAGGAAGCAAATGTGACTGTGGTAGCGAGTTTGTTTCAACCATGTCGTGAACTGCTGTGCTCTTTCAGCACCACTAATCCAGAATCTGGTTTCCAGCATCTGCAGTGATTGTTTTTACCTCAATGGGCTGAATAGCCTGCTTCCACACTGTGGGAATTGCATTCTATGAATCTGGATTAATAGTCTAGTGATACTAACATTAGGCCATTGCCTCTCATGCATGGCCATTACTGTGGGTCACCCACTCAGTATGAACGAGACACACATTGCCAATTGCTTGCATGGAGTAGTTCAGGTTTTCTTCAGTCGTACCTTGTATTAAGTTGCTCAAGTAGACATGGCGGATTCAGACAGTATGAGCTGGGAGTGGACATTTCCATGCTAATTTCTGGAACTCTTAAGGCCATAAAATCACAGCAGTTCAGGCAGCATCTGAGGAGCAGTAAAATCGACGTTTCGGGCAAAAGCCCTTCATGCTAATTCCCTACTTCTCGTGCTGGTGGTTCTTGATGTTTTGAGTTCTCTAATATCTGAAGTTCCCTATTTTTCACTCCAAGAATTTGGCTTTAATTTGTTCAAAAGTTGCACCAGGAAACAAATATTATGCAATACCTGAGGTCCAAAATGTTGGATTCACTGCTGTCGGTGTTATCTCAGTCGTGGAATCAGTGAATGTGAGGAATATTGGATTAGCCATGATCCTATTGAATGACATGGAGGTGCTGGTGTTGGCCTGGGGGTGGACAAAGTCAGAAGTCACATGACACCAGGTTGTAGTCTAACTGGTTTATTTGAAATCACGAGCTTTTGGAGCACTGCCCCTTCATCAGGTGCTAAAGGATTGTGATTTCAAACAAACCTGTTGCACTATAACCTGGAATCTTATGACTTCTGACCTGATCCTGTTGAATGGCACAGCAGACTTGAGGGGCTGAATGGCCTACTCCTGTTCCTATTTCTGATGATTTTATGATGTTAAGAGTTCCATTCAATGTGAAGACAGTTTTGATGGGCTCCAGGGGACCAGTGACAGTGAAGGAACAGCGATATGTTTCCAAGTCAGGATGGTGAGTGGCTTGGAGGGGAACTTGCAAGGGGTGGTGTTTCCATGTATCTGCTGCCCTTGTCCTCCTAGATGGAAGTGGCTGTGGGTTTGAAAGGTACTTTGCTGTGGTCTGGTCTACATGTGACTCCAAACCCAATGTGGTTGAGTCTTAACTGCCTCAATACTGGCTGAGCAAGCCACTTAAGGGCAATTAGGGATAAAAGCCAAATGCTGGCCTTGCACAGATATCCAAATTGTATTAAGAAAATACAACTGGGGACAACAGTTTCTTACTTTTGTCGGGAATAATTCACAGTTTTTACATTTTATTTGACAGGGCGAGACTGGATATGGTATCCCAGGGCAACCAGGGCCCAAAGGCGATCCAGGTGAAAGGGTGAGTTTTAATCTTCCCTTTTAAAAATAAGTAACCATGGAATTGTACAGCAATGAATGAGGTCTTTCTGCCCATCTGCCTGTGCCAGCTCTTTGAAGAACCTGTAGAAGACATTGGTTTGACTACTCCTTCCTGTCGGAAAGATGTTGTGAAACGTGAAAGAGTTCAGAAAAGATTTACAAGGATGTTGACAGGGTCAGAGGATTTGAGCTATAGGGAGAGGCTGAACAGGCTGGGGCTATTTTCCCTGGAGCGTCAGAGGCTGAGGGGTGACCTTTATAGGGGTTTATAAAATCATGAGGGGCATGGATAGGATAAACAGGCAAGGTCTTTTCCCTGAGTCAGGGTGTCCAAAACTAGAGAGCACAGGTTTAGGGTGAGAGGGGAAAGATATAGAAAGGACCTAAGGGGTAACTTTTTCATGCAGAGGGTGGTGTGTGTATGGAATGAGCTGCCAGAGGAAGTGGTGGAGGCTGGTACAATTGCAACATTTAAAAGGCATCTGGATGGGTATATGAATAAGAAGGGTTTAGAAGGATAAGGGCCAGGTGCTGGCAAATGGGACTCGATTAGTTTAGGATATCTGATCGGCATTGACAAAGGGTCTATTTAGACCATAAGACCATAAGCCATAGGAGTGGAAGTGAGGCTATTCAGCCCATCGAGTCCACTGATGGGCATTTCAACTCCACTTACCCGCATTCTCCCCATAGCCCTTAATTCCTCGAGACAACAAGAATCTATCAATCTCTGCCTTGAAGACATTTAGCGTCCCGGCCTCCACTGCACTCTGCGGCAATGAATTCCACAGGCCCACCACTCTCTGGCTGAAGAAATGTCTCCGCATTTCTGTTCTGAATTGACCCCCTTTAGTTCTAAGACTGTGCCCACGGGTCCTAGTCTCCTCACCTAACGGAAACAATTTCCTAGTGTCCACCCTCTCCAAGCCATGTATTATCTTGTGAGTTTCTACTAGATCTCCCCTTAATCTTCTAAACTCCAATGAATACAATCCCTGGATCCTCAGCCGTTCCTCATATGTTAGACCTACCATTCCAGGGATCATCTGTGTGAATCTCTGCCGGACACGCTCCAGTGCCAGTATGTCCTTCCTGAGGTGTGGGGACCAAAACTGGACACAGTACTCCAAATGGGGCCTAACCAGAGCTTTATAAAGTCTCAGTAGCACAACGATGCTTTTATATTCCAACCCTCTTGAGATAAATGACAACATTGCATTTGCTTTCTTAATCACGGACTCAACCTGCATGTTGACCTTTAGAGAATCTTCGACTAGCACTCCCAGATCCCTTTGTACTTTGGCTTTACGAATTTTCTCACCGTTTAGAAAATAGTCCATGCTTGTATTCTTTTTTCCAAAGTGCAAGACCTCGCATTTGCTCACATGGAATTCCATCAGCCATTTCCTGGACCACTCTCCCAAACTGTCTAGATTCTTCTGCAGCCTCCCCACTCTCTCAGTACTACCTGCCTGTCCACCTAACTTTGTATCATCGGCAAACATCGCTAGAATTCCCCCAGTCACTTCATCCAGATCATTAATATATAACGTGAACAGTTGCGGCCCAAACACTGAACCCTGCGGGACACCACTCGTCACCGGCTGCCATTCCGAAAAAGAACCTTTTATCCCGACTCTCTGCCTTCTGTCAGACAGCCAATCCTCAATCCATCCCAGTAGCTCACCTCGAACACCATGGGCCCTCACCTTACTCAGCAGCCTCCCGTGTGGCACCTTATCAAAGGCCTTTTGGAAGTCTAGATATACCACATCAACTGGGTTTCCCTGGTCTAACCTACTTGTCACCTCTTCAAAGAATTGCAACAGGCTGGTCAGGCACGACCTCCCCTTACTAAATCCATGTTGTACAGCTCTATGACTCTAAGTTAGGTAAAGAAGGGTGAACACTGTCCCCACTAGTATACCATGCCTTATATCAGCCTTTTCTTGTTAACAGATGTAACAAAATAAAATATACAAATTGCCTTTTATTGAAAGAGTTGGACTGATGTTTCCATGCTGTACAACTCTTTAACTCTGAGGATCTGTAACCATTTGCGTAATCCTTCTTCTAATTTTATTTACCAATCTTTTTTTTTAAATCAAGTTCTCTTCCAATTTCTTATTGAAGATTGAATTTCCTTTCCCTACCCATTAAGGCAATCGATTAAAAATCACAGCAACATCCTGAGGAAAGCAATTCTCCTCTTGTTTCAACCTGTGTCCTTCCGGTTACTAACATTCCTGCTCCTGGAATCTGTTTCTAATTCTCCAGTTTCATCAAGACCCTTCATCATTTGAACACATTGATTAGATTTTGAACATCTCGATTAAATGCACTTCACTCCCATCCTTATTGAACTTCCTTTTCGGCTTTAGAATCCCGATGTTGGGCCCAAAAAGCAGGCCTCAAGCTCACACTGCTGTGCTGGAATAGTTAGGTGCTGGTTCTTGACTAGATTCTAGATCTCTATGACACTCACCAGCAAACGGATCCATTGACAAACTAAAAACAAAAAATGCTGGAGGTGACAGCACATCAGGCAGCATCCATGGAGAGAGAGCAAACTAACGTTTCGAGTTCAGATGACTCTTCATCAGAGCTGACGTGAAGGGTGGAAGGGGCAGCATTTATGCAATAGTAGGAGAGGGATGGAGTGCTAGAGAGAAAAAAGTGTTGATAGTTCAGATTAAGTGATTAGAACGACAAATCTACTGGAGGCAGTTTTTTGGTGGGCACCTCTCCTCGTTCTCACTGCCTGATATTAGTGTTAGAAATCAGTTGAGACATGATAGACCATGTAATGGGAATATTTTAAAATATGGAAGCAAGGGAGAGAGCAGGCTTCTCTAAAAAGGGGCAAAAGTAGTGTGATAATGTCCGCAAAAATCAATAGTGCTGTGAATCACAGTGGGTCAGTCAGTATCCATGAGGAGAAAGCAAGTGAACATTTTGAGCTGAGATGACTGTTCACTTCAGCTCTGATAAAGAGTCATCTTGACTCGAAATGTCAGCTTGCTCTCTCTCCATGGAAACTGCCTGAGCTGCTGGGATCTCCAGCATTTGTTGTTTTCGATAATTTGACATAGATTTGGAACTGAGGGCAGAAACAAACTCTTCATGCGAAGAATTGAGAGGGTGTGAGATTTATCTCTAGGGTTATTTTGGAGGCAGAAACTTGTGGCAACATTGAACATTCGATTTTAAAGGAAGATGAAATGTTTGAAGGGCTGAGGAAAATGTGATGAGGAATTCTGATTCAAACGTGTTATGGAACAGATCAAACCCCTTCAAAATATTCAGAAGACAATCTGGACCTTTAGTTTTTCTTATTTTAGAGATAAATATAATGTGTTGTGTTCCACTTACAATTCAGTTGGTCAAACTACAGGATTTGAAACAAAATACACTTTATTCATCCAATGTAGTTAAAATACAACAAATGATAGAAGGAATTGGAACAACAACTCTATTAGAAAACCTAACGGAATAATAGATACAGTAATTATTACTGATTAACTGTTCCAGATTAGATTAGATTACCTACAGTATGGTAACAGGCCCTTCGGCCCAACAAGTCCACACCGCCCCTCCGAAGAGTAACCCACCCAGATCCATTCCCCTACCTTTACCCCTGACTAATGCAGCTAATACCATGGGCAATTTAGCATGGCCAATTCACCTGACCTGCACATCTTTGGATTGTGGGAGGAAACTGGAACACCCGGAGGAAACCCACACAGACGCAGAGAGAATGTTCAAAGACAGTTGCCTGAGGGAGGGGTTGAACCCGGGTCCTTAGTGCTCTGAGGCAGCAGTGCTAACCACTGAGCTACTGTGCCACCCAATATAGTAACATCCCATAAATACACCCTTTGCAAAAGACAAATTCATGAAAACAGATTATCTCACTGACAACTTCAGCAGCAGGAAGCGAACCCCCAGCTTTTGGCTGTAACTGAGGGAGTTTTAAAAATGGCTTCTAAGTCTTCAAGACCCCAACATCAACTGCTGAGAGATAAACTAAAGATCCCTGGTTCTGTGGGAGCTTGACCACACCCATTCAGGACACTTCTATTGTTCCAATTTCAAAAAGGAACACCCAAGCCTTCACAAGTTATTGATTTTCTCATAGACTGCTTGGAATCTTTTCCCCAATCTCTCGCTGAAAGAAACCAGGACAAAACACACATCTCTGAAAGCCAAAAATCATTGTTCTATTTAACTGTCCCTTCACTGTGCAAATTGCAAGCCCTAAAGGCATGTCTCCTTTAAAATTGCAGCTGAATATGCACATCTTAAAGTGACCATTGTGTATATACTTTGATCTCTGGGCTTTTTAAAAATTTATGCCTGTGGGACGTGGGCATCGTGGGCATTTATTGCCCTTAAGAAGGTGCTGATAACTGCCTGCTTGAACCACAAGACCATAAGACATAGCAGCAGAAATTAGGCCATTCAGCCCATCGAGTCTGCTCCGCCATTCAATCATGGCTGATCAGTTTTTCAATCCCATTTCCCTGCTTTCTCTCTGTAACCTTTTATTCTCTTGGCAATTAAGAACCTGTCTATCTCTGTTTGGAATATGCTCAGTGAGTTGGCCTTCACAGCCTTCTGTGACAGTGAATTTCATAGATTCACCACTCTCTGGCTAAATAAGTTTCTCCTTATCTCCGTTCTATCCCCTTTACACTAAGGCTGTGCCCTCGGGCCCTACTCTCTCCTACTCATGGAACCATCTTCCCAATGTCCACTTTGTCCAGGCCTCTCAGTATTCTGTAACTTTCAATTAGATCTCCCTCATCCTTCAAAACTCCTTCAGGTATAGACCCAGAGTCCATGTGATGTTAGCACACCCCACAACACTGTTAGGGAAGGGAATTCCAGGATTTTGACACAGTGACTGATGGAATGCGATGTATTTCCAAGTCAGGATGGTGAGTCACTTGGAGGGGAACTTGCAGAGGGTGGTGTTCCCATATATCTGCTGCCCCTGTCCTTCTAGATGGAAGTGGTTGTGGGTTTGGAAGGTGTTGTGAAGGAGTCTGGGTGAGATGCTGCAGTGCATCTTGTAGATGGAACGCACTGAGTCACAGGTGAGGGGAGTGGTCATGGGTTTGGAAGGTGCTGTCAGAGCGGTTTTGTTGAGTTGTGAGTGCAACGTAGGAACAGGAGTATTCCATTCAGCTCCTCTAGCCTTCCCCTCAATGAGACCATGGCAGGATCTGTAGCCTAACTCCAGATACATGCCATATCCCTTAATACTTCTGCTTAACAAAACTTTTTCTCTCTGAGTTAAAATTAACAACTGATCCAGCTTCAATTGCCATTTGTGGATGAGACTCTGAAAGCTCTTCTTCCCCTTGTGTGTGTAGAAGTGCTTCCTATCATCTCTCCTGAACGGTCTGGCCCTTATTCCCAGACTAGTTTTAGAATAACCAACCAGTTGAAATAGTTTATCTTTATCTATCGTGTCTTTTCCTGTTACTATCTTGAAGACTTTGATCAGATCACTCCTTAATCTTCTAAATTCTCAAGAAAACAGGCCTAATTTGAATAATCTCTCCTCATAACTTACCGTGTCAATGGTACTAACTTGTGGCACATTCCCAATCCTTGTTGCTTTAAGGGAAGATTGATTAAACATATATGCTCATGTGGTGGAGAAACACATCATGAAACAGATGGGCTGAACGGCCTGTTTCCATGATGTAAGGTCAATGGTTTGTCAGCCACCAACAGAACACGGTCTATAGTTGGAGCTACTACACTAACCTTTCTGCATCTCGTTTTAGGGGAATATTGGACTTTCTGGGAGACCGGGAGAAAAGGTAAGGAATACTCCATGGAAACAGGAGCAACACCGGGTACAAATTTATTCCATTTCTTTTTGAAATGGGAAGATGGAGACTAATGCCGATTTCTGTTACAGGGAGATCGAGGAGCGAGCGGAGAGAAAGGGGAGCCGGGTAGAATGGGATTGCCTGGACCAAGTGGACCCCGTGGGAAAGAGGTGAAGGCCCCAATTGTGCTCCCACAAAATGTCAGTGAAGAAGTAGGCCATTTAGCCCATCGAGTCTGCTTCACCATCTGGTCAGATCATTACTGATCAGATAATCTTCACCCCCACTTTCCTGCCTTTTCCCCATAACCCTTGATTCACTCTCCAGGAATCCTGGTCCGTTTAGTTTGGGACAAAATCCTTGTCACTACTGATCTCTTTTTGATTACGTTCTCTCTGTTGAGGAGATAATGATGGTTAGCTTCTTTCTGATTCTGTTTTATTTGTGGTGCAGAAGAGTAATAATTAATATCCTATTTAACTGGGCTGCAATTGCTGAAAACTCAGACAGTGACTGGAGTTTTACAGATTGGCAGTGACCCTCCCCTCTGACCCTTAATGCCCGAGCAAATAGACCACCTCCCTGTAGCCAGAAATCATTGACCTCATGTACTCGGACAATTAACTGGCGCAGGATGATACTTGATCCCCCATAGCTGCCCCTGGAGTGGTCTTGCCCTACACAGGGCAGTTTGAGAGGGGCACCCGCTTTTTATTTTTTGCCAATGATGCCCACCTGACATGAATGAATTGAAGACGCAGAGGTGTGTGAGTGCTGTGGACTGAACCAGCCTTCAGGACAACCCCTTATGAGTTTACAGCTCGAAGAAAAAAAAAACCCTAACCTTTTTTCTCTCATTTCTTTCCCAGGGTGAAAAGGGGAACAAAGGCGATGAAGGGAAACCGGTAACTTCACTTTTAAGTCGACGTTTCTCTCGAGATTTCAATTGCTTGCTTTTTTTTTATTTCAGTCGCAAAATGACTAACGGCTGGCTTGCTTTGTTGTTCCAGGGAGAGACGGGATTACCAGGGCGTACTGGGGAGAGAGGACTTCGAGTAATATCCATAGAACATTCTCTAATCGTGTGTATGGTAGCTTTAACTCCAAGACCCCATCGGGTCGGTGTGGACCTTTTGGGCCGAATGGCCTGTTTCCACACTGTAGGGATTCTGTGATGATTCTATGAACATCCTAAAGACCTATATTCTTTGTAAATTTACTTTACTCTTGGATGTGGATGTCACTGACAAAGTCAATATTCCTAATGGCCCTTGAATTGAGTGACTTGCTTCATCTTTTCAGAGGGCAGTTAAGAATCAACCACATAACAGGTAGGAGTAGATGTAGACCATTCAGCCCATCATGTCAGCTCCGCCATTCGGTCAGATCGTGGCTGGTCTGATAATCTTCAACTCCACTTCCCTGTTGTTTCCCCATCACCTTCAATTCTCTTACTGACTAAAAATCTAACTCTCTCAGCCTTGAATATACTTAACGACCCAGCCTTAACAGCCCTGGGTGGCACAGTGGCTCAGTGGTTAGTGCTGCTACCTCACGGGACCTGGGTTCAATTCCATCCTTGGGCTGTGTGAAGTTTGTTAAAAAGTACACAACACCAGGTTATAGTCCAACAGGTTTACTTGGAAGCACTAGCTTTCGGAACACTGCTCCTTCATTCAGTTTCAAAGCTAGTACTTCCAAATAAATTAGTTGGACTATAACCTGGTGTTGTGTACTTTTTAACTTTGTCCACCCCAGTCCAACACTGTGTGGAGTTTTCACATTCGCCCCAGTTCTGCATGGGTTTCCTCCAGGTGCTCTGGTTTCCTCCCACAGTCCAAAACTGTGCAGGTTAGGGTGGATTGGCCATGGGAAATGGCCTGCAGTGTGCAGGCTTGGGGGGGTTAGCCATGGAAGATGTGAGGTCATGGGATTGGGTGTGGGTGGGATACTCTTTGGAGAGTCAGTACAGACTTGATGGGCTGAATGGCCTTTTTTCTGCGCTACAGGGATTCCAAAGAATTCGCTGTCTCTGAGAGAAGAAATTCCTCCCCATCCCTGCCTTAACTGGACAGCCTTTTACTCAGAGCTGATATCCTCTGACCCTTGACTCTCCTACAAGGGGAATCAACCTCTCTACATCTTACCCTGTCAAGCCCCCCCCGAAGAACCTTGCTGTGGGTGTGGGTGTGGAGTATTGGATAGCAGGTTTCCTTTCCTGAAATACTTTAGTGAACCTCATATGAGTCATAGTCTCATAACTTGATTTGAGTTTGAGATTAAATTAAATTTAAATAATGCAGCTGCCATATTTAGATCCGATCTCCAGATAGTAGAATTAGAATTAGTTTTATTGTCACGTGTACTCATATGAGGTAGCGAAAAATTAACAAGTTGCCACTTATGGTGCCATCTTAGGTACAGATTCTTAGGGAACAAGAAATTCAGAAAAATAAAGAAATTAAAAAGTTCAGAATAAAAAACTTCATTCATTCGGCCTTTGGACAAGGGAGACATTCAGAACATAGTCTGTGTTACAGAAGAGATTTCATTACTGTGTTAGTCAATGGTGAAGACCCTGACACAAAAGTTTTGCAGCATAAAATATCTGATTTTTAATGTGGCCCGTGCCTACCAATCAGAGAAAACTGAGGAGGACTTGGAGAAAATTGTTCTGCGGTATGATACTTGTGGAAGGCTTTTCTGATGCAGGAGATTGCAAATCACAGAATTGTTATGGGCATAGAAGGAGGCCACTTTGCCCATTGTACTGTCCCTTCAAATGGGCGTCATTACCTCGTGTCAATCTTCTGCCTTTGCACACTGTTTCTATCTAAAAGACCCAGTGCCCCTCTTGAATGCCTCAGTCAAACATGCCTCCACCACATTTCCAGGCAGTGCATTCCGTCCTCCCAACTATTCACTGGGTGAAAATGTTATCCTCGCATCGCCCAAGTTTGTTATGCATGTCACTTTAAATCAATAGGAATCTTTAAACTCCTTTTGAACAGGAACGCAGCTCCTCCCATCGAAGTGATCCAGCCCAATCGATCGGATCTCCTTCATCCTCCTCCTCTCTCTGAGCTGAAAGTTCCCGGTTCAAGACCCTCTCCAGGACTGGATGTCCCAGGACGTTGTGCCTCAGAACAGGGCCAAAGGGTTTGGGTACTAAACTGCAAATCTTTCCAATGTATTCTGACAGCAGCTGAGAAGAATGGGAGAGAATGTTGACCCTCTGACGTGAACTAGTGGATCACATGGTGGTATCCAAGCTGTCAGCTCACCATGACTTCTGCTGGGACTTTGAGAGGGTCTCTGGGCCCTGCAGTGACACCCATACATTGTGGATGAAGTATCATTGATGGTGTCAATCCTGTAAAATATCTCAAAAGAACAAGAGAGAAGTGCAGCACAGGAACAGGTCCTTCAGCCCTCCAAGCCTGTGTCGATCATTATGCCCAGACTAAACTAAAAAGAACCGTCTGCCTTTATTCGATACGTATCCCTCTATTCCCTCCCCATTCATGTAACCATCCAATTGCCTCTTAAAGGTCGTCAATGTCCCTCCTTCCACCCCTCGTCTGGCAATGTGTTAAAGCTCCTACCACTCTGTGTGAAAAACATCCCTCGCACATCTCCCTTAAACTTTCCCACTGTCACCTTGAACCTGTGCCCCCTTGTGATTGAAACTTCAACCCTGGGGGAAAGGCCTCTGACTATCCACCCTATCTATGCCTCTGATAACTTTGTAGACCTCTTTCAGGTCTCTTTTCAGCCACCGTCTATCCAGTGAAAACAATTCTGATCTGTTTATCCTTTCCTCATAGTCTTGGGGCAGCATGGCTCAGTGGTTAGCCCTGCTGCCTCGCAGCGCCAGGGACCTGGGTTTAATTCCAGCCTCGGGCGACTGTATGGAATTTGCACATTCTCCCTGCGTCTGTGCGGGTTTCCTCCAGGTGCTCCGGTTTCCTCCTACAATCCAAAGATATGCAGGTTAGGGTGAATTGGCCATGCTAAATTGCCCATAGTGTTAGTCAGGGATTTGTAGGTTAAGTGCAATAGTCAGGGGTAAATATAGGATAATAGGTGAGGGGAATGGGTCTAGGTGGGTTACTCTTTGGAGGGTGTGTGTGGCTTTGTTAGGCCGAAGGGCCTGTATCCACACTGTTGGGATTCATCTAGCCAATGCCCTTGAGACCAGGCAACATCCTGGTGAACCTTCTCTGCACTCGCTCTCAAGCTTCCACCTCCTTCTGGTAGTGTGGCGACCAAAACAAGGACATGTGTGGGTTAGGTCAGTGGCCAGAGCTTTGCGGTTTGACCATTCAGTGTCATAGGCAGGTGAGGATGAGATGCAGAGAACTGTTACCATTCTGCCCCAATAACCCACGCCAAATCCAAGTTTGGAAGTGGTCAGATCCACAGTCTTGGCACACTGTTCGTCACTCAGGGTCAATTCAAGCCATGCATTATTGCATTGAGATTAGCAGTATGACCTCTCACCACTTCCAGGGTTGGGATCCATTGTGATATATAATATAAACAAGGAAAAGTGGATACTGGAAATCTGAAACTAGAGTAGAAAGTATCTGACAGCATCTGTGGAGAGAGAAACAGTGTTAATTTTTCAAGTCCGGGGGAAGTCTGTGTGGATTATGAGCATTCACACGAAATATTTTAGATCGTATTGACCGTTCCAATAGATCAATCATTTCACCATGAAGATTAGAATGCAACATTTAAGGATGGGTCCAGGGATGAGAAGCCACAGTTATAGGGAAAGGTTGAGACTGTTAGAATCATAGAATCCCTACAGTGTGGAAACAGGCCATTTGGCCCAACAAGTCCACACCGACCCTCCAAAGAGTATCCCACCCAGAGCCCTTCCTCTACCCTTATTAATCCACCTAAGCTACACATCTTTGGACTGTGGGAGGAAACCAGAGTACCCGAAGGAAATCCACACAGACACAGGGAGGATGTGCAAACTCCACACAGACAGTAGCCTGAGGCTGGGATTGAACCTGGGTCCCTGGCGCTGTGAGACATCAGTGCTAACTACTGAGCCACCATGCCGCCCCGTGTTGATCTTAGAGAGCAGAATGCTAAGTGATTTCTGACAGAGATTTTCAAAACCATGGAGCAACTGGACAGAGCAAATAGACATAGCTTCTGATCAAAGGATCAAGAACAAGAGGACACAAAGTTAAAGAGATTTGCAAAAGAAGCAAATGCATCTGGAGAATAAATGGTAGTTACACTGCAAATGGTTAGGGTCTGGATTGATTGTCTGGAAATGTGGTGGAGGCAGATTCTGATTGAGGCATTCAAGAAGAGCATTTAACCAGTGTAGGCCCAGCATGGGAAAGGAGAAAGTGAGGACTGCACATGCTGGAGATCAGAGTGGAGAGTGTGCTGCTGGTGAAGGGCTTACGCCCGAAACTTCGATTCTCCTGAATGGTTATTTAACCGAAGCGAATGTGCGAGGATATGGGAGGAAGACAGGTAAATAACGCCCGGTCATGACACACATTTGAAAACGTGATAGAACGAATGGTCCTGTTCCGTGCTGTAACAATTCAGTGATGTTTTTTCTTCGGGAGGGTTATTTGGAGGTGGAGCTGTTATTTCCCCTCCCTTTACCCTCCAAAGTGCTTCCTATAAAAAAAAATCTTTCTGATTCACAGAAAAAGTAGGAGTTCTGTTTAAAAGTGTTCTCCTGTTTTCAGGGTGTCCCTGGAACGGATGGTGCCCCTGGAGTGAAGGGAGATGCTGGTGAACCAGGAAGGTCAGGAAGAGATGTGAGTCTCATCCACATCAGATTGAGCTTCATCTGGAATGGCTCTGTTTTACTTCCGGGTCAGAGTTCATGGCAACCATTTCATAAAAGCTTTAATTGATTCTTGTTTTTCTTTTAATGGTTTCTTTCTAGGGGATCAGGGGTCCTACAGGATCAAAGGGAGACCAAGGTGATAAAGTGAGTATGTTCTGGACTTTGAAGCAAATGGTTCTCGTGAGAGATACGGTTACGGAATAAATATGGAGACAAAGAGTGCAAGAGGAACTTGCCTGAGTTACAAACAGAAAATATGGGAAGTTCATATGACAGGGTTCTTCTTAATCCAATGAGGAAAAGGTACGCAAACAACTTGTTGTAGGCCCTTATGGGAAAGGCAGGCTAACAACATGGTGTAAGGCCCCTTATGGGAAAGAAGAAAGTGAGGACTGCAGATGCTGGAGATCAGAGTCGAGAGTGTGGTGCTGGTAAAGAGTTTATACACAAATCTTCGATTCTCCTGTTCCTTGGAGGTTGCCTGACCCACTATGAGAAAGGCTGGCTAACAATGTGATGCAGGCCCTGTTGTCGAAATTTTCCTGTACCTTATTAATTAATTCTTGTACACTGGCCTTGAGTAATTGACACATTTATTCATGATATCATGGGAAGACAGCAGTGACCATTCACCACGGATGGACAATGACCTCTTTGCCAAGCTACATGGTTTCACAGGTTATATAGGATTACAAATGACTGACCATTAATTACAGAACAATGCATGCCTAACAACACTAGGTGGTCTGAGAACATTCGGTGGTCACATAGCACACTGTTTGCAGAAGCTAGTAGCAGATAAACAGTGGCGAGGTTCACAGACAGGTCCCATATAGAGAGGGAGGAACTTATCAGTGGGTGAGGGGATACAGCAGCAAGGTTGGAAAAAGGATTCTCGTAAACAACTTCAATTAGAAAACAACTCAGCTACAAAATAGTTCCCTCCGAGGACAGCGTGGTCAGGGTCCTAAAATGGTTTCCACAGCCCTTTATGGGAAAGGCAGACTAGCAATATAGTGTAGGTCCCTCATGGGAAAGGCAGGCTAACAATGTGGTGTAGGCCCCTTATGGGAAAGGCAGGCTAACAATGTGGTGTAGGCCCCTTATGGGAAACTGGAAAATTAGCAAGCATTTTCATTAAACTTATGCCTTTGCTATTGCGCGTCACATGGTCCCATCATGCTTTTATCTTTCTGCTTTCTTCAATTTTGGAGCCATTCCCCCATTTCTGGGGTAATATGAAGTGTTGGTTCAGCATGTCACTTCCCTAATACTGTCCAGTTGGCCGCACTTTGTGTGTTTTCCTGTTTTGCAATGGAGGCAATGGAATCAGTCAGCAGTGCTCTTGGTAGATTTAGTCGACAGGCTTCTTTGGGAATCAGGTGGTTTTTCAGTGCCCTTGGTATACACTACAAGATAGCTGTTTGTGAACAGAGTCTAAGTCCACTTTTTGAATGGGTGCTTTACTGTGGTCAACCACACTTCATAAAAATCATAGCCCACTGATTATTTTATGTCCTAAAGTGACATGACACACAACTGTTTGGCTTTTTCTCTCATCACCAAATCACCCGTGGTACTTTTCATCTGTTACTGTATCTGTCACAAGCAAATCTCCAGTGTTACCAATTAATCCATTTTATGCAATGTCTTGCACTGGCAATGCAGACCACCAAAGGTGAGGGAGAGAGAAAGGAGATGAAATCACAATGAAGTCGAAAGGGGAGTTAAAGCACTTTGTGGTACACACTTCTTTCCAAAGGCACCGAGAGCATTGATGGACACTGTGTGCTCCCTCTCCGAGGGCATGAATGTAATCAGAGAAGAGGGACAGGCAGTCAGCAGCTGTGACCCCTCCACAGCCCGCTGCCTGGACCTGTTTATAGCCAATCTGGCCAGGCCCCGGAGCAGACCCATGAGGGGGTCCTCCCATCCTCCCACCCCTCCACACTGGGTGCCCAAAGATCAGGAGCATGGGTCATAGAGTCATAGGATCATAGAGATGTACAGGACAGAAACAGACCCTTCGGTCCAACTCACCCATGCCGGCCAGATATCCCAAACCAATCTAGTCCCACCTGTCAGCACCTGGCCTATATCCCTCCAAACCCTTCCTATTCATATACCCACCCAGATGCTTTTTAAATGTTGCAATTGTACCAGCCTCCACCACTTCCTCTGGCAGCTTGTTCCATACACGTACCACCCTCTGTGTGAAAATATTGCCTCTTAGGTCTCTTTTATATCTTTCCCCTCTCACCCTAAACCTATGCCCTCTAGTTCTGGACTCCCCCACCCCAGGGAAATGACTTTGTCTATTTATCCTATCCATGACCCTTATGATTTTATAAACCTCCATAAGGTCACCCCTCAGCCTCCGACGCCCCAGGGAAAACAGCCCCAGCCTGTTAAGCCTCTCCCTATAGTTAAAATCCTCCAACCCTGGCAACATCCTTGTAAATGTATTCTGAACCCTTTCAAGTTTCACAACACCTTTCCGATTCGAAGACCAGAATTGCACACAATATTCCAACAGTGGCCTAACCAATGTCCTGTACAGCCGCAAGCTGACCTCCCAACTCCAGTACTCAATACTCTGACCAATAAAGGAAAGCATACCAAACGCCTTCTTCACTATCCTACCTATCCACTTTCAAGGAGCTATGAACCTGCACTCCAAGGTCTCTTTGTTCAGCAACACACCCGAGGACCTTACCATTAAGTGTATAAGTCCTGCTAAGATTTGCTTTCCCAAAATGCAGCACCTCACATTTATCTAAATTAAACTCCATCTGCCACTTCTCAGCCCATTGGCCCATCTGATCAAGATCCTGTTGTAATCTGAACTAAATCTGATCTGGGGCTAAAGTGCATTGAAAAGATTTTTCAAATAACCAAAGAAAAAGGGTACGACCTCCCAAAACCAATATATAGAGTCACGTAGCACAGAAACAGACCCTTCGGCCCAACTCCTCCATGCCGACTAGGTTTCCTAAACTGTAATGTCCGATCCACATTCTCCACAACACCACAAAATAAACAGCTGGGCTGGGAATCCATGAATAGTTGCAATCTGTGGTTATTAGGGGCTGATGCATGCAACTTCCTCCACCTCAGGAGCCCTCTACTGTGGTAAACCATCAAGCCAAGAGACATCTGGGTGCTGGATAAAGGAGTAAAAGTGACCCATGTTTTTACAACCAATCCTCACCCAGTTGGCCCTCAATTAATACATCCATCACCTCTTCCATTGGGACTGAGGTATCCGTTCAGACACTGATCAGATGATAGCACACCAAGGGATGGGGCCATTCTTCCTGCCTCTGATTCCCAGGTGAACTGCAGCAACAGCAAAGGCAGTGTGGAGGGGGAGCGCACGGTGGGGTGGGTGGTATCTGGACGAGGGCAATGACTTGACAGAAAAATCCAACCAGTATTCTACTCTACTCTACTCTGCTCATCTACTCTACCTCCTAATGGATACCGATAGAATTACACTAGCAGAAACCTTTGAATAATGATGTGTCAGGTCTGTTTGGGCTATGTGAGAACAAATAAAACTAGGGAAGAGGTGACATTAACTTAGGGATAATTTCAGTGAGGACGTGACTGGAGAAACAGGTAACCAGTGTTGGAATTTATGATGTCCAAATTTGAATTATAACTCCGAGTGGACATTGCACTGCTCTAGAGTTGTATCATAATATACCTAAACGGGTTGATTAGAAATGTCCAACTTTTCATGGGCTCTTGTGGCATAGTGGTAGTGACCCTGTCTCTGAGATAGGACACCCAAATTGAAGTTCCTCCTGCTATAGAGGTGTGTCATAACATTGCTGAACAGTTTGCAGGAAAATCTGTGACTGCACTGTGTCCAACCGGCAATTCATCCTTTGCTATTTAATATTAATACAGAGACCCAGTGGGCGTTCTGGGGACCTGGGTTTGAACCTGGCAATGGTGGAAATTGAATTCAATGCAATGTCTGGAATTGGGGGAGACAGTTGGGGATGGTTATAAAATGTTGGCCTTACCAGGGAAAACAATTATATCAGGAAGCACGTTCCCTCAATTATTGCCAATGGCAGAGCACCCACAAACATCTGGGGCAGAGAATTCCAACAGTTCCCCTTGGAATGAAGTAATTTCTCCTCATGTCAGTTCTGAGATATTGAAAGTTAGTCCTATTTCGGGGGAAGGCTGGTTGACCTCATTAACGTCCCATGGGGCTCATAAGAACGTCGGGGATATAGAAGCAGGACGAGGCCATTCAGTCCTTCACCTCTGCTCTGCATTCAGAAACACTGTGGCCAATCTGGCTGTGGTCTCAGTTCCACTTCGCTTTCTGCCCCCAGACTCTCTGGTCTCTCATAAAATCCACCTACTTCACTCCTGAATGCATTCAATGACCCAACCTCCACTATTTTCTAAGGAAGCAAATTCCACAGACTAATGACCCTCTCAGAGGAAAGAAAAATTCTTCTAATTTCCAACTTCATAGAAATCATAGAATCCCTACAGTGTGGAAACAGATCAATGGGCCCAACAAGTCCACACTGACCCTGCGAAGAGTATCCCACCCAGACCCATTCCACCTGCTTATTACTTTACATTACCCCTGAGTAATGCACCCAACCTACACACCCCTGGACACTATGGGCAATTTCCCATGGCCAGTTCACCCTAACTTGTACCTATTTGGACTATTGGAGGAAACTGGAGCACCCAGAGGAATCCCACGCAGACATGCAGAACTTAACATCGACACCTTTTGCCCTCAGATGGTGTCACCTACTTCATGTTCCTCTCATAAGGGGAGACATTCTCTTGTCTTCATTCACAGGATGGGAGTGTCATTGGCCAGGTCAGCATTGATTGCCCATCCCTAATTGCCCAGAGGGCAGTTAAGAGTCAGTCACGTTGCTGTGGGACTGGAGTCACATTTAGGCCAGACCAGGCAGATTTCCTTTTGTAAAACGTTAGAGAAGCAGATGGGGTTTCCTCAATAACTGAGAGTGATTTCATGGTCATCATTAGACTCTTAATTCCAATTTGTGTTGAACTCAAATTCCACCAACACTCATGGTGGGATTCAAACCCAGGTCTCCAGAACATTAGCTGGGTCTCTGGATTAATAGTCTAGTGATAATACCACTAAGCTATCTCCTCCAGAATCCCCACTTTAAGTTCCTCAGGATCTGAGATCACTAAGATTATCTCTTCTCCCACTCAAACACCAGGGGAACCGACCCAACATGTCCAATATTCCACCATAAAATAACCAGCGCCGCTCCCGCCCCCCTCCCCCCCAATCTCAGGGGTGAGTGGCGTGAACCTCCTCTGAACTGTGACTAACTCAGTTTGTGTCCTTTTTTCAAATGAGGAGGTCAGAATTCTACACAATAGTCCAGATGGTCTTACCAAGGCCCTGTAGAGTTGTAGGAGAAAGTGAGGACTGCAGGTGCTGGAGATCAGAGCTGAAAATGTGTTGCTGAAAAAGCGCAGCAGGTCAGGCAGCATCCAAGGAGCAGAAGAATCGATGTTTCGGGCATGAGCCCTTCTTCAGGAAACTGAAGAAGGGCTCATGTCTGAAACGTCGATTCTCCTGCTCCTTGGATGCTGCCTGACCTGCTGCGCTTTCCCTGTAGAGCTGTAGTTGAAGTTCCTTACTCTTAGAGTCATAACTATACAGCATAGAAACAGACCCTTCTGTCCAACCAGCCCATGCCAACTATAATCCCAAACTAAACCAGTTCCACCTGCCTGCGCTGCCATATCCCTCCAAATATTTCTTATTCACGTACCTACATCAATGTCTTTTAAACATTATAACTGTACCCGCATCCACCACTTCCTCTGGATATTCATTCCACACATGAACCACTGTCTGTGTAAAAATATTGCCCCTCATGATTTTTATAAATCTTTCTCCTCTCACCGTAAAAACATGACCCCCTAGTCTTGAAACCCCCCACCTTACGGAAAAGACACCTGCCATTCACCTTATCTCTACCCGTCATGATTTTATAAACTTCTGTAAGATCACCCCTCAACCTCCTATACTCCAGTGGAAAAAACTCACAACTTATCCAGCCTCTCTTTATAACACAACCCTTCCATGCCCAACATGCTGGTAAATCTTTTCTGGACCCTCTCCAGTTTAATAATATCCTTCCTATAACAGGGTGACCAGAGCAGGACACAGGCCTCCAGAACAGGCCTCACCAATGTCCTGTACAACCTTAGATTCCATCTTGCTTACAATAAATGCCATTTGTCTTGCAATCAATAACTTAATATGTCAGCTAACTTTTGTGCTTCATGCACCAAATCCCTCTACACCATGGAGGACTCCTCATTCCTGATGAAGGGCTTTTGTCCGAAACGTTGATTTTCCTGCTCCTCGGATGCTGCCTGACCTGCTGTGCTTTTCCAGCACCACTCTGATCTGGACTGCAATCTCTGTCTGTTTGGCTAGTATGGAATTGGGGCTTTTGTGGCACAGTGGTAGTGTCCCTACCTTTGAGACAGGAAGTCCAGGTTCAAGTCTTACCTGCTCCAACAACATCTCTGAACAGGTTGGTGAGGAAAATATCAACTTTTTATCCATTGTTCCTTCCAAGCTCACATACTACTCCATTGTCAATTTCTTTGCCCACTCACTCATCCTCTCACATCACGAGACCATTTACAGGATGCTCTCTGCTCCCCTCCTGGGTGGCCACTAGGTTGAGCCTGTTGTCTTTCTAGCTGAAGGAAGTTATGAAGATGGGGGTGAAAATACAGACAAAATGTTCATTTGATCTTTTGTTTCTAATCCAGGGAGAAAACGGATCTCCAGGACCTCCTGGACCTCCCGGAAAACTGGTAATTAAGCAAGTTTCAAAAAGAAGTGGATCTCGCTGCTAGCCTCATTTTATTCAATTTGGGATGTAATGCATATCGCTGTGTTTCATGTGACTTACTCAGCGATTAAAAGACAAAGAATGTCTTGTGATAGAATATAGAACATGACAGCGCAGTACAGACCCTCGATGTTGTGCTGACCTGTGAAACCAATCTAAAGCCCATCTAACCTAGACAAATGGTTTCACAAAGACAGGATGTCCCGAAGTGTTTTACCTTCGGTGAAGTATCTTTGAAGCATTCTGAGTGTTGTCACGTAAGAAGGTCAGTCTACATACTGTAAACTCCCACTAACGGCACTGTAGTGGCCAGGTGATCTTTTTTGTCAAATCAGTATATTGGGCAGGATACGGGGAATAACTCTCTTACTCTCAGTACATAGACAGAGACTCCCTACAATGTGGGATCAAACCATTCAGCCCATCGAGTCCACATCCTTGCATCCCACCCAGACTCCACCCTCTGTAACACTGCATTTTCCATGCGCTAATCCACCTAATCTGCACATCCCTGAATCACTATGGGCAATTCAGCACAGCCAATCCATCTAACCTTCTTTGGACCGCAGGAAGAAATTGGAGCACCCAGAGAAACCCACACAGACACAGGGAGAATGTCCAAAGTCTACGCAGGCAGTTGCCCAAGGGTGAAATCAAACCCAGGTCCCTGGTGCTGTGAGACAGCATTGTTAACCACTGAGCCATGTGCCTGCCCCTTCTCTTTAAGATAGTGCAGTTGGAACTTATAAACCCACCTTCCAGAGCAGACAATGTCTCAGTTTAAGACCTTACCTGAAAATCAGTGTCTCCAATAGAGCAGCACTCCCTCAATGCTCCACAGAAACATCAGCCCAGGTTTTCTGCTTAAGTCTCTCAAGTGGAACTCACAAGGCACTAAATTGTAACCGACTTAGTTATTGTCAGGTGTGGGCACAGACAAAAATGGAACTGGATTCATCAGAGATTGTCCACATGGAAAACTGGTCAATTTAGAATCATTCCAGTGATGTGCTTCAATTTCTCATTTGGTGAAATTGAATGGACTAATTTTTTTTAGATTTTAGATTAGATTACTTTACAGTGTGGAAACAGGCCCTTCGGCCCAACAAGTCCACACCGACCCGCCGAAGCGCAAACCACCCATACCCCTACATTTACCCCTTACTTAACACTACAGACTATTTAGCATGGCCAATTCACCTAACCTGCACATCTTTGGACTGTGGGAGGAAATCGGAGCTCCCGGAGGAAACCCACGCAAACACAGGGAGAATGTGCAAACTCCACACAGACAGTTGCCTGAGACAGGAATTGAACCCGGGTCTCTGGCGCTGTGAGGCAGCAGTGCTAACCACCGTGCCGCCCACAGTGGAATCTCACTGAGATACCCACTCACCTAATATGGAATCTCACTGAGTAACTAAATCACAAAGAACTATACCATCATCATTCACATTGCTCTATTACATTTGTCTGATCTATGGCTGTGCTCAGAGAGAAAAATTAACCAGCTGATCAATCCATACCAAAAACAACTATGCATTTACATAGCCCCTTTCCTGAAGGAAACCGTCCCCAGGTGTTTCACTGGAGTGATTTATCAAGTGCAATGTGCCTATAAGCTGCACAAGGATATATTCAGGCTGGGATTTTAGCGACAGGACCGGCTGGAATCACTGAGGAAGAGAGAGGATCTTTTTCCAATAGCCTGCTTACTCTTTCCCTGCCCCCTTTTCAAGGAGACATAGTGGTGGTAGAGGGAGGGTGGAGCGCTCTGAAAGCTTGTGATTTTAAATAATCCTGTTAGACTATAACCTGACATTGTGTGCCTTCTGACTTTGTGGCACAGATCTTGGATATTGCTGAAAAACAGACATGGTTCTGCGATTTGTTGTCTTGCCCTATCAGGGTACATACAGAAATTGCAACTCTCAAACAATCACTAACTGCCAGGATATTAAGCTGTTCGGATATCTGAAAAAGGCATAAGGCCTGAACATCTACCTTCAGTTTGTAGAGAGTCAATTCCTGAGTATAAATGAAAGTCACTCCTAGTAGGTGTATGTAGGCCCCATATGATCTTGACTGATAATCTTAAGTTGCTTTTTAGTGTAGCTGTTGGTGCACTTGGGATTGTTCAGTAATTGCTACCCAATTGTAGAACCACTGTACCAATAGATGTATAATTTTTGGTTTTGCAAGTGGGGGGTAATGACACAACATATTCTCATTGGAATAAGATGATAGGCACCAGAATTATGGCGAAGAAAATATCCTTTGAAACAAATAAACCATAAATAAATGACCATCAAAAACAGCAAGACCCTGCAACCCATTCAGCAGCTGAACGAGAGAAATTAAGAATTCCATAGTGAATTGTAGGCAGAAAACCAGGGAAAAAACAAATCATTGCCTTCAGCCAGAGTGTGATTCTCAGCTGCCAGTCCTGAGCAATTACAATTCCGAAGAGCCATTATAAACGACAAACATTACAATAAGTAATGCAGATGCCAGGAAAGCTGGTGTCACTGTTTCGGGATCCATTTCAGTCTTGGTCATTGAGCACGTGTCCCGGCACCAGGTTATAGACCAATCGGTTTATTTGAAATCACAAACTTTCGGAGCACTGTTCCTTCGACAGGTGAAGTGGAGTGAAGCGCACGAGCATTGCAAGATAATTCCAGGTATTTACAAATATCAAAAGATTGTACAAGTGATGTGAGTGGAGTGTCAACAGGCTGCATAATAATAATCAGCAGGTGATCAAAAGTGTCAGATAGTGTGAGTAAAGTGTAAACAGCTGAATACCAAGTGCAGGCATGGTCTCTAATCAGATTAATTAAGATTTGGAGACGCCGGTGTTGGACTGAGCTGTACAAAGTTAAAAATCACACAACACCAGGTTATAGTCCAACAGGTTGATTTGGAAGCAGTAGCTTTTGGAGCGCAGCTCCTTCATCATGTGGTTGTGATGAAGGAGCAGCGCTCCGAAAGCTAGTGCTTCCAAATGAACCTGTTGGACTATAACCTAGTGTTGTGTGATTTTTAACCCATTAATTAAGGCAGAGAGATAATTAAAAATCAAAAATAAGATGGTGCTGGAAACAAACCAAATGGTTGGAATAACATGATAGGTATAAACGTCGCATGACAAGGGTCTAACCAAAGCAACAAGTAATCTAAAACTGTAAAAAATAATTAAAGCAGAGCGATAACAAGTTATCAAAGTGATGCTGTCAAACAGGACAGTAAGGAAGATTTTGCAAACAGAGAACAGAGTGGTGGGATTACATGCAGCTTGACATGAACCCAAGATCATGGTTAAGATCAGCTTGTTGTCATGTGACTTCTGATTTTTTCCATCGCAGTCCCAAAATCGGTACCTTTTGCATCATCGAACAAGTGATTAACCTTGACAGACCCCCGCCCAGGAATCTGACTGTGGAAGTCTAAGTCTTCACCCTTTCTTTTGCAGATCAATTTGGAAGACAGAATACCAGCAGTTAAAGGAGAAAAGGTACCAATTGTTACTTTCACTGAATCTTGTGCCGTGAGTTAGTTTTCCCATGCATCATTAGAAAATTATAATATTATCTACACTTGCTTGTGTTTAGAAGATCGATTGTGTTATTAAAGATGCTGAAGGAGATTATCAATGTAGATGTTTGCTCATGTTGAGCAATCAGGAATGAGGGGTCATAATGTTATGATAAATGGTGGCAGATTTAAAATAGAGATGAGGGGAAATTACTTCTGTCAAAAGCTCATGAATCTGTGGAATTCACTCCCCCAGAGTGTATTGGATGCTGAGACATTGAGTAAATTTATGAAGGAGATAGACAGAGTTTTAATTAGTAATGGGTTAAAGAGTTGTAGGGGGTGGGCAGGCAAATGGATTTGAGTTGGAGATGAGGTCAGCCATGATTGTATTGAAAGACAGAGTAGACTTGAGGGGCTGAATGGCCTCCTCCTATGCTGGAAGCCTGAAACATACACAGAGAATGCTGGAGACACCCAACAAGTATATGAATAGAAAGAGTTGAGAGGGATGTGGGCCAAGTGCTGACAAATGGGACTAGATTGGGTTAGGATATCTGTTCGGCATGGACGGGTTGGACCGAAGAGTGTGCTTCCATGCTGTACATCTCTATGACTCTATGTCTCTAAGTCTGGCAGCATCTGTGGACTGAAAGTTTGAGTCTAGTCTGACTCAGTTCAAAATAGATTATGAGGAGAGATGTGAAATGGTAATGTCCCTACCTCTGGGCCAGGAGATCCAGGTCTAAATTTCATTTACTCCAGAGGTGGGTAATACTAGGTCTGAGCAAGCTGATTAGGAAAACATCAACAGCAAATTATCTGGCAAAAAGATTTCTACCTGTCATGTGAAGATATGGACCTAGCTTACCCCCATTGTAACACACAGTTCCTATTGTCATGCAACGGAACCATGTTTAAATGTACCTCTCAGTTTCTCAGATTGCTATTAATTAATGACCTTCCGCAATGAAAACTTGCCATTTTGATTCCATTTCGAGTGCTATTCAGGTCCATCACCAACATCATTGTTGACTTCTACCTCTCCCCTGAAGTGAATAAACAGCCACTCTGGGATCAAATCAACTAGGCGGAAGTGAGGACTGCAGATGCTGGAGATTAGAGTCAAGAGTGTGGTGCTGAAAAAGCACAGCAGGTAAGGCAGCATCCGAGGAACAGGAGAGTCAACGTTTCGGGCATAAGGTCTGGCCAGAGCTTTTGCCCGAAACGTCGATTTTCCTGCTCCTCGGATGCCGCCTGACCTGCTGTGCTTTCCCAGCACCACATTCTTGAGCCACTCTGGGACATTAGTGATTCTTGGTGTGTACGTATCATTGGGAAAGCCGGCATTTTCTTCCCATTTTCAATTGTCCTGGCTGACTGACTTCCTGTGACAGGCCAGGTAAGAACAGAAGAGATCCTTTTGTTAAAAACATTAGTGAGCCAGCTTTGATTTCACAACAATCTGTATTTTTGTGGTCACTACACAATGGAAAAACACTGGGGATAGGAGCAAATTACTGCAGATGCTGGAATCTGAACAGAAAACAACTAATGCTGGAGAGAACAGTGGGTCAGACTGCATCCACAGAGAGAGCAAGCTAATGTTTCAAGTCCGGATGACACTATCAGACCTGACTTGATGTAGATTCAACGTTAGCTTGCTGTTTCTCTCCATGGATGCTGCCTGACCCGTTGTGATCTCCAGTATTTTTTTGTTTTCAGGTTTTGGGAGTCTACCTGTCTGAGAAACAGTTTCAACAGATAATCAGAAAGGAATGGCCCTTATTTCAAGAGTATAAGACTGTTACTGTCTTACTGAAGCTGTACAAGGTACTGGTGAGAAAAGCAAATTACTGCGGATGCTGGAATCTGAAACCAAAAGAGAAAATGCTGGAGAATCTCAGCAGGTCTGGCAGCATCTGTAAGGAGAGAAAAGAGCTGACCTTTCGAGTCTAACTGACCCTTTGTCAAAGCTGTCAATTAGACTCGAAAGGTCAGCTCTTTTCTCGCCTTACAGATGCTGCCAGACCTGCTGAGGTTTTCCAGCATTTTCTGTTTTGGTTTAAGGTGCTGGTGAGACCTCGTGTGGAATACTATGAGCAGTTTTCATGGAATCCCTACAGTGTGGAAGCAGGCCATTCATCCCATTGAACCACACCAACCCACCAAAGAGCACCCCATCTCCCTGTCTCTGTAACCCTGCATTTCCCATGGCCAATCTACCTAATCTGCACATTTTTGGACTGTGGGAGGAGACCGGAGCACCTTGAGGAAATCCAAACTAACAGTTGCCTGAAGGTCGAATTGAACCCAGGTCCCTGGCCACCATGCCACCCCATATTTTTAGTTCCCTTATTTATAGAAATATATAATTCCATTTGACGCAGTTCATAGAAAGTTCACTCGGATGATCCCTGGTATTGAGGGGGGATCTCATGAACAAGCGTTAAACAGATTGGGACTCTACTCACTGGAGTTTAGAAGAATGAGAGGTGATCTCATTGAAACATATCTGGTTCTTAAGGGATTTGACAGGATAAATGTTGAGAGGATGTTTCCTCTCATGGTAAAGTCTAGGACCAGAGGGCATGGTCTCAGAATAAAGGGATGCCAATTTAAGATCGAGATGCTGAGGGATTTCTTCTCTCAGAGGGTTCTGAGTTGTTTGAGTTCTTTACCACAGAGAGCTGTGGGGACAGGAGTCCTTGTGTATGTTTAAGACAGAGATGGAGAGATTCTTGGTCAGATGGGGAATCAAGGAGAAATGGCACGAATGTGGATGTGAGGAATGTCCGATCAGCCATGATCCCATTGAGTTGCGGAGCAGGCTTGAGGGGCTGAGTGGCCTCCTCCAGTTATTGTATCTTGTGGCCTTATGGTGGACAATATCTGCACATCTGTTCCGTATTTAGTAACAAACTGAATCCAAATTCCTTAAGAATATAGGAGCAGAAGTAGGCCATTCAGTCCATCGAGTCTGCTCTGCTATTCACTGAGATTGTGGCGGATTTACTGATCTTCAACTCCATTTTCCAGCCGTTTTCCCCATAACCTTTGATCCCTTTAATGATCATAACAACCTGGATTAGTGGTGCTGGAAGAGCACAGCAGTTCAGGCAGCATCCAACGAGCAGCGAAATCAACGTTTCGGGCAAAAGCCCTTCATCAGGAATAAAGGCAGTGAGCCTGAAGCATGGAGAGATAAGCTAGAGGAGGGTGGGGGTGGGGAGAGAGTAGCACAGAGTACAATGGGTGAGTGGGGGAGGAGATGAAGGTGATAGGTCAAGGAGGAGAGGGTGGAGTGAATAGGTGGAAAAGAAGATAGGCAGGTCGGACAAGTCAAGGAGTTAGTAACTGAGCTGCAAGTTTGAAACTAGGATGAGGTGGGGGAAGGGGAAATGAGGAAGCTGTTGAAGTCCACATTGATGCCCTGGGGTTGAAGTGTTCCGAGGCAGAAGATGAGGCGTTCTTCCTCCAGTCGTCTGGTGGTGAGGGAGCGGCGGTGAAGGAGGCCCAGGACCTCCATGTCCTCGGCAGAGTGGGAGGGGGAGTTGAAATGTTGGGCCACGGGGCGGTTTGGTTGATTGGTGCGGGTGTCTCGGAGATGTTCCCTAAAGCGCTCTGCTAGGAGGCGCCCAGTCTCCCCAATGTAGAGGAGACCACATCGGGAGCAACGGATACAATAAATGATATTGGTGGATGTGCAGGTGAAACTTTGATGGATGTGGAAGGCTCCTTTAGGGCCTTGGATAGAGGTGAGGGAGGAGGTGTGGGCACAGGTTTTACAGTTCCTGCGGTGGCAGGGGAAAGTGCCAGAATGGGAGGGTGGGTCGTAGGGGTGTGTGGACCTGACCAGGTAGTCACGGAGGGAACGGTCTTTGCGGAAGGCGGAAAGGGGTGGGGAGGGAAATATATGTGCTACTCTCTCCCCACCCCCACCCTCCTCTAGCTTATCTCTCCATGCTTCAGGCTCACTGCCTTTATTCCTGATGAAGGGCTTTTGCCCGAAACGTTGATTTCGCTGCTCGTTGGATGCTGCCTGAACTGCTGTGCTCTTCCAGCACCACTAATCCAGTATTTGATTTTCAGCATCTGCAGTCATTGTTTTTACCTTGTTGATCATAACAACCTGTCTATCCCAGCCTTGAATATATTTAACAACTGAGCCTCGATAGCCCACTGTGATAACGAATTCCACAGATTCGCTACCCTCTGAAAGAAGAACTTCCTCCTCATCTCTGTCTTAAATGGCAGTTTCATTTTCTGAGATGATGTCCCAAAGGGGAAGCAATCTTTCTGCATCTACTCTGACAAGTCCCTTTAGAATCTTATATATTTCAAAAAGGTCACCTCTTATTCTACTAAACTCCAGTGGGTACAGGCCCAACCTACTCAACCTGTCCTCATAAGACAGTCCCTCCATCCCTGGTAACAGCTAGTTAACCTTCTCTGGACTGCCTTCAATGAGAGTATGTCTTTCCTTAGATAAGGGGCCCAGAACTGTTCACAGTATTCCAGGTGTAGTCTGACCAGTGCGTTGTATAGTTTTAGCAAGACTTCCCTATTTTTATGTTCCCATTCCCTTTCAAATAAAGGCCCACATTCCTGTTGCTGTCTGTATAACCTGCTGAACTGGGAGGGAAGCGTTTTGGGATTCATGGACAAGGAATCCCAAATCCTTCTTTTTTTTATATAGAATCCCTACAACTTTCTCTATTAATTTGACCCCATGCCTTTCAGTCATTAGTCCAGCTACCTGAATTGTTAAAAACCAAAAGAATTGCAGATGGTGCAAGTCAGAAACAAAAACAGAAATGGCTGGAAAAGCTGAATTGTCACTCGACTACTATGTCAACATGGCCTCCACCTTGTAGCAAACTTTTACTAACAAGCAAAAACAGGTCATTCTAAATAAACTGTCCTTGGTGCACTTGGCAAGACAATGGAACAAGGAGATTTCAGTTCGGTTATACAGGGTTACTGCGGTTATACAGGGCCTTGGTGAGACCACACCTGAAGTATTGAGTGCAGTTTTGTATCACCACCTAAGAAGGGATATACTTGCCATACAGTGAGTGTAGTGGAGATTCATTGGGCTGATACCAGTGCTTTGAGGAGAGATTTGTTTGACTGGGCCTATGTTCACTAGATTTCAGTGGAATGAGAGGGCATCTGTTCAAAATGTATAACGTTCTTACACGGCTTTACTTCTGGATGTAGGGAGGATATTACCCCTGGTTGGAAGTGTAATCCCAGGGAATACAGTCTCAGGATACGGGGTAGGATTCAGATGAGGAAAAATGTTTTCACTCGAACGGTGGTGAACCTGTGGAATTCTCTCCCACAGAGAGCTGTGAAGGCCACGTCACGGAATATATTCAAGAAAGAGATAGATCTGAAAGAAAACTTTTTAAATGTTAAAGGCTTTAAAGGGTATAGGGAAAAGGCAGGAATAGGGCATTGGGATAGAGGATCAGACTATGTGGCAGAGCAGGCTTGAGAGGCCGAATGCCCTACTCCTAGTATCTGCGTTTCTATGACCACAATCTCATCAGGTGGTTTTCTACTCTACAGCACTAGGTTGATTACATTTTTTAAAAAGATTAAATTATTAACAAATTAACTGGAATGGAATGTCTGCACCTTATCCAAAACGTTGTAGTCGAGCTGAGCGGGATTATCTGTCAATGGCAGTAGTTAATGTGGTTTTCTTTCTCAGGGTGATCCTGGCAAGCCTGGCGAGTCTGGACCGAGAGGTCCCAGAGGGGAGACTGGCCTCGCTGGCGCAACAGGCGACCGAGTAAGTTGAAACTGATGTTTCTCCTGGTGTACTGGTCAATACTTTGTTGGTGGATATTTGACTGAACGAAGAACTCTGCAGACTTTGCATAACAGTGTGCACGTGTGGGGCTTCAACACCGCTCAGTGTTCTTCAGTAGACACAACTTCCAAGTCGAGGGATAGATGCTCGTTTGAAGGGCTTTTGCCTGAAATGTTGATTTTCCAGCTCCTCAGATGCTGCCTGACCTGCTGTGCTTTTCCAGCGCCACTCTCTTGGCTCATTTGTATCGGCCAGCTTCTGTTTTCAGCAAGCTTCCCCAGGAGAGATGAACTCACGGCGATCATGTCGGGGAAGTTGATGAAGATGTAGACGCAGCTAGGATTAGTGCTGCAATCCACCTTTACATATAACGCAGGACAAATCCAGTCAATTACCATCCCATCAGTCTTCTCTCGATCGTCAGTAAAGTGATGGAAGGTGTCATCAACAGTGCTGTCAAGCTGCTCAGCTCTAACCTGCTCGGTGACGCCCAGTTTGGGTTCTGCCAGGGCCACTCAGCTCCTGACCTCATTACAAACATGGACAAAAGAGCTGAATTCCAGATTGGGGGCGGGGGGAGGTGGTTGGGGTTGGTGAGGGTGACAGTCCTTGATATGCAATTGACGGAGTGTGGCTGTCCTTGCTAAAGTGGAGTCACCCAGAGTCAGGGGGATATCTCTCCAATGGTGAGAGTCACATACCTAGCAGTCTGCTCGATTGTACCACGCCCTGGTTCCCACAAATATTCGCTCTGTCCACTGCCGACATTCAGTACTAGCAGGGAGTCCCCTGCACTCCAGAAATGCACCAAGGCTCACCTTCCAGCAACTCAACCTCTACCACTGAGAAGGACATGGGCAGCAGAGACGTGGAACCACCTGCAAGTCCCCTTCCTAGCCACTCACCATCCTGACTTGGAAATACATCACCGTTCCTTCCATATCCTCCCAAACAGTGTTATGTGTGTACCTACACCAAATGGTCTACAGCTGTTCAAGAAGGCAGTTCACTTTCCCCGTTCCAATTGGGGCTGGACAATGAATGCGGGCCGGCCAGTGATGCCCATATCCCAGAAAAAAAGTGGAATGACCATTCCCATGTTTCCTTGAGATTTCTAGAGACTGGCTGTCTGTTGTAAGACTGGTGAAGCCAAATTGGGAGCTGAACGAAGAGAGGTCAATTCCTATGTATAAAATGTGCCTTCCCTCCTCAGGGTTTCTTGATGGAAATGCATCACAAAAGGGAGTGTATCCTACGACACAGCTCTGTATTAATTTTACCCTTTTTTTACCTTGGCAGGGTTTGGAAGGTCAAAGAGGCCCCCCAGGCCCACAAGTAAGTGCTGTGTGCTCTGTGCTGTGCATTACATTGGTTCTAAGGTAGAAGATGCACCCTATCTCCAACCCTATAATAAAACAGAAGATTCTCAGACAATGATTCCAATGTTTATAGTACTGGAGGGATCAATACTTTGTGGCCAAATACGAAATTCATTTTAACATGTGCATGAGGAAGCATTTGATCATTTTCTTCCCTCTGACCCAGCCCCAGCTCAGCTCTGATGCCATTGGCCATGACTGATATGGATCATAAGATATAGGAACAGAGAAAGACCATTCAGCCCATTCAGTCTGCTCCGACATTCTGTGAGATCATGGCTGATCTGATAATCCTCAACTCCACTTTCCTGCCTCCCCCCCCACCGAACCTTTGATTGCCTTACTGATTAAAAATCTGTCCATCTCATGGAGGAACCTTTCGTCACAACTCACACTTGACATCTTTCATTCCTGATTGATTTTCCTCCTGGCTCTCCCACACTTCGTGACAACAGAGATTTTGGAATAGTCTTTAGAAATTGCTATCCCACAATTTTCAGTGGCTACGCGTCATTTGATTCAATGGTTGTAAAGCATTTGAGGGTGAAAGGCACTACATAAATGCAAGTCTTTCCTTTTCTCATTGTACCCAAATGGCTAAACTTCATGAAAGAAGTGTGGATAAAATAGTACAGAGAGTGAGTACATCCTGTAGAGCTGCAATAGCTCAGGGACTCGCTTTTATGCCTCCATAGTGGATGGCTCTGAGTTTAGTCCTATACCAGGGCCTGTAGCTATGGAAGAACTTAGCCACTAGTGTAGACAAACTAGACAGTATTAGTGTTGGCTCTAGTCCAGCTTAGAAAGACATCTGCAGATAATTCCACAAAATAACAGTTGAGAGTGATAAACCAACAGTATGGTGACGAGTATAACGTGGGGATAAAGGAGGAGGGGAGCACAGTTGGTTTTGGTATAAGGTTCCCCCACTATCCGAAAGTAGAGCGTTCCTATGAAACCTTTGATAAGCTGAAATGGCGTAAAGTAAAGAAGCGTTGATTTATATGGGAGAAATTTCACCTTTATTCGTAAAAGTGAAAATCTTCTTCAAAAATCTTGTAGTTAGTGAAAACACATACTAATTTAGGTTTTTGTAAAAGCGAAGTGGTGTAAAGCTAACTTTCGAAAAGCAGGCAATACCTGTAATGGGGAAGGGTAATTTTGAGTCAAATGAGACAGTTCGAACATGAGAAAAGTACTGAAAAGCCTAGAGTCAGTCTCTGGAATTCGGAAGATAGAGTTTAATGTGGATTTGAAGATTTAATTACAATCACGATGTTCTCTAAACACTGTTTAATCTTTTCTTCCTACTTTCCTACAGGGAGATCAAGGCCCAAGAGGATTCCCAGGGGAAAAGGTAATCCATTATCTAAACAGGACTATCCAAGTTTAGCGACAGAGCTGTGTGTAAATTGTGGTTTGACAGTGACTGGGTGGGCTGTGATCTTCAGGAATTGGGAAACCTGCCAGTGGTGACCTGGGATTGAACAACAAGTTGTGGAAAGTCATCATCTCTGCCCATGTGGGAAATCTGCTGGCTGAATATTTTCAGCTTTGGAGAGGGAGGCCCCATGGGAGAAAGAGGTCACTTCTTGGCCAGCTGCAAGTCACAAATTATTTTTTGGACCATCATAGTTGCTGTATGGATGGTGTGAGCAAACTGAGGGGTCAGTACTGGAACAGGCGGAGACCATTTGGCCCATTGAACTGATGCTGGCCTTCAGTGGAAAGTACTCACCAATGCTCTTAACATCCTCGGAATAACAAATCCTACCAACCTCAGATTTAAGATTAAAATTCGATTTAACATCTACTAACGAAGAGCGTTCCAAACCTTAACATGACAATGTACATGAAATGCCTTCCCCTTAAACGTTAGAATCTATGTCCCAGCCCAGCAGAAACATGTGCAAGGTTAACTGTCTCTGGAGTCTCAGGTAGATAGGGTGGTGAAGAAAGCATTTGGTACACTTTCTTTTATTGGTCAGTGAATTGAGTATAAGAACTGGGATGTCATTTGCAGCCGTACAGGATAGTAGTCAGGCCACTTTTAGAAAACTGCATTCAATTCTGGTCTCCCTGCTATTGGAAGGATGTTGTGAAACTTAGATTAGATTAGATTCCCTACAGTGTGGACTTGAAAGGGTTCAGAAAAGATTTACAAGGATTTTGCCAGAGTTGGAGGTTTTGAGCTACAGGGAGAGGCTGAATAGGCTGGGGCTGTTTTCCCTGGAGCGTTGGAGGCTGAGGGACGACCATATAGAGATTTATAAAGTAATGAGGGGCATGAATAGGGTAAATATCCTCTCAGGACTTTATCCGCAGAATGTTAATCGAAGGACTCATTTTAATTCTGAATGAACCTGTACACATCCTGCTCTTCTGGAATAGATTAGATTAGATTCTCTACAGTGTAGAAACAGGGCCTTTGGCTCAACAAGTCCACATCGACCCTCCGAAGAGTAACCCACCCAGAACCATTTCCCTCTGACTAATGAACCTAACACTATGGGCAGTTTAACATGGCCAGTCCACCTTAACCTGCAATTCTTTGGACTGTGGGAGGAAAATGGAGCATTTGTCTTTTCCTGAAGGTTGGAGAATCCAAAACTAACAGGATAGGTTTAAGATTTAAAAGGTTTAGAAGGTAACTGAGGGGCAGAGAGGTGGTGCATGTATGGAATGAGCTGCCAGAGGAAGTGGTGGAAGCTACAACATTAGGAATATCAATAGGAAGGGTTTGGAGGGATATGGGCCAAATGCTGGGACTAGATCAGTTTAGGATATCTGGTTGGACCAAAGCCTCTGTGTCTGTGCTATACATCTCGATGACTCTAAATGAAAACACCAAGAAACAATGTTCATGGAGATACTGTTGGGACTGGGAGACACAAAGAGAGTAATTTAGAGGTTGTTTTACGACCAAGCAGTGGGGAATGTTTCCTCTTCATCTAACCTGCACTGTGCTGAAACCTGGCATCTCTGAAGCTGACCTTGTGTGTCTACACTCAGGAGATGTTTTAATTCCTAACGCCTGAATCACTCGCTTTGATAACAAAACGGTAAAACAAAGTAAAAGTAGATTACGTTTCATCGAATAATCAGATGTGAATAATCAGGATTGGACATGGGGCTTTTCTACGTCTGAAAACGATCTGATTCTTTGTCAAGTGTTTAGCAATTTCTGACTTCCTTCTAACAACTCCAGTTCCCCATATGAAGACTGAATCATTGCAAAGGACAAAAAAAAAATCCACTGTCTATATTACACCGTGCAAGAACAAATTAAAACAGTTTCAATATAATATTGGAAATAAAAATTCAACTCTCTTACCCTCGACAACAACCGTCCAGGTAAGAGAAATGACCAGGACGAGTCTGTTCGGCCCCTCGATGTTGTTATCCTAATGATAGGATCATGGATGATCTGATACTCCTCACATCCACGTGCCTCCCATTTCCCCTTGATTTCCCGACTGATCAAACTTTGGCCAATAATCCTGACATCTGCAAACTTTGCTATCATACATCCACTTCCTTCCTCCAAGTCATTCAGGTATATTGTAAACAGTTGCAGTCCCAGCACTGATCCCGATGGAACCCACTAGTTGCCAACCTGATGAAGAACCCGCTGGCTGCCCTCACTGTCTCTTGCCCACAATTCAATTCTCTATCCATGCTGGGTACACTACCTCCAACACTCTCTTGTGAGAAAACCTTCCTTCTCAGACACCTTCTGGATGTCCAAATAGTATACATTCTCTCTGTCCAGAGCTTAAAAATGTGTTGCTGGAAAAGCGCAGCAGGTCAGGCAGCATCAAAGGAGAAGGAGAATTGACATTTCGGGCATAAGCCCTTCTTCAGGAAGTGGCTTCCTGAAGAAGGGCTTATGCCCGAAACGTCAATTCTCCTTCTCCTTTGATGTTGCCTGACCTGCTGCGCTTTTCCAGCAACACATTTTTAAGCTCTGATCCCCAGCATCTGCAGTCCTCACTTTCTCCTAGAAGATTCTCTCTATCCACTCAGGTTGAGACTACCTCGGAAAATTCTAATAAATCAGTCAGATACCATTTCACATTCATGCGCCATCTGCTGGATTTGATTCTTATTTTCCAAATGTTCTGCTTTCACTTCCTTAATAATTGATTCCAATACTTTCCAAAAGGAAGCTACAGTGAAGGGTCACACTGTCTCTCGTTTAAAGTTCCTTGTTCACTTAGCCTGGTAGAAGTTGGTTTCTGGAGCTTTCTTCTTACTGAACAAATACATGGGTTTTCTGTCCTCTCATCTTCCAGCATGTTTTGGCTTTTGGAGTTTGCTACTAAACCTCTCAGGACTTTATCCTCAGGCTCATTTTAGGTCTGAATGAACCTCTACACTCAACATGACCTCTGGAATGGTCTGTCTTTCTGTGATTGTCGATGCCTTTTGCTAGTTTTTTGTTTCTATTTTAATTTCAAGTGCACTGAACTGTTCACCTTAAGATATATTCAAGGCTGGAAACCCTAATTAATAATGCATATGTCAACAAACTTCAAACATCCAGCACGACTCTCAAAACAATTGCAAAATGAAACTAAAACAATGCCCTTCCCGTTTTCATGCACCAGACAAAAATGCAAATCAAACTTACAGCTATACATGCCTCTGTCCACTTTAAAATCCAAGTTTCCAAATAATAAAAATAAATTTCCAACCCTCATTACAACTGTCTTTTTGGGTCAGATGTTGAGTTCATGATCTAGTTAGCACTCTGAGGCAGCACTGATGGAGTACTCCACTACCTTAGCCAAGTCCCTTCAGTTGAGATCTTACATTAGTCCGACATCTCTTCTGGTGGATCAGATAATTTCAAAAAAATTTCAAAAGAGAAGCTGGGAATTCTCCTGGTGTTCCTCTCTTGAATAATGTTATGAAATATAAGTTAATACATGAATTCTTCAGTCCCATTTGTGGGATCTTACTGCCTTAGAATAGCTGCAACATTTTTGCAGATAGCATAACAGACATTCCAAAATAAAATCATTGTGCGCTCAGTTTGACTTAATGAACAAATTGCATTATTATTTGCATTGTACTGAAACAAAGGGACATTTTAGTCCTGTTCAGTTTTAAACTGAATTTCATATTTTAGGCGATGTGAAGTTCTTTAGCCTATTAACCATTACATTCTTGAGGTCCGCACTGTAATGCTCCTGAATATTTTATTACCACATTCATTATCACAGTGTCATTGATACAAATATGCACATGCAGTGGGCGGCATGGTGGCACAGCAGTTAGCACTGCTGCCTCACAGTGCAAGAGACCTGGGTTCAATTCCCGCTTCAGGTGACTCTCTGTGTGGAGTTTGCACATTCTCCCTGTATCTCTGTGGGTTTCCTCTGGGTGCTCTGGTTTCCTCCCACAATCCAAAAATGTGCAGGTTAGGTGAATTGGCCATGCTAAATTGCCCGTAGTGTTAGGTGAAGGGGTAAACGTAGGGGGGTGGGTCTGGGTGGGTTGCGCTTTGGTGGGTCAGTGTGGACTTGTTGGGCCGAAGGGCCTGTTTCTACACTAAGTAATTAATCTATGCTGATGTACTGGAACTGTGGCCTGGATTTTGTTCCCAACGATATTAGAACAAATAATGGCATTTGCTTTGTCTATACATTTTTTGTGAGCTTGTTAGTTTGGATTTCACATCTTCATAACAACATAGATCCAGACCCTTCAGCCCAACTAGTCCGCGGTAACCATGTTCTCAAACTACACTAGTTCCATTTGCCTGCATTTGTCCAATATCCATCGAAATGTTTCCTATTCATGAACATCCAAAATGTCTCTTAAATGTTGTAACTGTACCCACATCCATCACTTCCTCTGGCAGTTCATTCCACAGATAAAACACCCTCAGTGTAAAAATATTCATGTCCTTCCTAAATTTTTCTCCTCTCACCTTAAAAACATATCCCCTAGTTTTAAACTCCTCCATCCTTTGGAAAAGACCTTTGCTATTCACTTTATCTTTGGCTGTCATGATTTTATAAACCTTCAATAAGACCCCCCTCAACCTCCTACACTCCAATAAAAAAAGTCTCAGTCTATCTTTGTACCTCAAACTCTCCATTCCTAGCAACATCTTGGCAAATCTTTTCTGGACCCTCTCCAATTTTATGATATCCTTGTGATCGCAGGGTAACCAGAACTGGACACAGCACTCCCGAAGAGGCCTCACCAACATCCTGTACATGACTCCCCAACATCCTCAACATGACCCCCCCAACTCCTATATTCAAAGGTCTGAGCAATGAATGCAAACATGCTAAATGCCTTCTTAACCACCCTGAGGCCTGCTCCACTGAGACCTCCTTTTCATGGTGTCAGATTGAAGTATCCTCACAGGCAGGCAGCAACCCAGGAAGTTTAAAAATAAGAATATAAATGCCATTTTAACTCATGCACAGCAAACAAATAAAAATGTAATACAAATGGGATTAAAGAAACAGGAAATGTCAAAGTACAATGTTACCACATTATTTTCTTTGAAGGGAATGAGGGGTCCTCTCTTGTCATTTTACTTTACAGGCCAGAGTGGTTGCACATTATTAATTATCACTCATTATGCCATTAAAGCCTCATTCAGTGCCAAATGTATTAGATATAGTGTGTTCAACTTTTTCTTTGATGTGGAACTATTAAATATTCTTAAGTTCAGGCCATTACATGATCCCAGGCCTGGGTCTATTGGCGGGGAATGCAACAGCAGTATTTTTCTCATCTCTGAAGCCTTCATTATGCTTATCACATCAAAATCTGAGCCTAGGTCACAAGCTAATTTCCATGTTCCAGCAACATTTATATAAAGAGTTGGGCATGATCTGCTGGGATGATTGTCCTGATCACAGAAAAACTTTGAAATGGGAATAATCTGAAGATGGTGAAAAAGCCCAATCAGGAAGACATACTCTGATGTCCTTCATTCCACCGGATTCTGTGTCCGTCTCTGATCCAGATTCCCAGTGGGATGAAGTGCATGAGATGTGTCCATGCACGACGGAGTCATGTTCTGTCCCAGCCTGCCTTGAAAGCAGGTAAGTGCTGTGTCACCTGTACAGGTGGGCTTGCTGCTTTGGATCCAAAGGTGTAGATGGACAACTTACCAATTGCAGAACAGCAGAGTGCAGCATGAAGCTTTCCACAACTCGCTTCTCCATCACGCGGCGCCTTCAACAGGAATGGTTCTCCACGTGTCATTCGTACACCATCTGCCTGTTTCGAGATGTTAACTGGGTCAGGTTATAGTCTGACCCAGTTAGCCTGATGAAGGGCTCTTGCCTGAAACGTCGATGCTCCTCTTCCTCGGATGCTGCCTGACCTGCTGTGCTTTTACAGCACCACACTCTCTCGACCCTGGGTCAGATTACAGTCTGAGTTACTTCACTCTCTTGCTCTCTCTTCTCCCCTTTTGTTTTCTGAACAAAATAGCAGCATAAAGGTCTGCTGAAAGTTTCATTTCTCAGGCTGGTGGGACTATGTTTAGTTTGGGATGATGTTCAGCATGGAATGGTTGGACTTGCTGTATGACTCTATGGACTGATTGATGCTGATTAATTGCTATGATTAGTCAGTAACACCACTGTCAGTCAGATGGAAACACAGAACTTGAATTTTGCCAAGAAGTGCAGCATGTTGCTGGAGCTTGTTGTCTTGTCTTCATCAAGACAAATGCAGAAAGGCCACATTTCAACCAATCATAACAATTTGTATTACAGGAGAAAGATTTGTGCCTTTTTTTGGATTCTCCATGGCAATGCCTTGGCCAATCAGAGTTGACTTTCCAACCAAACAGAAATCTTTTCCCTTGTAGTACATGTTGTTGCGATTGGTTGAAATTTGGCATTCTTGCATGTGTCCTGAAGAAGGCAGGATGAAATCCTTCGTCAAAATGTCTCTTTTCAGCAATTGCTGGGAGGTAAACGACTCTAACACTCCTAGGTTATCTCAGCTCTGAGCAACAAATGGATTGGGCTACTTATCCCATGCCATTGTTTTATCTTTTCCTCTACTTGACAACCACCACACTGCCATATTGAAGCAAAATAATGCCTGTTTAAACAAACACAAGGACTGACTTGTTCCAGTTTACCTGCAAGTGGTTGCACAACAAAGACAGCGGTTGGACTCGGAAGGCTAAAGTTGCTGAGTAGGATTTCAAAATGAATGGAAGTACTTTTGCATGTGAATGATCATATGAGGGCCACTTTACCAGAAGTGAATCCTGTTTTCACTGCTCATTTAGGATCAGTTTGGAGTCACTGGTCAGTGATGAGGAATGGTGCCTCAAATCCATATACTCTGCCCTGAGCTGTTCCAAATGGGCAGAGGTTATTACCAAAATGTCGACCCTAGTGTTAACTTCACATGGGACTTATCTTCTTCAGGGATAACGCTAGATACTGTTAATGGTCGGTGTCTTTTCCCTAGGGTGGGGGATTTCAAGACTAAGGGGCATATTTTTAAGGTGAGAGGAGAGAGATTTTAAAAAGACACAAAGAGCAACCTTTTCACACAGTGAGTGGTTTGCATGTGGAGTGAACTTCCTGAGACGGTGGTGTATATGGGTACAATTTCAATGTTTAAGATAAATAAAGAATGGGAAAGGTTTGAAGGGGCATGGGCCAGGAGCAGGCAGGTGGGACTATGTTTAGTTTGGGATTATGTTCAGCATGGTTAGACTGAAGGGTCTGTTTCCATGCTGTATGACTATATAACATTGAACAGGAAATATGTGTCCAAGGTTAATTGCCTGACTCCCCCTTATTACTATCCCTAGATGACATATAAAATGCTCAATTTTTACTTGTCGTCATGATACTTCTCATGATATTTTTTTGTCGTGTCTGTTATTTTCTTTCAAAAGTATGTATAAAAGAATAGAACCTGAACTACTGTTTCTGCTTCCTGGACACAGGGTGACCGAGGACCGCCAGGGCTGGACGGCAGAAGTGGACAAGATGGGAAGAATGGTCCACCTGGCCTCCCTGGATTGAGGGTGAGTATTAGGCCCAGACCGGGTCCGGCATAATGCAATCACCCCACTGACTGGACCAGAGGAATGGGTTGCTCGGGGGACAGCTTTGTAGGTTCAGTTGCAGGTGACCGACGGGTTAATGTGCACCCCCAGGAAACGTCACCTGAAATCTGTCGTGTGACTTTGCCGGTTTTCAAGTCTGTGCTGTGCTTTTGTTTTTCAGGGCGAGCCAGGGAAGCAAGGTCAACCCGGCAGAGATGTAAGTGAGCCACACTTCAAGGCCTCTCCTGTAGGCCTGTTCTGCTGGTTTCTTTCATATTTGAAGGTTCAAATCACACTGAGGCCTGGCCTCCTCTCGATCCTCCACTCTGGGATATGTGTTTTCCTCCAATTCTGGGTTCTTTAATACCCCTGCACACCTCTCACCTTTCAATGTACCAGGAGCTCTGTGACACCTCCCTCAACTTCTGCATCCTTGGTCCTTTGGGATACATGTAGAAACTTCCTTCTTTGAGTCAGCTTTGTGCTTACCTGTTATAATTCTTCTTTCTTCAGCTTGGCTTTGTTTGATTACCCTCCTGTGAAGTAACTTGTGACAATTTTCCATGTTAACGGTACCATACAAATACATATTGTAGTGAATTGCAGTGTAAACTAACGCTCAGCAATTAACTAAAATGATGTCTGAGAGTTGCTGTGATCACGATAGTTAAGCTAATGGATATCCCTGAGGAAGCTACTAAGAAATAGGAACAGGAATAGGCCATTCGGCCCCTCAAGCCTGCTCCACCGTTCAGTAGGATCATGGCTGATCCAATATCCCTCATGTCCACTCTCCTGCCTTTTTCCTGTAACCCGATCTCAGCCTGAAATACACTCAAGGAGTCTGTCCCCTCAGCTCTCTGAGACAAGGAGTTCCAAAGACTCTCAACCTTCTGAGAGAAGAGATTCCTCCTCATCTCAGTCCTAAATTGGTGCCCCTTTATTCTGAGGCTATGCCCTCTGCTCGTGGACTCTCCCATGAGGGGAGATATCCTCTCAGCGTTGACCCTGTCAAGCTCCTTAGAATCTGATCTGTTTCAATGAGATCACCTCTCGTTCTTTTAAGCTCCAGTGAGTAGTCTTAACCTGTTGAGTCTTTGCCCACGAGACAATCCCTCCATACCGGGGATTATCCTCGTTAACCTTCTTTGAACTGTGTCCAATTTGAATAACTTGCAGTAAATAAATAAAACTTCTGACAGTACTTTGCATGTGGCCTCACCAGCACCTTAAGACTTCCCGACTCTTATTCTTTTTGAAATGAAAACCAATGTGCCACTAGCCTTCCTGATTGCCTGCTGCACCCTGTGTGCTGGCTTTCTGTGCTTTGTGCACATGTTTCCCAAATCCCCTTGTATTATTGCTTTCTGCTTTTCTCACCATATTCTTTTATCCTCGTTACACTACCGCCCCCGCTGTGGCGACACAAGAAACATGACACGCGTGATTACCCGCACTGGTTGAGAGGAAGGAAACTAGATTCAGTGGGAGGGCGGCTGAAGTTGGTTTTGCCTCAGTTGTCCTGTCACGATGAAAGTGATGGTGAAATATTCTGGATATTTTTGCAACGCAGGGTTTGCCAGGCCTGAGGGGAGAACAAGGACCACCAGGAGCAGTGGGCCCTCCTGGCTTGTTGGGGAATCCCGTAAGTCACACATTTCAGAATTTTCTTTTAAAGTTTAATTAATGAACTCAAGTGAAGTTTAATCCGTGCCCTGACCTTTCTTGCCATGCATCAATAGTTTCCAATCGAGCAGCTGGAAGCCATCTAGAGATGAATAGGCTGGGGCTTCATTACCTGGAGGGTCAGAGGCTGAGAGTGACCTTATAGAGATTTATAAAACCATGAGGGCCATGGATAGGGTAAATGGACAAGGTCTTTTCTTCAGGATAGGTGAGTCCAAAACTACAGGGCATAGGTTTAAGGTTAGAGGGGAAGTGTTTAAAAGGGACCTCAGGGGCAACTTTTTCAAGCAGAGGATATGGAATGAGAAAGTGGTGGAGGCAGGTACAATCAAAAGGCATCTGGATGGGAAGAGTTTAGAAGGATATGGGCCAAGTGCTGACATATGGGACTAGATTAATTCAGGATCAACGTGGACGAGTTGGACTGAAGGGTCTGTTTCAGTGCTATACACCTCTGTGACTCTATGACGTCACAGATTGCTCTCCCACAGACTAAGCATCTTTCAAATGGGGATCTAATCCCCCCCCTCCACCACCCACTGCTCCAAAGGACAGGGTGGTAACTGCGGAAGAGAGAATCTGCTGTGAGTAACTGTCGTAGTCAGTACTTCCATCTAGAAGAACAAGATACATGGGAACACCACCCCCTGCAAGTTCCGCTCCAAGCCACTCACCGTCCTGACTTGGAAATATATCGCCATTCCTTCATTGTTGGCTGGGTCAAAATCCTGGAATTCCCTCCCTTAGGGCATTCTGGGTCAACCCACAGCAGGTGGACTGCAGTGGTTCAAAAAGGTAGCTCACCCCCAGCTTCTCAAGGGGGCATCTAGGGAGTTTAGAAGGAGTTTAAATGCTGGCTCCAAGACTGGCACTGGAATGTTCTGGAGTATCAGAAAATCTCATAGGTATGAGTTAGGCCCCAGAAAGTTGTCGCCGCTCTGGGAAAGAGGGACCAACAGAGTGGGTTCTCATTGGAGATTGGCGTTTTCGTGACAAAACATATTCCCTGCTGTTTTCACCCCCAACAACCCCTTTCCCAGTTCTGCTGTAAGCCATGATGCCAAAGTGTTGCTGGAAAAGTGCAGTAGGTCAGGCAGCATCAAAGGAACAGGAGAATCGACGTTTCGGGCATAAGCTGCCTGACCTGCTGCACTTTTCCAGCAACACATTTTTAAGCTCTGATCTCCAGCATCTGCAGTCCTCACTTTCTCCCTGTAGAGATTACCTGTTTGGTGATCTACCTCCAATTTCACTCAGCTGATCCACTGCGTCAGTCAGCACCAAAAGCTCATGAAAGATGGATTCAAATAACCAGTGTAGCAGAATGGTTCAAAATGAATTGCAAAGGGCTGGTATAAATGATGAAAATCATACATTGCTGTGAGTATGCTCTCTGCTGTGGTCAAATTCACTGGAACTTTCTGAAATGTCTTGGATAGATTCACAATCACCAATTCTTCTTGTTGTAATTGTGTATACTACCTGCAAGATGCACTGCAGAAATTCACCAAAGATCCTTCGGCAGCACCTTCCAAACCCATGACCACTTCCATTTAGGAGGACAAGGGCAGTAGATACATGGGAACACCACCCCCTGCAAGTTTCCCTCCAAGCCACTCACCATCCTGACTTGGAAATATATTGCCGTTCCTTCACTGTCGCTGGGTCAAAATCCTGGAATTCTCTCCCTGATGACATTATGGGTCAACCCATAGCAGGTGGACTGCAGCGGTTCAAGAAGGCAGCTCATTCCGCCACCTCCCCCCCCACCCCCCCTCCTTCGCAAGGGGCTGCTAGGATGGGCAATAAATGCTGGGCCCAGCCTGAGATGCCCACATCCCACAAAAATGTTAAATAAGAAGTGCATTTGGCAAGACTCAGCCTTGATAACCAGAATGGGTTTATTACATGGTGCTTAGTAGCTAGTTACATAAAGTCTGAGTTACTTGAGATGACCTTGTGAGACCTCAGGTTAGCTGTAAGTGTTAAGTACATACGTCTGTTGGTTATTTGGAATGAAGCAGAAGAGCAGCAGGAACAGCACACTGGCAAAAACACTCTGGTTCTTCCCAGGAACAGTCCTTCATATTCTGATGAACGGAGATTACCTGGTGATATCAGTTAACGTTTTCAGCCTTTACAGAACTTTTAGTTTGATGTTACCCATCCACAGCTGATGAAGATTAATTGGAAACAAAGGTATTGAGTGCAGTGAGGGAAGGATTGGAGATGGGGATTTGCAGCATTTAAACATTTTCTAATCAGTCAGCTCTAAGATATTATTAATCACACAACACCAGATTATAGTCCAACACGTTTATTTAGAAGCACTAGCTTTCGGAGAGCTGCCCCTTTATCAGATAGCTGCCTGATTTTTAACTTATTCCACCCAGCCCAACACCGGCTCCCCCACCTTATGGCTAAGGTATTATAACAGAGCTGGGACTTGAACCTCAGCCTCCTGGCTCAGAGATAGGAATACTACCACTGTAGAAGGCAGCGACGCCTCTGAATGATGGCAGTGCAGTGGTGGGATTTAAACTGGAATCGAAAACGTTAGACCAGTCAGCCACACCACCAGCTGGGCACTTCTTATGTTTGGTTCTTTGTCCTTTTAATTAACCTCAATGCCAGGATTCTCAAACACAATCCGGTAAGAATTGTTAGTTGTTAAATGCTAGCGGGGTGAGGAGATGTTAGCCAGGGGTCTCATTCTTGTTCACTGACTCTTGTGCTGAGCACGGCATGTGGGTTGACTGTGATGCTGCCTACACTTACTGTCTAAATAAGGCTAAGAAGGGTGAGCAGTCTTTACCATGCCCTATATCAACATTTTCTTATGAAAGGAGGTAAGGAAATAAAATACCCAAACAGATGTTTATTGTTAGTGTACTGATTGACTTTTTTTTGTCTGTCTCCAGGGTAAACCGGGGATTGATGGAAAGCCAGGAATCCCTGGAAAGAATGTAAGTATTTCCAAACTATTATACAAAATATCGCACTGACGCTGGAATCTGACAGTGCAGAGGAGGTGAATGCGGGGTTTGTGACGAGTTACAGAACCTGAACGGGAAGTGTGATACCGTTCCTTGACAGTACACTACCCTCACCCCGCAAAACCCCACCCAGCCATCTTCCCAGAACGCAGCATAAAGTCATGTACAGCATGGAAACAGACCCTTCAATCCAACCTGTCCACACCGCCCAGATATCCCAACCCAATCTAGTCCCACCTGCCAGCAGCCGGCCCATATCCCTCCAAACCCTTCCTATTCATATACCCATCCAAATGCCTCTTAAATGTTGCAATTGTACCAGCCTCCACCGCATCCTCAGGCAGCTCATTCCATACACGTACCACCCTCTGCGTGAAAAAGTTGCCCGTTACGTCTCTTTTATATCTTTCCCCTTTCACCCTAGACCTATGCCCTCTAGTTCTGCCCCCGATCCCAGGGAAAAGACTTTGTCTATTTATCCTATCCATGCCCCTCATACTTTTGTAAACTTCTATAAGGTCACCCCTCAGCCTCCGATGCTCCAGGGAAAACAGCCCCAGCCTGTTCAGCCTCTCCCTATAGCTCAAATCCTCCAACCCTGGCAACATCCTTGTAAATCTTTTCTGAACCCTTTCAAGTTTCACAATATCTTTCCGATAGGAAGGAGACCAGAATTGCACACAATATTCCAACAGTGGCCTAACCAATGTCCTGTACAGCTGTAACATGACCTCTCAACTCCTGTACTCAATACTCTGACCAATAACGGAAAGCATACCAAACGCCTTCTTCACTGTCCTATCTACCTGCGACTCCACTTTCAAGGAGCTATGAACCTGCACTCCAAGGTCTCTTTGTTTAGCAACACTCCCTAGGACCTTACCATTAAGTGTATAAGTCCTGCTAAGATTTGCTTTCCCAAAATGCAGCACCTCGCATTTATCTGAATTAAACTCCATCTGCCACTTCTCAGCCCATTGGCCCATCTGGTCCAGATCCTATTGTAATCTGAGGTAACCCTCTTCGCTGTCCACTGCACCTCCAATTTTGCTGTCATCTGCAAACTTATTAACTGTACCTCTTATGCTCGCATCCAAATCATTTATGTAAATGATAAAAAGTAGAGGACCCAACACCGATCCTTGTGGCACTCCACTGGTCACAGGCCTCCAGTCTGAAAAACAACCCTCCACCACCACCGTCTGTCTCCTGCCTTTGAGCCAGTTATATCCAGAACTGTATGCAGTTCAAGATGGTGGCTCATCACCAGCTTCTCCAGGGTAGTGAGGGATGGGCGACAACAGCTGGCCCACTCTGACACCCACAGCCTTGGATGAGTTAAAAAAAACTGCAGGCCATTTGTCACATTGTCCCTCTGCCAAAAAAATTTCAGCTAGGCCTCTCTTTTCACGTCACCCAACAGGATTTTCCAAATCCAACTCCCTCAGGAAGAAACTGAGGCCTCCACCACTCCCAGGCCTTAGCCTGGCCTGAGACTGGTAAGCTATCACAAGGAGAGCAGAGCCTGAGCAATTCTCCCAAATAGGGTAGCACAGAGGTTAACACTGCTTCCTCACAGAGCCAGGAACCTGGATTCTGTTCTCACCTTGGATGACTGTAGATTTTGCATGTTCTCCTTGTGTCTGCGTGGGTTTCCTCCCAGTGCTCTGGTTCCCTCCCACAGTCCAAAGATGTGCAGGTCATAGATTCATAGAGATGTACAGCACGGAAACAGACCCTTTGGTCCAACTTGTCCATGCCAACCAGATATCCTGAACTAATCTAGTCATATTTGCCAGCACTTGGCCCATTAGCCTCTGAACCCTTTCTTTTATGTAATCATCCAGATGCCTTTTAAATGCTGTAATTGTACCACCCTCCACCACTTCCTCTGGCAGCTCTTTCCATATACGTACCACCCTCTGTATGAAAAAATTGCCCCTTAGGTCCCTTTTAAATCTTTGCCCTCTCACCCTGAACCTATGCCCTCTAGTTCTGGACTCCACCACCTCAAGGAAAAGATCGGATCTTTTAATCCTATCCATGACCCTCATGATTTTATAAACCTCTATCAGGTCACCCCTGATGCTGCAGGTGAATTGGCTGTGTTAACTTGTCCTGTGGTGTCCAGAGATACGCAGGTTAGGTGGGTTAGCCATGGGAAATGCAGGGTTACCGGGATAGGGTAGGGGGTGGGTCTGGGTGGGATGCTGTACGGAGGGTCGATGTGGATGGGCCAAATGACCTGCTTCCACACTGCAGGGATCCTGTGACTCTCTACTGCCCTCCATGAGATTCTGACCCAGCCAGTGACAGGAACCAACAAAAATAAACACAGCGTCTCAAGTGGAAATAAAGATCCAGTAGCACTTTTTTTTTAATAAAAGAGAATGCGTGCAATTCCCAAGTGCTCTTGAGCCAATGTTTATTGCTCAACCCATTTTACCAATAACTCATCATTCTCACATCTCTGTGGGATCTTCCTGTGCGCTAGTTGGCTGCCCTAGGTTACAATAACAGCAACACGGCAGAAGAACATGGTTGGCTATAAAGTGCTTTGGGATGTCCTGAAGCCTGACAGAAACCTCCTCCTTGTGATTATTTATCCCACTTTTCTGTTTTGTCATTTTGGGAGCACAAAGGCGTAGAATGGGTTACAGCCCCCAACATGAGGCCCAGCCAGATCCGACTTCACTTCCTCCTACTGTTGCTCGTATGGAGAGAAAACAGAAGTACGATACTGAACTTGCACAATCAGACATGGTCATGCAGAGTGGGTAGTGCAGGCTCGCAGGGCCGAATGGCCCACATACTTTCTACATTTCTGTGTTAATCTTTCTGCTTTTCCCTAGGGGGAGAACGGGATTTCAGGAGAGAACGGAAAAAAGGTAGGTGGGACGAGGAATTGGTTGACTCTATTTCGAACCAAGGGCAGACATTCCAGATATGGGCCTTCTACCCTAGCACTCCCCCCTCAGAAAATTCCTCACTCATTTCCCAAAATCCCTCTTCCCCCTTCCCAAAATCCTTCTCCCCTTTCCCAAAATCCCTCTCCCCTTCCCCAGAATCACTCACCTGCACCCAAAATCCCAGTTCTCCTTTCCCAAAATCCTTAACCCCTTCCCAAAATCCCTGTTTTCCCCTTCCCAAAATCCCTGTTCTCCTTTCCCAAAATCCTTATCTCCTTCCCAAAATCCCTGTCCCTCCTTCCCAAAATCCCTGTTCCGCCTTCCCAAAATACCTCTTCCCTTCCCAAAATTCCTTTTCCCCTTCCCAAAATCCTTCTCCCCTTCCCTAAATCCCTGATCCCCCTTCCCAGAATCCATCTCCCCTCCCAAAATCCATGTTTCACCCCTTCCCAAAATCTCTCTCCCCTTCCCAAAATCCATGTTCCCTCCTTCCCAAAATCTCTCTCCCCCTCCCAAAATCCCTTGTGGCCTTTCCCAAACATTCCTTCACCCCCTTCCCAAAATCCCTCTGCCCTTTCCCAAACATTTCACATCTTTTATTTGTGCCCCCCTGCACTGAGTCACACCCTGACGCGGTGTGGGGAGGGGGAGGTTGTCTGTGGCAACAATTCCTGGAATGATGGTGGAGGCTGAAGCAGTGAGACACAGTGGGTTGTTGCTGAACCAGACAGGCGTAATAAGGAGCTTCCGAAATTGTTAAAGAATTCAACTTTACCTAGAGCTCCTGCGGCCCAGTACTCTCTCAGTTTGGAATCACAGGAATGTCAGCGCTACAGTCAAGAAAGCACAACAACATCCCTACTTCCTCAGGAGGCTAAGGAAATTCAGCATGTCCACACGGACTCTTACCATTTTTTACCCAGGCACCGTAGAAAGCATCCTCTTTGGGTGCCTCACAGCTTGGTTTGGCAATTGCTCTTCTCAGGAGCACAGGAAACTACAGAGAGTCGTGAACACAGGTCAGTCCATCCCACAAACCAGCCTTGCATCCACTGACTCCACCTACACTTCCCAGTGCCTCGGCAAAGCAACCAACATCATCAAAAACCCCTCCCACCCTGGGTATATTCTCTGCCATTGGGGGGAAGATATAAAAGTTTGTATGCACATACAAGTCGATTCAAGGACAACTTCTTCCCTGCTGTTACCAGACTTCTGAATGAACCTGTGAAATTTTAAATGTTAATTCTTGATCTCGCTCTGTGCGCACCTTCTCTGCAGCTGTAACATTGCATTCCTTGCTCTGTTTTATTACCTTAATGCACTTTGTATGACATGATCTGTCTGCACTGCACGCAAAACAAATTTTTTCACTGTACCTAGGCACACATGACAATAATAAATCACATCAAATCAAATCAGAAATTGTTACAGCACTGAAAAAGGCCATTCAGCCCATTGTGGTGGCTCCTCCTCTTCAAATGAGCATCTCACTTTGTTCCATTCCCTGCCTTCTGTCTTTAGCCCTGCACACCCTTCCTTCACCAACAACCATCTAATCCCCTTTTTTAGTGCCTCGTTTGAACCTTCTTCAGCCACACTGTCAGGTAGTGCATTCCAGAACATAACCCTTTGCTGCGTTAAACGTTTCTCATCATATCACTTTTGCTTCCTCCATTAATTGCTTTTACTCTGTGCCTTCTCATTCTCACTCCCTTTATGACTGGGAACAGCTTCACCTTATTTACACTGTGCAGCCCGCTAACGATTTTGAAAACATCAATCACGTCTCCTCTCAGCCTCCTTGTCTCCAAGGAAAACTGTTCCAGCTTCTTCAATCTGTCTTCAGAATTGGAATTCCTCATCCCTGGAACCATTCTCATAAGCTACTTCTGCACTTTCTCCAGTCGGTTTGCATCCTTTCTAAAATGCACGACCAGCATTGAGTGGCATGGTGGCTCACTGCTGCCTCAGAGCGCCATGGACCCGGGTTCCTCCAGGTGCTCCAGTTTCTTCCCACAGTCCAAAGATGTGCAGGTTAGGTGGATTGGCCATGCTCAATTCCCCCATGGTGTTCAGGGATGTGTAGGTTCGGTGCATTAGTCAGGGGCAAACACGGCGTAATAGGGTAGAGGAATGGGTCTGGGTGGCTTACTCTTCGGAGGGTAGGTGTGGACCTGTTGGGACAAATGGCCTATTTCCACACTGTAGGGATTCTGTGATTCAGAACTGTATGCAGTACTCCAGCTGAGTCTATACAAGTTCAACATTACCTTGTTGCTCTTGTACTCAACGCTTCTATGAATAAAACATGGAATACTTGCTTGCTTAACTGCTCTCAACCTGTTACCTTTAATGACTTATGCACATATGCACCCAGGTCACTACCTGCACCCTCTTCAGAGTGAAACACTTTATTGTATATTACCTAGTTATGTTCATTGTGGAGTCTTTGTGGATGTGCTGCATTTCCTTAGCCTCATGAAGAAGTAGGGACATTGTTTTGCTTTGGTAACTGTCGTGTCAGCATATCTGTGATTCCAAAATGTATCAACTCAGGGGAGGCAGTGCCAGGTGGTATTATCATTAGACTCTTAATTCAGGTAATGGTCTAGGGATCTGGGTTTGAATGCAGCCATAGTAGATGGTGGAATTTGAGTTCAATGTTTTAAAAAATCTGTAGTTCAGAGTCTATGAAACCATCGTCAAAAAAGCCATCTGGTACACTGACATCTTTTTGGGAAGGAAACTGCCATCCTTACCTGGTCTGGCTCCATGTGACTCCAGACCCACAGCAATGTGGATAGATTCCTAACTACCCTCTGGGCCAATTAGGGATGAGCAGTAAATGCTGGCCCAGCCAGCAACATTCGCATCCCGTGAATGAACAGAAATTGATTGCAGCGTCTCCCCACCCCCAGATTCCTGGGGGTAATTAGGGACGGACAATAAATTCTGGATGGGCCAGGAACAATCATCATTCCTTAATCCAATAAAAATAAAAAAAGGTGAGGAGGAAAATAAAGTGGAACCTCCAATTTTGACCAGATTGATACCAATTCTCATAAATGGTGGGATATAATTGTTGCCCAACTTAGTGCAGTATTTATCTCGGGACGTGAGTAAGGTTTAGTCTAACACTGATTTAAAAAAACACTGGAACAGTGCAAAGACAGCTGAAATCATCTGTAGTGGCTTCTTATAATGGTGGTTAGTTGGAGTGTGGGTAATGAAATTCCTGCTGCCTTTGTAGGAGATAGAATTTAGGCTGTGCTCAGCGAAGGTAAGTTACCTAGCTGCTGCAGAGTTGTCGTTTATTTATTTATTAATAACCTGTTGTGTTCTGTTTATGTTTTTAGGGTGAGAAAGGTGATCCAGGAAACCCTGCAAGAGATGTACGTATTTGTCATTGCTTCATCCAGCATGAGTCAATGGCTTGGGTTACTTGGCTTATTGTCAATGTTAACCATGTAAAAATGTCATTGTTTCTCCTATAAAACTCAAAGGCAGCCCAGGATGTACCCACAATATTATGCCACGTGTAACAAGAATTTAACTTCTTCAATGTACTAGATTGGGGGCAAAGTACTAGATTGGATAGAGAATTGGTTGGCTAACAGGAAACAAAGGGTAGTGATTAACGGCTCCATTTCGAAATGGCAGGCAGTGACCAGTGGGGTACCGCAGGGATCCGTGCTGGGACCGCAGCTTTTTACAATATATGTAAATGATATAGAAGATGGTATCAGCAATAACATTAGCAAATTTGCTGATGACACAAAGCTAGGTGGTAGGGTGAAATGTGATGAGGATGTTAGGGGATTACAGGGTGACCTGGACAAGTTAGGTGAGTGGGCAGATGCATGGCAGATGCAGTTTAATGTGGATAAATGTCTGGTTATCCACTTTGGTGGCAAGAACAGGAAGGCAGATTACTACCTCAATGGTATCAAATTAGGTAAAGGGGCTGTTCAGAGAGATCTGGGTGTTCTTGTCCACCAGTCAATGAAGGCAAGCATGCAGGTACAGCAGGTCGTGAAGAAGGCTAATAGCATGCTGGCCTTCATAACAAGAGGGATTGAGTATAGAAGCAAAGAGGTGCTTCTGCAGCTGTACAGGGCCCTGGTGAGACCACACCTGGAGTACTGTGTACAGTTCTGGTCTCCAAATTTGAGGAAAGACATTCTGGCTATTGAGGGAGTGCAGCGTAGGTTCACGAGGTCAATTCCTGGAATGGCAGGATTGCCTTACACGGAAAGACTGAAGCGACTGGGCTTGTATACCCTTGAGTTTAGAAGACTGAGAGGGGATCTGATTGAAACGTATAGGCTTATGAAAGGACTGGACACTCTGGCAGGAGGGAACATATTTCCGTTGATGGGGGAGTGCCGAACCAGAGGACACAACTTAAAAATACGGGGTAGACCATTTAGGACAGAGATGAGGAGAAACTACTTCACACAGAGAGTGGTGGCTGTGTGGAATGCTCTGCCCCAGAGGGCAGTGGAGGCCCAGTCTCTGGATTCTTTTAAGAAAGAATTGGATAGAGCTCTTAAAGATAGTGGAGTCAAGGGGTATGGAGATAAGGCTGGAACAGGATACTAATTAGGAATGATCAGCCATGATCATATTGAATGGCGGTGCAGGCTCGAAGGGCAGAATGGCCTACTCCTGCATCTATTGTCTATTGTCTATTGTCTATTGTCTAATGTCACTAAATCATTGAGGAGTTGTTGGCAATGGGAGAGGAATCGGGGTATAATTTACCACCTGCACTGACTCTTCTGTCACGGCATGGTGGCTCAGTAGTTAGCACTGCTGTTTCACAGCACCTGGGACCCCAGTTCAGTTCTACCCTCGGATGACTGTATGTGTGGAGTTTGGACATTCTTCCCATGTCTGCATGGGTTTCCTCTGGGTGCTCTGGTTTCTTCCCACAGTCCAAAGTTGTGCAGGTTAGGTAGACTGACCATGAGAATTTGCTCAGAGTGTTCAGGGATGTATAGGTTAGGTGGGGATTAGCCATGGAAATGCAGGGGATAGGGTAGTTGGGGGTGAGTTTGGGTGGGATACTCTTTGGAGAGCCAGTGTGGACTTGTTGGGCCAAACGGCCTGTTTCAATGTTGTAAGGATCCTATGATTGTGATATTTAGTTATATCTGTGAACAACCACAATCATTGATGATCCAGCTATTTATCTCCCTTGAGTCAAGAGATTTCTTTTCCTGAATAAATGTTCTGAATGAATTAGATCACTAGCTTTCACTTATAGTTACCAGACCTAATGTACTTGCCCTCTTTGAAGTAACAGTGTTGCACTCACCTCTATACCGTGATGCAGCATGGAAGGAATAGGGCCTTGCTACAAAATGATAGCATCTATACCTCTCGGTCAGATGGGCGAAATTTAAGTCCCACTGGCCCTGGAGGTGTATCATAACACACTTTCAGAGGTTATTGTGATATTGTGTACTCGGGACCGAGACTCCCCCACAAGGGGAAGCAACTCTCTCTCTATCTATGCTGTTAAACCTCCCAACAATCCTATATGTTTCAATAAATTCTCCGAAACTCCAAGGACTACAGACTCAACATCTTCTCATTAGACAGTCCCTCCATACCTGAGATCAACCAAGTGAGCAATCTCTGAATTGCCTCCAATGCCATTATACCTTAGCTTAGATAAGGACCCAGAACTGATAACAGTCTTCCAGCTGTGACCTGATTAGTGCCTTATATAGTTCTAGCAAGACTTGCCTTTTTTATGCTCCATTCCCTTTTAAATGAAGGACAACATTAAATTTCCTTTTCCTATTACATTGTTTCAGTACAATGCAAATAATAATGCAATTTGTTCATTAAGTCAAACTGAGTGCACAATGATTTTATTTTATTTCATGAAATATGAGCTTTTTATTATTCATACTCTGTCTCACAACAGTAGGACCCTCAAATCCCTCTGTTCTACAGCTTTCTGCAGTCTTTCCCCATTTAAATAATATTCACCTTTTCTATTCTTCTTGAAGAAGGGTTACACCCGAAACATTGACTTCTCCACCACCTGATGTGGCCTGCTTGCTGTGTTCTTCCAACCTCCTGCCTGTCTACCCTTCCTTTCTTCCTGCCAATGTGCATCACCTCACATTTTCCCCACATTATTTTCCATCAACTGGGTTTTTGTGTTTACCTGAGCTGGCCATAATTTCCTGATCCTGACTCACTGTTTATTAATGTCCAGCATCTGCAGTCCTCACTTTCTCCTCGTTGTTTATGTGATAATCCAACTAGGGTCAAGATGGTGCTAAAGGTGTGCGTGGAGACCCTGGGCTGCCAGGACTCATTGGCCCACCTGGGCTTCCAGGTGTGATCGGACTTCCAGGACCTCCTGGGCAGGTATGTGATACTCCACAAGGATACAACACAGAAACAAACCTTTTGGTCCAACTCATCCATGCCGACCAGATATCTTAAACTCGTCTAGTCCCATTTGCTCGTATTTGGCCAAATTCTTCTAAACCCTTCCTATTCATATATCCATCCAGATGTGTTTGTGGAATCCCTGTTTTCCAAAGCTGCCTCATGTCCCCTTTGCCCTCCTGATTTCCCTCTTGAGTATATTCCCACTGCCCTCATACTCCTCAAGGGTTTCACTCGATCCCAGCTGTCCACACCTGCGATATGCCTCCTTTTTCTTGACCAATGCCTCAATTTCTTTCATCATCCAGCATTCCCTACACCTACTGGCCTTGCCCTTCACACTAACAGGAACATACTTCCTCAAGACTCTCATTATCTCATTTTGGAAAGCCGCCCACTTTTCAACCATTCCTTTACCTGCAAATATCCTCTCCCAATCAGCTTTTGAAAGTTCTTGCCTAATACCATCAAAATTGGCCTTCCTCCAATTTAGAACTCTAACTTTTAGATCAGGTCTATGTTTTTCCATCACAATTTTAAAACTAATAGAATTGTGATCATTTCCTGTCCCACTGACACTTCAGTCACTTGCCCTGCCTTATTTCCCAAGAGAATATCAAGTTTTGCTCCTTCCCTAGTAGGTTCAGTAACATACTGAATAAGAAGATTTTCTTGTACACACTCCAGAAATTCCTGTCCATCCAAGCCCTTAACACTTTGGCGGTCCCAGTCTATATTTGGAAAGTTAAAAGCCACTACCATTAAAACCATAACACTAACCCTAACATATTCTTACAGACACCTGAGATCTTTTCACAAATTTGCTTCTCAATTTCCAGCTGAGTACTGGGTGGCCTAAAGTACAATCCCAATAAAGTCCTCATTCCTTTCTCATTTCTCAGTTCCATCCAGATAACTACATTGGACACACTCCCAGGAATATCCTCCCTCAGTCCCTTATCCCTTATGAAAAACACCACTCACCCTTATCTCTTGCCCCCCCACCCACCTTTCTATACTTCCTATTGCACCTGTACCCTGATAGGGTTAGAGTTATGGACCAGTCCAGACCCTTCTCACCTTTAACGTATTGTAAGGACACAGCCTAGATGCTCACTTTTATACTTATTTAAAGGTAAGTGTAATTGGTCCACCACGTGGTTTTAATCAAAACACACTTTCATCTTACAACACAGTTAAAATACATAAAAAGGAATTGGCATAACTTTAATTCTGTTGAAATGATGTATTATTTAACCACTAATCATCCTCTGTTCCAATAAAGGCAGCAAACATACTCTGGTAAAAATGTAATTCGGCAAAACAATTACAATTCACGTGCGCTGTCTATCTCTGGAAATGAAACAATCTGCCCCTGTTTGATTTTGAAGAGGAAGCCTCACTGTCTGAGATTTCACTCTAGCTGCTGGGAACTTAGCTCCAACAGTTAGCAGAAACCTTGTCACTAAGTGAAAACAAAACTAAACACCTTCCTGGGTCTGTGTGTGTCCTGAGCCTGCCTACTTGTGATTCCAACTATCTATCTAAAGAAGACAGCACTGAGGTAACATCTCTCTGTAAGAGAAACAGCACACAACACATCTCTCTTAAAGGCAAAGTGCTGTCACAAAGAGGAAGAGAAAGCTGAATGGTGAACATGCACTTATTTGTGTTTCAGACACATGCAAACCCCCTCACTTCACTTATTTGTCGTAAATTTGCAGGTCTTATTTTTCAAAGGGCTTGACTCATCCTCCCCAATAGCAGGACCGCAAGGGCCTTCAGGAACTCCGGTAAGATGGCAAGATAATGGTTACTTTAAAGCACAATCAAATGTCAATTCAAGAAGGGGCGGTAGACACCGCCTCCAATTAGATGCAGAAATTTGAGGCAAAAATGTGACCTCCATTTAAATCAAATAAGTAAACATGGTTAAGCATCTTCTTGAGTGGAATAGGGGGAGTTCTATGTTGCATATTGTCCATATTGCATTACACAAAACTCACATAACTCAGAACATTCTAGAAAAAGATGCTTTGCAGTAAGGACTCTACTGTGGGACATTATGCTGTGTTATATTTTGATCCAGTGTTGAGCAGAACTGCTTTGACCTGGAACAACACATTATCTTTCACTGTCTGGCATAGCTTTACAACGCTGCAGTGTTCTGTAAGGCTTCATGAACAGCCAAGTCAGAGCATGCCTTACAATACTCATAATCAGTACAAAGCCATGATATACTGTCACTGATCCAGCTCCACTAACATGCAAGAACAAAGTTAAAAAACACAACACACCAGGTTATAATCCAACAGGTTTATTTTGAAGCACTAGGTTTTGGAGCGCTGCACAGCCATCTGATGAAGGAGCAGCACTCCAAAAGCTAGTGCTTCCAAGTAAACCTGTTGGACTATAACCTGATGTTGCGTGATTTTTAACTTTGTACACCCTAGTCCAATTCCGGTGTCTCCAAATCATTCAAGAACAAATCAGTGTAATGTTTCTAATAGTTGAAACCACATCCAGGATTTGAGGTAGTGTTTTCTGCAGCTCATAGGTTGAGGAATTTTTATTTATTTTATTAATTTGAGAGATGTAGGCATCGCTGACTGGTCAGCATTTCATTGCCTGTCCCTAGCGTGTAATATATATTCAACAAGACGATGGTGAAGTGAACGTTTAGTGTGTTTCCAGACCCATGCAATTCTCTGCAGATCCTATTCCAGATCAAAATAATGAGCAAACTATTGGTTTCCTGACAGCTGACACCAGCTCAATGCAGGTCACACTCTGCAAGGGAACCTCCATGCAGAGGACCAAAGGAACTAACATCTCGTCACCCCGTACCACGATTACCCTGCACCCATCTGCGAAATTGTATTTGTACTTGTTCATCATGAAGTGGGAAAATCTGCTGTGATGGTGCTTCCACATGACTTTGTGTTGCTTTGAGATGTGGTGCATGATGCACAGGGAATAGTAGCTAGGGAACAGGAGAAGGAACAAGACTATTAAATCCAGGGGCCTAGGTTCAAATCCCAGTGAGGCAGAGTCTGAAAGCTAAGAGTTGAATGATAACTGTGAACTTGTTGTCAACTCTTTGTGGGCAAAACCCATCTGGGTTGAGGATAGCGAATGTGGTCCCCTTGTTCAAGAAGGGGAGTAGGGACAGCCCTAGTAACTATAGGCCAGTGAGTCTCACTTCTGTTGTCGGCAAAGTCATAGAGAGAATTGTAAGGGATAGGATTTATGAACATTTGGATAGGAATAACATGATCAAAGATAGTCAGTATGGTTTTGTGAAGGGCAGGTCGTGCCTCACAAACCTTATTGAGTTCTTTGAGAAGGTGACTAAGGAAGTGGACGAGGGTAAAGCAGTAGATGTGGTGGATTTTAGCAAGGCGTTCGATAAGGTACCCCATGGTAGGCTACTGCAAAAATTACGGAGGTATGGCATTGAGGGTGCATTAGAGGTTTGGATTAGGAATTGGCTGGCTGGAAGGAGACAGAGGGTAGTAGTTGATGGTAAAGGTTCATCTTGGAGTGCAGTTACTAGCGGTGTTCCACAAGGATCTGTTTTGGGACCATTGCTGTTTGTCATTTTTATAAATGATCTGGAGGAGGGGCTTGAAGGCTGGGTGAGCAAGTTTGTGGATGACACGAAAAGAGTGGTGGACAGCGAAGAAGGATGTGGCAAGTTACAGCGGAATATAGATAAGTTGCAGAGATGGGCAGAAAGGTGGCAAATGGAGTTCAATGTAGCTAAGTGTGAAGTTATTCACTTTGGTAGGAGTAACAAGAAGATGGATTACTGGGCTAATGGTAGGCTACTTGGTAGTGTGGATGAGCAGAGGGATCTTGGTGTCCATGTACACAGATCTCTGAAAGTTGCCACCCAGGTAAATAGTGCGGTGAAGAAGGTATATGGCGTACTGGCTTTTATTGGTAGAGGAATTGAGTTCCGGAGTCCTGAGGTCATGTTGCAGTTGTATAAGACTCTGGTGCGGCCTCATCTGGAGTATTGTGTACAGTTCTGGTTGCCATACTATAGGAAGGATGTGGAGGCACTGGAACGGGTGCAGAAGGGGTTTACCAGGATGTTGCCTGGCATGGTAGGAAGATCGTATGAGGAAAGGCTGAGGCACTTGGGGCTGTTTTCATTGGAGAAAAGAAGGTTTAGGGGAGATTTGATAGAGGTGTACAAGATGATTAGGGGTTTAGATAGGGTTGACAGTGAGAACCTTTTTCCGCATATGGAGTCAGCTGTTACTAGGGGACACAGCTTTAAATTAAGGGGTGGTAGGTATAGGACAGATGTTAGGTGTAGATGCTTTACTCAGCGGGTTGTGAGTTCATGGAATGCCCTGCCTGTATCAGTGGTGGACTCTCCCTCTTTATGGTCATTCAAGCGGGCATTGGATAAGCATATGGAGGTTATTGGGCCAGTGTAGGTTAGGTCGGCTTCGGTCGGCGCAACATCGAGGGCCGAAGGGCCTGTACTGCGCTGTATTTTTCTGTGTTTTATGTTCTATGTTCTATGGGTCATTAACGTCCTTGTGGATGGAAATTTGCCATCCTTATGTATTCTGGTCCGCATGTGATTCCAGACCCACAACAATGTGGTTAACTATGAGGTGCCCTCTGGGCAATTAGGGAGGGGCTGTAAATGTTGGCCTAGCCAGTGACACTGTCATCTGTAAATGAATGAAAAAGAAATGTAATGGAAATAATTACGGTTAACTTGAAAACCTGTATTCACTATAGAAGCTGCAGCACTAAAGTGAATTAAGTTCACGATGTTTCGTGTGATCTTCATGGTGAATTCCATGCAGATTAGAGTCCCTGCCAGATCCCAAATTGAGGTGTTAGTCCATGTCTGCAGTGGCTCAGTTAGTAGCACACTTATCCCTGAGACAAAGGCTAGTGGATTTAGATTCCACTTAAGCTCAAAAATCAGTGTTGGTTTGCCATGATCTATTAGAGATAAATGCTGGAGAAACTCAGAAGATTGGGTGGAATTTGCAGAGAGAGGAACAAAGTTGATGTTTTCAGTCCTCTATGACTCATGGAAATGCTATTTTTTTTTTAAATTAGATGTTCAACCAAGGCCCCAATTGTCCTCACGTTTGGGTGCAAAATGATCCCATGAGACAATTTTGAGGAAGAGGGATGAAGTTATCCCTGGTGTCCTGACCAATATTTATCCTTTAATCAGCATCGCAAAATCAGGTTCCCTGGATGCTATGACAATTGTGTTAGTGGGAACTTGATGTGTGCGAATTGGCTGCAGTGTTTCCTACATTACAACAACAGCTGCACTTCCCAAAAAAGTACTTTATTGGATGTAGGACATCCTGGGACATTTGCAGTCGTGAAATATGCTATAGAAATGTTTTCAATTGCTGTCAAATCAATCTGAGAGGGTTTACTTGTGTTAGATAAATGGGGAGATTTGAATCTTCTAAGGAAGTGTTTTGATGTTTTTGAAAACATCATAATCAGCAGCAGGTTGTGATGTCAGAACACTGACAGGAGCCTGTGGGGTTTGATCCTCAGACCACGATCTGAGTGAGTGCATGATCTGTTATGTAGGCAGAGGTGAGAGAGTGCCACTTTGTCTGAGACCTTTGCATCAGGTTTGATATCCGTTCAAGGAACGCATTAATGAGGAAAAGGATGAGTTCGCAAAACCTTCACTTGCCTTCCTTCATTTGTGAAGTTGGAGTGTCTCAGCTCCTCATAATCTTGAGTGGGAATTTCAGAACGTGATTGAGACTTCAGTAATGTTGTTTTTAAATGTATCGTTTTGTTTGTTTTCCACAGGGAGTACCAGGTATCCCAGGAGCCTCAGGGCAACGGGTAAATTATTTACATTCTCGTCCTACCAATGAGCAGCCTGGATGTAACTAAGTGGGAGAGTGAGTGGTGAGGAGGATGCTGGGAGGGTTCAGTTGAGTGTATGGTAGATGCCCTACAGCTTGAGTAAAGGTGAAGTTATACACTTCAGTGCGAGAAATCAAGAGCATTGTTTAAATGGTGACATACTGGGAAAGTAGATGCACAAAGGGATCTGGGTGTCCTTGTACACCAGTCAATGAAAGCAAACAGGCAAGAGCAGCAAGGAATCAGGAAGACAAATGGTACATTGGCCTTCATTGCAGGAGGATTTGAAACCAGAAGTTGGGATGTCTTACCATAGGAGAAAGTGAGGACAGCAGATGCTGGAGATCAGAGTCGAGAGTGTGATGCTGGAAAAGCACAGCAGGTCAGGCAGCATCCGAGGAGCAGGGGAATCAATGTATCAGGCATAAGCCCTTCATTGCAGTTACATAGTGCCTTGGTGAGACTATAACTGGTGTATTTGTTTGGGAACAGTTTTATTTTATGTAGAATCCCGACAATGTAGAAAGAGGCCCTTCGGCCCAATAGGTCCACACTGACCCTCCAAAATGTAACCCACCCAGACACATTCCCCTACCCTATATTTACTCCTGACCAATGCACCTAATCTACACATCCCTGAACACTATGGGCAATTTAGCATGGCCAATTCACCTAACCTGCACATCTTTGGACTGTGGGAGGAAACCGGAGCACCCGGAGGAAATCCACGCAGACACGGGAAGAATATGCAAATTCCATACAGTCACCCAATGGTGGAATTGAACCCGGGTTCCTGGCGCTGTGAAGCAGCAATGCTAACCACTGGGCCACCTACCGGAGAGAGGGTATACTTGCCAATGAAGAAATGCAGTGGAGATTCACTCGGGTAATACCAGGGGTGACAGGACTGTCCTCAGAGGGGTGATTGGTTTGACTGGGCCTGTATTCACAAGAGTTTAACAGAATGAGAGGGGATCTGATTGAGGTATCTATGGCTTGACAGACTAGATGGAGAGAGAATTATTTCCCCATGGTTTGAGGGGTCCAGGACTAAAGGGTCATGGTCTCAGGATACAAGGTAGGACTGAAGTGAGGAAACATTTCTTCACTCAGAGGGTGGTCAGCCTGTGGAATTCATGACCACAGAAGGCTGTGGAGGCTCGGTCACTGAGTTTGTGTTCAAGAAAGAGATTGGCAATGTCTCAGACAGCAACGCTGTCAGGGGGCATGGAGAGAAGTGGGAACATGATGTTGAGATAGAGGAAGAGCAGTGATCACGTCGAATTGAAGAGCAAACCTGAAGGGCCAAATAGCCACCTTCTGCCCCTGACATGGACAGGAACTAGGTTGACTGGCAGGAAATAGAGAGTTGGAATAATGCGTAAGTACTCAAATTGTCAGTGGTGTCCCGCAGGGATCTGTGTTGGGGAATCAATTATTCATGAACAACTTGGGTAAAAGATCAAATATCCAAATTTGCTGGCAACACAAAATTATGCAGCATTGTCGACAGGGTGATGAGAGCATAAAATCACAAGAGGATAGGCGACCAGGCAAAGCTGTAGTGGATGGATTTGAATGTAAGCAAGTGTACGGTTATCCACTTTGGACCAAAAAAGGATAGCTCAGGGTACTTTCTAGATGGTATGAGGTTAAATATGGTGGATGTTTAAAGAGACTTGGGGGTTAAGGTGTGTATATCTTTAAAATGCCATGAACAGGCTCAGAAATTAATCAAGAAGGCTAACGGACTGCTGGCGTTTATATCGAGAGAACCAGAGGACAAGGATGCTGAAGGTATGCTGCAGTCATCCAAGAGGCAAAAGTGAGGACTGCAGATGCTGGAGATTAGAGTCGAGACGATGTGCAGAGGATCTTGGAGTCCTATGTACATAAATCCCTGGAAGTTGCCACCCAGGTGGATAGTGCTGTTAAGAAGGCATACAGTGTGTAAGGTTACATTCGTAGAGGGATTGAGTTCTGGAGCTGCAATATCATGCTGCAACTATATAAAACCCTAGTGTGGCCACACTTGGAATATTGTGTACAGTTCTGGTCGCCCCCTTACAGGAAGGATGTGGAAGCATTGGAAAAGGTGTAGAGGAGATTTACCAGGATGTTGCCTGGTCTGGAGGGAAGGTCTTATGAGGGAAGGCTGAGAGACTTGGGTCTGTTCTCCTTGGAAAGAAGAAGGCTAAGGGGGGATTTGATAGAGACATACAAGATGATCAGAGGATTAGATAGGGTCGACAGTGAAAGTCTTTTTCCTAGGGTGATGACATCAGCTTGCATGAGGGGGCATAGCTGCACATTGAGAGGTGATCGATTTAAGACAGATGTCAGAGGCAGGTTCTTTACTCAGAGAGTGGTAAGGGTATGGAATGCCCTGCCTGCCAATGTAGTCAACTCAACCACATTAGGGTCATTTAAACAGTCCTCGGATAAGCATATGAATGATGGTGGGATAGTGTAGGGCGATGTGCTTAGATTAGCTCACGGGTCAGCACAACATCAAGGGCTGAAGGGCCTGTTCTGAGCTGTATTGTTCTATGTTCTAGAGTGTGGTGCTGGAAAAGCACAGCAGGTCAGGCAGCATCCAATGAGTAGGAGAATCGATGTTTTGGGCATAAGCCCTTCATCAGGAATGATAAAGGGCTTTTACCCAGAAAGTCGACCATCTTGCTGTGCTTTTCCAGCACCACACTCTCGACTGCAGTCATCCAAGACCTTGGTTAGACCCCACTTAGAGTACTGTGAGCAGATCAGGGCAGCACACCTTAAGAAGGGTAGATTAGCCTTGGAAGGAGTACAGTATAGGTTTATAAGATTGAACCTGGACTTTAGGGGTTAAGTTATGAGGAGCGATTATACAAATTAGTCCAGTTTTCTCTAAGATTTCGAAGATCAAGGGGTGATCTGATCCAAGTCTTTAGGATATTAACAGGAAAGAATTGGGCGGGTTGGCAATGACACGGCATGGAAGCTTCATTATTGGGCAGCACGGTGGCACAGTGGTTAGCACTGTCGCCTCACAGCGCCAGAGACCCGGGTTCAATTCCTGTCTCAGGCAACTGTCTGTGTGGAGTTTGCACATTCTCCCGGTTTCCTCCCACAGTCCAAAAATGTGCAGCTTAGGTGAATTGGCCATGCTAAACTGCCCCGTAGTGTTAGGTGAAGGGGTAAATGTAGGGGAATGGGTCTGGGTGGGTTACTCTTCAGAGAGTCAGTGTGGACTTGTTGGGCCGAAGGGTGTGTTTCCACACTGTAAGTAAGTCATGTCTGAAATAAATAAAAACTGGTTGGGGATTCTAGAAATATGGGCATGGACTGAGAATTAGAGCCATACTGTTCAGGAGAGATGTTAGGAAGCACTTCAACGCACAAAGGGTGGCAGAGGTTCAGCACTCACTTCCTCAATGGAAGTCGATGCTCGATCAGTTGCTAATTTTAAATCTGAGATCGATAGATTTTTGATAAGCAAAGGAATTAAGGAGTATGAGCCAAAGGCAGGTATATGGAGGTAGACCACAGATCAGCCACGATCTCGTTGAATGGCAGAATAGGCTTGAAGGGCTGAATGGCCTCCTCCTGTTCCTGTGTTCATTTGATTGCCTCACTCAAATATGTATCTTGTATTTGCAGGGAGAGAAGGGAGACATGGGTACCAAAGGTCAGAAGGTAAGTAACTAAAGCTCTCTAATGGCGCATATGTGTGTGCATTCAATGCTGGATGAGTTGGGCCATCTACATTTGTAAAGTGGGAAGACAGGACCTTATTTTGGATGGAGTGTAACCATAATTTCAGAAGCATTAAAGGGTGCTGTATGTTATAATATGATGTGATGCTTGGGAACTATTCACTGTTGGCTTGTGGTTGGGTAGATTACTGCCACCAATCGTCCTTCGTGTGCCTGTTCTGTGGGAGAGAACGGACCTCAGCAATCTCAGTAGAAGGTGCTCTTATCTTCAGTAACAAGATGAGGTTTAATACATAACTAAAAACACACAAGTTGCTCAGGCACGTTAAATATTCGCTAGACTAATGACAAAACCATTGCCAATTGTTGTAAAACCCCTTAATAACCTGAAGGGAAGGAAACTGCCATCCTTATCTGGTCTGGCCTACACGTGACTCCAGACCCACGGCAAAGTGGTTGACTCTTAACTGCTCTCTGAAATGGCCCAGAAAGCCACTCAGTTCAAGGGCATTTAGGAACAAGCAACAAGTGGCAACATTGCCAGTGATACCCACATCCCATGCAAGAATAAATGAACATTACTGACAAGATGTAGGTAAGATGCCTCTGTCAGGAAACCATACCAGGGTCTAACAGATTTCAAAAGCTCTTATCCCCACCTAGTGGTTGCGTTGTATATCAGACTGGGAGGGCTGTGATGGTGTCCATACCTCTGAGCTAGGAGGGCTGGGTTCTAGTCCCAAAGTGTGTCATAATGTGTCCGAACAGACTGGTTATAAAATATTGATATCGGACTGAGTGGGGGCTTCATTGTGGCCCGTAACCCTTTCATGACCATGACCTTTTTACAGATGTTTATGGATATGGGAGCTCTCTTGGCTTTGAGCCAAGTCCCAGTTCCGTGAAATGTGTGTGTAATCCAACCCAGCAGAACTGAGGGGTTTTTAAGTTGTATACATGGGTAGTGGGTATCGCTGGCTAGGCCCAGTATTTATTGCCCATCCCTAATAGACAGAGGGCAGTTAAGAATCAACCACATTAATGACTGGAGTCACATACAGGTCAGACCAGGTTAGGACAGCTGATTTCCTTCCCTAAAGGACTTCTGTAAACCGGATGGGATTTTTTAAAAAAATAAATGACACTCGTCAGTGACTGCCATTGGGTTGGGTTTTTATTCCAATTTCCCCATGTGCCAGGGTGAAACACGAAGCTTCATCCTCAAAGCGAGGGCTGGGGTTCTGGATTACTACTCCATTAACATTACCACCACCTCGTCGAAACACTGCACTGGCATAAGTGCCAGTTTTCGGGTGAGATGAGGCGAATGTTTATCAGGCCAGAGATAAGAGGAACATTTTCTCTCAGACTGTGGTATGACTTTGGAACTCTCTGCTTTAGACGTTGTGTGGGGGGGTGGGGGTGGTGGGGTGCTGGGGTGGAAGTAGGGTCATATTTTTAAGATAGAGGTTGATAGGTTTTTGTGAGGCAGAAAATCGAAGGGTATTCAGAGGGGTGGAGAGTTCTAAATGGGAATTAGATTCCCTGCAGTGTGGAAACAGGCCCTTCGGCCCAACAAGTCCACACTGACCCTCCGAAGAGTAACCCACCCAGACCCATTTCCCTCTGAATGATGCACCTAACACTGTGGGCAATTTAGCATGGTCACCCACCTGACCTGCACATCTTTGGACTATGGGAGGAAACTGGAGCACCCGGAGGAAACCCACGAGACACGGGGAGAATGTGCAAACTCCACACAGACAGTCACCCAAGGCTGGAATCGAACCTGGGACCCTGGCAGGTTCTTATTAGATAGCAGAACAGGCTTGAGAGGCCAAATGGCCTGGTCCTGCTCCTTTTCATGTGTTCAGCTGTTTACCATAGTTGGAGGTAAAAAATCCCATCACCACTAAATCGATAACACAGTCAATATTTATCCATCAAAAAAGATCATAAAATGTGGATCACATGATCATGCTTCCATTGCTGTTAGTGGGGTCCTGCTGTGCACAATTTGGCCACCAAACTTCCCATATTACCACAACAAATACACCTCAGTAATCCTGGCACGGGGAAATAAAAAATCTAGATTGCAGTTGTGTGTGATCATTATTAATCTGAAGAAACGTATTGAAACTTTGTGAAGAATTTCCCAGTCATTTTTTTGTTTGTTTTTATGACAGGGTGAACGTGGTTTGGAAGGGGAGCCGGGGACAGCTGCTGTAAGTACAGAATGCTTCAAATGTTGTTTCAATCTTTGTTTACTGTGGTATAGGCAGAGACAGGAAGGGCACTGACTGATCACAGCGGTGGCCCTGCCTTCCGTGTTCATCCAAGAATCAGATTGCTGGAGCAACGTGTATTTTTATGTTGGATGTTGGAGCCCCTCAGTTAGGCATGGTCGACGCTACAATATTTTCTCCCTCTCAGACATGTGTCCAGGAATCTCTCTCACTCCTACTACTCGGCCAATAGCACGCGCTGGAATGATTTGCAAGTTGACCCACAACCTGTTTGAGAATTTGAATTAGAATCCCTACAGTGTAGAAACAAGCCATTCAGCCCAACAAGTCCACACCGACCCTCCGAAGAGTAACCCAACCAAACCCATACCCTATTATCCTATATTGACCCCTGATTAATGCACCTAACCTAGATATCCCTGAACACTATGGTCTTGTTATGGACAAACATCCCTTGGACTTCATGTTCAGGAGTGGGATTTTGAGCCTTGAACTTTTGGCTCAGAGGCAGGGACATGGCCGTGAGACCTCAGTGTGTCCACTACACCCCAAGATCATCGTTATACTACTTTTCTTATTCTTTGATCGTGCCATTCTTGAGAGTTTGGATAAAATAACTGGTTATTGTTATAGGTTGTACTAAGTATAGCAGTAGGTGCTCCAGATCCATGCAAACCCCCAACTCAAAGGCAAACACAGTGACACCATATCCTTTGGCTTATGTGTCAGAGTTAGGAGTGGGAGGGTGCGGATGGGGGGGGGTGGATAGACAGCAATTGGCAGCTTAGCTTGAGGGAGAGTTGACATCAAGATGGGAGAAGCCAATGAGCCGAAGTGAGAGAATGCTCTTGTGGGGCATGTAACATTGGTATGGGCAGAATGGCCTCTTTCTGGTCTTCAGATTGTGTTTCAGTTTTCGAGCTGTACCACTTTGTGGAATCTTTGACAAGATCCAATGGCAGATGGACCTTGTTCTCAAAGAAAGATCCCAGGTACTGTGTGTCAGATAGTGGGAACACACGCGCTGATGGGGTTATGATATAACTCTGACATCAGCAGTCACATGCCATTGGGATTGAGAATGGGGCGACAGTAGGAGACAGCTGGAATCCAAAGATCAGAGTTCTCAATGTCAGGTTAGAAGGAAGAGTTTGTCTGAACTCCGAAGAGAGAGACAGTAATCACTCATGGATCAGGCAGAAGCATAGATACAGCTGATTCAGAATTAGGTTTATTCTGTCAACGGAGTCTCTACAATATGGACCACTCCATCAATGCAGTCTCTGCAGTGCGGACCAGACTATCAGTGCAGTCTCTGCAGTGCGGACCAGTCTATCAGTGCAGTCTCTATAGTGCGGACCACTCCATCAGTGCAGTCTCTACAGTGCGGACCAGCCTATCAGTGCAGTCTCTACAGTGCGGACCAGCCTATCAGTGCAGTCTCTACAGTGCGGACCAGCCTATCAGTGCAGTCTCTACAGTGCGGACCAGTCGATCAGTGCAGTCTCTACAGTGCGGACCAGTCGATCAGTGCAGTCTCTACAGTGCGGACCAGTCGATCAGTGCAGTCTCTACAGTGCGGACCAGTCGATCAGTGCAGTCTCAGCAGTGCGGACCAGTCGATCAGTGCAGTCTCTACAGTGCGGACCAGCCTATCAGTGCAGTCTCTGCAGTGCGGACCAGCCTATCAGTGCAGTCTCTACAGTGCGGACCAGTCGATCAGTGCAGTCTCTACAGTGCGGGCCAGTCTATCAGTGCAGTCTCAGCAGTGCGGACCAGTCGATCAGTGCAGCCTCTACAGTGCGGACCAGTCGATCAGTGCAGCCTCTACAGTGCAGACCAGTCTATCAATGCAGTCTCTACAGTGCGGGCCAGTCTATCAGTGCAGTCTCAGCAGTGCGGACCAGTCGATCAGTGCAGTCTCTACAGTGCGGGCCAATCTATCAGTGCAGTCTTTGCAGTGCAGACCAGTCTATCAATGCAGTCTCTATAGTGCAGGCCAGTCTATCAGTGCAGTCTCTACAGTGTAGGCCAGTCTGTACGGTGCAGTCTCTACTGTGCGGGCCAGTCCATCAGTGCAGTCTGTACAGTGCGGGCCAGCCTTTTAGTGCAGTCTCTACAGTGCAGACCAACCCATCAGTGCAGTCTCTGCAATGTGGGCCAGCCTTTCAGTGCAGTCTCGACTGTGCAGGCCAGTCTGTACAGTGCAGTCTCTACAGTGCAGGACGACCTTTCAGTGCAATCTCTACAGTGCGGGCCAATCTATCAGTGCAGTCTCTACAGTGCGGACCAGCCTGTCAGTGCAGTCTTTGCAGTGCGGACCAGTCTATCAATACAGTCTCTATAGTGCCGGCCAGTCTGTACGATGCAGTCTGTAGAGTGCGGGCCAGCCTGTCAGTGCAGTCTCTGTAGTACGTACCAGCCTATCAGTGCAGTCTCTATAGTGCAAGCCAGTCTGTACGGTAAAGTCTCTACAGTGCAGGTCAGGCCATCAGTGCAGTCTCTATAGTGCAGGCCAGTCTGTACGGTACAGTCTTTACAGTGCGGGCCAGCCTATCAGTGCAGACTCTACAGTGCAGGCCAGTCTGTACGGTACAGTCTTTACAGTGCGGGCCAGCCTATCAGTGCAGACTCTACAGTGCAGGCCAGTCTATCAGGGCAGTCTCTAGAGTGTAGGCCAGTCTGTACGGTGCAGTCTCTACTGTGCAGGCCAGTTGATCAGTGCAGTCTCTACAGTGCGGGCCAGTCTGTACAGTGCAGTCTCTATAGTGCGGGCCAGTCTGTACAGTGCAGTCTCTACAGTGCGGGCAAGTCCATCAGTGCAGTCTCTACAGTGCAGGCCAGTCTATCAGTGCAGTCTCTACAGTGCGGGCCAGTCTGTACAGTGCAGTCTCTACAGTGCGGGCAAGTCCATCAGTGCAGTCTCTACAGTGCGGGCCAGTCCATCAGTGCAGTCTCTACAGTGCAGGCCAGTCTATCAGTGCAGTCTCTACAGTGCGGGCCAGTCTGTACAGTGCAGTCTCTACAGTGCGGGCAAGTCCATCAGTGCAGTCTCTACAGTGCGGACCAGTCCATCAGTGTCGTCGCTATAGTGCCGGCCAGTCTGTACGGTACAGTCTTTACAGTGCGGGCCAGCCTATCAGTGCAGACTCTACAGTGCAGGCCAGTCTATCAGGGCAGTCTCTAGAGTGTAGGCCAGTCTGTACGGTGCAGTCTCTACTGTGCAGGCCAGTTGATCAGTGCAGTCTCTACAGTGCGGGCCAGTCTGTACAGTGCAGTCTCTATAGTGCGGGCCAGTCTGTACAGTGCAGTCTCTACAGTGCGGGCAAGTCCATCAGTGCAGTCTCTACAGTGCAGGCCAGTCTATCAGTGCAGTCTCTACAGTGCGGGCCAGTCTGTACAGTGCAGTCTCTACAGTGCGGGCAAGTCCATCAGTGCAGTCTCTACAGTGCGGGCCAGTCCATCAGTGCAGTCTCTACAGTGCAGGCCAGTCTATCAGTGCAGTCTCTACAGTGCGGGCCAGTCTGTACAGTGCAGTCTCTACAGTGCGGGCAAGTCCATCAGTGCAGTCTCTACAGTGCGGACCAGTCCATCAGTGTCGTCGCTATAGTGCCGGCCAGTCTGTACGGTGCAGTCTCTATAGTGTAGGCCAGTTGATCAGTGCAGTCTCTACAGTGCGGGCCAGTCTGTACAGTGCAGTCTCTACAGTGCAGGCCAGTCTATCAGGGCAGTCTCTAGAGTGTAGGCCAGTCTGTACGGTGCAGTCTCTACAGTGCGGGCCAGTCTGTACAGTGCAGTCTCTACAGAGTGGGCCAGTCGATCAGTGCAGTCTCTACAGTGCGGGCCAGTCCATCAGTGCAGTCTCTATAGTGCCGGCCAGTCTGTACGGTGCAGTCTCTACAGTGTAGGCCAGCCTTTTAGTGCAGTCTCTACAGTGCGGACCAGCCTGTCAGTGCAGTCTCTACAGTGCGGACCAGCCTGTCAGTGCAGTCTCTACAGTGCAGTGCAGTCTCTACAGTGCGGGCCAGTCTGTCAGTGCAGTCTCTACTGTGAGGGCCAGCATATCAATGCAGTCTCGATAGTGTGGGCCAGCCTTTTAGTGCAGTCCCTATAGTGCGGGCCAGTCCATCAGTGCAGTCTCTACAGTGCAGGCCAGTCCATCAGTGCAGTCTCTACAGTGCGGACCAGCCTTTCAGTGCAGTCTCTACAGTGCGGGCCAGTCTGTCAGTGTAGTCTCTACAGTGCAGGCCAGTCGATCAGTGCAGTCTCTACAGAGCGGGCCAGTCTGTCAGTGCAGTCTCTACAGTGCAGGCCAGTCGATCAGTGCAGTCTCTACAGTGCAGGCCAGTCGATCAGTGCAGTCTCTACAGAGCGGGCCAGTCGATCAGTGCAGTCTCTACAGTGCAGGCCAGTCCATCAGTGCAGTCTCTATAGTGCAGGCCAATCTGTACGGTGCTGTATCTACAGTGCGGGCCAGTCCATCAGTGCAGTCTCTATAGTGCCGGCCAGTCTGTACGGTGCACTCTCTACAGTGCGGGCCAGTTGATCAGTGCAGTCTCTACAGTGCAGGCCAGTCCATCAGTGCAGTCTCTATAGTGCAGGCCAGTCGATCATAGCAGTCTCTATAGTGCAGGCCAGTCTGTACGGTGCACTCTCTATAGTGCAGGCCAGTCTATCGTGCAGTCTCTACAGTGCAGGCCAGTCTGTACAATGCCATCCCAAAAGTGAGGGCCAGTCGATCAGTTCAGTCTCTACAGTGCGGGCCAATCTGTACAGTGCAGTCTCTACAGTGCGGGCAAGTCCATCAGTGCAGTCTCTACAGTGCGGGCCAGTCCATTAGTGCAGTCTCTACAGTGCAGGCCAGTCGATCAGTGTCGTCTCTACAGTACAGGCCAGTCGATCAGTGTCGTCTCTACAGTACAGGCCAGTCGATCAGTGTCGTCTCTACAGTACAGGCCAGTCGATCAGTGTCGTCTCTACAGTACAGGCCAGTCGATCAGTGTCGTCTCTACAGTGCAGGCCAGTCGATCAGTGCAGTCTCTACAGTGCAGGCCAGTCTGTACGGTGCTGTCTCTATAGTGCAGGCCAGTCTGTACGGTGCTGTCTCTATAGTGCAGGCCAGTCTGTACGGTGAAGTCTCTACAGTGCAGGCCAGCCTTTTAGTGCAGTCTCTACAGTGCGGACCAGCCTGTCAGTGCAGTCTCTACAATGCGGACCAGTCGATCAGTGCAGTCTCTACAGTGCAGACCAGTCCATCAGTGCAGTCTCTACAGTGCAGGCCAGCCTTTCAGTGCAGCTTCTATAGTGCAGGCCAGTCCATCAGTGCAGTCTCTACAGTGCAGGCCAGCCAGTCAGTGCAGTCTCTAGAGTGTAGGCCAATCTGTACGGTGCAGTCTCTACTGTGCGGGCCAGTTGACCAGTGCAGTCCCTATAGTGCAGGCCAGTCTGTACGGTGCAGTCTCTACAGTGCGGGCTAGTCCATCAGTGCAGTCCCTATCGTGCAGGCCAGTCTATCAGTGCAGCCTCTATAGTGTGGGCCAGTCCATCAGAGCAGTCTCTGCAGTGTGGGCCAGTCCATCAGAGCAGTCTCTGCAGTGTGGGCCAGTCTATCAGTGCAGTCTCTACAGTGCAGACCTGTCTGTACAGTGCAGTCTCTACAGTGCGAACCAGTCTGTGAGTGCAGTCTATACAGAACCAAAACCCAATCCCATGGTAGGTTGCATCCACAAGGAGCTAACACCACAAGATTGTATCCCTGTTGTCAGTACAAACCATGGAGATAGTATAAATAACTGAGTTGCTAATGTGTTGTGCAGTCTTCATTCTAAGCTAATTTAATTGTGTTAAGATTTATTAGTTATGGCTAATAACTCAGACTGGATTACTTTACTCTGAATTCCTGAGGTAAGGAGAGAGTGACAGCCCTTGACCAACAAGGCCTCATTTGATCAAGTGTGGCATCAAGGAGGTGAAAGTGAGGGCTGCAAATGTTGGAGATTAGAGTCAATAGTGTGGTGCTGGAAAATCACAGCAGGTCAAGCAGCATCCAAGGAGCAGGAGAATCGACGTTTCAGGCAAAGAAGGGCTTTTGTCCAAAACGTCGATTCTCCTACCCCTGTGGCATGAAGGAGCCCTGGCAAAACTGGAATAGTGGTTATCAAGGGGTAATCTCTCTACTGTCCTCTGCTAGGAAGATGGTTGTGGTTGTTGGAGGTCAGCCATCTCAGGGCCACGACATCTCTGCAGGAGTTTCTCAGGGTACTGTCCTGGGTCCAACCATCTCCAGCTGCTTCATCAATGACCTTCCCTCCACTATAAGGTCAGAAGTGAGGATGTTCACCAATGATTGCACAACGTCCAGCAACATTCACAACTCTTCAGATACTGAAGCAATCCATGTTCAAATGCAGCAAGATCTGAACAATATCCAGTCTTGGGCTGACAAGTGGCAAGTAACATTCATGCCAGGCAATGACCAGCCCCAATTAGAGACGATATCACTGCCTCTTGATATTTAATGGAGTTGCCATCACTGAATCCCCCACTTTCAACAACTTTGGGTTACGACTGAAATTCGCCTGGACTCACCACAAAAACACAAGAGTGGGTCAGAGGCTAGGAAAGCTGCGGTGAGTAACTCACCTGCTGACTCCTCAAAGCCTGTTCATCATTTACAGGCACAAATCAGGAGTGTGATGGAATACTCCCCACTTGCCTGGATGGGTGCAGCCCCAACAACACTCAAAAAGCTTGACACCATCCAGGACAGAGCAGCCTGCCTGATTAGCACCACATCCACAAGCATCTACTCCCTCCACCATCGATGCTCAGTAGCAGCAGTGTGTACTATCTACAAGATGCCCTGTAGAAATTCACTAAAGATCCACAGACAGCACTTTCCAATCCCACGACCACTTCCATCTAGATGGACAAGGACACTAGATACTTGGAATCCTTCGAGTTCCCCTCCATGCCACCCACCATCCTGACTTGGAAATGTATCAGTGTCGCTGTGTCAAAATCCTGGAGTTCCCTCCCTCATGACATTGTGGGTCAACCCACAGCAGGTGGGTTGCAGCCGTTCAAGAAGGAAGCTCACCCCCACCTTCTCAAGGGGCAACTAGGGACGGGCAATATCAACCCTGGCTGGCCAGCAGCATCCATGATCCATGGATGAATTTTAAAAATTTAGGGAAGGTATGGAGAATCTGTTGGTAAGGGGTCTCCATCTGTCACTCTCCTCCTCTGCCCTCTTCCTTCGGAGTTATCACCATTCCCAAGGTGTTCATCTTCCAGCAGTTCCCACCCCTTTGTCAGGTTGCCTGTCGAAGGATCATAAACTCACTTTGTTCCTCTTTGCAGAATGTCGAAGACGCTCTATCAAAATTCGGGCTTAAGGTAAACGACAGCAAACTAACTGCAGCGTTTAGTTTAATTTAATCATGTTTACTACTGCTCCTCACTTTTCAATTGGTGCACCCTCTCATTCCTCACAACATTAGATTAGATTCTCTACAATGTGGAAACAGGCCCTTCGGCCCAACCAGTCCACACCAACCCTCCGAAGAGTAACCCATCCAGACCCATTTCCCTCTGACTAATGCACCGAACACTAGGGGCAATTTACCGTGGCCAATTCACCTGACCTGCACATCTTTGGATTGTGGGAGGAAACAGGAGCACCTAGAGGAAACCCATGCAGACACGGGGAGAATGTGCAAACTCCACACAGACAGTCACCCGAGGCTGGACTCAAACCTGGGATCCTGCTGCTGTGAGGGTGCTGTGTTAACCACTGAGCCACTGTGCTGCCCCAAACATGTTGCAATGTTTCCCTCTTCTTCAGTTTGCTTCATTCTCCCTTAAGCTTCCGCCTCTGACTTCCTCAAGGCTGTCCCCTTTCCATTGCATTTGATTTTGTCACCTTTTTTTGGGATTTGTTCATTTTGTTTCTTACTAATCACTCCCTTTTGCAGACTAACAGAGCTCATACAACATTACTGAGTGTCGTTTTGTAGTTTGATGAATCAAATTTTTGTTTTTGCGTCTGTGTAGCAGCACTGAGTGGGTGGGGAGGGTCAGAAGTGAGTGTCGAACTGAAGATTAATTTTGATAAATCTACAGTCAAAAATAATGGTCAAGATTTGTTGGATTTCTGAATGAAATGATGGCCACCTCACGGAAACTCACATTGAAATTGGAATGCCATCCACAGGCTTTCAAAAGTTATTTCTTGGGAATGGGTATCATTGGAAGGACCAGTCTTTGTTGCCCATCCCTCGTTACCCTTGCACCAAGTGCACTTTGGGCCAAATCAGAGTCAGCCATGTTGCTGTGGGTCTGGAGTCACATGGAGGCCAGGTCAGGAAAGGGCAGCAGATTTCCTTCCCTAGGCAACATTGGTGAACCAGATGGAATTGTACAACAATCGCTGATGGTTGTCATGGTCATTACTGAGTCTGGTTTTAAAATCCACGTTATATCAGTTAATTTTAATGAGTCTTTCCAGTTACTTTTGCACGCTAGCTGCTGTCATTGCATGCAAGCTGAGGCTAGCCCCTTGAATCTTCTCCACCAATTGATAAAAGCATGGGTGATCTAACTCTGACCTCAACTCACTTCCCTACCTGTCCCAGATGCCCTTTGGCCCCGCTGTTAATCAAGACCCAATGGTGGAACCTGAATCACCTTTTCTTTTAGGATAACTAGCCCGATTCCATTGCCACTACTTCATTGTCTCCCTCTAAATCCCAGCAATGATGGACAATCATCAACTGGCTGTACCTGAGATTATTCTGTCTTTAAATCAGGGGGCATTCTTGGAGAAGTCACAAACACCGATCTTCCTTGATGTGGGTCAAAGAGTGTCGCAGTGGAAAAGCACAGCCAGTCAGGCAGCATCCGAGGAGCAGGAGAGTCGACGTTTTAGGCATAAGCCCTCCATCAGGAATTCCTGATGTGCTCGCTGTGCTTTTCCATCACCACCCTTTTTGGCTCTGATCTCCAGCATCCACAGTCCTCACTTTCTCCTCTCCCTTGTTGTGGCTTGGAGCAAAGAAAACATGTTCTGAGTGACCTTGGTAACACGTGGCAGGAAGGAAGTGCATGGCTTATGTAATACTCTCTGTGCTGTGGATAATGTTGGAATATTTTATGAACACCAAACTTAAAGCAAGCTAAAACAGAAGCCACTGATTATTTCCAACGACAATCCCCAAAGACATGAACTGACCTGTTACCAAGATAAAGGAGGGGGTTGCTAAAATTCCTGAAGACTCAATGAAACTGGAAACTGCTCAGGCAGTTGGTGGCCCCTCGATGCTATCAAGGGAATTGGTGCTCAGGTCGTCTTCCATTCCTGAGGGGGACAGCTGGTAACTGACTGAGATGAAAACTGTTGCTGCTTCTTCTGAAGTCAGTTATTGGAGAGTCACTGCAGTGAGGCAGAGAGGACAGGATGAAGGGCTGCAAACATGGAGCCCACAGCAGCTAATGAGTATAAGGACAGAACCACACCAATCCTTCCACCCGCCCACCCCCCACCACCCCCTCCAACCTTTCCAGCTCCCATTTCCTGAACTCTTGACCCTGATTGAAGAATGATGACCTGAATTTTGGAACAAAATTATATTCTTTGTCCATTCTGAGGAAGGGTCACTCAGCTGAAATCAGTAAACTCTGATTTCTCTTCACAGATGTTGCCAGACCTGCTGAGCTTTACCAGCAATTGCTTGTTTTGTTCTTGTATTGTTTGTCCTTAGTTTTTTTAATTTGCGCCCATGTTGTATCACTTTGTTATCAGTCGAGATTCTCTCCCTTTCACACCCATTCTACATCTCCTTTTCCCATTCACCACCATTAATGAACCCTTTTATCTTTTGCACTGAGCCTGTCCATCATCTGCCCCATCTCTCCTCCTCCGCATCCTTCAGAAATACGTACAAGAAACATTTTCCGACACCTTCCAGTTCTGAAGAAGAGTCAGAAAGGACTCATAGCATGAACTCTTGTTTCTGCTTCCACAGATTCTGCCAAAGCCCTGTTTCCGTTCTCCTCACCCCAGTCGGACTGCCTTCCCTTCCCAGTCTACAGACAGGCAGGTGGCAGGAAGAACACAGCAAGGCAGGCAGCATCAGGAGGTGGAGAAGTCGAGTTTTCAAGTGTAACCTTTCTTCAGGCCCCAAAACGTTGGCCTCTTCACCTCCTGATGCTGCCTGCCTTGCTGTGTTCTCCCACCCTCCTGATGCTGCCTGCCTTGCTGTGTTCTCCCAGCCTCCTGATGCTGCCTGCCTTGCTGTGTTCCCTACCCCTCCTGATGCTGCCTGCCTTGCTGTGTTCCCTACCCCTCCTGATGCTGCCTGCCTTGCTGTGTTCCCTACCCCTCCTGATGCTGCCTGCCTTGCTATGTTCCCTCTCCCTCCTGATGCTGCCTGCCTTGCTATGTTCCCTCTCCCTCCTGATACTGCCTGCCTTGCTATGTTCCCTCTCCCTCCTGATGCTGCCTGCCTTGCTATGTTCCCTCTCCCTCCTGATGCTGCCTGCCTTGCTGTGTCCCTCTCCCTCCTGATACTGCCTGCTTTGCTGTGTTCCCCTCCCTCCTGATACTGCCTGCCTTGCTGTGTCCCTCTCCCTCCTGATGCTGCCTGCCTTGCTGTGTCCCTCTCCCTCCTGATACTGCCTGCTTTGCTGTGTTCCCCCACCCTCCTGATGCTGCCTGCCTTGCTGTGTCCCTCTCCCTCCTGATACTGCCTGTCTTGCTGTGTTCCCCCACCCTCCTGATACTGCCTGCCTTGCTGTGTTCTCCCACCCTCCTGATACTGCCTGTCTTGCTGTGTTCCCCCACCCTCCTGATACTGCCTGCCTTGCTGTGTTCTCCCACCCTCCTGATACTGCCTGCCTTGCTGTGTCCCCCACCCTCCTGATACTGCCTGCCTTGCTGTGTCCCTCTCCCTCCTGACGCTGCCTGCCTTGCTGTGTTCCCTCTCCCTCCTGATACTGCCTGTCTTGCTGTGTCCCTCTCCCTCCTGATACTGCCTGTCTTGCTGTGTCCCTCTCCCTCCTGATACTGCCTGTCTTGCTGTGTTCCCCCACCCTCCTGATACTGCCTGCCTTGCTGTGTTCTCCCACCCTCCTGATACTGCCTGTCTTGCTGTGTTCCCCCACCCTCCTGATACTGCCTGCCTTGCTGTGTTCTCCCACCCTCCTGATACTGCCTGCCTTGCTGTGTCCCCCACCCTCCTGATACTGCCTGCCTTGCTGTGTCCCTCTCCCTCCTGACGCTGCCTGCCTTGCTGTGTTCCCTCTCCCTCCTGATACTGCCTGTCTTGCTGTGTCCCCCACCCTCCTGATACTGCCTGCCTTGCTGTGTCCCTCTCCCTCCTGATACTGCCTGTCTTGCTGTGTTCCCCCACCCTCCTGATACTGCCTGCCTTGCTGTGTTCTCCCACCCTCCTGATACTGCCTGTCTTGCTGTGTTCCCCCACCCTCCTGATACTGCCTGCCTTGCTGTGTTCTCCCACCCTCCTGATACTGCCTGCCTTGCTGTGTCCCCCACCCTCCTGATACTGCCTGCCTTGCTGTGTCCCTCTCCCTCCTGATACTGCCTGTCTTGCTGTGTTCCCCCACCCTCCTGATACTGCCTGCCTTGCTGTGTTCTCCCACCCTCCTGATACTGCCTGCCTTGCTGTGTCCCCCACCCTCCTGATACTGCCTGCCTTGCTGTGTCCCCCACCCTCCTGATGCTGCCTGCCTTGCTGTGTTCCCCTCCCTCCTGATGCTGCCTGCCTTGCTGTGTCCCTCTCCCTCCTGATACTGCCTGTCTTGCTGTGTCCCTCTCCCTCCTGATGCTGCCTGCCTTGCTGTGTCCCTCTCCCTCCTGATGCTGCCTGCCTTGCTGTGTTCCCCTCCCTCCTGATGCTGCCTGCCTTGCTGTGTCCCTCTCCCTCCTGATACTGCCTGTCTTGCTGTGTCCCTCTCCCTCCTGATGCTGCCTGCCTTGCTGTGTTCCTCCCCTCCTGACGCTGCCTGCCTTGCTGTGTCCCCCTCCCTCCTGATACTGCCTGTCTTGCTGTGTCCCTCTCCCTCCTGATGCTGCCTGCCTTGCTGTGTTCCTCCCCTCCTGATGCTGCCTGCCTTGCTGTGTTCCCCTCCCTCCTGGTACTGACTGCCTTGCTGTGTTCCCCTCCCTCCTGATGCTGCCTGCCTTGCTGTGTCCCCCTCCCTCCTGATACTGCCTGTCTTGCTGTGTCCCTCTCCCTCCTGATGCTGCCTGCCTTGCTGTGTCCCCCTCCCTCCTGATACTGCCTGTCTTGCTGTGTCCCCCTCCCTCCTGATGCTGCCTGCCTTGCTGTGTCCCTCTCCCTCCTGATGCTGCCTGCCTTGCTGTGTCCCTCTCCCTCCTGATGCTGCCTGCCTTGCTGTGTTCCCCTCCCTCCTGGTACTGACTGCCTTGCTGTGTTCCCCTCCCTCCTGGTACTGCCTGCCTTGCTGTGTTCCTCCCCTCCTGATGCTGCCTGCCTTGCTGTGTTCCCCCAGCCTCCTGATGCTGCCTGCCTTGCTGTGTCCCTCTCCCTCCTGATGCTGCCTGCCTTGCTGTGTCCCTCTCCCTCCTGATGCTGCCTGCCTTGCTGTGTTCTCCCAGCCTCCTGATGCTGCCTGCCTTGCTGTGTTCCCCCACCCTCCTGATACTGCCTGCCTTGCTGTGTTCCCTCTCCCTCCTGATACTGCCTGCCTTGCTGTGTTCCCCCACCCTCCTGATACTGCCTGCCTTGCTGTGTTCCCTCTCCCTCCTGATGCTGCCTGCCTTGCTGTGTTCCCCTCCCTCCTGATGCTGCCTGCCTTGCTGTGTCCCCCTCCCTCCTGATACTGCCTGTCTTGCTGTGTCCCTCTCCCTCCTGATGCTGCCTGCCTTGCTGTGTCCCTCTCCCTCCTGATGCTGCCTGTCTTGCTGTGTCCCTCTCCCTCCTGATGCTGCCTGCCTTGCTGTGTCCCCCTCCCTCCTGGTGCTGCCTGCCTTGCTGTGTTCCCCTCCCTCCTGATGCTGCCTGCCTTGCTGTGTTCCCCTCCCTCCTGATGCTGCCTGCCTTGCTGTGTCCCCCTCCCTCCTGATACTGCCTGTCTTGCTGTGTCCCTCTCCCTCCTGATGCTGCCTGCCTTGCTGTGTCCCTCTCCCTCCTGATGCTGCCTGTCTTGCTGTGTCCCTCTCCCTCCTGATGCTGCCTGCCTTGCTGTGTCCCCCTCCCTCCTGGTGCTGCCTGCCTTGCTGTGTTCCCCTCCCTCCTGATGCTGCCTGTCTTGCTGTGTTCCCCTCCCTCCTGATACTGCCTGCCTTGCTGTGTTCTCCCACCCTCCTGATACTGCCTGCCTTGCTGTGTTCCCCCAGCCTCCTGATGCTGCCTGCCTTGCTGTGTCCCTCTCCCTCCTGATGCTGCCTGCCTTGCTGTGTCCCTCTCCCTCCTGATGCTGCCTGCCTTGCTGTGTCCCTTTCCCTCCTGATGCTGCCTGCCTTGCTGTGTCCCTTTCCCTCCTGATGCTGCCTGCCTTGCTGTGTCCCTCTCCCTCCTGATGCTGCCTGCCTTGCTGTGTCCCTTTCCCTCCTGATGCTGCCTGCCTTGCTGTGTCCCTCTCCCTCCTGATACTGCCTGCCTTGCTGTGTTCCCTCTCCCTCCTGATGCTGCCTGCCTTGCTGTGTCCCTTTCCCTCCTGATGCTGCCTGCCTTGCTGTTTCCCTTTCCCTCCTGATGCTGCCTGCCTTGCTGTGTTCCTCCCCTCCTGATGCTGCCTGCCTTGCTGTTTCCCTTTCCCTCCTGATGCTGCCTGCCTTGCTGTGTCCCTCTCCCTCCTGATGCTGCCTGCCTTGCTGTGTCCCTCTCCCTCCTGATGCTGCCTGCCTTGCTGTGTTCCCCCACCCTCCTGATGCTGCCTGCCTTGCTGTGTCCCTTTCCCTCCTGATGCTGCCTGCCTTGCTGTGTTCCTCCCCTCCTGATGCTGCCTGCCTTGCTGTGTCCCTTTCCCTCCTGATGCTGCCTGCCTTGCTGTGTCCCTCTCCCTCCTGATGCTGCCTGCCTTGCTGTGTTCCCCCAGCCTCCTGATGCTGCCTGCCTTGCTGTGTCCCCCTCCCTCCTGATGCTGCCTGCCTTGCTGTGTCCCTCTCCCTCCTGATGCTGCCTGCCTTGCTGTGTTCCCCCAGCCTCCTGCTGGTCTACTTTGGAAGCCAGCACCTGCAGTTCTTTTGTCTTTCTCTTCCCAGTCTGGTGGTTAGACACACCATTGTTCTACCATTCCCACATTAGCCTGAACGTACAGGTCATTCTGCTATATACTGAAGTAAACTCAGTGAATGTTTGAGATATTTTTTGTCAAAGTCTCAGCCATTGGAGTAAACACAGTGTCATCTCCACGTCGAACTGCTACTGCCTTCAATATTTGTATTTGTATTTTTCGTACTGTCATAGGTGGGGTCTGATATTATGGGCTCTCTCTCCAGTTGGAAATAGAGGATTATGTTGCACTCTGCAATTTTAATATGTAACAGTTACGATATCATTGAAGAAAAGTCTGTGCTGCGTAAAGGGAATCAACATATTCAGTCAAAAGCATAAAACAAAGGCGCTGAAGGCAATTTGGTCCTCCAACACTGCTGCACCATTCAAAGAAATCATGGCAGCTCTGATAATCCTCAAGTTCACTTTCTTGACGTTCCCCGTAACCCTTGATTTCCGTACTGATTCAAAATCTGTCTCTCTCAGCCTTGAGTATACTTAATGTCCCAACCTTGACAGCCCTCTGAGGTGAAGAATTCTGGGAAACAGTCTCGCCGTTTGATGGTACTAAAGTCGAGTGGTATTGGCTATTTTCCCTGGAGTGGCGGGGGCTGAGGGGTGACGTTGTAGAGGTTTATAAAGTCATGAGGGGCTTGGATAGGGTGCAGAGCCGAGGTTTTTTTCTCTGGGGTGGTGGAGTCCAAACCTAGAGGGCGTAGGTTTAAGGTGAGAGGGGAAAGGTTGTACTGGCACTGGAGGGGTGCAGAGGAGGTTCACTAGGTTAATTCTAGAGATGAGGGGGTTGTCTTATGAGGAGCCACTGAGTAGACTGGGATTATATTCATTGGAATTCAGAAGAATGAGGGGGGGATCTTATAGAAACATACAAAATTATGAAGGGAATAGACAAGATAGAAGTAGAGAGGATGTTTCCACTGGCAGGTGAAACTAGGAAAAGAGGGCACAACTTCAAGATTAGAGGAAGCAGATTTAGGACTGAATTGAGAAGGACCTTCTTCACCCAGAGGGTTGTTAATCGATGGAATTCCTTGCCCAGTGAAGTAGTTGACGCTACTTCAGTAAAGCTAAGATTGATATTATTTTGAATAATAAAGGAATTATTACCTAAGAGGGTAGGTATGTGGAGCTGAGTCCATGAAAAGATCAGCCATGATCTTATTGAATGGCGGAGCAGGTTTGAAAGGTCAGACGGCCTACTCCTGCTCCTCGTTCTTATTTTCTTATGTAAAAGAAATCTAAGGGGCAACTTTTTCAGACAGAGGGTAGTGTGTGTATGGAATGAATGGCCGAAGGAAGTTCCAAAAGTTCATCGGCTTAGGGTGAGAAGGGAAAGATATAAAAGGGACCTTTTTCACACAAAGGGTGGTGCGTGTATGGAATGAGCTGCCAGAGGAAGTGGTGGAGGCTGGTACAATTACAGCATCTAAAAGGCATCTGGTAGGGTATATGAATAGGAAGGGTTTGGAGGGATATGGGCTAAATGCTGGTAAATGGGACTAAATAAATTTAGGATATCTGGTCAGCATGGACAAATTGGACTGAAGGATCTGTTTCCATGCTGCACACCTCTATGACAAGATGACTAACATCTTTTTTTCAGAGGTAGCATCTTTTTTTCATGTCTTCCATCTGGCCCTTGGAAATGGGAGGCAAAGATCTAATGGTATTATCATAAGATTTATTCATCCAGAGACCAGGTAATATCATAGAGACTCAAGTCTGATTCCACCATTGACAGATGGTGACATTTGACTTTGATAATTTTTTTAAAAATCTGAAATTAAGATTCCAATGATGACAGTGAAACCATTGTCAATTGTCGGGAAAAGCCCATCTGGTTCACTAACGTCTTAAGGGAAGGAAACTGCCATCCTTACCTGGTCTGGCCTACATGTGACTCCAGACCCACAGCAGTGTGGGTGACTCTTAACTGCCCTCTGGGCATTTAGGGATGGGCAATAAATGCGGGCCCAGCCAGTGACGCTCTCATCCTGTGTCGGAATTTTTATAAGGTCACTTGAGGGTCGCCTCTGCAGAGGCTGAAGAAAAGTCACAGATGCAAAACTAATGTCAGTGTTTTTTCATTGGAATTCTTCAGATTTCAATCCTGCAGGATTTAGTGAAACACCACGATGATGGCCTACGTTCCACAGTGTTGGGGAAGGAAGGAGAGAAAGGTGACCCAGGGGAACGAGGTCAACAGGGGTCAAAGGTAACATGAGATGTCCCCAGTAGCAGCCCCGTAAAACAATTTCTCATCAACAATGGTGTTACATACCCCTGTACTACCCCCTGACCCCAAACCCCTTGCCCCATTCCCTACTGACCCCAATCCCCTTCCCCCATTTTTCACTGAACCCAATCCCCTTCCCCCATTCCTCACTGAACCCAATCACCTTCCCCTATTCCCTACTGACCCCAATCCCCTTTCCCCATTCCCCACTGAACCCAATCCCCTTCCCCCATTCCTCACTGACCCCAATCCCCTTCCCCTGTTCCTCACTGAACCCAATCCCCTTCCCCGTTTCCCACTGACCCAAATCACATTTCCCCCATTCCCTGCTGATCGCAATACCCTTCCCCATTCCTCACTAACCCCAATCCCCTTCCCCCATTCCCCACTGACCCCAGACGCCTTTGCCCATTCCCCACTGACTCCAATCCCCTTCCCCTATTCCCCACTGACCCTAGTCCCCCTCGCCCATTCCCCACTGACCTTAATCCCCTTGTCTCATTCCTCACTGACTCCAATCCCCCTCCCCCCAGTCCCCATTGTCCCCAGTCCCCTTCCCCTCTTCCTTACTGACCCCAGTCCCCTTCCCCCATTCCTCACTGACTCCAGTCCCTTTCCCCCAGTCCCCATTGACTTCAGTCCCCTTCCCCATTCCACACTGACCCCAACCCCTTCCCCCTTTCCTCACTGACCCCAATCACCTTCCATCCCTCACTAACCCCCATCCCTTCCCCCATTCCCCACTCACTCCAGTCCCCACTCACTCCAGTCCCCTTCCTTCATTCCCCATTGATCCGAATCCCCTTCCCTTATTTCCCACTAATCCCATTCCCTTCAACCTTTCACCACTCCCACTGTGTTCTCTTCCAAAAAGGAAACAAGAAGCAGTAAATCTTGGAAATGATGGAACTGTTCCAAACTCCTCCAGTACCATTATCACCGCGTTTCACCCTTTTACTTATTGGCTATCCTTTCTTATGTGTATCACCTCCCCAACTCCCTACTTTGCCATGGTCCCCACTTTGCCCCTCTCTCCTACCCCAGGGCTAGGCAGCTGTCAGTGCTATTGCTCTGGGACACCCTCTGTCAGCCATAACACTAAAGCGGCCTAGCAGCAAGAAACGCTTAACCTGAGCACCTTCATATAATTTGCGTGTTGAAAGAATTATCTGGTCAACTCTGTCCAGAACACAATCAATCTTCACTTTAAAGAGAGAAAAAATACCCCACTCATTTCCTCCCTGTTTAAAATTAATGTGAAATTAAATGAAAGCTGATATTTCTCTTGTAAACCAGACAAGTGGGCTCCTGTGGGGTCTGTGGTAGAGAGGTAATAACCATGAGTTCTTTTATAAGCTGACCATTGACTTCCTTTGACTAGTTTCTGTTGTGCTGTTTTCCAGGGTGACGTTGGAATGCCTGGTGAAAGAGGGTTTAAGGGAGACAAAGGAAGCCAGGGTTTTCCAGGGCCCCAGGGACCACCAGGCCTTGCAATATCCGAACGAGGTCCTGAAGGACCCCCAGGTAAACCAGGTGAACCTGGCAAACCAGGTATCCCGGGACTGCCAGGCCGGGCTGGAGATAAAGGAGAAACCGCACATCCTGGAGAGAGGGTTGGTATAAAGCCAATGCATTACTATCTCTCTCTCTGTTTCTCTCTCTCTCTGTCTCTCTCTCTCTCTCTCTCTCTCTCTCTCTCTCTCTCTCTCTCTCCTGGCAGGCAGGTCGGACAGCATCCGAGGGGTGGGAAAGTCAACATTTTGGACCAAAACCCTTCATCAGGATGCTGTCTGACCTGCTGTGCTTCTCCTGCTCCTTGTTATCTGTTGTCTACCCTTTTCTAGGGTTTTGCTGATGTGCCTCTGAAAATCTGAAATTCTCACTTCAGCTTCAAGTACTCTATCCTGAAGATGACCTTGGAGTTTGACCATTCATTAACTTTCAGTGTGATCATTCCATGCATGTTCCTCAATGCTAGCTTCACCTAACTTGAATCATCTCCACGGGCTCTGGGAGTATGCACGTCTACCTGTAAAGCTGTTCCCAAAACCCTTTAGCTCATCGCTTTGGTGAGGTCTCTTGTGCTGCAGAATCTTCGTGCTTATTTATATAGTGACCCCCTTCGATGTTTACAGCAGGAACCTGGTGTTTTATGGGTATTTTTAATCGAGATGCCACAGGGCGACAGAGAGTTCTTGGAGGGAGAGGCTAGTGATCTGGTAAAATATGTCAAGTCTGTCTGAAGGTCACTTCTGTTTTCTATTTGTCCTCACTTATTTTTGCTTTTTTTTCAGGGAGAGAAAGGGGCAAAAGGTGACCGAGGTGACCCCGTGAGTATTAAAGACCCATCAATGTGTTCCATTGCTTTGAACCTTGAGATTGTTGGTTGGTAACTGTACTGACTGTAATCAAAACATCCTGAAATTTACAGACTTAAAAATCACACGACACCAGGTTCTAGTCCGACAGGTGTATTTGGAAGCACTAGCTTTCGGAGGGCTGCTCCTTCATCAGGTATAGCTGTAGAGGAGGAGGGCTCTGAAAGCTGATGAAGGAGCAGCGCTCCAAAAGCTAGTGCTTCCAATTAAACCTGTTGGACTATAACCTGGTGTTGTGTGATTTTTAACTTTGTCCACCCCAGTCCATCATCGGCATCTCCACATCATGAAGTTTGCAGGATATGAGACTCCTGGATACAGTGAATGTGGAGAAGATGTCTCCATTAATAGGAGAAACTAGGATCAAAGGGCACGGTCTCCGAGCGAAGAGATGATCTTTAGAACTGAGATGAGGAGGAATTTCTTCAGCCAAAGGGTGGGGAATCTGTGGAACTCATTGCCGTAGTGGATTATGGGGGCCAAATCATTGGCTGTATTTAAGACAGAGATAGATAGGTTCTTGATTAGTAAGGGGATCAAAAGTCATGGAGAGAAGGGAGAATGGGGTTGAGAAACATATTAGCCATGGTGGAATGATAGAGCAGATTCAATGGGCCAAAAGGCCTACCTCTGCTCCTATTGCTCTTATGAGAGAACAGTATAAATTAGGAAGTTATGTAGGAAGATCATTCCAGAGAGATCTATGTTTGGTCTCCAATTTTTCACCTAAACAAAGCAACGTATAAATTTTTGCATGTGAGTTCCAAGCCAATGGGGATAACTTTGATTTTGAAGGCATGAGATCTATGGGAACAGGTCAGCAGCCTTTTCAATATCTCTTCCAGTTCTTCCTGACATTGATCTAATTCATAGCTAAAGCAAGAAGGTTGTTCACCAGTTTTCAACAGCCATCAAGGACTGGCCAGCGTTTGTTACCAGAGCTGGTGTCTGCTGAAGGTACTCGATACGCTGTAATGTCAGCAACATGGAGACAGCAGGAGACCATTCAGACCAGCCTCCAGCATCACCATTCCACCTGTCTGTCAGGTCTCGGCTGGTTGGTCCTTCAACCCCATTTACTCATCTTTAATCAACCTGCTGTCTCCGCACTCAGTGATATTTGGGCTTTGTGAATGGGTAAGATGCATGGAAAGTAGCAGGACAAGATGTAACTCCATTCCCAGGTCAAAGTTTGCAAGTGTCTCTCACAGGCTTCCATCTGTCTCTGAAAGTGTTAGGCAAGTGGAACCTGGAGACTGTGACTCTATGGCACTGTGATTGGGAGAGATGGTGCATTGTGGGAATGTCACTGGACTGGTAATGCGCCGGATCCAGTGACGTTCTCAGAGCACAGGTTCAATTCCCAACATGGAACTGAGTTAATTTAAAACCAAAACAGTAATGGTGAGCAGGAAACTGTCCTTGTTTGTTGTTAACAACCCGTCTGGCTCACTTGATACCTTTTACGGAGGGAAAACTGGTCTGGCCTACACATGACTCTACACCCATTGCCATGTGGTTGTCTCTCAGCTGCGTGCTGCAGTGGCTGAGCAAGCCACACAATCAAGGAAGGGTAACAAATTCTGGCCTAGCCAGCATGCCCACATCACAGAAGGAAAAAAACTTTCACCTTTGGACAAAATGACCTGCTATTGGAGGCTTTAAAAACAACATCTGTGGGGTTTTGCCAGGAGCAAGCAATAGCTCCCAAGCATGAACTGGGAGGAGAGTTGAGAGTTGTCACTGGCAGGTTACCCAGAGGGTATGTAGCTTCAGAACATAAATAGGAGCAGGAGTAAACCGTGCATCTCCTTAAACTGCTCCAATGTTCAGTAAAGTCGGAGCTGATCTCTACCTCAACTCCATTTTTCTGCCCGTGTCCCTTGATCCGCTTCAACCCAAACATGTATCAGTAGGGTTTGGTTAGCTCAGTTGGCTGATTAGTAATGCCAACATCATAGGTTCAATTCCCACACCAGCTGAGGTCACCAACAATCATTCTTCTTCTCAACATCTCCCCTCACTGAAGGTGTGGTGACCTTCAAGTTAAATCACCACCACCAGCCATGTATCTCTTTCTCTTATGGTTTGGAAAGGCTATGGCATAAATCTCAGTTTTGAACAACAGAGAATTCACAGCCCTCTGAGTGAAGAAATGTCTCCTCATCGCATTCCAAAATGGCTGACGTCTTAACCTGAGACTATGGCTGTTAGATGTCCAACATCATCACATTTAAAGCTGGAGAAAAATGTTAGCAAGACAGGGGGGCTTGGGTAAGGAGTTCCCTGAAACTCAGAACTGTGTCAAATCTGGCCCTTATGGTATTTTGTGGAGTGGGGTGAGCTGGTACGTGTTAAGACTCAGATTTGTTATTACGGAGAATATACATTACAGAAACAGCCCGACAAGTCATCGAGGTCGAAGCACAGCTAAAAGGCCCTTCAGCCCATCATATTCATACTGGTCAAAAACAATCACCAATCTATTCTTATCCCATTTTTGAGCACTTGGTATCACAAGTGCACATCTAAATATCCCTTCAATGTAGTGAGGGTTACTGTCTCTCCCACCCTTCCAGTTAGTAAGTTCCAGATTCCCACCACCCTCTGTGGGAAAAAGTTTTTCCTCACATCCTGTGTAAACCTCCTGCCCCTTCCCTTAAATCTGTGTGTCCCTGCTCATTGATCCCTCCATCAAAGGGAGGAACATTCCTTCCTGTCTACCCTATCTGTGCCCCTTATCTCCTTCATGTCTCCTCTTAATCTCCTCTGCTCCAAGGAAAATAACTCCAGTCTGTCTAATTTCTCCTCATAACTAAAACTCTCCAGGCCCGGCAACATCCTCTGTAATTTCCTCTGTAACCTCTCCAGTGCAATTACATCCATCCTATAATGTGGATTCCAGAACTGAAAACAATACCTGAGCTGTTGCCTCACCAATGTTTTCTACAATTCCAGTATAACCTCCCCACTCTTGAACTCTATACCTCTGCTAATAAAGGCAAGCATCCCATATGCCTTCTGAACCACTTTCTCCAGAAGGAACTGGTGGTCTTGTATATCAAGATCCACCTGATCCTCAGTGCTTCCCAAGGTCTTACTGTTCATCACCACATGGCTCAAGCTGATGGTTAGGCTTCATGTGAGCATCTACCAACCCAACTACATCTCTTGCTAGCTATTCCTTTCTCCCTCAGTGGTGGTCTAACCTCCCCTCAAATACATCCATCTTATTCTGCTTAACAACTCTCTGTAGCAACAAGCTTCTTCTCTTCAGCTCTGAGTGTTGAGAGCGCACTGATGACCATGGATTGGTCCACCATTATGATTAGCACAGTGCTGTGTTGGTTTGCTCATAACGTTTTACAAGTATTTAGATATGCACTTGTGATTCCAAGGCTCTCAGTCAACTGCTGGAAAATGGGAAACTAGAACCGAAACTAACAAAAGATGAAAGACTTAATCTAGGTTTGTTCAATATTGCATTTCAGCCGAATGACGCAGTAGTCTTTTGCTATAAATTCTTTGTCTTGTGGTCCTGTTTCACAACCACTTTATGAAGGAGCAGCACTCTGAAAGTTAGTGCTTCCAAATAAACCCCTTGGACGGATTTTTAACTTTGTTCACCCCAGTCCAACACCGGCCCCTCCGAAACATGTTTAAAATTATGAGGTGCTTGTTTTTGTCTGGCACAGACTAGACTGGTACTTTTTCTCAGTGCTGTTGGCCTCTATGACTGGTTGAGGCATGCTGCAATGGTCTACCATTGCCTGCTGCAGTTTGGCTGGCCAGCAGATGTCTCCCATCCCAGTCGCCTCACTTCAGGAGTATTGGAGGGATGGACAAGCTGAAAGTCATCAGGTTTGCCTGCAGTATGAACACACTTTCCATGGGGGCCATTGAGTCCTGGAGTAGAACCCGAACCCAAAACTTCTGGCCCAAAGGTAGGGACACTACCGTTGCACCTCCTTCTGCACCATTGTCTCTTCATGGGAGCCTTCGTTTGTATTCCTTATTGCAGTTATCCATCTTATATTTCCAGTCCATTAATGACGGCTTCTATTCTCATTACAGGGAAGGGACGGTGTACAAGGTCCAAGGGGTCCTCCAGGTCCTGTGGTAATTATCAGAAGTTGCTATTGAATTTGCAGTATTTGTTGTACACTGTGCTGTTACCAGGATTATTGATCAACTAGTACATCAATTCAGGGGGATGGGGAGAGGGTGGGAGTGGGATACTGAGATTGCATGATCAGTCACGATCTGTTGAATGGTGGTGCAGGCTCGAAGGGCTGAATGGCCTCCTCCTGTGCCTATTTTAGATGTTTCTATGCAAACATGATGGTCCATCAATTCAAAACTAATCTTCATGGCAGCATTGTCAGATTGGGAATGGCAGGTGCAACTTGCTAGCCTCCAGAAATAAACAAGAACTGTGTGGAAAAGAGTGTGGGTCAGAGAGAGTTAAGAGGGGCCTTCGGATTCAGCTGGCCATTGATTATAGCAGTTTACAGCATGAGAGAGACCTTTGCTGTTGAACTTACACTCTGGGTGTATGTATACCTCATATGATTCTTTTCCATGTTGATTCTTCGCGCAACTTTTGTCGTGTGATTTGCTGCCACTTGGAGTTTTCTTTCTTTACAGACTGGTCAAGGAGAAGTCAAAAAGCATGGTGCTGGAAAAGCACAGCTGGTGAGGCAGCATCTGAGGAGCAGTAGAGTTAACAGAATTCCTGATGAAGGGCTTATACTTGAAACATTGACTCTCCTGCTCCTCGGATGCTGCCTGACCTGCTGTGCTTTTTCAGCACCACACTTTTTGACTCTGATCTCCAGCATCTGCAGTCCCCACTTTCTCCTGATCAAGGAAAAGGCAAAGACCATTGTTCGGTCTTAGACTTCAAAGTGGCACTATGAAACATTAATACGGAATACTCCAACACACGGCACCCATAGGTCTGACTTATAGTTCCAGCACGTTGGGACAAATCTACCTTCTTCATTGCCCATGTCCATATAGAATGCGGAGTACCTTCTGCCCTGAGATTACCGTGTTGTCTAAAGACTGAATTAAGCCACTGGAGCAATGTCAAGAACATTTGCATCTTCTTGTTTATTGGTGGGATGAGTTGCAGTTAATCGGTGTCAAAGGGTTCCAGAGAGTTCCTATTAGTGTGGAATGGCAATGAACAACCTGCATAGTTCGACGTGTTGTGCATCCATGGGACTACGTCAGCTCAAAACGATGTCGTATGAGATGCTGCTCACGAGGAATGTTGCTGCTACCATCCTCTTTAAACTGTAGGAAACTACAGGGTCAGCTTGGTCTAGAATGGTAGATTGACTGGTTGATTGTCATGAGCTTTGTTTACAAGCAGTGCAAGCAGATCATACTGAGTAAGAATGTACAGATTAAAAAGTCTTAGACAGAGGCATACAGCTTACATTGCACAGGGCACACACCAGGCAAGAACAACATTAGCAAGATCAACATTATTTGAGGTGAGAGAGTCCATTAATCAGTTTAATATCAGCCAGGAAGAAGCTGTAAACCATTTCCTGGTCTAACTCTCGGTACCCATGATGGTGTCACAGCCTGGTGTGGCAACGTCTCAGCCTGGCATGGAAGTCTCTTGGCCAGGCATGGTGGTATCTTGGCTTGGTGTGGAGATCTCTTGGCCTGGTGTGGCAGTCTCTTGGCCCGACGTGGAGATCTTTTGGCCTGGCGTGATGGTCTCTTGGCCTGGTGGCGGTCTCACAGCCTGGCATGATGGTCTCTCAGCCTGGTGGTGGTCTCCCGGCCTGGTGGTGGTCTGTCAGCCTGTTGGTGATCTCTCGGCCTGGTGGTCTCTCGGCCTGGCGTGACGGTCTCTCGGCCTGGTGGCAGTGTCTCAGTGTGTGAATAGCTTCTGCTTGGGCGTGTGCAGAGGCATCAGTGGAGGTACCAGCGATGGTATCATGGCCCAACGCGGCTACAGCGAGCAGTGAGAGATGTCTCCTGGTATCTGCCAGGGCGGTGTTGAGAACAGGTGGCTGAGGTCTTCCAGAGCGTGAGATAAGTGGTGAACTCATCAAAGACTGCTGAAATTTTAACTGTATTCCTTTCTTTATCATCGACTTTAGGAAGGACTTTAATGTTTCTTTACTTTTCTGCTTATTCTACAAAGGTAATGCTTAACATTTTTAATTTTGTTTCTCTTTCTACTTTGTACCCAAGTCTTTTGAACCTAGGTATCTTTGTATCTCAGATGGCAAAATTATACACTTTTCACTGTACTCCTGTACCTCTGTACTTGAGTGCGTGACAGTAAAATCCCAGTCTTCCAATATGTCCTAACTCTGCCCCTACTTTTAGTTATTTCTGCTGATGCAAAGAAACAAAGAAAATAGGATCAGGCGTTGGCCATTCGACCCTTCACGATCAGGGTTGACTCTCTTCCTATGGCAGTTCTGCCATCCCTAGATCATCACCTGAAGAAGATAGAACATTTGCAATATGTAGGAGATGCTACACAATCATTTATTTACTGATTCTAATTGTATTTATCACTGTGATCAGGTGAGGAGGCAGTATAGACGTCATTTGTAATTTTCCAAGTTGGCTGAAAAACAAAAAAAAAGTTTTTTTTTAGTACACAGCTATAATACTTTATTTAAAATGCAATTAAGTAGGGCATAGGTTTAGGGTGAGAAGGGAAGCATATAAAAAGGACCTGAGGGGCAACTTTTTCACGCAGAGGGTGGTACGTGTATGGAATGAGCTGCCAGAGGATGTGGTGGAGGCTGGTACAATTACAACATTTAAGAGGCATTTGGATGAGTATATGAATAGGAAGGGTTTGGAGGGACATGGGCCGGGTGCTGGCAGGTGGGACTAGATTGGGTTGGGATATCTGGTTGGCGTGGAAGGGTTGGACCGAAGGTTCTGTTTCCATGCTGTACATCTCTATGACTCTGTGACTAAGACTAAAAGGAGTCAAATTACAAGGCCTTCTTTAATAAAAGAAAGGATTGTTTTACTTACTAAACCTGTAAAGAATAATAGAATAGTGACATTGAACGCACACACACACACACACACACACACGTGCAGACTGGCACAGATACACACACACACACACACACACACAGATACACATGTGCGGACTGGCACAGGTACACACGCACACGTGCGCACTTGCACAGATACACGCACACACGTGTGTACTGGCACAGATACACACACAGATACACATGTGCGTACTGGCACAGATATGCACACGCACACATGTGCACACTAGCACAGATACACACACATGTGCGCACTGGCACAGATACACACACCCACACAGCCACACATGCACACACCCACATACATACCCACACACACATGCATAAACACATACACACATGCATAAACACACACACACACCCATACACCACACACATACGGACACACACAGGTCATAATCTTCAGAGAAGGTGGGGAAGGGTGTCTAGAACAGACTGGAAGGTCAATGCATTTGCATTTTAACGTTCTTCAGCTGTGAGATTTACTGAAGTACCCAACTGTTTAGTTGTTATTTGACGTCTTCAGTAACAGTGAAGTTTGATGATATTGTTGAGTTCTTGATGAATGGCTGTTGCCCTAAGTTGCTATTGCACTGGGTGCTGACTTTGAGGTTGAAGGAGACTGGGGGAGAAAAGCTGCCAGCTTCTTGTTATCAATTCATGTTTTTTTTTGTTATTCTCTCTCTCTCTCTTTCTCTTCTTTGTTGTTCATTTGCAGCTTTCGATCGTGTCTATTTGTGTGTTCCTGAATTTACTCCATTGTCCTTCCACATTGCCTGTTGATTCTAATTGTCTGTAGCTCACCACACCAGTAAGAATTAAACAAGAAGATGCAGATGTTCTTGACATTGTTTCAACTGGCTTGGTTAAGTCTTTGTACAACCTGGTAACCTCAGTGCAGATGGGACTGTGTATTCTGATCGGGTCTCCTGGCCTTGCCTCTGTGGTCAGATGATCCCAACAGCCATTTTAGATCAATATTTGTCCTTATGTTTAGTCAAGAATGGTTCTCCAAATTAAAAATTAGATGATGCAAGTTGAATATCAATAATCCATGTTTGCCATTATCTTAATGCTGCAAGCCATTATTGTTGTTTATTTTGTATTAGAAGTAGAACTTTGTTTTCAACAACAAAGCCTGTTCATTTGTATAACAGTCAGCTTATAATATTTCTCTCACCTTTGATCTCAGGCTGAACTGCCAGGGAAAGGTATTGGTGCTCCCGGGGAGAGAGGACTACCAGGGCCAAAAGGAATAAAGGTCAGTCTGTGAAAAACGAGATACCCAATTGGGAATATTTTTGGGATTCGTATTCCATGGATTATCTTTGCCGTGTGCCCCCAGGTTTGTGGAATCTGAAGTGAACGTATCCACTGGTTTACATATAGAGACTGTGCAGAAATTAAAGAGGGCCATGCTGTCAAGGCAACTGGTGCCTTCGGGTTCCCACACTGGATTGGCTGAAAACAAGGTCCTCGGCAACCAGGCTTCAGCCAATCAAAGATCAATTTGTTCAAAGGCCCACTTCTACAGTGGTTCTGGAAGCCCAACACATGAGATGAAGGAAATAAGGTCGAAGTGAAAAGAAAGTTTAATTACCTCAGACATTAGAAAGCGAAGGTAAAATGTAAAATTGTTTAGAACTTGTGTGAACGTGCAGGGCAAGCTAGTGAGAGTGTCAGTAGGCTGTTAATCCTGAGGCCTTGGTTAAATATGAGGATTTGAAAGCTAGCACATTGCCAGGGGAAGATATCCCAAGGGACACCCAGTGTTTTCTAGTTGCCATATCGTATAAACACTGGCAGAGAGATCGGTTGCTTGCCATCAGCCAGGCAGTTAGTCAAGAGCCAATTCCTGCCAGCTGCCCCTTGGCAATTATGGCAGGTCAACCAGGAGGCCCCCTCTAGCTCCCTGCACTGATGCTTGTACTTCCAGCAGCCAAAGCTGCCAATGCAGCAATGGTGCTTTCAGTATGGCCTCACCACCACACCCGCTCCTGTTCCCCCATCTTCCCTGCGGTAAGTTACTGGTCTATTCTGTGGTGCCCATCCACTCTCGCTGGAGCTGTTGTCTAACCAAGCGACCACTGTTGGCAGGCACGCTGGTGCGATTTGAATTTCTGTGTTCAAATCATGTCAGGCTCATGGTGTTTGACTGTAGTTCAACTCCCTGGACGTTATATAAGGATAGAGTTTATTGTCAGAGGATGTTTAGTGATCATAGTCCTCTTTCTGACTCCTCTCAATCACACGCAACATTTGGGAGTGACACGGTAGCTCAGTGGTTAGCACTGCTGCCTCACAGTGCCAGGGACCCGGGTTCGATTCCAGACTTGGGCGTCTGTCTATGTGGAGTTTAAACATTCTCCCTGTGTCTCTGTGGGTTTCCTCCCACAATCCGAAGATGTGCAGGTTAGGTGAATAGGCCATGCTAAATTGCCCATAGTGTCAGTTATTAGTCGGGGTAAATATAGGGTAGGGGGGGTGGGTTAACCTTCAGAGGGTCGGTGTGGACTTGTTGGGCCTGTTTCTACACTGTAGGGATTCTAATCCTATAACTCTGTGATCTGTTTGTATTGTTATGATTTTGGAGTAAATGTTAGCTCATTTGGCTGGATGGCTGGTTTGTGATGTGAGCAGTGTGGGTTCAATCCCTCTGCACTCAGCGAGGCTAACATGAAGGTCCTGCCTTCTCTACTTGAGGCATGGTGACCCTCAGGTTAAACCACCACCAGTCGTCTCTCTATAATGGGAGCGGGCACTGTCGTGACTTTACCTTTAAAAGGTGGCCATGGTAAGTGAAGTAGATGCCCCAGCTCCTGTATGAAATGATGTCTAGGTTTGATTTGATTTATTGTTGTCACATGAACCTAAGTACAGTGAAAAGTTTTGTTTTGCAATCAGTGCAGGCAGATCACACAAACAAAGACATAGAGGCTATAGGGTGCTGAGACAGTGAGACATACAGGAGGTGCACAAAGCAAGATCAACATTATTTGAACTTGGAGAGGTCCATTCATCAGTTTAATGATGGCAGGGAAGAAGCTGCTCTTGAACCTGTTGGTGTGTGTTGACAAATTTCTGTATCTTCTACCTGATTGAAGAGGTTGTAGGAGAGCATTACTGGGTGGGATGGGTCTTTGATGATGTCAGCAGCCTATCCATGGCAGTGAGCCGAGTAAATGGAGTCCATGGATGGATGGTTGGTTTCAGTGATGGTCTGGGCTGTGCACACCACCTTCTGTAGTTTCATATGGTCCTGGGCAGAGCAGTTACTGTACCAGGCTGTTATGCATCCGGACAGTATGCTCTCATTGGTGGACCTGTAGACGTTGGTGAGGGTCCTTATGGACATGCTGAATACCCTGAGCTGGGTGAGGAAGAAGAGGGGTTCTTGTGCTTCCCTGACTGTCATATCAATGTAGGTGGACCAGGGACAGATCGTTGGTTATCGTCACTCTTGGAAACTTGAAGCTCTCAACCCTCTCCACCTCCGCTCCGTTGATGTAGATGGGCGTGTCCTCCTCCTTTTTTTCCTGATGTCAATGATCAGTTATTTTGTTTTGCTGACATTGAGAAAGACGTTGCTGTGTATCCCAAGACATTATTTTCCAAATGAACTTCATCCAGTTGAAAAGATCAACTCTAAATGTTCCAACTATCTCTCAGGATGCGTGTTCTACACCCAGGCCAAACGCTCGCTGAAATTTTGTTCTGTCAGTTAATTTTGAATTGAGGTTCCTTCTCCTGCATTGTAGTAAATCTGATTTCTGTTTCACAGGGGGAGAGCGGACAAATCGGACCAGTTGGACCCAAAGGAGATAAGGTCTGAGTATAGTAAGTTTCTTATAGCCTCCTACATTTACACAGAAGAGATAGACAGTTGGCTTGTTGAAACATTATCATGGTGCCATGTGCTGAATAGTGATGATAATGATAATACTAAAGACCTGTTTTAATACACATTCTTCATACAAGCACAGGCCAGGTTCGAGAATATTTTTATACAACTAAAATCAAAACACTGTTGATACTGGAACTCTGAGATATAAACAGAAAGTGCGAGAGGAACTCAGAAAGTCTGATAACCTCTATCGAGAGAGAAACAGTTACTGATTTGAGTTTGGAACTCGGAACAATTTCAAAGAACGTAGAACAGTCCAGCACACGAACAGGCCCTTCGGCCCACGATGTTGTGCCGAACATGACACCAAATCAAACTAATCCCTTCTACTTGCCCTTGATCCCTATCCATCCATCCCTTGCATATCCATGCGCTTACCTAAAAGTCCCTTAAATGCCCCTATTGTATCTGAAAGGATATATTGAATTCGAAACATATGACTTTATTTCACTCTCCACAGATGCTGAGTTTCTCCAGCAATTCCTGTTGTTATTACTTTCAAAGGTTGACAATCTGTACACAATGGTAAAACAACAGGGCGACAAGCTCTGTGCTGTACAAGCTCCAGCAGAGTCCTAATACAACACAGGGACGGCACAGTGGCTCAGTGGTTAGCCCTGCTGCCTCACAGTGCCAGGAACCCGGGTTCAATTCCACTGTCAGGCGACTGTGTGGAGTTTGCACATTCTCCCTGCATCTGCGTGGGTTTCCTTCGGGTGCTCCGGTTTCCTCCCACAATCCAAAGATGGGCAGGTTAGGTCAATTGGCCGTGTTAAATTGCCCGATAGTGTTCAGGGATGTGTTGGTATAATCAGGGGTAAATATAGGATAATAGGGGAGGGGAATGGATCTAGGTGGGGTACTCTTTGGAGGGTCAGTGTGGACTTGTTGGGCTTAAGGGCCTGTTTCCACACTGTAGGGATTCTATGATATCACTCCTGAGCTTACAATTAGACTCCAGAATCACCAACATAATTGCCAATCTTTAAAATAAAAAAAAACCAAATTTAAAAAGGATTTCACAATTATGGACGTTCCATTATACGAATAATGTCAATGCATCACAATGGCAGACCTCATGAATGTGCAGAATAAAATTGACAGGCGCACTGCAACCAACATTTTGTATTCAAGTGAAAGGCCACAAACTGACGATGGTTAAAGCTGGGGACAATTTGGGTTGGATCAGGTGTTTGGAGACAATGTTTTTTTGCGAATATATCTTCAAGAGAAAGGAAAAACTTCACAAAAATGGGGTATCATAAAATGGCGTCATAAATGCCAATTTCAGCATGGTCATCGTTTTCCTAAGGAACCAGCCATTGGGTTGACCTTAGACAACCTCACAAAGTAACTGGCTTCGGGTATAAGAGGGCACTGTCCAGACGATTACTTTTATGATTTTGTAATTGTACCACGGTATTGGTACTGCAATGTTGCTATTGATGCTCAAGTGTATTATTTTCCAATTATTTGTTTATCTGTTGATATCTGTTACTAATTGACTAATTAAACCATTCTATTGATTGTAGGGTGACATCGGAACAAAGGGAGACCGAGGTGAAAGAGGGGAAGCTGGTGAGAAAGGCAGGGACGGCTTTGCGGTGAGTACATTCCGGCCCCGTGAGAATAAATTGCAAACGTAATTATTTAAGGGGTGGAGCTGACACTGAGGTCGTAATCCAGAGACCAAGGCAAACGGCTGGGTGATAAAGGCAGGATGTGCTGGTGGAACCAAGCAGGTCTGGCTACTTCTGTAGAGAAACAGAGTTAATGCTGCCAGATGAGTGTCAGTTACAGGAGCGGAATTAGGCCATTCAGCCCATCAAGTCTGCTCCACATGTGATCATGTTTCTCAGCGCCATCCTCCTACCTTCTCCCTGTAACACTTGATCTCCTCACTAATCAAGAACCTATCTATCTCTGTCTTAAAGACACTCAGTGACTTGGCCTCCACAACTCTCTGCAGCAATGAGTCCCACAGATGCCTCACCCTCTGGCTGAAGAAATTCCTCTTCATCTCAGTTCTAAAGGGTCGACCCTTCACTCTGAGGCTAGTCTCTCCTACTGGTAGAAACATCTTCTCCATGTCCATTCTATCCAGGCCTCTCAGTATTCCGTAAGTTTCAATTAGATCCCCATTCATCCTTCTAAACTCTATCGAGTACAGACCCAGAGTTCTCAACCGCTCCTCATATGACAAGCCCTTCATCCCTGTGGAATTCTGTGGTCCTGTCAGCCAATCCTTGAGTTGGGTCTTCCTGGGCATGGTTGAAGTGAGAATATTCAAGACTGGGAACAATGTAAGGTTGGACGTTAAATGGAGTCATGGATTATGGGGAGAGTGAAGTTGCACTCGAAGATCCGTCATGATCATGTTATATGACAGACCATGCTCAAAGGGCTAAATGGTCTACTCCTTTCCTGTGGGAGAAAGTGATGCTGGAGATCAGAGTCCAAGAGTGTGGCGCTGGATAAAGCGCAGCAGGTCAGGCAGCATCCGAGGAGCGAGAGAGTCCTTCATGCATAAGTTCTTCATCAGATCCTGCCTGAAATGTCCACTGTCCAGCTCCTCAGATTCTACCTGACCTGCTTTTCCAGTGCCACACTTCATTGACTCCTCTACTATTTCTAATGTACCTCCTTGAACAATGTTCCAGCCTCTGTTGTACCGATGAGCGAGAAGGTTTACTCGGAGGTTTGAAATTCAGCTTCTTGACTTGCTCTGAGCCTTCCTCGATTTTGTCTTTCAGGGGGTCCCAGGGGAACCGGGCTCACCAGGACTAGAAGGAAAGCCAGTAAGTAACTCTGACTGAGAGAGACCGAGATCGATCACTGCGTTGTAATTGTGCAGCGTTTGTTTGAATAGACATCTTCCTGAGCATGATTGAAGTGAGAATATTCAAGTTAACCCACTTTAACAGATGATAAACTTTGCTAAACTAAAGGCAGCCTTAATAAAGGCTATTTCAGCCCCTGTGAGAAAATGGATTGTACTAGTGCAGTGCAGTGTAACACATTGCTCCTTCACTATAGGGAGAGAGTTGATGTAAGTTTTAAGATTTTGGCAATTGTTTATATTCAGAGCCGGTGAGGACCCCTCATCATTTACTGGGAGCATTGAAACAGATTGAATCCGAATGGGAACGGATCATCTGCCCCATGGCTAACCCACCTAACCGGCAGATCCCTGGGCACTATGGGGGATTTAACATGGCCAATCCACCTACCTTGCACAACTTTGGACTGTGGGAGGAAGCCCACACAGACACAGGGAGAATGTGCAAACTCCACGCAGACAGTCGCTTGAGGCTGGAATTGAACTCTGATGCTGTGAGGTAGCAGTGCTAACCACTGAGCCACCGTGACACCCTTTATCCAGAAAGAAAAAAGTAATGAAACTGTTGAATGACACACATCAGCCTGACTTGTCTTGTTTACATCAAAATGGAGGACCAGTATGCTCAGTTGTGGACTTCAGTTCTTTAATTTGTTTCTTGTTTGGGAAGATGGCAGAGAGATCCCTAAACACCTGGGGAAGGTCTGCCTGAGGGCCAAACCTCTCATCAAAATACTCTTTCAGAGAATGACTCCTGGGCATCCTTTTTATTCACTCATGGGATGTGGGCCTCGCTGGCTGGGCCAGCATTTATTTCCTGTCCCTAGTTGTCCCTGACAAAGCTGGTAGTAAGCTGCCTTCTGGAACCGCCCCGGTCCACCTGCTGTAGAGATCCCCACAGTGCCCTTGGGGATGGATTTTGACCCAGTGGCAGTGAAGGAACAGCGATATATTTCCAAGTCCGGACAGTGAGTGGTTTAGAGTGGAACTTGGTGGTGTTCCCATGTATCTGCTGCCCTTGTCCTTCTGTAAGGAAGTGGTCATGGGTTTGGAAAGTGCTACCGAGGAGCCTTGGTAAATTCCTGCAGTGCATCTCGGGCGGCATGGTGGCACTGCTGCCTCACAGCGCCAGAGACCCGGGTTCATTTCCCGACTCAGGTGACTGACTGTGTGGAGTTTGCACATTCTCCCCGTGTCTGCGTGGGTTTCAATTCCTGGGTTCAATTCCTGCCTCGGGCGTCTGTGTGGAGTTTGCATATTCTCTCAACGTCTGTGTGGGTTTCCTCCGGGTGCTCCGGTTTCCTCCCACAATCCAAAGATGTGCAGGTCAGGTGATTTGGCCATGCTAAATTGCCCGTAGTGTTAAGCAAAAGGGGTAAATGTAGGGGTATGGGTGGGTTGCGCTTCGGTGTGTCGGTGTGGACTTGTTGGGCCAAAGGGCCTGTTTCCACACTGTAAGTAATCTAATCTAATCTCACACGTAGTACACACTGTTGCTAGAATGACATTAGCAAGGTGCGATTAGATTAGGTTCCCTACAGTGTGGAAACAGGCCCTTCGGCCCAACAAATCCACACCAACCCTCCAAAGAGCAACCCACCCAGACCCATTCCCCTACCCTGTATTTACCCCTGACTAATGCACCTAACACTACAGGCAATTTAGCATGGCCAATTCACATGACCTGCACATCTTTGTGACTGTGGGTGGAAACCCACACAGACGTTGAGAGAATGTGCAAACTCCACAAAGTCGCCCAAGGCAGGAATTGAACCCAGATCCCTGGTGCTGTGAGACAGCAGTGCTAACCACTGAGCCACCGCGCCACCCCTGTGGGTTCTGGCGCTTGGGACAGATGCCCTCTCTGTGCCCAATTTCAGGTAAGTTTGGGTGATAACTGTCATGGAGGAGTGTGTTAGCAACTTGCCCCAAACCCCAGTGTCCACGCTGTTCTGGTAGTGTGGGAGCTGTGGCTACGCTGAATCCATCATTCATGAACCTGTCATATAGTTGCCAAGTGAGAGAGAGAGTGTTTCTTATTGTGTTCAATGCATCAGGAATAAATTATTTTGTTAAAGAAATGCTAAGTTAACAAAACAAAATAGAGATTTTAAAACACATAAAAGCTGACAGTAGCTATCCAGTCATTAAGCCCACTGCAAGGGACATTGTTGTCATATGGGTCTACCGATTGGCTGGAAATCTAATTTGTCCTTACAGCAGCTACACAAAAACATCCCCTGATTTCCTCAGCTTTTTCCTAAAATTGTTCTCAGGCTGTTGACCTCCCTTAGCATGCATTGCTCATCTGGTAGCAGTGGACTATGTTGTGTTGCCCAATCAATCGGACTTATTGTAATTGATAGTTTTATTTTATCATGGTGGTGCATAAAACATTTTAGACCATTCTAAAAATTGTTAGAGTAGTTCACTCCTTATCACACATGAATGAGAGAAATGACAACAATGTCCCTTTAAATCAGGACTGTGTCCCCCATCCTAACAGGGTCCACCAGAGATTTTGTGTTCTGTGTTGTCATTATTTGTTTGATAATGCTGTCTCCTTTGTTATTTGTCTCACCCGTAAAGTCTTGTCATTTTTGTTAACTCAATTCTTTCAACAATGTTACCATAACCCTGGTTTCTATTTGATATTTCAACAGCCTATAACATTATTTTCAGAAATGTAAAATAATATAAGCCTAACTGGGAGTTATGTGTGATTGCATGTGACTCTGTTCATCAAACACTTGGGACTAGATGTTGAAAACTGGGCCTTTAATGGTCACAAATTAAAGAGTGCAGCATTTGTTGAGGAACTATTATAACACCAGCGAGAGATGAAAGGCATTTACATTTGTCTTTTACTCTCCTGTTTGATCATTTTTTCTCTCAATCTTTACCTCACTTCTGTTTCTGTCTACACCTTTGTCAATTGTTTTCTATGCTGCATGTTAATTTCTATCATTTCCTTTCTACCACCTCTCTCTCTCTCCCACTTTCATGATCTGCACTTCTCTAGCTCTATCCCTTGTCCTCTATCTCTCTGTCTTTCTACTGTCTCACCAGATCTCTTTCTCTCCTTCTAGATTTGTCTCACTCATAACTCTCACTCTATCCTTCTTTCTTGTTCATTTTGTCCCACCTTATCTCTTTCAGTTGCTCGATCTCTTTCTCTCTCTCCTGATCTCTATGTTTACCTCTGTCTGTTGATTTTTAAACATTCTCTTTGTCAATTTTTTTTGCTCTGTATGATTACCTTAAAGTTCTCACTCTCCCTTTCTCTATTACTCCTTTTGTCATCAATTTCTTATGATATTATCTCGATCTGTACCTAACTGGATTACAGACTGACAAATAACTGCATTCATTAAGTCAGGCTAAAAGGCTTAAAATATGGCTTTTAAAACCTATAATGTGTTAAAATTGGGATGTTCCTGTTAAATGATTATAAGAAAGTTGAAATCTCACTTCCCACCATTTTATGGATTACGTGCAAAGTCTGTTTTTTATCTGTTCATTGTAGTGTCTGAGTGAGTGCTGTCTCGAGTGACCAAGTTCTGACTTTATTTGTTACACTATCTTGTGCCATTTATTTTCCTGAATTCAGGGTCGACCAGGGTACAGAGGGCAATCTGGCCTTACCGTAAGTAAAACCAAATTCGCCTCGCAGCATCAAATAAGTTGCCCTGGCGCTGGAATGGACTACACAACATTCCCAGGACATTTAGTGTCTCTGCCTTTGTTAGGGCTCTGTGTCCAGTCTGTAGTGTACTAACATCGTTAGCTCTCTGTAAGACTGGAACCACTGGATTGCAAAGCTGCTTCTGCTCTGGTAGTGCTGTCAATGCCACCTGGAATCCATGGCCAGCTCCTGGAACAGGATCCATTTCCTACAGTGCACATTGCATTTTATGTGAGAGGGGGTTGTGCAGGGTTCACGGTGCTCCTCATCTGTTATTGGTGACTGGAAAACTGGGCGTAATGGAAATTGGACGTTCCCTTTGTTTTCCTTGGAGCAGAAATGGAAAAGCTCATAAAATTCTGAGGAGCAAATAGCAAGTGTGTTGATAGTCAGAGGTCACAAATCTAAGATCATTAACAAAAGAACTAGATAGAAAGGTGAGGAAAAACCGAGGGGAGGTGATAGCCTAGTGGTATTATCGCTGGACTGTTAATCTAGAGACCAAATGTTCTCAGGACCTGTGTTCAAATCCTACCACGGCAAATGGTGGTGTTTGAATTCAGTTAAGAAAAAATCTGGAATTAAGAGTCTCATGATAACTGTGAAATTGTTGGGGAAAGATCTATCTGGTTCACTGATAGACTGTCAGTGATAGATTCTCTAAAGTTTCCCCTTTAGGGAAGGAAACTGCCATCCTTACCTGGTCTGGCCTACATGTGACTCCAGGCTTACGTAGGACTCAAGACCCACAACAATGTGGTTGACTCTTAACTGCCCTCTCGGCAATTAGGGATGGGCAATGAATCCAAGTGGGATTAGTGTATCTGCTGAAAAATGGTGGATTTTGTTCCACAGTCTGGACTGCATTTTGAACTTAAATTTCAAAAGTGAATGCTGGCCAGCATTGATTGGCCGTCTCTTGGTAGAGCTGTATAAGATTATGAAGGGTTATGGGCAGGGTGAACAGAAGGCAGCTGTCCCCCTGAGTCGAAGGAACTTAACATAAGGGTCACTTTCAGAAGATAGTAAATGCTCTTTGTACCAGAGCCCAGCAAGGAGTTAACGTCTTTGGCAGTGGGGTTGAGTGAGATTTTAGGGGGTTAGAACTGAAAAACGTAAATGTGAGCCTACAGGGAGTAGGCCAGGAGCTGGGATCCAGCAGGCACTTAGTCTGGCATTGCGATGTGGTTCCAGTCCTGTCTGCTGTCTCTGTCTGTCCTTGTCTTGTGAAAGGGCCACCACAGTCTGGTTTTCCGCTGCACATTTTATCAGCCTCTTGTTTTACAGCTCTTCATCAGTCACATGTGTTCGTTGCCAACAGTGAATCTGCTTTGCTCAGACAACTCTCTCTTTTTTTTTTCCTCCCTTCTTAACTCTCTTTTTTGGCATGACTGAAATGTTTGCAGGGATTACCAGGCTTCCCTGGAGTACTGGGCCGTCCGGTAGGTTGCCAGCATTGCTTTACACTCCCGCGATTGTGCATGTGACTATAGTGCTGCTTTACACTACCGCCTTCTCCCTCACGGGAGAAGACCAGAGCTAGCCATTTTCTAGACTGATCTTCAAAGGGGCAACTGGCATTAAATGGAAAAGGTGATCAGAGCGCCTCACCATGGCTAAGTGGCTAAATATGCTGCTTGGCTGTGGAACTCGTCCATTGGGGTTCAAGAGAAGTCCCGAGGTTTGAACTCCAATCTGTGCTGAGCCAGGCCAGTGGTGACAGGGTGTTGTAAGTGGCCTTAGCGACCGGGAACTAAAGAAAATATGGAGCATCAGAGTCAGAGTTCTCATTCCTCCCTAACATCTGTTCAACGTGTGCATGGATTAAATTGGAGGGTGGCTGTTATCTCTTCCTTCAATGCCCCAGCTCCGAGTATTAAATGACGGGGCCACTCTGGGGAATGCTGGAAATGTGCTGCCCTCTGTGTGGTCAGGTTGTAAGCTTTTCACTGTGCCTTGGTACATGTGACAATAAATTCAATTCAATAAGTCTGTCATCAGTATCAGCACCAACAGGGAAGAGAGGGTGAACATTGAGAATGGTTCAAAACAGTCAGGGACTCTCTGCTCAGTTGGACAGGGAGTTAGCTTTTGTCTCATGCAGAGGAAATGAATGAATCTGTACAGTGCAGAAAGAGGCCATTCAGCCCATCGAGTCTGTACCAGCCCTCACAGGAGCATCTCACTCTATCCCCATAACCCAACATTTACCATAACTAATCCACCTAGCCTGAAGACTATGGGCAATTTAGCGCAGCCAATCTGCACATCTTTGGACTGTGGGAGGAAACCACAGCACCCGGAGGAAACCCATGCAGACACGGGGAGAATGTGCAAACTCTACACAGACAGTCGCCCGAGGGTGGAATCGAGCCCTGGCGCAGTGAGGCAGCAGTGCTAACCATTGAGCCTATGAAACATGAGTGGTAACGGATGCACCACATGGAATATTTTCCAGCAGGCACAACCTCAGATAATGAGAAGGTTTGTGGTGGATAGCAACAAGTCCATCCCCATTTAGTCCGGCAGAATTATTAGGACCGTAGGGAGCTTGTACAGATACATCTGCTCCCTCCAAAGGTTAGAGTAGAGCTCCCTGGCTCCATTGGGCAAACTGGGCCTGTTTTTCTCAAGAATTTCAAAACAATGAGAGGTGATCTCGTTGAAACTGCACAATACGTAGAGGGATGGGCAAGGTAAGATGTTTCCCCTGGTAAGGGAGTCTCGAATCAGGGGTAAAAATTAAAAACAACAGGGGTGCCACTTAGGTCCGAGATGAGGAGAAATTGTTTTATTTGGAGTGTTGCGAACTTTTGGAATTCTCTGCCCCAAAGACCTGTGGAAGCTCAGTCCTTCAGTATGTTTAAGGTAGCATTGAAGAGTGTGGTGCTGGAAAAGCACAGCCGGTCAGGCAGCATCCTGGGCCTCCTCCATCACCAAACCCTAAACACCCGACATCTGGAGGAAGAGCGCCTCATCTTCCACCTTCGGACTCTCCTCCCACACAGATCAATGTGGATTTCACCAGTTTCCCCATTTCCCCTCCCCCCCACTTTATTCCTCGTCCCAACCTCCAACTCGGCATTGCCCTCTTGAAAGGTCCTACCTGTCCATCTTCCTTCCCACCTATCTGCTCCAGCCTCCTCTCCGATCTATCACCATCACCCCCACCTCCATCTACCTCTCACAATCCATGCTATCTTCCCCCCCAGCCCCACCCCTCCCATTTATCTCTCAGCCCCCTTGGCCACCCCCTCATTCTTAATGAAGAGCTCATACCCGAATTGTCCATTCTCCTGCTCCTCGGATGCTGCCTGACTGGCTGTGCTTTTCCAGCACCACACTCTTCAACTCTGATCTCCAGCATTTGCAGTGCTCTCTTTCTCCTAAATTTAAGGGAGGGATTGATAGATTTCTGACTACCAGTGAGGTACAAGGTTATGGGGTTGGGAGGGCTGAGTAAAAGGCATCGAAGTGTTCAAAAGGCCATGATCATAAAGAATGGCAGGGCAGACTCAATGGGCTGAATGGCCTACTCCTGGTCTTGCATTCCTATAAGTAGGATTGGCAGAGCCAGTGAATATTAACCCTTCATAACCATGTAACCTTGGCAAAGCAGCCCAGAAAAACAAAGAAAGAAGATGATCAAACTAGTAATGGTTTGTTGGGAGGGTGCAGGACAGACAAGAGGTAAGTCAATTGCTAGCCCTTACCCATTGGGAAGTTACTGTGAAGGAATGAGTGCATGTTAATCTTACGGACTGAACAGAAATTGATAGTGAGCAGGTTGATTAACTTGTGTTTGTTAATTAGGGTAACCCAGGAGAGCCTGGCTCACAAGGCCCTCAGGTAAGTGCAGATTCGGAACAATCCCACATGCAATGACCCCATTATCTCTGCTAAACAAGTTTCAAATTAACCTGCAGCTAGTGAGTTTGGAGGAGATTTGTAGCTCAGGTTGAGGTTCTGGATGTAGGTTTGTTCGCTGAGTAGGAAGGTTCATTTTCAGACGTTTCGTCACCATTCTAGGTAACATCTTCAGTGAGCTGGAGCTGTTTATTTTGTTCTCCATCCTTTTCCCTCCATTGTGTTAAAGAGATGTGGCAAAGTGTTTTGTCTGTCCCACATTCCTCTCAGAAGGAATGGTCTATGTCTGTAGTTACTTGTCCCCCTAATAGGGCAGAATATCACTATTTGGAGGCATTAGACAGGGCGGTCAATAAGGCCAGCAAGGTTCTTATGATCCTGCTCTACAGCTACCTGATGAAGGAGCAGTGCTCCAAAATCTAGAGCTTCCAAATAAACCTGTTGGGCTACAACCTGGTGTTGTGTGATTTTTAAGTTTGTCCACCCCAGTCCAACACCGGCATCTCCACATTGTTTCTGCCACACATTGAACAGGAAAACTTTCATCCGTTTGATCGATTAAAAGCTGAACACGACTTCGGTTAGCTTTGTCGCAGTGTTCCTTCATGCGTGCATGGGAATGTACCCATCAAAGAGGCACAGAGCTCCCCAATTTTCTACAAACTTTAAAAAATTTGTACAGTTTTTACAGCCAACAATTTTCAAATAGAAACATTACACATTATCTCTGCCCAACAGTGTTCATTATACTCTATGTATTCCAGGTTAGTACAGGTTGTTCTGCTATATCACACGTTTCATTAACACAAATTTGCTATTGGGGGCGCTGTTTCTAAAGCACAATGTTTTAAAGCATGTGTTGGTTATGTAGCGATTCTAGTCCCATTAGTTTAAATGGTGCTGAAAAATGTGTTGCTGGAAAAGCGCAACAGGTCAGGCAGCATCCAAGGAGCAGGAGAATCGACCTTTCGGGCATCAGCCCTTCTTCAGGAATCCTGAAGGTCGGTTCTCCTGCTCCTTGGATGCTGCCTGACCTGCTGCACTTTTCCAGCAACACATTTTTCAGCTCTGATCTCCAGCATCTGCAGTCCTCACTTACTCCTAGTTTAAATAGTGCTGCTATTATGAGATTTTCTTATAACACGAGATTGCACGAGAACGGAACTACTGTGTTGCATCAGTTAATGTACACGTGTCTATATTATCCAATCCTATATTATTCAAATTTGTACTCAGGATTATCATATCTAACCAAATTATTACATATTCACATCTACTACCCCTCAATACTTTCTGATTATCAAACTCTGAATTACCCTCCTCCCCCCCTTTCACATGTAAAAATTGACATGAGAAGTAGATTAATCTGTGCATCAAATCAACCTCACACTGTGGTTGAGGTATTCAGGTGTAAACATTTTGTGCCATCTCCACACTCTGGATCTCCATTAACTCCAGTGGGACAAGAAACGCAGATTAAAATCCAAGCTCACTGAGAGAAAATTGCTTCTTGGGAAAATTCGTTCCTACCTTCAGCTTTACAGAAGGTCTACACGGTCCACTAGTGATGGGCAAGGGTGGGGGGAAGGAGGTTGTGGAGGAGAGGGAGAGAGAGAGAGAGAGGGCGCAGAATGGGGGTTCACAGGAAATCAGAATTAGGGGATTGCAGGTTTTAAACCCCACTGTCTTGATGCCTTATCCCTGTTTAGTTGTTAGCAACAGAACTGTGCTCACAGCATCCAGTGTTGCAATGGAGTGATCAATAAAAAAAAAAGTACTCCTGTTATTAACCTAGGATCAATGGTGAGAAATCCCAGAAGTCCTGCTAAGGGGTCAGGGAGTTCACTCACCTTCACTGTTCATCATTTACCAAAACTGTGTACTGTAGCACCAGGAGATTTTTTTAATCTATTCATGGGATGAGGGCATCACTGGCTAGACCAGCATTTATTGCCTGTCCCTAATTGCCCAGAGGGCAGTTTAAGAGTCACCCACATTGCTGTGGGTCTGGAGCCACATGTAGGCCAGACCAGGCAGTTTCCCTCCCTAAAGGACATCAGTGACCCAGATGGGTTTTTCCAGCAATTGACAATGGATTAATGGTCATCATTAGACTCTTACTTCCAGATTTTCAACAGATGGCAGGATTTGAACTGAGGCCCCCAAAACATGAGCTGGGTTAACAGTTCAATGGTAATACCACTAGGCCATCATCAGCATAGTGTTAACGTTACTCATAATCCAACCCAAGGTTAATGTTCTGGGGACATGAGTTGGAAACCCACCATGACAGTCAGCAAATTATGCTCTGTACCTGTGATACCTAATGGACACCCCTGTGAAGAAAGAAAAAAAAACACCTAATTCATTAATGTCCCTTGTGATAGAAATCCGCTGTCCTTACCTGGTCTGACCAACATGTGACTCCACAGCAATGTGGTTCTCTACATATTGCTCACTGAACTATTAAGAATAGGGTATTTATATCCCATGAAAGAAAAAAATATGGGCACAGTCATTCGCTTAAAATGATCTTTATGCAATGTGGATGTTTAAGTAGAAGTGGCTGCTGCTTTTTACACTATACTAACCATTTTTCACTTCTCCTTCAGGGCCCACCAGGACCTCAAGGACCCCCTGGGCCCCCTGGAGTGAAGGTCAGTCTTGCTATCAAATTATTGCTATTTTGGCATGGTCTTCCCGTATTGTTCAAGACTGGGAGGTGGGGAGGGGGGAGGTGAGTGTATTTGCTATCAGCTAACACAGTGCAGTTACCATCGAGGAAACCCAGCCTTTCATGTGTCGTAATGCAGCTGGACTTGAACCTGGGTCTCCTGGCTCTGAGGGAGCGGCACTACTACTGTCCACAAGAAGCTTCAGATTCCACGATGATAGGGTGATTGTCACTGAGAGAGGCCATTCATAGGATTGTACCAAATAGGAAGGGGCCATTCGGCCCATTGTTGCTGAAGCTGTCTCTTTGACAGGCCTGCACTTTTCCCAATTGTCCGTGCAGACTTTCCCCTTTAATCCGTTACTTGTTTGGAAGTCTCCATTGGATCCACTGCTCTCACAGGAGCACAGCTCGCTGTCAATAAAATTCTCCTCATCTCCTCCCTGTTGCTAGATTCTTAAGTCTGTGTTACCCCTCTCCAACGTTCCTCCGGAGTGGAAAAAGATTTCTGGACTGCAAGGAAACCTGAGGTGTGAGATCAGCAAAGGCCAGGGGCTCCAAATTATAACAGTGTGCCTTGGGCAGTTTTAAGACTGCCTTAAGTTGAACCGAGTCACAGAGATGTACAACACAGAAACAGGTCCAACTTGTCCACGCCGATCAGATATCTGAAACTAATCTAGTCCCATTTGCCAGCACTTGGTCCATATCCCTCTAAACCCTTCCTATTCATCTACCCCTCCCAATGCCTTTTAAATGTTATAATTGTACCAGCCTCCACCACTTTGTCTGGCAGCTCATTCCAAACATGCATCACCCTCTGCGTGAAAAAGTTTCCCCTTCGGTCCCTTTAAAATCTTTCCCCTCTCACCCTAAACCTATTCCCTCGAATTCTGGACTCCCCCACCCTAGGGAAAAGACCTTGACTATTTACCCTATCCATGACCCGTTGGGTAGTGTCCATACCTGTGCACCAGAAACTCCGAGTTTAGATCCCAGTAAAGGACTTGGTGGCTGGGAACTTTATTTTCAGTTTGAATGGGTCTTTTAGTCCCTCGTTATTCCTATCCCAAGAGTGTTTGATGGAGATGGTTTTTGGGGGACTTTATTTTCAGTTCAGATGAATAGAGGGAATTTTTCCTCTGTATTTTAACTCCTTGATGTCCCTACCCTGACAGAAACGTAGCTGAAGGGACTTTGGTTTTTAGTTTACTTTGAGTTCAAATGAGTAGAGGACAACTTACTCTGTGCTTTACTCCCTGTCCCAAGGGTGTTTGATGGGGATGGAGTGGAGGGAATATTATTTTTACTTTTCGGAGGACCTTTATTTTGGTTCAAAAGGGAGTCTCAGGGATTGGTCATTGGATTGCAAATGCTTTTGGGATGGGGTCAGAGCATAAGAGTTTCCTAGTCAGTCAGATCAGCACAGTGTCTGTGGCAAATGTCTCCCTCGCTTTGAGGGACTGTTGGAGAGAGAGGGAGAGGGGGTGAGGCCCCTTCTGTGTGCTCTGAGTATTGTGTTAGAAAGTAACCATTCAGCCACTTGGCTCAAATTTCAGTCTCGGTATTAAATTCAACCAGTAACCAAAGCCTCTGCTTTTCCTGTGACAGGGAAACCAAGGTGATCAAGGGCCAAGCATTCAAGTAAGTACCTCAACAAGCAATAAACCTCGATACATCAGGATTGTTTGCAGATATAAGGTCCAAGGATTTAACTGCAAAATATTCCTGTGACACTGACCCTCCTTTCTCAGCACAGACAAGATGATTGCTATCATTGTATTTCCATGGTCAAACATTCCTGCTGGCTATTGGTTGCAGGAGAGGCATTACTCACACAGGATAAACTGGCCAGCTAACTGACTGTGCAGTACACAGGGAAAAGTACTGACTCGTGTTGAAGAGGGTTGGAGGTTTGTGATCTCTGTGAAACATGTCCTTTCAGTTCATCCACGGGGGTGTGAGTGGTGCTGACTAGACCAGCATTTATTGCCCTTTCAACAGTTAATGGTGCTATGTGTCTGGAGTCACGTATAGGTCAGACTGGGTAAGTACAGCATTTTCTTGGATATGAATTTGTTCCTCCTGACAATTAACAACAGTTTCATGCTCATCATTAGACCATTAATTCCAGATTTTATTTTTAATTGAATACAAATTCCACCATCGTCCATGGCAGAACTCAAACCCAGAATATTTCTTGGGTCTTTTGTTTTGTATAATCTCCGGTAAAACTTGAGGAACCATAAGGTAATAGCAAGAGAAATTGACTTAATTAATCACTATACCTCCATGGCTCAAAGCATTTACATTAACAGGTCCAAATAGTACATACGCTGCACACAAATCTCCAACCATTCTTCACCCAACTCCATCAAACCCCCATAACCTTAATTCTTCTACCCCCATACCAGCCAGGAGATTATCACTTTATGACATCTCAATCTGGATATGGAAGAAATATGACCTAGCTCCTTTCTCTCTCTATTGGTAAAGAGTATAACCACTGGCTGGTTTCTGGATAGCTCATTGGATTGGCATTAAACCTTCACTAAGTAATTGAAGGTCAGCAGATTGACCATGGCAGTGCCATTTCTGGATTGCAGCATAAAGACATGGCACATTCCTTCTGGACTTCAAGTCCCACCTTTTATTTCAAAAATATGTTTCATTTATAAAGATCTTTATATTAATAGATATTCATTAAAGCAGTTCAGTTCTGTACAGTCTTAGCATATTGAGAATAAACATTGGAGTTGGATTCTCCTGGCAGCTACAAAAACCTAAGATATTTCTTACTTGTACAAGATACTATTTCCCTATATCTGTGGCACTGGGAGAGTTTGATAACTAAACACACCCTAAATGTACTTCAGCAGGAAGACCTTAGACAGTGATTTTTCCCCACAGCGTCTTGTCAATAGCTGCCCCAAGCTTCAGTGCGTCCCTCAGAACGTACTCCTGGACCTTGGAAGGTGTCTGTCTGCGACACTCGGTCAAGGTCACCTCCTTGCTCTGGAAGACCAACAAGTCTCAGGCAGACCAAAGAGCGTCTCTCACCGAGTTGATGGTCCTCTAGCTGCAGTTGATGTTTGTCTCGGTGTGCATCCCGGGGGACAGACTGCAGAGCACAGAGCTGGTCAGGACAAACCTCAACAAACAAACATTGCATCCCTCTCCAGACTTCCCTTTACAAAGGCACATTACATCAGGAGATGTGTGACAGTCTCTGCCCCCCCCCCCCCCCCCCACCTCAGCCGCTTCGTGTGGTGGAGCAGAGAGTCCTGGCATGCATGAAGGATCTTCAAGACTCACTTGCTCCAGAGCTGTCATGGAATAGGTTGATTATATATCGACAGAAGCAATCCAGAGCCCGTACACTGTCAGTAATCTGATTGGTCAGGTTATTGATGAGCAAAACTAGTTACTAATTCTTGGCATTGTCTTGCTGTGAAGAAGTTATGAGGAGGGGAGATTGGATGTGAGAGGTCAATGTTGTGACAATGGGGGGTGTCTCCCCTCCACCCCGAGGGTTGTACCTTATTGTGCTTACTTATTTGGATGGTGTTCATTGATAATGCTCATCTTTCTGTCTAGGGCCCAGCTGGTCCTCCGGGGAACATGGGACTTCCAGGAAATCCAGGTGCTCCTGGCACTGCGGTATGTAACAGGTTACGTTCATGGTTCTTCTTTGCAGCTGAGGTCTAGTTGCGGTTGAATATTGCGTATTTAAATACAGCCCTACAGCAAATGTAGTGTTTATTATGTCATCATGGAAGCTGGCCATTCAGCCCAACAGCTCTATGCTAGAGCTTCTGCTCCATATGAGCCTCCTGCTGTTCATATGATCATAGAATCCCTACAGTGCAGGGGGAGATCCCTTAAATCTGCGCCGATCTTCTGAAGAAGAGCACCCCGCCCAAACCCAGCTGTCTACCGTATCTGTATAACCCCATTTCCCATGGCTAACCCTCCTAGCCTGCATATCCCCTGACACTGTGGGCAATTTAGCATGGCCAATCCACCTAACCTGCACATCTTTGGACTGTGGGAGGAAACCAACACAGACACAGGGAGAATGTGCAACCTCCACACAGTCGTCTGAGGCTGGTATTGAACCCAGGTCCCTGGTACTATGAGGCAGCAGTGCTAACCAGTGAACCACTCTGCCAACTGGCTGTTATTTGTCACTGCTTCAGCTTCACTGGAGGGGAGGGGAGGGTGCAAATGTCAATAGATTTGAAGTTAGGCAAGTTGTATTTAAAATGCGTGTTTGACCTACTTCTGCTAAGAATTGTTGCATTCTTCATCATATGGAATAACTGATAGGAGTGGGACATCTCCAATGAAATGGCACTTTGTATTGCTCCATGGCCCATCACGTGACAGGAACAATGGAGGCCACCAATCAAACCTGTCTGGTTGCTATCGAGGCAATGGTTGTCACCACCCAATGTTCTGGGGAAGGGATGCAACGACAACATGAGATCTTGGTGCAGCACCTTGCTCCATGATGCGAGGCCTCATTGTCACAAGCTGCCTAGTACGGCCTTGCACATTTTCTCAGCTTCCTGCTGAACTCTAGGCCCCAGGCTCATGCTAGTGGGCAAGGCCTAAATTGAAAAAAACCTCCTGAATCCAGAGTCCAAAACTTCTATAAGCATCAGCTTTGTACCAAGAGCATTCTTTTTGTAATTGGTCACTCACGGGATGTGGGTATCACTGGTTGGGTAGTATTTATTGTCTACCCTAGTTGTCAATGGATGCAACTGAGAGGCTGACTGGGCTATTGTACCATCCCTAATACAAATCAGGAATGCTGACTATGTAAACACAGTTGGATAGAAATATGAGTGAGTAAACTTGCAAACGTTTGATTGGGATTTGTTATCTGTAAAAATACTTGTTTGGAAGCTTGTTATTTTTAAAAATAAAAGCATAAAACTTTGTTCTTACAATGAGCTTTACACCATTTTTAGGTGTGTGCATCTCCCATGCATGCACGAATAACTTTCCAACAAAGAAACCAGAACCTCGTCTGGATTATGAGGAAATAAAGGGGTAAACTTACCCTTTCAGATAGTAGTTGAAAAATGTGATGCTGGAAAAACACAGCAGACCAGGTAGCATCCGAGGAGCAGGAGACTCGATGTTTCGGGCATAAGCCCTTCTTCAGAAGGGCTTATGCCCGAAACATCGATTCTCCTGCTCCTCAGATGCTGTCTGACCTGCTGTGTTTTTCCAGCATCACATTTTTCAACTCTGGTCTCCAGCATCTGCAGTCCTCACTTTCTTCTTTCAGATAGTACCAATGCTCACTATCTGTTGTTACTTTTACAGGGGTCCCAGGGACCTCCCGGAGTACCGGGACAAATGGTAGGTTTTAAGCATTTCCATCTTCCATATGCTTGCTTCATTGACTGTTACCTCGGTGCAGATTAACAGTGAGATCAATTAACTTCCAGGGAGACCCCGGGAAACCAGGGGTGTCGGGAAGAGATGGACTTCCAGGACAAGAGGGAGAGAAGGGACTTCCTGGTGAAAGGGTAAATAATCAATTATTGCACATCACCGTCCTCTAACATCTTGGTCATACACCTGGCTGGTTACTCGGATTACCACCCGTGTACTGGCATTTAGGGTGAACGTAGAAAACAGGGGCTGGAAGAGGCCATTCAGTCCCTCTAGACTGCGCTGCCATTCAATTTGGTGATCACTAACCATAAATCTGTCTACACATCATGATCCATATCCCATGTATCACCGAGTGAAATTCTATCACCTTCGCTTTTGAGATTCTCACCAGCCTTTTATACAAATGGGTTTCTGATTTCCACTGCCCTTTGTGCATTCACCTCTGAACAGCCTGTTTCTCAGAGAAAGGCTTGCCCTCTTATCTTGAACTCTTCTCACCAGTAGAAATAAATAGTTCTTTTTACGTGTCTTCCCAAGTCCTGCGATCATCTTAAACATTTCAGTGAGCTTTCCCCTTAACCTCTTTTACCATAATCTGAGTCACAAGTGAACTTTGCAAAACTAAATGTAGGGGGAGATAGTGGCGCAATGTTGATACCTTGGAATTATAATCCAGAAGTGTAGACTCATTGGTCAAAATATTGAGTTATTGGAGTTGAGATATCATGTTACAGCTGTACAGAACATTGGTTAGGCCACTTTTGGAATACTGCGTACAAATCCAATCACCCTTCCAGAGGATGAATGTTGTAAAATTTGAGAGGATGCGGAGAGGATTTACAAGGCTGTTGCCAGGGTTGGAGGGGTTGAGCTCGAAGGAGAGGCTGAATAGGCTGGGGCTATTTTCCCTGGAGCATCGGAGGCTGAGGGGTGACCTTATAGAGGTTTGTAAAATCATGAGGGGCATGGATAGGGTGAACAGACAAGGTCTTTTCGCCAGGGTATGGGAGTCCGAAACTAGAGGGTACAGCTTTAAGGTGAGAAGGGAAAGATTGAAAAGGGATCTAAGGGGCAACTTTGTCACGCAGAGGGTGGTGTGTGTATGGAATGAGCTGCCAGAGGAAGTGATGGAGGCATCTGGATGGATGCATGAATAGGAAGGATTTGGAGGGATATGGGTCAAATGCGGGCAAATGGGGACTAGGTCAGATTGGAAAGTCTGGTTGGCATGGACAAGTTGGACCGAAGAGTCTGTTTCTATGCTGTATGACCTTATGACTGTATGACTCTATGATTAATGCTTTCGGAGCCATGGGTTCAAATCCTATCAGGGCAGCAGGTGAAATTTCAATTCAATTTATAAATCTGAAGTGAAAAGCTCATGTCATTAGTGGTGACCATGAAGCTATCGTTAATTGTCATGGAAACACATCTGATAATGACTGACAGTTAACTGTCAAGACTATTTAAAGTTAAACCAATCAGATTGACTCTTGTGGTCAAGGCATTGCCCTGAGAATTGAACTGTCAATCATCATCTGACTGGTGCTTTACCCACAGCAATGCCTCTGCCAGTCAGAGTCCACATGTCAGGCACAGAGTCACACAGTGCAGAGGAGTCTCTTCAGCTCATCGAATCTGTGCCGACCTATCTACAGCCATCCCACTTTCTAGCACAAGGCCTATAGCCTTGAATGTTGTGACATTTCAAGTGCTCATCCAAGTCCTTCTAAAGGTGGTGAGATTTCCCGCCTCAAATACATTCTGAGGCAGTGCATTCCAGACCCCCACCACCCTCTGAGTGACAAGGATTTCCCTTAAATCCCCTCTAAACCACCTTAAAATTATGTCCGTGATCTCTTCTCATATGTTATAAAATGGTCGTTTTCCCTTTTTATTGTGAATTGTCCTGATATAGACCAAATGAAAATCTTTGATAAAATGCTTCTATTTCTTAGCAAAACTCTAGAACTTAAATTTCGATCCCTAGGAGTTGTGGTGAAATTTGAACCGATCTCCCTCAGTGATTACTCTAGATCACTGGATTACCAATCTAGCAATGTAACCATTGTATACTTACAATGGTTCTCTTTGTGATCAAGTGTGACCTCTACCAACCATGTGATTGTATTGTTCTTTGTCAGCAATTCCCATTATTTTTGGTACAATCATTGAGCACAACTTTTAACATGGAATTCAGTATTTATGTTTCGTATTTTGAGCATTAAGGAAAACATAAGAAGTATGAGCAGGCGTAGGCCATCTGACACCTTGAGTCTCCTCCGCCATTCAATAAGATCATGACTGATCTTTTCGTGGATTCAGCTCCACTCACCCGCCCTCTCACCATAACCCTTAATTCCTTTACTGTTCAAACACCTGTCTATCTTTGCCTTAAAAACATTCAATGAGGAAGCCTCAACTGGTTCACTGGGCATGGAATTTCCCCAGATTCACAACCCTTTGGGGGAAGAAGTTCCTAACTCAGTCCTAAAACCGCTCCCCCTTATTTTGAGGCGATGCCCCTAGTTCTAGTTACATCAACCAGTAGAAACAACTTCCCTGCTTCTATCTTATCTATTTCCTTCATAATTTTATATGTTTCATTAAGATCCCCCCCCCCCCCCGCCCCATTCTTCTACATTCCAATACGTAGAGTCCCAGCCCACTCAATGCCTCCTTCTAAGCCAACCCTCTCAACTCTGGAATCAATGTAGTGAATCTCCTCTGTATCCCCCTCCAGTGTCAGTAAGGGGCTCATTTTGTAAAAATGGTTTGTAAACTTGGTAGCTTAGTGCGAGGAACATCTTAATGAAGTTTTACAACCTTCAAAGGTAGTTGGGGTAAAAACTATGCTATGCTGTGAATACTGAAAACCAGATAAATTTGGAAGTGTGTGTGTAGGAAATGTACCAGAGGATGTAGGTTGAGGTGTTCAGCTTTCCAGTAGGAAATCCTACAAGAGACGGCTAGAACTGACTTTAGGGAACTCCTACATTTGCAACAAGGTTACAGTGACAGTGAGGGCTCTATTCCTGATGAAGGGCTTTTGCCCGAAACGTCGATTTTCCTGCTCCTCGGATGCTGCCTGGCCTGCTATGCTTTTCCAGCACCACTCTAATCTAGACTCTGGTTTTCAGCATCTGCAGTCTTTGTTCTTACCTAAAGTGACAGTGACTTTAGTTTGCTTGTTTATTTTAGGTGTCTCATGGAGATATACCAGATGAAGGAAAATAAAATCTAATGAATCCACAGATATTTGCTGAAAGATAAATGGTTGACTCTGTCTCAACCTGAACAAGGACCCTGAGTGTGGAGATGACAGAAGCTCTTCACTGGGTGTTCATACAGATATTGTGCAGATTAAAAGAATAATTGAATTCAATTTTATTTCTGTTGTTTATTATGAAACATTTCCACCTTTTTGTATAGTGTAATATAGTTTTATTTCATAGTAGGCTTTTTTAAAAATGTTCAAAGTACTCTGGCAGACTCTTGTGAATGTGTTAAGTCACCAACCTCCACGTTTAACAGAATACAAAACTAATTTTTAATCTGGGATTTGACTTGTCCAGTTACAGCTGGGATCCCAAAATAATTCATATTTATTTCCATTATTAATTTTTATTACCCCTTCGTGGGGTTTCTCAGGGAATCCAATAGCCTAGATTTCCCTCACACACAACTTTAATCTGATGCATTGCTGTGAATTCTTCAGGTAATTGACATTCAACTCATTTGGGATTTTGATTATTTTCTCAGGGAAGTCCAGGAATTCCAGGTCCTGTTGGACCGAAGGGAGACACGGGACCCCCTGGAGAGGTAAGCTAATTTTGATTTTCCAGGGAAATAATTGAGGTCCTGTGGATGCAAAGGATAAGGCCTATCACAGGCCCAGCTCACACCAGGGGTGATGGTGAACATATGGGCAATGAACAAAAATGGACCACTCAGTCCTTTGAGCATGCTCCACCAATCAGTGAGGTTGTGGCTGATCTGATTTTAACCTCAGCTCTACATTCCTGCCTATCCCCCCGATAATCTTTCATTCCCTTGAGCATCAAGAATCTATCAATGTCTGCGTTAAAAATATTTAAAGATTCGGCATCCATTGCCTTTTGACGAAAGGGAATTTGAAAGACTTTCAATTCTCTCAGAGAAATAAAGGGTTTTCTCATCTCTGTCTTAAGTGGGTAATATCTTAGTTTTAATGTTGTAGAATTTCCTACAACGTCCTTGCCACATCCACCTGGTCAAGTTGCTAGGCAGTAGGCCTGGTGATATTATCACTGGATTGTTAATCCAGAGACCCTGGTAATGTTTAGGCGACCCAGGTATGACTCCCACGATGCAGCTGGTGGAAATTGAATGCAATAAGTATCTGGATTTAAGTGACAATGAGGCCATTGTTGCCGATCAGAAAGACCCATCTGGTTCACTAATGTCCTTCAGGGAAGGAAACTACCATCCTTACCTAGTCTGGCCTACATGTGAGTCCAGACCCACAGCAGCGTGGTTGACTCTTAACTGCCCTCTAGGCAATTAGGTTTGGGCAATAAATACTGGCCCAGCCAGCGTCGTCCTCATCTCATGAATGAATTAATAAAAAGTCCCCTCGGGATCTTATGCGTTTCGATTAAGTCACCTCTGCATCTTCTAAACTCCAGAGGGTACAGGTCTAATCTTTCCTTACGAGGCGACCAAATTATTCCAGGTTAGCTGAGTTCAAAAAGCCATGAGAACCCGCACAGCAACTCACACTGGGTTCATTAGTACAGCCCCTCACAGCGCCAGGAACCCAAGTTCGATTCCAGCCCCGGCCAATCATCTGTGTGGAGTTTGCACTTTCACCTGTGACCTCATGGGTTTCCTCCCACAGTCCAAAGATATTCGACAAGGTTCCCCATGGGACACTGATTAGCAAGGTTAGATCTCATGGGATACAGGGAGAACTAGCCATTTGGATACAGAACTGGCTCAAAGGTAGAAGACAGAGGGTGATGGTGGAAGGTTGTTTTTCAGACTGGAGGCCTGTGACCAGTGGAGTGCCACAAGGATCGGTGCTGGGCCCTCTACTTTTTGTCATTTACATAAATGATTTGGATGCGAGCATAAGAGGTACAGTTAGTAAGTTTGCAGATGACACCAAAATTGGAGGTGTAGTGGATAGCGAAGAGGGTTACCTCAGGTTACAACAGGATCTGGACCATATGGGCCAATGGGCTGAGAAGTGGCAGATGGAGTTTAATTCAGATAAATGCGAGGTGCTGCATTCTGGGAAAGCAAATCTTAGCAGGACTTATACACTTAATGGTAAGGTCTCAGGGAGTGTTGCTGAACAAAGAGACCTTGGAGTGCAGGTTCATAGCTCCTTGAAAGTGGAGTCGCAGGTAGATAGGATAGTGAAGAAGGCGTTTGGTATGCTTTCCGTTATTGGTCAGAGTATTGAGTACAGGAGTTGGGAGGTCATGTTGTGGCTGTACCGGACATTGATCAGGCCACTGTTGGAATATTGTGTGCAATTCTGGTCTCCTTCCTATCGGAAAGATGTTGTGAAATGTGAAAGGGTTCAGAAAAGATTTACAAGGATGTTGCCAGGGTTGAAGGATTTGAGCTATAGGGAGAGGCTGAACAGGCTGGGGCTGTTTTCCCTGGAGTGTCGGAGGCTGAGGGGTGACCTTATAGAGGTTTACAAAATTATGAGGGGCATGGATAGGATAAATAGACAAAGTCTTTTCCCTGGGATCGGGGAGTCCAGAACTAGAGGGCATAGGTTTAGGGTGAGAGGGGAAAGATATAAAAGAGACGTAAGGGGCAACTTTTTCACGCAGAGGGTGGTACGTGTATGGAATGAGCTGCCAGAGGATGTGGTGGAGGCTGGTACAGTTGCAACATTTAAGAGGCATTTGGATGGGTACATGCATAGGAAGGGTTTGGAGGGATAAGGGCCGGGTGCTGGCAGGTGGGACTCAATTGGGTTGGGATATCTGGTCGGCATGGACGGGTTGGACCGAAGGGTCTGTTTCCATGCTGTGCATCTCTATGACTCTGTGTGCAGTTTAGGTGAATTAGCCATGTTAAATTACCCTTGGTGTTCCAGGATGTGTAGGTTAGGTGTATTAGTCGAGGTAAATGCAGAGGAATAAGGTTGGGGAATGGGTCTGGATGGATGCTCTTCAGAGGGTCAGTGTGAACTTGTTGGGCCAAATGGCCTGTTTCCATTCTATGATTCTAGGGATTATATGATTCTACCCAGAGGGCAGTTTTGGGTGAGACCACCATACTGTAGGGCAATGATTGGCAGTGGGCATTTGTGTTTCACTCAAGTGTCTTCTGCTTTAATGGCATCAAAGAATTCTGAAGCAAAAGGTAATTTCTGCAGAGAGGCTGCAGAGCCGACATGTGTTCATCAGGGGAGATGGGAGTGACTGCCCTTGACATCAAGGCTAGATGGGACATCAAGGGGTCTGAACTAAACTGGAGTCAAGGCCAATAGGGGGAAACCTCTCCATGGGTTGGAATCATATCTGGAAAATAGATTTTCACAGCACCTTCCCAACTCACCACCACTTCCATATAGAAGGACAAGGGCAGCAGATGCATGGGAACACCACCCCCTGCAAGTTCCCATCCAAGCCACTCACCATCCTGACTTGGAAATATATCACTGTTCTTTCACTGTCACTGCGTCAAAATGCTGGAATTCCCTCCCTAAGGGCATTGTGGGTCTATCTACAGCACATGATCTGCCACGGTTCAAGAAGGCAGCTCACCCCCAACTTCTCAAGGGGCAACTAGGGACAGGCAATAACTGCTAGCCCAGCCTAAGACATCGATGTCCCATGAGTGAATAAAGGCAAGGATTTCCTTCCAAGAGCTGTCCCAATAGCCCATAGACCATGCAATGTCAAAAAGTGGGGTGCTGGAAAAGCACAGCAGGTCAGGCAGCATCAGAGGGGCAGGGGAGTCAACGTTTCAGGCATAAGCCTATATCTGAAACGTTTGACTCTCTTGCTCCTCGGATGCTGCCTGACCTGCTGTGCTTTTCCAGCACCACACTCCCGACTCTGATCTCCAGCATCTGCAGGCCTCACTTTCTCCTTGTAGACCATGCAGTCAGCTGCAAAGCTGCGGTGACATCTGTGAAATGGCAGATGGAAGTGGTTTGTATTGGAGAGAACAAAAATTCTTCTCTCTCCTTTGCCTGTATTTAAACCTCCCAGCTCCTTGTTGGTAACTGCTGTTTGACGGGGTCAAGGTCAGAGTGGTGCTGGAAAAGCACAGCAGGTCAGGCAGCATCCAAGAAGCAGGAAAATCGATGTTTCGGGCAGGTTCCTGATGAAGGGCTTTTGCCCCAATCGCCAATTTTCCTGCTCCTTGGCTACTGCCTGACCTGCTGTGCTTTTCCAGCACCATGATAAATAACCTTGACTCTGATCTCCAGCATCTGCAGTCCTCACTTTCACCTCACTGATGTTTGACACTCAAGCAAATAAAGACAATTACCAACCCTACTCCAACACTGTCTCAACCTGGCATCAGCGAGATGTGTCAGCATTTGCAATTAGTTGGGGCACATTAACACCACCAAATCCAGCTTCTACCCGCAGTGCCACACAACACAAAACCCTCCGTTGCTGCCTGCCACCAGGAGTCATGCGATGACACGGCTGTGAGATTAGCAACTCGTGGTTCTTCGTCATTAACCCCCAGGAACAAGGCCTGAGGGAGTAAGGAGCCTGAACATGTGGTCGAGGGATTAGCTTTGTTTGCCACAAAGTGGCTCACGTGCTGACCCCTGCAACTGAAATGGGGTTTGAGCTCTGGATAGTGAAGGGTGGGGTGAGGGGTGGGGTGCGTGGTGAGTGTTCTCATAGGTCCCATTATCCAACCACACTCTCACAAGTCTCCTTCTTCCCCAACTTTCCAACTAACCCCACTCCTGGGGCCATCTCCCCATTCCCCCTTTCCTAGGATTCCCTCTGCTGGGTGCCAATACCTCCCACCCCACTGATCTCCAAACCCCATCTCTCGGTCTCAAATATTCCCTGCCGCACGCCCCCTCCCCCCCGAGTCTGAAGACCCACTAAGTGCCAACAAATCCTCCCCCCCCCCCCCCCCCCCCACTATCGGATCCCAGGACCTGGCCTCTGGGTCCCAACAACCACCTCCCTCTAAGTCCCAAAATACCACTACCAGGCCCCAACAACCCCATGTACCCACTACAGGTCGCAACAACTGATCCTGCTCTGATCCCATTGACCCCCACCTCCACACCCCAAACCACCCTCCCCACCTCCAGGTCCCATTACCCCTCTTCTGGATCCCAACAACACCTTCCCTACCCCAGAATCCCATTACCCCTTCACTGGGTCCCAATACACCCCTTCTCACTTTACCAGATCTCCCTCCCCAACCCCCGCTTCTTTCAGATCAAGGACCCTGGCCCATGTTCTACCAGGAGCATCGAGATGCCTCTGTGCATGTTCACATCTATCACAGCTGCTGCTGCAGTGAGGGTGAGGGCTGGCTTGGTTGTGGTTTAATGAGGTGATAATGACATGGTGATGTACATTAGGATCTAACAATGATATGCAGGAGACTGTGAAGAGAGGCTGGTACAGTCTATACGTGTGAAAGATGAATATTTTCCAATCTGGAGCATGCAGAACTTGAACCTAGACCTTCTAATTCGGAGCGAGGGGAAAGTGTGTGAGAGAGAAGAGTATTACAGTGTACAGAAAGAGCTTGCAGACAGGTGTCACTCTCGGACTAAGGGCAAAACGGTTACAAGGCAGACACGACCATCACAGACAGGGATAGCCATCTTGAAGGGCTTTTGCCCGAAACGTCGATTTCGCTGCTGGTTGAATGCTGCCTGAACTGCTGTGCTCTTCCAGCACCACTAATCCAGTATTTGCTTTCCAGCATCTGCAGTTATTGTTTTTACCTCTTTTGTCTCTCCAACGTGTCAAATGGAACTGTGAGTCACACACTTCTTGACAACAAGAGCCATTGATGTTCTGAAAGCGTGAAGCCTAATTCGTTGAAGAATCAAAAAACCAAAACTGGTTGGAAAGCCTCAACAGGTCTGACAGTGTCGTTGGAGGGAAACATCTTGGGTGTTATTCTGAAGAAGAGCTGTACTGGACCTGAAACATCGACTCTGTTTCACTCTCCACAGATGCTGCCAGACCTACTGAGTTTATCCAGCAATTCCTCTCCTTGATTCAGAATTCCAGCATCCACAGTTCCTGATTGTTTTGTCCAGTTGAAGAATCCTTCTTGGTTCAGTTTGATTTTGTGAATGACGTGGGAGGGAGAGGATAGGTGTCAAGACAAACTCTGAGGGACAGTGACTGGAACGGCTTGAGGTTGGGTGGAGGGGGGGGGGATTGCGGTGTATTTTTTGATCTGAGCAAGTCCTGTGTGAAGAGTAGCACCTGGGTTGGAATTGAAGGCAAATAACTCAAAGCAGACTTCATGGAAGTTCTTGTTTCAATATGTGTTTTTCCTTTCAGTCAATCACAGGATTGCCTGGAGTCAAAGGAGAGAAGGTAAGGATACTGAAGGCATACAGCAGAAAAGATTGCTTTCAACAAATAATTGTGTAGAAATTCCAGCACAGTATTATGCCCTTTGGCCCTGTGTCTGCTCCAAGTCTACATTGGAACACAGAGGCAAAGAGCTTACAGCACAGGAAAAGGCCCTTCAGCCCATTGAGTCTGTGCCAGTCGAAAATAATCACCTCACTATTCTAGTCCCATTTTCCATCATTTGTGTACCTTGGCATTGCAAGTACACATCTAAATACTTCTTTAATGTGATGAGGGTTCCTACCTCTCCCACCCTTACAGGCAGGGAGTTCCAGATTCCCACCACCCTGGGTGAAAAAGAATTCCTTGCATCCCTTTACTTAAATCTAACCCCCCCCCAGCCCTGGTCATTGGTCCCTCCATCAAGGGAAGAGTTTCTTGCTGTCTATCCTTCCTATGCCCCTCAACTCGACCATGTACCCTCTTAGTCTCCTCTGCTCTAAGAAAAACAGCCTTGGCCTGTCCAGCCTCTCTTCTTAACTGAAACTCTCCAGCCCGGGCAACATCCTGATAAATTTCCTCTCCAGTGCATTCACACCCCTCCTGTAATATGGATTCCAGGACTGCACACAGTACTCTAACTGCAGCCGAACCAACGTTTTATGCAGTTCCAGTGTAACCTCCCTGCTCTTAAACTCTGTGCCTTGTCAAATAAAGGCAAGTGTCTCATACCCTCCTGAACCACTTTATCCCCTGACCATAGAGACCTTGGTGTGCATGTTCGAGGGTCCCCTTAAGGAACGTTGATCCCACGTTTATCCAGATTTTCATTTGTCACTGATCAGCCCATCTGACCAGTCTATATTCTCCTGTAATCTGAGTCTATCTTCACAATTTACCATCTCACCGATTTTTGTATCTTCTGCAACCCTGCATAGGCCATTCAGCCTTTCAAGCTTGCTGCACCAGTTGATAAGATAATGGCCAATCTTGTGAAGTCAACTCCACGGTCCAGTCCTGAAACCCCACCACCGCCACCACAATAATCCTTGACTCCCTTGTCTATCAAAAGCCTCAGCCCTCAGTAAATGCCGTGACCAGCCTCCACAGCTTTTTGGGAAAAAATAATTCCACCGTCTAACTCCCTGAGGAAAGTCTTCCTCGGTATGAAGCAGGGGACCAGCTATTCCGAAACTGTGTTCCCTCGTTTTCACTGGATGGGTGCAGCTCCAACAATACTCAAGGAGCTCGACACCACCCAGGGCAAAGCAGCCCGTTTGATTGGCACCACATCCGCACCCTTCGCCACCACCACCAAGGCACAGTGGCAGCAGTGCGTATCATTTACATGATGCACTGCAACAACTCACCAAGGATCCCTAGGCAACACCTTCCAAACCCTGAAACCGCTACCGTCTAGAAGGACAAGGCCAGTAGAAGACAGCCCTAGGATTGGCTGACCTTCAGTTTGTTACAGATTTGGGGAAAACCATAACCATTCAGAGACGGCAAACGGAATCATCTCTCTCCCTTTCCTTTGCGTGAGCAAAAAACAAAACAAAACTAAGCACCTTGGGAGAAAAAATTCTAATGTGAGAAAGAACCTTGGTCCATCAATTATCAAATTAAGCTATAAATATCACTACAGACACCAGCATGTTATCATTGCTAAAATCAAAGGCATTTTGAGAGATGCTTAATCTACCTTTATGATGTAGAATTTTGTTTCCCCTGTCTACATCTTTTTCATCCAGAATATATGTATCAAACTGTCTGTTTTATTCATGAATGTATATGTGTTTTCGTACATTTTGACTTTCAAAGGGGAATAGTTTAAGTTGCATAGTCGTAGATTAGTAATTCCTTCCTCTACCATTCATTGAAGAATGTGCGTTTTCAACAAATAGAGCTCATTTCCTGATAATGACAAAAACAGCTCTGAATTAAAGGTACCAGATTCTCATTAAGCAAGGTACAGCTGGAAATGGTTTAACCTGTGGGTCAGCACCACCTCAGATGAGGAATAATTTTGTGAAAGTGAGACCTCCATGGTAACCTTAGCTGCTGCAGGGACTGAACCCACACTCTTAGTATCGCTATTCATCGCAAAGCAGCTGTCCAAAAGACCGTAAGACGTAGGAGCAGAAGTTAGGCCATTCAGCCCATCGAGTCTGCTCTGCCATTCAATCATGGCTAATAAGTTTCTCAATCCCATTCTCCTACTTTCTCCCCAAAACCCTTGATCCCCTGACCATCTACCTCAGTCTTCAATATACTCAATGACCTGGCCTCCACATCTTTCTGTGGCAGTGAATTCCATAGATTCTCCACTCTCTGGCTGAAGAAGTTTCTCCTTATCTCCATTTTGACAGGTCTCCCCTTTACTCTAAGGCTGTGTCCTTGGGTCCCAGTCTCTCCTACCAATGGAAACACCTTCCCAACATCTACTCTGTCCAGGCTATTCAGTATTCTGGATGTTTCAATTAGATCCCCCCTTAACCTTCAATATAGACCCAGAGTCCTCATATGTTCCTTAAACGCTGTCTGGCCAACTGAGCTAGCACTGTTGTCCTGCATAGAGGTCTACAAACCAAATTGATCATGTTGGTGGTTGAAATTGGATTGCTACACAGTTAATTAATCTGAGCTCAATTATTAGTACAGTTTCCCCATTTAAATCGTAACAATATGAGCAACAGTGTCCTGATGATGCAAGAAAACATTGCAACGTCATAACTCAGATCTCTCATGGAAGGCAGAGAGGAGAATAAGTTGGTCTTTTATGACATTAAACCCCAAATAACTGCAAAATGGAATCAGTGTGTGATGCTGACTTTGATTTGGGTCAGGGGTTTTAATCAGAGAGAGGATGCGTTGCCTCACTGTGTGCTGTTCCTTTTTCTCAGGGAGAGTCTGGATTGATATTGCCCGGAGGCACAGGGCAGAGAGGACTCAAAGGAGACGCGGTAAGTTGGTGTTTCCCCTTCACTGAGCACAATGCTGTTCTGTGCTGAGAAACTGGCTAGAATACAGCTCCCTCAGAGACACCATGAAGGTAGAGTAGTGACTGTGTCTCTGGAGTCGGGACAACTTCGGAGAATATCTTCAAAAATGTATTGTTTCATAGGTGGTGGGCACCATTTGCAAGGGGAACCTTTGTTGCCTCATTGACCTTGACCTTGAACTAAACAGTTTTCTGAGCCATTTCAGAGGGCAGTTCAGAACCAACCCCATTGGTGTGGGCCTGGAGTCACATGTAGACCAGAGCAGGTAAGGACAACAGAGTTCTTCTGCCGGACATTAGTGAACCAGATGGTTTTTTACAACAATTCACTGCAGGCTAGATGAGTTGAATGGGCCGAATGGCCTCTTCCTGCAATGTTGGGATTCTATAACTCAGGTGAGGCAATAGCTTTGCACTTTAAGGGAGTAAGGCCTACAAAAGACCTCCAAGAAGGTAGGCATCCCATCACCAAGTCACCTTTTATTTACACGTGCACAGTAAATGGACTATGACTAGCTCATCCAAAGTCCGTCCCTAGAATGAGGAGGCTTTGGCACTCCTGTTTATACCTATGAGCCAAGGCTCCCTGATTGTCCCCTAGTTAACAACCCCAATCAGGGATCTCCTACTCAATGGATTCGGCCTGGCCCGCATTCCAATCACTACAGCTGAAAATGGAGCTCTCCCTTATTGTCCCAGTAACACCACCTCGCACTCCAATGTAACCTCTGCCTCATTGATATAATTCAATGAACTACATCTTGTTTAAGACAAGGGTTCCTTCTCATTAGATTGCCATGTGGATTTCCTCTCGAGAACTCAAAACCAAGTGGGTCATATGGATTCTGACCAGGGAAGAGGACGGTGACAGCAAATACACGATTGTGACTCCAAATCCACGACAATGTGGTGGACTCTTAACCTCCCTCTGAGATGGCAAAATATCCAATTCAAGGGCAGTTACTGAAGGGCATCTTGCCAGAGACCCATGATAGAATGAGTAAGAGTATAAGGCCGGATGTCAGTAGTCGAGCAGTTTTGTTTTATTCAATCAAGGGCTGTGGCTGGGCCACCGTTTATTGCCCATCCCTCATTACCCTTGTTAGGTTAACAAGACCCAATTGAAAGGCCCTGTTGTTCCTCAGTCCTTCCAGATTTCTTTTGAAGTCAACAGGCTCCCATCTTTACAAACTGACCCTCTTGCTACACCATCCTGTGGCAGGGTCTTCAGCCACCCTTTGACCACATCCTTGTCATTGGCATAAGTCACACACATGCCACCCCCACCCCCCAAAGCTTTGTCGATATGATGCCTGGGAAATAAAGTGGCCAGCAAGGATTTCAGTCCGACTGGCCTTGGATCAAGGTCAGACACTTTCCAATTGGTCATTTCTAATGATTAAGCAGAAGGGCGGCACAGTGGTTAGCACTGCTGCCTCACAGCGCTAGAGACCCAGGTTCAGTTCCCGCCTCAGGCGACTCTCTGTGTGGAGTTTGCACATTCTCCCCCTGTCTGCGTGGGTTTCCTCCGGGTGCTCCGGTCTCCTCCCACAATCCAAAACAAAATGTGCAGGTTAGGTGAATCGGCCTGGATAAATTGCCCATAGTGTTAGGCGAAGGGGTAAATGTAGGGGAATGGGTGGGTTGCACTTCGCCGGGCCGGTGTGGACTTGTTGGGCCGAAGGGCCTGTTTCCACACTGTAAGTAATCTAAAGTGTGTACTGGAGATTAGAGTCAAGGTTAGAGTGGTGCTGGAAAAGCACAGCAGGTCAGGCAGCATCCGAGGAGCAGGAAAATCGACATTTTGGGCAAAATCCCTTCATCAAGAATGATCCCAATGAAGGGCTTTTGCCCGAAATGTCAATTTTCCTGCTTCTTGGATGCTGCCTGATCTGCTGTGCTTTTCCAGCACCACTCTAATCTCATTTCTAATGATTGTCAGCTTTCAAGTTCAGCACATGCTCACCTTCCACAGTATTGGAGACTGATGTGATGGCTGTATCCTACAAGGATGTTGTGAAACTTGCAAGGGTTCAGAAAAGATTTACAAGGATGTTGCCAAGGTTGGAGGGTTTGAGCTATAGGGAGAGGCTGAACAGGCTGGGGCTATTTTCCCCGGAGCATCGGAGGCTGAGGGGTGACCTTACAGAGGTTTATAAGGGTCATGGATAGGGTAAATAGACACGGTTTTTGCCCTGGAGTGGGGGAGTCCAGAACTAAAGGTCATAGGTTTAAGGTGAGAGGGGAAAAATTTACAAGAGACCGAAGGGGTGGTGTGTATATGGAATGAGCGACCAACGGAGACTGGTAAAATATCAACATTTAAAAGGCAACATTTATGGGTATATAAATACATAGGGCTTGGAGGGATATGGGCCAAGTGCTGCAAGTGTGACTAGATTAATTTAGGATATCTGGTCGGCAAGAATGCAAAAACTCTAAGTGAGAGGTCACCAAGCAGCCGGCTCTTCAAACAGCGCTGCACAGAAAGAGTCCATGGTACCTGTTCCTTCTCCATTGAATGGGTAATCCCACTTCTCCAGCTCTATCTCCAGAGCCCTGCAACTTTGCTTTTCTGTCAAGACTTTGTTTTACACAACAACGTACCTATGTCCTTTTTGCACAGATCCCGGACTGTACTGGAATAGGTTCAAGGCTCAGTGGTTATTCCTGATGCCTCACTGATTTGATTCCAGCTTCAGGCGACTGTCTGGAGTTTGCACATTCTCCCCGTGTCTGCATGGGTTTCCTCCGGGTGCTCCGGTTTCCCCCCACAGTCCAAAGATGTGCAGGTGTGACGGATTGGCCATGGGAAATTGTCTACAGTGTTCAGGGATGTGTAGACTAGGTGGGTTAACCATGAGGGGTTACAGGGGTAGCGGGGGGAGGATCTTTGGAGGATCAGTGCAGATTTAACGGGCCAAATGATCTAATTGTGCTCTGTAAGGGTTGTGGTCAAAATGAGGGTGGAATTTTATGATCTTTATTCAGGAGTCAGCTTGTAGATATTTTCCGAATTCAAAGATGTTATTTCACTCCTGTGGGGCAGGTGAGACTTGAACACAGTGTCTCTACCTCTGGGCCAGGATACCTAACAATGTAGCACAAGAGCCTTTAGGATGTTAGCCTGGGTTACCAGCCCTGTGAATTTATCATGATACCACCATGGGGATTTCCATCACAGCTCCATCGCTGACATGTAGCATGAAGATACAGTGCAGGCTCGGGGATTGTGGTTCAAACGCTGCAGGGAGGGAGCGGCGTGTTAAAAGGGATGACCGTGTTTTTTATTTATCTTGCCCACAGGGTATGAAAGGAGACAAAGGCATGGACGGTGCGAAAGGAGAGAAGGTATGGAAGCCAAGGCGAGAATCTACGATGCGCTGGATCAGTTTGTAAACCCTTTGCAAGAATGCAAAAACTCACAATCCCAAATTCACACAACAATGGGAGTAGGCCATTCAGCCCCTCTCCCCCACCATTCAGTACGATCATGCAATCCCAGTATCCCATTCCTGCCCTCTCCCCTTGATCCCTTTAGCTCCAAGGGCCACTTCCAATCCCCTCTTAAATGTATCTAATGAACTGGCCCCAGCAGCTTCCTGTGGGAGAGAATTCCACAGGTTCTCAAATCTCTGAGTGAAGAAATTCTTCCTCATCTCAGTCCTGAATGACTTCCCTACCTCTTATTCCTCGACTGTGTCCCCTAGTTCTGGACCTGCCCAACATCGGAAAACATTCTTCCCGCATCGAGCCTGCCCAGTCCCATCAGGATTGTGTCACGTTTCTGTGAGATCGCCCCCTTTATCTTGTAAATTCCAGTGAGAATTCCTCCTTGAAAACATTCAACGTTTTGGCCTCAAATGCGGCGAATTCCACTGGCTCCCTAAACCCTGAGCGAAGAAATTTCTCCTTATCTCAGTCCAAAACGGCCAACCCGTTTTCCTCGTTCTGGTGAACAAACGTCTGAGAGAAAACTTCGGACATAATTTTCCATTCGGTCACCTTCTCAATAAGAAAACCAGCAGCACTCTATGCTGAAGGTCATTGATCAGGAGGGAGCTGTGTTTGACTCTGGCTCATCAGTGCAAAATGGACAGGAAAATATTAAGTGGAAAGTGCTGGAGAAACTCAGCAGGTTTGGCAGCATCCGTGGAGAGAGAAACGAAGCTAATGTTGTGAGTCTTTTGAGTTCAAGAATCATATCGGCATCAAACCCTGTTCCGATGCACAGATGCTTCCACACCCTGCTAAGTTCTCAGATTTTAATAAAATGGTCAAACTTGGATTTGAGAGCTAGTTTCACGACTAGCCTCTGTTTTGCCCATCTGTTGGAATTAGATGGAAGGAAAATTGAATATTGTGGATTGAACAGAGTTCCACATGGTCAGCTGACTGCACACCCCATTAAACACCATCTCGGAGTGGCACCTGAATCTTTCCATCCTGTTCCTGATGTTCCTGATCCAGATTCCCGAAATGTTGATTTTCCTGCTCCTTGGATGCTGTCTGACCTGCTGTGCTTTTCCAGCACCACTCTAATCTTGATTCTTTCCATCTTGTTCTGACCCTTTATTTGTACCTCACCCCTCTGACCCTGTCAACTTTGCAACAGCCAAGTCGAAACTTTGGTCGATTTTTGTCTTCATCGGCAACTAACGAGGGCGTTCCTGGCAAGTAGCCAGCTGCTCCAACTGCTCATGATTTTCTTGGATTGTCAGTGTTGATTTAGCATCAATGAGGTACCTGGCCGAATGGGAATGGGGCGAGAGCAGGGGGTATGATTACGTCCCCATGGGCAAAGCTGAGAATTGCCCCAAACTGTTTAGAAGCCACTCCAGCGTCAGTCCCTTCTCACCAGAACCTCCGCCCACCCCCCCAAACCACTGCCTGGGAGAAGGCTTGGGTGGGGGAGGGGTGGCTGGTTAGCTCAGTTGGCTGGAGAGCTGCTTTGCAGTGCAGAGTGATGCCAATACCATGGGTTTGATTCCTGATACTGACTGAGGTCACTATGAGCGACAATTTTCCCAACCTCCCCCCTCACCGGAGGCGTGGTGGCCCACAGGTTAAACCACCACCAGTCCCCCCTCTCACTCCTCGTGGTTCATTTAAAAGGTGACAACTTTACCTTCACACCTGCTTGGTGGTCCAGTTGCTTTCTTGTGAAATACCACAGAGTTGTTTGGTTGGCTCTGAGTAGCTAATGGTTGGCAGGTGGCACCGTGGTTAGCACTACTGCCCCACAGTGCCAGGGTCCCGGATTCAATCCCAGCCTCAGGCTACTGTCTGTGTGGAGTTTGCACATCCTCCACGTGTCTGTGTGGGTCTCCTCTGGGTGCTCTGGTTTCCTCCCACAGTCCAAAGATATGCAAATTTGGTGAACTGGCCACATTGAAATGTACAGTCTAGATGGATTAGCCGTGAGTTACAGGGATTGGGTGGGAGGGTAAGCCTGGGAAGGATGTCCCTTTGAGGGTTGGCGGGCCGAATGGCCTGCTTTGACACTGTAGGGATTCTAATGAAGGAGGGCTGGTGTGCTCTCAGAGACGGTAAGGACGACAGATGCTGGAATCCAGAGTCAACAGATGTGGAGCTGGAAGAACACAGCAGGTCAGACAGCATCTGAGGGGCAGGAAAGTCAACTTTTCGGGCCAAAACCCTTTGACAGGAGCTGCAAAGGTTTCAGCCTGAATGCTGCTCCTCAGATGCTGTCTGTCCTGCTGTGCTTCTCCAGCTCCACATCCATTGTCGCTGTTGTGCTCTGTGTTGAACTAAGTAAAGAATTTCATTTGTTTGCCCACTTTGGCTGGTGATTTTGCTCACTGTTTAAACTTGTTTTGTCTCATTCTAGGGTTCACAGGGTGAGCCAGGAGAACCAGGGCAAGATGTAAGTATATTCCACGTCTTTCTATCTCTCAAGTGGAATTAATGTTTGACGATAAGTAGGCAGGAGCAGGAACTGATCCTTTTATTGCTAAGTAAGAGACCCAATTTGTTGCAGAACTCTTAACATACTAGAGCGAGGTTGTAATTGAGATGATCCATGGTCTGGTGTGACATATTCTAATTCTCGGGGGCATCCCTTTAAAGGTGAGGGGGAAAATTCAAAGATATAAGGGGCAAGTTTTTGACACCGAGAGTGGTAGGGGTCTGGATCTCACTGCCAGAGATGGTGGTGGAGGCAGATACGATAATGGTGTTTAAGAGACTTTAGATAAGCACATGGATATACAAGGAATGGAGGGATATGGACCAAGGGCAGGCAGAAGGGATTAGGTTAATTTGGCACCATGCTCTGCACAACATTATGGGCTGAAGGGCCTGTTCCTATGCAATACTGTCATAGAGATGCATAGCACGGAAACAGACCCATCAGTCCAACTGGTCCATGCAGACCAGATATCTTTAATTAATCCAGTCCCATTTGCCAGCGCTTGGCCCATATCCCTCTAAACCCTTCCTATTCATATACCCATCCAGATGCCTTTTAAATGTTGTAATTGTACCATCCTCCACCACTTCCTCTGGCAGCTCATTCCATTCACGTACCACCCTCTGTGTGAAAAAGTTTCCCCTTAGATCTGTTTTAAATTTTCCCCCTCACCCTAAGTCTATGCTCTCAAGTTCTGGATTCCCCCACCCCACGGAAAAGACCATGTCTATCTACCTTATTAATGCCCCTCATGATTTTAGAAACCTCTATAAGGTCACCCCTGAGCCTCTAATGCTCTAGAGAAAACAGCCCCAGCCTGTTCAGCCTCTCCCTATTGCTCATACCCTCCAACCCTGGCAACATCCTTGTAAATCTTTTCTGAATCTTTTCAAGTTTCGCAACATCCTTCCTGGAGGGAGACCAGGATTGCACGCAATATTTCAACAGTGGCCTAACCAATGTCCTGTGCAACCACAACATGACCTCCCAACTCCTTTACTCAATGCTCTGACCAATAAAGGAAAACATACCAAACGCTGCCTTCACTATCCTATCTACCTGCGACTCCATTTTCAAGGAGCTATGAACCTGCACTCCAACGTCTCTTTGTTCAGCAACACTCCCCAAGATCTTACCACTCAGTGTATAAATCCCGTCCTGATTTGTCTTTCCAAAATGCAGCACCTCGCATTTATCTAAATTAAACTCCATCTGCCACTCCTCAGCCCATTGGCCCATCTGATCAAGATCCTGTTGTACTCTGAGGTAACCTTCTTCGCTGTCTGCTACACCTCCAATTTTGGTGTCATCTGCAAACCTGCTAACGATAAACCTCCGACGTTCATATCTAACTTATTTATATAAATTACGGAAAGCAGTGGACCCAGCTATAGAAAATAAGTTGTCAAAAACAGTGCTGACTTCAGTAGGAGTTATGGTACATTAACAGCTCAGCTGTCTTGCATCTGATCAGAATGTAGTGGATTCACAATTATCTCTGGAGATTTGAGAAAGATCTAGAAGGAAACATGTTGCTAAAAACGGACACTTTTCCCTGAAGCTTTGTGCTCACCACTGGAGGGCAAAATCAACATTTGTTCTGTATGGAAATCGAAAGAACTGTGGATGCTGTCAATCAGAAATGAAAGCAGAAGTTGCTAGAAAAGCTCAGCAAGTCTGACAGTATCTGTGAAGAGAAATCAGAGTTAACATTTTGAGTCTGGTGTTCTGAGGAAGGGTCACTGGACCCAAACCATTAACTCTGATTTCTCCTCACAGATGCTGGCAGACCTGCTGAGCTTTTCCAGTAACTTCTGTCTTTGTTCTGTATGACTATGTACACATTATATTCAGTGTAAAGATCGCTTTCCCCCTTTCTTGGTATTCTTGCAAAATGTCCTGATGAATGCAAGACCAAAACCTTCGGCAAAATGTCATTTTTCATCAATATTAAAGCCCTGTTCGACCAATCAACGTTTTGGAAATCCACTACATAGGACAGACAGAAACGTTGGAAAAGAATTAGAATCGGAATTTGGTTTATTGCCATATGTACTCAAATGTGAAAAGTTTACAAAGTTGCCACTGACCATGCCGTCCTAGGTACAAAATCTTATGAATAAATGAGAAAAATAAAACAATAAAACCTACTGTTTTTAATATATTTTAATATTAATTGTTTTAATGCAGGGTTTGAGAGGGTTGCCTGGAGTTAGAGGAGATAAGGTGAGTGGTTGTTGTCTTTTTGTAGTTATATCAGAATCATGAGGAACAGATACATCTCCTGGCCAATATTTATTCTTCAATCAACTTCACTAAAAGCAGATTATCTGCAGTATTGTCACATTCCTGTTTCAGGGAGCTTACCGCATTCACATGACTGCTGCATGGTTTGAGATTACAACAACATTTCCTTTCTAAGTGTACTTCATTGGTTAGAAAACACTTGGGAAGATGATAAAAGATGCAATTGTAATGCCAGTGTTTCTTTACTGCAGAGAGATCAGGTTCAAAGAACGAAGTATGGTTGATTGGACTTTCTTAACAATAACACACATATATTGAAACGGAACGTTTTGCCTTAGCAACATATAAGGAATAGGAGCAGGAGAAGGCCGTTCAGCCCCTCCAGCCTGCTCCACCATGCAATATGATCATGGCTAACCTCCTCTCCACTTGCCTGCCCATTCTCCATAACCCTTCAACCCATTCCCAATTAAAAATCTATCTCCTCCTTAAATTTACACAATGTCCCGGCATCCACCCCCATGTAGGGGAGTGAATCCTACAGATCCACCACCCTTTGAGAGAAGTAATTTCTCCTCATCTCAGTTTTCAATCTGCTACCCCCTCATCCTAAAAATGTCACCTCTGAGTTGATGAATGCTGGGGACAACTCCGTCACCAAGGCGTGTACTGGGAAGGAGGTCATCCTGAACAGAAGGGCAGGAAAAGAGCAGCCATTCTGCCAGCAGTGTCCTATCCTACCACGATGCCACCCCCTTACCCATGACAATGCCACCACCCAGGTAGCCCACTCGGCCCCTCCAGCCTGCTGTGCCATTCACTAAGATCATAGGCTATCTGATTGTGGCCACATTCCCCCCACCTTTGAACCCTCGACACTTTTGTAGCTGTAAAGACTTTCCCACTTTCCCTCCGGAGAGGCAAAGAACAGAAGGAGAACACCACTTTGCGTCTGCCTGGGACCTTCCTGTCTAGACCCAAAGCTGGTTGAGCAAGTTCCAGGGCACCCTGTTGACTACTAGCATTGGCTGCAATTAACCCTGACCTCTATATCGCCAGGATAATAGAATCCCTACAATGTGGGAGTAGGCCTATCGAATCCATTCCAGCCTTCCAAAGAGCATCCCATCCAGACACACCCCTCTACCAGTAACCCTACATTTCCCATGTCTAACCCACCCAGGCTGCACATCCCCCAACACTACAGGACAATTTCTCATGGCCAAACAAGCAAACCTGCACATATTTGGACTGCAGGAGGAAACTAGAGCATCTGGAGGAAGCCCGCACAGACGTAGGGAGAATATGCAAGCTCCACACAGACAGTCGCCTGAGGTTGGAATTGAACTTGGGTCCCTGGCGCTGTGAAGTGGCAGTGCTAACCACTGAGCCACCATGTACCTGCTCCTCATTGTTTCCATCTCGGAGCAAACCTCACAGTAAACCTAAACACTTCAGTGAACCATTCCATATTAAAGACTCTCTGTGAAGAGAAACACTTCCTTCATGCAAACTGACAACTTAGGAACAGGAGTAGACCATTCCACCTCTCAAACTGCTCTGCCGTTCAACGAGATCAGATCTCATCTGGTTTTACCCCAAATCTACATTCCCCCATACCCTGATAACCCCGAACCCACATCCCCCTGTACCCCGATATTCCCCGAATCCACATCCCCTCGTACCCTGATATCCTCCATAACCACATCCCCCCCCGTACCCCGATATCCCCCAAACCCACATTCCCCCATACCCCAAATCCACATTCCCCCATACACCAATAACCCCGAATCCACATTCCCCCATACCCCGATAACCCCGAACCCACATCCCCCTGTACCCCGATATCCCCCAAACCCACATTCCCCCGTACCCCAAATCCACATTCCCCCATACACCGATAACCCCGAATCCACATTCCCCCATACCCTGATAACCTCTCGCTCCCTCTTTTAACGAGCATCTGTACCTCAAAAATATTCAAGAAGACAATTTCAAAGACTCTCAACCCTCTGAGAAAATAAAAATTACCTCATTTCAGTTTTTAATGGGTGGACCCACTCCACATCCAACCAGTGTTGAACTCTCAGGACCTTTCATCTCTCCGTCTCCTTTTACTCTTCAAAACTCCAGGAGATACAAGCCTCACCTGTCCAATCCTTCCTCCTAATATAACACACTTAATCCAGGCCTTAACCTGGTAAACCTGTTCTGAACTGAATCCCAGAACTGTTATAGTGCAGAAAAGGCCATTCAGCCCATTGTGCTTGCACTGGCTCTTCAAACGAGCATCACTATCTGGTGCCAGTCTCCTGCTGTTTCTCCATACCCTTGCACATTATTTCGACCCAAATAATCATCCAATTCCCTCTTGAATACCCCAATTGAACCTTCCTCTGCCACATAGACATCCTTCCTTCAATAAAGTGACCAACAGTGTACACCGTACTTCACTTTATTGGGGAGGCGAGGGCCTAATTGTATTATCACTGGACAATCAATCCAGTGACCCAGGTAACATTCTGGGGATGGGAGTTCAAATCCTGCCATGGCAGAAGGCGGAATTTGAATTCACTTTTTAAAAATCTGGAATTTGAATCTAATGATGACCATGAATCAGTTGCCAACTGTTGGGAAAAACCCATCTGGTTCACTAATGTCCTTCAGGGAAGGAAACTGTAATCTTTACCTGGTCTGGCCTACATGTGACTCCAGACCCACAGCAATGTGGTTGGCTCTTAACTGCCCTCTGGGTAATTAGGGACAGGCAATAAGTACTGCCTAGCCAGTGATGCCCTCATCCCCTGAATGAATTCAAAAGAAAAAACATACAAATGCCTGTAACCTTCACCAGGCCAAGAAGCTTCGGAAATCTCTGCCCTGAAGGAATGTCTGATCTCAGTAATAGTAGCTGAGTAGGAAGCTGATGTTCCAGGTTAAGGGATACTGACGTTCACCATGGTGAGAGCTAACAAGACAGTGCGTGTATCTGGGCTTATGCCCAAAATATCAATTCTCCTGCTCCTCGGATGCAGCCTGACCTGCTGTGCTTTTCCAGCACCAGCCTCTCGACTTGTTATCACATAGTCTGCTATTACACACAACCCATTGTTATCCACTAACAATCCCCCTTAACAGCTATTTACCCTCCCAGCCTGATTGTCATCCACTCCTTTGTCTATCCAACTATTCTTCTCTCTCTTTAGGCTCTATCCCCACCTTTCGTTTACTCCTCACCCTCTTCCCCCCACACCCTATCTTCTGCATAAAAACCAACATTTTCCTAGCTACCATCAGTTCTGAGGAAGGGTCACTCAACCCAAAACATTAACTCTGATTTCTCTCCACAGACACTGCCAGACCTGCTGACTTATTCCGGCAATTTCTGGTTTTGTGGCCAGGGCCTAGGTCGGGGTGGTGGATAACAAGTGGGAAGGAAGGTGTTTGTGCTGTGAAATTGTTACACTAGATGTTGAGTCCTGAAGGCTGTGAGGCACCTAAGCAGATGGTGAGGTGGTGCCACACCACCACCCCCCTCCCACCCCCCCCCCCACCCCCCCAGTCTGGTGTTGAGTCTTACTGGAACACTGCAGCAAGCCTCAGACAGAGATGTTGGCATGTGAATGTGGTGGTGTGTTGAAGTGGCAGACAACAGGAAGCTTGGGATAATTTTTAAGTGAAGGTTCCGGACACCAACATTTCTCAACCTGTCTCTGACTTTTCTCACCCCCAGGGTGTGGCAGGAGTTGGACAACCAGGCCCAGCTGGGCAGGCTGGACCTCCAGGACTGAAGGTGAACGTCATGTTCAGATAATTATTACAGACCTTCTTTGCGAACAAGGAGCTAAGTCCCTTTTATCTGATTATTTTGTTCTCCTTCGTAAAACAACAGCCATGAACAGTGCATTTTAAAAATTTTAAAACTGCATGAATCAACTTCCAAATACTTTACCTGTGAACACTTGAATCTCACGCAGAGCCAATGCTTCTATATTTCCTTCAGGTGCCCATATCTCGGCAGGTTCTGGATACAGCCAGTACTTCTATAACACAATAGTTGCTTTCTTGTGCAGCCTCGCTTGATAGAAAAATCGTGCTTTTGAAACAGCGCTTAGAGTTTTGGCGACATACAGAGGAACGTCGATTATCTGAATTTCGGATTATCCGAACAAGATCACAAGGTCCCGATGCCTGGCTAAACTGTGTTATCTGGTATTCGATTATCCGAACATTTGATTGCTTAAACAAAATGCTCCCCGCCTGTGTTGTTCGGATAATTGAAGTTCCTCTGTAACAACATTTCAACTAACACACGTTTTAAAAGTTTGCATTTTAGAAACAGTGTCCCCAATTTGTCAATCGTGTTACAGCAAATTCGCATTAAACAAAATCCACATTATAGCAGAACAACCTTTAGATTATTTTCTGAAGGCTGATACAATTGGTTATGGGAGGTGTTTCATTCTGTAGTGGGTTTATCAATAATTTTAATTATTTTTTGAAACCAGGAATATGAAGTAACAGTATCTCTGCAGTGTGGGAACAAGCCAATAGGCTGCACAAATCCACACAGTCCTCCGAAGGGCATCCCACTCAGACCTACCCAACCTCTGTAACCCTTCATTTCCCACAGGTAATCACCCAACCTGCACATCCCTAGACACAATGGGAAATCCCTATGGCCAATCCACCCTAAACTCCACAGCTTTGGGCTGTGGGAGGAAACCAGGGAGAATGTGCAAACTCCACACAGTCGCCCGAGGGTGGAATCAAACCCAGGTCCCTGGTGCTGTGAGGCAGCAGTGCTAACCACTGAGCCACCGTTCCACCTTTTCTGGTTTATTTCCGAAGGATGGGGGGGGGGTGGCGAGTGTGTTCTGTGGTGACCAGCACCAATCAGTGAGAGAACTCATTGGACCACCTGATGAAGGGCTCTTGCCCGAAATGTTGATTCTCTTGCTCCTCTGATGCTGCCTGACCTGCTGTGCTTTTCCAGCACCATACTCTCGACTCTGATCTCCAGCATCTGCAGTTCTCACTTTCTCCTCACTGGATCACCTATCAATCCTCTCGTTAGGAGCTGATAGGTGAACAAGAGTGAGTATCTTGCCCTATCAATGACCTCAACACCAATAGCGAGTCCTAAAAACCATCGATCAAGGCTTACTCAATGGGCTCCAGCAGTGGGAAGAACATTCTTCATTCACCTCCCTGCTGGGTGGAAGGGAGAAGGGGGGTCGCAGAAGGATGTGAGGGAATAGAGAGGGGTGGTCTCTGAGAGTTTCCCCATCGTTGTCCCCAGTTGCACCCAGAATGGGGCAGTGCTAGGCAGCATCACAACCCAGTTATCAGGCTGCTATGGTTTCCAACTCAAGCAATTGTCCATCTTCCTCTCCAGCCAGGGCGGCAGGTGATTAGGGTTGTGAAGAGTTTAGTCCCTTTAGTGGCCATGAATCAATCGCCAAATGATCTTTGTTGCCAGTGAATTGAGAAACTCACCAATGGACCTTCTTGTCCAGCAGAGGTGACATAGCAGGGGTGAGTTTCCATCCAGGGCAAATATGTCTCACTATTTCCCTTTCTTGCCACCTCTCTTACTACCTCTAGGAGGGGAAAAGCACATCCATAGGAGTAGGAGGAAGCCATTCAGCCCATCAAGCCTGTTCCACCATCCAACTAGATCATGGCTCATCTACCCCAGTGCCGTTTCTCCACACCCATCTCATATCCCTGGATGTCTTCAATATCTAGAAATCTGTTGAAATGATTCTTGAATATAATCACCAAGCTGCCAAACTCTGGGGTAGAGAATTCCAAGACTCCATGACCCTTTGAGTGAAGAAATTCATCCTCATCTCACTCCTAAATGACCTGCTGTTTATTCTGACAGAGTGATCCTCCACCGGCCAATCTTGCAGATTACTGATACAGCCCATGTGGAAGTTTAATCCCTATTAAGGAATAAGGGGGACTGAGTAACCTTGGCTGTAGATTATTAGTGGTACAAAGAAAACTGGAGTAGGCCATTCAGCCCATCAACCTCATCATAATTGAATACAATCACAATTGATTGAATATCTCAATGCCTTCTTCCCACAGAATGATGTATTTGGACTAGTAATCCAAAAAGCTCTGCTTGATGTTCTGGGGGCTGGGTTCAAATCCCACCATAGCAAGTAGTGATATTTGAATTTTATGTATTTTATTTAAATCTGAAACTAAGTGCATCTCTAATGTTGACTGTTAATTGCTGTCAAAACCCATCTGGTTCACTAATGCCCCTAAAGAAAGGATTTCTGCCACCCTTACCCAGTCTGGCCTACATGTGACTCCATGCGGCACGGTGGCTCAGTGGCTAATACAGCTGCCTCACAGTGCTGGGTACCTGGGTTCAATTCCAGCCTCAGGCAACTGTCTGAGTGGAGTTTGCACATTCTCCTCGAGGATTTCCTCCGGGTGCTCCAGTTTCCTCCCACAGTCCAGTGATGTGCAGGCTAGGTTAGTTTTCCATGCTAAGTCACCCAGTGTTCAGGGACTTGTAGGCTAGGTGCAGTAGTCATGGTAAATGTAGGGGAATGGGTCTGGGTGGGTTACTCTTCAGAGGGTCAGTGTGGACTTGTTGGGCCAAGGGGCCTGTTTCCACACTGTAGGGATTCTGTTCTATGATGATGAGATCCTCAGGTGGTCACCTCTGGGCAATAAATGCTGGTGATGTCCAAATCCCACAATCGAATAAAGATAACTAACCCCATAACCGTCTACACCATTGATAATCAGAAAGATATCTATGTCCAGTTTAAATGTACAAAAACACTGAGGTTCCCTGGCTCTTGGAAGTAAATGATTTACAATGACATTGTTGGATCTTTTCTCATTTCTAAGTGAAGAACAAGATTTGTTTTTTAATCTTTTCAGGGTGATTCTGGTTTTCCAGGACCTCCGGGTCCTCCGGGACAGCAAGGGCCTGTTGGTATCTCTGGACAGCCAGGCCTAAGAGGAGAAGTTGGACTTCCTGGGCCACAGGGGCCAGCAGCAGAGAGGGTAAAGTGGAGTCCGGGCCCACAATCATCTTTACAATGTGGCTTTAACTGAAACTAAAAGGAGGTGTAATGGGCCTTGTTGTATCGTCACTGGATTGGCCATCGAGAGGCCCCCAGCATTTTTGAGGGATGTGGATTCAAACTCCCTGCCCTGCCGCCCCTCTCCCCCTCCCCCACCCCCCACCCCTTCACCCCTCCCAAGCAGCTGGTGGAATTTAAACTCAATCTATTGATAATTCTAGAATCTAAGAGTAATCTCAGTTATTGTGATCAAGACAACAATTTTCAATTGTTTTCAATCCATCTGGTTCACTAATGCCTTTGAGGGAAGGAAATCTGCTGTCCTTACCTGGTCTGGCCTACATGTGACTCCAGACCCACAGCAACGTGGCTGACCTTTAACTCCCCTCTGAGTAATTAATGATGGGCAATAAACACTGGTCTAGCCAGTGACACCCATGTTCCATGAACAAATCTTTAAAGGTTAGCACATCATTGCCACAGCAACCAAAAACAGCTCAGACATTTGGCTGTTTTGCCTTTTTTTTCTGCACGATGTGTCTATCACTGGCAAGGCCCTCAATTGTTACCTATCCTTAATTGCCATTAGGAATGCAGGGACTTGTCCAGGCCATTCGACCCCTCAGATCTGCTCCACCGTTCAAATAAAATGATGGATATGTAGCTTAATTTTATCTGCCTGCTTTGGCCTATATCCCTTGATAAAAATTTGTCTGTCCCATTTTTAAATTTAACATGAATTAGCATTGACTGCCATTTGTGAAAGAGAATTCCAAATCTCCATTACTCTTTGTGCATAGAAGGAGCTTTCTAACATCTCTCCGAATTCTCAGATTATGCCCCTGGTTCTAGAATCTTCAACCATTGGGCTTCGTCTGTCGTCAGCTACTCTGTCATTTCCTGTTGATATCCTAAAAACACTCAGAAATTGAACTCAGTTAGATCACCCTTAACCTTCGAAATTCTGGAGAATTTGTCTAATCTTTCCTCATAAATTAACCCATGAAGTGCTGATATCATCTAGAGGCAAGGCCCACTTATCCTTCCTAAGGTGTGGTGTACAGTGCTCCAAGCGGGGTCTTGCTAGGGTTTTGTATGACGTTTGCATCAGAATACTCCTTTGGATATAAAAGCCAGCTTTCCGTTAGCCACCTTGACTGTTTTCTGCACCTGTACTTGGCATTTTAAAGAGCTAAGTACCTGAATCCTCAAAATCCCACTGGACACCTATTGTATTTAGAGTCTAGATTAGTGTGGTGCTGGAAAAGCACAGCAGATCAGGCAGCATCTGAGGAGTAGGAAAAATCAATGTTTCGGGCAAAAGCTCTTCATCAGGAAGGGCTTTTGCCCGAAACATTGATTTTTCCTACTCCTCAGATGCTGCCTGATCTGCTGTGCTTTTCCACCACTGTAATCTTGACTCTAATCTCCAGCATCTGCAGTACCCACTTCCACCTATTGTATTTAACTTTGTGCCTTCTAATAAATCCACTGATCTATTCTTTTACAGTTTGAAATGGATAACCTCATCCTTGTTTATATTAAAATCCATCTGCCACAGCTTTGCCCATTCCCCTCGGCCTTTGTAATTTTATATTGTCGTCAACCCTGCCTACAGCTGGTTCTGATACAACACCATAGTTCTGGGGGCTCTTGTGCAATCTCGCTTATAAGAAAATGGTGCAAGAGCCATACCATATAAACTAATGGGGCTGGAATCGGGTTATACCCAATACTGGTAAGGATACTTCACATTCTGCAAACAATGGTCTAAATTCTTCAATCGCGTTGTAGCCAATTTGCGTTGAACACGCTTACATTATAGCAGAACCGACTGTACAATGCAGTACAATTTTGTTGGCAGCAAATGTGGATATTGGACTTTTTATCAAAGTCGTTAATGAATATTATGAATAATTGAGGCCCTAACTCAGATCCCTGCAGGACATCACTAGTCATATCCTGCCTGTTTGTGTACTTGTTCATTATTCCAACTCTGTTTCCTGCCATTCAGCCTGTTTCCTATCCATGTCAGTAACTTGCCCTCAATTCCACAGGTTCCTATCACAGAAATTAACTACAGATCCACTGACAGCACCTTCCAAACCCATGACCACTTCCATCTAGAAGGACCAGGGCAGCAGATACATGGGAACACCACCCTCTGCAAGATCCCCCTGAAGCCACTTATCATCCTGACTTGGAAATATATCGCCGTTCCTTCACTGTCGCTGGGTCACAATCCCGGAATTCCCTCCCTTATCGCATTGTGGGTCAACCCACAACAGGTGGACTGCAGCGGTTCAAGAAGGCAGCTCACCCCCCACCTTCTCAAGGGGCCACTGGGGACGGGCAATAAACGCTAGGCCCAGCCAGTAACACCCACATCCCACAAATGAATAAATTTATAAAATGCTAACAGCCTCTTGTGTGGGACTGTATCAAAAGCATCTAGAGGATCATATAAACAGCATCCACCGAGTTACCTCTGTCCACTCCCCTTGAACTGAGTAGCCTACTCAATTATGTAAGTGAATCAGATGAGAGTCAGCCATTGGTGGTGGATACAGCTGCAAAGATCCAATGGGACAAAGGTACAGCGTGAGGAGGGGAAACAATGAACTGATTTTTCTTTTGTTTCTTTATTAATTCATAAGATATGGGCGTCATTCCCTGGGCCAGCATTCAATGCCCATCCCTAATTGACCTCTAGGGGGCAGTGTCAATCACATTGCTGTGGGTCTGGAGTCACGTGTAGGCCAGACCAGGTAATGATAGCAGCTTTCCTTCCCTCAAGAACATTAGTGAACCAGATGGGTTTTTACAACATCGACCATTGGGCCAATTTCTGAGTTCAACTTTTCATTCGATTCAACTTTCACCACTTGCTGGGTGGAATTTGAACCTCCATTCCGAGAACATTAACCTAGGATTCTAGATTACCAGCCTGGTGACGTTAGGCTCAAAAAGCCAGCGAATGAAACAAAAAACATCATGTTCTAGCCATGGATGGCCAGTCGGAGTCTGAAGTGGATATAAAATGAGTGGTAATAACAGAAAGTGCTGGAGAAACTCAGCAGGTTTTGGCAGCATCTGTGGAGAGAGAAACAGAATTAACGTTTTGAGTCCAGTATGAGTGTCCGTCCAGATCTACAGCTGTTCGGGCTAAATACTGTATAGTATATCAGCCTCCCCTACATAGAATCACATGAGAAGGAAACCATTCAGCCCATCATACTCTGTCAGTTATTTTAAAGAGCTAGTAAATTACTCCCTCTTCCCTGCCCCCCTCCTCGTCTCTTTGCAATTTTTCTGTCTTTAAGTTTGAAGTTATGTCCAGTTCCCTTTGAAAGGTTATTATTGAGTGTGCTTTCATCACCCACTCAGGAAATATTCTCCAGATCACAAGCATTTGCCAAATAAAGAAAATTCTCCTCGCTCTGCCCTCTGTTTTTTTTTGCCAATTCTAGGTCCTTCCATTTCTGACACACATAATTTTAAACATTTCAGGGAAAGCTGAGCAGTTTCAAAGGCTGACCATTAAATAAATTGGATTAGTGGTGCTAGAAGGGCACAGCAGTTCAGGCAGCATCCAACGAGCAGCGAAATCGACGTTTCGGGCAAAAGCCCTTCATCAGGAAATAAATTGTCCTGCTGAGACTTTATCAACTTTAGAGCAGTGTCTCATGGGATGGCACATAGTGTCCATCATCGGGTGGGAATGTTCCACAAAGTGTCCCGTTATTTCTCAGTGTCACGAGGGAGCACTCCATCATCCGGTTTGCTTCAGGGGCCCTGTTTAGTGTATTCGAGGCTGAGACAGGTTTGCCATTAGTGAGGGAATCGAGGGTTATGGGGAAAAGGCAGGAAAATGGAGTTGAGGGTAATCAGATCAGCCATGATGTCGTTGAATGGCAGGGCTGATGGGCTGAATGGCCCACTTCTGCTCCGACGTTTTCTGGTTTGGTCACAAGGAGCAATCACAGAGGTGGCGGGAGTGGCATGTAAATTCCAAGCGTGCCATTTGCCCACACCATCCGTCCCTGACCAATCAATTTTCTACAACTTGAGGCTGCATTAAGATTGAGGTGCGCCACGCAGACCCCTATTTACTGTGTCCCCCACCCCACCCACACATTGCATCTTATAGCAATGTTATGGGCGGCACGGTGGCACAGTGGTTAGCACTACTGCCTCACAGTGCCAGAGACCCAGGTTCAATTCCCGCCTCAGGCGACTCTCTGTGTGGAGTTTGCACATTCTCCCGTGTCTGTGTGGGTTTCCTCTGGGTGCTCCGGTTTCCTCCCACACTCCAAAGATGTGCAGGTCAGGTGAATTGGCCATGCTAAATTGCCCGTAGTGTTAGGTAAGGGGTAGATGTAGGGGTATGGGTGGGTTCCGCTTCGGCGGGGCGGTGTGGACTTGTTGGGCCGAAGGGCCTGTTTCCACACTGTAAGTAATCTAATCTAATCACTGGATGGTACTGGGCCTGCAGCTTTGAGAGCTTCTCTCCCAGACAACGAGTTATAGAGTTCTACAGCACGGAGACAGGCCCTTTGGCCCAACCTGGTCCACGCAGACCAAAATGTCCATCCACACTGACCCCATTTCCCTGCACTTGGCCCATATCCTCCTAAACCTTTCCTATCCATGTATTTGTCCAAATGCCTTTTAAATGTTGTTTACGTACCCGCTCAACCACTTCCACTGGGAGCTTATTCCATATGTGTACCACCCTCTGTGTAAAAATGTTGCCCCTCAGGTTCTGTTTTATTCTTTCCCCTCTAACCTTATGCCTTCTAGTCCTCGATTCCCCAGCCCTTTCACCCTATCCATGCCTCTCATGATCTTGTACACTTCTGGAAGACCCCACCCCAGTCTCATATCCTCTAAAGAAAAAAATGTCCTTTTCCAACCTCTCCCTGTAACTCAAGCCTCTGAGATCCATTTGAGGAAAATCACCAGTCGGGTGACAGTGTGAGGTTGTGACCCCCGTTTGACCCTGACCTAAGCAACCCAATTCAGGAGTCCCACTTCCAGTTCCTCCTGAGGTTACACAGATGGGACAGAAGGAGCATTGACATGGCATGAGGCTGGTAGCAATGGGTCCATAATGGGCACTGTCACTCTGTGCAAGTTTAGACAGAGTGCAGACTATGGGGTGTGCATGATACAACTGATGGTCCCCATGAGTAGCTGTCAGCCAAATTATTGTTCTTTCTCTCTCTGGGCTCCATCTCCATCTATCGTTTAACCCTCCCCTCCATCCATCTTCAGCATTATACAACAGTAGTATACTCGCCAAGTTTAAGGGCATTTAAATGGTTATTGGTTAGGCGATGGATGAAAATGGACTAGTCTATGATAAACGAGCTTCAGTCTGGTTCCACAGGTTGGTGCAACATCGAGGGCTGAAGGGCCTGTACTGCGCTGTAATGATCTATGTTCTATACCAACCTTTTCGTGGCCATAATCAGTTTTGAAGAAGGCTCACTGGACCCGAGATGTTAGCTCTGCTTTCCCTCTACACATGCTGCCAGATCTGTTGATTTTGTTTACGACTGGGCCTGACCTTGGCAACATCCAGACCATCGCACTCACTCAGTGAACAGGAGCAGGAGTCCTCCTGGTTAAACCTTCCCACCTAATTCAAGTGCAGTTTTATCCAGGAATTTAAAACCATCTTTTTATAATCCAGTTATTATTCTTTTAATGGCGTTCTGTTCTTTCAGGGTGCTCCTGGATTTCCAGGGAGAGATGGAGCAACTGGACCACCAGGACCACCTGGACTTCCTGGATTACAGGTCAGTTAACAGCAGCCAACATTATTCTGTGTTTATACTCGTGTGGTGCCGTGGCATTGTCCCTACCCATGAGCTGAGTACAAGTCCCAACTGCTCCGGAATTGTGTGATTGCATCTCTGAACAGATTGATTGTTCCTGTCTTGTTTCAGATGATTGTGGGTTGAACGCCAGTCTAGAAATCAGATCACATGACTTTGGCCATAGTCTCTGGGACGTGAATGCAGGGAGTCCTGCACAATTGGAGGCACACTCTTCCGTGTTGGACATTGAACGAGTTCCCATCTGTCAAACAGCAGAGAAACCGGTCCGTGCCAACCAAACTAAACTAATCCCACCTGCCTGCACTTGGCCCGTATGCCTCCAAACCTTTCCTATTCATGTACCTGTCCAAATGTTTTTGAAATGTTGTAAGTCTACCTGCTTTCACAGCTTTCTCTGGCAGTTCATTCTACACATACACTACTCTCTGTGTAAAAAGGTTGCTCCTTATGTCCTTTTTAAATCTTTCTCCTCTCACCTTAAAAAATATGCCCCATTAGTCTAAGAAGATAAAGCAATGGCTCGATCCCATTCTCGGGATACAGTGGCGACAGAGAGAAAGTCCGTGGTAACATATGTCAAGTGCAGACCAATATTACATAGAACCTACAGCACATAAACATCAACATGACCAAACTGACCTGTCCTCTTGTTGGATGTAAAAACTAACATGCTATTAACAGAATAAGTGGTTATCTTAGTGAACTGAGGACAGTGCAGCCCGCTTGATTGGCGCAATATCCATCATGATCATTATCCAGTCCCTCCACCACCATCGCTCAGTAGCAGCAGTCTGTACCATCTCAGAAACTTTCCCAAGACACTTAGGGAACACCTTCTAAATCTATGACCACTTTCATCTCGAAGGACAAGGGCAAGCAGACGCATGGGAACACCACCCCCTGCAAGTTCACCATCCTGACTTGGAAATATATCACTGTTGCTGGGTCAAAATCCTGGAATTCCCTCCCTAAAAACATTGTGTGGATTCAGACACCTCTCAGACTGCAATGGTTCAAGAAGGCAGCTCACTCCCACCTTCTCCAGGCCAATTAGGGACAGGCATTGGGACAGTTGGGGCGGCATGGTGGCTCAATGGTTAGCACTGCTGCCTCACAGCACCAGGATTCCAGGTTCGATCCCAGCCTTGGGTGCCTGTCTGTGTGGAGTTTGTACATTCTCCCTGTGTCTGCGTGGGTTTCTTCAGGGTGCTCCAGTTTCCTCCCGTAGTTCAAAGATGTGCAGGCCAGGTGAATTGGCCATGCTCAATTGCCCATAGTGTTAAGTGTATTCGTCACAGCGAAGTAGGTCTGGGTGGGTTGCTCTTCGGAGGGTCGGTGTGGACTGGTTGGGCTGAAGAGCCTGTTTCCACACTGTAGGGAATTTAATCTAATCTAATCTGATCAGGCAATAAATGCTGGCCCAGCCAGTGATACCCATAAATTAACAGAAGTCTTTAAAAGTAGTCCTTTAGACAGTATTGCTAAACAGTCAGTCTGATTGTGTTTATGGGATCTTGCTATGTACAATTTGGTTGCTACAATAAAATGTACTTCTTCAACTTTGGTAAAGCGCTTTGAAATGTCCTGAAAGGCGCCATGTAAATGAATTCCTATAAAATGTATGGAGAAAGTTGGGTATTAACATTAATCTCTGGGCATCGCAGAAAAAATGCCAGCCTTCCCGTGCTGGGTGTCTTGTAAAAGACACCGGTACTGAGGACAGAATCCTGACTTCATTATGGCCAGAGCAGTGGACGGGATCAGGGATATTTCCAGCCTTGATATTTAATACAATGTGATCTAAATGAAACAAGCGAGGGATTAAAACCAAGATCTGATGAACTGAAAATGTGAATATTTTATTCAGGGTTTGCCAGGACCACCTGGGTTACAAGGTGCCAAGGTAAGAACCAGAACCTAATCTTCACTACAGCTTCGTTCCTCTTCTCCTTCTTTCCGTCTGATCAGCCTGTTTTTCCTGTTCAGGGTGAAACTGGGATAGGGGTGCCCGGACCGAGAGGAGAAAGAGGAGATCCAGGACCTCGGGTAAGGAACCACTTCCAAATCAACAATGTCCTCATGGACTATCCCGCTGTGAGTCCCCACTTACATGTTCCAGCTGAGGCTGGAAGGGTGCACAGTCTAATCCCACTCCTACAGGGACCTCTGATGTGAAGTGATATGACCACTGTACCATAGTTGATGCTGCAGTACCATCTCAGTTGCATCTCAAGAGCAGTTGGGGAATAACCATAAATACTGACTTGAAATGAGACAAGACCCTGAAGGAATATCAAGAAAATGGGAAATAACTTAAACAAGGAATTAGGAGGGCTAAAAGGGGTGAACAACCACCTTATGAAGGAGCAGAGCTCCGAAAGCTAGTGCTTCCAAATAAACCCGTTGGACTATAACCTGGTGTTGTGTGATGTTTAACTTTGTCCACCTCAGTCCAACACCAGCACCTCCACGTCATTTTGAAGGTTGATTCTTATCTGCCCTCAATTAGGGATGGGCATCAAAGCCTGGCCTCACTTGTATCACCCACACCACACGAAAGGAGAAAGAAAAGGTAATCTATTCCTCTCTTCCCGGTATTCCTTATTTCCCACTGGACCTTTCCTCTAACTCTGACGAACTGCTGGAACGCTAGTGGTCACTGTCAGGCTTTTGAGGAAAGGAACACCATCGGCACTGGGCCCAGTGCATGTTCTGTCACAGGATCAAACATGAAGGCTCTGTGGTGAGATTTATTGCCTGAGAGTAGTTTACGAATTGTGTCCACTTCAGGTGGCGGTATTCTCATTCCTGAATCAGAGAGCCGTGGGTTCAAGCCCCACTCCCAGAGATTTGGGTGTAAACTTTTGCCTGGATCCCCAGCACACTATTGAGTGTGCGCTGCTGTATTGGAGCACCGTCTTTCAGATTAAATGTGAAACTCCAGCCTTGTGTGCCGTCTCCGTTACATGATCGAGTGAGTTATCTCTAGAATCCTGGCCAATATTTGTCGCTGAGTTGGGAATCACCCAAAACTCACCTTGCTGTTTGTGGGATCTTGCTGGGCACAAATTGGCTGCCACACTTCCTACACAACAGCAAGTGACTTCACTTCCATGCTAACTCATCGGCTATTATGTACTTTAGAATGTAGAGTTATACGGCATGGAAACAGACCCTTCGGTCCAATCAGTCAATGCCGAATGTAATCCCAAACTAAACTAGTCCCACCTGCCTGCTCCTGGCCCACATCTCTCCAAACCTTTCCTATCCATGAACTTACCCAAATGTTTTTTAAATGTTGCAATTGTGCCCACATCCACCACTTCCTCATTCCACACATGAACCACCCTCTGTGTAAAAATAAAAATTGCCCTTCATGTCTTTTTAAAATCCCTCTCCTCTCACTGTAAAATGTGCCCCATAGTCATCCTGTACTTGTGAAAGATGCTAGATAAATGCAGGTCTTTCTTTGTCTCTTCTCATGCTTTGACCAAAGTCTTACTCACTTCACGTTCTCGTTGGTGCCTTAGGGTGAAGATGGAAGACCGGGGTTGACAGGAGAACGAGGACTACCTGTAACTACCTCTCTACTTTAATGAACTTTTCACGAAAGTTTGATTTGCCTCCCTGAAGTTCTTTTTTAATCTGTATTTTGCTATCTTGTCAGGGGCTTCCTGGTAGTCGGGGAGAAACTGGAATCAAAGTAAGTCTGTTTGACAGAGCTCCACCACACACTTTGTTGCAATCGAGGAGGTGACAGTGGCGAAGGGATTTTGGAGACAGTATTTTAGAACATAGAACATAGATCATTACAGTGCAGTACAGGCCCTTCGGCCCTTGATTTTGCTTTAGAAAAGAAAATTTACACTGTGGAGCCACATAGTGGCCAGAGACAGCAATTACATTGTGACCTTCCAAAAATAAAAAAAATGTTGATATAGCAATTTAGAATGGGATTTCTCAAATGCGACAAAGGCAGAGGCTTCAGGCCAGTCAGGGGAAGAGAGGAGAAAAGCAAGAACTGAGACTGAGAGGGGCTCAGAGTTGGACCCCTGGCCTCATGTAATAATTTAATAAAACAATGTCTATGACTGGTAGAATGGGTCAGGCTGTACAGAACAATCAGTGTCATGTTAAAGTTCCATTTGGGGTCCCATAGTCATTGTGGGCAAGGGACATGATCACAATGGACAGAGGGCAGAGGAGGTTTACCAGGATGCAGCCTGCACAGGAGGGTTTTAGTTAGGAATAGAGATTGGACCAAATTGGCATTGTTTTCCTTAGTGTACACTTGAGAGGCATGGAGAGGGCAGAGAGGAAGAAACTTCTCCCCTTGATGGAGGGATCAATAAGCAGGATCATCAATGTGAGGTAAACAGGAAGGAGGTTTAAACAGAAAGTGAGGAAATTTTTTTTTACAACCAGAAGGTGTTGGGAATCTGGAACTCACTGCCTGTTGGGGTGGTAGAGGCAGAAATCCCCTTGCTGCCGCACAGTGTCAGGAACCCGGGTTCAATTCCACCCTCGGCCAACAGTCTGTATGCAGTTTGCACATTCTCCTGCATGGGTTCCTTCCAGGTGCTCCAGTTGCCTCCCACAGGCCAAAGATGTGCAGGTTAGGGTGTGTTGGCCATGGGAAATTCCCCTGTAGTGTCTGGGGATGTGCAGGTTAGGTGGGTTAGCTATGGGAAATGCGGGGTTCCAGGACTAGTGTAGCCAGTGTTCAGAGGGTCGGTGCATACTCAATGGGTGAAAGGCCACTTTCTGCACTATAGGAACTCTATGAAATATTTAATTGTGCACTTATGATGCAAGGCAATGGGTCAAGTTCTAGAAAATGTGATTAGAACAGTGTGGTGGTTGATCCTGACTAGCACTGACTCGATGGGCCAAAGCGCCTTTTTCTGTGCTGTAGATCTCTATGCCTCTGTTGCAGCTAATCCCACCTGAGGCAGCAGCTTGGAATCTTATTGAATTTAAGATGTACTTCTCCCCATCCACCCATGTCCCACCCACCCTGAAGTGCTGAATATCTGAGGGTAGGGAGGAAGTGGGTGTCAAGATTAGAGTGGTGCTGGAAAAGCACAGCAGGTTAGACAGCATCCGAGGAGCAGGAAAATTGATGTTTCAGGCAAAAGCCCTTCATCAGGAATGAGACTGGGAGCCTCGGGGGTGGAGGGATAAATGTGTGTATTGGATATTGACTAATTCTTATCCTCATCACTGAAAAAAACCAAACCAATCCCGTGCCAACCTGTGGATTTCAGCAAGTATATTTCAGCCTATCAGAAACCTTGATATTGGCTCCTTGGCTGACCTGAAACTGCCAGCCAATCGGAGCCTGGCATCTTCTGGGTCCTAAAGACCATCAGTCAATGCTCACTCCTCTCTGGATCCAATGGTGAGAAGGTGGGGTCTTTTTCTTTGATTCCTGTGAGGTGGGGGTCATGGAGAGTTGGGGTGACTTCAGGAGGCTCCGGTACTTGAAGGGCTTCAGAGGACATCCTGTTGCCCACTGTCTCTGGATGCCCAGGGTTGGCATTGTGTTCTGTGGATGGTGCACCCTGAAGCCACTGGCTTGCAGGTGGCGCAGGGCATGCATTTTTAAGGTAGACAGAAGGAAAACTATGCTGGCACTAAGAACCCATTTTGTTTTGTAGGGCGATGCTGGACCAGTTGGGCAGAAAGGAGAGAAGGTTTGTGAGAGCTGTATTGAATGCGGGCAAATTGCATGAGATGTTTTTAATTCAGCACCAACTTGAGCATCTCCCAGTCTTGCTCCTCACATTTATCTACTACGCACGAGAATCAGGCTTTGGCTAGTCAAATCCCTTTGCAAATTAATCCCATTCCAAACTTTATGGTCAAGCTTTTAATTACCAGCTCTAATATCTCCTGTGTGGTCCAAATTTCACTTGACATTTCCTCCTGTGACAGGCATTGGTGCATTTAAAGGTTCAAAAAAAATTTATATTGTTGCTGGGACAAATTACAGGGAACTTTATCTTGCAGCTGGGATATCTGACTTAGGTTGTAGCGTCATTGTTCATCGTGAAGTCATTCGGCCCATTAATTCTGTGCTAGCCCTCTATCATGCATCTATTCGATCCCAGTCCCCTGTAGTTTCCTGATGGCTCTGCAGTTCTCTTTGCCTCAAGTTTCCTTTTGAAATCATTGAACATCTCCACTTCCACCCCTCTCGCAGGCAGCAAGCTTTGGGTCATCACAAGTTGGTGTGCCCAAGAAAAGTTATTTCTCACAAGCTGTCTGCATCTCTTGCCAGAAACCTGTGTCCTGTAGTCCTTATGCCATCAGCTAATTTCTTCATCCAGCTTATCCAAGCCTGCCATGAGCAAGTATGCCTCTGTCAGACCTCCCCTCAACTTTCTTTTCTCGAAGGAGAACAATCCCAGCTTCTCCACACTCAACGTGTATCCACACACCTGGTACCTTTCTGGTTTCTGTGCTTTGGAAATATGGGCCGATTGGGCTTGGTCAGTATCTTCCTTGTTGCATACAGCCAGAAGGGATATTCACATTGATACGATCCATGTGGCCTACACAAATAGCATCACACAGGCACTGAAATTTGTAGACCACATTACGCATTCGTTGAGATAGACAGGACTTCCTTTTAGGTTGATTGCAGAATCCTGATAATGTCAAAATGTACCTGTGCTGCTGCTACTTAGTAACAGCAGGAAACAGCGAGCTTCAGCTGTTGTTCAGAATGTTGAGATACCTTACCACCTCAGGATAATCTAAGGTATACTGAGCACTCTTAAGGACTAAGAGTGATAGACTTAGGCCTGGCAATGAGTTTGGGTGTTGGTTATTCAGACAGGATTGTGAAGTGGCACACCTGCGCATACAGACAGCTATGCATATTCATGTGTCAGACTGTGTAGTTTGCACGCATTGCATCTGTTTCAAATCAAGAAAACAGGTGACAGCCATTCTCTGGTTTGTTTCTCTTGGGCCGTGCCTTGACCAATCAGGGTCAACATGTCTGGATTAAATGGAAACAAAGCTTGGCAGTTAACTGTCAGTTATCATCTATCTGGTGCATTCTCCATAACAATAATGCTACCAATCAGAGTCCACTTGCTCGCCAATCAGCACTGTCTTCTCATTCAATCAGGAAGGGTAGCTTCCCCTTTACATTGTTCTTATCTTGAACATTGTCCTCATGAGTGCAAAATGGAAAGCTTTGGGAAAATGTGTCTTTTTCTAGCCATGTTAATTTATGTAAAAATAAGAAAGTATGGTCCTTGGGAGTATCACCATATAGTAACCACAGTCTAATAATGCATCTCTTTTCCAGGACTTGTAGTCCTTAAGTTGTTTTTTTTTCTTCACCATTAATATTCCCTCTAAGCTGTCATGTGCAGAACAAAACATATTAGTGGGAACACTGTTCACCATCCTATTCCACAAGCCGTAGTTTTGTTAACAATATTTTTGATGCGTTATTTTCTTAAACACATTCTAAGATGTGTTTGTAGGAAGCAGCACAACATCTGCTGCTTCTTACAAATTTCTCTGTAACTTCATCAAAAAAATGCACTAATTCAATGATCTGCTTTTAACAGAGAGCCGTGCTGATTCCCTCTTTGTTAGTCAGTCTTTGTGTGTGGTTTTTGAATATTTTTATTGAAATTCTTTTTACAGAATTATAATATTACAAAAATATGAAAATATAACATTATAACAAAAAAACCAACAACAATAATAAACCAACGACTATACTGCTCTACAAAAGAACGAATACCTATACTCATTACTCATCAATAATGTTGTATCTAAAACCTGGCCGACCATTGATGTTACGCTGACCAGCTGTAGGTACAAGGAACACCCTAACACACCATCTTGAACATGAGGCTCATATTTGCCACTTTCCAATGAGGAAGGTTGGGAGATTAAGTCCATCTATTATCTCCACCTCCATATCTGACAGCAGCCGGATGTCTGATCCATCTGGAACAGACAACTCAAAGCTCAGTTCAGTACATCTCACCTCTCTATCTTCAACCCCACCTATTACCTACACTCGTTCATTCTGCTAATGTCTTATCAATGAGTTTACTGTTGTCATCATCCGCACAAATTAGGCATCGGTCAAAACCCAGTGCCAACCCCCCTTTTCCTGAATTCGGGACAAAGAGTTGAAAGAAACATTTACAATATCTCAGTTCAATAAAGCCTTTGCTCTTGCTATTGTATGTGCTGCAGCTTCATGTCCTTGAGTCCTGAGAGACTGTCTTCTGTTCCATCACACAGGGGGAAGCACTGACTGTCCCTGGAACGCCTGGACTCAAAGGAATCAAAGGAGAGTCCGTAAGGAACAACATTCTCAGGCCTATCCATGAGAGAAACAAACAGTTTTTGCAGGGTTGGCTGGGCAAAGGGGGAGAGGTACACTTGGGATTCTGTTGAAAGCTGGTGTTGGTCTCTTACAGGGGGAGCGTGGCCAGAAAGGAAGTGAAGGTCCGAAAGGAATGAAAGGAGAAGAGGGACCACGGGGAGAGAAGGTACATGTTTCTCCTGCACCTTAACTGGATTTGTGTTCCAGAGAACGAGAGTTCAAATCCCACCCACACTGCCATACAGGGCACATTGAGAATTGGAATTCCATTTTCATAAATTAAAAAACAAAATTCTGATGTCAGTGCTGTTGGAAGCGTTGGAGGTGAGCAGAGTTAATTGGACAGATAAATACATGGTTGTTACTGCTCATTGGGCATCTTGCCTTAATCAGAACAGTATTTGGTGAAACTAAACCTGGTGTAATCGAACATGGAATAAGACAAGGCTGTGTACTATTGCTAGTGTCCTTTATGATCGCACGAGAAGAAGCAGCAGATGAATTGAGAACATCAGTTGGTGGAAGCTGGTGAGATTGGTAGATAAACAGACCCTAGTGGTTTCACGAGTCGGAAACGATTACAGAGAGTGGTGAACTCGGCCCAGACGATCACAAAGGCCACCCTCCCATCTATAGAATCCATCTACCAGGCCCGCTGTCAAGGAAAGGCCGTCAGCATTCTTAAAGATCCATCCCACCCTGGCAATGTTTTTCTACAACTTCTACCATCGGGGGAAAGGTACAGAAGCTTGAACACATGCACCAGACAGCTTCGAAACAGTTTCTATCCTACTGTTGTTAGAATACCGAATGGACTCACAAACTCTTAACACTCGCCTGTACCTGTGTTTTTGTTTTTGCCGCTGTTTACCTATTATTTACTATCTATGCTACTTAACTCTGTGATTTGCCCGTATTGCTCACAAGATAAAGCTTTTCACTGTGCCTTGGTACATGTGACAATAAAACTCAATTCAATTCAAGAGTGTGTTGCTGGAAAAGCACAGCCGGTCAGGCAGCATCTGAGGAGCAGGAAAATCGACGTTTCGGGCCAGAGCCTTTCCTCATTCCTGATGAAGGGCTCCAGCCCAAAACGTCAATTCTCCTGGTCCTCGGATACTGCCTGACCGGCTGTGCTTTTCCAGCACCATACTCTCGACTCTAATCTCCAGCATCTGCAATCCTCACTTACTCCTGGACCTGAGTGATTTGCACAGTAAATCAAGTTTGCCAAGATGAGATGGTGGTGCAGTGCTAATGTCACTGGATTAGGTAAGGTCCTAGGGGGCAAGGGTTCAAATCCTACCACAGTAGTGATGCAGTTTAAATTAAATTTGTAAATCTGCAGTATAAAACATGGTTCTTGTGCTACAGTGGTAGCGCCCCTCTGTGACAGGAGACTCAAGCCAGTTCCATCATATGTGTAACAATTTCTCTGAACAAGGTGATCAGAAAATATCTATGGAGACCATGACGACTGTCAACAATTGTTGCAAAAGTTCATCTGGTTCCTCCCCTCGAGAGAGGGAAATCGGAAATCTGCCTTCCTTACCTGGTCTGACCTAATGTGGGTTCAGACCCCCAGCAACGTGCCTATTACTTAACTGCCCTCTGAAACCCACAAGCCACTGTGTTCTCAGGGCTAGCCTCTGCAGTGAGTCACATGCCCCAGAAAGCCATTAAGAATAAAAGTATACCAATGGGCAGCAAGTGATAAAAGCTTACAGAATGAAACTTAGTGTAAACCAAGATGAAAGTTGTGGCAATTGGGGAAAAATAAGTAATGCTGGGAAAGCAGAGGTCAAGATAAATGGACTACAGCAGAACAAGTTTCACAACTGAAGTCCCTTATCAGAAGGTGATTATTACCCATAGGAAATCAGATTGTAAATAACACTGACAACAAATAAATTCTCCAAACAAAAGCAATTTCTCAGCCTTGGAATGAGTAGCAATCTCAATGAGGGAGTTTACTCAAGGGCCAGTGATTCGGAACATCTTGTCAAACGTAGACATTTCGGGATCCCTGAAGACTTGAAGGTGGTGAAAGGGTCAGTAGGTGGGCAGAGGGGGTCAGTTTGGACAGAACATGAGAGCAATGAAGAGAGTCTCTCAGGATGGGGAAGGACAAAAGGCCCTTGGTGAAGATCACCGAGAAAAGGCTGCAAGGCTGGACTGGCCATATCTTTCAGCATGAGGATTTGCCGGTGGAGGTGACCGGAGGAAGATTAGAGTGAGGTCAACCAAGAGGGAGAAAAAGAATAACTGACGGAGTCGGACATCTTGAAATTGACAATGCGAGCTCCAAAAACAAAGCTGAAACTGCAAGGACTCAAGTTGTAGAGAATGAGCAGAGGACCAGAGGTTTATAAAATCATGAGGGGCATGGATGGGGTAAATAGACAAGGTCTTTTCCCTGGGGTGGGGGAGTCCAGAGCTAGAGGGCATAGGTTTAGGGTGAGAGGGGAAAGATATAAAAGAGACCTACGGGGCAACATTTTCACACGAAGGGTGAAGCGTGTATGGAATGAGCTGCCAGAGGATGTGGTGGAGTCTGGTACAATTACAGCATTTAAAGGCATTTGGATGGGTATATGAATAGGAAGAATTTGGAAGGATATGGGCTGGGTGCTGGCAGGTGGGACTAGATTGGGTTGGGATATCTGGTTGGCATGGATGTGTTGGACCGAAGGGTCTGTTTCTGTGCTGTACATCTCGATGACTATGACCAGCCCTGTTGTAGATCATAAGAATGTAAGAAACAGGAGTAGACCATCTGGCCCATCGAGCCCGCTCCACCATTCAATAATATCATGTCTGGCATTATCCTGGACTCAGCTTCATGAACCCACCCGCTCACCATAACCCTTAATTCCTTTACTGTTCAAAAATCTATCAATAAAGAAATTAAGGGTTATCACTATGACTACTTTCTGTAAAAATGGTCATGAATGGATTGTTATAATGGATCCCTTCTGGTCCATTCACCTGCTTGAGGGAAAAAAAATCCCATCATTTTAAACTGTTCTAGGGCTAAATGTAACTCCCGTCCCACACTGACTCTGACCTGCCTTCTGGAACGGCATAACAAGCCACAAGAACTGTCACTGATGGTTCAGAAAGCAGGTTACCTCCACCCACATCTCAGAGCAACCAAAGGTGAGCAGGAAATGAAGTCATGCCACATGCTGAGGGTGAGTATGAGAAGCAGGTCATGATGCACAACAGCACGTCAGACATAGACAAACTCTCAGTCTAACATCACCTGGTCATTCAAACACTGAAACCTGGGGATTTGGAATGGAAGTGTGAATTATGTAACAGCTGGTTTATTCACTTGTGGTATGTGGGCATCGCTGGCTAGCTCAGCATTTATCACCCTGCTCCAATTCCTCCTTGAGAAGGTGGTGGTCTGCTGCCTTTTTGAACCGTTGTAGTCCCTGGGAGTAAAGGTGTCGACAGTGGCAAAATCTGCTGTAGTGCACTTGGCTGGTGAGTGTGGTCTCGTATCCCTGCTACTGACAGTGACAATGAAGAAAGGAGCATGTGTTTAGGGTGCATGGATATGTAGATGGCTAGCCAAGCAAAGACACACCGGCCACTTTCAATCGTAAGTGTCATGTAACCTCAAATCTGTGGGTTATTCCAGCTGATCCCTTTAGTGTTGGTGCTTCTTCTGTGGAATCCAACGCAAAAACCACTGCCTCACCCACCGCGTTTGAGTGAATACCTAATGGTAAGTCTCTGTTCCCTTTTCAGATCCCTTCCTTTTAAAAGAAAAACTGAACCTTGAGGGCAAAATGCTCCAGAAGATGAGCAATGATTTTGATTTGATTTATTACTGTCACGTGTCCTGAGGTACAGTGAAAAGTGTTGCCTTAACATGCTGTACAGGCAGATCATACTAAACAGAGTGCATCAGGGTAACAGAACAGAGTGCAATATACAGTAATACAGCTGCTGAAAAGGTGCAGTGACAGATCAACATTAATATTAAAGAGGTCCATTCAGAAGCCTGATAACAGAAGAAGCTGTTCTTGAATCTGTTGGTACGTGTATACAAACATTTCTATCTTCTGCCCGATGGAAGAGGGTGTAAGAGAATGTAACCGGAATGGGAGGAGTCTGAGATGATGTTGATTGCTTCCCCGAGGCAGTGGGAAGTGTAGATGGAGTCAATAGACAATAGACAATAGATGCAGGAGTAGGCCATTCTGCCCTTCGAGCCTGCACCGCCATTCAATATGATCATGGCTGATCATTCCTAATTAGTATCCTGTTCCAGCCTTATCTCCATACCCCTTGACTCCACTATCTTTAAGAGCTCTATCCAATTCTTTCTTAAAAGAATCCAGAGACTGGGCCTCCACTGCCCTCTGGGGCAGAGCATTCCACACAGCCACCACTCTCTGGGTGAAGTAGTTTCTCCTCATCTCTGTCCTAAATGGTCTACCCCGTATTTTTAAGTTGTGTCCTCTGGTTCGGCACTCCCCCATCAACGGAGTCAATGGATGGAAGGCTGGGTTTGTGTGATGGACTGGGCTGTGTTTCCAACTCTCTGTAGTTTCTTGTGGTCTTGGGCAGAGGAGTTACCAAACCACGCTGTGATGCATCCAGATTGGATACTTTCTATGGTGCAGCAATGCTGATGGTAACTGCAGGTTCGATTGGGTTCCTGATCTAAGGGTTGTATTTGTTTTATTCCTTTCTGTTTAGGGACCCAAAGGAGAACAAGGAGACAAAGGTTCAATGGGCTTCCCCGGCGCCAGAGGTGCAGGTGGACAAAAGGTTGTATTCTCTTGCACTTATTCAGCAAAACTATAAGATGATGAAGCTTGTCTTTTAGGATTGAGTTAAGGGTGCAGAGCATGACCTGGACTTCAATCTTTGAAGACTCTACGTGGTTTAATGGTTCACTAACGCCTGCATAGGAAAACCCTCTCCTTGGTCAGCGTTGAAAATCAAACCAACATGGACAACATTGTGGTTCTCCCACTCTCTGGGATAAATGTTGCAGCTGGAAACAAGTCACAAAGCAAGGGCCAGAAATTGTGGGAGAAATTGAGGTGAATTAATGGTGTTACCTTTGCAAAATGGTCCGACGATTTACAGTGAAACTGTAAAATGATCTGAACCGTGAGGAAAAAAAGCCAGTTGTATCTCCCATGTGGGATGGTAACATTGTGGTGATGTTACTAGAAATGTCATCCATAGGCCAGAATTAATGCTTGAGAGAGAGGATAAAGTCAGAAGTCACCCAACATCAGGTCCAACCAGTTCATTTAAAATCACAAGCTTTCAGAGCGCTGTTTTGAAATGTATAGTATGTTGTATTTTCATTTACTTGCCTGTGTCACTTTCTGTTACCTTTTTTGTCACATCTTCACACTGCACTTATTCTCGGCTTTGTTTCAATCTAACTTCATTGCTCATGCTGTAGCGAAATCATTTGGCCTCCTTATGGCTTTCTGTCCAGTCTTTTATGTAAGCCCCTCTCAGGATAACACACCTCTTGTCTGCCGAACTTGGTGTTTCCCCAGGTAATTTATTTTGCTTTTGCGTTGCCTCCTGCCCTTTTGGACTTGGCCTGATCTCTTACCTTGGGATATTAAATGAGGTTGGACAGTTTTGGCTGTGGCCTTTGCTCAGGCTGAATACCTCACTGACATTCTTTTTCTGCTTTTAAATACAACTGGGGAACATCAGTAACTAAAAAAACTCTGCACAGGTCCTAAACCTTAATGAAATTTTGTTTCTTTTGCCAGGGTGAGGCAGGTGAACCAGGCCAACCTGGGAAACCGGTAAGTTTTGCATTGTTCCTTCCTATTCACTACACACTCAGCAATGTCTGTCTCTGTTGCTGCTTAAAGATGTGATCAGTTGGCTCATCAATTTCCCTAATTCAGGCATTTACACTTGGCTCCCTTTGACCTACCTGACAGGAAAGTGCAATAAAATGCAAGTTAAGCCATCTCCTGACTCATCGTGACCATCTAACTCACCGTCAACACAGTCTGGAAGGGAGGGCCTGCATCCCATTCCAAAAGTTCTCAAACTAACTCCTCGAAAGAGCTGAAAATGAAAAATGCTGGAGATCGCAGTGGGTCAGGCAGCAGCCGCAGAGAGAACAAGCTAATATTTGAGTCTCAATGACTCTTCCTCAGAGCTGGTGTGAAGTGTGGAGGTGTGGTTCAGTATTGAGTTCAACACCTTCAAATTGTGAACCCATTTCTTCCCTTTCTTTTAGCTTTGCTCGTTACATTCTCTGTCACCTTCTCTCCTTTTCCCCCCCCTACCCCTTTGAGACTGTCTATTCTTTCCAGTTTGGCAGTTAGACACATCGTTTTCTGCCATTCTCACATTCCAATCACTTTAATCCACATCCTTTCTCCCTCAGCACTCCAACATCCCAACTTGTGTAAATGCTGCCCCCACCAGACTCCATATCAGCCCTGATGAAAAGTCATCTCGACTCGAAACGTGAGCTTGCTCTATCTCTCTCTCTCTGTCTTTGGACGCTGCCTGACCCGCTGTGACCTCCAGCATTTGTTATTTTCAGTACAGATTCCAGCATCTGCAATAATTTACTCCTCAAAACAGCTGCCCTATTAGACCCACTCTTTATTTCCCATAGCCCTGCACATCATTTTTTTTATTTTAAGTATCTGACTAGTTCCCTTTTGAAAGTTATCAGATCTGATTCCACTTCCCTCTCAGACAGTGTGTTCCACATTACATTGTGCTGCTTAAAAAAAAATCACTCGTCTGTTGCCAGTCACTAATGTCAGGTTGCCTCCTGCCTGTGGAAAGATTTTATTTCATTATCCGGGTTGAAAACGTTCAGAATTTTGAACAGCTCCAACAAATCAACTCTCAGTCTTCTCTGCTCTAAGGAGGACACGATTTTTGGAGGGCCTGGTCTCAGTAAGATATTCACCCCCTTCCCTGCAACGATTAAATTCTAGACAAGAAGGTCCATGTGTCACCTTTCTGACTCACCACCAATTGTGGGCTTTAACTGGTCGTTAACAGTTAGTTAAAGCTCTTAACCCAACACCTGTTGACCCGGCAGGGGAGCAGAATGGTTGATTTTCTGTTGGTGAAACCGGGAGAAAGTGAGGACTGCAGATGCCGGAGATCAGAGTCAAAAAAGTGTGGTGTTGGAAAAGCACAGCTGGTCAGGCAGCATCCGAGGAGCAGAAGAGTCCTTCATCAGGAAGAGCCCATGCTCAAACGTTGACTCTCTTGCTCCTTGGATGCTGCCTGACCTGATGGTGAAGCCAGGGAGATGTGCCTGCTGAGGTGAAAGGTGACCTCCAGTTCCCCAAATGTACACAACTGGGGCAGTGATGGGTGGGGAGTGAGGGCTTCTGCTCGGGCCTCTGACCCATTCCTCCCCACCATCCAACCCTGTGATCTCAAACAGCCCCGCACAGAATGAAGCAGTTACCTCCTACATTGACTAGGTGCAAGTGGAGAGGATGTTTCCTTTTCGTGGGAGAAGCTAGAACTCAAAACACAAATCGGGGTCACCTAATTAAAACAGAGATGGGGAGGGGGATTGTTTCTATCTCACAGAGCACCATGAGCCTTTGGAACCTCCTTCCTCAAGAGGTGGTGGAACTGGTGTCTTTGTATAGGTTTTAAGGCAGAGGTCGATGGATTCGTGATAAACAGAGGGGTGAAAGGTTATCAGGGGCTAGACAGAAATGGAGAGCAATCAAACCAGCCATGACTGTTCAGATCATTCAGCTGAAGAACAATCTATACCAGCCTGCCCTCATTGCCAAACACAAACAGAAAGATTCATTTCGGATTTACTGTGTCAAGATATATCGATATAGGAGTAAAATGAGGCCATTCAGCCCATCCAGTCTGCCCTGCCATTTGATCATGAGATGATATGTTTCTCAACCCCATTCTTCTGCCTTCTCCTGGTAACCATTGCTCCCCTTACTAATCAACAAACTATTTATCTCTGTCTTAAATACATTCAATGACTTGGATTTTGAATCCAACAACATAAATGGAAGCACTGATAGTTTTGATCTGTATAGTTTGGTGCATTTTCATTCACTTACCTGTGCCATTTTCTCTTACTTGTTTTGACGCACTTTTCATGTCAAATCCTTCGTATTGCACTTAATCTGAGTTTTGTTTCAATCTAAATTTATTGCTTATGATGTATCAAAATTGTTTTGGCCTCTTTATGGCTTTCCTTCCAGCCTTTAAGTAAGTGCCTTTCAAAAAAAACATCTCTCTCGTCTGTCGAACTTGCTGGTTCCCCAGTTAATTTGATCATGGGATGATATGTTTCTCAACCCCATTCTCCTGTCGTCTTCCTCTCACCACTGATCCCCTCACTAATCAAGAACCTGTCTATCTCTGTCTTAAATACACTCAGTGACTTGGCTGCCACTGTCCTACACAGCAATGAGCTCCACAGGTTGACCATTCTCTGGCTGAAGAAATTCCTCCTTATTTTAGTTCTAAAGGGTCGTCCCTTCACTCTGAGGCTGTGCCCTTGGGTCCTAGTCTCTCCTACTAGTGGAAACATCTTCTCCATGTGTTGGGCTATCAGGATGGTCATTACAACTTCAAATATTGGGACCCTGAGTGCAACATTGAATCTTAACCGATGGGGAGCAATCTTTGGATCTCCTCTGATTTTAACTGATATTGATTTGATTTGATTTATTGTAGTCACATGAACCTAAGTACAGTGAAAAGTTTTGTTTTGTGAGGAGTGTAGGCAGATCATAGCAAACAAAGGCGTACAGATCATAGGGCACTTAGACAGAGCAAGGCACACAAGGTTACAGCTGCACAAATGCAAGATTAGATTAAATTCCCGACAGTATAGAAACAGGCCCTTCGGCCCAACAAGTCCACACTGACTCTCCAATGAGTAACCCACCCAGACCCATTCCCCTACCTTGTACTTACCCCTGTTTAGTGCACCTAACATTATGGGCAATTTAGCATGGCCAATTCACCTGACCTGCATATCTTTGGACCATGGGAGGAAACCCATACAAACACAGGGAGAATGTGTAAACTCCAAACAGACATTTGTCCAAGGCTGGAACATGAACCCAGGTCCCTAGCACTGTGAGGCACCGGTGCTAACCACTGAGCCACCATGTCACCTACAAAGATGGGAGTGGTGTGGAAGCACTCCTTCTGCCAAAACCAGAAGATCAACATTAGATTTGAAATTAGAGAGGTCCATTCAATTGATTGAAAAGTGAGTGAAAAAGTTTTCCTCACTTGGCCCTTGTTTCTTTCACAGATCACTTCAAACCTATGCCCTCTTGTTCTTGTTCCTTGTATGAGTAGCAGTAACCTCTCAGGATCTACTCTATCCAGCCAACTCATGATTGTGAGTCACTCACTGTCAGACAGAGGATCAAGAAGACTGTACATGGTGCTCAGCAGGTCTTGCAGCATCTGTGGAGAGAAATCAGAGTTAACGTTTCGGGTTGAGTGACCATTCCTCAGAACCTGTTTGTTCGGTTTTTTTGTCAAGAAGACTGTACTGTTGTCTGTTATTAGCTGTACTAACTTTGTTTCCCACGTGCGGATCTTTAACAGGGAATACCGGGGAAGGATGGCAGTGATGGAGTGAAAGGAAACCGTGGTGACAGGGGAGAAATAGGACCTCAAGGTTTCAAAGTAAGTTGTTACAAACATGATGTATATCCCAGGCGGACTGAGCTGTGATAACCATGAGGGCCATAGGTAAGTGAATAGGCAAGGTCTTTTATCCAGGGTGGGGGTGTCCAAAACCAGAGAGCTTAGATTTAAGGTGAGAGTGGAAAGATTTAAAAGGCACATAAGGGACAAACGTTTTATGCAGAGGGTGATGCATGCATGGAATGTGTTGCCAGAGGAAGTGATAGATTTAACATTTAAAAGACACTTGGACAGATACATGGTGGGCGGCACGGTGGCACAGTGGTTAGCACTGCTGCCTCACAGCGCCAGCGACCCAGGTTCAATTCCCGCCTCAGGCGACTGACTGTGTGGAGTTTGCACGTTCTCCCCGTGTCTGCTAGGGTTTCCTCCGGGTGCTCCGGTTTCCTCCCACATTCCAAAGATGTGCAGGCCAGGTGAATTGGACATGCTAATTGTTCGTAGTGTTAGGTAAGGGGTAAATGTAGGGGTATGGGTGGGTGGCGGGTCGGTATGGACTTGTTGGGCCGAAGGGCCTGTTTCCACTCTGTAATGTAATCTAATCTAATGAATAGGAAGGGTTTAAAGGGATAAGGGCCAAGGGTAAATGAGACTAGTTCAATTCAAGAAATCTGATCAGCATGGACGAGTTGGGTCGAAGGGACTGTTTCCAAGCTCTGTGACTTTATTAGATTAATTACAGTGTGGAAACAGGCCCTTCGGTCCAACAAGTCCACACCGACTCTCCGAAGAGCAACCCACCTATGCCCATTCCCCTACATTTACCCCTTCACCTAACACTGCGGGCAATTTAGAATGGCCAATTCACCTAACTTGCACATTTTTGGACTGTGGGAGGAAACCCGCACAGACACGGGGAGAATGTGCAAACTCCACACAGACAGTTGCTTGAGACAAGAATTGAACCTGGGTCTCTGGCGCTGTGAGGCAGCAGTGCTAACCACTGAGCCACCATGCCACCCAAATGATAATGAATATGATAATGAATCCTTCCAAGTCTGGGTCAGATATACAAATGGTTTATCAAATTTGGGATACTGGCCGAATTTATTAACACTTGAAGTGAAGGAGACATTTTGCCTTGTTCTACTTTTCCATTTCTGATAAATGTGGAATGACTTAATTGAAACATTTGATGATTGACCTGACCTCACTGTGCAATGGTGAAACCTTACAGGCTGGTGTGAACCAGTTCCAAGTGATCAGTCTGAAATTCAATCCTCAGGTCCACCACGAAAAACAACATGGATCTGCACCATTACCTGAGGTGTTTTTCACATATCATCTTTCCATGTTAAACACAGCTGCAGATATGCAGAAATGGCTGGTATTCACAAACAATCAGTACAACTTACTGGTGTACTCATAAAGGACTCATGTACATGAAGAACTGGTATTTTAAGAACTGGTATACACCAGTAGCTGGTATAAATGACTCGTGTACACAAAGAGTTAGTGTATATATATTAAAGGACTGGTTCTCCAGAAGGGCTGATAGAAATGACTGATATACACAAAGTTAAAAATCACACAACACCAGGTTATAGTCCAACAGGTTTATTTGGAAGCACTAGCTTTCAGAGCGCTGCTCCTTCATCAGGTAGCTGTGAAGCAGGATCATACGTAAGACACAGAACTTATAGCAAAAGATTACAGTATCAAACAGCTGAAATGATGTATTGCTGTATGACACTGTGATGTTTTGCTTTGAATTCTGTGTCTTATGTTTGATCCTGCTGCACAACCTCCTGATGAAGGAGCAGTGCTCTGAGACCTAGTACTTCCAAATAAAGCATTGTTTTGGCTTTCATTAATAGAGGGATCGAGGTTAAGATCCGCGAGATTTTGATGCAGCTCTACAAGTCCCTGGTGGGACCACACTTGGAATATTGTGTCCAGTTCTGGCCGCTGTACTATAGGAAAGATACAGAGGCTTTGGAGAAGGTGCAAAGAAGGTTTTCCAGGATGCTGCCTGGACTGGAGGGCTTGCCTTATGAACAGAGGTTGACTAAGCTTGGACTTTTCTCTCTGGAGAGAAGGAGGAAGAGAGTTGACCTGATCGAGGTATATAAGATAATGAGAGGCATGGATACAGTCAATAACCAGAGACTTTTTCCCAGAGCAGGATTGACTGGTATGAGGGGTCATTGTTCTAAGATATTAGGAGAAAGGTATAGAGGGGACGTCAGAGGAAGGTTCTTTACACAGAGAGTTGTGAATGCATGGAATGCGTTACCAGTGATGCTGGTGGAAGCAGAGTCATTAGGGACATTTAAGTGGCTGCTAGACATGGATAAGTGAATTGAGGGGTGCGTAGGTTAAGTTATTTTGTTTTACATTAGGATTAATCCTTGGCACAACATGGTGGGCCAAAGGGCCTGTTCTATGCTGTACTTTTCTATGTTCTATAACCTGGTGTTGTGTGATTTTTAACTTTGGCCCCCTGAGTCCAGCACCAGCTCTTTCACATCATAATACACACAAGGATACACATTGCTTATGTACACAAATGGCTAGAATTCACAAAAAGCTGGAACTGATGACTGGTATACACAAAGGGCTGGTACACACGAAGGACTGGTGTAAAGGACTGGTATACACAAAGGGCTGGTACACACGAAGGACTGGTGTAAAGGACTGGTATACACAAAGGGCTGGTACACACGAAGGACTGGTGTAAAGGACTGGTATACATAAAGGGCTGGTACACACGAAGGACTGGTGTAAAGGACTGGTATACACAAAGGACTGGTGTAAAATACCGGTATACACGAAGGGCTGGTATATGCGAAGGACTGGTAAAAATGTCTGATATACACAAAAGGAATGATGTGAATTGTTTGTGTACATAAATAGCTGGAATTCACTAAATGCTGGATCAGATGGTCTTGTGTACACAAATGATTGGTGTAGACAAAAGACCGCTATATATAAAAGGCTGGTATAAAGGACTGGTATATAAAGGACTGGTGTACAATTTGGTTTGTTTTACAGGGTGACAGAGGGGCAAAAGGTGCCTGTGGCACTGATGGAGAGAAGGGAAACAAGGTAAGAATAGACACGGTGACTAAATAGTTCACTTTTATTTCAGCCACAGGGGTCAGTGGTATTCATAATATATATTAACACCTTGGGTTAGAAAAGTGAATATACTCTGACCAAATTGGCAATGACCTGAAAACAGATGGAAAGCGAGTGGTGAGAGTGACACAAAGAGTCTGCAGAGGGTTATGGACAGTTAAAGAGAGTGGGCAGATGAAATATAATGTGAGATTATGTATTTTGGTAGGAAAAATACTGGATCTGGGGATTATTTAAATGGAGAAAGACTCCTGAAAACTACGGAAGAAGAGAATTCATGCACGAATCACAAAAAGCAAGCATCCAAGTTTAGGGGGTAATAGGGAAGGCAAATGGAATGTTGGCTTTGATTTAGAAGGGATTGCAGTATAAGGAAGTCTACAGCTAAAACTATACACGCCCGCTAGTTAGAACATACTGAGAATGCTGGTGAACACTTTTGGTCCACTTATCTAAGAAATACTGGAATTGAAGGTCATTATGTTGATCCCTGGCATGGAGGGATTTTCTGACAAGCAGAGGTTGACGATGTTGCCTTGTACACATTGGAGTTTAGAACAATGTGAGACAACCATATTGAAACAATGACGATTCTTAGGGGACTTAACAGGGTAGATGTGGAAAGGTAGTTTCTGCTTTTGTGAGAGTCTAGGATGAAGGAGCATAATCTCAGAGGAAAGAATCACCCATTTAAGACAGAGATGAGGGGGAATTTCTTCTGTCAGAAGATACTGAATCTGTTGAATTCTTTACTATATAGGGTTGTAGGGTTTAGGTCATTAAGCACATTCAAAGTTGAGATTGACAGGTTTTTAATCAAGAAGGGAATCAAGGGTTATGGGGAAAGGCTGGAAAGTAAAGTTGAGGATTATCAGATCAGCCATGATTGAATGGTGGAGCAGACTTGATGGGCTGAATGGCCTACATCTGTTCCTGAGTCTTTATGGTCTTAATTCAGAAAGTAAATGAAAAAGGATGTAAGTAATGTAAACCTCAAGTTACAAATTGAATATTAGCATGCAAGTTGGCTAATATCTCCGTAATTGAAAAAGTAGTATTGGGTGAACATGTGTCGATGTTGTCTAGGGTTTAATGTTTTGTTAAAGATTTCCATAAAACAAGGCTGATACATCGCCTTCGCCTATGTACCTCGATTCTGCATCCCTGGACAACTTTACCTCACCGAAACGTAGCTTTGTTTTGGAACTTCCAATTGAACCCCCCACCCCCACCCCTGACAGCTTCCTCGTGGGACGAGAGATTTCCCGAATTTCACTCTCCTTTGTGTAAGGAAGTGCTTCACTAGGAATATAAAGGTACTCAGGATACCTTGAACAAAAGAGAGAGTTGAAGAAAGGTTGTCCTTTGCTGCCCGTTTTGTTGAAAAAGCTTCTGATACTGCTCATTTTTAATAGCCATTGCATCCAGTCCTTTTAAAAACAATTCTGAGCTCTTGTCTTACGGTGAGCTGGTGTTTATTCTGCGTCATTTTGATTTCTTACTTGGTGAAATTCTTTGTGCAGGGTGACCCTGGTATTCCTGGCAGACTTGGATTCCCTGGCAGGAAGGGGGAACAGGTAAGAATTCATTGAGAGAGTGCTCAGTAAATGGTGCACCATTTTTAAAGGCATTAGTGGAAGGTAATGGATGTTATCAGCTGCTGTCTAAGGATCTTTGGTGAATTTTAAAAATTCGTTCATGAGATGGCTGGGCCATCATTATTACACATTCACAATATGCTCAGAGGGCATATTGATGTGAGTCTGGAGTCACATGTAGCCCAGACTAGGTACGAATGGCAATTTCTTTCCCTAAAGGACCATACTGCACATTAGCTTAGCAGCAGCAGTATGTACCATGTACAAGATGTGCTGCAGAAATTCACCAAAGATCTTCGAACAGCACCTTCCCAACTCATGACCCCTTCCATCCTGAAGAGCAAGGGCAGCAGATACATGGGAACACCACCCCTGCAAGTTCTCCCCTAAGCCCCTCACCATCCTGACTTGGGAATATATCGCCGTTCCTTCACTGTTGCTGGATCAATATCCTGGAGCTCTCTCTCTGAGGACATTGTGGGGTCAACCCACAGCACATGGACTGCAGCGGTTCAAGAAGGCAACTCACTCCCACCTTCTCAAGGGGCAACTAGGGACGGGTAATAAACGTTGACCCAGCCGGTGATTCCCACCTCTCAAGTGAATTTTGAAAAAGCATCATGTCCAGAATTGGGCACCCAACACGTGCTTTGGGCCAGATTCACCCAAAACCTCAGTTAGTCACAAACAAAATATTACCAAGATGATTAAAAGGAAGTATTAAAAGGAGAGGGCAGGAGGGTCACTTTAAATCTGGAGAGCAATACAAAACTAGGCTGTGATGGCATCATATCACATTCTGTTTTTGTTTGTTAACGGGATGTGGCCATTTGTAGTCAGGCCAGCATTCCCCCAGACATGATGGTGGAGGGCTACTGCCTGGAACCATTGCAGTCCCTGGCATTCCAGGATTTTGACCCAGCAACACTGAAGGAACAGCGATATATTTCCAAGTCAGGATGGTGAGTGGCTTGGAGGGTAACTTGCAAGGGGGTGGTGTCCCCATGTATCTGCTGCCCATGTCCTTGCAGACAGTAGAGGCTGTGGGTCTGCAGAGTGCTATCAGAAGAGACCTGGTGAGTTGCTGCAGTTCCTCAGTAGGTGGTACACAATACTCGAGGTTTCTGTAACAATCTATGTCGGGTGCTGGTTGCCGTGGTTGTGGATATGTTCGCCGAGCTGGGAAGTTGATTTGCAGATGTTTGTCCCCTGTCTGAGTGACATCTTCAGGGCTTTGGAGCCTCCTGTAAAGTGCTGCTGTACTGCCTCTTCTGGAATTTATTTGGTTCCATTCCTGCTGCTTCTGGTTGCCAGTTCTGGTAGTTTGTTGTCGTATATTGGGTCTAGTTCTATGTGTTTGTTGATGGAGTCCATGGCTGAGTGCCATGTTTCTAGAAATTCTCTGGCTGTCCTCTGTTTAGCTTGTCCTGTGGTCATTGTGTTGTCCCAGTCAATTTTGTTGCCCTTGTCATCCATGTGCATGGCTACTAGGGACAGCTGGTGGTGATGTTTAGTGGATAGTTGGTGTCTGTGGGACCTGTTTGTCTGTATAGTGTTTCGTGCAGTCTTTGCACAATACTGCCTCTGTGTTGTTAAAGGGAGTAGTGGATCAGGCAGGCTATTTCTGCTAGATTGTGTCAAACTCGAGTACAATAGAGCTGCACCCATCCAGACAATTGGAGTGTATTCCATCACACTCCCAACTTGGGCCTTGTAGACAATGGGGAAATCAGAAGGCAAGTTACTCCCCACTGTGGTCGAGCATGCCTTAGTCCTGATATTGATGTGGCTGGTCCAATTAAGTTTCTGGTCAACAGTATGTTGGATGGGGTTGAGGTTTATTCGATTATGGTACTATCATTGTATGTCAGGCGGAAAGAGGTATGAGGTCAGATGGCCAGTAGTTTGGTCAAAACTAGGTTGAAGGAGTCAAGTGACATGGAGAGGTACAGAGAGGGAACTCCAGGGCCTACAAAGCACAATCATCAACAGTGGAACAATTAATGTTCCCTTTTAGAGTCATGTTGCGGCTGTACAGGACATTGATCAGGCCACTGTTGGAATATTGTGTGCAATTCTGGTCTCCTCCCTATCGGAAAGTTGTTGTGAAACTTGAAAGGGTTCAGAAACAATTTACAAGGATGTTGCCAGGGTTGGAGGATTTTAACTATAGGGAAAGGCTTAACAGGCTGGGGCTGTTTTCCCTGGAGCATCGGAGGCTGAGAGGTGACCTTATAGAGGTTTATAAAATTATGAGGGGCATGGATAGGGTAAGTAGTCAAAGTCTTTTCCCTGTGGTCAGGGAGTCCAGAACTAGAGGGCACAAGTTTAGGGTGAGAGGGGAAAGATATAAAAGAGACCTACAGGGCAACGTTTTCACACAGAGGGTGGTACGTGTATGGAATGAGCTGCCAGAGGAAGTGGTGGAGGCTGGTACAATTGCAACATTTAAGAGGCATTTGGGTGGGTATATGAATAGGAAGGGTTTGGAGGGATATGGGCCGGGTGCTGGCAGGTGAGACTAGATTGGGTTGGGATATCTGGTCGGCATGGATGGGTTGGATCGAAGGGTCTGTTTCGATGCTGTACATCTCTATGACTCTATGACATTCGTGATACTCAAGCAGCCAGGATTCTGTGTACACCGAGATCTCACCATTTGGAGGAAAATCCCAGCCACAGAGGAGGGTGAAGCCACGGAAAGATTTGAAAACAAGGATAAAAAGTATTAAAACTAAGATGCTGTTTGAACAGAAACCAATGTAAGTGACTGAGCACCAAAGGTGATAGGGGAATGGAACTTGGTGTGAGTTAGGGCATGGGCAGTAAAGATTTGGATGAACTTCAGCTTACGGAGGGTAGAATGGGCAATGCCAGTCTGAAGTACTTCAGAATAGTCATGGATTGAGCTAACAAAGCTGATGAACTGATACTGGGGCAGTGTTCCAGAGCTGGAAATAGATAGACTTAATGATGGTTAAGAAAATGGAATCAAGAGTTCATTTTAGGATCAAATGTGACACAAAACACAGAATGCACTGCAGCATCTTAGCAATACTTCTTACAAATAATTCCTGCAGCAATGCTCTGAGGCTGAGCTGATTGGTTTCAACAATGACAAACGTTAGGAGTACATGTACTTATGGACTATAATAAACTGGAATATGGAATGTTTAGACATATCTGGGTTGAAAAAGCTTTATCATGTGATCTCTTCAAAGCAAAAAGTCAAAAGGTCAAACTGTATTTGTTAGCTGTTTATTGGAAAAGCAAATAATTTTTGGAGATTCCATCCAAAAAATACTTTTAAGAAATGACAAGGGATGTGCTTTTTGGCTTTGTTGCACAACACCGCTTTGGATCTGTGCTGTTCATTGCTGAGCAACAGCTGCTGGAGTTGTTGTGTGTTGTATATCAGGACTCCTCGCCCTGTCCCTCTGAACCTGAAATCTGGTCTGAGGATCTTGCATCATTCAGTGACAAACACCAATTAGATCAACAGGAAATCAAAGGAGAATCAAGAAGCTGAACCCATTCAACCTTCTGAATCCATAACCTTGTTTTTTTTTATACTTTTTATTCCAAAATTCGTTATATTTCTGCAAAACTGTGTTTTGTTTGTGTGCGTATTTGAGAGAGAGATTAACGTATAGTTTAATTCTGCATGGTGGCTGAGTTAATAATCAGTTTTCTTACTTAAGAAAAATTATGTTTATAATAAATAAATTAGGTTTGAGATTACTGAAGAAACCACGTGAAAGACTCCTTTGTTCTATGTAATAGTAATAACAGAGAAAAAAGGGACTATTTTGCTGATTAAGTAAAAAATTTGCACTTTTTATAATCATAGAATCTCTACAGTCTGGAAACAAATCATTCAGCCCATCAAGTCCATATCAACCCTCTGAAGGGTAACCCACCCCATCTCTTTTAACTCTGCATTTCCCATTGCTAACCCACCTCGCCTACGTATCTCTGGACACTATGGACGATTTAGCATGGCCAATCCACCCTGACCTGAACATCTTTGGACTCTGGGAGGAAACTGGAGCACCCCTGCAGATACAGAGAGAACATGCAAACTCCACACAGACAGCTGCTCGAGGCTGGTGCTGTGAGGCAGCAGTGCTAACCACTGAGCCACCATGCTACCCCATGCAGCTGCTCCATTTAACAGATGAAGTAATGGGGTTTGATTACCAGCACGCACCTCCTGTCAGTTGAAACACAATTGCCTTCCTTTGTGTTAGATCTGACTCCAACTCGTGGAGAGTTTACACCCTGATTCCCAAAGTCTCCAATTTTACTGGGACTCCTTAAGAGCTGATCTATTGTCATGCTGTCTTGGTGACACATTCCTGTCACTCCACATGTCTAGAGAGGTTCGGGTTGGGAATTTCTATAGTGAACACTTTGTGTTATATCCACCAACATGCTCTGCGTTCTTATATGTGACAGACTGTCTAGTTGGTCTCCAAACGGAATTAGAGAAACCTGGGAATGGTGGTATTCCTGAGGTCTGGTGTTGATTGCTCTTTTATCTTTCAGGGTGATCCTGGTGCACCTGGGCCCCCTGGCCTCTCTGGGAAAGAGGGTCTCATTGGACCCAAGGTATGAAAATAGTGACAGAGCTTTGTGCAATAGTTTCCCAGCCCTTGATCTTTATGTATCTCACGGCACTGATATGATCTGGTCTGTAACACAGGGTGACCGAGGATTCGATGGGCTCCAGGGAGAGAAAGGAGAGCGGGGAGAGAAAGGAGAACGGGTGAGTTATAATTACGGTCCACACATTGGTTGCCGAACTAGGGGTCATGAGCTGGGCTATTCCTGAGACAGGGAAGAGGATTTAGAATGGTTTTCAGGTGCTGGACATGCATCCAGTGGGAATTTGATAAAGATAAGATTATTACAAGGGTGTGCAAGAAGCCTTTAAAAGAGCATCACTCACAGATTTAACTTCAGCAGAGCTTTCGTGGAGGCTCCTTCTGACTGCTCTTATTCATATGATCACATCCTGTACCCTCCCTTCCAGGTCAGGTGACTTCCAACGTACTGTAAAGGGTTCCTTCCAGATATTCCTATCACTTAGTGACTCCGACACATGCCCACAAAACTAGTCACAGTGGACACAGACCATATCACCCCACTGAAGGCCATTCCTGCCTATCTCTTCCCAGAGCTAACCCACCTACCCAGCACACCTTTGCACTGTGAGAGGAAACCCAGACAGACATTGAGAGAACGTGCAAACTCCAAACAGACAGGCACCTGGAATCGAACCTGGGATCTTTAGTACAGTGAGGCAGTAGTGCTAACCACTGAGCCACCATGTCTATGGGCAGTCCCTGGGTTGCAAACAGACCTGTTCTTGAGTCCATTTATGAGTTGACTTGTACGCAGGTCAGAACACAATGCAGGGCAATATAAAGTGACCGGTTGTAAATACAAGAAACATGCATATGCTGGATCTTTATAATTACACTCCTGTATGGTATCATGATCATACGCTGAAAATGTGTTGCTGGAAAAGCGCAGCAGGTCAGGCAGCATCCAATCAACAGGAGAATCGACGTTTCGGGCATCAGCCCTTCTTCAGGAATTCCTGAAGAAGGGCTGATGCCCGAAACATCGATTCTCCTGTTCCTTGGATGCTGCCTGACTTGCTGCACTTTTCCAGCAACACATTTTCAGCTCTGATCTCCAGCATCTGCAGGCCTCACTTTCTCCTCCATCATGATCATACGTACAGGCGTCTGTATGGTGGATGTTCATAAATTGGGGACCTCACCTTCTCCCAATAAGTTGGGGAGTCTTTTATATTTCCAGTCTAATGAAGGGCAACTGTCCTTTCAGTTAAAACCATAGCTGGGAGTGGGGCCCATTTAGGAGGATGTCCCCTTTAGCCACTTACCAAAAAACTTTACATTAAAGGAAAAATCAGAAAATGCAACCAAGCTGCAAGATGACTTCTGGCGGCATCATGACTCAGGCTAGGTACCCAACTCTGGGCAGCTGCCAACCCCCAGCAGTGCCCCTTCCTGACCCTATCACATGGCGTCCTTGGCAATGGGATGGATAATCCCAATCAGCCTCCAAAGCTCAACTCCAACAAGGCTCTAAAAGAGTCTGATTCACATTCCTTCTGGGAAACAAGAGCTTAGATTCATTTTGGCCAGAGCCCAGCTGACATTGGAGATGGGGCCTGGTTTGATGCCTACTTCGCGCACACCAACTTTGCCTCTCACCTCGGCGAGACCCCAATATTTAACTGCATGACTTTAACCCTGGCACCTCCGACAGTGGAGCACTCCCACAGCACTGCACTGGGTTTGCCACGCTGGAATATAGGCTCACATCTCTCAATAGGACTCAAAGCCCAGAGCCTTCTGACTTTGAGGAGGAACTCACCCATCCACAGTGGACACACCAACACAGAGATGTTGCTGAAGAAATGATGCAAACACATTCACCTCTATGGGCAGTGCAGGTTATGTTCAATTCTGCATTTTATTAAAATATTAGATCAGTCTGAGTGAATGTCCATGCTTCAATGCTTTGAGAATTCCTTTTCACAGCTGTGATGAACAAGTTCTGTCAAGCTCTCCCATGGCAGATGTATCTAAGACCAGAGGGTATACTGAAGGTGAGAAGTCAGTGATTGAGAAAAGTTCTGAAGGAAATAATTTTTTTCACTCAGACCTTGGTAGAAATATGGAACGCACTGCCTGAGGGGGTGGTGGAGACAGGTATTCTCACAACATTTAAGAAGCATCTGGATGAGCACTTAGTGCATAGTAGGCTATGGACCAAGTGCAGGTAAATGGGATTAGTGTAGTTTGGTGTTTGTTGACCGGTATAGACATGATGGGCCAAAGGGCCTGTTTCAGTGCTGTATGGTTCTATATATATTGACAGGATGGTTCCAAGTTCAATTCTACACCTTGAGGAAGGACAAACTAATGACAAAATTGGCATCCAATCACCAAAATGAGATACTCCAAAACAATTTGATCAGCTACACCACTGTAGCTGAGGGCCGAACGGCCAACTAATGTGTAGTTATACCACAAATCTGCTGTCTATTATGTGACTAATTCTTAACTCCAGAGGTGAGGTGTCTTCCACCTCTGCAAATGGGGCAGTGCCATTTTCCTAAGGTGGTCAATATTCCTGATCCATAATTTCCGTTCTTGCGGTGAATGTAGGAATCTCTAGCAAGATCAGTATTTGTTGCCCATCCCTAATTACACTTGAAAGTGAGTGACTTCCCTCTGCCATTTCAGAGGGCTGCTAAGAGTTAATCGCACAGATGTGGGTCTGGAGTCACATGTAGACTAGACCGAGTAAGGATGGCCAATTTATTTTCCAAAAGGACACTGGTGAACCAGATGGGTTTTCATGACAATCGATGGCAGTTGGCCATCATTACTTTGCTGAAGAAGGCTGTGGAAGCCAGGTCATTGAGTATTTTAAGACTGAGGTAGACAGGTTCTTGACTATCAAGGGGATCAAGGGTTACGGGGAGAAAGCGGGAAAATAGGGTTGTGAAACTTATCAGTCATGATTGAATGGTGGAGCAGACTCGATGGGCTGAATGGCCTACTTTCTGCTCCCGTGTCTTAAGGTCTTATCACTGAGTCAATCTTTAGAGATAGCATAATAAAAACCTGAAATTGCTGGAGAAACTCAGCAGGTCTGGCAGCATCTGTGGAGTGAAAAACAGAGTTAATGTTTCAAGTCCTGTGACCTTTCTTCAGAGCTAGAAGTGGCTAGGTAATGATAGTACAAATGCAGGTAGGCAGGGGAAGGAGTGAAGGGATAGGTCGAGAGACCCATCAATGGACTCTTTCTGCACTGATCCACTCACTCCTTGACCCACCCACCCCTCCCCATCATCAGCCCAAAGACCACCATTACCCAGCTGCTTCTAGTTTTGAAGAAGGGACATTAGCTGTTTTTTCTCTCCACGGATGCTACCAGACCTGCTGAGTTTCTCCAGCAGTTTCAGTTTTTGTTTGCTTCCAGTCTTACTGTCTTTCTCTTTTCAGGGCTTCCCTGGTGTTGTTGGTCCCCCGGGCCTGAGAGGAGCTGATGGAACAGCTGGTCCCCCTGGACCTCAGGGATCACCAGGTCCCAAAGGACCAGAAGGAATCCAGGGTCAGAAGGTAGTTAACTATCCCTGCTCCCTCTGCTCAAGATTGGTTTTCTAAGTTTGCTGCTGTCTCTTTTGTTTCTTGATTCAGCAATACCCGTTTTTTGTCATCGTTTGTTTGATTCTACAGAGAACATTGCAGCGCAGTACAGGCCGTTCGGCCCTCAATGTTGCTCTAACTTGTGAATAATCTGATGTCCATCTGACCTACGCTGCTCCATTATTATCCATGTGTATGTTCAATGCCTATTTAAATGCCCTTAACATCGGCGAGTCTACTACTGTTGGAGGCAGGCCATTCCACGCCCATACAACTATCTGAGTGAAGAAACTACCCCTAATATCTGTCCTAAACCTATCACCCCTCAATTTAAAGCTATGTTCCCTCATGTTAGCCTTCACCATCCAAGGAAAAAGGCTCTCATTGTCCACCCTATCTAAGCCTCTGATTATCTTATATGTCTCGATTAAATCACCTCTCAACCTTCTTCTCTCCAATGAAAACAGCTCAGTTGCCTCAGCCTTTCCTCGTCAGATCTTCCCTCCATACCAGGCAATATCCTAGTAAGTCTCATCTGAACCCTTTCCAAAGCTTCCACATCCTTCCTATAATGGAGTGACCAGAAATGCTCTCAATACTCCAGGTGCAGCCTTACCAGTGTCTTGTACAGCTGATGCATGACCTCATGGCTCCAAATCTCAATCCCCTTACCAATAAATGCCATCACATCATATGCCTTTTTAACAACCCTATCAACCTGGGTGGCAACTTTCAGGGATTTGTGCACTTGGACACCGAGATCTCTCTGTTCATCTACACTGTCAAGAATTTTACCATTAGCCCAGTACTCTGCATTCCTGTTAATTCTTCTGAAGTGAACTACCTCACACTTTTCTGTATTAAACTCCATTTCCCACTTCACAGCCCAGCTCTGCATCTTATCTGTGTCCCTCTGTAACTCACAGCATCCTTCGGCACTATCCACAACTCTGCCTACCTTAGTGTCATCTGCAAATTTACTAACCCATCCTTCTATGCCCACCTCCAGATCATTTATAAAAACGACAAACAGCAGTGGCCCCAAAACAGATCCTTGTGGCACACCACTGGTAACTGAGCTCCAGGATGAACATTTCCCAGCAACCACCACCCTCTGTATTCTGATCCAAACCACTAAATCACCTTCAATCCAGAAACTGCGTATTTTGTGCAATAACCGACTGTGTGGAACCTTATCAAACGCCTTACTGAAGTCGATATATACCACATCAACCACTTTACCTTCAGCCACCTGTTTGTCACCTCCTCAAAGAACTCAATGAGGTTAGTGAGGCACGACCTACCCTTCACAAAACCATGTTGACTATCCCTAATCAAATGATTCCTTTCCAGATAATTATAAATCCTATCTCTTATAACCTTTTCCAACACCTTACCCACAACTGAAGTAAGGCTCACTGACCTCTTATTACCAGGGTTGTCTCTATTCCCTTTCTCAAACAAGGGAACAACATTTGCTATCCTCCAGTCTTCTGGCACTACTACTGTCGACAATGATGACATAAAGATCAAAGCCAAAGGCACTGCAATCCCCTCCCTGGCTTCCCAGAGAATCCGAGGATAAATTCCATACAGCCCCAGGGTCTTATCTATTTTCAGATCTTCCAAAATTGCTGAAACCTCCTCTTTGTCAACCGCAATCCCATCTAATCTAATAGCCAATGTGAACACTGACGAAAAGTATTCATTAAGCACTTCCCCATATCCTCAGATTCCACAGACAACTTTTCACTACTATCTTTGATTGGCCTTCATCTAACTCTCATCATTCTTTTATTCCTATAGAATATAGAATGTTCCTATAGAATGCCTTAGGGCTTTCCTTGATCCTGTCCACCAACAAAGTCTCTTGTCCCCTCCTGGCTCTTAGCTCTTTAGAACATAGAACATAGAAAAATACAGCGCAGTACAGGCCCTTTGGCCCTCGATGTTGCGCCGAACCAAGCCCACCTAACCTACACTAGCCCACTATCCTCCATATGCCTATCCAATGCCCGTTTAAATGCCCATAAAGAGGGAGAGTCCACCACTGCTACTGGCAGGGCATTCCATGAACTCACGACTCGCTGAGTAAAGAATCTACCCCTAACATCTGTCCTATACCTACCACCCCTTAATTTAAAGCTATGCCCCCTCGTAATAGCTGACTCCATACGTGGAAAAAGGTTCTCATGGTCAACCCTATCTAAACCCCTAATCATCTTGTACACCTCTATCAAGTCACCCCTAAACCTTCTTTTCTCCAATGAAAACAGCCCCAAGTGCCTCAGCCTTTCCTCATACGATCTTCCAACCATACCAGGCAACATCCTTTCTTCAGATCTTTTCTGGCTAACCTATAACTCTCAAGCCCCTTAACTGAGCCTTCACACCACATCCTCACATCAGCCTTCCTCTTCCTCTTGACAAGAACTTCAATTTCTTTAGTAAACCATGGCTCCCTCTCTCGACAACTACCTCCCGGCCTGATAGGTATATACTTATCAGCGACCCGCAGTAGCTGTTCTTTGAATAAGCTCCACATCTCAAGAGTGTCCATCCCCTTGAAGTTTCCTTCCCCATCCTATGCCTTTCCCTCAGTTATACCTCTTTCCCTGCGGTATATGCTTATTCCTGACCGCTGCTCTTGTAAACATAACCGAATTATGGTCATTATCGCCAAAGTGCTCGCCTACCTCCAAATCTAATACCTGGCCGGGTTCATTCCCCAGTACCCTATCCAATATGGCATTGCCCCATGTTGGCCTGTCTCTTCCAGTCTCCAGTGTGTAAGCTTAAGACAGCTTTGTGCATCCGCCCTATGAGTGAATGAAGGTTAATTAAAAGATTCATGATCTCAGACCAAATACTTGACAACACATGTCAATGCCAATTTTCTGTTAACGTTGCAGCTGTTTTCACTTCTCTGCTTTTCTGAAATTCCCTGTAAATTTCATTGGATTTTATATCTTTTCTTCCGGTGTGAACAGTTTTGGAAATTCCACTTTGCTCCCAGCCCAGTTGTAAGGTTCTTCACAGTAAATTCACAAAGCATTACCCACCATCCTCTTTTCATTCATAGACTCCCTTCATGCGGAAACAGGCCATTTGGCCCATCGCGTCTCCACCAACCTTCTGAAGGGCATCCCAAAACACTACCCTATCCCTGTAACCCTGCATTTCCCATGGCCAATCCACCTCACCTGCACATCTTTGGACTATGAGAGGAATCCAGAGCACCCAGATGAAACCCACACAGACAAGGGGAGAATGTGCAAATTCCACACAGAAAGTCACCCAAGGGTGGAATTGAACCTGGGTTCCTGGCGATGTGAGGCAGCAGCGCTAACCATTGAGCCCCTGCGTCGCCCCGATCATTCAAACCTTCCTCACTTCTGCAACTTTTGGGGAAGCCAGTTTTGCTTTGTTTATCTTAGCTTGACCAGCTGGAGGGACCAACATCTCACTTGCAATGAAGGCTTTTGTGGTAATGACTCTACCTCTGAGACAGGAGACCCATGTTCTAATCCCACTTGCGCCAGAGATGTGTCATACCATTATCTGAACAGGTTGATTAGAGACCACTCCTCTGCAGTGTTTTTTGGTGTGGTTAGTATCCACCCTTTGTGGTTCTGACACCTTGCTAACTTGTTGAGTTTTCGGTGACCCCAGAATGTCGAGGCTGAATGTTTTAACAGTGTTCGCTGTTTGTGATTGACTCTAGGGTGAACGAGGGCCTCTCGGTGTGAGCATTCCAGGTCCCAGAGGAATTCCAGGAGTCCCTGGGGAGAGAGGAGATCCTGTAAGTGTCGGAACAATGAGCTATTCCAGAGCAACACAGATTCTGGAATTTCTAACACACTGAATGATGCAATTACTTTATACACTGAATAGTCCTCACCATCAAAACAGCTGGTTCCCAATGGCCTATTGAGCCTGTCTTTCCAATCAAACTGTCCCTTGTGTGCCTTGAGGGTGGTCTGAGAGAATAAGAGTACAGGAAATTGGAGCAGGAGTAGGCCACTCAGCCCCTCAAGCCTGCTTCGTCATTCAACAAGATCATGGCAGATCTGTCAGAGGTCACAGTTCCTCCTTTTTGCCAGCTCTCAGCATCTCAATATTTCAAAACTCGACCGACCTCCTGTTAAAGACTTTCAGTGACCTAGCCTCCACATCTCTCTGGGGTAGAGAATTCCAGACAGTCACTGCTCTTTAAGAGAAAAACTCCTTCACATTTCGGTTCTGAGTGAGTATCCCCTTATTCTATAACTATCTCCTGGAGTTTGAGATTTCCACACCAGTGGAAATGTTTTCTCAACATCTAGCCTGCCAAGTCCCCACAGAACCTTCTGTGTTTCAACAAGGTCACCCTTTTTCTTCCTCATTCACGGGATGACAGTGTTGCTGGCTAGGCAGCATTTATTGCCCAGAGGGCAGTTAAAGGTCAACCACATCACTGTGGATCTGGAGTCACACGTAGGCCAGATCAGGTAAGGACAGCAGTTTCTTTTCCTGAAGGACATTAGTGAACCAGGTGTTTTGTTTCCCCAACAATGGATTCATAGTCATCATTTGACACTTACTTCCAGATTTTTTCTTAACTGAATTGAAATTCCACCATCTGTCATGGCAAGATTTGAGCCCAGGTCCCCAGAAAATTACCTGGGTCTCTGTATTATTATCACTGGAGTGCTAATCCAATTAGGCCTTTGCTTCACCATGCAAAATCCTGCTCTAATCTCTTTGGGGGGGTTGCAGACCCTACCCAGCTATCCCCCACTTCCAAGAATTTCCAAGATATTGTCCAGTTACATTCCCAAATGTTTAAGCTGGAGGGACCTCAAATTCCCAGAACCCAGAATCTTACAAATGATGAAGGAGAGGTTTGGCAATTTGAAGATTTTACACCAGGAGAGAGTGAATATAAAACTATTTTCCATTTAAGCAAACAGAAGATTCTGCTCATTGAACAAATTAAATCAAATTTCACTGCGATCACCACTCCCCAAGCTTGCCCCCCCTCCTTCTGTTACCAGAAAGACCTTTGAGGGGGTGGGCTGCTGCAAACTGCAGCCAAAGTTGACATTTGTAAGCGGTGGGGATATTGAGGACCCTGAGCCCTTTAAATTCAGGATACCATGAATTCAGAAAAAGCAAACAGACAGTGACACACGTGTCCACAAAGTGTGAGGGATATCGTGTCTCACAAACCTGATTGAGTTCTTTGAGGAAGTGACCACGACGATTGACGAGGGCAGAGCTGTAGATGCTGCTTACGTGGACTTTAGTAAAGCCTTTGAACAAGGTTCCGCATGGTAGACTAATTAATAAAGTTAGATCACATGGGATTCGGAGTGAGCTTGCCAAGTGAATGCAAAGTTGGCTTCACAGCAGGAGATAAAAAGTGATGAGTGGAGGTTGTTTTTCGGACTGCAGACCTGTTACCAGCGGTGTTCCACAGGGATCGGTGCTGGGTCCACTTTTCTTTGTCGTTTATATCAATTGGAGGCATGATGCTAACCTGGCGGCTTTTACCCTGAGTGGTTGTACATGGGAGATTTTTTTTCACCTTACACAGCACTGTTGTTGACTATTAGGCTTCCTCATAAGCCAAAGCCATGAAATACCTTGCTTCAGAAAACCTCAAGAAATCTCTCACTTACGTTGCCCGCTTGACAGGACTGTTTACCTAGGATGAATATGTCACAATCTCCTTTCTTTTCTTTCCTTATTCTGCTGTGACCCCCAGCTGGGACTTGTTGCAAGGTATGGTTTTAGGTGAGGTCACCAGTGTAAGGGGGATCCCTTCGCCCCATGATGAGAAGAACATCTCTCCCTCTATGAAACCCATTGCTCCACAGTGCCCACAATGCTGCTACAGACAGAGACCAGTTGACAACATCTTGTCGGATGCGTTAGCAAGGGCTTTGGCCATTGTTTCTGCCATTAGTTGATTTTTAGATTCCCTACAGTGTGGGAGCAGGCCTGTCGGCCCAACCAGTCCACAGTGACCCTCCGAAGGGTAACCCACCCAGACCCATTTCCCTCTGACTAATGCACCTAACACTATGGGCAATTTAGCATGGCCATGACCTGCACATTTTGGACTGTGGGAGGATACCGGAGCATCCGGAGGAAACCCACGCAGACATGGGGAAAATGTGCAAGCTCCACACAGACAGTCGCCCGAGGCTGGAATCGAACCTGGGACCCTGGTGCTGTGAAGCAGCAGTGCTAACCACTGAGCCACCATGCCGCCCCGTGATCCTGGCTTTGTCACCTTCCCCTTGCTCACTAGTAACAGTGTGTGCTATCTACAAGATGCACTGCAAACTTTCACCAAGCATCCTCTGACAGCATGTTCCAAACCCATGACCACTTCCATCTGGAAGGACAAGGGCAGCAGATACATGGGAACGCCACCCCCTGCAAGATCCCCTCCAAGCAATTCACCATCCTGACTTGAAAATATATTGCCTTCCTTCACTGTCACTGGGTCAAAATCCTGGAATTCCCTCCCTAATGACATTCTGGGTCAACCCACAGCACATGGACTGCACCGCTTTAAGAAGGCAGCTCACCCTCACCCTCTGAAGGGGCAACTAGCGTCACGTGAGTTGGCCCAGCCAGTGATGCCCAAGTAACATGAATGAATAAAAAAAGCACTAACTGTTCAGGATAAATATTTCATTAGATGAAATATAGAAATGTAGAAAACAGAAGCAAGAATAGACAGTCTGTGCGGACATTAGTCTTGCAGTCAGGGATATTTCTACTGGCAGGGAGACCTCTAACGCTGATTCAAGGTGATTGATAGAAGAACCAGAAAGAGAGATGGACATTTGTTTCATGCGGTGAGAAGTGGAGTTGAGCTGAAAGATGCTTCCTGAAAGAGTGGTGGAGGTAGATTTCATTAGTTTGCGAAAGAAAATTGGATAAATGCTGTAGGATTAGCATTGGTTGAAGAAAAACCAAGAGAGTGGAACTGTCTAACCAATCACAAAAGATAAAACAAAACAAAGTATATGTCTAAATGAGGTGTGAATGGCAATGTCAGCTGTGTAGAGAAGATGTAAATGATAAAGTGCTGGCACAGAGCTGATAGGCAGAATGGTCTTGTTCTTTGCTCTACAACATTTCTTGATGGTGTTTGCCATCCAGCATTGCATTGGATTCCCAGACAATCTTCCACATCGTGATCGTGACTCTCTCTGAAAGTTAGGTTAAAATCTGTGCAAACCCGCCTATCCTTCAGTTTAATCGGGTCTAGCTTTTACATGGGGAAAGCTGTGCTCTGTGCATATGTTGCACTGACTCGCATCAGTTGTCGATAAAGTTATAACCATTTGTTCTGTTCTCTATGGTTAAGGGTGAAATGGGTCCTGACGGTCAAAAAGGAGATCAGGGACAACCAGGAATGACGGTATGTTAATTTTTCTTTTGGTTTGAGACACAGGCGGAATTGTACAACATCTTTAAAAATTAGTCTCATTGCTTTGTCAGTAAATCACCTCATGATGTCCAAATCCTCTGGAGGCTCTCTGTTTGTGGTATCGATAGGAATGTGAATGGCAGGGTCAGGGATCAATAGGATGTGAATGGCAGGGTCAGGGATCTATAGGAATGTGAATGGCAGGGACAGGGATCTATAGGATGTGAATGGCAGGGGCAGGGATCTATAGGAATGAGAATGGCAGGGCAGGTATCTATAGGAATATGAATGGCAGGGTCAGCGATCTATAGGATGTGAATGGCAGGGTGTGGTATGTATAGGAATGTGAATGGCAGGGTCAGGGATCTATAGGAATGTGAATGGCAGGGCATGGATCTATAGGAATGTGAATGGCAGGGGCGGGGATCTATAGGAATGAGAATGGCAGGGGCAGGTATTGATAGGAATGTGAATGGCAGGGTGTGTTATCTATAGGAATGTGAATGGCAGGGTCAGGGATCTATAGGATGTAAATGGCAGGGTCAGGAATCTATAGGAATGTGAATGGCAGGGCAGGGATCTATAGGAATGAGAATGGCAAAGTGTGGGATCTATAGGAATGTGAATACCAGGGTCAGGGATCTATAGAATGTGAATGCCAGGCTAAGGGATCTATAGGATGTGAATGGCAGGGTCAGGAATCTATAGGAATGTGAATGGCAGGGACAGGGATCTATATTGATGTGAATGGCAGGGGCAGGGATCTATAGGAATGAGAATGGCAGGGGCAGGGATCTATAGGAATGTGAATGGCAGGGCAGGGATCTATAGGAATGTGAATGACAGGGTGTGGTGTCTATAGGAATGTGAATGCCAGGGTCAGGGATCTATAGGATGTGAATAGCAGGGCCAGGAATCTATAGGAGTGTGAATGGCAGGGCAGGGATCTATAGGAATGAAAGTGGCAGGGGCAGGGATCTATAGGAATGAGAATGGGAGGGGCTGGTATCGATAGGAATGTGAATGGCAGGGTGTGGTATCTATAGGAATGAGAATGGCAGAGTCAGGGATCTATAGGAATGTGAATGGCAGGGCAGGGATCTATAGGAATGAGAATGGCAGGGGCAGGGATCTATAGGAATGAGAATTGTAAGGGCAGGTATCGATAGGAATGTGAATAGCAGGGCAGGGATCTATAGGAATGAGAATGGCAGGGCAGGTATCTATAGGAATGTGAATGGCAGGGTCAGGAATCTATTGGATGTAAATGGCAGGGTGTGGTGTGTATAGGAATGTGAATGGCAGGGTCAGGGATCTATAGAAATGTGAATGGCAGGGTCAGGAATCTATAGGAATGAGAATGGCAGGGCAGGGATCTATAGGAATGTGAATGGCAGGGTCAGGGATCTATAGGAATGTGAATGCCAGGGTCAGGGATCTATAAGATGTGAATGGCAGGGATCTATAGGAATGGCAGGGATCTATAAGAATGAGAATGGCATGGTGTGGTACCTATAGGAATGTGAATGCCAGGGTCAGGGATCTATAGGAATGTGAATAGCAGGGTCAGGGATCTATAGGAATGAGAATGGCAGAGTCAGGGATCTATAGGAATGTGAATGGCAGGGCAGGGATCTATAGGAATGTGAATGGCAGGGTGTGTTATCTATAGGAATGTGAATGCTAGGGTCAGGGAACTATAGGATGTGAATGGCAGGGTCAGGGATCTACAGGAATGTGAATGGCAGGGGCAGGGATCTATAGGAATGAGAATGGTATGGGCAGGTATCGATAGGAATGTGAATAGCAGGGTGTGGTATCTATAGGAATGAGAATGGCAGAGTCAGGGATCTATAAGAATATGAATGGCAGGGCAGGGATCTATAGGAATGAGAATGGCAGGGCAGGGATCTATAGGAATGAGAATGGTAGGGCAGGTATCTATAGGAATGTGAATGGCAGGGTCAGGAATCTATAGGATGTAAATGGCAGGGTGTGGTGTGTATAGGAATTTGAATGGCAGGGTCAGGGATCTATAGGATGTGAATGGCAGGGTCAGGAATCTATAGGAATGTGAATGCCAGGGTCAGGAATCTATAGGAATGAGAATGGCAGGGCAGGGATCTATAGGAATGTGAATGGCAGGGTCAGGGATCTATAGGAATGTGAATGGCAGGGTGTGGTATCTATAGGAATGTGAATGGCAGGGTCAGGGATCTATAGGAATATGAATGGCAGGGTGTGGTATCTATAGGAATGTGAATGGCAGGGTGTGGTATCTATAGGAATGTGAATGCCAGGGTCAGGGATCTATAGGATGTAAATGGCAGGGTCAGGAATCTATAGGAATGTGAATGGCAGGGCAGGGATCCATAGGAATGTGAATGGCAGGGTCAGGGATCTATAGGGATATGAATGGCAGGGTCAGGGATCTATAGAAATGTGAATGGCCGGGTGTGGGATCTATAAGAATATGAATAGCAGGGTCAGGAATCTATAGGAATGTGAATGGCAGGGCAGGGATCTATAGAAATATGAATGGCAAGGGCAGGGATCTATAGGAATGTGAATGGCAGGGGCAAGGATCTATAGGAATTAGAATGGCAGGGGCAGGTATCGATAGGAATGTGAATGACAGGGTCAGGGATCTATAGGATGTGAATGGCAGGGCCAGGAATCTATAGGAATGTGAATGGCAGGGCAGGGATCTATAGGAATGAGAATGGCAGAGTCAGGGAGCTATAGGATGTGAATGGCAGGGTGTGGTAGCTATAGGAATGTGAATGGCAGGGTCAGGGATCTATAGGAATGTGAATGACAGGGTCAGGGATCTATAGAAATGTGAATGGCAGGGTCAGGGATCTATAGAAATGTGAATGGCAGGGTGTGGTATCTATAGGAATGTAAATGGCAGGGTCAGGGATCTATAGGAATGTGAATGGCAGGGTCAGGGATGTATAGGAATGAGAATGGCAGGGTGTGGTATCTATAGGAATGTAAATTGCAGGGTCAGGGATCTATAGGAATGTGAATGACAGGGTCAGGGATGTATAGGAATGTGAATGGCAGGGTGTGGTATCTATAGGAATGTAAATTGCAGGGTCAGGGATCTATAGGAATGTGAATGACAGGGTCAGGGATCTATAGAAATGTGAATGGCAGGTCAGGGATCTATAGGAATGTGGCTGGGTCAGGGATCTATAGGAATGTGGCTGGGTCAGGGATCTATAGGAATGTGAACGGCAGGTCAGGGATCTATAGGAATGTGGCTGGGTCAGGGATCTATAGGAATGTGGCTGGGTCAGGGATCTGTAGGAATGTGAATGGCAGGGTCAGGTACCTGTTGGAATGTGATTATATATGCAGATATAAATTAAAGTGATGAAGGTGGAAATAAGAGGAGGAAAACCTCACCAGCCAAGAAGTGTCAGACAATTTGGGGACAGAGCTCTCTGAGATTTTCCGGGCAAAGTAGCCAAAAGTAGTAAATTAAAAGCAGCTTCCAGAAAACTATTTATATTAAACTGTGCAGAAGAAAGCATATTTAATTCAAATTCCGCCTGTAAGTGGGGCCGCATTCCTTGCTGACCTGCCTTCCTGGGTGAGCTGTAGAATGGAGCCAGTCAGCCCAGAGGCAAGGACTGTATTTGCGGTAATTGGTCTCATTAGCGGACAAGTGCAGGTCTGCAGTGTGCATTGCCTCGAGGGAGGGTCGGACTGTGCCAGTCCACTAAACTGCGACATTAACCCTGCCCTCTTTGCTTCCTCCTCTTCCTAATAGGAGGATCAAATCCGTGCGTTTGTGAGGCAGGAGATGAGTGAACACTGTGGTAAGACTCTGTCTTTTCAATTAAAGTGCAAACCAAGGTGCTGGAAGGCTGATGTAAGCACTGCAACATCCACTTAAGCGTTCTAATAGACGTGTCAGCAAGACCGAGACCGTGCATTGTGGAAAATACATCTGCAGTAAACTCAGTCAGCAGACATCTGTTAAACATATAAAATTCTAAAAAATTACTCTTGTTATCCCAGAGTCTCTAATACTGACAATATCATCCATGGTGAATGTATCTATTATTGCAAAATCAGCTTGTTTCTACATATAGATGAAAAGAATCAAAGGTTCGCTTATGTTAGATATGTGCATTGCCATTAAGAGAGTTCACCTTTCAGGATTCCATATTCTGTATGTATACACTGTTACCAACCTGCCTGACAGTTAGTCTGCACTCCCAGAAACCAGTTGGCTGTTGCAGTGTCTGCTTCATTGTTTATAATGTGTTTCACTGTTTCAAATAAACAATGCCACAGAGTTAATCAATCTCGACCAGTAATGGATTAATAAACTATTGTCATGAACGTGACAGAGGTTATCTGATGATGTCGGAGGAGCTGGAGAACTAAATGAGGAAGGAATGGAGGCGCACACAAGTAGGGGGGGGGGGGAGAAAACTCATTCATCCAGCATGGACCACATGGTCAATCCTCCACGTGTTGTGTCATTTCCTTTGCAAACTCAGTGCCAAAGCAAAACGATCGACTTGTATCTGAGGAGGAAGAAACAATTGCTTGGTAGCACTGAACTTGAATCTTGCTGCGAAGAGAGAAATGCAGCTGAAGCTTTTCATTTTGTACTCCTCAGGACAAATGCAAGAATGGCAAATTTCAAACCGTCGCCATTAGACATAGGATAGAATTAGGCCATTCAGCCCCATCCAGTCTGATCCACCATTCCATCATGGCTGGTGCGTTTCTCAACCCCATTCTCCCCATAAGCCTTGAACCCCTTACCAGCCGAAGACCTAACTAGCTGTGTCTTAAATACACTCAGTGACTTGGCTTCCACAGCCCTCTGTGGCAATGAGTTCCACAGATTCACCACCCTCTGAAATTCCTCCACATTTCAGTTCTAAAGGGTTGTCCATTCACAATGAGACTGTACCCTTGGATCCTAGTGTCTCCGACTAGTGAAAACATCTTCTCCATGCCCCCTCTGTCCAGGCCTCTCAGTATTCTGTAAATTTCAATTGGATCCCCCTCATCCTATTAAACTCCATTGAGTGCAGATCCAGCATTCTCAACCACTCCTCATATGACAATCCCTTCATCCTCAGGATCATTCTTATAAACTTACTGTAAACCCTCTCCAATGCCAGCAGATCATTCCTTTGATACAGCAGCCAAAATGCTCACAATATTCTAAAAGCAGTCTGACTAGAACCTTATACATCCTCAGCAGTACACCCCTACTCTTGTACTGTAGCCCTCTTGAAATGAATGCTAATGTTGTATTTGCCTTCCTGACTGCCAACTGAATCTTCACGTTAACCTGAAGATAATCCTGAATTAAGATTCCCAAGTCCCTTTGTGTTTCTGATTTCCGAAGCCTTACCCTGTTTAGAAAATAGTCTCTATTCTTCCTACCAAAGTGCAAAACCTTACACTTTCCCACATTGTAATCCACTTGCCATTTCTTTGCCCACTCTCCTAGTCCAAGTCCTACAGCGACCCCACTTCCTCAACACCACGGTGTTCCTCCAGCAATCCTTGTGTCATCTGCAAACTTTGCAACATGGCTCTCACTTCCTGTGTCCAGATCGATAATGTATAATGTGAATTGTTGTGGTCCCGATACTGACCCCTGCAGAACTCAAATCCAGTATTGTCTGTTCCCTGGTGGGCTCTACCACGAGCTGTTCCAAAAAGCCATCTCGTAGACATTCGATGATTTCCTTTCCCTGAGATGTACTACCAACCTGAGTTTCCCAGTTCATATTGAAGTCCCCCATGATTATTGTAATAGTGCCTTTTTTAAATGTCTTTTCTATCTCCTGATTTATTTTCTTCCTCACACGCTGACTACTCTTAGGACGCCTGTACACAATTCACATCAGGGTCTTTCTTTCTTTGTGATTTCTCAACTCTACCCACACAGATTCTACCCCTTCCGACTCTCTATCACTTCTTGCTAATGATTTAATTTCATTTCTTACTAACAAGCCAACCCCTCCCCCTCTGTCCATCTGACTGTTCTTTCATTAAGGCGTGAATCCTTGGATATTTAGGTCCCACCCCGATCCCCTTGCAGCCATGTCTCTGTGATACCCACAACATCATACCTGCTAATTCCAATCTGCATTTTGTTTCATATCCTGCGTGTATTTAAGTACAACACCCTCAGTCCTGAATTGACTGATCACCCCTCTCATTGTTGTGCCTTTATAGAACATAGAACATTAAAGCGCAGGACAGGCCCTTTGACCCTCGATGTTGCACCAACCTGTGACACCAATCTGAAGCCCACCTAACCTACACTATTCCATTTTTGTCCATATGCCTGTTCAATGACTATTTAAATGCCCACAAAGCTGGCGAATCTACTACTGTTGCAGGCAGTGCAATCCACACCCCTTCTACTCTCTGAGTAAAGAAACTACCTCTGACATCTGTCCTATATCTATCACCCCTCAATATAAGCCCGAAGTTAGCTTCCTGACCCTTTCCATACTCTCTTATTATTTGTCCTGGAAACTTTATTAACCTCTAGCAGGTTTTGGGAAGATTTGTAGCTCAGGTTGAGGTTCTGGATGTAGGTTTGCTCTCTGAGCTGTAAGGTTCATTTTCAGACGTTTCTTCACCATACTATGTAACATCATCAGTGAGCCTCTGGATGAAGCACTGGTGGCATGGCCTGCTTTCTATTAATGTGTTTAGGTTTCTTTGGGTTGGTGATGTCATTTCCTGTGGTGACATCATTTCCTGTTATTTTTCTCAGGGAGTGGTAAACACAAGTCAATGTGTTTGTTGATAGAGTTCCAGTTGGAATGCCATGCTTCTAAGAATTCTCTGTTTGGCTTGTCCTAGGATGGATGCGTTGTCTGAGTTGAAGTGGTGTACTTCCTCCTCTGTATGTACGGATTCTAGTGAGAGAGGGTCATGTCTTTTTGTAGCCAGCTAATATTCATGTATCCTGGTGGCTAGTTTTCTGCCTGTTTGTCCAATGTAGTGTCTATTAACCTCTGCTAACCCTCCGCCCTTTAACCTTTTTCAAAATCTTCAGGGAGTAAGGGTATTCAGGTATTACCTTTGTGGTTCAGCTTTTTACTTTAGCCCCTTACTGCTTATACATGTATTCCCTCAGCAGAACCTGTTCTCTCTTTTTCTACCAATATCATTGGAACCAACATGGACAGCAACAACTGGATCTTTCCTCTCCCACTCCAAGTTCTTCTGCAGCCCAGATGAAATATCCTGAACCCAGGCACCAGGCAGTCCACATAGCCTTTGGGGTGTTCTCAATCCTGGCCACAGAGAAAAGTCTCTATTCCCCTGACTGTAGTGTCCCCAATTACAACTATATTTCTCTTTTCTCCCACTCTTGAATGGCTCCCTGTACTATGGTGTTGTGGTCAGTTTATTCATCCTCCCTCTCGTCCCCACTCTCATCTGCTCAGGAAACAAGAATCTCAAACCTCTTGGACAATCTCGAGGACTGAGGCTCCTTCAGCACGACCTCTTGGATCCCTCCACCTGCCTCGCTCATAGTCAACACTCTCCCGTCCCTGACCACTGACAGAATTCGAGGTAGTTTAATCCAAAGGGTGTGACTGCCTCCTGAAATGCAGGGTGCGGGTAACTCTCCCCCTCCCTGATATGTCGCAGTGGTCCGAGCTCAGACTCCAGCGCATCAACCCTGAGCCAGGGTTTCTCAGGCACCCAACTACAGATGTGTTCACTACAACAACAGTGGGGTCCACCAGCTCCCACATCATGTAGTTACAATAATCACATGGCCAAGCATCCTATTTTAATTTGTTAGTTCTTATTTCGATTTTGTTTTTTAAATTGTGCTGCCCTTTTAGTTTATAGCCTGTAAATATTTCCCCTATTTCCCTTTAATCTGCAAGTTACCAATAATTGATAGTCAAATTAGTAGTTATCACCAACCAATGAACTTATGGTTTGCCTGTGATGTCACTGTATTATGCAGAGCTCCGATCCTGGGCTTCAAGTTATCCTGTTATTTAAAAAAAACCTTACGAACTGTGAGTCAAATAAGTGCCTTTCCCTTCTGTACTGAATTCCCACAATACCATCAAATTTCCTAAGTTGTATACTTACTCGAGCTGTGTCTCACTGTGGGAGTAACACCACCCCGTGCTAGTTCCCCTCCAAGCCACTCACCATCTTGACTCAGAAACATATCGCTGTTCCTTCATTGTCGCTGGGTTAATATACTGGCACTCTCTCCCTCAAGGCATTGTGGATCAAACTATAGCACATGGACTGCAGTAGTTCAAGAAGGCAGCTCACCACCACCTTCCCAAGGGGCAGCTAAGGCCGGGCAATAAATGCTGGCTCAGCTAGTGAAGCTCACACCCAACGAGGGAATAAAAAATAAGAGACAATCTAACCACCACCCCTCGACATTCAATGATTTTACCATCGCTGAATCCCCAAGTGTCAACATTTTGGGGGTTATCATTCACCAGAAACTCAACTAGTCTAGATCTTTAAATATATGGCTACAAGGGGTGGCATGGTACCTCAGCAGTTAACACTGCTGCCTTGCAGTGCCAAGGGTCTGGGTTCGATTCCAGCCTCAGGCACATCCTCCCAGTGTCTGTGTGGGTTTCCTCCGGGTGCTCCGGTTTCCCCCCCCACAATCCAAAGTTGTGCAGGTTTGATGAATTGGCCATGCTAAATTACCCATAGTGTTCAGGGATGTGTAGGTTAGGTGCGGTTAGTTAGGGGACTTGTAATAGGGTAGGGGAATGGGTCAGGATGGGATACCCTTTTGCGGGTCAGTGTGGACTTGTTGGGCCAAATGACCTGTTTCCACACTGTTGGCAATCGATGTTCTATTCCTTGTCAGAGCTGGTCAGAAGCTAGGAATACTGCAACAAGTAACTTGTCAGGTGACAACATATTTGGGCCTAACTGTGGAGGTTCCTGTGGATGAATAGCTCACTAACATACTACAGGTCATGTAAGCTGAAGGATGCTATCTATGCCTGGGGGCGGGGTGGGAAGTAAACGAAAGGCATGATTGGTACAGAATCTGAATGGCCAATTTAAAGCAACAACAGAAATCAATTGACCGAGGTGAGGAGCATTGTTTAATTATTATCGTACAACCCCACTCAGCTAAAACATTGTCTGAGGCTATAGTTGCTAATTATTCCTTTTATTCTCTCTCTTTTCTCCCCAGCCTGCGGAGGTGAGTTACAGCAATTATTTCCATTCCCTTCCGGTGAGATCAGGTGACCACAACTGCTTGGATTTTTATCATGCCTTTAATGCAACAAAATGTCCAAAGGCTCTACAGGAGAATTCTGGAATAATATGTTATACTGAACCATGTAAGGAGGGTTTACTTCAGTTGACAAAAGGCTGGGCCAAGGAAATAGGCTTTAAGGAGTGTCTTAAAGGAGGGAGGGCAGGAGGCAAAAAGGTTTAGAATATAGAACACTACAGCACAGTACAGATCCTTCGGCCCTCAATGTTGCGCCGGCCTGTGGAACCACTGTGAAACCCATCCCACCTACAGTATTAGGGAGAGAATTCCAGAGACTGGGGCTCTGGCAGCTAAAGACATGGCAATTAATGGTGGAGGGATTAAAAGTAGGGGTGTGGAATGTCAGAATCCATGGAATACTGATACCTCAGTGGGTTGTGTCTTTGGAAGAGATGATAGAGATAGGAAGAGGCGAGGCTATGATGGATTTTAAAAAGGATGAGATACTGCTTAAGTGAGAGCCAATGTAGGTTGAAATAACTCCACTGAGACTGGTATCCTGTCTTCCTTTATTTACACATGAACAGTTCTTGACTTCAGTACTGACTTAATCAGAGCCAGTTACCAGCGTCAGTATCTCTGACACTCACCCTTTTTCTCTGTCAGCCAGGGCTCCCTGATTGGACCAGGTTAACAGTCAGGGAACTCAGATTCTATGAGGTCCACCTGACTGACCTCGTTACAATCACTACACAGGTCAGCAAGCGCTGAGGTGACAGGTGACTGAGAAGGACTCAGTGCAGGTTAAAACGTTAAGTAGCAGAAGGTTTACAGAAGGTAGAACGTGTGATGTAAGCGAGCAGTACATTGGGATAGTATTGTCTTAAGGTAATGAAGGCCTGAAGGAGGGTTTCAACTGCAGATAAACTGAGCTGGGGCCAAAGTTGAGCAATGGGCCAAAGGTGGAAATAGGTGGAGGGGGTATGAGGTCAAAACAAAGGATGGTGGGGAGTGCAATATTGTCCATATCAAATGGTCAACCGTGGAGCCAGATGATGGGGAGGGCTGCTCTGTCATCTCCATCCTACAAACTAAACTGGGGGAAAAGAGTGAACTTGCAACAAAGGAAAGAGGTAAGAAATATTATTTTGTTTTCTCTCAAGCTACGTGCTGAGGTTTAATTGGGAGTCAGAGATCTGGAATAGAGCAGCTATAGCCTTATCCTTGAACCATATCCTAACAGCAGCAAAAAAAGTAAAGGTGAGCCTGAAATGAGATGGCATCTTGGCAGGAAGTTATTCTCTTGCCCCATGGTACTGCCCAGCAACAAGGCCAAGACTCTGTCTCTGGTCCACATTATAGATCAATGTCTTCATTTCAAGGCCTAGGAAGAGGTAAATTAGCCTAGCTTGGTCTCGGTTACTAAAATGTTGGTTGTCCTGGGTAGGCCTGGTTAAAGATGGGGCAGGGAGTCACCCAGGCGAAGCCCTCAATGACATCTGCACGTGGAGATTGACTGAATATAGCATTGGTTCATCTGTGATTCCCTCCACAGTCCAGTTGAAACACAGGGCATTTCCTTCTTAGTATCACAGGGTTCGACATGCCTGTATAACACCCATTGTCATTTAATTCTACTGTAACTCCCCCAAACTTAAAACTAATAAGTCAACAACCAAACTAACGCAGCAGTGCATGGCCAGAACAAACAAAAGCCTCTGCTGTCTAAGTAAGTAGGAGAAAGTGAGGCCAGCAGATGCTGGAGAGCAGAGTCAAAACGTGTGGCACTGGAAAAGCACAGCAGGTCCGGCAGCATCCGAGGAGCAGGAGAGTCGACATTTCGGGCATAAGCCCTTCATCAGGAATGTCTAAGTGACTTACAAACTAAAAATAACCATGTCAGTAATATTCCAGAGACCCCCAAATCATGGCAAGCCCTTCACTTAGAGTCAATAGGAGACAATCAGGTCACGAGGATAATAGAAATAGAAGCAAGATTAGTCTGTAAGACCCCCTCAAGCCTCCTCCACTATTCAAGAAGATCATTGCTTAGCTTCAACTTAAACACCACTTGCCAAGCACTCCTGATTAATTTCCTTAGTTCCCAAAAGTCTATTCATTTTGTCTCAATTGTACAGTGACTGCACATCCACAGTTTTCTGGGGTAGAAACTTCCAGAAATGCATGACCTATTAGGTAAATAAATTCCTTCTCATCTCCAAAATGGGCTGTGTCCTTGGCTAGTGACCCCTGGTTAATAAAAGTCACCAGCCTGTGGAGAAATGACTGTCTTTGCATAGACACAGACTCAAAAATAGATCAGAACATTGAAATAATTGGGCAATCTGATCCTGCAGCACAACTAATCTGTTTTGTATTGAATGCTGCTTGGTGTCAACATCATGAAACATCTTATTTATCTCCCTCACCTTTATCAACCATCCACATCACTGTGTCAGTTTGAATACATCAGTCCTGGAGTTGTATTTGCCGGATTCTTGGAATTCTGACTTGGTTTTGGATTGGCTTGGGAGGACAGAGTCTGAGCTGGGTACTGAGTAGTGACAACTTATGTGGTCCAAATCCCGAATCAGGATTGATACAGAACTACAGGGCTACACTTTTCACCTCTGTAACTGAGCCGCCAGTGACAGCATCAGAAAATGCAGAGTGTGGAGAGCCCCATTCTATCCAACATAAGGACCTCTTCATGATCTGATTATCCTGTCTCCCACCAACCTCCAGCACAGAGAAACACTGATTCGCTCCCCAAAAAAGCTAAAATAAAAATTCAAAGTATCTCCAAAGCTTTAATGTCCCTTTCCAACCATTCCAAACTTTGGAGGTTCCAATTAATCCTCATTGGATATGTTGAGCGTTTGTTCCTCTAACCTACTATGTTGAAGTTTTCCTCAAGGTTTGTGATTCTGGTACATCAGTTGCATGTTACTGTCTCACCACGTAATATGATCCTTGTATGATCAAAGGAATTTTAACATCCTATGTATTTGTGATTTCTGTAGTGTGTATCCATGGTAATTTATTGTTTACTCATTGTTTTATGTATCTTCACTTCTTAGTTCAGTCATGAGTGTTGTAACCCTGGAAGTATTTGTCTGTCTTTTAAACTGTATCGACTTTGGATTGATAACAGGTGTTGAATACATTTTGAATGCATCCTGCACAAAAATATTACTCGGGATAATTTAGTGACTCCTGTCTCGTCGATATATAATATGCTTCCTAACCCCTACAAGTGTTAATCATTGTAGGAACAAGAGGAGGCCATTTAGCCCTTTTACATATCCCACCATTCAATCAGATCATGGCTCACCTGTATCCCAACTCCATCCACGTGCTTTGGTTCCTTGTCCATGAACATTTAATCATGTCAGATTTCAAATTACTAATTGACCAATCATCGGCTGCTTTTTTATGGGAAAGCATTCCACACTCAGCTCCTGAATGAAGTGGAGGTGCCGGTCTTGGACTGGGCTGGTCAGAAGTCACACGACGCCAGGTTATAGTCCAACAGGTTTATTTGAGACCACAAGCTTTCGGAGGGTTGGCCCTTTGTCGTGAGTCTTGTATGAAAATGTTGCTTTTCCTAACTTCTCTCCTGAGCAATTCAGCTTTGATTTATTTCCCGTGCCCTGGAATTACCCACCGATTTAGCCCAATTCTTCCTGAGATTTACTGTTCTCTGGTCTTTGGGGTTTGGATGAACCTTCGAGCTCAGGGACAAGGATTCAATCAACCTGACGGCTTCCAATATAGGTATCCACCCAAGCCAATAACGCACGTGTTCTCTCAAACCTTTTACGTTTGTCAGATCCTTATTATTGGAAACATAAAGTGTTTTGGAGCGAGATCTCCCTGTTGTGTTTTTTTGGTCACCATTCCCACTCACTCTTGTGCCAATCCAAAGTCTGATCTGACCATGAATATTTAGCAAATAGTTAAGACCAAATCATCCGGTGTATGAGCCGCAGGAGGTAGAATCTGATCAAACAGTTGATTAGACAAGAACTTGCTGACATCACCAGTGCGCTGCATCTCAAAGCACTTGGATAATGCTGGATCTTCCCAAGTGGTTAAGTCTTTCTCCGCATTGTTTTTTCTTAAGCTTGGCCAGGAGGCAGATGGAAGTGCTGTGTTTTCTTTACGAGGGCCTTAATACCAGAGGTAATCAAGCCCACTCCCATTTCCCATGCACTCACTGACCAGCCCAAAGGGAAATTGATAGAATCCTTCACAAATATCAGCAGCCTATCCTCACTTCAGGGAACAGTATCCCACGAGGACAGAGCGACGAGAGAAGAAAGGTTGAATGTGGGAGTTTCGACTTTGAACTGCAAGCCCTTCGTGAAGAGTTAAAGCCCCATGGTTCAGAGTAAAGCAGGATCTTGATCAGATGGGCCAATGGGCTGACAAGTGGCAGATGGAGTTTAATTTAGATAAGTGTGAGGTGCTGCATTTTGGGAAAGCAAATCTTAGCAGGACTTATACACTTAATGGTAAGGTCCTAGGGAGTGTTGCTGAACAAAGAGACCTTGGAGAGCAGGTTCATAGCTCCTTGAAAGTGGAGTCACAGTTAGATAGGATAGTGAAGAAGGCATTTGGTATGCTTTGCTTTGTTGGTCACAGTACTGAGCACAGGAGTTGGGAGGTCATGTTGCGGTTGTACAGGACATTGGTTAGGCCACTGTTGGAAAATTGCGTGCAATTCTGGTCTCCTTCCTATCAGAAGAATGTTGTAAATCTTTTCTGAACCCTTTCAAGTTTCACAAGGATGTTGCTAGGGTTGGAGGACTTGAGCTACAGGGAGAGGTTGAATAGGCTAGGGTTATTTTCCTAGCAGGGTCAGAGGCTGAGGGGTGACGTTATAGAGGTTTATAAAATCATGAGGGGCATGGATTGAATAAATAGACAAAGTCTTTTCCCTGGGGTGGGGGAGCCCAGAACTAGAGGGCATAGGTTTAGGGTGAGAGGGGAAAGATATAAAAGAGACCTAAGGGACAACGTTTTCACACAGAGTGGTACTTTATGGAATGAGCTGCCAGAGGAAGTGGTGGAGGCTGGTACAGTTGCAACATTTAAAAGGCATTTGGATGGGTATATAAATAGGAAGGGTTTGGAGGGATATGGGTTGGGTGCTGGCAGGTGGGACTAGATTTGGTTGGGATATCCAGTCGAAATGGACAAGTTGGACCGAAGGGTCTGTTTCCATTCTGTACATCTCGATGATTCTATGACTCTATAAATGGAGAAGAGGGGACAATTGCTTAGCAATACTAAGATGGGCTAGAGGTGACAGAGGTCAAGAGAATAGTGAGAGAGATTAATGGATGCACCATCCTGAGATCATGGCAAAGCTAGAGAGAAGAAAGAAAAGGAAGAAAGACAGAATACAAGAAAGAGGTGTTGCATCTGTGGACAGAGAAAGCAAAGGTAATGTTTTGGTTCCAGTGACCCCAGAGGCCAGACAGAAGAGCAATGACCCAACCAGCAACAACTACATCCCACAAAGTGGATGAAAAAAAACTAGAAACTTCCTGAGACTTTGTCTGGACTGTTTAGGATACTACCCTCCTGTCCCAGGGTGGTATGGCTATGACCAAGACCAAGGGGCATAGGTTCAAGTCCCACCTGCTGCAGAGCTGTGTAGTAATATCTCTGAACAAGTTGAGCAGAAAGATAGCTATCCTTGCCACCTGGAGGTGGAGAGAATGGAAATAGTTGCCCAAGTTGGAACAGATACCCTCTTCCTGCTACCTCATCATTTTAACTGCCAGGCCAGAAGGTTCGTGAATGGCCTTCTTAACCCACGACCAATTGTCGCTCTTGAATCAGGCAATTAATGGCCACTTACGGATCCCATTTCCTGCTTCCTCGGTGAGGGAGAAAGACGGATGGTCTCTTGCTCAGTGGGAACCAGGGCCATATAGGATCCCCCAATAGCCCTCATCTGAGTTTAAGACCCTTCCCGTGACCTGAATCACTGGTGTCTAGGTCTGAGGTAAAGCCAGCTACCCATCGTCATTCTGCTGTACCAAGCTAAGTGGCAGCTCAGTGTGACCTGTTATCTCTCCAGTGAGGGTGCCAGGCTAATTACCCACTAACTCACTTGCCCCCACCCATTTAAAAATTAGAAACATTATCGCCAATTATATAGCACTTTTTTTAGGGATCAAGTCTGGTTTCTCTGACCCCCCCCCCCCACCCAAATCAGCCACTGAACAGGTTCAGCTATTGATTATCGCATGTGGGAGAATCAATTAATCTGTCGGAAATGTTTGGACATCAAGTTCCAATGGAACCGAAGTTTACTATAACCTGCAGACTCACATTCCTGATGATTCGGTCAATTTGGGTGCTCTCAGTGACGTTTTTCTCTGTGTTATTCACGGTATTTGGTGGATTTTAAGTACCCTTCAGAGTGTATTTGCTGACCGCCAATTGGTCTCCCCTTGTTTGTTCTTCCAATGACCAACCAAAGCCATGAGAGGTGCAATGCTTCTGGCAGGACGGCATTTTGCAGTCCATGTACTGCTTCAACAACGATATCCTGCATTGACGTAGTGGTTGTTAGCCAGCCCTGTTAAGAAGTTGTCAGGAAATCTTTGAAAGGGGCTGCCTTTAAAAAAAAAGGGACATTTTTAGAGAAGTGGTGAGACTAGAGTGGGACCTAGTCAAGCACTGACAGCTGAAGGCATGGCCCCCAGTGCTGGAGCTGATAAATCTGGAAACTGGCCAGACAGCAGGAATGGAAGAGTGCAGAGATCCAGGAGGGATAAGCAGCTGGAGTTGAGAATGATGAGTCTATAACGGGTCTCGTGAACAAGTGTGAGAATGCTAAACATGCAACGTTGCCAGACGGGGAGCCAGTGAGCTCTGAGCTGAGGGGGGGAATGGGACCTGTTGGAAATGAGGAGATGGCCATCTTTGTTTCGAATGGGCTGAGGTTTAGGGAGAGGTGGAAATCTGGTGGGGAAAAAAAAAGGAAAAATCCTGTCTGTGGCAAGAAGGGCCAAGGGAATGTTAAGGTAAGGCAATTTAAATGGATTCTGTTTCTTTATGGGTTCCCCCCACCCCACACACATGCCAAAGACTGATAGGGATGAGCTGGAAGCTAACGCTACATGTGCATATTGGCCAATTGTTAGATGGACTCAGGGAATTATAGGTCAGAGAAGATGAAGAGACTGACTTTGCACCGGTTCGCTTTTCAGTGACCTCTCCAAGGCCGAAAACCTCAGTACTGATCTAAACACTTCATTATTTTATATCTTTTTCTCATGTGCTTCCATTGGAGGGCCCCAGGCCAGACTTAACTTTCACCAAATACCGGGTGGGTGCTGCTGAGGCTGCTGGGTGTTAATTATTGTTGTGTTGTCCACGCTGTCCTTGTCCCTTGCTCCATCTAGGTCTCTCGTCACACTCACTACCTTATTCCCGTCAAATCCCTGTTCTAAAGATTTCGCATGAGGAGGACTATGATGGTGCCAATGGTGAGTCTGTGTCACTTGTCTCTTCTGTCTCTTGTCTCTGAGGTGAAATTTGTTCAAGTGGGTATCATTTTTGATGAGCGATTGCAATCCCTTGCATATTCTTTGCAACCAAGAATCAGGCCATTTGGCCTTTCTGGTCTGTGCTGGCCTACGAGGGCCGGTTAGCTCAGTTGACTGGGGTAGAGACAAAAAAAAACTGCAAATGCTGGAATCCAAGGTAGGCAAGCAGAAGGCTGGAAGAACACTGCAAGCCAGGCAGCATCAGGAGGTGGCGAAGTCAACATTTCGGATGTAACCCTCCTTCAGGACTGCGGGGTAGGTGTAAGGGAAGCTGCAGATAAAGAGGGTGGGGGTGTGGAGATGTGGGGTGGGGAGTGGGGCAGGGTAATGAGGTGGGGCCAGGTGAACACAGGTAGAGGGTACAGCTTGGTTGGTCAATTGGAGGAATGAATTAGGTTGGTAGCTGGAAGGAAGTGTTGGTCGGAGGATTGGAATAGAGGGGGAGGAGCTGGGAAGGGAGTCAGGGGGATGGGGAGGGAGGTTATTAAAAATTGGAGAACTCAGTGTTGAATCCTCTGTGCTGTACGCTGCCCAAGCGGAAGATGAGGTGTTGCTCCCTCAATTTGCAGTGCGATTTGCTGTGGCAATGGAGGAGGCCAAGGATGGTAATGTTGGAAAGGGAATGGGAAGGGGAATTAAAATGGTCAGTGCCTGGGAGGTCAGGGTGGCCCTGTGCTTACTTATCCCCACCTCACCACCCTGCACCCTGCCCCCCATGAGAACCCTCCCCCACCTCCCCCTTTTATCTACAGCTTCCCTTACACCCTCCCCCAGTCCTGAAGAAGGGGACACCCGAAACATCGACTTCTCCACCTCCTAATGCTGCCTGGCTCGCTGTGTTCTTCCAGCCTCCTGCTTGTCTACCAGTTGACTGGGCAGCTGGTTTGAGTTGCAGGGTGATGCCAATGGTGTGGGTGCTATTCTTAGTACCAGCTATATTCACCAGGAAAGCCTCCTCTGAACCTCACCCCTACCCTGAGGGTTTTGATACCCTGTCCAGAGAGTGATGAAGTATAACTCAGGTCCATGTCACCTGAAGGAGGTGCTAATTTCCAACTCCCACCCACTGTATAGAGATGCTAGAATCACACTCTGGCAGAAATGAGCCATTAACTGTAACTAGTGACTGCTTTTTCAGATGGATATTGTCTTTGCAGCTTGTCCCATTCTGGTTTTTGTAATTTTCCTGCCTTAAATTTCATTTAAGCACAAAGTTACAGCTGTCCCGTACACCTGAACAATCTTCATTACACCTGCTCGCTTTCCTTGTCTCTTCTTGGGTTTGAAAGTGAGGACTGCAGATGCTGGAGATCAGAGCTGAAAATGTGTTGCTGGAAAAACGCAGCAGGTCAGGCAGCATCCGAGGAGCAGGCGAATCGACGTTTCGGGCATGAGCCCTTCTTCAGGAACGTCGATTCGCCTGCTCCTTGGATGCTGCCTGACCTGCTGCGCTTTTCCAGCAACACATTTTCAGCTTTTCTTGGGTTTGCATGACTTCGAATACAGCCTTTATCCCGGGGCAGGACTTTGGCTTATAGCAGGCACAGCAGTGTCAAGATTCAAGGTTAGGTTCCCAATATACCACCAAAATATACCATCTGACATGGAGGTAACCAAGTAAGGACAGCAGAGAATCTCAATTAGACGTAGAATCGAGTACAATACTTGAGCATCTTTTCTTCAAACGCACTCATGTCACAGAGTCAAAAATCATATGACACCAGGTTATATTCCAACAGGTTCATTTGAAATCACAAGCTTTTGAAGCGATGCTCCTTCATCAGGTGCAGTGAGAGAGAGTTTATAGGCAGAGAGATCAAACGATCATACAATTGGTGTAAGTGGGCAAACCTAAAATGGCTGACCTCTGTTAAAAAGGAGATGCAAGTTTTGATTGATTAAGATGCACGTACATGGAATAGTGTAGGTGGGATGGGCTTCAGATTAGTATGACGGGGCAGCGCAACATCGAGGGCCGAAGGGTCTGTACTGCACTGTAATGTTCTATGTTCTATATTCAGAATCTGTTTCAAGTCACTGCCCTGAGATAATTAAAGGTTTTATCTGTGTCTGCCTAATTGCCCAAACTTCAATCAGGTGTGATGTGGAGCAGCCGGTGTTGGACTGGGGTGGACAAAGTTAAAAATCACATAAACACCAGGTTATAGTCCAACAGGTTAATTTGGAAGCACTAACTTTTGGAGCCACCTGATGAAGGGGCAGTGCTTTGAAAGCTAGTGCTTCCAAATAAACCTGGTGGACTGTAACCTGGTGTTGTGTGATTTTTAACTTCAATCAGACAGAGATACAAAAGGTGACATCTCAGGTCTGACACTGAATTGTAGGTGTGAGCCGTCATTCAGAATCTATCTCCAAGTTTTAATCAGGCTGGTCTTGTTCCGAAAACAGAAATTAATAAAATGTCACACTGACTGTGATGACAAATTGAGAGTTTTTGAATGTTGCACTAATACAGGTTTAAGAACTCTACAGATATTGACCTGCATCCAAGTCGTAGACAAAGGAAAAACTTACCCTTCCCTGCTTTCTTAGAACAATAATTCACTTTTTTTTAGAAGCAAGTAGTTGCATTTGTGCAGCACCTTTGACACAGTAAAACATCCCAAGGCACTTCACAGACCTTGACGCCAGGAAGGAAATTCAAGGATTTGGGTTGGGTGACTCGAATGCTTAAAGAGATCGTTTTTTAGCTGATTCTTAAAGAAAGGGAGTGGAATTAGATTCTCAATGGCTGAAAATATGATCGTCAATGGTGGAGAGCAGGAAGTGGACACAGGGGTGCTGAGTTCCAGATGATTGCAGAAAATTAGTGCCAAAGGAAGTCTGAGTGGGACTTACTGGAGGTGACAGGGATCTTGCCTGTCCCTCATGTCACCTCTTTGTGGGGAGGTCTGCCCACTTAAGTGCCAGTCAAGACCCTGGAGGCGAAAGACCTTCGGAAGAGAGCTGCAGCCACTTGAGAGCTCCAGAATGAACCAGGCCAGTATTGTAATGTCTGATGTTCATGCCAGTGATGTGTAGTAAGAGGCACCCACAGTCTCAGAGGACCATCGGGCTGCTCTCTCAATTGAGAGACAGAGGGAGAGATAACTGGTGGTTTAATCCAAGGGTCATAGAGTCTTAGAGCTGTACAACATGGAAACAGACCCTTCGGTCCAACTCGTCCATGCTGATAAGATATCATAGAGTCATTGTTATAGAGTCATAGCGATGTACAGCACAGAAACAGACCCTTTGGTCCAACCTGTCCACGCCGACCAGATATCCCAACACAATCTAATCCCACCTGCCAGCACCCGGCCCATATCCCTCCAAACCCTTCCTATTCATATACCCATCAAGATGCCTTTTAAATGTTTTAATTGTACCAGCCTCTACCACTTCCCCGGCAGCTCATTCCATACTCGTACCACCCTCTGCGTGAAAACGTTGTCCCTTAGGTCTCTTTTATGTCTTTCCCCTTTCACCCTAAACCAATACCCTCTAGTTCTGGACTCCCCATCCCAGAGTAAAGACTTTGTCTATCTATCCTATCCATGTCCCTCATGATTTTATAAACCTCTATAAGATCACCCCTCAGCCTCTGACACTCCAGAGAAAACAGCCCCATCTGATTCAGCCTCTCCCTATAGCTCAAATCCTCTAACCCTGGCAACATCCTTGTTAATCCTTTCTGAGCCCTTTCAAGTTTCACAACATCTTTCCAATAGAAAAGAGACCAGAATTGCACACAATATTCCAATAGTGGCCTAACCAATGTCCTGTACAGCCGCAACATGACCTCTCAACTCTTGCACTCAACAATACTCTGACCAATAAAGGAAAGCTTACCAAATGCCGCCTTCACTATCCTATCTACCTGTGACTCCACTATCAAGGAGCTACGAACCTGCACTCCAAGGTCTCTTTGTTCAGCAACACTCTCGAGGACCTTACCATTAAGTGTATAAGTTCTGCTAAGATTTGCTTTCCCAAAATGCAGCACCTCACATTTATCTGAATTAAACTCCATCTGCCATTTCTCAGCCCATTGGCCCATCTGATCAAGATCCCGCTGTAATTTGAGGTAACCTTCTTCGCTGTCCACTACACCTCCAATTTTGATGTCATCAGCAAACTTACTAACTGTACCTCTTATGCGCACATCCAAATTATTTATATAAATGATGAAAAGTAATGGAACCCATATCCTAAATAAATCTAGTCCCATTTGGCAGCATTTGGCCCATATCCTTCTAAACCCTTCCTATTTATATACCCATGCAGATGCCTCTTAAATGTTGCAATTGTACCAGCCTCTACCACTTCCTCTGGCAGCTCATTCCATACACGTACCACCCTCTGTCTGAAAAAGCTGCTCCTTAGTTCCCTTTTAAATCTTTCCCCTGTCACCATAAACCTGTGGCCTCTAGCTTTAGACTCCCTTATCCTGGGAAAAAGACCTTGGCTCACCCTATCCATGCCCTTCGTGATTTTATAAACCTCTATAAGGTCACCCCTCAGCCTCCGACGCTCCAGGGAAAACAGCCCCAGGCTATTCAGCCTCTCCCTGTAGCACAAGCCCTCCAACCTCACCTCGTAAAAGCTCATAATATTACACCTCCCACAGCTGCCATATCATACCAGGAATGGGGGTTGATTAGCTTGGGTGGCTGGTATGTCTGATCCCAACATCATGGGTTCAGTTCCCAAGTTAGTTGAGATTATGAGATGCCAGTGTTGGACTGGGGTGTAGTTAAAAGTTAAAAATCACACAACACCAGGTTATAGTCCAATAGGTTTAATTGGAAGCACACTAGCTTTTGGAACGCTGCTCCTTAATCAGGTGATTGTGGAAGGAGCGATGCTCCGAAAGCTAGTGCTTCCAATTAAACCTGTTGGACTATAACCTGGTGTTGTGTGATTTTTAACGAAGTTGGTTGAGGTTACCATGAAGGACTCTCCTTCTAAACCTCTCCCCTCGCCTGACCTTCAGGTTAAACCACCACTAGTCACCCCTCTCCAATGAGAGAGCAGTCTGTGGTTCTGTAGGACCTTACCTTGCACGTAGTATAATTAACATTAATTTTTTTTCTTCTTTGTTGATGCATTTGACAAACCTGAAGGGAAGGAACTGAGAGTGGTGGTAAATGGGAATGACCCCGACTATGAACATTTCTATACAGTGGAAAGCTACAACGAACAAACAGCAGATTACGGACCAGATCAAATGCAAAGCTCAGAAATAATGCGTAAGTGTTCCTCACTGCCTTTCGACTTAACACGTGGTTTTGTTTTCAGGGTTTAGGGACATTTTGCTCACAGCATCCCGCAAGATAGACTGATACTCCCCCAATTGGAGTCCAGAGAAGTGAGATTTCTTCAGAATCTATGAAATTCTTTGCCAGTTTGGCCCAGTAGGTGCTGTTCCCACCAGCTGGGATGTCAAAACCAGAGGACACTGAGATGAGGAGAGCTCCCTTTGGTCTTCAATCTTTAGAATTTCCAGTTGATGTTCAGTTGGTGAATATGGAAAAGACAGAGATTGTTGAGCACAGGAGGCTCAAGAGAAGGGGGGGCTCAGGCGGAGAGGTAGAAGTGACGTAGATCATCCGTGTTCTTACTGAATGGTGGGGCAAGCTTTAAGGTTGAATGTCCTCCTCCTGCTCTTATTTTTACCTTCTCACTTTCCTATGTACTATATTCATATACTATGCGTGCTACTTGCAGCACTGAGTAAAACAGTCTCTGTCAGTAGATTTTTTTTCTTTATTCACTCCTGGGATACAGGCTGGGCCAACTCTTATTGTGCGTCTCTGGAGAAGGTCGCGTTAACCCACTTTCTTGAACCACTGCAGTCCACGCTGTCCAAGTAAGATGCTGACAGGGAGGGAATTCCAGGATTCTGACCCAGCAACACTGATGGAACAGCAATAAATTCCAAGTCAGGGTGACTTGTGTGTTGCGTCTGAGGTTCCTCAATTGGAATATGAACAGAGATCCAAGTGGATCCCATTTTTGGTTTCTGTGTAACATTCAGGGATTGCCTTTTCTTTTGGATCATGACTCAGGGAGAACAGGTGCAAAATGTCACAAACTGAGTAGGATTGGACCTTGCCTTGATTTCTGGTGCAAGTCTTCCCCAGATGCTATGACGTGATATGAGACTAAGAGCCGAAATCGAGGGATGCACAGAAAAGTGCCCGAACTCTGAAACATTCAGTGGAATTCATTGCATGGTGTTTCCAGAGAGCAGTAGCGCAGTTGTGGAATTCTCCTCCCAATAAGCCGAGGATGCTGGGGGTCAACTGCAGACGAAGCCAGTTCAAAGATTCCCGATGCAGTGAGTGGTTAGGATTTGGAATTCCCTGCCTGAGGCACGCAGAAAGAATCCGTTGAATACCTCAAGCAAATGCTTTTGCAGGATTACAGGGATGGAAGAGAGAGATTTAAAACTGAAAATGCTGGAGAAACGCAGTAGGTTTGACAGCGGTTGTGGAGAGAGTTAACCTTTCGAATCCGAAACGCGTCTTCTCCAGAACTATTGCAGAAGAGTTAACATTAGACTGGAAGAATTACCTCTATTGGTCTCTCCTCAGATGTTGCCAGACCTGCTGCGTTTCTCCAGCACTTGCTATTTTTTATTTCAGATCTCCAGCATCCGCAGCACTTTGCATTTATTGGACAGTGGGATTAACTCAGCTGCTTTTGCAAGGAACTGTTAAGGGTATAAATGGCTCCTTTCCATGCAATATTCATTCCATGATTCTACGCCCACACTTCCCATTTTCTCAGACACCGTTGACAACATTACTGCAGTTCCCCTTTGACGTTGCAACAAACCGACCTTGCCTTTGTTACAAGCTTACTGCCATTACTCCACCATCTTTGCTTTGCACAATTTTCAAGGACCTCCCTAATGGTTTTTTTTGCTCCCTTCCCATTCCTCTCCCCTCCCCACCCTCTGCCTCTGTATTTGTTGAAAAGCTCTTAAATCTCTAACATCGCTTGGTTCAGATGCATGATTATCGTTTTGGAATGTTAATCCTGTTTATCTCTCCACAGATATTGCCTGGCCTGCTGAGCACCTCCAACATTCCCTTTTCCCATTTCAGATTTCCAGCATCTGTATTATTTTCCTATTGCATCTAAAATTGGTCGATTTATTGCTTGAAAACAAACGCGTTTTAGTGATGCTTCTACACATCAGGACATTTCACAAGAAATACCAATGTAGAGGGTAGACAACATTTTATACTGTATGAGAAGATAGTGCTGATCCGTTGGCAAGTGGATTTTGATGGGTAGAGGCATGGTTATGGAGAATGCAACAGTTTGTTGATGACTGACAGCCAACTGCCGAGCTTTGTTTAAATTTTACAGGTTGACTCTGATTGGTTAAGCTATTGCCTTGCAATATGAACCACAGAATGGCTGTCATCTGTTGCCAAAGTCTACTCGATAACCAATCAGCATCCGCTTCTCAAACAGTATAAACATTCCTTCCCCTTCACTTGGATATTTCTTGAGAATTGCCCTGATAAGTGCAAGATGAGAAACGTTGGCAGATTTTGGCTTTTTATCGGCAATATTTCAGTTCTGTCCTAGTGGAAAGGCTTTTTTTTAAAATAGTGCTACTAAAATACTGAAGGTACTGGTCATGCTAAAATTTCATTTTGAAGTATGCAAGGAGAGTGTATGAAATTAACAAGTTTTACTGGTTATTCTTCACAATCAAGCTCCATTTTTGATTTTTGTTCTTGCTGGATGGATATCACTGGTAAGGGCAGTTTTTGTTGCCCATCCCTAATTGCCCTAGAGCAGGTGGTGTCAGGTGAGGTTATCCATGGTGGCAAGGATGGCTTAGCGGAGTTGAGTAAAGGTCAACCACAATCTAAATCAAGGACAGAGCTAATTCAATCGACACATGCTCTAAAATAAGCCCCCTGTCCATTTAGTCAGCCAGTGCACAAAGTAATTTCATGGAATACCTAATTTCACTGAGTACCAGGACACATTTGCCACTGGTGCATTGTGGGAAGAGGTTGTGGAAGGCTGGTGGTTCATCTCACTTTTGTTTTCCCATGTTTCACAAGGGCAACAGGTGTGCCCTCAAATCTGTGGCCAACAGTGTTGCCAACTCCGGTCAAATCTCTTCTGGAGGTTTGGTCACATGGTCTGCTCACTCTCACCCACTATTGGTCGCCCAACATTCCTAACCTCACCTTGTCCCTTGCCAATTAGAAAACGATTGGATGATTCTTGACTGTCAGTCAAATGAGCTTTCCACCTTCTCCATCTGCAGTTATTTTGAAAACTAATAAGCAAATGCGTTAAGCCAAAGAAAATGAAGAAAACCCATCTTTTATTAAAGCCCAGCTCTGATTGTCGACACAGTTTTCACCTGGAGGAGCTTCCTGTAGATTAATTTTCAGTTCCCTGGAGATCTCCAACCAAAGCTGTGTCGAACCCTATATTGAATACACTTACACAGTAAAGTATCTCCTCATGTCATTAATGAAGTTATGGCAACTGGTGAAAGGTGCAGTAATATGACCTTTCTGTTCTGGAAAGGATATGGAGGCATTGAAAAGGAGCTAGGACCATAGGAAAAGTGACACCAGAACAGAGAGGATATACTTAACAGAAAAGACAGAACAGACTAGAGATCTTTACCCTAGAGAAGACAGAGGGTGACCTAAAAGAGGTCTTTAAGGGAACACAAAGGTAGACATGGAGAGGATATATCCACTTGTCTTCAGACCAGAGATCATAAATATCAGACAGACACCAATTGATTGATATATATCAGATATGGCAGTAGATTGAAATAGATCAGAAGGACACCAATAAATCGATATATATTAGATAAATATCAGACAGATACCAATAGATCGATAAATATCACCGACACAAATAGATCAATAAATATCAGACAGATACCAATAGATCGATAAATATCACAGACAAGAAGGGATCAATAAATATAAGACAGATACCAATAGATCGATAAATATCACAGACACCAATAGATCAATAAATATCAGACTCCTATAGATCAATAAATATCACAGACACCAACAGATCGATAAATATCACAGACACCTATAGATCGATAAATATCAAACAGACACCAACAGATCGATAAATATCACAGACACCGATAGATTGATAAATATCAGACACCAATAGATCGATAAATATCACAAACACCTATAGATCAATAAATATCACAGACACAAAGGGATCAATAAATATCAGAAACCAATAGATCGATAAATATCACTGACACAAATAGATCAATAAATATCAGACCGACACCTATAGATCGATAAATATCACCGACATGAATAGATCAATAAAATCACAGACACCTTTTGATCGATAAATATCAGACAGATGCCAATAGATCGATAAATATCACAGACGCCAATAGATCGATAAATATCAGACAGATTCCTATAGATTGATAAATATCACCGATACCAATAGATCGATAAATATCACAGACATCTATAGATCAATAAATATCAGACAGAAACCAACAGATCGATAAATATCACAGACACCTATAGATCGATAAATATCACAGACTCCAATAGATCGATAATTATCAGACACCAATACATCGATAAATATCAGACAGACACCAATAGATCGATAAATATCACCGGCACCTATAGATCGATAAATATCAGACAGACACCTATAGATCAATAAATATCAAACCGACACCTATAGATCGATAAATATCACAGACACCAATAGATCAATAAAATCACAGACACCTATAGATCAATAAATATGACCGACACCTATAGATCGATAAATATCACAGACACCTATAGATCGATAAATATCAGACAGACTCCTATAGATCGAAAGTATCACAGACACCAACAGATCGATAAATATCACAGTCACCAATAGATCAATAAATATCAGACCGACACCTATAGATCGATAATTATCACAGACACCTATAGATCAATAAATATCAGACACCAATAGATCAATAAACATCACAGACACCAATAGATCGATAAATATCACAGACACGAAGGGATCAATAAATATCAGACAGACTCCTATAGATCGATACCTAACACAGACACCAATAGATCGATAAATATCAGACAGACTCCAATAAATCAATAAATATCACAGACACCAATAGATCAATAAATATCAGACAGACTCCTATAGATCAAAAATATCACACACAATAGATCGATAAATATCAGACCGACACCTATAGATCAATAAATATTACAGACACCAATAGATCAATAAATATCAGACTCCTATAGATCGATAAATATCACAGACACCTATAGATCAATAAATATCAGACAGACACCAATAGATCAATAAATATCACAGACACCAATAGATCAATAAATATCAGACCGACACCTATAGATCGCTAAATATCACAGACACCAATAGATCAATAAAATCACAGACACCTATAGATCGATAAATATCACAGACACCTATAGATCGATAAATATCAGACAGACACCAATAGATCGATAAATATCACAGACACGAAGGGATCAATAAATATCAGACAGACACCAATAGATCAATAAATATCACAGACACGAAGGGATCAATAAATATCAGACAGATACCAATAAATCAATAAACATCACAGACACCAATAGATCGATAAATATCAGACAGAAACCAATAGATCGATAAATATCACCGACACGAAGGGATCAATAAATATCAGACAGACTCCTATCGATCGATAAATATTACAGACACCAATAGATCAATAAATATCAGACAGACTCCTATAAATCGATAAATATCACAGACACCAATAGATCAATAAATATCAGACTCCTATAGATCAATAATATCACAGACGCCAATAGATCGATAAATATCAGACCGATACCTATAGATCGATAAATATTACAGACACCAATAGATCAATAAATATCAGACTCCTATAGATCGATAAATATCACAGACACAAATAGATCAATAAATATCAGACTGACTCCTATAGATCAATAAAATCACAGACACCAATAGATCAATAAAATTACAGACACCTATAGATTGATAAATATCACAGACACCAATAGATCAATAAATATCACAGACACCTATAGATTGATAAGTATCAGACAGACACCAATAGGTTAGTAAATATCAGACACCTATAGATTGATAAATATCAGACAGAAATCAACAGATCGATAAATATCACCGACACCAATAGATCAATAAATATCACAGACACCTATAGATCAGTAAATATCAGACAGACACCAATAGGTCGATGAATATCAGACAGTAACCAACAGATCGATAAATATCACAGACACCAATAGATCAGTAAATATCAGACAGACTCCTATAGATCGATAAATATCACAGACACCAATAAATCGATAAATATCAGACAGACACCAATAGATCAATTAACATCACAGACACTAATAAATCCAAGATGGAATTCATAAACCAAAAAAAACCAAGGAATTTATGAAAAGTATCTTCACCCATGATTTGGAGATACCAATGTTGGACTGGGGTATACAAAGTTAAAAAAGGGTAATATCACACCTTCAATCACCTGATGAAGGAGCAACGCTCCGAAAGCTAGTGTGCTTCCAATTAAACCTGTTGGACTATAACCTGGTGTTGTGTGATTCTTAACTATCTTCACCCAAGCATTGCCAGGAATAGGGAACCTGTTGCCATGGGGAAGGTTGGGACAAATGCCTTTATAAGAAAGCTAGATAACCCCTTGAGGAAGAAAGCAGTAGAAGCATATGGTGATAACATTAGATGAATCAGGGTGGAAAGCTTTCCAGGAGAATAATGACCAGATGGCCTGAATGGCCTGTTTCTGTACTGTGGAATGGTTATATGTGCCACAGTACCACTGGCATTGGACCCTTCACCTAAAGTGATGAGCGCGCTCCTTCACTTCAGTACTAAAGGGACCACTCACATAGTTTGCCTTCCACCGACAGGCGATAAAGTAGACCCTACAACTGCACCACAACAGGAAAGGTATAGAAGAGAAGCCATCGAACAAGGTAGGAATCTCGTGATGCTGGTTTAGGAAGGGTTTTGGAGGGGGGTCGGGGTAAGATGGTGAGGGGGGTGCAGTGGGGTGTTGCTTCACAGACAAACCCACTCCTCCCCACAGCCCAGATTACTGATCTCCCACATCCAAGAGCCATGTTTGCCAAGAAGGGTGAAGGGACAGCAATAGGACATAATATCCTTTCCCCAAATCAGGGTCGCTCCTCAAAGCTTGCCTCAGACCAGCTATCAGGGCACCAGTCAGGGATTGAAACTGAGACCTTCCCTGAAGACCAGACCTTTTAACCCCCTCAAGATATCCCTTTTAAGCTGCAGTGATACTATAATGACTTAGACCAGCACAGGGTGCCTGCTGTTTGACTTTGTGCTGTGCACTCTGGCTTCAGGAGATGTGCAAAATCTTGTTCAGCTTTTCCCTGCACCCAGCTATCACATAACATCTGCTTGGATGTCTTGCAGAAGCAGGAGAAGTCTTCCAAGTCTGCTCTGTGGGGCACCCCTGTCGCCTTTGCTTTTCTGTCTATGTGAGCTCCTTTTAATCTGCTAATAACGGAACTGGGAAGACAGGGTGATAGACAGTTCTGTCACCCTCGGAGAGGACCAGACCAGGAGATAGAAAAGAGAGAGATGTTCTCTCCAACACTGTCCCTTACAAAAAGTGCTCCACTTTAACTCTGAGTCCTATATGGTATTACAAGACAAGCTGCATTAAAGCCTAGCTAACCCTAGATATCTGAAGTAAAATTGCTCCTTTCATAAAGGACATAACACGCAGGGCAATATTGGCAGCGAAGGACTAAAAAAAACTTGCATTCCTGGTAAGAATTCAAGATGTTCCAGAGTGCTTTATATTCACCAAATCAGGGATGACGTTCAGGAATTGCGAAAGAGAAACACACAAATGATGCACAATGGTGATCCCTCTGTCAGCAATGAGATTAATGACCAGATTACCTTTCTGTTTTGAAACTGGTTAACTAATTATTTGCTGAACCGACTAAACGCAGTCAGTAACACGCCCATCTCTTGGTCAGAAAGCAGTGGGCTCATGCCGCTGTGCCAGATCATCATTTCACAGCGTAACCCCCATTTCCGTGGGAATAAGGCTCTATCGGATGTGTTACGCTTTGGATGAGACATTATTTCTGGCTACTCAAGACCCGCTGATGATCCATCGAAGTTGGGAAAATTGAAGATCCCTTGGAGGGAAAGCAGGGAAGCAGTCCTAGCGTCCAAAGAGAAAGGATTGGTAGCTTACTTCATTGGTGTGGACGGAAAAAGTGGTTACTGTGTTCGCTGACGTATTGACGATCCCTTTGCAACCAGGGAGGTTGCCTCAGTAAATGTTTTTCCACTAATAGAACATAGAACATTACAGCGCAGTACAGGCCCTTCGGCCCTCGCTGTTGGGCCGACCTGTAAAACCAATCTTACACTAATCAAAAACCAATCGAACCTACACTATTCCATTTTCATACCTATGCCTATCCAATGACCATTTATATGCCCTTCAGGTTGGCAAGTCTACAACTATTGCAGGCAGTGCATTCCATACCCCTACTACTCTGAGTAAAGAAACTACCTCTGACATCTGTCCTATATCCATCACTCCTCAATTTAAAGCTATGTCCCCTCGTGCTAGCCATTGCCATCCGAGGAAAAAGGCTCTCCCTGTCCACCCTATCTAACCCTCTGATTATCTTATATGTCTCAACTAAGTCACCTCTCAACCTTTTTCTCTCTAACGAGAACAGCCTCAAGTCCCTCAGCCTTTCCTCATAAGACTTTCCCTCCATACCAGGCAATATCCAAGTAAATCTCCTCTGAGCCCTTTCCAAAGCTTCCACATCTTCCTTTAATGTGGTGACCAGAGCTGTGCACAAGTACGGTTGCGCAGGGTTTTGTACAGCTGCAGCATGACCTCATGGTTCCGAAACTCAATTCCTCTACCAATAAAAGCTAACACACAGTATGCCTTCTTAACAACCCTATCAACCTGGATGACACTACACTACACTACACTACACTACACTACAAGAATCTTACCATTAGCCCAGTACTCTGTGTTCCTGTTGACCCTTCCAAAGTGAATTACCTCACACTTTTCCGCATTAAACTCCATTTCCACCTCTCAGCCCAGCTCTGCAGTTTATCTATGTCCTTCTGTAACCTACAACATCCATAACTCCGCCGATCTTCATCCGCAAGTGTCATCCGCAAATTTACTCACCCATCCTTCTATGCCCTCATCCAGATCATTTATAAAAATGACGAACAGCAGTGGGCCCGAAACAGATCCTTGTGGTACACCACGAGTAACTGAACTCCAGGATGAATATTTCCCATCAACCATCACCCTCTGTCTTCTTTCAGCTAGCCAATTTCTGATCCAAACCACTAACTCACCCCCAATCCCATGCCTCCGTATTTTGTGCAATAGCTGACCATGGAGGTTAGGGTTAGGATCAGTGGATGGATGTGTGGAAGGGAAAATTCTAAATTGCAAGGTTAGAGGCAGAATATAAATTACAGCAGAAAAGGCTTGTACCCACACCAAGACCTGACTCTCGGCACACGGTGCAATATTTTGTCCGACCACCCGTGACAGTCTGTCAACCCAATCCAACCTGATGAGAAAAGCCAAGCATCTGCTCAGTGACAGCGTCCATTTATCTGGCAGTTCCCATGACCAAGAGCAGGCATCAATGGCAAAGACAAGGTAGACCATGGATGGAAACTGGAAATGCAATTGGGTGGAGAAATTGTTACTTTGAAGGGGGTTAGTGCAAGAGAAGGGAGACCAAGCAATGAGCATAGGGCAGGCCAGGAGACAGGAGGAAGGGGAGAGAAAGATGGGACAGTGAGAGATGGGAAAAGGAACCTTGAGAGAGAAGGAGGGAGAATGTTGACAGAGGGTACAAGGAAAGAAGGAATTGAGAGTATGGGAAAAAAAAGAACTTGGGGGGGGGGCAGTGGATTAGAGGAAGAGAGAGAGAAATGAAAGACATTGGGGGAAAAAGTCAATGGATTGAGAGGGGAAATAGAGAAGGGAGAGAAAGAAGGGTGAGGGAGAAGTGGGGAAAGAGAGACAAGGGGGGTGGGGGGGGGTGGGGGCAAGACTAAGGAGTAGGAAAAGGGAAACAGGGTGAGAAAGAGAGTGAGAGTGTGTCCGGGAAAGGGGAAGAGTGAAAGAGAGAAGTGTAAGTCTTTGAAAGGGGCTGTTCTATTACGAGTGAAATACATCAATGTTTTTTTTCTAACTGCTTGACTGTCCTTTGGATTGAACAGAGCCCTGCCTGTTGGGCCTGGATGAAGGAACATGTTCCAGGTACACACTGCGTTGGTATTACCACAGGAGGACAGACAGATGCCGGCCCTTCATTTACAGTGGCTGCGGCGGCAATGCAAACCGATTCCAGACACAGGAGGAGTGTGAACAGAGGTGCAAGAACAACAAAGGTAAGGCTTCAGGTTCCTACAATGAAATCTCGGGGTCCTTCACTAAACCTTTCTTAACCTTGTCTTCATATCCCCTCATTCCCTTCCTAATCAATGAATGGTAACTTGCTCATTTCTCCTGGGTAAGTCACTTCTTTTAACCACAATGAAACGTGTGCATGTGTATGTGTGTGGATGCATCTGTGTATATATTATGTGTGTCTGTATCTATGTGTGTCTTTGTAGATGTCTGAGTGTGTCTGTGGGTGTGCATGTGGATGAGTGCATATGTCTGTATCTGTGAGTGTGTGTGTGAGTGTGTATGTGTGTCTATCTGAGTGTGTGCATATATGTCTAACTGTTTGTGTCTGTCTTAGAGTGTGTCTGTGAGTGTGTGTGTATGTGTATCAATGTATGTCTACCTCTGTATATGTGAGTGTGTATATGTGTCTATCTGTAAGTGTGTATGTGTCTCTGAGTGTGTCTGTGTCCAACTGTGAATGTGAGTATATGTGTATTTTTATGTCTATTTGTGTCTGTCTGTGAGTGTGAATGTGTGTGTGATGAAGAGGAAATTTCTTAACAGGCTGACCCTGCTAGTCTGTCATAACTTTAACAGATGGTAAAGAGTTGAGTGTGACAACTCAAGTAAAATTCACCCTTTTCAGTTTTCACTTTGTTTTGTTGTTGGCCAAATACCTTTAGCATCTCCCCTGAAATGCCCCCTCCCCACTCCCACCCCCCCACACACATGCTAACCTTTCATAATATGGGAAATCCGAACCAGCAAGCGCCCATAATTAGCACTGAGATGAATGACCAGGTAGTCCAATTGTTGATGTAGGTATGAGATAACTATTTTCTGGATTAGTGGTGCTGGAAGAGCACAGCAGTTCAGGCAGCATCCAAGGAGCTTCGAAATCGACGTTTCGGGCAAAAGCCCTTCATCAGGAATAGAAGCACTAATCCAGAATCTGGTTTCCAGCATCTGCAGTCATTGTTTTTACCCATAAGATAACTATTGGACAGGACACACAGGAGGACTTATGCTCATCTTTGAAACAGCACAATGGAGTCTGTTGCACCCATTAACAAGAGGAGAGGTGACTTCTTGTCTTCCAAAATAACGCAACGCCAACAATGCTGCACTGGGAATGTCGGCCTCCAACCCACAGCCTTTTAAGTCAAATATGAGAATGTTACACACTGACACACAGTTGCTACATCATTAAAGACTGGCCCTAGATTTGCCTGTTCCAGTGGTTTGGGTGGGTAACAAACAACAGGGGCATTTGCAATGACCAGGCCAACTGAATAGTCAAGGTTTTTTTCCCCAAGATATGGGAGGCCAAAACTAGAGGGCATAGATTTTAAGGTGAGAAGGGAAAGACCTTTAAAGGGCCAGTTTGGGCAACTTTTTCATGCAGAGGATGGTGCATGTTTAGAACGAGCTGCCAGAGGAAGTGGTGGAGGCTGGTACAATTACACAATTTAAAAGGCAGCTAGATGGGTATATGAACAGGAAAGGTTTTAGAAGGCTATGGGCCAAGTGCTGGGCAAGTGGGACTAGATTAATTTCGTTAAAATTCACACAACACCAGGTTATAGTCCAACAGGTTGATTTGGAAGCACTAGTTCCTTCAACAGCTCCAAAAGCTACTGCTTCCAAATCAACCTGTTGGACTATAACTTGGTGTTGTGTGATTCTTAACCTTGTACACCCCAGTCCAACACCGGCGTCTCCAAATCATGACTAGATGAATTTAGGATATCTGGTCGGGGCTTTGACGAGTTGGACCGAAGGGTCTGTTTCCACACTCTATGACTCAATGACTCCAAAATCAGATTCATTGTTCACTCACCTAATTATAATCTGTGGGATCTTCCTGTGACACCTTTGCATATCACTTTGAGATGTGTCTGAGGGACATGTTAGGTGCAATGCACATTCAAATATGTCTCTTTGTTTCTGTCCCTCCTGTTACTATTTACAGGCGGTTCTGTACAAAGTGCCAATGCAGACTAGGCAGCTTGTGAAACAAAAAGAGCAGCACTGGCAAAACGTGAGGGGTTTGACATGTCATTAGTTGATATCCCTTGATTACATTAAGGCTGAAGCAGCCGGTATTAACTTTTGATGTTAATTGCCTTTGACATCGATGATAGGTAGCATGGACCAGCATACTTCTTTAACAGAGGCCAGCTATGTTGGCAATCAGTCGTCTTGTCTGCCTGTGTTGGACTGACTGACAGTAATGCAATGGCTTTGAGGGAGATTGTGTAAGGCTACATATCCCTCCCAATGTTGCTCCAGCTAGTTATTCATTAGAACTGCCAGATCAGTCACGTCAGTGTCCCTGCTGCAACTAGTAAGATGCTCAAATATTCTGAACTCCATAGAAAGACAATTTTGTTTCAGCTTTTCTCTAGAGAGGTAAAAGCATTATAATCAGTTCATAAAACTTGCTCATAATTTTCGAAGGATTTAATTTGTCTTTCCACCTCAAATCGCAGCCTCCTCCCATTGCACTGTTAACACTCACTCCTCCTGTAGAATGGTTCTGCTTTGAGACTCAACACATTTTGTAAAGATGGAGAGACCCCATCATGTTTTTAAAAAACCAGACCAGCATGGAGGTCCGAAATACTTATTACCTGACTGACTGTTTGTTAACAGGTCAAAGAAATTAATTCTGCTTTGTAGATGCTATTTTCTTAAGAGGACCAGTGTGTTTGAATAGTGGTTGGTTGGGAAAGGGGGAGGTACAATGAGACGTGGGTGTCCTTATACATCAGTTGCTGAAGATAAGCAGGCAGTGAAGAAGGTAAACGTTATAAAAACCCAAAGAACTGCGGATGCTGTAAATCGGAATCAAAAACAGAAATTGCTGGAAAAGCTCAACAGGTCTGGCAGCATCTGTGGAGAGAAATCAGAGTTAATGCTTCAGATTGAGTGACCCTTCCTCAGAACTGGTAAGTGGTACGTTGGTCTTCATAGTGAGATGATTTGAGTAAGGGAGCAATTGTACAGGATATTGGTGAGACCACACCTGGAGTATTGCGTGCAGTTTCTGTATCTGAGGAAAGATGTTCTGGCGATGGAGGGAGCATACCTAAGGATTCCCAGACTGATTCCTGAGGTGGCAGGACTGACATGTGGAGAGAGATTGGATCAGTTCGGATTATAGTCACTGGAGTTTGGAAGTATAAGGGGTGAGTCTCATTGAAACCTGTAAAATTCTAACAGGATTAGACCTGGCAAACACAGGAAGGATTTTCCTGATGATCAGGGAGTTCAGGATTAGGTGTCCCAGTCTCAGGATATGGGATAGGACATTTAGAACTGAGATGAGAAATATTTTCCCCCAGAGAGCAGTGAGTTGGAATTCTCAGCCTCAGAAAGTAATTGAGGCCAAAGCATAGAATGTTTTCAAGAAGAAGTTAGATATAGTTCTCAGGGCTAAAGGGATCAAAGGGTATGGGAGAGAGTGGGAATAGATTACTGAGTTGGATGATCAGCCATGATCATATAGAGTGGCGGAACAGGTTCGATGGGCCGAATAACTTACTCCTGTTCCTATGTTCTGCGATTCACTGTTCAGTATTGGGGTTGACCCAGCAGCTAGGACAATCAGACAGTCCACCCCCATGGCTTTATCTGGTGTCAGGCAGTTGTCCAGAGTAACCCTTTGGTATTTGACGCTCCTTCATGTAATTCTGCAATTTTCACTAGATTGGATTGTTACAGGAATCAAAAGTCTTCTGTCTTTTGATTCTTTAGACCAGTTCAGTAACATTCAAAAGGAAACTGAATATGGATTCAGTAAAAGAAAGGTTTTAACCCTTTGGGAAGTTGGCAGGTGGGAGAGGGAGGTTGGAGAACAGGTGAGTGGGACCAAATGGATGAATCTTTCAAAGAGTCAGTACAACACGATGGGTGAAATGATCGACATTCTGTACTCTATGATCCTATATGTGTGCCTAGCTTGTGAAGGTCATCGAGTCGTACAGCTTAGAAACAGGGCCCTTCTGCCCACCATGTCTGTGCTGACCAACAAACACCAAACTACACTAATCCCATTTACTCGCACTTGGTCCATGTCCTGGCATTTTAAATGCTTGCAAGAATATCTGCCTCTCCCATTCCCTCAGGCACACTTTCCATATTTTACCACCCTGTGGGGGTAACATGTTGCCTCCGATCCCGTCTAAACCACTTATTCCTCCTCACCTTAAACTTGTACCCACTGGTCTTAGACATATCTCTCATGAAGAAAAGATCTTCATGATCTACCCTGTCTGTATATCTTGTAATTTTGTCTACCTCAGTCAGATCCCCCCCCCCTCAGCCTCCTCCACTCCAGGGAAAACAAACCCAGCCCATCCAGTCTCTCCTCATAACTGAGTCTCTCCATCCTCAGCAACGTCCTGGTGAATCTCCTCTCTCCTTTGTCCTCAAACTCTTTATCCCAATGGGTCACCATAACTGACAGCTACCGTGTCCTTCCCCAATCCTCTCTCAACCTTTAATCAAGGACTGATAGACTTGCCAAAGATGGCCAAATTTTAATGTAGGACTGGGGACAATCCTTGACGTAAAAGTCAGGAAAAGCCAACCTACACTTGTCCACTTGCCCCTCCCCACACTCCAGCTGTTCAACGGCTGACATGCCCTTAATTGGCTGCAGACAGGACTTCTGACCCATCAAAGGGAAGGCTCCACCTATTGACAGCTGAAAGCCAATCAAATGTCGCAGCAGCACCATCAGGAGCAATGGTCACCTCTGGGACTACAGCGAGTGCCCTGATGAAAAGGGAGCCATGGAGTCCAGATGGACTAAAGTCCAGGTCCCACCCAGTCCAGGCCCCGCTTGAGGAGGATGGGAGCTTGGTAAGACCTATCTGGGCTCAGTGGCAAGACATTAGGTGGGAGATGATGTTGCTGGACTGTCAACCCGGAGACCCAGGTAATGTTCTGGGGACCTGGGTTCAAATCCCTCCATGGCAGATAGTGGAACTTGAATTCAATAAAGAATCTGGTTTAAATTAGGATGTTCATTGTTGATTGTTTGGGGAAAAGCCCATTTGGTTCACCAATGTCCTTTAGGGAAGGAAACTGCCATCCTTACTGGTCAGGCCTGCGTGCAATTCCAGACCCACGGCAATGTGGTTGACTCTTAACTGCCCTCTGGGCAATTAGGGATGGGCAATAAATGCTGCCTGGCCAGTGATGCCCTCATCCCATGAATGAATTTTGGAGGAAGGCAGTAAAGGGAGCATCTTGAGGCAGCCTCCAATGGGCATTCAGATAGGAGGCATATTGCGAACAGCCCCTCCACCGTGGGTGCTGCCATTGTGTCCAATGTTACACGTAGCTCCCTCTCCCCTTCCCCTACATCAACTCCCAGCCATGGACTGAGAAACGTCAGCTCTATCCCAAGCCAGTTGGCAATGTCCAAAACAAGACACTAGTCTGTATCTCGATAATGCGTTTATTCATAGAATGCAGCATTGCACTTGACTGGCTCCTGCCTCCTCTACCCCAGGTCCTAACAGTCTCCCTTCAAGTGCTCTAGATACTTAATTAAGCAATACCCATCACAAAATCTGAACAATAAAATTGACATGCCATTAACAAAGACATGTACTTGTTCAATTCGACCCAGTCAACTGTCAGCCTCCCCAAGAGGCTGGGGTATTTGAGCCCTCATCTACCCCCTCCCCGCACCACAAGGAGCTTAATCAATCTGTTTTAGACCTGGGGCCTACTAACACTGGTCCCAGGTAGTGCATTGACACTTGTAGTCAGTAGGCCTGCCTATTTTGTCAAACTACACAGGCCTTTATGTTGTTAAGAAACTTCTGGGTTTAAATAAAGAGCAAATAGCTCAACTGAAATCTTTTCTTTTCGTTTTAACAGAACCAAGCAAACAAGGCAGAAGCTGAATAAAACAGAAGAAGAGTCGGAAAGGTGTAAATTTTTAATCACAAGCACTGGGCAAACAGCAAACAAGGCAAAGTGGGCCAGCATATCTGAGTGTACCCTGTTTGTAATTAGTGAACTTGGTGTGATAATATGCAATTGTTTCAAACAAATGGTGCTTTTTTTTTAATTTCTCAGAGTTTCTGAATTAAGGTGAAATCTTGATAGATAATTTTTGAACAAACAACTCAGAAAACTGTTTGGATGGGAATGCGTCACTTTCCAAATTCTGCTGTGCATCATCAGCAGGACCATTATCACCATGGTGATAGATTAAAGTCAGATTCACTGTTGAAGTCCTCATCCATAACTCTGTTGTCGAAGAGACAAGGCTTTGAAATGTTGGCCATTTTTCCAAAATGTGGTGATTGTGAGCCCATCTCCAGCCTGGTAATGAGCTGGGCTCAACAATGACCTTTCACCTTTGTCCCCCCCCCCCCAACTCCCATCCCATATGTTGCCCCTGGGATTCTGGGACCAAATTAACCCCCTTTCCCCGACTCCTCCACTGGGAAGGTGCTGAGCACATAAACTCCACCTTAGGTAGAGAGAAGCCAAGGCAGGAGTTAGGAACATGGGAGTGTCCTTCCCCCTGGATTAAAGCACTTTGGGCCAAAGTTTTTGGCTGCGTGTAGATGTGCTGTGCCCACACATGAACATACAAATTAGGAGCAAGAGTAAGCCATTCAGTGTATTTAACTTACTGTGCCATTTCATGCTGTCATGGATAATTGTGATTGTGACTAATTCCATATTCCAACCTATCCCCGATAAGCCTTGACTCCCATGTTAGCCAAGAATCCATCTACCTCCAGCTTAAATATCTTCAATCTTTCTGCTTCCACTGCTCTCTGACGAAGGTAGTTCCAAAGAGACATAGTCCTCCAATAGAGAAAAACAAATCTCCTCAGCTTGAACTGTGTCCCCTCCTTCTAGTCTCTCCAACCAATGGAAAAACTTATTCAGCATCTACTCTGTCAAGTCCCCTCAGCTTCTCAAATGTTTCGATGCAATCACCTCTCATTGGTCTCCACTCCAATGGATGTACCCTTACCTGTCCAACTCTTCCTTCATACGTTTACCATCCTCCAACACATTCAATCAATACTACATCTCAGAGACAAAAAAAAACTGCAGATGCTGGAACCCAAGTTAGACAAACAGGGGGTTGGAAGCCTGATCTCCCGGTCACCGCCCATTTCAATTCCCCTTCTCACTTCCTCTCTGACATGTCCATCCTCTGCATCCTCCTTGGCCACATTGAATCAGACAGCAAATTCGAGGAACAGTGCCTCATCTGCCTGGGCAGCCTACAGCCTGGAGGACTCAATGTTGAGTTCTCAAATTTCAAGTAACCTCCCTTCCCCTAGCCCGGCTTCCTTTCCAGCCCCTCCCCCTCCCAGTCCACCCACCGATCTTCCTTGTAGCTACCTATCAGATTCATCCCTCCCACTGACCAGTCAGGTCATACTCATTACCTGTGTTTACCTATCGCTACCTCACCAGTCTGCTACTCCCCACCCTACACAGCCCCCTCTATATCTGTAACTCTTGCCACCCCCACATCTAGTCCTGAAGAAGATTTCTCCGCAAAACGTTGACTTCTCCACCTCCTGATGCTGCCTGGCTTGCTCCCTTCCAGCCTAATAACACATTGAAGTTTGATCTTATTTGTTCATGAGATGTTGGTGCCGCTGGCTGGGTAATTGTTTATTGCCCGTTGCTGGTTGCCCCTTGAGAAGGAAGTGGTGAGCTGCCTGCTTTAACCGCTGCAACCCAATAGTTGTAGGTACACCCACAATACTGCAAGGGAGGGAGTGCCAGCAAGTTGACCCAGTGACACTGAGGGAATGGTGATATGTTTTGACATTGTCCCGAGAGGAGACCCATCCCTGAATGAACACCTTAATGATTACTGATCCCGCGGAGGCAGGGGGAGTTCCACATGGCGGGGGAGAATGTCAATCCTGTGCTCCTGTTCAGGGGGAGGGATGGGATTGTTGGAGCATTCATTCCTGCAGACATTGCCCCCTTGTGAGTGCAGGGTGTATGCTGCACTCAATCCCTCTCTGTCTGCAATCCACTGAATCCCCAACCCCGCTGAATCTCCAGAGAGAATTATGAAGTTCAGTCAGAGGTCAGAGGATGCTTGTGGTGTGGTGGTAGTGTCCCCATTTCTGGGCCACGAGGCCCAGGTTCAAGTCCCATCCGCACAAGAACTGTGCAATAGATTCTCTGAATTGGCTGATTAACAAGGACCCCCAAGTCAATGAGTGTCATTAGAGTCCATCGTGAATGTCCGAGGTGTGGGATACTCTGAAGCATAAGATGGTGTGGACCTGCTGGAGCCTGCATGAGGAGGGACATCTGACTGGAGCGAAGATACTCTCGGCTTGAACAGCCTGATGATACACTTTGCCCAGAAGCAGCATTCGGATATTCGGGTGGTTTCTGGGGAACTGTACCTTCTGCAAAAGTCGAAGCCTTCAATCAGAACGGGGAACAGGAATACAATCTAGACATGTACTCCTTTGTATCCAGTGTCAACAGTAGCACATTTAAGTAGCACTTACAGCCTGTCAAAACATTCACAGGAGGCGTTACCAAACAAAATTCCACACCAAGCCTCCTGTGGAGATATTAGGACATGTGAGGTGACAGCGGTAGATTTTCAAAAGTCTTTTCAATGAGGAGAGAGAAGGCCAAGAGATTTAAAAGGGTATTCCAGCGTTCCCGACCACACTTAGCCACATATTGCATCGGAGGAGATGTTGCAACCACTGCCTATAGTAATGTTTCCATGCATGACAATTTTCCAGCATTGTCAGACAGGGGACTTACCCTTAGGTCTGAGCGCAAATGAGAGAAGACTTAACATTGGAATGAGCATCTCCAAATGACCAGCATGGCTAGGAGAAACTGAATGGTCACTTCCTGCCCTGCGATTCCTGCGCATTCAGTCAAATCTATCGACTCCCCTGCCTTGTTGTCTGGTCGGGAGATCAGCACTTGGAGTTAAGATGGGCCATCACATTCCCACTACAGCAGTAGCTAACTTCAGTCAATGAAAGGATTTCACCTCAATAGGTGTGCAAGCACTGAGAGAGGGACCCAGTATTACAGATACTGTTTTGGGAGGGGGGGGGGTGGAAATAAGGCTGTATATGTTTGTAGTTCTTTGTTCAAAATTATAATAAGAGAAGCCACTCTACAGAAACTTGGTGCTATAATCATGTTCTAGTTGGACGCAGAGGCCTCTTACACACCAGTAACCTGCGTGCAAATTATTTATTGTGCACGATGAAAACGCTTTCAGGAATATGAAGGAAGCTATCACGACGGGGTAATACTGCCCCCTTTTCCAAATCTGTACACACCTCCTCCCACCCAACACTGACATTACTAAGGGAAGACTGAATTGCAGAAAATAAATCCCACTCCCCTCCCAAAGCATGAAAAAATCCTCTTGGATAATTCTATCAAACAGAAAACTCACCAAATGCCATCAGAATGTACAAGCCTTGGAATGGTGCCAGCTTTATCCCTTTAAGCAAAATTGATTTTCCTGATGAAGAATGCGGTTGTGGTTTTAGTTTTCAAACTGTTTGATGTAGAAAATTATTGGTTGTTATTTGTCTACAAGAAAACAGCCTCGCTGGCAACACCAGCTTTCTTTATCATTTTTCCTTCTTGTTTATTTTTATAACTCCCACACCGCGACCTAACTGCGGTAGTGCTTATTTCTCCCCGAGCACCCATATTGTGTGTGTGTGCAGATGACAGACACAGTGAAAAATGAGTGCATAAATCTTTATTGATATTTCTCCACCAGGAAGAAAAGAAACACCCGAGTAGCCAGTGACAAGCAGAGCCCTTCTCATCAAAGGGGAACGCTGCGTGATCAAAATGTGAAAGGAGAGGGCAGAGACGAAATCAAAATAGAGGCAGAGGGGGGATAAAAGCATTTCACACTCCGCTGTGCCCACCGCTCCCTGAAACCCTCTAGGGTGTTGCCAGCTCTCTGTATATTCATTCACAGGATGGGGGCATTGCTGGCTAGGCCAGCATTTATTTGCCCATCCCTAATTGCCCAAACTCAACCATGTCATTGTGGGTCTGGAGCTTCATGTAGGCCAGACCAGGTAAGGATGGCAGTTTCCTTCCCTAAAGGACATCAGTGATCCACACGAGTTTTTCCAACAATGGATTCACAGTCATCATTTGACTATTGATTCCAGGCTTTTTAAACATTGAATTCAAACTCCAGGAGCAGGATTCGAAGCCGGGTCCCCAGAACATTAAAACTGAAAGAACTGCGGATGCTGGAAATCAGAAACAAAAACAGAAATCGCTGGAGAAACTCAGCAGGTCTGGCAGCATCTGTGGAGAGAAATCAGAGTTCTCAGGAAGGGTCACCGGACCTGAAACGTTAAGTTTGATTTCTCTTCATAGAAGCTGCCAGACCTGCTGAGCTTCTCCAGCAATTTCTGGATTACCTGAGTCACTGGATTAGCGATCCAGCGATAATACCACAAGGCCATCACCTTCCCACAATGCTCCTCACTCATTACCCCTGAACCCCTTGCTAGGGCCATTTCAGAGAGGAGTTGTGGATCTATTGTGGGTCCACAATCACATCAGATAAGGACAGCAGCTTTCCTTCCCTAACAGACATGGAACCAGATGGGTATCCACAACAATTATTGATACTTCCCATGGTGACTACCACTTTCAGCTCCAGTCTTATGGAATGAGTTTCAATTCCACCATTTTCCATGGTATTCCTGCTTTCTAGGATGTCTCGATCAAATCTTGAAAGACCATAATCCTTAGTTTGAACAAATCTTCTTCAGGACAGCAATCAGTTTGGGATTTGGAATTAACTGGATAGAGCATTGGTGTTTTTCCAAAAGTGAATTGATTTGAACTGAGGAAAGGCTACAATAGTTTTTGTGACCAGTCTTCCTTTAACATTGTCCGTCTCTGGGTTTTCCAGAAATGCTCCCTGGCTTCTGTTTGCTTATTGAGTGTGTGCCTGTCCGTGCGTGTGTGTATATATTATATAAATATATATTATAAATGTCACCCACAGTTCAAACTTGATCAATTAAAGACTGCATACCTCTTATAAATAAGTGTCCAGTGTTGCCTTGTTATTTCAATAGGTTCTGCACTTCCTGAAAACGGGGAAACTTTCCCTCCTTCTGTTTTGAAAAAGTCAAGTAATTAATTGATGGCAAAACTAGCATTTGTTCCCCAACACTCGATGCCCTTCAGTAGAACGGTGGTGGATCTGATCCATTGCAGTCTCATGGTGAATGTGTTTTATCGTCACACACAATTGGCATTCTATAATTTTGACCCAGCAACTATTGCACCGGGTGGCGCAGTGATTAGCAATGCTGCCTCACAGCAAGAGAGACTTGGGTTTGATTCCAGCCTCGGGCAACTGTCTGAGAAGGGTTTGCACATTCTTCCTGTGTCTGTTTGGGATTCCTCTGGGAGCTCCAGTCTCCTCCCACAGTTCGAAGATGTGCAGTTTAGGGTGGATTGGCCATGGGAAATGTAGGGTTACAGGCATAGGATGGGTCTGGGTGGAATGCTCTTCAGAGGGTTGGTGTGGACTTGGTGGGCTGAATGGGGATTCTATGATTCTTAAAAAGTGCTGAAGAAGCTCAACATGTTTGTTAGAATCCATGGATTGAAAGCCAGGAGTTGATGTCTTCAGTCCTAAATGACTTTTATTGGGAAAAGAGATGCTGCCAGATCTGTGGAGCAGCTCCAGCGCTTTCTGTTTTGATTTCCAATCTCCAGCATGCATAGTACTTAGCTTTTATATTACTGGGAAGAAATTAATGTGCATTATATTATTACCTTGGAGAGAGAACCAGGCCACAGTAGCTCTGGGATGGCTTCCTTGTTCCTGTTCATAGATTGAATTAGATTCGCTACAGTACAGAAACAGGCCCTTCGATCCAACAAGTCCACACCTACCCTCTGAAAAGTAACCCACCCAGATCCATTCCCCTACCCTATTTTTACCCCTAACTAATGCACCTAACACTATAGGCAGTCTAGCATGGCCAATTCACCTGACCTGCACATCTTTGGATTGTGGGGGGAAACCAGGGCACCCAGAGGAAACCCATGCAGACACGGGGATAATCTGTAAACTCCACACAGACAGTCACCCGAGGGTGGAATCGAACCCGGGTCCCTAGCGCTGTGAGGCAGCAGTTCATGTTGGAACTAAGGCAGTTCGAAATGGTACAGTCAGTGCTTTGATGCTTGAACCAAGCTCACTCTTACTGGTGCTCTTCTAACTACAAAAGATGAGGGACGTATGGCGGACAATCCATTTGGTGGAATGGGTGAGGGTTGGTCTTCATATGGGGAACTGTTGCTGATAGCTGAAAAGGCAATACTCAAGAGGCAGGTTCTTCCATAGGGAAACCACCAAGCCTCCTCTTGGTGGTTGTTTTTGGTGTTGGCATCTATTGCCAAGCTCCTCCAGCCACTGGTCACCATGGAGTTGTGTACCAGCCCAAGGGAGGTGTCACCATTTTCCTTGTCTCTCCTGTGTACGGTAATGGATAATTCAGGACCTTCATGTCATGCTGAGAAGCAAGCCTGAAGAGGAGCTTTGGACATCAGCTCCAGTTAGCTCACCGTACAGTGAGTCTTTGAGTATGTCACTGTCTTCCATCCTGTAAATGAGTACAAACCAACTCATTCTCCTCAAAGACAAGACTCCTGTCACTCCTGGTGATTTTGTCTGGCTAGGATATACCCATTCTGTATCCACCAAAGATGGGAAATTGTTGAACCTGTATTCTTGATGCTGATAAGTTGACAATGCCTCACAGCTAGGCATGTCCAAGGTGGGACTGCTAACAGTCGACAGCCTAGATAATTAGTGGCTGAGATTGTTTCGATGTAACTCTTGGTCAGTGGGTAGATTAGTAGATTACGGGAAAGGATCTTTAATAATAATCAACATAAGGTGAATTTTTACTGTTTCGTGCCCGAGAAAGTCTATAGCATTACCATTATGTGTGTGTTTATGCACTTTGCAATTAAACATCTCCTGAATGCTTCCAGCAATGAACTGGATAATTATTACAAAAAAAATCACTTTAATCAACCTGGACGACAGGTTTAGACAGTGAATTTGGATCGGCTCAGGCTTGGAGGGCCGAAAGGCCTGTTCCTGGGCTGTAAATTTTCTTTGTTCTTTGTTTTAATCTTTTTCCATTGAGTTAAGTAATTATCAAGATGAAAGAATGCGAGGGTTAGGGCTCCATGCAATGTTAAACTCCAGACTCACCCCTCTTCACACTTTTACGTCCCTTTATTCACCCTACCTACATTTAGTGAAAACATTCCATGTACAGGGTCTGCTGCAGGTGAGACTGTGATCACAACACATTGAATAGAAATTGATGCCTGTGTAGGTTTCTCAATGAGGATGGAAAATCCCCATTAAGGAAATTCCCACTGCTTCTGCTGCTTCACCTACCCCGCTCCCCTCCCCCCCCCCCCCCCCCACCACTACCAACCATTCGCCCATCCCCCTTCTCTCCTCATCCCCTTACACCTCACATCCCCTTCCCTCACAAACACGACACTATCGCCACCACAGGTCCAATAAGGATGGGAGGTGAGTGCACCAAACTCACTCGATACCAGGTTATAGTCCAACAGGTTTATTTGAGATCACAAGCTTTCGGAGTAGGACTCCTCCATTGGGTGAAGTCATGATTTCAGGGTCGACACTCCAAAAGCTTGTGATCTCAAATAAATCTGTTGGACGATAACCTAGTGTTGGCTGACTTCTGACCTTGTCCATCCCAGTCCATCAATGGCACCTCCACATGTAAAGACAGGAAGATGGATAATTGGAGATTTCAGAAGAGGGGAGATGCCCCGATCTCCAAAACAAAAGACAGGGCTTCAAGCCACACTGGGCTGGGGTTTCTGGTTGCATGGGGCAATTGGTGACCCAGTGAAGCCACCTCCAGGGGTCTTCCCATTGGATCCCTGAAACTGCTGAAATGTCGTGTACAATGTTAGATCACAAATGCTCTTTAGACCAACAACTCACTCCCCTAGTCTCGAGCAATCAGATCTTCTGATGTGACAAAGCCTTTGATATACTTGGCAACACACTTTGTGGCTCAATTATTTACAGTTCATTAATGGTCAATACAAACAGAAAGCTTAATATGGTATAACGAAGCACAAAGACGTTTGTGATATTTAATTATCCTTGTAATGTTCTTTCCAATCTATTTCTCTTGTGAGTCACTCAGTGCAATCAATATGATTGACCAACTGAGCTGGGCAAAGATACATTTGCCAAGGCAGCTAATATTTGTAAAAGACAGGACAGTCGTCACTAACTCAAATGAGATGCAACGTATCAAGCTATTATAACGTACTTTTAGCTTTTTGGGTTTAGTTAATGATGAGTTACACCCTAATTAGGTTCATGTACAATTGCTACCTCTTGTTTGATGTGTTCCTGGAGCTTGTGTGACTCTGGGTCACATGACATTTGATCACATGACACTGAATGCCTGCTATTTGACCACATGAGTGATTTTTCCTGTGTTTATTGCATTCAGCTCGGTTGGTTGGCTGGACTTAACAATCCCCAAATAAAGTGTCTGATTCCTTCTTGTCTGACAAATGCATAAATCAAAACTAAAGCACCGAGTAATGTAGGACTAATTAACAAGAATATGTCAATAAAACTGCTTTGATGTTTCTACAATATTGACTGCAAGGTCAGTTGGAGAATTTTCCTGGTGTAGGGTCATAGAATCAAGAGTGTGGAAACAGGGCATTGGGACCATTGAGTCCATAATACCTTCCCTTCCCTGCCCTCCAAGAGCATCACATCCTGACCCACCCTCCTACTCTATAATCCTGCATTTCCCACAGCCAGCCCACCCTAACCTGCACACCTTTGGAATGTGGGAGGAAACCCACACATGAGGGAAGATTGGATTGGTGACGGCAGTGTTTCCCCAGTGTGACTCTATTCTGGGTCTCGAAATTTGGGCTGTTGGGTGAAAGCAGAGAGGCTGGGGGCAATTGGGGTGAAGAAGACCGGTGAGTGTAGGAGGAGAAGGAGAGCACCCCGAGGTGGCCATTTCTGCCTCAGGACCCATCACCTCAAGATCTCAGATCTCACCTGACGCCTCAGGTGAGGCCTGGCCTGGGGTGGTTTTCATTGGAACAGAGAACCACAAGAAGCAGATCATCGATTCTGTTCAACTATTCACCAAGATCATGGCTGATCTGACAATCTTCAACTCCACTTTTCCTGCCTTTTCCACACAACCCTTGTTTCCCTTCCTGATTAGGAAAAAAGACTGTCCATCTCAGTCTTGAGTGTACTTAATGACCCAGTCTCATGTTGTTGAGGGGATATTTAATGAATGCTTCTAATCTTATGATGGACATTGACAAAGTACAATGTGAAGATATTTTTGCCCCAGCTGATGGCCTGTTTGGCTATGTTTCATTGATATATACCACTCGGAGTTCAACTGAAATAGCTGTTACATGTAGCTTCTAACAAAAGTTTTCAATTTTCAGAACAAATTTTTAACCACACACAGTGAGTTATTAAAATAATAAATAAAATCAAAATTGAACCTTATTCAATTCATCGCATACCTAAAAACCTAGCTTAGAGATTTGAAACTCTGTCCTCAGGGAGATCCTGCCTCATGTAATAAAACATACAATAAAACAGTGCATATCACAAAATAAACCCTTCCATGCAACAGATTGGATTTCTCTCTCTCTCTCTCTGATTTGTTTCTTTCTCTGCTTCCCCAGTGTACATTGCCCTCACTCTAACCCCTTTATTTACCTCTCTTTCCACCCCCAGGATTGGGTACTTTTATCTCTCAACCTCTCTGTAGTTTGCATTTCTGTCCCTCCCTCTCTTCTTGAGAGAGGCAGAAGAGGGCAGAAAATACAGAAGTTTGAAAACAGGTACCAACAGATTTAAGAACAGTTTCATCCCCACTGTTATCAGATTTATGATCGGACCTCTCTGTCGAGTTGATCTTTCTCTGTAGCTGTAACACTATATTCTGCACCCTATTCTATTACCCTGATGTATTTATGTAAGGTATGATTTATCTGGATAGCGTGCAAAACAATACTTTGCACTGTATCTCAGTACAAATGACATCAAAACAGACCAGCAGGTCTTTACTGATCATTAGTTGTATTTTTCAATTGCTCTCTTGATCCCTTAGTTTCTCCCAATGCTAAGTCTTGATGCATAGAAGGGAGCCAGTTCTACGATGGAGATCTCTCCTTGATACCTTCTGTCTGTGTGTGCAATCCCTTTGACAATGTGAGACTGGGCAGAGGGTTGGCTAGCGGGGAAGGGGAGAGTTTAATCACTGCACCCCACCCTGTCCTGGCACAACGTTCACACACTGGCACTTCCCAGCAGGAATCCAGAAGAGTATCTCACTTGATGTATAGTCCAGAAGACATGAGGGAGGGCATATTGGATGTGGATCACCTCATTTGATCATGATTTGGGTAGGAACGGAAACCTGCAGGGTTTCCAACCTTGGCGCAAATTCCAGTCGGGAATCAGACAGGGTTCCCTTTGTCCGCATTCCCTCCTTGGTCAACATCCTGGGAAAGCATTTGGGTCTCTGTCTGAGGGAATTCATAAGATATCCTGAGAGATATTCCACAAATTGTATGCATTCCAAGCCCAATGGGAGCCCCGTACGTACTTGGACCGAACTCAGTTAACAGGAGCAGATCACCCAGCCCCTGACACCAGCTCCAGCATTCAGTCCAATCATGGTCCTTGACCTTTCCCAGGCCCTCAACCAGATATTTACAGCAACTGCAGAAAATTACAGGCCGGTGAGCCGTGCATCAGTGGTTGGGGAAATTACTGGAGAAGATTCTTAGGGACAGGATTTACATGCATTTGGAAAAGAATGGACTTATTCGGGATAGTCAACAGGGGAAGTCTTGTCTCAGAAATTTGAGCTTTTCAAGCAAGTGAGGAAGAGGATTGATGAGGGTAAGGCAATAGACTTTGTCCACAGGAACGTTATTAACATTTCACATGGGAAGCTAGTCCAGAAGGTTAAATTGCATTGGATCCATGGTGAGTTGGCAAATTGTATATAAAACTGGCTTGGTCATAGAAGACAGAGAGTAGTTGTGGAAGAGTATTTTTCTGACCGGAGGTCTGTGACCAGTGGTATTCCACAAGGATCAGTGCTGGGACCTCTGTTGTTTGTAACATCTATATAAATTATTTGAATAAAGATGCAAGTCAACCTGAGTTTTCACACAACATGGAAATTGGTGGAGTTGTAGATATTGATAAAGTCAGCCAAAGGATACAGCAGGATATTGATCAGTTGGAAGGTTGGGCAGAGAAATGGCAAGTGGAGTTTAATCTGGGTGAGTGTGAGGCAATGCATTTTGGGAGGTCGAATGCAGGAGGAAAGTATACAGTAAATGATAGGACCCCTCAGAACACTGACATACAGAGGGATCTTGAGGTGCAAGTGCATAGCTCCCTGACAGTGTCATAAAGTGTGGTGCTGGAAAAGCACAACAGGGTAGGCAGCATCTGAGGAGCTGGAGAATCGACATTTCGGGTCTGGGCCCTTCATTAGGAATGTGGAGGGGGAATGAAGGGCTTATGCCCATAACGTCGACTCTCCTACTCCTCGGATGCTGCCTGATCTGCTGTGCTTTTCCAGCACGACACTCTTTGAATCTGATCTCCAGCATCTGCAGTCCTCACTTTCTCCCAACTCCCCAACAGTGGTAACACGAGTGGAAAGGGCGGTAGAGAAGGTGTATGGCATGCTTGCCTTCACCAGTCGAGGCATTGAGTAGAAAGGGTGGCAAGTTATATTGCAGCTGTATAAAACATCATTTCGGCCACATTCAGAGCATTGTGTGCAGTTTTGGTTGCCACACTATAGGAAGGATGTGGAGAGGGTGCGAAAGAGGTTCATCAGGATTAGAGTGTGTTCGCTATAAGGAGAGGTTGGACAAACTTGGATTATTTTCGCTAGAGTGGTGTAGGCTGAGGGGCAACCCGATAGAAGTTTATAAAATTGTGAGAGGCACAGATAGGACAGAAGTTTTTTTTTCCCAGGATGGAAATGTCAAATACTCGGGCGTATAGGTTTAAGGTGAGAGGGGGAAAGTTTCAAAGAGATGTAAGAGGGAGGTCTTTTTTTACACAGAGGATGGTAGGTGCCTGGAACACGCTGCCAGGGGAGGTGGTAGAAACAGATACAATAGCAACATTTAGGCAGACACATGAACAGGCAGGGATAGAGACATACAGACCATGGCAGATGCAAACAGTTTGAAAGGCTACATGGTCGACATAGACATTTTGGCCTGAAGGTCAAGATCCTGTGCTGTATTTTTCCATGTTCAGCCAAGACCTCGTCTATTTCCTTTGACCCAATCGTAAATATGGGGCATTGATGACAATGATGATCGTGCAATGTGAACTGTCTCATCCTCATTCCCGATAGTGTTACTACCTGGTGCGAGAGATAGCATAGTGATAATATCACTGGAATAATAACCTAGTCATGCAGGCTTTATGCTCTGTGGGCTCAGGTTCAAATCCTATGACAGCACCTTTGTGGAACTAAAATACAATTAGTAAACATCAGAAACTGAATGTGTGTTTTTGTAATGGTGACCATGAGCAAGCATTGATTGTTGTACAAAAACACCTGGTTCTCTAACGGCTTTTAGGGAAGGAAACTTGCTATCCTTATCTGGTCTAGAGACAATAAAACTGCAGATACTGGAATCCAAAGTAGACAGGCAGGACACTGGAAGAGCACAGCAAGGCAGGCAGCATCCCTGGACACTTTGGGCAATTTAGCATGGCCAATCCACCTGAACTTGCATACCTTTGGATGGTGGGAGGAAAACCATGCAGACACGGGGAGAATGCGCCAACATCACGCAGACAGTCATCAAAGGCTGGAATCAAACCCGGGTCCCTGGTGCTGCGAGGCAGCAGTGCTAACCACTGAGACACCAAGCCACTCCTGAAAGCCAAAGAGGAAAGCAGAAGAGGAAAGTTGCTTTTGGTGTGCTGGTGTCAGGCATTAGGCACCCTCAAACCGACTGCTGAACCTCCACACAGTGTAGCTCAAAACTCCTTGCAAATTGCTTGGAATTTCAACACTGCTGAGTACCATGTGTTTCTGGTTCACTTCAGACTCCACGGGCCCTTGTCAAGTATTTGGAAATGCTATCAATAAAGATTTGCATCAAAGAAGCTCAAATAGTTGTATCATTATCCTTTTAGTCTCCTGATCGTTTATAAGCCCCAGTACTATTAACCTCTCATCATTACTTCCTTGAATTATTAGTCAGTGACATTTGCAATGCTGCCTCATTCTTGGCTGCAATAATGACCTTTATTAAATTATGGAGCAAAATGTTATTGTCTCTTATGATGGTTTATAAACATATTAATTCCCATATTCTGTCTCGAGTGTGCATGTATTCAAATCAATAAATTGCTTTCTTGAGCTGTAAATTAATTGATTTTTGGGAGCAGGTAAAGAATAATAAGAATCTGAGAATTTCAGTTCTCTGCTGCTGCTGTGTCTAACAATTGTTTTCACACAAGATTTCAGAGGAGCTTATGTTCAACGCAGAGGTGTGCAAAACCAAAACTCTGCGGAGGTTATCGACATGATTATCCCTCTCCTCCTCGGTTGGTCATTAACTGCAAGTTAACCCTAACCCTATCACACTCCACCACCTGCACAATTTCCCTGCCATTTTCCATCTATTTGTTGTCCATGGTTTTTGTTCTGTAATCCTTTACACAACGGAGGTGGATCTTCCTGTGTTATTTCCACGCTGTGACACCTCTTTCCAACATTTCACAGGCCTTAGATTTTCCCAATCTGCCATTTCCCTAAGGACCTCCTCAAGCATTCCCATCTCCCTCTTCCCGTAAAGCTCTGCTGAGAGATCTCCCCAAAGATCCCCAAACCTCTCAGAACATCCAAGACACCCATTGTAACTTGGGGGGTGGTGAGCGGGAGTGGGTGGCGTGAGAGGTTTTCTGGCAAACCAAAACACTGACAGGATCAATATATGTGCAAACACAGGGTAGCAGGATGCCATTAAAAGAGTAATTCGCAAAGCTGATGGGGTCTCAAGTTTTGTAAATAGAATGTTTTGAATGAGGGTATCACTGGCTAGCCCCACATTTATTGTGTGCCCCTTTGGAGTTACGTGTAGGCCAGACCAGCTTCCTTCCCAAAAGGACATTAAGTCAACTAGATGGATTCATAGAACATACAACATAGAACATTACAGCGCAGTACAGGCCCTTCGGCCCTCGATGTTGCGCCGCCTTGTTATACTGATCTGAAGTCCATCCCACCTACACTATTCCATGTATGTCCAATGACGACTTAAGTGCACTTAAACTTGGCAAATCTACTACCGTTGCAGGCAAAGCATTCCATACCCTTACTACTCTCTGAGTAAAGAAACTACTCTGACATCTGCCTTATACCTATCTCCCCTCACTTTAAAGTTGTGTCCCCTCGTGTTTGTCATCCCCATACTTGGAAAAAGGCTCTCCCTTTCCACCCATCTAACCCTCTGATTATCTTGTATGTCTCTATTAAGTCACCTCTCAAACTTCTTCTCTCTAATGAGAACAGCCTCAAGGCCCTCAGCCTTTCCTCGTAAGACATTCCTTCCATACCGGGCAACATCCTAGTAAATCTCCTTTGCACCCTTTCCAAAGCTTCCACATCCTTCTTATAATGTGGTGACCAGAACTGTACACAATTCTCCAAGTGTGGCTGTACCAGAGCTTTGTACAGCTGCAGCATTGATCATCGACTCTTCCTTTTTTATTTGTTTCCAATTGAATTCAGTTTCTACCATCTACCATTTGGAATAGTGTCAGGATTCAAACCCAGGTCCCCAGAACATTGCCTGGGTCTCTGGATTTACAGTCTAATGATAAAACCTGAAGGTCATCATCTGCCTGATAAGGGGCACATGTTACCCTGAAGCTTGATAAAGTTCTAGTTAGATCACAAGGGGAATGTTGCCTCCAATTTTGACCACAGCAGAAAAGCTCTCTGAGAGAATGTCGAGGAGATTTACCAGAATGGGTTCGAAGGGATGAGAAATGCTCACAGCCAAGTTAGGTTGGTGGAGGACGGGGGTTAATCATCTTGGAACAATTGAGGTTGATGAGAGATTTAGTGGACATTATGACAGGTCTGAAAAGGAAAACTCTTTCCACTAGCTATTGGTATGAGGGTTAGGGAATTTAGTGTTGTGGGCAAGAGATGTCAGGGGGTGGGTGCAAGGACCAACATTTCTTGACACTGTACCCATGAGGTGGAGGTGAAGCTGACAAATGATTTCAAAGGGAAATTGAATAGGCACTTGTGAAAATGGACTTCCATAAGAATCTCACAAGGGATCCAGACTCATTGCAATGTTGCACAATGAGCTGGCACTGAGTCAATTAGCCTCTCTCTGTGTTATTATGATGCTGTGGGTGGAATTTAATGCCCTCCCCATGTTGGGTTTGGTGGCCCATAGGCAAATGATCAAGCATGGGGTGGAGTAGTGGCAATTCGGGATTCCCCTCCTGCCCTCCTGCCTATTGAGGTCCTGAATGAGGGAATTAATGCCCAATGAAATGCCTCATTCCTCCATTCACTCAGCAGTGAGTGTGGGATTCAACAGGCAAGGAGCCTGAAAAAGAAAACATTGCTGAGGTTGTGGGGCGAGAGTGATTCTCATTCAAAGGCACTCAGCTCCAAACTGAGAAACCTGGCTTTGGGAATGAGTGGCAGGCCCAGATACAAGCCAACCCTTTGCCCCATGCTGCTGAGGTCACATCTCCCACTCCCACTTCCGCTTCCTCCACACGTGACACTCCCGTGCGACTTCCCTTCCTGCTGACATGCCCCTTCTTCCTGGGTCCGTTGTGTTTCTGCCCCTCAGGTGGGTGTAATGCTGGCACTGCCTCTCTTGGGGGGGGGCACTGCTGAGCCAGCCTCCAATTGGCTGGCATCTCCATGGGGAGAATGTCAGTCCCTAAGGCCGTTGCTCCATTGAGTACCCAGTTAGTGCTTCATTGGTGCTTAATGTTATTGGCCGAAACTCACCAAAGATATCCTCCAGCAGCACCTTCCAAACACACCACCATTCCTATCTTGAAGGACAAGGGCAGCAGATACATGGGAACACCACCCCCTGCAAAATCCTCTTCAAGCCACTCACCATCTCCTGACCTCATAGAATCATTGAATTCCTAGTGTGGAAGCAGGCCATTCGGCCCATCGACTCCACACCGACCCTCCGAAGCACATCCCACCAAGACCAGCCCCCTATCCTGCACTTCCCATGGTTAATCACCTAGCCAGCACATCCGTGGACACGATGGGGCAATTTTGGCATGGCCAATCCATCCTGACTTGCATATCTTTGGACTGTGGGAGGAAACCGGAGCACCCGGAGGAAACCCCCGCAGACGCGGGGAGAATGTGCAGACTCCACACAGTCAGTCGCCCGAGGCTGGAATCGAACCTGGGTCCCCAGCGCTGTCAGGCAGCAGCGTGAACCATTAAGTCACCATGTGACCTTTGGAAATATATCGCCGTTCACTTAACATCACTGGGTCACAATCATGGAATTATCTCCCTGAGGACATTGTAGGTCTCCCTAAAGCAGATGGACTGCAGCGATTCAAAAAGGCAGCTCACCCCCACCTTCTCAAGGGGCAACTAGGGATGGGCAATAAATACTGGCCCAGCTGGTAATGCCTACATCCCACAAATGAATAAACAAATGTGGACAACATTCCCTTAAGGAAATGATGTGGGGTTGTAGTAAGTTGTCTTGCTGGTAGGTGAGATCCCAATCATCTTGATTAAATACCACCCTCATAATCCAATAAAATATTTCCTCCTGAAAGCTTAATGTGCAGACACACCACCCAATGTATAACTGAATCACACAGAGTCCAAGTTTAGGGTTGGATGCTCAGTGCTGAATGATTTGAAACATTTTGTCAGCAGGATATTAGAAAGCACGATGACTATCTTTCTAAGTGACTGGTTAGGGCATTGCTAGAACAATGTGCATAATTCTGGGTACCTGCAGAAAGAAAGAATGTGAATGGCCTGGAGGGTAGTGAGGAGATTTACTAAAATGCTAACGGTGATTAGGGTCTTCAGTTAATTTGGAGAGCCAAGAGGAAGTTAAAAGTGCCATCTTTAGAATAGGGAAGGTTAAGGTAGTGGTGTTAGTGATACATAGGGTGAAGGAAGAAACACCCATCCCTCATTGCCCACAGGGCAGTTGAGAGTCAACCACATTGTTGTGGGTCTGGAGTCACATGTAGATTATACCAGGTAAGGTTGGCAGCTTCCTTCCCTAAAGGACATGAGTGAATGAGATAGGCTTTTCCCAACAATTGACAATGGATTAATGATCATCACCACGCTCTTAATTGCAGATATTTCTTGAATTCAAATTACATCATTTGCCATGGTAGTAATTTGTACCCAGGTTCTCAGGACATTGCCTGCATTTGCAGGTTACCAGGTCCTAGCGATAATACCACTGGGCCATTGCCTCCCCTATCTTGTTCACATTCTTCTAAACCTTTCCTATTTATATACCTGTCCAAATGTCTTTTACATGTTGTAACTGTACCTGCATCTATCACTTCCTCTGGCAGTTCATTCACATGCAATGCACCCTCTGTATGGAAATAGTTGCACCTCAGGTCCCATTGAAATCTTTCCCCTCTCACATTAAAATTATGCCCACTAGTTTCGAACTCTCCCACCCAAGGGAAAAGACCTTGGCTATTCACCTCATGCGTGCCCTTCTATAAGATCACCCCTCAACGTCCTACACTCCAGAGGAAAAATGTCCTAGCCTATCTAGTCTCTCCTTACAACTCAAACCCTCCCGCTACCGGCAACATCCGTTCTGCACCCTCTCCAATGTAATAATATCCTTCCTATAGCAGGGTAACCAGAACAGTACTCCAGAAGTGGTCTCACAAACATGCTGAATGCTTAAAATGGCTAACAGGTCTTTTACTGCTCTTCAATCCCCTGCGTAGATAAACTAAACTGACCAATCAAGTTTTAGCACTGACAACAAGACTTTGTCAGATTGCACAAGAACCAGAACATCCAAAACAGTCATTCAGCCAAAGCATACTAATGCTCCACTCCACTATCATATCTCCTCTAAACCTAACAGCAATACCTTCTAAACCTTTCTCCCTCACATATTTATCTATCTATCGTTCATTCTGAATGAATGGTGGGACTGACTCGAGGGACCGAATGGCCTAATTCTGCTCCTATATCCTGTTGCCTTATCCTCTCCCCTCACTTCAAGCAGCTCCTGTGGTAATGAGCTCCACATTCTCACCTCTCACTGTGAGGGACGAGGCAGTGGTGTAGTGGTAATGTCACTGGACTAGTAATCCCAGGCCGATGTTCTAGACCTAGTAAGCTTCAGACCCAGGCAATGTTCTGAGAACACTGGTTCAAATTACCACCATGACAAATGGTGGAATTTGAATTCAATAAAAAATCTGCAAATAAAAGCTAAAGATGATCACAAATTCATTGTTGACTGTTGGGAAAAGCCTGTCTCATTCACTCACATCCTTTAGGGAAGGAAGCTGTCATCCTTATCCGGTCTGATGACTCCTGACCCACAGCAATGTGGTTGAATCCCACTATGGCAGATGGTGAAACTAGGATTTAGTGGAAAATCTGGAATTTAGAACAAAAGACGGCAACCATATAACTGCTGTTGATCCCCATAAAAACATTGTCTGCTTCACTGATGCCCTCTAGTCCTTACCTAGTCTGGCCTACATGTGACTCCAGACCCATAGCAATTTTAATCCAGAAGGGCAACAGAAACAGATACAGGGGAAAACTACTACTTGGACGTTCTCCGCCAAACCACTCATTAGCGATCACTGCAGCACCACCAGCTCCTCAAAGGCACACAGGAAAGGGCAATGAATATTGGCAAGCTGGTGTCCCATGCCCCACAAAATATTTTTTTTAAGATCTTGATTTGGAAATATATTGCTGTTCCTTCACTGTCGCTGAATCAAAATCCTGGAAATCCTTCACCAAACGGTATTGTAGGTCAACCTACAGCAGTTCAAGAAGGCAGCTCACCACCATCTACCCTAGTATGGCGGGTATAGTCTTAATGAGCAATGGCTAAACAGATTTCGGGTCTTTGCTCACTGGAGTTAAGAAGAATGGAACTTGATCACAATGAAACATTTAAGAGCTTGACAGTGTAAGTGCTGAGAGGATGTTTCCACTCCTGGGAGAGTCTAGGACGAGACAGCATCGTCTCAGACTGAAGAGATGCCAATTTAAGCATGAGATAAGAAGGAATTTCCTTTCCTCAGAGGGTTGTGAGTCTTTAGGAATCAGAGAGTTGTTGGTCAAAGACCTTGTGCATATTTAAGGCTGAGACAGAGAGATTTTTGATCAATCAGGGAATTAAGGTTTTACAGGGAAAGGGCAGGAAAGTCGACGAGAGGAATATTGGATCAGCCACGATCCTGTTGAATGATGGAGCAGACTTGAGGGGCCAAATGGCCTGTTCCTACTCCTATTTCTTTTGGTCTTAACTAGAGTCAGACATGCTGTCCCAACCAGTGATGCCCATATTCCACAAGTGAATGAAATAATAAACTACATTTTATTAAGAAAGATAAGTGCCCCTACTGTTGAAGCTTCCACGTGATTAACCCTCCACCACAGACTAGGCCCTTAGACTGGCCTGGGAAGGAAGATTGACAGCAACACTCTGCCCCAAACCACAAACCACCAGTGAGTGAGTTACCCAGGCATCATATCATATTGCAATAGAAAGCAATAGAAAACGGGAAGAACGCATGAAGAAAGGACAATAACAGCATTGCAAGAGAGGCAAGTTCAGCAGACCAATTTTGGTACCAGAACTCTAAGGTGGAGGATAACAGAGAAGCCTGAGATGGAGAGACTAAGTGGGACAGGATAATCACTGCTTTCTTTACTGGAGAGTCTGCTCAAGATTGTGTCTTGATAATTACATTTCCACATTAAAACCTGATGCCCCTCTACGCCCTTGTGAGGAATTGCTTAATCCTCTCTCTGACCCTGTGTAAGAGCCCAGCGGTAACAACGTTTATACTTGTTCACATGAAAAGCTGATAACCCCCACTCCTACCCCAATAACACCAAGAATTTGTGTGGAGCTGTAGAGAGTCAATGTGAGATAGAGAGTTCAATTACTAGCGATATCCAAACTGTGAGATGGCGAGGATGACAGTAATGGGAGGCAAGGTGAGTGATTAAAGCCACCAAGTGTTTGTATGCTTCTATTAACCGGGCACTGAAGACCCAAGGCTAGACTTTTATTGCTAATTCATTCCATCGTTGAACTACATGACTGCTCCTCGTCAGCTTGAATAAATGAAGCCAATGTTTGGGTTGCTCCCTGGTTAAATCCCAGGCTGTTCTTAAATGGGTTTGAACAGACAGTCAAGTTGTCCTGAGGGCTTTTGAAAGGCCAATTGAAACTATTTCACTGGAAAAAGAGAGACGCTGCTGGAGATTTTCATTTTCCACTCATCAGGACAAATGCAAGAATGTCAAATTTCAGACGATCAGGTGCTGGCTGGGAAAATTTGAATGACAGGTTAAGCAAACTGGCTCATGCTGCTGCTACACATGCAATGACCCCTGCTAACAGGGCAATGCCGTCAGTCCAACAAATACTTCCTGACTATTGCAAAATTGAGCAAGATTGTACAGAAATACCAATGTTTCGTGTGATGCCTGGTAGATAGGCTGTGTCCCAGCAATTGACTGATTGGATCAAAAGCAAGTTCCATCGGGCTATTTGTTATAGTTACAGTACAATTGGGCCTATGGGACTGGAGTACATAGAACGAAGAAGAACAAAGAAAATTTACAGCCCAGGAACAGGCCCTTCGGCCCTCCAAACCTGAGCCAATCCAAATCCACTGTCTAAACCTGTCGCCCAATTCCTAAGCATCTGTATCCCTCTGCTCCCCACCTACACATGCATCTGTCCAGATGCATCTTAAATGAATCTACCGTGCCTGCCTCTACTACTTCTGCTGGCAATGTGCTCCAGGCACCTACCACCCTCTGTGTAAAGTACTTGCCGCCTGTATTTCCCTTAAACTTTTCACCTCTCACCTTGAAAGCGTGACCTCCCGTTATTGAATCCCTCACCCTGGGAAAAAAATTATCTCTATCTACCCTGTCTGTACCCTTCATGATTTTGTAGACTCAATCAGGTCCCCCCTCAGTCTCTTTTTTTCTAATGAAAACAATCCTAACCTACTCAACCTCTCTTTATGGCTGGCATCTTCCATACCAGACAACATCCTCGTAAACCTTCTTCGCACCCTCTCCAAAGTGTCCGCATTCTTTTGGCAATGCGGTGGCCAGAACTGTACACAGTACAAGATGGTATACTTTTGGCGGTACAGACTCAATGGGCAGAAGGGCCTCTTTTATGCTACATGAACACTATATATTCACCCCATGACTCAATTATAATAAAGAGAACACACCCAATGGAACAAAAACGATGTTAATACTGCTTCATATTTACGGTTCCCCGCCATTTCCCACTCTCACAACTTTCAGTTCACCCCCACCACCCCCACCACCCCCACCGGGCCCACCACCCTCATGGTTACATCCCATCACCCTCCCACTCATTCTGCCGTTGCACCAGTTGATAAGCTTCACGATGGGAAATCATTTGGGAAGCACCATTTCAATCATTTCATCCTCACAATCCAAACACTCTTTAATCTTTTATGCTCCAAGGAACACAGATGGGGGCTATGCAGTCAATTCTCAGAACTACACCTTTGAACTTAATATCATTGTGTTGCAAGCTTGCTCAGAGTGAGTCTACTTGTCGTCTCTGACGTCTTGGTTAGCAGCTGCTCTGTGTGATGGAGCTGCACTTTGATGAAACCTGGTGGAGGCTACCTTTCCTTTCACCTCACTGGGCAGGCTGTTACCGAACCTGTAGGCCTCTAATCCTAGCTAATATTGCTATGTACGTGGGAAGCAATGGCCTAGTGATACTGTTGCTTGACTATAAATCCAGAAACTCAGCTAATGTCCTGTGGACTTGGGGTTTGAATACCATTATGGTGAAATTTGAATTTAATTAAAATCTGTAATTAGACATGCAATGATGACCATGAATCCAATGTTGGGGAAAACCCCATATGGATTCTGTGCAATAAATGCTGGTTTAGTGACCAGAGGTACTGTCATCCCATGAATGAATTTTAAAAAGTCTGAGACTTCAATACAATAGCAATTTATAACAATGTTGCTCATAAACTTTAAGAGATCTGTCTTTGTGGTATAGGCGAAAGTGAGTACTGCAGATGCTGGAGATCAGAGTCAAGATTTCAGTAGAGTTAGAATCTAATGAAAGGCTTCCACGTGAAACATTGATTTTCCTGCTCCTCAGATGCTGCCTGGCTGGCTGTGCTTTTCCAGCACCACTCAGATCCGGTCTTTGTGCTATATGTAGTAAGGGTGATCATATAGAAGGCACTCAGAGCACATCATACTGGCAGTGATGTGTTACCCGGAAATCACATCAGGAATCATTCACATTTGTCAGGTTGCAGCCTGAAGTATTTGTATTTTCTGAGATGGTGGCCATTTAGTCCACAACACTATATATTGTTCTGACTCACTGGGGTAGCGTGCTGTAAATCTAACCCTCTTATTCCTGGAGTGATTCGAAGTGTTAACACTTAGGTAGACAGAGCATGCTAATATACTGACTTTTAGACCAAGGTGAATAAAAAGACATTGAAGAAGAATAAATATTTATTTTAAGTGATTAAACTATTGCTACAAGTAAATGGATATACCCCGATGTCGTGTGACCCTACTATCTAAAACTCTATTCCCCTTATAAACTCTCCTTTACATACACACGAGCAAACAACTTAGGGAGGAGATTATCAGGGAAGGCAAAGAAAAACTGGAAAATCAGTTCAATATTCTTTGTTTCCATTTCCAATGTTGAGGTGATCTTTCTTTGGGTCCCCAGGTCCTTGGTGTTCAGTTGTCTTTCTCTAGAAGTTCCCATTGATTTGCAAGAAGTACAGAGTGACTGATTCATTTGGAAAATGTCTCTGATTTATCAATTCATAAGTTACATCTTACCACAACAGCTGCAGGAAAGGTATCTAATTCATGTTTAATCATTGTTTTACTGCAGAGAACAGGTAGCTTCTGCTGGGAAGAACAACAGCACTCACACTCTCTCTTTGTCTTTGTCTCTGTAACTTGTTTCCAGTTCCAAATTGCTCAAGTAGCTGACAGCCAATCAGCTTGAGCTGTAAACATCTCCTTGGCTCCTAATCATCTTCACATCCATAACCACAAAAAACAGAGTTTACAATTGGTATTGGATTCCTTGTTGTGAAATTATGCAGCCATCCTGGTAAATCTAATACCAAATTGACTTCATGAAAATGCAAATCTCATCCCTTTATGCACCTTACATATGAAGTGTTCAAGGAATTGGCACAATATAGTGGATCCCATACATGATAAACTAAGTGCTTGTAACAGATCTACCATTTACATGCCCTGTTATTGTCTGTCTTAAGTGTCAACACAGCTCCTTTTATGACACATCAGGACCATATACCATCAGTTATTGTTATAAACACCCATCTGGTTTACTAATGTCCCTCTAGAGCAGGAATTTAACATCCTTACCTGGCTTACATGTGACTCCAATGTGATAGCAATTAGGTTCACTCTAAAATGGGCCACTCAGTTCAAGGGCAATTAGGAATGGGTAATAAATGTTGCCTCACACCCCATGACAAAAATCAAGCAAAAAATATAACTTACTCCTGTCTTAATGACTTTACCATTAAGACAGCACAATCACACTCTCCAGCAATAGGAAACCAGTAATTTAGCACTGTACAACATGAGCTGCATAACCTAAGGCACATCTTATAGTTATATAGTGCTTTTCACAATTTTAAAGCCCTTATAAGCATTTTGCAGCCAATGGAGTACTGTTGAAGGGGAGACACTGTTGCAATTTAGAAACAAGGGAGAGTAAGATTCCACAGCTATCTGATAATGGCCAGTTCCATATGTTTTAGTCATGCAGATTGAGGGTTTAATACTGCTTATTGCCACCTAGGGACAGGGAGGATAGGTCATGGTTCAATGTTGTACCTCATACATCGGATGGAGGACATGACAGCATTCACTTAACACTGTGCACCAGAGTGGACTTGCACCCATATACTTTATTCTTAGGATTTGGATATCACTGGCAAGGATAGCATTCAATGAATCACAGAATCTTAGAAAATAGGAGCAGGAATAGGCCATTCAGCCCTTCAAACCTGGCCCATCATTTAATATGATCCTGGCTGATCATCCAAATCAGTCCTCTGTTCCTGCTTTGTCCCCATACCCTTCGATCCCTTTAGCTCTAAGAACGATATTCAATTCTTTCGTGAAAAACATTCAATGTTTTAGCCTCAATTGCTTTCTGTAGCAGAGAGTTCCACAAACTCACCACCTTCCAGGTGAATACATCTCATCTCAGTCCTAAATGGACTTCTCCAAATCCTTAGCCTCGAAACCTGATGAAGGGCTCTGGCCCAAAACGTCAACTCTCCTGCTCCTCGGATGCTGCCTGACACTCTGTGCTTTTCCAGCACCAGGCTCTCGACTCTGATTTCCAGCAGCTGCAATCCTCACTTTCTTCTAAACCCTGGTCCTGGACTCCCCTGTCATTGAGAACATCCATCCTATGTTTACCCCATCATCTATCCCTAGCTGCCCTGAGACTACAGTGATGAGCAACTTATTGAACCACTGTTGTTAAGGCATTAATGTTAAGCATAGCATTGACATGACTGGACAAGTTGCCTGATAGTTAAGGGGCCTCAATGAATGCTCTGGTGACTGAGCTCAAATCCCACCTCAGCACCTGCAGCAATGTAGATTCAGTTGAATTGATGAATGTGGAATACCATTGTTCACCTTAAAAACAATGATTACTAGTGTATGTTACTGGATTGCAGTGAAAGCCCATCAGAATCATTCATGTATGACTGGGGAAGGATATCTGCAGGCCTTACTCCATGTGGTCTATATGTGACTCCAGGCAGTTACACTAGTGTATGGCTTCAACAGAACTACTTACTTGGCTAGCTTATCCCCTACCTACTCAAGGACAATCATTTTTAATTCACTCAGCCAGCATTTATTGCCCATCCTTAATTGCCCAGAGGACAATTATAAGTCAACCGCATTGCTGTGGGTCTGGGGTTGCATGTAGGGCAGACCAGGTAAGGATGGCCTACATGTGACTCCAGACCTACATCAATGGGTCTTTCTCTAAAGGACATTAGTGAACCAGATGGGTTTTTCTGATGATCAACAATTCCATATTTTTTAAAAACAAATTTCAGAATACAAATCCCACCATCTGGCATGGTGGGTTTTGAAACCAGATCATGTTCTGGGTCAACAGCCCAGAGATAATACCACTAAGCCATCAGCTCCCCTAAAACTGACCCATAAACATTGGCCTTGACAGTGATTCCAGGAGGAGAATGCAGGAGCACCCATCATGTGGTTATCATGAGAAATCCAAGATCTTGATCTTGTGAAAGTGAGGGAACTGCGATATATTTCCAAATCAGAATGGCGATGGACTTGGAAGGTAATTTAATATTTGCCTGCGCATTTTGCTTTTGATATTCTTCAAGGTGGAGATGGCTGGGATGGTGGTATTACTGGAGAGGTTTTAACGAGTTGCTGCACTGGCCAATAACTGAGCAGGCTTTGATGGGTCGATTTGGAAAAACAGTGGTCCAACAATAAGAAAATTGAACAATTTGGAGTTGAATCATAAGGGGGAACATTCTAATTAATTAACGAGTCAGCTAGGAGCTCTATGGTAACACTATCACCACTGAGCTGCAATGTGGGTTCACTTATTGATCAAGATTAGAGAGTAAATTCCACTGTCCAGAGATGTGAACTGACCATCGAAGTCGGCACTCCAGTGCAGTGCTGAAGATGCCATCTTTCAAGCAAGATGCCAGACCAGGTCTCTGTCCACCCTCTCAGATTTGCAAAAAGATCTCAAGGCATTATTTCAACCAAGACTAAGTTGATCTAGCCTTGGTGTCTCAGTGGTTCACACTGCTGCCTCACAATGGCAGGGACCTGAGTTTGATTCTACCCACGGGTGACTGTCTGTGTGGAGTTTGCATATTCTCCCTGTGTCTGTGTGGGTTTCCTTTGGGTGCCCCGGTTTCCTCCCACCATCCAAAGATGTGCAGGTTAGGTGGGTTAGCCATGGGAAATTGCCCATAGTGTTCAGGGATGTGCAGATTAGGTGGATTGGCCATGGGGAAGTCAGGGTTACAGGGGTAGGGTAGGGGGTGGGTCTGAATGGGATGCTTTGCAGAGGGGTCGTGTGAAATTGATTGGTCAAATAGCCTGCTTCCACACTATAAGGATTCCATGATTTGTCTCCCGAAAACATTACCAAGCCAATGATCTGATCATTGTCATATTGCAGCGTGCAAATTGGCTGACACATTTCCTACATTATAGTAAAATATACATTTCAACAGCACTTAATTGCATGAAAATTGCTTTGAGATGTACAGTTTTTGAAAGGCACTATATAAATGCATGTGTTTCCTTATTGCTGGTTATTGCTCACAGTTGACTGAAATCTGATGCATGGAGTCAACTAATTTTGTAAGAAACAAGATTTCCTGAAAGATGTGCAGCTCAAAAAAAGTGGCCATTTTCAGCTGAAAAGACGTAGAACAAAGACTCAATTAGACATAAATCATGCTGTGAGATTAGCATCATAACTCAAACCTCAACAGGCAATAGTCAGTGTTTATTGCAGGAACTCTCTACCTCCTTACTACATAACCCCTCCGGCGAGCACTAGTAAGGAGAGAAATTAATAAAGCGGTTGATGATTTTTTAATCTCCTCACTTAAAGTTAAAGGCTTAACTCTCATTCCTCCATGCCTTCATGTGAGGTTCCAGAACTTGCTGTAATTTGTTCAGAGGCTGGAAATCCAGGTTGACACAATTTGGAAGATTCAGAGAGTACAGGGAGCCAAAACACCGTTAACTGAACTCCAGAGGCCTATCACGAAACGGAAAACTGAGAATGATTTGAGTTTTCGACGTCAGTTGGAGCTCAAACGGATTCAGTGTCAATGTCAGAAACATGACTCTTGTTTGTAATGGTGGAGAAACGCACGTCAACAGTACGTCTCTGAGGCACAATGGCACATCAAAAGATTCAGATTTGTAATCCCACTTCTTGAATCATGTCAGTTTCTATGAAGAGAAGAAATCCTTAAGAATGAGTAGGATTTAGCCGCATCCACCCTTGCCAAGTGACAAGACTCACAACCGGAAGACCCAGATCAATGCCATCTCTCTGTTGCATTCGCCAATAGCAGGCAGTTCAATCCATGTTTGGGGAAGTGTTGCTAAAACTGATCTCAGTGCGATGGGCTGCAGAGCAGTTCAATGCCTGGCCATGGTCACTACTGTCATTAACCCCAGTTACAATGGGAGAACAGAATTAATCTTGGCTATGTTCTTTTTAAATTTGGGCTTCACTGAGCATTGATCACCTATTCCTAATTGCCCAGAGGGCAGTAAAGAGTCAACCACAATGTTGTTGGCATAAACTCGTGTGTAGGCCACACCAGGTCAGGATAAGAATGTAAGAACCAGGAGCAAGGTTAGGCCATCTTGCCCTTCGAGCCTGCTCCGCCATTCAATAAGATCATGGCTGATCTTTTCATGGACTCAGCTCCACATACCCGCCCTCTCACCATAGCCCTTAATTCCTTTACTGTTCAAAAATCTTTCTACCTGCCTTAAAAATATTCAATGAGGTCGTCTCAACTGTTTCACTGGGCAGGGAATTCCTCAGATTCCCAACCCTTTGGGTGAAGAAGTTCTTCCTCAACTCAGTCTGAAATCTGTTTCCTCTTATTTTGAGACTATACCCCCTTGTTCCAGTTTCACCCACCAGTGGAAACCACCTCCCTGCTTCTACCTTATCTATTCCCTTCATAAATTTTCTATGTCTCTATAAGAACACCTCTCATTCTTCTCAATTCCAATGAGTATAGTCTCAGTCTACTCAATCTCTCCTCATAAGCCAACCCTCTCAACTCCAGAATCAAGCTAGTGAACCTCCTCTGCACCCCCTCCAGTACCTTTCTCAAGTAAGGAGACCAAAACTGTACACAGTACTCCATGTGTGGCCTCACCTGCACCCTATACAGCTGCAGCATAACCTCCCTGCGTTTAAACTCAATCCCTCTCGCAACGAAGGGCAATATTCCATTTGCCTTCTTAATTACCTTCTGCACCTGCAAACCAATTTTTTGATGACAGGTTACTCCCCCTAAAGGACACTAGTGAACCAGGTGAAGCTTTACAACAATAAATAGTGGTTACATGGTCATCATTAGGCAAGCTTTTTTATTTCCTAGCCTCTTCATTTGAAATTTCACCGTCTGTCAGAATAGGATTGCTTTCCCCTGAATAGTAGCATAGAGTTTCCAGGTTACTAATCCAGTGGCTTTACCATTATGCTATCACCTCCCCAATCCTAGAAATCATTGCAATGAGGACTGGGCTGGGTCTCCCCACCCCCCCTCCCACACCCCCACCCCCGCCCCCCCACAAGATTATTTTAATGTAACTTTAGTAAGTTTCCTGAGGATCTCTCATTTTCAGTTCAGTCCACCTTTGGGGCTGCTTACCCTAATTGCGTTTGATCCAGTTATTTTTAAATAGCAAAGACTTGCATTTGTATAACCCCTTTCACAACCTCCCTGAATGTTTCATATAACCTGAAATATATCTCAGCTGCAGTTCTGCTCAAGCAATGTCTCAGTTTTAAAATTTTCATCCATTGTTTTCAGATCGCAGCATGACCTCAGTCAGCCCCACAACCCCCATGACCTTCCAGGAAATCTGCACCCCTTAAATTCTGGCCTCTTGAGTTTCACTGCGTTCCACTGCTAGTCACCGTATCTTCAAGCTCTGGATGCCTTCTTCACCTCCCTTTTCACCTTTAAGCCACTTCTTAAAACTTACTTCTTTGACTAAGTATTTGGTCAGCTGACCTAATATGACTCAGCATTGAAGCAAAGTCCTATGATGTACCTTGGATGCTTTATTTTATTAAAAATGCTATATAAATGCAAGGTGTTGTTGTTTTGAAATGCAATAAATGTAAGGTTTTGGTCCTTGGCCTTTCAGTCACAAGACCCATTATTGGGCAGCTCAGACTTTGTTGTGTGGAGCTTAGAAAATAAAGGTCAACTTGAATGAAATATCTAAGAGCCCCGCGGGTCTTGACGTGATCAATGGGAAAGGATGTTTCCTCTTGCGTTGATTTGAGTTGACTGATTATTGTTGCATGTACCTAAGTACAATGAAAAGTTTGTTTTGTGTACAGATTGTACCAAACAAATTGCGTGAGAGTAATAGAACAGAGCGAGGAGACAATGGTACAGCTGCAGAGAAGGTGCACAAACAGCAAGATCAACATTAAAGCTAAATTTGAGACGTCTACTCAGAAGTGTAATAAAATTGAGGAAAAAGCTGTTTTTGAACCTATTGATGTGTGCGTCTAAGCTTTTGTATCTTCTGCCTGAAGGAAGAGGATGGAATAAGTTATAACTGGGGTGGGAAGGAATCTTTGATTATGCTCCTGAGGCAACGAGACCTCTTGATGGAGTCAATGGATGGAACTGAAAATGTGTTGCTGGAAAAGCACAGCAGGTCAGGCAGCATCCAAGGAGCAGGAGAATCGACGTTTCGGGCATGAGCCCTTCTTCAGGAATCTTCATTCTTGAAGAAGGGCATTTGCCCGAAACGTTGATTCTCCTGCTTCTTGGATGCTGCCTGACCTGCTGCGCTTTTCCAGCAACACATTTTCAGCTCTGATCTCCAGCATCTGCAGTCCTCACTTTCTCCTCAATGGATGGAAGGTTGGTTTGCGTGAGGGACTGGGCTGTGTTCATAACTTTCTGTCGTCTCTGACAGTCCTGGGCAGAGCAGTTGCCATACCAAGCCATGATCCACCATATAGAATGCTTTCTATGGTGCTGCCAAAACAATTGTTAAGTCTTTACAGACATGCTGAATTTCTTTAGCCTCCTGAGGAAGCAGAATGTCAATGTGGGTAGGACAATCCAAGAAACTGAGCCACTATATATAAATAAATAAGGGTGTGCTCATTTATGACAGAGATAAGGAGAACAGCTTTTTCCTTTGTGCGTTTTGAATCTTTCAAACTGTATTCCTGAAAAGGCAGTGGAAGCAAAGTATTTGAATGTCTTAGGGCAGAAGCTAATGGATTCTTAATAAACAAAGGCTGTCAGGGGAAATGTGAAATCATCAGATTAACTGTTGAAAGGAGGATTGAGAGGTCAAGTTGTCTCCTCCTGCTCCAGCTTTGTGTGCTCACGTGCAAGCTTAAGTCCAATTCAGTGTGGAATAATTAAATCGTTCTTTTGACCATTTAAGTTCTACTTAGATGAGCTGGAGTATTCTCTATATGGGGTCGAAAAATGAGGTGCTGGAAAAGCACAGCAGGTCAGGCAGCATCCGAGGAGCAGGAGAGTCAATGTTTCAAGCACAAGCTCTTCATCTTTTCCAGCCTTTACCTGATGGAGAGCTCATGCTCAAAACATTGACTCTCCTGCTCCTCGGATGCAGCTTGACCTGCTGTGCTTTTCCAGCACCACACTTTTCAACTCTAATCTCCAGCATCTGCAGAGCTCACTTTCTCATATTCTCTGTACAGATCTGGTTATACCACTGAGCATTCCCCTGCCTCCACCTCACGATCCAGGGTATAACATGGACCCAACAACTGAAAGGTGACTTTATTCAGGAAAGAAGGAGGGTGGCTGATGTTAGAGATGTCAATCAAAAAAACATCATAGAACATAGAACATAGAACATAGAACATAGAAAAATAGAGCGCAGTTCAGGCCCTTCGGCCCTCGATGTTGCGCCAACTGAAGCCTACCTCACCTACACTAGCCCAATAACCTCCATATGCTTGTCCAATGCCCGCTTGAATGACCATAAAGAGGGAGAGTCCACCACTGATACTGGCAGGGCATTCCATGAACTCACAACCCGCTGAGTAAAGAAAATCGTACACTTTCTTTTGAGGTTAGAGCTGAGACAGAAAATAAAACCTGCAAAGTTTGTGTGAGGCTTCTCATCTTGAGTCAATCAGGACAAAAAGTCTGCTTACTAATGAATGTGGACCCAGATTCTCATGAGGTATAAACTGTCGTCCCCTTTAAGATTTTGTATTTTTGCAATTCGGTCCTGATGAGTGCAAGATGGAACAGCTTTGACATGAGTTTTCTCAGAAATACTCAAATTCTTGCTCCCTTTGGAGAGGCGGCACTGTGGTATTGCTACTGGACTGGTAATCCAGAGTCCCTGACAGTGGGTCTCAAGTTCAGCAAGGCAGATGGAGAAAGTTGCATTTGATAAAGAATCGGAAATTATAATGCTAGCCTAATGGTCATGATTTGGAGACGCCAGTGTTGGACTGGGGTGTACAAAGTTAAAAATCACACAACACCAGGTTATAATCCAACAGGTTTATTTGGAAGCACTAGCTTTTGGAGCGCTGCTCCTTCATCAAGACCGCAATTCTCCACAATCACCTGATGAAGGAGCAGCACACCGAAAGTTAGTGCTTCCAATTAAACCTTTTGGACTATAACCTGGTGTTGTGTGATTTTTAGCCTAATGGTGACCATGAAATCGTTGAAACCATCTCATTCACTAAGTTCCCCTGTAGGGAAGGAAATCTCACATTTTCCTGGTCTGGCCGACATGTAACTCCACACCAATAGCAGTATAGCTGGTTCCTAACTACCCTCTGAAATGGCTTGGTAAGCAACTCAGTTGCATCAAAACCATGGGCAAAAGGTGGGTACTGCAGATGCTGGAGATTAGAGTCAGGATTAGAGTGGTGCTGGAAAAGCACAGCAGGTCATGCAGCATCCGAGGAGCAGGCGAATCGATGTTTCGGGCAAAAGCCCTTCATCAGGAATAAGGTTGGGAGCCTCAGGGGTGGAGAGATAAATGGGAGGGAGGTAAGGCTGGGGAGAAGGTAGCTGAGAGTGCAATAGGTGGATGGGGGTGGGGTTGAAGGTGATAGATCGGAGAGGAGGGTGGAGCGGATAGGTGGCAAAACCATGACAAATATAAACTAAGAAATGAAAGTGGTCAGATCATGCATCAATGACCCAGGCACCAGAAACAACAATAACACATCCAGCCCTGACAACTCTTCTGAGTCCTTTCTACTAACATCTGGGGGCCTAGAATCAAACTTAGGAAAGGTGCCTCACAACCTAGTCAATCAACGGTCAGACATGGTCATACTGATGGAATCATATCTTACAGACAATATCCCAGCCAACACCATCACCATCCCTGGATATGTCCTGTTCTAGTAGAGATAGCAAGGAGGGTGTTACTTTGTGTGCTCGCAACATTGACTCTGAATCTCATGGTCAACCATGGACCAAGAAAACTTCTGTTGATTGCCACCTACTGCGATCAATACTGACATAATCTTCCTCCACTTCAAACACCATCTGGAAGAGTGTGACAGGGGTACAGAACTACTCTGGGTAGGACTTCAGTGTCCATCACTGAGAGTGGTTCTGTAGCATCAGTACTGACTGAACTGGTCAGGTCCTAAAGGATGTACCTTCTGGACTGGGTCTGTGACATATGGTGAAGGAACCAACAAGAGGGAGAAACCTACCTGACCTTGCTCTCATCAATCTACTCTGTCCACGAGAGTATTGGTAGGAGTGATGACTACACGGAATCCCATTTTCACATTGGAGATACATACCCGGACAGCCTACAACTCTCTCACACACACACACACACAAATACATGCACACACAACTCTCCATTGCATTATGTGACACTACCACTGTGCTGAATGGAACAACATTTGAATAGATATAGATCTAGCCACTAAAGTTTCGGTTTCCATGAGGAACAGTGGGTATCAGCAGCAATGACATTATCCAACTATAAATCAGCAATCCCAGAGTCCAGCAATTTCCCCTCTCTACCATTATCATCAAGGCAAGAAGTTCAGTGGAGAGTGCAGGAGTAGCACCAACATACCTAAACTGAGAAGTCAACCTGTCGAAGCTATAACGCAGGACTATCTGAATGCCAAAGAACAGAAACAGCATGCAGCAGACCTAGCTAAGTGATCCCACTCCCAACGGATCAGATCTAAGCTCTGCAGTCCTGTCATGAATGGTGGTGGGCAACTAAATAATTAACAGCAGAGGCTCCACAAATATCCCCATCCCCAGTGATGGAGGAGCCCAGGGCCCAGAGCTGAAATGTTGACATCCAATATCAGCCATTAGTGCTGCATGGATGACCCTTCTCAGCCTCCTCAGGATCCCCAGCATCACAGGTGACAATCTTTTATCCAATTCAGACTACTCCATGGTTGGAGACACTCAACATTGCAGAGGGTATGGGCCTGATAATTTTCCAGCAACAGTACGCAGGATTTGTGTTCCAGATATATGCGTGTGTGGAATGGGCTGCCAGAGGAAGTGGTGGAGGCTGGTGCAATTACAACATTTAAAAGGCATCCGGATGGGTATATGAATAGGAAGGGTTTAGAGGGATATGGGCCAAGTGCTGGCAAATAGGACTAGATTAGGTTGGGATATCTGGTCGGCATGGATGAGTTGGAACGAAGGGTCTGTTTCCGTGCTATACATCTCTATGACTCTATATAGCTGCACCCCCAAGTCAATTTGTTCTAATCCAATTATTAGGCTCATGGCTGTCCAGAAATGCAAAAAAGTTACTTGGTATGTCTTGTCTGCGAAAGCCAGGACAACCTCCAAATTACTGTTGCATCAGTCTATTCTCAATCATTAATAAAGTGATGGAAGGGGTCATCAGGAATAACTGACACACTGATGCTCAGTTTGATTTCTGCCAGGGCCATTAGCTCCTGGCCTTATCACAGCGATTGTCCAAATAGGAACAGAGAAGCTAAACTTTCTGGATAAAGTGGGAGTAACTGCCCTTAGTATTAAGGGTGCATTTGACTGAGTCTGTCAGCAAGGGGTCCCAGCAAAACTGGAAAGAAACTGAATTAAGGTAAAAACTCTCTGCTGGTTGGAGTCATACCTGGCACAAAGAAAGATGGTTGTTAAAGGTCAATTATCTCATGCCCTGGATAACACTGCATGAATTGCTCAGAGTATTGTCCTTGGCCCAAAAACAGAAATTACTACAGAAACTCAGCAGTAGCTGTGCAGAGAAAACGAATTAACATTTTGAGTCCAGAGTTAATGAAACAATTATCGGGAAAAACTCGTATGGTTCACTAATGTCCTTTAAGGAAGAAAATCAAGCATCCTTACCGAGTCTGGTCTACCTGTGAATCCAGACTCAAAGCAATGCATTTGACTCTTAGCTGCCCTCTGAAATAGTATCTGAGTGGAGCAGGGGTAGGCTATTCGGCCCTTCGAGTCTGCTCTGCTTTTCAATAAGTTCATCACTGATCTGATAACTCCATGTTCCTGCCTACCCCTAATAACCTCTCACCTCCTTGGTTATCAGGAATCTATCTACTTCTGCATTAAAAATTTACAAAGCCTCTGCTTCTACTACCCTTTGAGGAAGATATTCCCAAAGACTCACAAATCTCCATGACAAAAATGACCCCTTCTCATGTCTGTTTTAAATGTAAGAGCTGCTTTTTTAAACAGTGAAACCCAAGATGATGGAGGGTGGAGGGTGGAGTAATGGTAATACAGTTGACTTTCAAGAGGTGATGATTAGATTCTCTCCAGTTGGAGGTGGCAATGGTGGGCCTAGTGGAGCACTTTGATAATGCAGGCCGTGTATCCTTTGACTGCACATCCACAAACCAAAATGATCCAAAACCCAAAATTTGTGCTCAAGTACGTCCTCACCGACGGCACGGTGGCTCAGTGGTTAGTGGTTAGCACTGCTGCCTCACAGCGCCAGGGACCCGCGTTCAATTCCCACTTCAGGCAACTTTCTGTTTGCACATTCTACCTGTGTTTGCCCGGGTTTCCTCCAGGTGCTCTGGTTTCTTCCCACAGTCCAAAGATGTGCAGGTTAGGTGAATTGGCTATGCTAAATTGTTTGTAGTGTTAGGTGCATTAGTCAGTGGTGAATGTAGGGGGATGGGTCTGGGTGGGTTGCTCTTCGGAGGGTCGGTGTGGACTTGTAGGGCTGTAGGGCCTGTTTCCGCATTGTAGGGAGTCTAATCTAATCTAATCGAACATCAATTTGATAATTGTTTGGCACAGCGTAAGTTATTAACCCCTAGACATAGGGAATATCAATAAATACTGTGGTTAGCACTGCTGCCTCAAAGCGGCAGGGACCTAGGTTAAATTCCAGCCTCGGGCAACTGTCTGTGTGGAGTTTGCACATTCTCCCTGTGTCTACATGGGTTTCCTCTGGGTGTTCTGGTTTCGTCCCACAGTCCAAAGATGTACAGGTTAGGGCGAATTAGCCATGCTAAGTTGCCCTTTGTGTTCAGGGATGAGTAGATCATGGGTAAATGTAGAGTAATGGGGAATGGGGAATGGGGAATGGGTTTGGGTTGGGATACTTTTCGGAAGGTCGGTGTGGACTTGTAGGGTTGAAGGGCCTGTTTCCACACTGTAGGGATTCTCTAAACTAATTCTATAAAAGTCATTACTATCAAGACAATTTTACAATCCCAGATCATAGAATCCCCGCAACATGGGAGCAGGCCATTGAGTCCACACCAACCCTGCGTTGAGCATCCACCCAGACCCACCCCCTACACTATAGTATTGCATTCTCCATGGCTAATCCACCCACCCTGGACACTATGGGCAATTTCCCATGGCCAATCCACCCTAACCAATTCACCCCACGGGGAGAATGTGCAAACTCCACACAGTCAATTGAGTCTGGAATCAAACCTGGGTCCCTGCACTGGGGGGCAGCAGTGCCATCTATACAATGGGATGTAATAAGATATTGTAATTAAATTCAAATTCCACCAGGTGCCTCTGGGGATTTCAAACCCATGTCCCTACAGCATTAATCTGGACCTCTGCAGTCCATTGGCACTAGAGGCTAGGATTTTAATTGAACATTTGAAAACTGAGATTGATGGGTTTACTTTAGGCTGAGTTTTTATGGAAATAAATATGTTAACTGCAGTTGAAATAAAGATAAGCTTAAAGCAAGAGTAATATTGGACTCCAAAGATTTCTTTCTCCACAGGTGCTGTCATTCTGCTTTAAAAACTTTCTGTTTTGTTCTACCCCCAATCTCCAGCAACCACAGCACCTTACTTTTATCTAATTGCGTGGTAATGTCTTTTCCAATTGTGGCCGGTCCTCTGGGGAAATGGACTATGGGAGACAGAGGATGTTATTTGACTGGCAAACAGCGTGACAATCAGAATACAAGGATCTAAATTGGTCTGTTAGAAAATTGCAATGCATCTTTATCTCATACTTTTAACGATTGTGTGTGTGTGTGTGTGTGTGTGTTTGTGTGTGTTAGTTAACCACATTCCTACGTAAGAGGAAAATAGTTACATGACGAGCGCTTGTGTTAGACCCCTAGAGAGGACAGACAGAGAGATGAGATCTGGAAGCTGGAATCTGAAAATATAAATCAAGCAGGTTCATTGAGGCGGAGAGACGCTGGTTACATCTGATCTGTCCGAGAAAGCTAACACGCACAGGAATTTTCTCAACGAGCAACCAACCACTGGTAAGGGTTATCTGACTTTTTTTGCGAGAAAAAAAAAGAAACATAAACTATTTTTCAAAGTTACTCTAAGGAGCCACACAGTAGCTGATCAATTTCAGCCTCAGTTTATGCGAATGGTCTCTAAGAAGTTAATTGTTTTTAATGATTTTGTTTCTGTAGAGTCACTCTTAGTGAAGTTTGTAAATACATGCTATTTGTGTATTGTGAAAAATAAATGTCACGGTTCATTCAGCTGATTATTTTTAATCGCGTTGGTGTTGGATACAGTGTATGGGAATGAGCATTTAGGAACACTTTTATGCTTTGGAGAATGGATATCTTTTTCCATTTAATACTGGAAGTGAATCTTGCTACAAGCAGAACTGTGGCAATGGCCAAATCGAAGTATTCCATTGAAGGGGAACGTGGAGAGTGCAGATCTCAAACTGCACTAACTCTGTTTTTGTTTTAATCACTCCTCGGATGTGGGCAGGTCCAGTGTTTACTCCCCGTCCCTAGTTTCCCCTTGAGAAGGTGGGGGGTGAGCTGCCTTCTTAACCCGCTGCAGTCTCCCTGCTGTGGGTTGACCCACACACTTTGTAGCAGAAGAAAATGCTCCCCCCCGCCCCCCCAACCTCAGCCCACACTAAGAAATCACAAGCCCAGTCGGGTGCCAATTTACAACAACAAGTTGCACTTATGTAGCACCCCATCGCAAGTAGTTTAGCAGCAGTGCTAACAGACAAGGTTTGACATGGAGCCTGAGAGAGGGAGTTCTGAGCACAGGTCCCTATCAGAAGATGATTATATAGTTGTGTGCAAGGAGGAGTGAGGTAGAGACGCTGAGGGGAGGATGGTGCGAGATAGGGGGAGACAGGGGGCAGCAATAGTGGAGCAGTCGAAGTCAGGAATACACAAGGGACCAGAGTCGGGGGAGTGCAGAGACCACGGAGGGCTAACAGAACAGCAGGGAAGTCGAAGTCTCATTGTGAAACTTATACTTACAAACGCATCCCTGTAGAATCCAGCTTAAATTGCTGTAATTAATTGTGGAAACATGCCGTCCAAAATCCCAATCAAACCTTTGAAACGGAAGCGCTGTGTTACAGTGAGTATGTACATAGGACAATAGTACAGCATTATAAAACACTTTGTTTAAGTATAGAAGATTCTGAGGGGGATTGGTGAGATGGATACTGAAAGGAAACAGTCTTATTGGGAAGTCTAGATCTGGGGTACAATTTCAAAATCCAAATTCTTCCATTTAATACAGAAATGAAGAGGAGTTCCTTCTGAGTGGACGATTAGTGCTTGGAATTATTTTTCACATAAACCAGAAGAGAATGAGTAAGTGAATACAGGAGTCGCACGGTGCCTCAGTGGTTATCACTGCTGCCTCACAGCACCAGGGGCTTGGGTTTGATTCCACCCTTGAGTAAACTGTCTGTGTGGAGTTTGCATGCTCTCCCCGTGTCTGCATGGGTTTCCTCCCACAGTCCAAAGATGTGCAGGCTAGGTGGATTAACCATGGGAAATGCAGGGATTGGGTGGGGTGCTTTTTGGAGGGTTGGCATGGGCTGAGTGGCTTGCTTCCACACTGTAGGGATTTTATGAATACTTCCAAGGCTGAGTTAGGTAGATTTTTGATTGTCAAGGGAGCAAGGGTTAAAGGGCAGAGGCAAGAGTGTGGAAGTAAGGCCATATCAGACGTGAGAGAGCAGGCTTGATGGCCAGAATGGCCAGCGTTTGATTCGGCTTCTTTGGCATTCTTCAGCCTGGAGACAGTGCAAACAGTCCAGTGATGAAGAGGGTGAGATGGAGGGGCTAGGCATCAGACACCCAAGCTAACAGTAAGAGTGTAAGGACATCAGGAATGCAGCGGTGGGTTAAAACAGCCAGTCTAATGAAAGGTTCTGAGGCCACAGGTAAACCCAAGCCAAGTAAATAATCCGATTCAACTGTAAGTGTTAAACACGGGTTGTGGACATGAACTCAGAAGGTGAATTAACCACAGAGATTCAGTCAGTATGGCAGGGGAGATAAAAGCATATATGGTGTGGACTACCCAGCAAGATAGTGTCTGCACAACCAAGAGAACAGTGAATCACTTTTTGTTGCTGAAACCAGGAAGAAGAGGTAGAGGGTGAGCCACAATGATATTTATATGTGGGCTAGGCTCGGGCAACCTCTGATTTTACTGCACTCTGAACAGCATTGACAGACACAATTCCGTCGAGATTAGAGTGGTGCTGGACAAGCACAGCAGGTCAGGCAGCATTCGAGGAGCAGGAGAATCAACGTTTTGGGCATAAGCCCTTCATTAGGAATTCCTGACCTGCTGTGCTTTTCCAGTACCATACTCTTGATTCACTTCATATCCCCCCATATCCTTAGCCAATGAAAATCTATTGATTTTCCTCTTGAAAACATTCACAGTTTTTTTGGGGGGTGGGATTGGGGGAGTGAATTCCAGATTTCCATTGCTTTGTCTGAAATGTGCTTCCCAATTCCTGTCCAAAATAGCATAGTCCTAACTTTCAATCTTTATCCCCTCATTTTTGATCTTCTCATGAAGGGAAATAGTTTCGGTTTATCTATTCTACTGAATGTTTTAAAGATTTTAAACACTTTGAATAGAGAGCCCTTCTATCTGTTAAACTCGGGGGCATTTTCTTCATTACTTAACCCTTTCATACGCTGTACTTTTGCTAATGGTATAGTGGTGATGTCACTGGGTTCATAATCTAGAGGCTCAGACTGATGTTTTTCAGAAATAGGTTCAAATCCCACCACAGCAGTTGATAGAATTTGGCTTCCATCAACAGAACTGCCATTGAAAGCAAGTTATCATTGATGGTAGCCCTGAAACCACCAATTGTTGTTGTAAAACCTGATTTGCTAAAGAGGTAAGGAAACCTAACCTGCAAGTAACTCCAGACTCACGGTAATGTGGTTGACTTTTAGATGACCGAACATGCCACTAATTCAAGGTCAATTAGGGGTGGGCGAGAGATTGGTGGTGGTGGATGGGTTTACACTTGTGAGACATTGACTTCAACACTGGGCTGGAAGGGAGCTGTTCTAGTGGGATAGGTTTCATTGGAACCTTGCTGGGAATAAAATCGCTGCAGAGGGGAGATAAACCAATAGAGGGCTTGAGAGAGAGGAATAATAAGCTTACAAAGCAAGCCAATATGGCAGTAATATAGGGCAGTTATTTGAGTAATAATATTCAGTGTATACAAACAGATTCCACAAACATAGAAAAACAACAGCCAATCAGGACAAAGAACGAAAAATGGTCAAAAAAAGGCGAAATTAATAGCTCTTTAAATGAATGCACACAGTATTCAGAACAAAATGAATTCAGTTAATGGATGTAATCTCTCAGCCATTGCAGAGACAAGACTGCACTGAGGTCAAAGCTAGGAACTCAATATTCAGGGATCTTTGACTTTCAGAAAGGACAGGCAGAGAGTAAAGGGTAGTAGACCAGCAGTGTTATGGGATAGAATAAGTACAGTAGTGAAATAACTGCACAGAGGCTGGGATCCCATCACCAAGTCACCCTTTATTTACTTGTCCACAGTACACTGGCCCGGGGTCAGTCCCCTGAACTGAGGAGATTCGAAATCCTCTGGTTGTATAGCCCTTTATTTACTAGGGCACAGTACTCTGGCTGTGGACAGCCAGTTTAGAGTCAGTCCCCTGAACTGAGGAGATTCTGAATCTCCTGGTTGTATTTTTTTTTCTTTTTCCTAAACCCCCGCACTACTGCCTAACAGCGGTAGTACTTAATTTCCCCAGCACCCATGATGTGTGCGTGCAAGTATAGGGCACAGTGAAGACTAACAGATGTATAAGTCTTTATTCATTTACCACCACCAGGAAGAAAGGAAACACACTAGTGGCCAGTGACAAGCAGAGCCCTTCTCAATGAAGGGCAATGCTGCGTGATCATAAAGATGAAGGAGAGGACAGGGACTAAATCAAAATACAATCAGAGGGGAAAATAAAACACTCCACACCTCGTGGTGCCCAGCTCTCCCCTGGTTATAGTTATTTTTCACAAATGTGGAGATTCTAATCTCCTGGTTATATATTTTCTCTCCTTCACCCCCGCACTACCACAGTCAGGTGGTAGTGCTTATATTTTCCCCAGCACCCCATGGTGTGTGTGTGTGTAGGTGTGAGACACAGTAAAAGACACAAAGTTTACAAATCTTTATTCAATTTCCACCACAGGAAGAAAGGAAACACCCAAGTGGCCAGTGACAAAGGGTGAAGGGGAAATCAGGGACTAAATCAAAATACAATTGGAGGGGAAAATGAAACACTCCACACCTCGTGGTGCCCACCTCTCCCCTGAGTATATTGGTCAGCCAGGGATCTCTGATTGGCCCCCAGTTTAACAACCCCAATAAAGGATCTTATAGTCAATGGCTCCAATCATTACAAATAGCAAGAAGTGATCTTAAATCAGAAGATGTAGAATTCATAAGGCTATGATAAGAAATGAGAAGAGAAAGAAAACACTGGCAGGAATAGTGTACATTGGCCATCCAACAATAGCTGTACAGCAGGACAGAGAATAAATAAAGAGATAATCAGGGCATTAATAATGGATGACTTTAATCTTCATATAGATTGGGGTAGTCACATTGGTAGAGGAAGCCATGAGGAAGCATTCACAGACTTAAACAGTGACTAATGAACTTAAAGGATTCATTACATACCACCTGCAAAACTAATATCATTTACAAGATACCATGCAAGAACTGTGAAAAAAAAACACTACATCGGACAAACGAGCAGGAAACTTGCCACCAGGATACATGAACACCAACTGGCCGCCAAAGGACACAACCCACTCTCACTAATTTCTATACATACAGACAAAAAAGGACATCACTTTGACTGGGAAAACACACATCCGAGGAGCGGCGAAACAAAGCCATGTTTGAGAATTCTTACAAGCATGGCATTCTAACCGGAACTCCATCAATAAACACATCAATTTAGATTCTAACTACCTTCCCTTGAAAAACAAAACCGGAAATGACATCAACCACCTTAAGAAACCAAGATCTATAAATAGAGAGGTGGGACATACCACCAGCACTTCACCGGAGACTCTCACTGATGATGTTATCCAGTCATGGTGACAAAATGTCTGAATACAAACCTTCCAGCTCAGCGAGCTAACTTACAGACTTATCAACAACCTGAGCTACAAATCCTCTCAAAATAGTTAATTCACAGAGTGTATTCGGGACAGCTTCCTAGAACAACACATTGTGAATCCAGCTAGGCTATTATGGAAATGAGGCAGGTTTAATAACCAATGTCAGGGAAAAACATCCTCCTGGAAACAGGGACCATAACACAGTAGACTTGAGCATTCAGTATGAGAGGGGGTTACCTGGTTTGAAACCAACTGTGCTGAACTTAAAATGAGAATAATTACAAAGAAATTATTTCAGAGCTGGCTGGAGTAGACAAGGAAAGGGGTTTAATGGCAAAGATGGTTAAGGAACAACGGAAGACATTTAGGAAAATAGCTTATGGTTCACAATAAAGATATATTTCAGTGAGATAGAAGGATTTTGAGAAGGGTATAAGCCAATTGTGGTTAACTAGGTAAGTCAAGGATGGAATCAAATTAAAGTTTAAAACATATGATGTGACGAAGATTAGTGATAAGCCAGAGGATTTAGGAAAGTTTTAAAAACAAAAAGCAATCAAGAAAAAAAAGAGGGAGAAGATAAACTTTGAGAGCAAACTTGCAATTAATATCAAGATGGATGGTAAGAGCTTCTTTAAATATATAAGGAGGAGAGAGAGGCCAAAGTTAATGTGGGCTCTTTGAGAATGAGAAACGGGAAATGGTAGAGGAATTAATGAATACTCTACAGTAGAAGACACTAATAGAATTCCAAAATTATGAAATATTCAAGGAGCAAATAAATATAATAACTATTACTAGAGAAAAGGTGGGCTAATGGAATGCATCCTAGGATATTACAGGAAGTAGCTATAGAGATAATGGATGCACTGGTAGTAATCTTTCAAGAATTCTCAGAATCTGGAAAAGTCCTTGAGGATTGAACATCAAAATGTAACACTTTTTTATTTAAACAAGAAAGGAGACAAAAACTAGTAATTATAGGCCATTTAGACTAAGGCCTGTTATTGAACATAGAACACAGAACATAAAAAAGTACAGCACAGAACAGGCCCTACGGCCCACAATGTTGTGCCGAGGATTATTCCTAATCTAAAATAAAAAAACCTAACCTACGCACCCCTCAATTCACTGCTATCCATGTGTATGTCCAGCAGTCATTTAAATGTCCCTAATGACTCTGCTTCCACCACCACCACCGGCAACGCATTTCATGCATTCACAACTCTCTGCGTAAAGAACCTATCTCTGACGTCCCCTTTATACCTTCCTCCTAACATCTTAAAACTAGACCCCTTGTGCCAGTCAATCCTGCCCTGGGGGAAAGTCTCTAGCTATTGACTCTATCTATTCCTCTCATTACCTTGTATACCTCGATCAAGTCACCTCTCTTCCTCCTTCTCTCCAGCGAGAAACCTCTGGGCTTAGTCAACTTCTCTTCGTAAGACAAGCCCTCCAGTCCAGGCAGCATCCTAGCAAACCTTCTTTGCACCCTCTCCAAAGCCTCTGTATCTTTCCTATAACAGGGCGACTAGAACTGGACACAATATTCCAAGTGTGGTCTCACTAGGGACTTGTAAAGCTGCAGTAAAACCTTGTGGCTCCTAAACACGATCCCCCTGTTAATGAAAGCCAAAACACCATATGCTTTCTTAACAACCCTAGCCACTTGGGTAGCAACTTTGAGGGATCTATGCACTTGAACACCAAGATCCCTCTGTTCCTCCACACTACCAAGAATTCTGTCTTTAATCCTGTATTCAGCATTCAAGTTCAACCTTCTAAAATGCATCACTTAGCCTTTATCCAGGTTGAACTCCGTCTGTCATTTCTCAGCCCAGCTCTGCATCCCGTCTATGTTGCACAGCAGCCTACAATACTATCAATGGCACCACCAACCTTTATGTCATCAGCAAATTTACTAACCCACCCCTCAACCTCCTCATCCAAGTCATTTATAAAAACTACAAAGAGCAGAGGCCCAAGAACAGAGCCCTGTGGAACACCACTATCAATGACCTCCAGGCAGAATACTTTCCATCTACAACCACTCTCTGCCTTCTGTCAGCCAATCAATTCTGAATCCAGACAGACAAATCTCCCTGTATCCCATACCTCCTGACTTTATGAATGAGCCTACCATGGAGAACCTTATTAAATGCCTTGCTGAAATTCTAACCCTCAGAATTCTTTCCAAGACCTTGCTGACCACAGACACAAGACTGACTGATCTGTAATTGGCAAGGATTGCCCCATTCACCTTCTTGGAAAGAGGAACAACATTCGCCACCCTCCAATTCTCCAGCACAACTCCTGTGGAGAGAGAGGAAGCAAAGATCTTCACCAGCAGCTTAGCAACCTCCTTTCTCGCTTCCCAGAGCAGCCTAGGATAAATTTGGTCTGGCCCTGGGGACTTATCAATCTTAATGTTTGCCAAAATTTCCAGCACATCAATTTCATCAATCTCGATCTGTTCAAGCCTCTTTCCCAACTCCTCAAAGTTCTCATTCACAAGGTCCCTTTCCTTAGTGAAAAGTGAAGTAAATAACTCATTTAGGGCTTCCCCAATCTGTTCAGACTCCACGCACAAGGTTCCTACGCTATCTCTGACTGGCCCTGATGATTGTCTTATTTCACATGTATGAGTAAAATGCCTTTGTGTTCTCCCTAATCCTTCCTGCCAAGCCTTTTTTGTGCCCCCCTCCTGGCTCTCCTCAGTCCATTTCTGAGCTCCTTTCTCATAAGCCTGTAATCCTGTAAAGCTGTGCTAGATCCTTGCTACCTCCACCTTACGTAAGCTGCCTTCTTCCTTTTGACGATATTGGGAAAATGTCGGAGCTTATTATAGAATCACTGCATTGCAGATCAAGGCCATTTGGCCCATCTGCATTCACCCTCTGAAGGGCATCCCACTCTATCCCTGTAACCCTGCATTTCCACTGGACAATCCACCTGGCCTGCACATCTCTGGACACAATGAGGCTATTTAGCATGGCCAACCCACCCAATCAGCACATCTTTGGACTATGGGAGGAAACCCGAACACCCGGAGGAAACCCACACAGATACGGGGAGAATGTGCAAACTCCACACTGACAATCTCCCAAGGCTGGAATCAAACCCAAGTCCTTGGTGCTGTGAGGCAGGAGTGCTAACCACTGAGCCACCAACATATTATAAAGGATAAAGTTAAAAATCACATGACACCAGCTTATAGCCCAACAGGTTTATTTGGAAGTACCAGCTTTCAGAGCCCTGCTCCTTTGTCAGGTAGCTAGTGGAGTAGGATCATAGGACACAGAAATTACAGCAGAAGATCAAAGTGTCATACACTGATTGAACAAACCATCAGTGAATGACACTATGATCTTGCTGGCACAGTGGCTCAATGGTTAGCACTGCTGCCTCACAGCACCAAGGACCCAGGTTTGATTCGAGCCTCAGGTGACTATGTAGAGTTTGCACGTTCCCCCCAGTGTCTGTGTGGGTTTTCTTTTGAGGAATACAAGCAGGATAAATAAAGGGGAAGCGGTGGATAAAATGTATTTGAATTTCCAGAAGACGTTTGGTAAGGCAAAACATGTACGCAACTTCATAAGATGAGATCCCATGGAATTGAAGGTATCACATTAAGATGGGTAGAGGACTGGCTAACTAATAGAAATCAGATCATTGGGAAAATGGGGACATATTCAGGATGGCAAGCTGCAGCTAGTGGAGTGTCACAAGAATCAGTGTTGGAGAAATAATTATTCACAATATTATAGATTAATGATGTGGATGAAGAAAGTGAACACTATAGCCAAGTTTGCTGATGATGCAAAAGTGGGAGCGAAGGCAAGTGGTCAGGTTGACTCAGAGTCTGCACAGGGAAATGTGCAGATTAAGTAACTGCAGAAAGCTACACATAGGAGGATTTAGGAGTCCTCATACATAAACCACATAATGCAAGGTCAACAGGTGATAGGGAAGGCAAATAGAATAGTTAAAGGAATGGAGCATAAAAGTAAAAGTAAAGAGGTCTTGATAAAACTATACAAGGCACTGGTCAGACCATAGCTGGAATCCTGTGAAAGGTTTGGGTCCTTTATCTGAGGAGAGACAGACTGTCATTGGAGGTAGTCCAGAGAAGGCTCATGAGACTGATCCCAGGTATGGAGTGACTGTCTTATGAGGACAGATTGAGAAGGTTGGGCCACACATTGGAGTTTGAAAGATTGAGTGGCAACCTTATTGAAACATATAAGATTCTTAGGGGACATAGAACATAGAACAATACAGCACAGAACAGGCCCTTTGGCCCACGATGTTGTGCCGAACATTTGTCCAAGCTTAAGCACCCATCCATGTACCTATCCAATTGCCGCTTAAAGGTCACCAATGATGCTGACTCTGCCACTCCCACAGGCAGCGCATTCCATGCCCTCACCACTCTCTGGGTAAAGAACCTACCCCTGATATCTCCCCTATACCTTCCACCCTTCACCTTAAATTTATGTCCCCTTGTAACACTCTGTTGTACCCGGGGAAAAAGTTTCTGACTGTCTACTCTATCTATTCCTCTGATCGTCTTATAAACCTCTATCAAGTCACCCCTCATCCTTCGCCGTTCCAATGAGAAAAGGCCTAGCACTCTCAACCTATCCTCATACGACCTATTCTCCATTCCAGGCAATCTTCTCTGCACCCTCTCCAAAGCTTCCACATCTTTCCTAAAGTGAGGCGACCAGAACTGCACACAGTACTCCAAATGTGGCCTAACCAAGGCCCTGTACAACTGCAACATCACTTCACGACTCTTGAATTCAAACCCTCTGCTAATGAATGCTAATACACCATAGGCCTTCTTACAAGCTCTATCCACCTGAGTGGCAACTTTCAAAGATCTATGGACATAGACCCCAAGATCTCTCTGCTCCTCCACCTTACTAAGAACCCTACCGTTAACCCTGTATTCCGTATTCTTATTTGTCCTTCCAAAATGGACAACCTCACACTTGACAGGGTTGAACTCCATCTGCCACTCCTCAGCCCAGCTCTGCATCATATCTAAGTCCCTTTGCAGCCGACAACAGCCCTCCTCACTATCCAAAACTCCACCAATCTTCGTATCATCTGCAAATTTACTGACCCACCCTTCGACTCCTTCTTCCAAGTCATTAATAAAACTCACAAACAGCAGAGGACCCAGAACTGATCCCTGCGGAACTCCACTCGTAACTGGGCTCCAGGCTGAATATTTACCATCTACCACCACTCTCTGACTTCGACCGGTTAGCCAGTTTTCTATCCAACTGGCCAAATTTCCCTCTATCCCATGCTTCCTGACTTTCCGCATAAGCCTACCATAGGGAACCTTATGAAATGCCTTACTAAAATCCATGTACACTACATCCACTGCTCTACCCTCATCCACATGCTTGGTCACCTCCTCAAAGAATTCAATAAGACTTGTAAGGCAAGACCTATCCTTCACAAATCCGTGCTGGCTGTCCCTAATCAAGCAGTGTCTTTCCAGATACTCATAAATCCTATCCCTCAGTACCCTTTCCATTACTTTGCCTACCACCGAAGTAAGACTTACTGGCCTATAATTCCCGGGGTTATCCCTATTCCCTTTTTTGAACAGGGGCACAACATTCGCCACTCTCCAGTCCCCTGGTACCACCCCCGTTGACAGTGAAGATGAAAAGATCATTGCCAACGGCTCTGCAATTTCCTCTCTTGCTTCCCACATAATTCTAGGATATATCCCGTCAGGCCCGAGGGACTTGTCTATCCTCAAGTTTTTCAAAATGCCCAACACATCTTCCTTCCTAACTCTTCTAGCTTACCAGTCCGTTTCATACTCTCCTCTTCAACAATACGGTCCCTCTCATTTGTAAATACTGAAGAAAAGTACTCATTCAAGACCTCTCCTATCTCATCCGAGTCAATACACAGTCTCCCACTACTGTCCATGATCGGACCTACCCTCGTTCTTGTCATTCTCATGTTTCTCACATATGCATAAAATGCCTTGGGATTATCCTTGATCCTACCCGCCAAAGATTTTTCATGCCCTCTCTTAGCTCTCCTAATCCCTTTCTTCAGCTCCCTTCTGGCTATCCTGTATCCCTCCAATGCTCTGCCTGAACCTTGTTTCCTCAACCTTATGTAAGCCTCCTTCTTCCTCTTTACAAGACATTCAACCTCCCTCGTCAACCAAGGCTCCCTCACACGACCATTTCTTTCCTGCCTGACAGGTACATACATATCAAGGACACGTTGTATCTGCTCCTTGAAAAAGTTCCACATTTCAATGACATCTTTCCCTGACAGCCTATGCTCCCAACTTATGCTCCTCAGATCCTGTCTTACAGCATCGTATTTACCCTTCCCCCAATTGTAAAACCTACCCTGTTGCACGCACCTATCTCTTTCCATAGCTAAGGTGAAAGTCACAGAATTGTGGTCACCATCACCAAAATGTTCACCCACTAACAAGCCCATCATTTGTCCCGGTTCGTTACCAAGTACCAAATCCAATATGGCCTCCCCTCTGGTCGGACACTCTACATACTGAGTTAGAAAAGCTTCCTGGACACATTGCACAAACACCGCCCCATCCAATCTACTTGATCTAAAGAGCTTCCAATCAATATTTGGGAAGTTGAAATCGCCCATGACTACTACCCTGTGGCTTCTGCACCTTTCCAAAATCTGTTTCCAATCTGTTTCTCCACATCTCTGCTGCTATTGGGGGGCCTATAGTAAACACCCAACAAGGTGACTGCTCCTTTTCTATTTCTGACTTCAGTCCGTACTACCTCCAAAGGCAGATCCCACTGGAACTGCCTTTCTGCAGCCGTTATACCATTTCTAATTAGCAACGCCACCCCCCTCCTTTTTTACCACCCTCCCCAATCTTACTGAAACATCTGTAACCAGGAACCTCCAACAACCATTCCTGTCCCTCTTCTATCCACGTTTCCGTGATGGCCACAACATTGTAGTCCCAGGTACCGATCCACGCCTTAAGTTCACCCACCTTATTTCTGATACTCCTTGCGTTGAAGTATACACACTTGAACCCATCTCTGTGTCCGCAAGTATTCCCTGTCAGTGCTACCTTCTCCACAGCCTCCCTACATTTTTGGACATCCTGAAAAACAGCTAACCTACTTGCTGGACTACAAGTCCAGATCCCATCCCCCTGCCAAATTAGTTTAAACCCCCCCGAGAGTGCTAGCAAACCTACCTCCCAGGATATTGGTGCCCTTCTGGTTCAGGTGCAACCCATCCTGCTTGTACAGGTCCCACCTTCCCCAGAATGCAGTCCAATTGTCCAAATACTTGAAGCCCACCCTCCTACACCATCCTTGCAGCCACGTGTTCAACTGCACTCTCTCCCTATTCCTTGCCTCATTGTCAGTGGCACTGGCAACAACCCAGAGATGACGACTCTGTCCGTCCTAGCTTTTAGCTTCCAGCCTAACTCCCTGAGCTCTTGAATGACCTCCCCACCCCTCTTCCTAGCTATGTCGTTGGTGCCAATGTGTACCACGACTTCTGGCTGCACACCCTCCCCCTTAAGGATTCTGAAGACACGGTCCGAGACGTCTCAGACCCTGGCACCCGGGAGGCAACAAACCATCCGAGAGTCTCGCCCATGTCCACAGAACCGCCTGACTGTCCCTCTAACTATAGAGTCTCCTATAACTAGTGCTCTCCTCCTCTGCCCCTTTCCCTTCTGAGCCTCAGAGCTGGACCTCGTGCCAGAGACCCGGTCACTGCAGCTTACCCCTGCTAGGCCGTCCCCCCCAACAGTATCCAAAGCGGTATACTTATTGTTGAGGGGAACGACCACAGGGGAACCCTGCACTGCCTGCTTCCTCCCCTTCCCACCTCTAACTGTTACCCAGCTACCTCTGTTCTCTGGCGTAACTATGTCCCTGTAGCTTCTATCTATCACCCTCTCAGCCTCTCGAATAATCCTCAGTTCATCCAACTCCAGCTCCAGTTCCCTAACGCGTTCTGTGAGGAGCTGGAGCTGACTGCATTTCCTGCAGATGAAGTCGGCAGGAGCATTAGTGGTCACCCCTACCTCAAACATCCTGCAGGAGGAACACTCCACTGCTTGCGCTGCCATTACTCTACACTTAGTCTCCAAAACAAGAACAAGAACTTACAGCTTACCTCCTCTAAGTTAGGTTAGAGGAAGAGGATGTAGGGCCTGGGGTTTAGAACACATCCACTCAAATATCAATCACTGACAGGGTAGACGCAGAAAGGTTGTTTCCCCTTGAGGAAGAGTCGAGGACCAGAAGGTACAATCTTAGAGTAAGTGATCGCATGTTTAAGACAAAAATGAGGAGGAATTTCTTCTCTGACGGCAGTGAGTTTGTGGAATATTTTGCCACGGGGGCTGCAGAGACTGACCATTAAATGTTTTCAAGGCTGAGACTGACAGAGTTTTAATCAGTAAAGGAATCAAAGGTTATGGAGAAAGGCTGGAAAGTGAGTTTGAGGACTATCAGATTAGCCATGATTACATTGAATAGCAGGACTTCTGGAATTTAATCAATATTAATCAATCGAAACCTGCATCTCCATTCTAAGTGATTGAAGACTTTATAGCAATCTTGGTTTGTTCAATACATTGCATCAGTTGTATGACACTTTGACCTTTTACTATAAATTCTGTGTCCTATAATCCTGCCCCATTACTTACCTGATGAAGGAACAGCGCTCCAAAAGCTTGTACTTTCACATAAACCTGTTGGACGATAACCTTCATTAATTCCTGATGAAGGGCTTTCGCCCGAAACATCGATTTTCCTGCTCCTCGGATGCTGCCTGAACTGCTGTGCTTTTCCAGCACCACTCTAATCCAGAATCTGGTTTCCAGCTTCAGCAGTCATTGTTTTTAACCTAGTGACAAATGGGGTACTGCAGGGTTCAGTGCTGGGACCCCAGCTATTCACAATGTACGTTAATGACTTGGATGAAGAAATTGAATGTCGTATCTCCGAATTTGTAGATGACACTAAGCTAGGTGGCATGTGAGGGGGATGGGGAGAAGGTGGGAATAGGATACTGAGATTTCATGACCAGCCATGATCATATTGAATGGTGGGGCAGACTCAAAGGGCCGAATAGCCAACTCCTGCACCTACTTTCTATGTTTCTATGTTTCAACGCCCACTTCCCATTAGAATAATATAAATAATTACTCTGGTGAATCTCTGGTGAGTCAGTATAACCTTCCTACGATGCAGTCTAAAACTGGAGGCAGCTACTCCAGACATAATCTGATGAAGGACTTATGCCTGAAATGTCGAGTCTCTTGCTCCTCTGATGCTGCCTGACCTCCTGTGCTTTTCCAGCACCACACTTTTTGACACTGATCACCGGCATCTGTTGTCCTCACTTTCTCTCATAATCTGACCAAGGCTCTTTACAACAGCTACAGGGGCGGCATGGTGTCATCCTGGTGTTACCAGGCACTGAGGAACTAGAGGAGCACTCTTGGCCTTCTCTCCCGTGATCTAGGGCCTTGTTTCCATGAGAAAGTCATGTTTGAATGTACAGAATTGCAATTCGCAAATTTAGCAAATCAGGATGCCTTTTCAAGTTAAAGGCAGGAGGTTTAGAGGGGATTTAAGGAAAGGTTTCTTAACCCCAAGAGAGCAGTGGGTGTCTGGAATTACTGTCTGGGATGGTAGTTGAGGTGGGTTATCTCACAAACTTTAAAAAGCACTTGAATGAGCATTTGAAGTTTCATAGAAATTGAGGAAATAGGCCGAGTGTTGGAAAATGTAAGTCGAAATGTATTTATGATACTACAGAATCAATGGGCTGAAGGGCCTCTTCTGTACTACATGATGTTAAGATTTTTGAACTTACTAAAAGATAGATGCATGAGAGAGAGAGGAAGTATCTCACTGACTATGGAGAACTTTGGTTCATTGTCAACCAATTTCTTTCTTCAACCTTACATAATTCATTTTTAATATATGAACATATCATGTGATATGATTTATATATCATCAGAAAGAAGCTGCATCTTTAAATGCCTTAGGTTATCCCAAAGTTCCTTGCACTCAATACTTTCGAAGTACCCTCCCTTTTGTAATATAGGAAATGTGGCAAGCAAGCTCTCACAAACAGCAATGTGACAAATGACCAGTTAATGTTTTGCTTTGTGTTATTTGAGACATCCACATGAACAGGGAGAGGCGATGGCCTAGTGGTATTATCAGCCCAATGTTCTAGGGACCTGGGTTCTCCTCCTGCCACAGCAGATAATGGAATTTAAATTCAATTAAAAATCTGGGATTAAGAGTCTAATAGGGACCATGTATTGGTTGCTGGGAGAAAACCCAGCTGTTTCACTTGTGCCCTTAAAGGAAAAAAATCTACTGTCCTTACCTGGTCTGGCCTATATGTGACTCCAGAACCACAGCAATATGGTTGACTCTTAACTGCCCCTAGGATGGGCAATAAATGTCACGCCTGCATCCAATGAATAAAATAAAAACCTCTAGGCAACAAACACTGGCTTAGCCCTCATCTTGTGAATAAATTTTTAAAATATGAACAAGGAGAGAAATCCCCATGTTCTTCTGCAAATAGTACTTGGGATCTTTTGTCATTCACCTTGGAGAGCTTGGTTTAATACCTGGTTTAGGACAGAGGGTACATTGGCAGGCTCAATAACCAAGGCCTGGGAACACTGAGAGGCCATTGCACCCTAACTGGGGACATAGGATCACTGTGTTTGGGTCAGGGCAAGGTGGGCCACAAAGATCAGAGTCAAGAGCAGGACCCACCATTTCTGTCTCTAGGACTGGTTTAATAACTCCTTCAGTAAATACCATGTAGTATTTACATGTCATAGTCAATGTTTACATATTATCCAGGCATCTCTTAAATTCCATGCATGACTAGTAACTTGCTCATATTACATGGATGGGGGGGGGGCGGGGAATGGCATGAGCAAATTACTTATACGGTGAGCTAGTGCAAACACGATGGGCCAAATGGCCCCTTTCTGCAGTGGAACAATTTTAAATGCGTTTCCTTTCTGTAGCGTTCAGGACCTTAATTGGTGCCAAATTCATGATGTTATCTTTCTCTTCAGATCAGACCAGACCAGGATGTTCAGTCAGAGCTTCATGATGCTCTCAATTCTCCTCGTCGTGTCCTTTGTGTCACTGAAAGGTCACGAGGTCAAGGGTGAAAGGTTTGTGGGCAGCTACAGCAATGAGGAAAGCACAGCCAAGATGGAGGAGGAAGAGGAGGAAATGAAAAGCCTGCTGGCCGTACGAATCCTTGACCCGAGTCTCGGAAACCCCATGGCAGCCGAAGGGAGCGACCGGTATCCTGACCGCTCACAAGTCAAACGTGAAGACCCCGCATCGGTTCGCCCCCTTGATGCGGTGACCTATTGGCCCAGGAGGACATTCACCTTGCCATTCCAGTACACTTTCGACATGCAGAGGGGGAGGGAGATGTTGCTGTCCAGGAGGAATAGCAAGGGTACCAGGTTCTCCTTGTCCCTGGATGTGCCCACCAACATTCTCAGCATCCTCATTGACCTTGCTAAGGCAAAAGATATGAGGGCAAAAGCTGCTGCCAATGCTGCACTGATGGCACGGATTGGAAAATGAACAAAAGAAAAATTAACTTGTACCTAAAGTGTAGCTTTTTATTCATGTTCTGATTATTTATTGTGTAATAGACAAATTAAATCTATTCTTGAATCATTCCAGCACTTCTGGTGGATTTTTTCCTTTGCATTTTGCTCTGATAATCAAACACAGGGCAAGATTTGTAAGCTTTAATGTCCTAAGATGCTTCACATGAACTTTGTCAAACACAATTTGTCATTGATTCATCTAAGGGAATATCAGGACAGGTGACTTAAAGCTTATTCAAAGAGGTAGCTTTTGAGGAATGTGTTTGGAGGAGGTGAGATATAATCACTGTACACTCAGCCCCCCGAGGGAGGTGGGTACTGAAAATGCTGGAGATTAGAGTCAAGATTAGAGTGGTGCTGGAAAAACACAGCAGGTCTGACAGAATACAAGGGGGCTGATTAAGGGCTTTTGCCCGAATCGTCAATTTACCTGCTCCTCGGATGCTGCCTGACCTGCTGTGCTTTTCCAGTACCATTTGAATCTTGACTCAGCCCCTTGAGTCTGCTAGACCATTGAATAAGATGGTTGGCTGTGGTTATAACAGAGCCCAGAGAGATCAATTGGTTAGGGAGAATGGGTAGAATTCTAAAGCTTAAGGCCCAAGCAATTGGAGATATGGACTCCCTGGGTGGGGTTAGTTGAGGTGGGTTATCTCACAAACTTTAAAAAGCACTTGAATGAGCATTTGAAGTTTCATAGAAATTGAGGAAATAGGCCGAGTGTTGGAAAATGTAAGTCGAAATGTATTTATGATACTACAGAATCAATGGGCTGAAGGGCCTCTTCTGTACTACATGATGTTAAGATTTTTGAACTGACTAAAAGATAGATGCATGAGAGATAGAGGAAGTATCTCACTGACTATGGAGAACTTTGGTTCATTGTCAACCAATTTCTTTCTTCAACCTTACATAATTCATTTTTAATATATGAACATATCATGTGATATGATTTATAAATCATCAGAAAGAAGCTGCATCTTTAAATGCCTTAGGTTATCCCAAAGTTCCTTGCACTCAATACTTTCGAAGTACCCTCCCTTTTGTATTATAGGAAATGTGGCAAGCAAGCTCTCACAAACAGCAATGTGACAAATGACCAGTTAGTGTTTAGCTTTGTGCTATTTGAGACATCCACATGAACAGGGAGAGGCGATGGCCTAGTGGTATTATCACTACCTGGATTAACAGCCCAATATTCTAGGGACCTGGGTTCTCCTCCAGTCACAGCAGATAATGGAATTTAATTTCAATTAAAAATCTGGGATTAAGAGTCTAATAGGGACCATGTATTGGTTGCTGGGAGAAAACCCAGCTGTTTCACTTGTGCCCTTAAAGGAAAAAAATCTACTGTCCTTACCTGGTCTGGCCTATATGTGACTCCAGAACCACAGCAATATGGTTGACTCTTAACTGCCCCTAGGATGGGCAATAAATGTCACGCCTGCATCCAATGAATAAAATAAAAACCTCTAGGCAACAAACACTGGCTTATCCCTCATCTTGTGAATAAATTTTTAAAATATGAACAAGGAGAGAAATCCCCATGTTCTTCTGCAAATAGTACTTGGGATCTTTTGTCATTCACCTTGGAGAGCTTGGTTTAATACCTGGTTTAGGACAGAGGGTACATTGGCAGGCTCAATAACCAAGGCCTGGGAACACTGAGAGGCCATTGCACCCTAACTGGGGACATAGGATCACTGTGTTTGGGTCAGGGCAAGGTGGGCCACAAAGATCAGAGTCAAGAGCAGGACCCACCATTTCTGTCTCTAGAACTGGTTTAATAACTCCTTCAGTAAATACCATGTAGTATTTACATGTCATAGTTAATGTTTACATATTATCCAGGCATCTCTTAAATTCCATGCATGACTAGTAACTTGCTCATATTACATGGATGGGGGGGGGGGGGCGGGGAATGGCATGAGCAAATTACTTATACGGTGAGCTAGTGCAAACACGATGGGCCAATTGGAGATATGGATTCCCTGGGTGGGGTAAAGCCAATCATGAATACAGACAAGACTAGATGTTGAAGCAGTACATGGGGATGACAGGGTTGGAGAGATTGCAGGGATAAGGCCATGAGGCATGGAAGGATTTGATGGGAATTTTAAAACTCCATTCACAAGCCATCCCCTTTCAAAGTTACTACTGTGCTCAGAGTAAGGAGATACATTCCTAAGGGAGTGTGGATCTGGGATTAGAACATTGCAACTACTTTTTAAAAATTCATTCACAGGATGAGGGAGTCACTGGCTAGTTCTGCATTTATTGCCCATTCCTAATTGCCCAGAGGGGAGTTAAGAGTCAAGCACTTAGGTGTAGGTCACATGTAGGCCAGTCTAGGTAAGGATGGCCTTGGTGAGTAAGGGGTGAAAAGTTACCAAGGCTGGGCCAGAATATAGAGTCATCAGATCAGCCATGATCTTGTGGATTTATTTTAGCTGTGGATTAATTTATTTATTCACATTTATTTAGAAAGATACAGTGAAAGGTATTTTATTGCCACAGTCTGACACCTCTTTGAATCACGAAAAGAATATTAAAGGAATTACATGGAGTTCATCTTCCGTAAGAGGGGTCTTCAAAAACAGCTCCAGGGCTTCTGCAAGATCTCTGTGGTATGTCCCAGGACTTCAAGACCCTGCTCCAAGTACAGCAATGGAAACGCTGCTAAAAGTCCATGCTTCAGGTACTGGCACCGCCACAGCCAGCCATCTTATTCAATGGTGTAGCAGACTCAAGAGGCTGAGTGGCCTCCTCCTGTTCCTGATTCACTTGTTTGTATGTTCTCTGTTTCTTTCAACCTTGACTTGTCACTGGTGAATGATTAACTTTGCCCTCTAAACTTCACCCTAATGGGCAAGACTATGTGCGGTATATTCTGGTGACAATCTCCCTGTTTGGGCAATTCCACATACACATTTCGACTAAAGATTTATCATGTTATTTCCCTTTTCAAATAATTTTGAATCATACATTACACAACTGTATCCAGTTCTGGTCACCCTGTTATAGGAAGGATATTATTAAGCTGGAGAGGGTTCAGAAGAAATTTACCAGGATATTGCCAGGACTGGAGGTTACAGGGAAAAACTGGATAGGCTGGGAGTTTTTTCACTGTAACGTAGGATGTTGAAGGGTGACCTCAGAGAGGTTAACAAAATCATGACGGGTAGAGATAAAGTTAATGGCAGGTGTCTTTTTCCCAGGATGGGGGATTTAAAGACTAGGGGGTATATTTTTAATTTGAGAGGAGAAAGATTTATAAAAGACATGAGGGGCAGTTTTTTTTAACACAGAGAGTGGTTCATGTGTGGAATGAACTTTCAGAGGAAATGGTGAATACAGGTACAGTTACAGTATTTAAAAGACATTTAGATATGTACAAGAACAAGAAATGTTTGGAGGTATATGGGCCAAGTGCAAACAAATGGGCCTAGTTTAGTTTGAGATTATGGTCGGCATGGACTGGTTAGACCGAAGGGTCTGTTTATGTGCTGTATGACTCTATCATCGAAGAAAACCTTTCGGTACTTTGAACAGGCTATCCAAATTTTCCTACTGTGCTGCTATTTCACCATAGCCCTGCAAATGTTTCCCTTTCAAATTTACGTGCATTATGATTGAAAATTATTATTAAATCTGCTTCCGCCATCTTCTTAGAGATTGCATTCCAGATCATCGTAACACATTGTGTAAAAGTAACTCATCTTATCTCCACTCCTACTGAATTAAGACATTAAATCTCCCATTGACCTTTTCTGCTGAGAGAACAAGCCCAACCTCCCTTATATTGCTGTGTAATTGATGTCCATTATGTTACTGTAAACCATTAAAGTCACCTCCATGGTACTGGCATCCTTCCTAAAGAGTGCTGCGCAGAATGGGGTGGCACGGTGATTAGCACAGCTGCCTCACAATGCCAGGAACCTGGGTTCAATTCCAGGCTGTGGCGACCTTATGTGTAGAGTTTGCACATACTCCCTGTGTCTGTGTAGGCTTTTTCCCACAGTCCACAGATGTGCAGGTTAGGGTGGATTGGCCATACTAAATTACCCATAGTGTCCAGGGGTGTGCAGACTAGGTGGATTAGCCATGGGAAATGCAAGGTTACAGGGATAGGGTGGGTCAGGGTGGGATGGTCTTCACAGTGTCAGTGTGGACTCAGTGGGCTGAATGGCCTCCTTCCAAATTGTTGGGATTCTGTGAATGGGACTCAATGCTTCAGCTGAGGCCTAAAGAGTTGTTGAGAAGGATTTCTCTTGCCATGGGACAAATTTTCTGATGTGTTTACATCTTTAAGTTGCTGTCACTTGTGTGATTGCATAGACTATTCTATCAAAGGGTTATCACGACTAATGGAATCCAGCCCTCATAACATCTGCACATTCTCCAGTATATCTTACTGCAAGGTGGTCAGGAAGCAGGAACAAAGGCCCCTGAGTAGATGAGCAGTCGGGTCATTTGTAGGAACTGCTGCCTCAGGTGAGATTGATTGGCACAGCACAATGGAAATGGAACCTGAAGCTTTCAAAGCCTGCATAGTCCAACAGTACACCAGCTATTTGCCAGCGAGCTATTGGGGAAGGCTGCCATATTTGCAATTCTGAACAGCTTGAGGGAGATCAATGGGATCTTACCTTGATATTCAATGACGTTGTCAAACTCTGACCAAAACCCTTAGGGTCACCCACCGGCCAGAACCTCGGTTGGATCAGTCATATAAACACACTGGCTTCAGAAACAGAGCAATGCCTGGGAATTCTTTGTGAATACTTCAACTCCTGAATGCCCACAGCCTGTCCATCACCTACAAGGCACAAGTTAAGAGTGTGATGGAATAATCGCCACATGCCTGGAAGCGTTCAGCCCCAACACCACTCAAAAAACCTGACACCACCCAGGACAAAGTAATCTGTTTGATTAGTTGCCCATGAACCACCATCAATATTTCCTCTCCTCACCACCAGCACACAGTGACAACAGTGTTGACCATCTACAACACACAGTGCAGTAACTCACCAAGGCTTCTGTAGGAACACATTTCAAACCTGCAACCTCTATTGTCCTAATGGGCAAGGGCAGCGGATGCATGGGAACACCAAGACTTGAACATTCCCCTGGAAGAGAGTCGACATTTTGGGTCGGGAGTCCTGCTCCTCGGATGCTGCCTGAACTGCTGTGCCCTTCCAGCTCCCCTTCTAATCAACTCTGACTTCCAGCATCTGCCGTCCTTACTATCTCCATGTTCCCTTGCAAGCCATTCACCACCATTCTTTCGCTGTCACTAGGTCAAAATCCTGGGGCTTCCACCACAACACTTCTGATGAAGAGCTTATGCTTGAAACGTCGACTGTCCTGCTCCTTGGATGCTGCCTGACTGGCTTTTCCAGCACCACCCTTTTTGACTTCCACCACAACATGTCTTGACATTACACAACTGCAGGGAGGAGAAAGTGAGGACTGCAGATGCTGGAGACCAGAGTTGAGGGTCTGTTGCTGGGAAAGCACAGCAGGTCAGGCAGCATTCGAGCAGCAGGAGAATCGACATTTTGAGCATAAACCCATCATCAGAAAGAGCTCTGATGAAGGGCTTATGCCCAAAACGTCAATTCTCCATCACACAACTGCAGTAGTTCAAGAAGAAGGCATATCAATCTTTCCCTAAAGTAATCAGGGATGGGCATTACTTTCCACACATCTCACAGACACTCACATCCCATAAATGCATAATTTAAAGGAAGACACTTTTCAAATAAAATAGTCAAACTTCACAATTGATTCCTGGATAGATCTGCAACAAACACAGAGAATGCTGGAGAAACTCAGTACATCTGGCAGTACAGCTTTGGGGAAAGAAATTGAGATATTGTTTTGAGTTCTGTACGATTATTCTTCAGGCTGAGTTATTCTGGATTCATGGGGTGGAGGTGCCGGTGTTGGACTGGGGTGGACAAAGTTAAAAATCACACAACACCAGGTTATAGTCCAACAGACTTATTTGGATGCACTAGCTTTCGGAGCGTTGCTCCTTCATCAGGTGGTTGTCACTTTATTCTGGATTCAAAACGTTAACTCTGTTTCTCTCTCTCTTTCTCTACAGACGCTGCCTGACCTGCTGAGTTTCTCCAGCATTCTCTGTGTTTGTTTCAAATTTCCAGTATCGGCAGTATCTTACTTTTAGTGGACAGTGTTTCCTGCTGTAGAATCATGGAGTCATACAGCACGGAAACAAACCCTTCAGTCCAAAAGTCCACGTTGATCATGTTTCCAAACTAAACTTGTCCCACTTGGTGTTTCCACTTGTCACATAGAGTTTCCCAATGTCACATAGAAACAGACCCTTTGGCCCATCATGGCGAGACAGACCAATATACAACTAATCCCAGTTACCAGCACTTGACCCATTGCCAACTATACCCTGGCATTTTGAATGCTCATCCAGATGCTTCTTAAATATTATAAGAGTACCTGCCTCCACCACCCACTCAGGCAGTGCGTTTCATATTTCTACCACCCTCTGGGAGAAAAAAAACTAGTTTCCTCTACATGCAGCTGCATGGCACTGTTATCTTTTGCTCTAAATTCTGTGTCTTATGATCCTGCTTCACAACCACCTGATGAAGGAGCAGTGCTTCGAAAGCTAGTGCCTCCAAATAAACCTGTTGGACCATATCCTGGTGTTGTGTGATTTTTAATTTTGTCCAACACCAGCACCACCAAATCGGGATTACTGTGAACAGTTCTGGTGTCCATCAGGGAGATCTTAAATGATTCAGATTTCCTTTGATTACCCACTCAAAGCCATTGTTAAACATGTACATGTTCTTTTTTAAAGGTAATGTGAGTCACATTGGTGTGTGGGGGAGGGGGAGATTGCTTTCCTGTTTCGGCAAATCTGAGTTTCCCAATGTCAGCACTTAGTGATGATAACATGCTCCCCTGACTGGATATCTCCCCCCACCACCGATCGTTCTGTATATGGAAGGGGACAAGCTTGGGCAGAGTGCTAATGACAACCCATGATCAAAGCCTCCCAAGAGTTCAGGAAAAGGATGAGAAGATAAGATCATAAGAAGAGGAGCAATTCAGCCCATCGCATCTGCTGTTCCCTTCAATGAGATCATGGCTGACCTGATAATCCTCAGCCCCATTTTCCTGCCTTCCCCCACCCCTCCCAACGTTACTCTCAATTCCCTTACTTATTAAAAATCCTTCTATTTCAGCCTTAATGACCCAGTCTCAACAGTAAAGAATTCCTCAAATCCACTCCTCTCTGAAGGAGGATATTCCTCTCATCTCTGGTCCGGCACAACATCGGGGGTGCCGAAGGGCCTGTACTGTGCTGTACTGTTTAATGTTCTATGTTCTGGCTTAAGTGGTTGATCCCTTATTTTGAGATTATGTCCCATGGGTACAGGCCCAACCTACTGATCCTCTCCTCATAAGGACTGTCCCTCTGTACATGAGATCAATGTACTGAACCTTCTCTGGACTGCCTCCAGTGCCAACATATCATTCCTTAGATAAGGAGTCCAAAATTGTTCACAGTATTCCAGCTGTGATCTCACTAACGCCTTGTATAGTTTCAGCAAAACCTCCCTATTTTTATACTCCATTTCCCTTTGAAATGAAGGCCAACATTCCATTTGTCTTGCTTATTACCTGCTGAATTTATAGTCACAGAGTCATAGGGTTATACAACACGGAAACAGACCCTTTGTCCATCCCGAACAGATATCCTAAACTGACCTAGGCCTTTTTGCCAGCATTTTGCCCATATCCCTCTAAACCCTTGCTATTCAAAAACCCAGCAAGATGCCTTTTAAAAGTTGTAATTGTACCAGCCTCCACCACTTCCTCTAGCAGCTCATTCCATACACCATCTGCATGAAAAAGTTGCCCATTAGGGTCCCTTTTAAATCTTTCCCCTCTCATTTTAAACCTATGTCCTCTACTTTTGGACTCTCTTACCCCAGGAAGAAGACCGTGGCTATGCACCCTATCCAAGCCCCTAATGATTTTATAAACCTCTGTAATTTTACCCCTCAGCCTCCAACACTCAAGAGAAAAAGACCCAGCATATTCAGCCTCTCCCTATAGCTCAGCAACATCCTTGCAAATCTTTTCAAGTTTAACAACATCTTTCTTATAGCAAGGAGATTAGAACTGATAGCAGCATTTCAAAAGTGGCCTAACCAATGTCCTTTAGTCACACCATGACCTCCCAACTCTTGTACTCAATTCACTGACCAATGATGGCAAGTGTGCCAAAATCTTCTTTACGACTCTGTCTACTTGCGACTCCACTGTCAAGGAATTATGCACCTGCACCAGTAGATCCCTTTGTTTGGCAACACTCCCTATGGCCCGACTTTTAATTGTATAATTCCTGTCCCTGTTTGTTTAACCAAAATGCAACACCAGGCATTTATCCAAATTAAAATCCATCTGCCCCTCCTCAGCCCATTGACCCAATTGATCAAGATCTCTTTGTAAGCCTGGATAACCTTCTTTACTGTCCGCTATACCACCAATTTTGGTGTCATCCTAAACTTACTAATTATGCTTTTTACATTCTGATCTAAATTATTTATATAACTAAATAGGGTGGCACTGTGGCTAGCACTGCTGCCTTACAGCACCAGGGACCTGGGTTCGATTCCAGTCTTGGGCGACTGTCTGTGTGGAGTTTCCACATTCTCCCCGTGTCTGTGTGGGTTTCCTCCCACAGTCCAAAGATGTGCAGGTTAGGTGAATGGGCCATGCTAAATTGCCCATAGTGTTAGCTGGATTAGTCAGGGGGAAATGGGTCTGGGTGGGTTACTCTTCAGAGGGTCGGTGTGGACTTGTTGGGCTGAAGGGGATGTTTCCACACTGTAGGGAACCGAATCTAATCACATAAATGACGAACGAAAGTGGATCCATCACGCAACACTGCTGGTCACAGGTCTCCAGTTCAAAAAGACAGCCCTCCACCACCACTGTCTTCTGTTGATAAGCCAATTTTATATCCAATTGGCAAGCTCACCCTGAATCCCACGTGATCTAACTTTACTAACGAGTCTACCATGTGAAACCCTGTTCAAAGGCTTTACTAAAGTCCAAGTAAACAATGTCTACAACTCTGCCCTCATCAATCTTCTTCGCTACTTCCTCAAAAAACTCAATCAAGTTTGTGAGACACGATTTCCCTTGAACAAAACATTCTGGCTATCCTTAACCATTCCTTGCACCTCACAATGCACACAAATCCTATCTTTCAGAATCACCTCGAACAACTTATCCACCACCCACAGATCTATCATTTCCAGGCTTCTCCTTACATCCCTTCTCTGCCACCCACCAGTCCTCCTCCACCTCAGCCGCAGTTATAGATGATACAAATATTTCTGCAAGGGACCTGACAATTTCATCCATAGCTCCCAACAACATCCTGGGATACACTGGATCAGGTCCCAGAGATTTAGCCACCTTTATATTTTTTAAACTTCCTCTGACGGAGTCATAGAGTCATACAGCATGGAAACAGACCCTTCGGTCCAACCAGTTCATGACAAACACAATCCCAAACTAATCTAGTCCCACCTTCCTGCTCCTGGCCCATATTCTACCAAACCTTTCCTACTCATGTACTTATCCAAATGCCTTTTACAAGTTGTAACTCTGCCCATATCCACCATGTCCTCAGGACGTTCATTCTACATGCCAACCACCCTTTGTGTAAACAATTTGCCCCACATATCTTTTATAAAACTCTCTCCTCTCACCTTAAAAACGTGCCCCTCAGTCTTGAAAACCCCCAACCATGGGAAAAGAGACATACCATTAACCATATCTATACCTCTCATGATTTTCATCTTTGGTTATCGATGATACAAGCATTTCTGCAAAGGGGCCCCGCAATTTCCTCCCTAACTTCCCTTCCCACAGTTTTGGGACACACTAGTGCAGGTCTCGGAGATTTATCCAACTTTATACTTTGAGACCTCCAGCACATTCTCTTCTGTAATATGAACTGTTTTCAAAACATCAATTTTTATTTGTATTAATAGAAATAATATTTAATTATTTTTAAATTAATGTTGATTTACAGTAATATATTATAAATAATTTTGACCTCAGCATGGATCATTTAGGCGGTCCATTCGTTTCCGGTTTTCATTCTGAGAATGGTGGGGAGAATATCTCATGAATGAGATCATTTACCAGGTGGCTCTTTTGCTTGTTTGCATTGAGTACTGGTTTACCTTAGGAAATGTCTCTCTCACCTGCATTGTTAACATCGTCAGCCAGAGGTCAAAGTGCAGGGATTTCTGTACACGAGTCCAACACAGGTGCTGAGGGCTCGATCACCAGGGAATACATTCCTGAAGCTCTGTCACAGGAGGAATGAAAATGTTCTTCAATGACGACAGCGAATACGGTAGGTAAGCAATATTTTGACGGTTAAGAGTCTTGTCAAGACACTGGAATGTAATCCGAGCCTAGTTGGCAGTTTGTTGGCTGTTAACATGCGGAAACTGATTCTAAAATGTTCTAAATATAGTACAAAAGGAGAAACCTTCTCCTTCACATTCCCTGGCTATATAGAAACTGAAGGTGTTTTACAAAAATCGAAACTGAGGGTGTTTTATAATGTATAGAAACCAAAGGATTTTTACAATGCAAGTAAAGTTTGCTTACAGACAATATGGAGCCTCAAACACTCCAGGTTACCAAGGGAATACAGAGTACAAATATTTCTCTATTTTATCTATTTCAAATGTAACTTGTTCCTCTTGAATAAGTTGTAAAGCTTATTGGCATGTTCCCTTGACTGGTAACGTTGCGGCGCAAGAACCCAAGAAACGGGAGTAGGCCATCTAGCCCTCAAACATGCTCTATCATAAATGAAATCACAACTGATCTGATTATAGCCACGACTCCACTTTCCACTCTGCCTAATCAACTCCCTCACACACCCTTACATCCAATGTCACTTGTAAAACAAATACCTATCCAAATCACCCTTGAACGTATCCAGCCTCCACTGCTATTTGCAGTTCATAATTCCAAGTTAATTCCTCTCTGAGACAGCAATTATTCCTCATGTCTGGTCTTAAATTGAAAGCCATCTATTCTGAATCTGTGACCAGTCATTCTAGAAACTCCCCCCACAAGAGAACAGGCTGGGGCTGTTTTCCCTGGAGCGTCAGAGGCTGAGGGGTGACCTTATAGAGGTTTACAAAATTATGAGGAGCATGGATAGGGTAATTAAGCAAAGTCTTTTCCCTGGGATCGGGGAGTCCAGAACTAGAGGGCATACATAGGTTTAGGGTGAGAGGGGAAAGATATAAAAGAGACATAAGGGGCAACTTTTTCACGCAGAGGGTGGTCCGTGTATGGAATAAGCTGCCAGAGGATGTGGTGGAGGCTGGTACAATTGCATTTTAGAGGCATTTGGATGGGTATATGAATAGGAAGAGTTTGTAGGGATATGGGCCGGGTGCTGGCAGGTGGGACTAGATTGGGTTGGGATATTAGATTAGATCACTTACAGTGTGGAAATAGGCCCTTCGGCCCAACAAGTCGACACCGCCCCGCCGAAGCGCAACCCACCCATACCCCTACATTTACTCCCTACCTAACACTACGGCAATTTAGCATGGCCAATTCACCTGACCTGCACATCTTTGGACTGTGGGAGGAAACCGGAGCACCCGGAGGAAACCCACGCAGACACGGGGAGGACGTGCAAATTCCACACAGTCAGTCGCCTGAGGCGGGAATTGTACCCGGGTCTCTGGCGCTGTGAGGCAGCAGTGCTAACCACTGTGCCACCGTGCCACCCACATATCTGGTTGGCATGGACAGGTTGGACCAAAGGATCTGCTTCCATGCTGTACATCTCTATGACTCAGAGGGGATCATCATGTCAGCATTTATCATGTTAAGAACCCTCAGAATCTCATATGTTGCAACACAGTCACACTTCATTTTCTAAACCCCAAACAGTCCGGACCCAACCTGAACAATGGTTTCCTCTGAAGACCACCCTTTATCTCGGGGATCAGGATAGCAAACTCTCCTTGTTCGACATGGACTGGTTGGACCGAAGGGTCTGTTTCCATGCTGTATGACTCAATAAATTTGTTTAAACACAACTACTTTCTCCAGGTGAGGAGCCCTGGACAGAAAAGAAAAATAAGAGCCCTAGAGTGACGGGGAAAAGGTGGCGAGTGGGACTATGTGAAACAAAAGTAGAAATCGCTGGAGAAAATCTGGCAGCATCTGTGGAGCGAAAGCAGAGCAAGGGCAGCACAGTGCTTAGCACTACGGCCTTGCAGCGCTAGAGACCCGAGTTCAATTCCTGCCTCAAGCAACTGTCTGTGTGGAGTTTGCACATTCTCCCAGTGTCTGCATGGGTTTCCTCCCACAGTCCAAAAATATACAGGTTAGGTGAATTGGCCATGCTAAATTGCCTGTAGTGTTAGGTGTAGGGGAATGGGTTGCTCTTCGGAGGGGCGATGTGGACTTGTTGGGCCTAAGGGCCTGTTTCCACACTGTAAGTAATCTAATCTTAATATCTTGAGTCTAGTGACCCTTCTTCAGAACTGATAGCTAGGAAAAGGTGGTATTTATGCGAAAGATAAGAGGTGAGGGGGCAAGAGTAGAAAGTGAATAGGCAGAGATGGAGACCAGAGAGAGAGAGAGAGAGAGAGAAAGAGGCGGATAATGGGAAGGCAGGGATGGAGGAAGCTGATAATGGGGACTGTAACTAAGGAAAAATGGGTCGGCTGTGCTGATAACAGCACATGTCATGATAAGCCTGGGGTGTGGGAGTGCATAAAGGACCTGGAATGATGTGTCCAGGTTCCACAATCATTAAACTCAATGTTGGGTCCCCAAGCAGAAAATGACATGCTGCTCTCTGAGCTTCACTGGAGCACTGCAGCAAACCTGACGCAGAGATGTTGGCCAGGGAACAGAGATGTCTGTTGAAGGGCCAGGCAACTGGCAGCTCAGGACCATTTTTACAGACAGATGCAAAGTGATCACCCAGTCTGGGTTTTGTCACCCCACTGTAGAGGAAAGCACATTGTGAGCAGCGAATACAGTAGAGTAGAATGAATGCAGCGCAGGTAACTCACTGGAAATTGTGTCCAGAGCCGTAGTTTGTGAACAGGGAGGATATAAATGGGCAGGTGTTACACTTTCTGTATTTAGAGGGGAAGGTACAATGGGGTGTGGTGGCATGTTGGGAATGAAGGAGGATGGATCTGGGTATCCTGGCAGGAAGGGTTCTTGTGGAAGACTGATAAAGGAGGGGAGGGGAATAGGTGTCTGGTGGTGGCATCTTGCTGGAGTTGGCGGAAATGGCATCTAATGATCCTCTGGATGTGGATGCTGGTGGGATGCTAGGTGAGGACAAGGGGGACCCTACTGCTGTTGTGGGAGGGAAGAGACGAGGTGAGGATAGAATTGCGGGAGATGGGTCAGACATGGCTGAGGGCCTTGTCAACCACATCAATGGTGAGTCCCTTGTTGACAAAAGAAGGTGGATGATTCAGAGACCCCTTTGTTGAAGTGGGAATCATCAGAGCAGATGTGACAGAGACAGAGGCACTGGGAGAATGGAGAGTCTTTAAAGGAAGCAGAGTGTCAGGATGTGTAGACAAAGTAACTGTGGTAGAGCAGGAACAGGCAGAGACAATGGGTCTGCAGGCAGTCAATTTATGGAACGTGGGAAGAAGGCGTATGGGGTTGGGGACTGTGACCTTGAAAGCTGTGGAGGCTGGGAAGGGGGAGTGGACTGAGGACGCATAGGAAGGAAGGAAGAGATCCCCAAATAAGATGAACTTAGTGACCGTCATGGGCATAATATCCAGAGGTTGGAGGTGAGGTTATGGTCCCCAGAAGATAGGAGATTTTTTTTAATTTCAAAATATACTTTATTCATGTAAATAAATCTTTGGTACTTGTACAATTTTCCATGTCGTTCATAGTTATATACATTGCATGTCTTAACATTACAAATTGAATTAATCGAATTCACAGTTATCCTATTAACAGTTACCTTTATTAACTATCCAGTCTCTTGGTATTTGGCTGTGGCTTCAGCGGAACCCACCTACTGAGTGAGTGCCCTGTTATGATAGGAGATTTTTTTTTATTTCAAAAATATACTTTATTCATAAATGATTTGATGGTCTGTACATTGGATCATGCCATACATATGTCCATATTTACAAACACAGATTCGACTTTATCCTTGTCCTTTACAATCCTGTGCATTTTTCAATCTTGTATATATACATATATTTGGCTGAGGCATCAGCAGAGCCCAAAAAAAACCGTCTGTATGGGCCCCCTGTTCTTCTTTAGGCAGGCCGATCTTACACGGTGGTCTTTCCCCACCGCGCCTTGGCGGCAGCTGCCCCAAGCTTCAGCGCGTCCCTCAACACGTAGTCTTGGACCTTGGAATGTGCCAGTCTGCAGCACTCGGTCGGGGTCAACTCCTTCATCTGGAAGATCAACAGGTTTCGGACTGCCCAGAGAGCGTCCTTCACCGAGTTGATGATCCTCCAGGCGCAGTTAATGTTCGTCTCGGTGTGAGTCCCGGGGAACAGGCCGTAGAGCACGGAGTCCCGCGTCACGGCGCTGCTCGGGACGAACCTCGACAAGCACCACTGCATTCCTCTCCAGACTTCCTCTGCATAGGCACATTCCAGAAGGAGGTGTGTGACAGTCTCGTCCCCCCCGCAGCCACTTCGAGGGCAGCGTGCGGTGCGGCAGAGAGTCCGGGCGTGCATAAAGGATCTCACAGGCAGAGCCCTTCTCACCACCAGCCAAGCCACGTCTTGGTGCTTGTTGGAAAGTTCTGGCGATGAGGCATTCTGCCAAATGGCTTTGACAGTCTGCTCAGGGAACCGCTCGACAGGATCCGCCCTCTCCTTTTCCCGAAGGGTCTCAAGGACGCTACGTGCTGACCACTTCCTGATGGACTTGTGGTCAAAGGTGTTTTTCCTCATAAATTTCTCCACGAAGGACAGGTGATACGGAACGGTCCAACTACTCGGAGCGTTCCGCGGCAGCGAGGCCAGGCCCATCCTTCGCAACACCGGGGACAGGTAGAACCTCAGTACGTAGTTACACTTGGTGTTTGCGTACCGGGGATCCACGCACAGCTTGATGCAGCCACACACAAAGGTGGCCATCAGGGTGAGGGTGGCATTGGGCGTGTTTTTTCCCCCATTGCACCGGTCTTTGTACATAGAGTCTCTTCGGACCCGGTCCATCTTTGATCTCCAAATGAATTGGAAGATGGCCCGGGTGACTGCGGCGGCACAGGTCCTGGGGATAGGCCAGACCTGTGCCACATATAGCAATACTGAGAGTACCTCACACCTGATGACCAGGTTTTTTCCCGCGATGGAGAGTGACCGTTGCCCCCATCTGCCTAGTTTCTGTCTCATCTTCCTGATCCGCTCCTCCCAGGTCTTGGAGCACGCCCCAGCCCCCCCGAACCAAATACCCAGCACCTTCAGGTGGTCAGTCCTGACGGTGAAGGGGATAGAGGATTGGTCGGCCCAGTTCCCGAAGAGCATGGCCTCGCTCTTGCCTCGGTTTACCTTGGCCCCCGAGGCCCGTTCGAACTGGTCGCAGATGCACACGAGTCTGTGCACGGACAGCGGATCCGAGCAGAAAACAGCGACGTCATCCATGTACAGGGAGGCCTTAACCTGCAGGCCCCCGCTGCCAGGAATAGTCACCCCTCTCAGGCTCGCATCCTTCCTGATGGATTCGGCAAATGGCTCTATGCAACACACAAACAAGGCGGGTGAGAGGGGGCATCCCTGCCTGACTCCAGATCTTACAGGGAAGCTATCTGATTCCCACCCATTGATTGAGACTGCACTGACAATGTTGGTGTAGAGCAGTCTGATCCAATTTCCGATTCCCTCCCCAAAGCCCATTTTGGAGAGGACATCCCTCATATATGTATGCGATATCCTGTCAAAGGCTTTCTCCTGGTCCAGGCTGATGAGGCAGGTGTCCACCCCCCTGTCCTGCACGTAGGCGATCGTATCCCTGAGGAGTGCGAGACTCTCAGAGATCTTCCTGCCCGGTACAGCACAGGTTTGGTCCGGGTGGATCACCGATCCCAGAGCAGACCTGACCCGGTTGGCGATGACCTTTGACAAGATTTTGTAGTCTGCATTTAACAGTGAGATCGGTCTCCAATTTCTAATTTCCTCCCTCTCCCCCTTCCGCTTGTAGACCAGGGTGATGATGCCTTTCCTCATGGATTCACTCATGGTACCTGCCCGGAGCATACTGACATACACCTCCAGCAGGTCCTGGCCGATCAAGTCCCAAAGAGCGGAATAAACCTCGACCGGTAAGCCGTCGCTTCCGGGAGTTTTATTCTTTTCGAAGGACTCGAGGGCCTTGGTCAGTTCATCCAGAGATAGTGGCTGGTCCAGCCTCTCTCGTGTTCCGTCATCTAGGACCTCCGTGATAGAGGACAGGAACGACTGGGAGGCCGCGCTGTCGGTCGGCTTCGAGTCATACAGGCTGGCGTAGAAGGATTTGCTGATCCTCATGACGTCAGCCTGAGATGACGTTACCGAGCCATCTTCTTTCTTCAGGCTGCTGAGCACGGAGCTCTCTTTGTGCACCTTCTGGAAGAAGAAACGTGAGCACGTCTCGTCCTGCTCCACCGAGCGGACCCTGGACCGGAAGATTATCCTGGAGGCCTCCGAGGCAAAGAGCGAGGCTTGCTGGCCCTTCACCTCCTTGAGGTCCTCCGTGACATCGACCCCCATCGTCTGCAGCAGGAGCAGGTTCTGCATACTTTCCTGGAGCTGGGACAGTTTTCCCCGCCTCTCTCTCGCGTCCTGGACACCTTTGAGGATAAAGAACCTCTTGATGTTCCCTTTTACCGTTTCCCACCAGTCCGCTGGAGACTCAAAGAGGGGCTTCACGGTTCTCCAACCTGCGTAATCCCTCTTGAGCTCTTCGATGTTTCCCGGGGTCAACAGCTTATTATTATGTTTCCACGTTCCCTTGCCCGCCCGCTGTTCGTCCTGTAGGTGACAGTCGGCCAGCAGGAGGCAGTGGTCAGAGAAGAACACCGGCTTGACGTCAGTGGATCTGACCGAGATGTTTGAGAGTTGGTGCTCAGCCTCCCCAATGTCAGGGTCAGTCTGCCAGACAACAGCAACACCACCACCCTCATGGACAGGCTTCAAAGTCAGAGTTGGATCTGAGAGTCCCTTCAGAGGGCGGTAGGTTTGGATGGGTGAGGGGGCAGAGAAATTCAGGCAAAAGATATCACGTCAACAGTTCTCAGTGAACACATTGACTGTAAGTAAATGGCCAGAAGCATGGGTCCAGTGGACAGGTAGTGTGCTGTAGGCAAATGAGAGTGTCTATGGGATAGAGAGAGGACTCCTGTCCAAAGAAATGGGTACGGATGAGATGGAAGAGGAGTTCAACATAATGTCGTGCCCAGGTAGACGGCAGGAGAATGGGGTTAAGAAACATATCAGCAATGATGAGACTTATAAGGTCAAAATCGAAAAGTGTGGCGCTGAAAGAGCACAGCAAGTCAGTTGACTTTTCAGGCATAAGTGACTCTCCTGTTCCACGGATGCTGCCTGACCTGCTGTGCTTTTCCAGCACCACACTGTTAGACTCTGACTCGTCAGCATCTGGAGTCATCACTTTCTCACAGAGTCAGAGTCCTACAGCACAGAGACAGGCCCTTTGGCCCAAACTGGTCCATGCCGACTAAAATGTCCATCCACGATAACCCCATTTCCCTGTACTTGACCCATATCATTCTAAATGTATCTTATCCATGTATTTATCCAAATGCCTTTTAAATGTTGTTAATGTACCCGCCTGAATCACTTCTGCGAGCAGCTCATTCCATATGCGTTAACACGCTCTGTGTAAAAACGTTGCCCCTCAGGTTCCCTTTTATTCTTTCCCCTCTAACCTTAAACTGATGCCCTCTAGTCCTTGAGTCCCCAACCCTGGGAAAAAGACTGAGTGCATTCACCCTATCCATGCCTCTCACGATCTTACACACTTCTCTAAGGTCTCCCCTCAGTCTCCTACGCTCGAAAGAGAAACAACCTAGCTTGTCCAAGCTCTCCCTATAACTCAGACTGTGAGTCCTGGCAACATGCTTGTAAATTTCTTCTGCACTTTTTCCTGTTTAATAACATCCTTCCTAAAGCAAGGTGACCAAAACTGAACACAATACTCCAAGTACGGCCTCACCAATGTCCTGTACAACTGCAACATAACTTCACAACTTCTATATTCAATGCCCTGACTGCTGAAGGCCAGTGTGCCAAAAGCCTTCTTCACTGCTCTGTCTACCTGGGACTCCACTTTCAGAGAACCGTGCACTTGAATTCCAAAGTCCCTCTGTTCAACTACACTCCTTAAGGCCCTAACATTCACCATGAAACTCCTACCTTGTTTTGATTTTCCAAAATGCAAGATCTCCTATTTATCTATATTAAACTCCATTTTCCAATTCTCGGCCTACTTCCCCAGCTGACCAAGGTCCCCTGCTGCAATTTCTGACAACCTTCATCACTGTCCACAACACCGCCTATTTTAGTATCATCTGCAAACTTACTAATAGCAATGGCCCCAGCATCATTCCCTGAGGCACTCCATTAGTCACAGGCCCCCAGGCCAACAAGCATCCTTCCACAAATACCCCCTGCTTTCTACCATCAAGCCAATTGTGTTTGTCAATTCCCCTGGATTCCATGTGATTTGACCTTCAACAACAGCCTACGATGTGGAACCTTATCAAAGGTTTTACTGAAATCTACACAGCCTCTGTCTACCGCCCTGCCCACGTCAACCTTCTTGAATCGAACTGAATTTTTGTCACGTGCACCGAGGCACAGTGAAAAGCTTTGTCTTGCGAGCGATACAGGCAGATCACAGAGTTAAGTAGCATAGATAGTAGATAATAGGTAAACAGCGGCAAAAAACAAAAACACAGGTACAAGCGAATGCAAAGAGTTTGTGAGTCCATTCAGTATTCTAACAACAGTCAGGTTTCTAAACCTTCTGGTGCGTGTGTTCAGGCTTCTGTACCTTCTCCCTGATGGTAGAGGTTGTAGAAAAACATTGCCTGGGTGGGATGGATCTTTGAGAATGCTGGCAGCCTTTCCTTGACAGTGGGCCTGGTAGATGGATTCTACTGATGGGAGGTTGGCCTTTGTGATTGTCCGGGCCGAGTTCACCACTCTCTGTAACCATTTCCGATCTTGAACTGGTACAGTTGCCATACCACTTCATCAAAGAACCTTCTTGATCACTTCATCAAAACCTAGAGAGGCTGAATGGGCAAATCTGCTCCTTTGTGTTAAGATCTAAAGGTGTTTGAAATCCCTTGAGGTGGGAGCTCAGTGGAGCTCCCTGAGCTGCTCTTGCAGAGAACCAGCTCATGCTAGAGGGGCCAAATGGCCTCCTTTTGTGATTTTAACCTTTGTGTGACCCTCATAAACACGAGCAATGGCTGTTTTGGCCCAACGTGGCCAGTTTCTACACTTGCTAAAATTGGCAAATTAATAATAATATAAATTATCCAGTAATGGGCCAAAAGCAAACAGCTTAATACGCATGCGCGTGGATCGCTCTGACGTTTGTGCAGACCCAACGGCGGAATGGCAGAGCTGCGCACGCTCAGACCTGACAGTGGACTGGCGATGCTGCGCACGCTCAGACCCGACGGCGGAACGGCAAAGCTGCGCACGCTCAGACCTGACAGTGGACTGGCGATGCTGCGCACGCTCAGACCCGACGGCGGAACGGCAAAGCTGCGCACGCTCAGACCTGACAGTGGACTGGCGATGCTGCGCACGCTCAGGCCCGTCGGCGGAACGATCATGCTGCGCACGCTCAGACCTGACGGAGAACCTGCAATGCTACGCATGCTCTGACGGCCGGCTCCTCGCGGGCAGTGCCGGCATCGGGCTTGCGCAGACGTGGGTGAGTGACGTGTCGTTGTGACAGGTTGGCAGGAAGTGAAGGGACTGATACCGGAAGTGGGAGCTGGAGGTCTGAGAGTGGCTGGGAGTAGGGGAGACCTAGAGGAACAGTCTGGAAGAAGCCAGGCCTTTTCCTGGAGCGCCTCTGAAATCAGCAAGTTAAAAGCTCAAAGGCTGGGAAGATGCTGAAAAAGTTCGACAAAAAGGACGAGGAGTCTGGTAAGTGTCAGTCATGAAGGATGGGGTGAAGGGGCCTGTGTTGGTTACCATGGCAGCACCGGCCTAAGGGAGCAAGTGGTGGGGCAAGTTCCTAATGCAGTCAGTTCAGGTAAAGCCTCTCTCAGACTGCTCAGTGTGGGCTGGAAACTCACTTTCTGGTGCTATCTGAGCACAGCGATGGCATACTTTGCCAGGGCAGGGATGGGATTTTGGTTGGACTCATACAGTCGTTCTGGCATGGTAGGTGGTGAATTGGCCTGCGCTGCATCTCTGACTGAACGATTCATCCTGTGCCATTCCCTTGCCTTCTCCTCATAAACCTGCATATGCTTCATTTTCAGAGAGTAATATTGTTCCCTCTTGAATGCCTTGATTGAATCTGCTAACGTGTGTGTTTGTCCACACTCAAACATGCTTACACAATCAAATGTGCACTTACACACTGTCTAACACACACACACACACTCATGTGTGCACATACTCTCTCTCACGTTTACACTCACTTATAGTCTCTCGCACACTCACTCTTTCACTTACACTTACTCACATGCCTACACTCTTACACACACAACACATTCCAGATCCTAACCAGTTGTGTGTAATGAAGATTTCCCTCATGTTGCCAATTGCTTTAAATCTGTGCCCTCTCATTCTCAATCCTTTCACTATTGGGAACACTTTCTTCCTATATGCTTCTACAGATTCCTAGCCATTTTGAACACATCTATCAAGTCTTTTCTCAGCCTCCTCTTCATGCCCTTCTGAAAAATTGGTGTGCAGAACTGAGTACAGTAGCCCAGTTGATGCTGGACCAATTTTAACTTTTGCTTTATGCTCAAATCGTGAAAGTCAGGGTTCCTGATGCTTTATTAACTGCTTTTTCAGTCTGCCCTGCCAATTTCAATTACCGATATGAGTTCCTCTCCTCCTCCACCCCCTTTAAAATTGTACCCTTTTTGAAATTATCTTTGCACAATGTTCTTAATGAAATTAATCATTTTAGATTTCTCTGCATTAAATTTCGTATGTCCACTCTATCTACCTTCTGTGAGTTTGAAGCTCTGCCCAATGCTTCTTTTAGTTTATTATACTTAGTCTAGTCTAATGTCATCTACAGACTTTGAAATTGTGCCCTGTACACCAAGGTTTTGGTCATTTGTACATACAGCAGGAAGAGCAGAAATCCACACGTTAATCTCTTTAGAATCCCACCAGAAATTTTATTCCTATCTGAAAAACAACAACAAATCACAGTGGTGGATTCCTGTCTGTCTATAATCAATGTTTCATACTTTTTTAACTTATCAATGGGTTAGCTCTGCTGTGCAGTAAGAGAAAGTGAGGACTGCAGATGCTGGAGATCAGAGTCAAGAGTGTGGTGCTGGAAAAGCACAGCAGGTCAGGCAGCATCCGAGGAGCAGGAAAATCGATGTTTCTGGCAAAAGCCCTTCATCAGGAATCACTCTTGACTCTGTACACGAATTACTATAAGTTAGTGTCATTTTTTTTGTCTTCAGTTTTGTTGGGTAGCAAACATTATCTTTAATGGTGTACCAAATCTGTCAGTGCTTGTCTCTAGAGGTTTGGCAGCATTTGTAGGAGTTCACTGTGAGCATTTTAATGGTGGGACATTTCAAAGACAATCTGCTGGAAAAGACCACTGGAGCTGCTTGGCTGTTGCAAAATCCAAATAATCAATACACTGCTCAATCTGATTTATCCTGCCAAATTCCTATCCAGTTCCTTCCTGAATATTCAGACTTTCTTATGGTTTAGCCATAATGATAGCCTTTTCTTAGTTTCAAAATAAAATGTACCTTTTAAAGTATTGGAAATATACAGGAGATCCGTTAGAACAGAAGAAAAAATGCATAGCGAGGAAGCAGTGGAAATGTCACTGGACTAGAAATCCGAAATCCCAGGCTAATGTTCTGGGCACGTGCGTTTGAATCTTGTCATTACAGATGATCGAATTTGGTACAAATCTGCAATTAAAAAAAACTAGTCTAATGGCAACCAGTGGTCAATTCATTTTCTTCAGGGAAGTAAATCTGCCATTCTTGTGTGGCTTACATGTAAACCCAGACAAACAGCAATGTGATGGAGGTTTAGATCAGAGTAGTGCTGGAAAAGCACAGCAGGTCAGGCAGCATCCGAGGAGCAGGAAAATCGACGTTTCTGGCAAAAGCCCTTCCTGATGAAGGGCTTTTGCCCAAAATGTCGATTCTCCTGCTCCTCGGATGCTGCCTGACCTGCTGTGCTTTTTCAGCACTACTCTGATCTAAACTCTGGTTTCTAGCATCTGCCGTCCTCACCTTTGCCTAGCCAACAGCAATGTGATGTTAACTGCGTTCCGGTCAATTAGGGATAAGTAATAAATATTGTCCTAGCCCTGAAGCCCACTTTCTATAAAAGAATAAAGAAAAATAAAAGAACTTAATTTTCTGTCAAGTGGTAACAGTTGAGCTCATAAATTGGCTCATTTATGTTTGCTAGAAGTGGTATGCATTCATACGCAGGGCTTGTTCTTTGCACGCAAAAGGAATATGTCTAAGCTTTGCCCCTCAGCAGCTTGAGATGATAGTTCCCCCTTATGTTTTCTGTATCAATGGTCAGTAGGTTTGATTGGCTGAGGCAATCAGCTCCCTTTTCATCTGTACCTCAAATCCTCTGGGGATAAGGGCATGGATATCCTTTGGATAACAAAAAACGTGGACACCGCTTTGATGTGACTCCTTTATCTGCCATGAAGGGTTGCACACTTAGACCAGATGAGTTGATGGGTGAAAAGATGTAGATTGAGGCAGAATTTATGGATCTGTGCGTAGCAACTCAACAGCTAATGTGTGTGTAATGGGAAAGTTGTGATTGTTTGAAATTTTGCAATTGTCCTGATGGGTGCAAGAGTAAAACTTCAGTTCTCTTTTCAGCAATGTTTTTATTTTATATTTTTCCCTTACTCAAATTTTATCTAACATTACTTACAATATATTTGTTTTTTCAATGCTAATAACAGTCAGTTATGAACCTTGTGAAGTGTTGGTGTTTACTGTCAAATTGATTTTTTCAAGGAATGATGAACCAGTAGTGAATGTACTGGTTGGATGTGACAAATGTTTGAGTAGGTGCTATTAGATGTATAAACTTTAGTACCAGTGTTTGTGAATTAAGATGGGAAAGTGACCTGATCGTTCATAAGAACATAACAACCAGGAGCAGAAGTAGGCCATCTGGCCCTTCGAACCTGCTCTGCATTTAATCAGACCATGGCTGATCTTTTCATGGACCCAGCTCCACTACCCACACTCTCACCGTATCCCTTAATTCCTTTATTGTTCAAAGAAAATTGAACTTAGCTTTAAAAATGTTTGCTGAAGTAGTGTCAACTACTTCATTAGGTAGGGAATTCCATAGATTTACAACCCTCTGGGTGAAGAAGTTCCTTCTCAATTCAGTCTGAAATCTGCTCCCCCTAATTTTGAGCTATGCCCTCTTGTCCTAGTTTCACCTGTAAGTGGAAATATCTTCTGTACTTGTATCATATCTATTCCCTTCATAATTTTATTATATAAAATGATGTTATATATGTTTCTATAAGATCCCCCCTCATTCTTCTAAGTTCCAATGAATGTAATCCCAGTCTACTCAGTCTCTCCTCACACGCCAACCCTCTCAACTCTGGAATCAACCTGGTGAACCTCCTCTGCACCCCCTCCAGTGCCAGTACATCCTTTCTCAAGTAGGGAGACCAAAACTGCACGCAGTACTCCAGGTGTGGCCTCACCAGCACCTTGTACAGCTGCAACATAACCTCCCTACTTTTAAACTCAATCCCTTAAGCAATGATGGACAAAATTCCATTTGCCTTCCGAATTACTTGTTGCACCTGGGGACCAACCCTCTGTGATTCCATTACTTCTGCTGGATTCTTGTCTATAGATCAATAGCCCATCAATATCTGTTGTCACTTGATGAAAACGATTGTAGGCTTAGGTGATACCAAAGCCAGAATGAACATATCCAGGCAAGGGGCAGCATGTTTAAGAGTTCAGCTACTTAAGAAACATAATTTTTCCATCTGTATTATAAATAGATGTTCCTCGTTCATTTACAGAAACATTTTTCATTTTGGCTGATTTTTGTGAATCAAAGGCTCTTTTGCTTCTGTAAACAAACCCTCATTGGGCATTTAACGCGTATCTGTGTGTTTGAGGGGTGGAGGTGGCAGTTGTTGATGTCTGTGCTGTGATGTGGCAGGCTTTGTAAGCACTTTTCCAAGACATTAGAATTGGTACTGAATTGAATTGAAGTCTTCAAGATAATGACAGAAAGAGGCTGGGTAACAAAAGATCAGCTACTTCCACTAGTTGGTGATTCTAGATCTAGTGGCATAGTCTAAAAGGCAATTCCAAATGCAAAGGTTGATAGAAGTTTGGAACTTCCACAAGCAGCAGTTAATGCTAGATTAGTTAATTTTAAATCTGAAATAGAGATTTTTTTGTTGAGCAGAAGTAACAATAGATTATAACTAGATTGTAGAAAGTAAAGACTTGATCAGTAACAGCAGGCACCTAGTTATATAACAGCTTGCATTTCTGTAATGCTTTTTACAGCCTCCGGTCATTTCACCAATCCCAGCAGCCAAAGAGGTACTTTTGTATAATTTGAACCGATGTGAGCAGTCAACTTGCACTTAGCATGTTCCCACATATAAGAATAATATTGGTGGTTTGTTTTATAGTGGCATTGACTTGGGAACAAATGTTTGAACCAGGGAGCTTTAGATCTTCAGTCCAACACTTTTCTGACTGAGCTGTTTCTGCTGGTTCAACAAGGAGATGCAATCAATCCAAGCGTTGAGGCAGCGAAGCGAGGTGGCGAACTTCCTATTCACACTCCTCTATCCCAGCTAAACAAATGTGAGAGCTGTCAGGAAATGCTCTTTTTGCTGAAATCCGAGATTGTTTTTTGACAGCACAGTGGCTCAGTGGTTAGCACTGCTGCCTCACAGCACCAGGGACCCGGATTCAATTCTGACCTCGGGTGACTCTCTGTGTGGAGTTTGCACATTTTCCCCGTGTTTGCATGGGTTTCGTCTGAGTGCTCAAGTTTCCTTCCACAATCCAAAGATGTGCAGGTTTGGTGAATTAGCCGTGCTAAATTGCCCATGGTGTTCAGGGATGTGTAGGTTAGGTACATTAGTCGGGATAAATCTAGAGTAGTAGTAGGGAAATGGGTCTGGGTGGGTTACTCTTCAGAGGGTCGTTGTGGACTTGTTGAATCCAGTGGCCTGTTTCCATACTGTAGGGGATCTAGGTAGGGGAACTTCAAAGTAGTGCCATACGATTTTTTGGGCCCACTAGAGAGCAGAGTGAAACATAGTGTAATGTTGCATGTGAATTACTATGTTCCTCGTTATGCAATTGGAGGGTTAATCATAAATGTTTGCTGTAGAGTCTGTGGAGAGGTCTTGAACCTACAGCCTTCTGACTAAAGGAAGAGGGTACAACCAGCACAGCTGGTAGTGTTGAACAAGTCCCAGACCAGATGAAGGTAAATAATAGCAAATGACATTTAACCTCAATGTCCCCATGTGAAGACATGGTGAGGAAGTGACCCAGTATTTAGGCTGTGTTGGAGGCAGCTCAGTGGTTGCCTCCCTTTGTCCTCTGCAGGCCCTCTTTGTCTCCATTCCAGTCCTCATTTAAAACCTTACAACTGCTCACTTTCAACAAGCTTGCTATTTTCCCCAACTTCTCAATTCCCACAATTGTTTTCACTTCTATTGATTACAAAGATCCTTGATGTTTCCTCCTTTTTACACAAAGTGAATGTGCACCTCACATGAAGTGATAGCCAAGTCAAATACTAAAGATTTACGCTGAATCTCTTATTGCACTCTGAAAGTAATTGGCTTGGGGAGTCTGATAATATAACCAGATCAAACCTATTTGTTAATGCCACAGGGGCTGAAGTGATAATTTATGCTCAGTTGGCTCTATGCCTGTAGGCATGATTCCTTTTTATAATTGCTTTAAATATTTAGAGCATTACATATGACAAAATTCCAAGTATGTCTTTCTTTCAGGAAAGACCTATAGAAACAAATAAAGCTGGTCAGTCAGCAACAACGTTAATATGAAGAGAGAGTAAGTTAACAATTTGAATTTAGATGGACTCTGCATCTAGACTTGAGACAGTAGCTTGCTCTCTCTCTATGATTGCTGCTTGACCTGCTGTGATTTCCAGCATTTGTTTTCAGTGCAGATTCCAGTATCTGCAGTAATTTGCTCCAACAACTTTAATATTACAGTTTTTAATGTAGAAAAACATCCCTCAGCTCTTTAACAGGAGCAATATCAAATTACGATTAACAGTCATACAGAATCACTAAAATAAAACAGAACTGTGGATGTTGGTGATCTGAAATGAAAACAAATTGCTGGCGAAACTCAGTAAGTCTATATCTGTGAAAAATAAAGCAGAGGTAATGTTTCGAGTCTGGCAATTCTTCATCAGAACTGTTAGCAGCTCAAAAGGTGATATTTATTCTATCTTTCCATGTTTGTTACCAACCCGACACCAGGTCCTGTTATAACAGCACAGTCACCCAATCTCATGTACTCCATGGCCCATGATTGCATACATTGGGTTATGTTCAGTATAGCTCACCCATTTTCTCCTACTTTTAGCTTTTATTATTACTTACTCAGTTTTTCTTCTGTCCTGGTGTTACCTGTACTCTCCTTGTTTATGCATCCTTTTCACATCTCTCTCGCTGGTCTCTGCCTCCACCTATCTGAACACAGATGTGCACACATTTTCTCCAGCAATTTCTGTTTTTGTCTCGGCGAATCATCTGCTTACAATTCTCTTCACCATCATTAGATTTGTGTCACTTCTCCCACCCTCTCCAGGATCTATCCTTGGCCTTCTTCTAATTTTCACCTTACATGCTGCCTGGCACTGACATTATCTGAAAACCCGGTCAGTATTCATCTGTTTGCTGAAGAAACCCAGCTCTTATGTCACCAAGAATCTCCACAGTCCTTCTCCTGCAGATGAATGCTCTGCAGTTGAGAAAATTCAAAATTGAGCTTGGTAATTTTTTTGGATGTTTTGATGAGCAAGGAATATGAGTTTAGAGTGGAAATGAGAGTTAGGTAGAAGTTCATTGGTAGTCGTATTGGAGGATGGAACAGGCATAACAACCTTACACTGCTTTTTTTTAAATCAAACAGTACGTTTTCTTTGTTAAACCATTGGACAAATATTGTTTATTGACATTCATGATTGCATTTACATTGTTCTGATTGATTTTATGAACCTATTTCTTATTTTGTCTTAGGTGGGGGCTCAAATCCGTTCCAGCACCTGGACAAAGGTTCTGTACTGCAGGAGGTGAGCATTGATTACTGTGCTATGCAAACGCAGTAGTTTGCCAATTTACAGACTACAGCAGGTGGGGATGCTGTAGTGTCTCCAACACTCCCTTGACCTTGAAAAGATACAGGTCATGGCAGCTTCCCATACAGTGACCCCTGCCACAGTGTATGTGTATGTGTCTGTCTGTCAGTCAGAATGCTGACCATTCATGATTTCCATACTGCAGCTTTGAAGGCCCAGCTCAAATGTGCTCCCACTGTTGGGTGCACAGGGCTGGTGGCCTTCCCTTTCGCTTGCAAGGATCGAGGCTTTCTGTGAAGCTAGATTTGAGTGGCAGTAGGAAGTCACATAAGTAGAGATGATGACATGTAGAGGCAAAGGATTTACAGTGAGCACCAATTAATGCGAATGCCCACATTCTGATTTCAGTATTGAGTAGTGCATGCAGCTTATTGTCAAGACTGTGATTAAATCATCTGCATTTACCTGCATGAGTGCACTATATCAATTCTTATCCATAAAAAGCAGGTCAAGTACAACCCCAGCCATTTACCACCCTGTCAGGCTGCCTTCTAACATTAACAAAGTGATGGAAGGGGTCATCAGCAGTATTATCAATCAACGCATGCAAATGAATAACCTGCTCACTGATGATCAGTTTCGGTTCTGTCAGGAAAACTTGGTTCCTGATCTCTGCTGCATGGATCAAGCATCAGCAAAATCGCTGAATTCCATGGTGGGGAGAGAAGTGCCCAACCATCTTCAGCTACTTCAGGGCAGTACGGTGGCTCAGTGGTTAGCACTGCTCCCTCACAGCACCACGGTCCCAGGTTCGATTCCAGCCTCGGGTGACAATCTGTGTGGAGTTTGCACATTCTCCCCGTGTCTGCATCGGTTTCCTCCGGGTGCTGTGGTCAGGTGAATTGGCCATGCTAAATTGCCAATAGTGCTAGGTGCATTTAGTCAGAGGGAAATGGGTCTGGGTGGGTTGCTGTTTGGAGGGTCAGTGTTGACTGGTTGGGCCGAAGGGCCTGTTTCCACACTGTAGGAATCTAATCCAATCTCATCAAGATGTTTGCTGATGATTGCACAACATTCAGCACCATTTGTGAATACTTGGGTATTGAACCAGAAATATTTATATGCAGCAAGATCCGGGCAACGTTCAAGCCTGGGATAATGAGTGGCAAGTAGCAATTGTGCCCTTCAAGTGTCAGGCAATGACCTGTCCAGCAAGACAGAGTATAACTGTTGGCATTTGATATTGAATGTATTACATCTAGGGGTCTACCATTGTTCAGAAACTGGACTTGACAGGCCATATAAATTAATGGCTATAAGAGCAGGTCAGCCTTGGAATTCTGTAGTGGCTAACTTGCTTCCTATGTTCCTAATGCTTGTCTATGTTCTGCAAGGTTCAGGTTAAGAATGTGGTGCAATATGCTCCACTTCTTTGGATGAATGCTATTCCAACAACTTGAGAAACTTGACACCATCCAGAACAAAGCAGTCTACTTGATTGAAATAGAAATTGCTGGAAAGCTTATTTTGGTCAATGGTCACTGGACTCAAAATGTTGACTCTGCCTTCTCTCCAAAGATGCTGCCAGATCTGCTGAATTTCTCCTGTGATTTCTGTTTGTGTTTTAGATTTACACATTTGCAGTTCTGTTTTTGTTCAGCTCATTTGATTGGCTGCCCATTAATATTTAATAGTTCCTTCATCACCAGCAACACTGGCAGCAGTGTGTACCATCTATAAAATTCACTGCAATCACTCACCAAGGCTCCTCCAACAATGCCATCCAAACCCATGACCTCTACCACTTAGAAGGGCAAGGACAGTGTCTGCATGGAAACGTCATGAATGTGGATTTCCTTCCAAGCCCCACACTATGCTAACTTTGGAACTATATTGCTTTCTTTCATTTTTTTCTGGCTACAAATCCTAGAACTCGTTCCGAGCAGCATTGAATGTCCGTACGTTCCGAAGACTACAACGGTTCAAGAAGGAAGCTTACCGCCATCATATTCGAGACAATTCTCCTTCTCTTCCTTCTTTAAGAGTTTATCTGGCATGCTGTTAAGTGCATCTATGTTTTTCACCCCAGTTACTCCTTGTGGGAGCAAGTTCTATGCCCTCTGGGCTAGCAGATTTCTGCTAAGTTCCTTTTTGGGTTTATTAGTGACTCTTATTTATAGTTCGCAGTTTTCTAAGCATCTGGCTACCAAATAAATTTGTATTGTTAAATGCTTCTATTAAGTCGTCCTCAACTTTCTCCTTTCTGAAAAGAATTAGAGGAGTAATTTTTGAAATGTGTGTGTGTGTACATGCTGATGTGTGGTTTTAACTGAATAGCTTCAGAGGGAAGCCAGCAATATGCTGTGAAGTGCTGCTTTCTCCCATTAACTCACTGAAACATTTTATCTTGTTGCTTTTGTCTCGCCTTACCCAGCTGATTCAAAATCTATTGAGACTACAGGCAAAGCTCTTTATAATCACAGATCTGGTTGTTTTATTCCAAAGAAAGAGATAATCAAAGTCTGCCATGAGTGGTTGAATTAGTGCAGGAAACTGCATTAGATTTTATGATCAGGTAATAAATAGAGATTTGATGGACTAAATGGGTATTCTCAACCTGCCTGTTCATTTTATGTGGATTTGCTGAGATTGTTAATGATTCATAGCATACACTACTTATGTTTTTACTATTGTTTTGTTGCAGGCTCGAGTGTTTAACGAAACTCCCATCAATCCTCGGAAATGTGCTCACATTCTGACCAAGATCTTGTATCTGATAAATCAGGTTAGGCCTCTTGCTGTATCTTCGAGAAATAATCTTTGAACTTTGAACAGTTGCCCAGTAATTTATTTGAACTGTACTCGTGAACCTTTGAACCATTTGTAACTGATCATGTCAATCTGAAAGACTCATTCAGGATCAATGTTGGGAAGCTTGGCCACAAAGTGTGCGTAAATGTGAGGCTGTGTAGTGAAGACTATAAACGAAGAAGCTATTAGTTTCAGTAATTGGTGGAAAATCCCAAGTGTTGCTTCTAAGAACTAGTTAACAGAAAACATGGGTCCCTGGCTGTTGACTGCAATCAGAACATAGGACAGTACAGCACAGGAACTGGGCCCTTCAGCCCATGATGTTGTGCCGAACATGACGCCAAATTGAACTAATCCCTTTTGCCTGCCCTTAGTCTATATCCTTCGATTCTTGGCATATTCATGTGCTCATCTAAAACTCTCTCAAATGCCCCTATCATTCTGCCTTCACTACCACCTCACAATCTTTAAAAAGAAACTTGTCCCTCACATCTCCTTTGAAATATCCACCCTCACCTTAAATGTATGCCTCCTTTTCAACTCTGGGGGAAAAAAAGACTGACCGTCAACCCTATCTATACGTTTCATAATTTTATAAACTTCCATCAAGTCTCCTCTCAGTCTCTGCTGCTCCAGAGAAAATAAACTGCTCAACATAATCTGATTCAGACAGTGATTGGAAGTTGCTTTTACGCAGCATACAATGAGCTGCTATCAGAACTGCACGCTGTCTGGTATCAGGTAGAGCAGAGGGGGATTGAGGTGGTGGTCGTACTGATGCAAGGAATTACCAGCAATGATGATTTTGTCCAAAAATGGCCCCAGCAGATTAAAAATAGCTGTACAGATTTTGTGGGTTTTATAGTTACATGGAATGTGCAGCACAGCAATGGACCGACTGGTATGTAACCTATAGTTTATGCTTCTTATGAATCTCCTCTGACACTACTTCATCTCATCCTTATGGTCCATTCTTCCTCTTGTGTTTGTGTAACTTGAATGCATCTCTGCTTGCTTTTTCACTTTTACAATTCCTTAGCACATGTGCTGGGTTTGTAGTCAACAAAATTATAGATGGTTAAAGGGTAATTTGATTGAGATCCTTTAGGATCAAGGAGGCAATTGATGAGTTAACTGAAAATAAATTTTCTGCTGTAGGACTGAGGAGTATGATCTTAAAAGAAAAAATAGATCCAAGCCATTCAGGTGGGAAGTTAGAGAACACTTCTTCATTGGAAATGTGGTTCATATCTGGTACACTCTCCCACAAAACGCGAGAGAGATTGATTATTTTTTCCAAACAAGGGATATAAAATGACATGGACCCAAAATGGACTTTGTAAGTCCCTTGGATAGTAGGTTTGCTATTGGCCGATGAGCTTGGAAGTGTCCTGTCTTGTGACCATGATTTGAATATGCTGGTGTTGGACTGGGGTATACAAAGTTAAAAATCTCACAACACCAGGTTATAGTCCAACAGGTTTAATTGGAAGCACACTAGCTTTCGGGTCGTTGCTCCTTCATCAGGTGGTAGTCATTGATTTGTTATTGCTAAGCTACTGATTAGGTGTATTTACTGAGTTTTGAGAAGATTTGTATTTCAGGTTGAGATTCTGGATGCAGGTTTGCTTGCTGAGCTGGAAGGTTTATTTTCAGACATTTCATTACCATAGTAGGTAATATCTTCAGTGAGCCTCCGAACCAAGATGTAATTACCTTTAAATGTAGGGATGTTACTTTTATTAGATTAGATTGCTTAGTGTAGAAACGGGCCTTTCGGCCCAACAAGTCCACACCGACCCCCTGAAGTGTAAGAAACCCAGACCCATTCCCCTACATTTACCCCTTCACCTAACACTAGGGGCAATTTAGCATGGCTAATTCACCTAACCTGCACATTTTTGGACTGTGGGAGGAAACCGGAGCACACGGAGGAAACCCACGCAGACTTGGGGAGAATGTGCAAACTCCACACAGGCGGGAATTGAACCCGGGTCTCTGGCACTATGAGGCAGCAATGCTAACCACTGAGCCACCGTGCCGCCCATTATAAACTGTGGTGATTAGAAATGTTTTGCTTGAATAATGTAATCCCTAAAGCCGTGGTAAAACTTTTCAAAGTGAATTTGTGTAAGTTTTGTAAAATAGGTAATGCAGTGTTTTTGCTGCCTGGAAGAATGTTTTTTTCCAAATCCTGTTGAGACAATTATAATGACTCGTGAGGGGCTTCAGCAACATAAATGTTCTGTTAAGTGCAGTTGTTCAATTAAGCAAGATACTGGTAAATGGGGGAAAATGAAATACTTAAAGGAAAGCATTTGCAGGACGATGGAGAAAGAGTGAGGTGGGGAAGACTAATTGGTAGCCCTTTCAAAGAGTTGAAACAGAGGACTGAATGAGCTGTGCTGTGTGATTATACAGATTTTTGAAAGATTCTGAATCCATTATGGATATGGAAAGGCGTTTAAAAGGATAAATGTGTATGGCGAGTCCTCTTCATTCACTTATCTACTCAAGACAAACCTGTGGGCGTGTCTCTTCTCCCTCAATCCTCATTCACAGCATCTCAGTCACTTCACGATTGCAGGCTATTAACTTCTGGTATCAAATGGGGAGCGCCATATTTCAAAAGCTTTGTGAAGAATGCCTGGGGAAAGCATCCCCAAGTTGAACTCTGCTACCTTGCCCAAATTTTGCTGTTTATCTTGAAGGAATAGTCCAGAAGTATTTTTTCCTGCATTATTCATCCATGCTAAAACCCCTTTTTGTTTACTTCAGTGGTGAAAATCCAAGTTTGTTCCAGTCTTTCTCATTATATAGACCAATCTTATAACCATAAGTTGCAGAGTTGCATTCTGCAGAGTCTCAGTTTTCTTTTATCTGATAGCCAAAACTGGCCCCCATAACTAAGGTATAGATTGACCTTCCATCGTGCAACTGTTTTGGCATCAATTGGTATTACCCAGTTCTTACAGCACAGAAGCAAGCCATTTTGCCCAATACCTCTCCGAGTTGACTGATACAATTCAGTTTTTTATTCAATTTAATGATTGCTGTACATTTTGATTGCAGCATCTGGACATATTAATCACTAGTGTACTTGACTGTTGTAATTAGAGATGTATGATGGAGAAAATATGCAAATATATTTGCCCTTCAGGAGCAGTTTTGCCTTTCAATTTGTTTCTGATGTATTACTGACTTGTCGACAACAGGTGGTGCTGGTGCTTCACGAACAGACCTTTTGCATTTTAAGTTAGTTTTAAGGTGCTAACCTTCAAACTGCAGCATGTTCAGTGTGGGAGGTTTTTTTAAAATAATTGTTCCCAATGAAAAATCCCGTGCAGCTGGCTATAACCCAAGTCATAAAAATGACATTATTTGGATCTTCATAAATAAAACAAAGTAAAATTCTTAAAAGGGTAAGTTTGGAACTGTTTGCACCGTTTTCTTATTTGTCAGCAGTTTTTTTTTCCACTTCCAATTTTCATAAAACTACCATGGTGACAAACTAGCAGCTTTTATGCTATTAACAATTGAGAGTTGTGATGAACCTTGCACTTTGTGAAACATCTGTTTTCTTTATATGATGGTACCTTTTGAATCCAGAGTGGATTACGGTCAGAGAAATCTATTTCCCCCAAGTTACTGAACAGTGAGCATGTGACTTAAGTTGTGATGAAAATGCGAGTTTGCACATAGACAGGTGACTGGGAGGCATACTGCAGTTGGTTTTGGTGCTGAAAATAAAAACATTTATGTATAAAATCTTTCAATAGTAGATGAAACAGCCTTCCTGGAACAGGGCTGTTTTACCAGAGCCAAGTGGACTGGTATTACAGGAGTCAAGCAAAGGGATCTCTGGAAATTCCTGCTGTCAGACCTGAAGTGACTGGAGGGAGTGAGTGCTGGTTACAGTGTGCCTAGCTGGTGATAATTTTATGGGGACACTGTGAAGATTTCACATTTAAAGTTCACTATATACCATGTGAAATGTGCATTTTTGTATGTGTATGATTTGGCACAAGCCTAAAGTTAGAAATTTGAAAATAGCCAAACCTTTAATAAAGTTACTAGAGAGAGTATGATATAAATTGATGAAGGTTGAACAAGACCTTGCAAATCTTAAATGATTTTGTTGGAAGAAGTTAAAAATAGTGATTCTTTGAGAATAAGTCCCCACAGAGGCAGACGTGTAGCTCATAAAGTTTGCTGAAGTAAAGGTAGTTAATTACACGTTGGCTGACAACTGGTCCTAGTTTGGAAACTGAGTAATTGGGGAGAAAGGGTTTCACAATGAATTGAGATATGGTCCAGGAGAAGGACAAGGCTGGGTGAAAAGGCTGCTGAGGTTAGTAATAGAGAGGGTCCAGAGGATACTTTTGAAACTAAGATCTGACATGTTATTCTTTTCATGTAAAGGTTAAACACGGGAAAGCCACTATTTATTAAATTACCTTACTATTTCATGCTCTGTTAAAGTGAAAAAATTGAGTTCTTGTATTATTTTTATACAGGGGGAGCATTTTGGTTCCATAGAGGCTACAGAGGCATTTTTTGCCATGACTAAGCTCTTCCAGTCAAATGATGTAAGTAGAGGAGGTCTCCAATTTACAAATGCGAACCAATACGGCTGCTTTATATTATCGTGCATTGTGCTTCCGATTGTGTAGAAATCAAGTTGTGAATGGAATCTAAGAGTTTGTTTGCAACCCAGGGACTACCTTTTATTAACTGCTGGTGGGGGAAAAAACTCTGCCTGTTTTTTGACTGGGTTATTTATACCAATGTGTTCCAGTGAACAATGCTTGAAAATAGTGTGTTTCATGTGTGGTTCATCATTTCAAGTTGATTCCACCACTAATGACCAGATTACAGCCACCAGTACTCTACCTTTGTGACATACTGTCCAAAGTGCCTATCTCAAGCACAGCACATTTTATTCTACTGTTCCCAACAACAAAACTTCCAAAGACCCATCCTTCTATTTTATAGAAACTGTGAAAGCACTTACTGTTGCCGAATTTAGATTTTAGTTGGGTCTTTAAATGAAATTTAGAAATCACAGATAATGAATTGTTTGCGATTGTGTGACTAAATTGACATCACAGGCAGTTTATACGTTTCTCGTGGTAAAGCAGATCAGAAATTTGTAGGATCAAATGATTTACTCATTCAGTGGATCCTTGTAAGTATGCTAAAGATTTATAATTAGCAATTTTTTAGGTCACATGTCACTTTGATTCTTTCATGTTAACCCAAAACTGCAGTCATTTGTAAGACGAGCATTTATTGTCTTTGAGAAGGCAGTGGTGAAATGCTTCAATGAACAGATGCAGTCCATGCATTGTAGATACAATCACAGCACAATGCATGGACGAAAATAAATGCAACACTAGGACTATTCACGACCGATAAAAGCCCCTCTTTCCTTTTCTGCCCCCCCCCCCCCCCTGTAATTTGGAATTAAAACGTGATAATGCATATTCGAGGGAGGAAATGGCTTTGAACCCATTGTCCGCAAAATACTCCAATAGGGGTTTTCCCTGCCTTGTGTTACAGACTAATTGACTGTTCTGAAGTGTCAAACCTGCCATTATTGTCTAACACAGCCACTTGTATGACAGAAGGTGACTGAGATGGACTGTAGTTCTTTTTCATCCAGCAACAACTGGCCTCCTTGCTTTTGTTTTAACCTCAATGGCATTATCTTGTATGAATTAGAATGTTCTCGGTGGACTTCAGCGGCTGTTGGATGGAGGAGATACCATTTTGACACTTGTCGATAGAAAGCTGGCTTTGATACCATTAAGGGGGCTCTGAGATGTCTGAGGCTGGATCAAAGGTGAAGGGCCGGGCTGGTGACTGTCATCCAGAGAGGACATTCTGAGCATCTTAGTGCAATCACCATCATGTTGTGGCTGTACAGCACATTGGTTAGGCCACTTGTGGGATATTGTGTGCAATACTGGTCTCCCTCCTATAGGAAGGATGTTGTGAAACTTGAAAGGATTCAGAAAAGGTTTACAAGGATGTAAATCTTGGAGGATTCGAATTGCAGGAAGAGACTGAATAGGCTGGAGCTGTTTTCCCTGAAGCGTTGGAGGCTGATAGATGACCTTATAGAGGTTTATAAAATTACGAGGGCCATGGATGATAAACAGATGAGGTCTTTTCCCTGGGGTGGGGGAGTCCAGAACTAAAGGGCATAGTTTTAGGGTGAGAGGGGAAAAATTTAAAAGGGACCCAAGGGACACCACCTTCATGCAGAGGGTGGTGCATGTATGGAATGAACTGCCAGAGGAAGTGGTAAAGGCTGGTATAATTACAACATTTAAAAGGCATCTGGATGGTTACATGAATAGGAAGGGTTGAGAGGGATATGGGCCAAGTGCTGGCAAATGGGACTGGATTAATTTGGGATATCTGGTTGGCATGGATGAGTTGGACCAAAGGGTCTGTGTCTGTGGTGTACACCTTTATGTATCTATTTGATATTATCATATAGCATTGGGACCTCAACAGGATTCATTTTAGAGCAGGATGTAGAGAGGGAATAGAATCATGTCTACTGAAAACTGGTGACGAGCAGGACAATGTTGTCTCGTTTGGATTATGTTTTGCTCAATAACTTACATTCATTGTGAAATCTTGTGGTTTCAAATTATGTCTGCTGTGATTGGCTTTACAGTTATTATATTGTAAAGACAAAGTAATTTATTGTACGAGGATTGCTCCTTAATAGGATGCTAAACAAATACAAACCTACCCCTTCCTAGATTAATTTTTCTAAATCTGTTCAATGAAGTAAAGGAACTGACTAATTTTTATGCACACATTGTCAAATAATTATTGCTGAAAACTGTTGACATGGGATGTCAAAGAATTAAGTTTTGTTTCTGCTTTTTATCTGGATCAGCCGACCCTACGAAGGATGTGCTACCTGACAATCAAAGAAATGGCTAACATTGCTGAGGATGTCATCATCGTTACCAGCAGGTTAGTATCACAGGGAATCTATTAGCAGGTAGTTAAAACACTTCGGCTTCAGCTTTTCCCTTATCCTCCTAACTTGGCTGTTTGCCCATTCCTTCCCCAATTCTGTTTCTATATCTTACGGTCTTGTCGGAGAATGTGATTGAGAAGGGTATCAGCCATGATTAAAAGGTGGAGAAAACTCGATGGGCTGAATGGCCTATTTCTACTCCTGTACTTTATGGTCTTATGAATTAAAGTTGGTCTGTGGACCCACGTTCCTTTGTACTGAAAGAGTAAGAGACTGCAGTCCATGAAGCTTGTCACTGTTCGTCTGGCAGTGGCTTGTACATATGAGCAGAGTGTTTATGGGATTGCTTTCTTGTTGACTTTGCTCTTGTTGGCCTGTTTACCTGTTGCTCCTTTTCCTCGCTGACCTGGTTTCATGTCCTGTTAGACTTTGCTTAAACATTTGGATGAGGTGCCAGAGTATGGAGCTCCTGCCAGTGCCAGTTTATAATAAATTTTTTAAAAGCTGTTGAAATAGCAACTTTAACACACAGAGAATTTCAGTCAGTAAAATACAACATGCAGGAATACCATATGCTATAGAAATTTACCTGCAGGGTGATTTTGTTCCGGTGTCTTGTAATTTTGATTGTTACTAGTTTATGGGAAATAAATCAAACCACAATGACTATACTACCGATTGCAGACAATACAATCTTCATAGGCAGGGGCTGTTAATAACATTTACTCTCCATCACACAGTATACTGTTTCCACAGTAACACTTCTCTTTTACTTTTTTTTTACAATGGTATATTTCTCCTGGTCCAATTAATTCAAGATGTAAAGACCTTGCAGCGTCTGAGCACCTTTTAGTCAAGACTACCTTATATTAATTTCTCTCCATGTACTTGTTGCAAATGACCAATCAACATGTTTTTGAAAGTATTTGTGAGGAGGACTATTCAAACAGATTTGAGGTCTGATCAGATTGTAAGAAAAGAAAGCTGAAAGTTAGGGAGATGCACAACATGGAAGTTTCTTGGAACAAGCAAGTCTGGGTCGGAGATAGTTCATTGAAAGTCAATAGGCAGCTTTCGGTGCTCAGTCCAGGTGCTTGAGTTCATATTCTTGGTTCATTTGCTGGTGCAACCCTAAGATGCTGGCTTTCACATGAGAGGTTAGGGCGGCCTGGCCTGCGCTTCTGGTGGGTATAAAAGATCCCACTATTTTGTAAGAAGAGCAGAGGAGTTTTCCTTAGTCTTGGACGATATTTATCCCTTTAGCAACATTGCTGTTTGTGGGATCTTACTGTGGCCAAATTATCTGCAATAATGCTAAGTTACAACAGTGACAGTGTTGTAAAATGATGTATTGACTTTAAAGAACTCTTAAAAAGCGCCATGCAAGTTGTAATCTTCCTTCCTCCCGACATCTAAATAGTGTTTTTTAATAAACAGCCCCCATTACAGATGTATGTGGTTTGACAGTTAATTGATCATATTAGCCTGAAAAGGAATACTCTTTATAGTTACAGTTAAGAGGATTAGGTTTTTGCAATCTAGCTAAGTTATTGCTTCAGTTATTCTATATATTTTTTTCCTTTAGCCTGACTAAAGACATGACTGGGAAAGAAGACAATTATCGGGGACCTGCTGTGAGAGCACTGTGTAAAATTACTGATGTAAGTACCGTGCTCAAAAGGCAGACCTGCATGTGGACATAATTTATAGGATGATAATGTTTTAAAAATCAAATTATAAAAGAGTTTTTGTTACTAACGCAATGTCTCCTTCTATTTGAATCTCAATTCCGCAGCAGTAAGGACTCAAAATTGAAGATTGTCTGCCTAGTTTCCAGTAGAAATGGGTGGTGTTGCCCATAGAATGGTCCTGGAATGACTGGGTTCAGATTCTGGCTGCTGCTGAAATGATTACATTGGTGCAGTGGAATTTGAAACACCTTGCTGGGATACAGCAAGAGATTTCTTCATCTTGCATCTAACCAGCTCAGAGATTTAATTATGAAAAACATATGTTCTCGTTCCCAATACTGACATCACTGCCCATAGTTGTAAGCATTGAAAGTGTAATTGTCTGTATTCATAAGGCAGTTTTTTTTCTGAAGAGATGTATTTCTGTTTTCACATGTATTTTGACAGGTTTTTTTGATTATATCGTTTTCCACTTCTGGCCCGTTGTACATCCTTGGTTTTCATTACTCCATCTTTGGCCAGTGTGTCTTTGAATGTTTAAGCCCTGGGGTTTCCTCCCTAATATTCTCTGCCTTTTGAAGTCTTCTTGACCCAGTGCCATTGATCAAAGGGACGTTCTCCATTTGGAGTCGGAGGATGTCAGGAGCCCTGACTCTATTTTCACGTCCTGAGATTGCAGTGGTAGGGCCAAGGCTACCAAAATAACACATTTTTCAGCTCTGATCTCCAGCATCTGCAGTCCTCCTAGAGACCTGGAATTGTACAGGTTTTAGTGTCTTTATGTAACACCAGACACTTAAGCTATCAGGCTAACTGTTCAAGATAAATTTTCCACAGTAGCAAACCCATAGGTCTGTTCGTACATTCATCAGGGTTTTAAAAAAAAGCTGCAGGGAGTGATTCAGCGCAGATAGTTTATCATGCCTCGGTCAATATATATTGATTATCTTTTTTTAAAACAGGTCTGAAAACATTTCTTCAAGGCAGCAATGTTTTAAATGGAACTTCAAAAACAGAAAAATAAAGCTATTTCAGTACATTATAAGTCACCTTAACTATATCTAAAAAAGTAAATAACATGCTTACGAGGTGGAGAACTATAGCAGAAGAACTGTTAAAGCCATCTCTCAATAGATCTGTTAATCTACGTTGTGAGGATGAAACTGACTAAAATGTTTTTTTTTATTATATCGTTTTCCACTTCTGGCCTGTTGTACATCCTTGGTTTTCATTACTCCATCTTTGGCCAGTGTGTCTTTGAATGCTTAAGCCCTGGGGTTCTTATTGCAACTGTGTGTTTTTAATTTAGATGGTTAAGTAAAACTCTTCTAAACTAGGTTAGCCCTATTGCTGTCCTTGCCCACTGCTCTTGTCAACTCTTATTACTTCTGTAAGGATCTGTGAAAGCAAGAATGGTTTAAAGCTTCGAAATTTCGAAGAGCTTTGCACTCTTCTCAGTGCAGATGTGAATCAAGCGGAGGTGCCAAACAGCAAATTTTTTTTAAAAAGTGATATCCTACAAGCAATATTGCAAAAGGTCCTGGTCCTGGACAGGCTAGATGTGGGAAGCTTGTTCCTGATATCAGGGAAGTCCAGAACTACGGGTCACAGTCTAAGCATAAGGGGTAAGCCATTCAGGATTGAGATGAAGAAGAATTTCTTCACTCGGAGTTGTGAACCTGTGGGATTCTCTCCCACAGGAAGCTGTTGGGGCTATTTCGCTAGATATATTCACGATGGAGCTGGACGTGGTCCTTGCAGCTAAAGGCATCATTGGGATGGGGAGAGGGCGAGGATGGGATACTGAAATTGCATGATCAGCCATGATCATATTGAATGGTGGTACATGCTCGAAGGGCTGAATGGTCTCCTCCACCTACTTTCTATGTTTCTATGTGTGTTACTAGTGCCATGTGTTAGTCAGAGTAGAAACAGTAGGTTTCGGATTCCTGCAGCATTGAGACCGGTTCTGGGTGAGCAAGGACCAGTACAAGCTTGGCAGGATTGACACTACTGTTCTAGGGGGAGTCTTGCTGGAGTGGTTGGGAAAGCTTTAAACTAAGTTGGCAGGGGGTGGGAGCCTATGCACAGAATCAGAGGAAGGGAAATCAAGGACAAAAACAAAGGCAGATTAAGAAAAGTATTGAGCAGAGAAATCAAGGGCCTGGATCAAACAAGGTCACAGTGAAAAGTAATGGGGATGGGCCATGTAATGTTAAAAAGGTAAACCTTAAAAGTTTGTGCCTTAATGCAAAAAACATTCACATAGAATCATAGAATCCCCTCAGTGTGGAAGCAGTCCATTCGGCCCATTGAGTCCACACTGACCCTCTGAAGAGCATCTCACCCAGATCCACCTTCCCCATCCTGTCACTGTAACCCTGCATTTCCCTTGGCTAATTCACCTATCCCTGCAGATCCCTGGGCACTATGGGCAATTTAGCAAGACCAATTCACCTGACTTGAATTGAATGAATGATTTGAATTTATTGTCACGTGTACCGAGGCACAGTGAAAAGCTTTGACTTGCAAGCAATACAGACAGATCACAGAGTTAAGTAGCATAGATAGTTAATAATAGGTAAACAACGGCAAAAACAAAAACACAGGTACAGGCAAATGCTAAGAGTTTGAGAGTCCATTCAGTATTCTAACAACAGTAGGGTGGAAACTGTTACAAAACTGGCTGGTGCATATGTTCAGGCTTCTGTACCTTCTCCCCGATGGTAGAGGTTGTAGAAAAACATTGCCAGGGTGGGATGGATCTTTGAGAATGCTGGCGGCCTTTCCTTGACAGCGGGCTTGATAGATTGAATCTGTAGATGGGAGGTTGGCCTTTGTGATTGTCTGGGCCAAGTTCACCACTCACTGTAACCATTTCCGATCTTGAATAGTGCAGTTGCCATACCAGGTAGTGACAGAATGCTCTCGATGGCCCACCTATAAAAGTTGGCAAGGTTATTTGCCGTCATGCCAAATTTCCTCAGCTGCCTGAGGAAGAAGAGACATTGTTGAGCCTTTGTAACCAGTACATCCATATGAAGAGTCCAAGAAAGCTTGTTGTGGATGACCACTCCGAGGATCTTGGCACTCTCCACTTGTTCCACCTCTGTACTGTTAATGTGTAGGGGGGCATGAGTAACATCCTGCCGAAAGTCAGTATTGAGTTCCTTGGTTTTGCTGGCATTGAGGGCTAGGTTGTTCTCAGTGTACCACTTTTCCAGGTCTTCCACCTCCCATCTGTAGTCTGTTTCACCGCCTTCTGATATTTGACCAACTATGGTGGTGTCAATAGTGAACTTGTAAATGACATTAGTCTGGTATTTGCTGACGCGGTCATGGGAGAACAGTGAATACAGTAGGGGCTGAGTACATACCCCTGGGGTGCTGCAATGTTGAGTGTTAGTGACAATGAAATATTGTCCCCAGTCTTCACTATGGCGTGTGGGTCAGGAAACGGAGGATCAAGTAGCAGACAGTGGGGCTTAGTCCGAGTTCTACATCTTTGGACTGTGGGAGGAAAAAGGAGCATTCGGAGGAAACCCATGCAGACACTTGGAGAACGTGCAAATTCCACACAGTCGCTCGAGGGTGGAATCAAACACAGTAGCCTGATGCCATGAGGCAGCAGTGCTAACAACTGAGCCACTGTGCTGCCTAAAAAAAAGGATAAATTTATCATGCACTTGGATGAAAACAGAATTATGTAGCTGAGATTGTAGCCATGCTAAATTGCCCGTAGTGTTAGGTGAAGGGGTAAAATGTAGGGGAATGGGTCTGGGTGGGTTGCGCTTCGATGGGTCGGTGTGGACTTGTTGGGCTGAAGGGCCTGTTTCCACACTGTAAGTAATCTCTTAAAAAAATTAGGGAGACATGGCTGCAGGTTGACCAGGAATGGGAGCAGAACATCGAAGGACAGACATAAAGGAAAAGGCAGTGCAATTTCACTGCTGGTTAAAGAGGAAATTAACACAATAGTAAGTATGGAGTCCGTAGGGTTGAACTGAGAAACACTAAACATTAACTAACAACAAAAACAAAAATTGCTGGAAAAGCTAAGCAGGTCTGTTAGCATTTGTAGAGAGAAATCAGGATTAAAATTTCCAGCAATTTCTGTTCTTGTTTCTGGTTTACAGCATCTGCAGTTCTTTTGGTTTTAAACACGAAATATTAGTTGGGCTTCTCTGTCCCATTAGTTTTTAAAGTGTTGACCTTCTGGAAGGTGCTGTTTCGGATCTCTTTCATTCACTCTCTTATATGATTCCTGAAGGGCACCATGCTGCAAGCTATCGAAAGGTACATGAAGCAGGCAATCGTGGACAAAGTGCCCAGTGTCTCCAGCTCAGCATTGCTTTCCTCCTTGGTGAGTGCTGTTGTCTGTTGCAAAATATATCATAGTAACTTGGTATAGGAATAATGCTGACTTGTCCTGATATGGAAGTTATTTACACAGCCTGACTCCATTTCTTATTACTTTAACTTCCTGGTAATTCATTACTCTGATTTTATACAGTGGCATTTTATGAAGGAATGACATTTGTCATGTCAACTCGAAATGCTGTACGTGCTGCTTTGGGATTTTGAAATTCAATTGCAAATATCATTCGATGGATATGTTGGAAGAGGATGTCATTAATCCACTGTTTCCTTTGTATCCTGCAGCACTTGCTCAAGACCGGCTTTGATGTGGTGAAGCGCTGGGTGAACGAAGCACAAGAGGCAGCCTCCAGTGACAACATTATGGTGCAGGTAAATCGAATGGTTGCACAATTTAAAGTCGATGCAAACTATTCACTGATAACACTGACAAATTGAGTATTGTGTACAGTTTTGGTCACTCTCTTGTAGGAAAGACGTAGTTAAACTGGAAAGAGTGCAAAGAAGGTTTACAAGGATGTTGCTAGGACAAGTAAGCATGAGTTACAGGGAGAGATTGGCCAGGATAGGGCTTTAATCCTTGGAACGTAGGGGAATGTGGAGTGAGCTTATTATAGCCTTTTTCCCAGGGATGAGGAATTGAAAACTGGAGGGCATAGGTTTAAGGTGAGAGGGGAAAGATTTAAGAAGGAGCTGAGGGGCAACTTCTTTATGCAGAGAGTGGTGCATGTATGGAATGGGCTGCCAGAGAAAGTGGTTGAGGAATGTACAATAGCAACTTTTTGAAAAAAATCATTTGAGTAGGTACGTGGATAGGATGAGTTTGGAGGGTTGTGGACCAAATGCGAGCAGTTGGAACTAGCTGAGTGTGCACCATGGTCAGTATGGACCAGTTTGGGCCAAAGGGCCTGTTTCCATGCTGTATTACTCTATGATTATAAGTTAGTGGGTATGTATGCTACCCAGTGTGCTACTTAAACCCATTGCACTTCAAGACTCAAGATTGAATCTGTACTTTTCTGTTGAATTAGCTGACTGCATTGATCATAGGAGATCAGAAGCAAGGAAGTAATTTAGAAATCACCATTTAGTCTGTAGCTGGAGTATTGTGCCCAGTGCTGAGCAGCAAATGTTAGGAAGGATGTCAAGTCTTTTGAGGGGGTGTACAGAAGATCTGCTAGAATGGTATTAGAGATGAGAGAATCTGATATTATTCTACTTAGAGAAAGTACTGAAGGTGATTGAATAGCCATTTTGAAAATTATGGATGGATTTGATAAGAGTGCTGAAAAGAAATTGAAAGAACTGCGGATGCTGGAAATCTGAAACAAAAACAGAAATTGCTGGAAAAGCTCAGCAGGCCTGGCAGCACCCTTGGAGAGAGGATGCTGCCAGACCTCCTGTTCAGAAGATGGGTCATTGGACCCAAACTGTTAACTCTGACTTCTCTCCACAGGTGCTCCCAGACTTGCTGAGCTTTTACAGTAATTTCTGTTTTTGTATTGAGAGAGTTCTGCACCATCAGGCTTACTGCTTTTTACTTAAGATGGTAATCTATTGGGTTGTCTACCTGTTCAAAAGGAATTCAACAATTCCCATTTTAACAGCGATTTTGTCAGCATTCTAGACAATATTCCCTCCACAAATGCCACTATAAAGAGCTTATTAACTTTTCCATGTCTGCATATTGTTTGTATACTTCCTCCAAAACAGTGGGTGACTGCACTCCTTTCTTTCAGTATCATGCCCTGGGGCTACTGTACCACATCAGGAAAAACGACCGGCTTGCTGTTAACAAGATGGTGTCGAAGTTCGCACGCCAGGGCCTCAAGTCACCATTTGCCTATTGCATGATGATCCGCATCGCCAGTAAACTGTTGGAGGAGGATGACAAGTGAGAACTTTTCAGGGTCAAATGAACCATGTTCTTCTGTTGTACCAATTGGCACTTGTGACAAGGTCTCCCACACTTGACTGAACTAGCAAGGATCAAGTTGGTGCCTTTCATAGCTCTCTCCTCTGTCTCCCTCAATCGTATAATGAGCAAGAAGTCTGCTGCTTGCAAGAAACATGTATGAAATGGGTTTAGACCATCTCAATGCATAGGAGTGCATTGACACACAGAAACAGGCTATACAGCCCAACTGGCCTATGAAATGGCAGATAAAGTTTAATTTGGATAAATGTGAGGCATTGTATTTTTGGTAAACCAAACAAGGGCAGGACTTATACAATTAAATGTTGGCCCTTGGGTAGTGTTGTAGAACAGAGACCTAGAGGGGTTCAGGTACATAAATATTTGAAGTTTGTGTCATAGGTAGTCAAGGTGGTTAAGGAGGTGCTTAGTGAACTTACACAAAAGGTCTGAGTAATGAAGGTATAATAGTTGGGACATCATATTGAGGTTGTACAGGACATTGGTGAGATGTCTTCTGGACTATTGTGTGCAGTTCTGCGTTACCCTGTTTAGGAATGAAATTATTAAATAAGGGAGGGTCCAGAAAAGGTTTTGCTGGGATGAAGAAAGGATGGGAATGGAGGCTTTGAGTTATAAGGAGAGGCTGGGGAGGCTAAGACATTTTTCACTGGAGCATAGGAGGTTGAGGTGACCTTGGAAGTTTATAAAACCATGAGGGGTATAGATAAGGTGAATGGCAGATGTCTTTTCCCTAGGGTGGGGGATTTTAAGAATAGGGGACATATTTTTAAGGTGAGAGGGGAAAGATTTGAAAAGGACATGAGGGGCAACTGTTTTTAGTGGTTTGTATGTGGAATGAACTTCCAGAGAAAGTGGTGGATGCAGGTACAGTAACAACGTTTAAAAGGCATTTGGATAAGTACGTGAATAAGAAATGTTTGGAGAATTATGAGCCAAGCACAGGCAGTTTAGTTTGGGATTATGATCAGCAGGGACTAGTTGGATTAAAGGGTCTGTTTCTGTGCTGTATTCTGTGTTTGCCCCACAAGCACTTTCTCCTGGTTCTTCTTCATCTGAACCTGTCAGGAGATCCTAGTATTACTATCTCTCTGGCAGTCCCTGTCAATACATCAGTGCTGTTTGCTTCAACTTCTCTTTGTGGTGGCATGTTCTATATTTGAACCACTTTGGATGAAGAATGCAGGTCCCAGTATGGGCTTTATAATATTAACCCTGGTTCCTATTTTGATTGAACGTTTCGCTCATAGATGCCACTTGAAGGCTGATATGAGAACTAGAAAAATATTTAAACAAAATGCTCATTTGTGTTGTTTGTATCGCCAGCAAGCCTAATATTAATTGGGCTGTCCGCTGGTGCATTGAGAAATTGCAGTTGGTCCTTATTCCTTGCAACTGCTGCAAATGAGATGGAATAACATTTTGAAGTTGCACCAGGGGCACCACAGGGAGGACTAAGCTCTGCAGTTAGCCACATTTTACTTAATGTGGGAGAGCTTGTTTGTAACATGGTCTAAAATTAAAAATATCATTGTACCATGGCTCTAACTTAATCACAAAATGCATCAAAAAACATCAAGACTCCTAAACACCATGCTTGCTAGGAGCCAGTGGGATAATCATGTTGATGCTGTAAAACATAAGTTCAGGTGGCGAAATTTCAATTAAGTAACTAAATCTGGAATTAAAACTAGTCTGGTGGTGACCATGTAATCATTGTCACTTATCATAAAAACCTATCAGGTTTATTAATATCATTTAGAGAGAGGTGCTGTGCTTACCTGATCTGGCCCACTTGACCCACTGGAGAGTCAACCACTACAATGGCTTAGCAAGCCACTGCATTAAATATAATAGCTACCAAAAGTCTGCTAAAAAGACCTACACCACATGCACTACACTGTTTCAAGAAGACCACTTACATCACCTTCACAAGGGCAATTACGGTTGGGCAATAAATACTGGCTTATCTTGTGAAACCCACATCCGGTAAATGAATAAAATAAACCAGAGGATGGTTTACACACTACAAGGATTGGAATAGTTTCTCTTAGATATGGCCTTTCATAGGAATAGGCTATTCAAGCTGTTGAGTGTTTCACCATTCATTGAGATCATGGCTGATTCATATTTAAACACTGTTTACCTGCCTTGGCTCCATATCCTTTTGTGCCCCAGTCTAGAAAAGAAAGCCCTTTGACCTTGGATTTAATGTGATCAACTTGGGTGGAATTTAGTATTTTTTTTTGTGGAGGAATTTAATGCTTCTATTGTCTTTTGTGTGAAACTGTATCCCAACTTCCCTTCTGATTAGCCTGGCTCTGAGTTTGAGATTGTGTGCTCCTATTTTAGACTCCTCCACATATTCTTTTTTTCATTCAACGCACACAGACCAAAGAGGCCTCAGAGGGTTTTGTAGTCCGTTCTGGGTTAGTGCACTACAATCTGTCTCTGTGTCACTGGGAAAATCAGCCAGGCATCTTACAGCTGATTCCTGGTGAGCATGAGATCAGGCTTGGCTTTGAGCTGCTCCATATTTGGCAAAACTGCCGACACTGACTGTCATGGTTCATGCACAAATAACCCTGGTAGAGGGAAAAGGGAAAAAAATCTGTAGAAAAATGATCATTTTAATATTTGTGGCAGTGTCAAATTGAAGTGAAGGTTACTTTCAAACTGGATTCTTGACTATGATCTTCGCATAAAATGAGTCTCAGCTCTTCATTGGCGAGTAGCAATGCATTTGCAACATTCCTTGCAAAAACACTGACTGGCGCTCCAACTCCAAAGGAACCTTTAGGCTGCCATCCAAAATTTGCAGCTCTGAATTCCTCATCCATCCTGGTGCCCAAAATCCCTCAGGAAGCACAGCAAGTGTCCTCAGCAATCTGTCTTCCCCATTACTCAACACTTTATCTTTGCAAAACAGAGCTAGTCAGAAGCAGACTTGGTAAGAGGGGATGGCACTATGAAATCTGATAACTTTAATTTTTCTAATGTATGAACATGCGTGACTTAAAGCCATTTTGCCAAATTTTTGACAATGTCAATTAGAAGTGTAACCATTACACTGAAGCGTTAATGAGTTCAGTGCTTAGCACGCACTCTATTTTTCTTTTGTCTTCTCCACATCAGCATTTTTCCCTGTGGGTAAAAGAACTATCCATTGTGAGAAGTGCTTGGAGCATGGATTTCCTTGGTTTAATCTCTGCACCGTGCTGAATTGGCTGATTTTGGCCAGATCACAAAGTTAGCACAACCCGACAACATATAATAGGAAGAAAACCTCAGAGTTCGCCAAAACTTCCAGAAGGTGAGGGAAGAAATGATTGGGGGGGAAACACTACAACTTATGTGTTCAAATTAATTCTTGCCTGAAGACTAATCCTGATTGAAAGAATATTGAACAGTTGACTAATAAATAGGCGACAGTTAGGCCTTTGCAAGCTCAGCACAGTATTCCAGCCATTTTAGCACACGTAATCATCAGCATCTAGGATAGTTTGACCAGTTAATGGTCTTGACTCAGTGATAAGGAACTTGATTTAAAAAAAACTGCTGAAGAACTGCCATTTTAATAGGTGCAACAGTATCGAATTTTGATCAAAGGCAAATATTGATATCTCAGACACTGTTGATAGCTTGAGGCTTGCTGTTTTTGGTAGTGTCATTTGAAACGTTTAACATTCTGTGGGTTTAGAGACGGTGTTCAGAACCATCTGCCCTTCCGCTCACGATAGTAAGTCAATAAGGAAAACTCAAAGGAATAGGGAAAAGGTTGGGTATACCGCAGCGACCTGTGCTGCGACTGGAGTAAATTTTCCACATGGTTTTGCGGCCAAAATTCTATTAGATTTAAAATAGTCATGGAAAAGGATAGACCAGATCTAAAAGTTGAAGTTCTAAATTGGAGAAAGGCCAATTTTGACGGTATTAGGCAAGAACTTTCGAAAGCTGATTGGGGGCAGATGTTTACAGGTAAAAGGACGGCTGGAAAATGGGAAGCCTTCAGAACTGAGGTGAGGAGAATCCAGAGAAAGTGTATTCCTGTCAGGGTGAAAGGAAAGGCTGGTAGGTATAGGGAATGCTGGATGACTAAAGAAATTGAGAGTTTGGTTAAGAAAAAGAAGGAAGCATATATATGGTATAGACAGGATAGATCAAGTGAATCTGAAGAAGAGTATAAAGGAAGTAGAAGTATACTTAAGAGGGAAATCAGGAGGGCAAAATGGGGACATGAAATAGCTTTGGCAAATAGAATTAAGGAGAATCCAAAGGGTTTTTACAGATACATTAAGGACAAAAGAGTAACTAGGGAGAGAATAGGGCCCCTCAAAGATCAGCAAGGCGGCCTTTGTGTGGAGCCGCAGAAAATGGGGGAGATACCAAACGAGTACTTTGCATCAGTATTTACTGTGGAAAGGATATGGAAGATATAAATTGTAGGGAAATAGATGGTGACATCTTGAAAAATGTCCATATTACAGAGGAGGAAGTGCTGGATGTCTTGAAACAGGTAAAGGTAGATAAATCCCCAGGACCTGATCAGTTGTACCCGAGAACTCTGTGGGAAGCTAGAAAAGTGGTTGCTGGGCCTCTTGCTGAGATATTTGTATCATCGATAGTCATAGGTGAGGTGCCGGAAGACTGGAGGTTGGCTGATATGGTGCTACTGTTTAAGAAGAGTGGTAAGGACAAACCAGGGAACTATTGACCAGTGAGCCTGATGCCGGTAGTGGGCAAGTTGTTGGAGTGAGTCCTGAGGGACAGGATGTATATGTATTTGGAAAGGCAAGGACTAATTAGGGATAGTCAACATGGCTTTGTGCATGGGAAATCATGTCTCACAAACTTGATTGAGCTTTTTGAAGAAGTAACATAGAGGATTGATGAGGGCAGAGCAGTAGATATGATCTTCAGTAAGGCATTTGACAAGGTTCCCCTTGGAAGACTGATTAGCAAGGTTAGATCTCATGGAATACAGGGAGAACTAGCCATTTGGACACAGAACTGGCTCAAAGGTAGAGGGTGGTGGTGGAGGGTTGTTTTCAGACTGGAGGTCTGTGACCAATGGAGTGCTGCAAGGTTCGGTGCTGAATCACCAATTTTTGTCATTTATATAAATGATTTGGATGTGAGCATAAGAAGTATAGTTAGTCAGTTTGCAGATGACACCAAAATTGGAGGTGTGGTGGACAGCGAAGAGGGTTACTTCAGATTACAACAGGATCTTGACCAGATGGGCCCATGAGCTGAGAAGTGGCAGATGGAGTTTAATTCAAATAAATGTGAGGTGCTGCATTTTGGGAAAGCAAGTCTTAGCAGGACTTATACAGTTAATGGTAATGTTCTAGGGAGTGTTGCTGAACAAAGAGACCTTGGAGTGCAGGTTCATAGCTCCTTGAAAGTGGAGTTGCAGGTAGATAGAATAGTAAAGAAGGCATTTGGTATGCTTTCCGTAATTTGTCAGATTATGGAATACAGGTGTTGAGAGGTCATGTTGCAGCAGTGCAGGACATTGGTTAGGCCACTGTTGGAATATTGCGTGCAATTCTGGACTCCTTCCTATTGGAAAGATGTTGTGAAACTTGAAAGGGTTCAGAAAATATTTACAAGGATGTTGCCAGGGTTGGAGGATTTGAGCAATAGGGAGAGGCTGAACAGGCTGGGGCTGTTTTCCCTGGAGCATCGGAGGCTGAGGGGTGACCTTATAGAGGTTTACAAAATTATGAGGGGCATGGATAGAGCAAATAGACAAAGTCTTTTCCCTGGGTTGGGGAGTCCAGAACTAGAGGGCATAGGTTTAGGGTGAGAGGGGAAAGATATAAAAGAGACCTACGGGGCAACTTTTTCACGCAGAGGGTGGTACGTGTATGGAATGAGCTGCCAGAGGAAGTGGTGGAGGCTGGTACAATTGCAACATTTAAGAGGCATTTGGATGGGTATATGAATAGGAAGAGTTTGGAGGTAAATGGTTCGGGTGCTGGCAGATGGGACTAGATTTGGTTGTGATATCTGGTCAGCATGGACGGGTTGGACTGAAGGGTTTGTTTCCGTGCTGTACATCACTGTGACTCTGAGATTTGCCAGTGCTATTGGAAAATATGGAAGAGCTGCTTTGTAGAGGACTGACTACTATGACAGAGAGAATACGATGTGGTATGTCTGCACCAAACACACACTGGCATGCTGTTGAGTAGCCACCCATTCAATGTGCAGTGAGCTGGTCCCATCAGGAGTGCAATATTCTGTAACTGAGTACAAATGTGTACGATTGGACAAGTGTTTAGAGCAGGCATTTGCATCCCACATAGTGTTCTTTTCTAAAGAAATAGGTTCAAATTCTGACAACCTGTTCTGATATTTAAGAATTCTGGGTATCATTGTGTTATTTATGCGGGTTGCCTTTGGTGAGAAAACATGAGTGGGAGAAAGTTGAGGCAGCCCCGACTCCTGGAGTACATGCTGCACGTGGTGCTGCTACATTTTCCTTTCAAGGTTTATTTTAATTTTGCTTGTGCTCTTTCAAGTCTGGAATCCAAGTTTGCCTTTTTAAATTCCTGGACTTCCAAGAGCAGGGGTTGTTGATCAACAGGGTGTTAATAGATTGTTTTGTTGTTCTCTCAGCCGTGACAGTCCTCTATTTGACTTCATTGAGAACTGCATGAGGAACAAGCACGAGATGGTAGTCTATGAAGCAGCCTCTGCCATTGTCAACCTGCCAAACTGTACAGCTAAAGAACTGGCTCCTGCTGTCTCTGGTAAGTGTGTGAAAGCAAAGAAAAATAGTTTGAATAAATATTGTAAAGGTGAAAATGCTTAGAGAATAACTTCTGTTCTGGCTCAGTGATTGAAATGTTGACCCTCTTAGTAAAGCTGAGAGGTTCACAAGGAGGTCTCCCAATTGTTCACCCTTGCAAAAGGGACCTGAGGAAATTGACCAAGCATTCTGCTTTCTCCAGTGTGCTGGTATAGCTTGTGCTTCACTTCCTCGACTTCAATAAGAATTTGTGTTTTAATGTGGTTAAAAGGTCTTGATAGGTTCCAACTATCAGAAAAAGAATTTAGTAAACTTATTCGGATGGGTAACCAAAAGCCCAATCAAGGAGCCTTTAAGGAAAAAGGGAAGTGCAGAGGTTTAAGGGAAGGAATTCCAGCACCTCTGGCTTGGAGAGCTAAAGGCAAGGCTGCTAATGGTGGGACTAAGGTGATGAAGGATGGACAAAATGTCAGAAGTTTGAAGAATATAGGCTAGGATATCTGTGAGCTAACAGTATGACTGAGGATAATAGTCCATTGCCTGGAGAACTGTAGACAAATTCTACATTTTACAATGCAAACTATTCCGTATTGCTCTATTTTTATTACTTTGTTTTTTGCCAGAATTTCTTGGTTGCCTTATTATCATCTCACAACCCTACACAAACAGTGTCTGTGATTAGGTTTGCATTAAGTTTAACAAATTCCTGATGACCATATGGCAGTGAGATGCAGTAATTTTTTGCTTTTTATGTGGCCTTTTATTCTGAACTTTTTTGCTCCCTGCAGTGCTACAGTTGTTCTGTAGTTCGCCTAAGGCAGCCCTGCGATATGCAGCAGTGAGGACACTCAATAAGGTAAGAGGAGATTTGAAGGGTGATATTTGCACATTGGCACAAAGGTTTTCTTTATGCTGAGTGGTTGATGCCAGTGATGGGGACCTATAGTTATGGAGACATGCTGGAGCAAAAGAGATTTTTTAAAAAACTTCCATTTAAATTGCGCAAAGATTTAATTGAATGATTTCCTGGGATTGGAATTCAGTGATGTGGTGCCTGACAAATGAAACATGGGAGAAAGTTTGTGCTCTATGGGATGTTGGGGCACATAATACTTTCCCACTGAGTAACTTGAGGCAGAGATCGTTGCATCTTCATAATGGAAGAGCAGATAAACAATAAAATGGAATGATCAAATGCAGAGAATGAGGACGGAAATGAGATTAGTTATCGATTGCTGTAACAAACTGGTGGTCATTGACTTTCTGAACTGTAACCATCCCACAGTAGTTACTGCTATCATAGCTAATGATTACTGTCATAAAACAGTTTTCTGAAGTTATTAATTCTATGCTTTTCAGCAAGCAGTTGTGCATTTTTGTAACACATTTCCCTAACTGTAAGACATTTTAAAAAGTTTTCAGCTAATGAAGCACTTTGAAGCTGTGGTAAAAATCGCAGCCTTCAAATTGTACACAGCAAACTCTCAGTTAAACAAGCTATGAGATAATCTATTGTGTTGGTGTTGATTGAGGGGATTTACTGAAAGCCTTTGATAAGGTGTCGCACAGGAGGCTGCTAAATAAGACCAGTACCCCTGGTGTTAGAGGCAAGGTACTTGCATAGATAGAGGTTTGACTGCCTGACAGAAAGCAGACGGTCTTTTTCAGAATGACAGCCAGTGACTATAGCGGAGTTCAGCAGGGGTCTGTATTGGAATCACAATGAATCACATTATCCATTAATAATCTTGGCGAAAGAACTGAGAGTATTGTTGCTAAGTTTTCAGATGATGCAAATGGTAGCATTGAGGAGGCTGGGATACTGCAGAAGGACTTGGACAGACTAAGAGAGTGGGCACAGGAGTGGCAGATGTAAAATAATGTGGGCAATTGTGATGTTATGCACTTTGATAGGAAGATTAGAGGCATTTCTAAATGGACATGATTTGGAGATGCTGGTGTTGGACTGGGGTATACAAAGCTAAAAATCACAAAACGCCAGGTTATAGTCCAACAGGTTTAGTTGGAAGCACACTAGCTTTCGGAGTATTGCTCTTTCATCAGGTGATAGGAGCGACGTTCCAAAAGCTAGTGTGCTTCCAATTAAACCTGTTGGACTATAACCTGGTGTTGTGATTTTTAACTTTCTAAATGGGGAATGGCTTCAGAAATCTGAAACACAAAGGGACTTGGGTGTTGTGATTCAGGATTCTCTAACGGTTAAAATGCAGGCTCAGTTGGTCGTTAGAAAGGCAAATGCATTGTTAGCATTTATTTCAAGAGGGCGAGGATACATGAACAGAGATGTACTGTATGAGGTCTGGACAGATCTTATTTGGAATATTGTAATCAGTTTTGTGCCCTGTATCTAGGGAAGGATGTGGTAACGTTGGAGGGGTTCCAGAGGAGGTTTACAAGAATGATTCTGGGCATGAAAGGATTGTCAAATGAGGACTTTGCGACTGTATTCAATGGCATTTAGAAGGATGAGTGGGGATCTGATTGAAACTTACAGAATAGTGAGAGGCCTGAATAGAGTGGACATGGAGATATCTCCACTATTCGGAGAGGCTAGGACCGTAGGGCACCGCCTCAGAGTGAAGGGACGATCTTTTAGAACTGAGGGGAGGAGAAATTTCTTTAGCCAGAGGGTAATGTCTCTGTGGTATTCATTGCTGCAGAAGACTGGAGGCCAAGTTATTGAGTGGATTTAAGACAGATTAGGGGTTTAGATAGGGTTGACAGTGAGAACCTTTTTCCGCGTATGGAGTCAGCTGTTACGAGGGGACACAGCTTTAAATTAAGGGGTGGTAGGTATAGGACAGATGCTAGGGGTAGATTTTTTACTCAGCGGGTTGTGAGTTCATGGAATGCCCTGCCAGTAACAGTGGTGGACTCTCCCTCTTTATGGGCATTTAAGCGGGCATTGGACAAGCATATGGAGGTTATTGGGCTAGTGTAGTGTAGGCTTCGGTCGGTGCAACATCGAGGGCCGAAGGGCCTGTACTGTGCTGTATTTTTCTATGTTCTATGTTCTAGACAAAGTTGATCCTTGATTAGTAAGGGGATCAAGGGTTATGGGAGAAGGCAGAAGAGAAACATAACAGCCATGATGGAATGGTGAAGCAGACTAGATAGACAAAACTGTCTAATTGTGCCTTACAGTCTTATCTCATGTAAATTTATTTTCCATGAGTTAATAATCTGTCGCTATCAGCGTACTAATTTCAAGGTATTATGTTTAAGTCTCATCTTGCATAAGTGTTTAATGTTTTATGCAACAGAGGTGGCTCCCTTACTTAAACAGTTGCCTTTAGAATCACAGAATCATACAGCACAGGAGAAGGACATTTGGCCCAATGTGTCTGTGACAGCAGTTTGCAAGCGCTAATTATTTAGTCCCATTTCCCTACTCTTCCTCATGACATTTGTTCTTTTTTATTCACTCGTGGGACATGAGCATCGCTGGCTGGCCAGCATTTATTCCCAGTCCCTAGTTGCCTTTGAACTGACTGGCTTGCTAGGCCATTTCAGAAGGCAATTGAAAGTCAACCACGTTGTTGTGGGTCTGGAGTCACATGTAGGCCAGACCAGTGAAAGATGACAGTTTCCTTCCCTGAAGGATATTAGTGAACCAGATGGATTTTTCCGACAATCGACAATGATTTCGTGGTCATCAGCAAATTCGTGATTCCAGGTTATGATTGAATTCAAATTCCACCATCTGTCCTGGCAGGATTCAAACCCAGATCCCTAGAACATCAGCTGAGTTTCTGGATTAATAGTCTAGCGATAATACCACTGGGTCATTCCCTCCCCAATGATGGTCGAATTGAATTTGCCTTATTTTGTTGGAATTTTTCAACGTGCGTTCAGTGTCAGTGGCATTCATCGGGGGGAGGAGATCAGTGCGCTGATGGGCAGTTGAGTTTTTTGTTTAAAGTTGCTGCTCTGCTTGTTTTCCAGGTGGCGATGAAGCATCCATCAGCTGTGACTGCCTGCAACCTGGACCTGGAAAACCTGGTGACCGACTCGAACCGCAGCATTGCCACACTCGCCATCACCACGCTGCTGAAAACAGGCAGTGAGAGTAGCATTGACCGTCTCATGAAGCAGATCTCCTCTTTTATGTCAGAAATCTCAGATGAGTTCAAGGTAACCATTTCCACCTCCCTATTCACTGATGGCGCTCAGTAATCTTGTGCATTTGTACCCATTTCCAGAATGTTTGGTAATTCCCAGGCATCCTTACCAGATTTATATTTTTTATTATTAAAGAAAGGGATGTTCTTGTTTGATAAAGAATTGACAGCACAGGAATAGGCTCCAGCTATGGTCTATGTGGTTAGCACTGCTGCCTTACAGCACCAGGAACTCAGGTTCGATGCCACCTTCAGGCGATTGTGTGGAATTTGCCCATTCTCCCTGCATCTGTGTGGATTTTCTCCAGTGCTCTGGTTTCCTTGCACAGTGCAGAGGTGTGTAAGTTAGGTGGATTGGCCACACTGAATTGCCCATTGTGTCCAACCATGTGCAGGCTAGGTGGGTTAGCCATGGTAAATGCAGAGTTACAGTGATAAGGTCATTGCGGCATCCATGGGCTGAATGGCTTGCTTCCTCACTGTAGGGTTTCTATGTCAGTGTTTATGCTTCAGATGAAGTCAACTTACTCCCTATTGGATATCATCCTATCACCATATCCTTGTGCATATCAAGTTTGCGTCATATATTTCCAACATACCTATTTCAATTAACCTATATATTATATAGTAATATTTTTCACCCTCCATTTTGTTCATGATCTGTTGCCAGTGTTACACATCATTGGGTTCCAGCAATGTGAAAAAGATGATTCCCCTTTTTGGACGGATCTAGAACAAAGGGTAATTAAAAATAAAGGGTTGCCTATTAAATATAGAGTTAAGGAAGGATGTCTTTCTCATAGAGAGTCGTTAGTCTTTAGAATACTTTTCCTCATTGTGTTGGAGCCATGGCCCTTGGATAATTTGAAGAAAGAGGTGGACAGATTCTCAATAAGCAAGGAGTGAAATGTTGTCAGGAGTAGGTGGGGTTCTGTCAGGAGCAGTCAGGAATGTGGAGTAATCAGGTCAGGCAGGATCTTATTGAGTGGTAAAGCAGGGTCTAAGACCTTATCTTCTACTCCTAATTCATGTGTATGTCGTCCACCTAAGAGACCTCGTATATCCACTGAGACTATGGATATTATACATGTGCACACGCTGTCTTTCCAGCAGAGACCACTTGTCGGAGGGCAGGAACAACTCGAGATGATTATTCCTCCCTAACCAGGGGCCCTCAAAATCAATTAAACTGTGACCTGATTGCAACCAGCACATTTGGTATGGAACTGAATACAGACTCTGTGCCTCGTTATACATTTTGTGGTACATTTAGTTACCAGGCCACTGGGGGAATAGATTGTTCTTGATTTCAGAAACAAACAGCAGTCTAGGACTTGGAAGAATCCAGCGATGCAGGGCTGGGACCTAAAGGCAGGAAGGGAGTGGAAATCCAGCGGCTCTGGGAAGGATGCAGAAATGAGATTGACAAGATCAGCTGGGATATATGTTTTCTGACTTGGGAGTGGACGTGCTCTATGCTGAGTGACAGCTGACCGTGTGAGGCACATCACTCGTTGTTCTGGCAATTCCTCCATGATCTTGAAGATATTAGGTTTGACTCTCTGGTGCTTGAGAGTCCTTTTGACCTGCAGATCTGCGGCATCCCTTCTCAGCTGTGTCTAGCCTGAGCCGCTTTTGTATGTTTGATTTGGCTTGTTTTTAAGTGCTTTGTTTCTGATTTAAAGACAAAAACCATGTTTGGAAAGAATACTCCTCTGGCTTGCTCTTTGATGTTCTTCCAATGATCTTGTATTTAGGTGGTGGTGGTGCAGGCCATCAGTACTCTGTGCCAGAAGTTCCCACGAAAGCACTCTGTGATGATGAATTTCCTGTTCACTATGCTGCGGGAAGAGGTGTGTTAATTTATGATCGAATACTTAAAAATTACTGCTTCCTTTGTAAATAAAGGGTATGTTTTACAATTACTTTTGTTAATGTCCTGGATCATTATGAGCAGAGTTTACAGCTGCCCTCCAATGGGGAGGATTCGGTTAGCTCAATGGGCTGGACGGTTTGTGCTGCAGAGTGACACCAAAGTGCAGATTTGATTCCTGCACTGGCTGAGGTTACTATGAAGGTCCTTCCTTCTCAACCTCATCCCTCGCCTGGGGTGTGATGACTTTCAGGTTAAACTCACCACCAATCATCATTCTCTGTCTAATGAGAGAACAGCCCTATGATCCTCTGGGACTATAGCGACTTGACTGCAATTGCTCAGGAACTTTGCAGAAATTTAAAGTAGAGAAGGAGAACTATTATGCCTGTATTGTTTTTTGAAAAACCTATCCAATTAATCTCACTTTCTCCCCAAAGACCTGCAATTTTTTCTTTTTAGTTTCAAGCACATATTCAATTCCCTTTTGCAATTTACTATTGTATCTGCAGTCAGTGCTTCAAACAATGCCTTCCAGAGCCCTGTAACTCACTGCATTTTAAAACAAAAAGAAAATCTCCTTCCCTTCGCAAACCAGTTCTCCTAACAATTATTCTGAACTGATGTCCTCTGGTTACCGATCTTCTGGTCTGTGCAAATAGTTTTCTCAATCAGTTCTGTCAAAATCCCCTTTCAAACTGAACCCCATTATTCAATTTATTTTCTTATCCTTACCTACTGTACGGTTGATGTGAGATTTAATAGAGGTGTTCAGAATTATGATGATTACAACACCAGTGGGGTAAAAATCACCTTGTGAGGTGGTTAACCCACAGTCCTGTTAACATTACATGGTATTCTGGTCTCTGCTATCTTAACAGAAATTTGATAAAGAACTTGATAAATCCTGTTAACCTAATATCCCACAGCCGCAATATTATTTGGATTAAAAATACAGAAGAAAATGGTGTGCATCTTTTTGAGTGTATTAGGAACGTTATTCAAACGTGTAGTTTGCTGCTTTGTAAATTACGGAGTCTAGTTAGTCACACAGCACCAAAGAGGCTCTTCAGCCCGTTGAGTCTGTCCCCACTTATCTACACCAAGTTGTTGTATATGGTTATGTCCAAAGCAGGTTCCTTCAGGACAGCAACAGAAAGTGTCATTTTTGTTTAAACTATGTGTTAGGATGTTTTCCCAACAGCTGATCAGTTCCCCTGTTAATCCAATTATTGAGTTACACGATTGGAAGATCCCATTTTCCCACATTACCATCCTCATGTTGCAGAGAATAAAGCGGAGCAGGTGAAAATAAGACACCAGAGACATTCTTTTTCAACTCTGGTTCATTACACCATTTTGAATGTTTATCCATATATGTTCATGGGGCGTTCAGATAAGTGGCTTACAATATTAAATCTCTCTGCCTTCCAGGGGTGGGTCTTTCCAAATTAGTTAATCAGCAACCAGCAGATGGTGTGACTGTCATTTAATTGTTCAGCAGTGAGGAATCTAAAGTTGGTTCATGTTCTGAATTCTGACATTCCCTTCAGGGTGGATTTGAGTACAAGCGTGCCATTGTGGAGTGCATCATCTGTATTATTGAGGACAACCCAGAGAGCAAGGAAACTGGGCTGGCTCACCTCTGTGAGTTCATTGAGGACTGTGAGTTTACAGTCCTGGCCACCCGCATCCTTCACCTGCTCGGGAGGGAAGGAGCCAGGACCCCCAACCCTTCAAAGTACATTCGCTTCATCTATAATCGGGTCATCCTGGAGAACGAAGAGGTCCGAGCAGGTGAGTTGCACTTTGTGTCTGCTTATAAAAGATATTTCTTTTTTTGAAAAAGAATGAGCCAAAGAATGCTCAGAAGGTGGTGATCACAGAGGAAGAAAGAAAGAAAGAATATAATATTACCTACCTGTTTGTATTTCATTTTATTAATTCATGGGATGAGTTTATCACAGGCTGGACCAGCATTTATTGACCATCCCTAGCTGCCCAGAGGGTAGTTTAAGAGTCAACCATATTGCTGTGTAGGCCAGACCAGGTAAGGATGGCAGTTTCCTTCCCTAAAGTGGCATTAGTGAACCAGATGGGTTTTTCTGACAATTGAAAATGGTTTCATGGTCATCGTTTAATCCTTAATTCCAGATTTGTATTGAATTCAGATTTCACCATCTCCCATGGTGGGATTTGAGCCCAGGTCCCCAGAACATTATCTGTCTATGGATTAACAGTCCAGTGATAATACTACTGGGCCATTGCCTCCCTGTATATACTATATATACTTTAAAGGAGGTCAAATTGAATGATGGAACTCCCCAACCTGTCTTCTCCTGGATTTTTTTCTTGAGGCAAGGAACAGTTGTGGGAGTTCCTGTGAAGTAAATCACAATGGTACAATACAAGGGCAATTGTACTAGCTCAAATGTTGAAGCTGGAGTGCTGAATTTTACCTTCACTGTACCTGTAGACTTCAAGTGTGTGGTTTTAAAGCACCTTGCTGGATTGCAAACTCAAATAAAGGAACTGTATTTCCCTCTTTCTAACATTTTTGCAGCTGCTGTGAGTGCCTTGGCAAAGTTTGGAGCCCAAAATGAAGAGATGTATCCCAGTGTAAGCGTGCTGTTGAAGAGGTAAGTGCACATTACAGCTATATGCTATATGTTATTACCAAAGTCGAGTGAATATAGTGACACAGTGAACACATACACAGTGGGTCTAATTGAATATTGGAACTGGGTGGAAGGGCTGAACAATCTACTGTCTGTTTCCCAATGTCAGGTGTACTGTCCTGTTCATCCTCCCAACACAATTTATCTATTCTGTGTAAGCATAGTGTCAGAGAGAGCAAATAAACCATCCAGTGTAAATTTACTGATCTGAGAATATCGTGGAATATTTCCAGCATGTTCAGAAATACAGCATCAGCTTCACAGATATTTAAAAGTCTGATGCAAGTGTTTCTATTCTTACTATGACTTTGTTGTATTCACTTGGTTCCATTCTATTCTCTAGTGGTTTGCTATATGGCTGACTGTTCAGATTAAAATTTGTGGAGCTCAGCTTGCTGTAATTAGAAACAACAGTATTTTTAGGAGAATGAGAGATTGCTCCTTACAGTTTCTCATCTGGTCATTGATGATCTCTGGCAGAGAGGGACACTTTGGTGGTAAAGAGAAATGAAAATCTCTCTGGCTTTTCTGTCCTGTTTTTGATGTGGTGACCACTAGCTAGAGTGCATGGATGTGACAGCATTGTAGTTCTGTTACTGGACTAGTTATCCAGAAGTCTGAATTAGTCAGCGAGCAACATGAGTTCAAATTCAATTACATTAGTTGGAGAAATTAAATTTGATTACTTAAATTTAGAATTAAAAATCTTGTTTCAGTAATGGGGTCCATGCAACTAGAGAGTTGTCATAGCAAGCCATCTGGTTCACTAATATTTTCCATATCTTAACACCTATCACTGTATGCTATCTTCTGTTGGTTTCAGCCAAGAAATGTCTCGATTTTAAAATTCTCTTGTTAGTTTCCAAATCCCCCAAGGCCTTGCTCATTTCTGTCTCTGTAATATTCTCCAGTCTAACAACCTCTAAGATATATTAATTCCTCTAATTTTAAAGTTATTTACCTAATTAATTTGTAATTGTTTTAATTGATGACTGCATCTTCAGTTCCCTCGGTCTTTGGTTTGGATTTCCTTTCCTGCACCTTTCTACCTTGCTTCCTGGGCGGCACAATGGTTCAGTGGGTTAGCACTGCTGCCTTACAGCACCAGAATCCCAGGTTCGATTCCAGCCTCGGGCGACTGTCTGTGTGGAGTTTGCACATTCTCCCCTTGTCTGTGTGCATTTCCTGTGGGTGCTCTGGTTTCCTCTCACAATTCAATTCAAAGTGCAGGTCAGGTGAATTGATCATGCTAAATTGCCCATAGTGCTAGGTGCATTAGTCAGAGGGAAATGGGTCTGGGTGGGTTGCTCTTCAGATGGTCAGTGTGGATTGGTTGAGCCGAAGAACCTGTTTCCATAATGTAGGGGAATCTAATCTAAAGTCGAGAACAGAGCAGGTCAGGCAGCATCCGAGCAGCAGCAGAATCGACGTTTCGGGCATAAGCCCTTCATGAGGAATGAGATTGTGAGCTGGGGACTGAGAGCTAAGTGGGGTGAGGCTGGGGGTTATGGTAGCTCAGAATGCAATAGGTAGATGAAGGTGGGAGAGAAGATGATAGGTCGGAGAGGAGGGAGGAGTGGACAGATGGGAAAGACGATGGACAGGTCAAGAGAGTGGTGTCGAGTTGGAGGCTTAGGACTGGGGTAAGGTGGGGGGGGGGGGGGGGGGGGAGGGGGGGAAATGGGGAAACTAGTGAAATCCACATTAATCGTGTGTTTGCAGGATCCCAAGGTGAAAGATGAGGCGTTCTTCCTCCAGATGTTGGCTGGTTAGGGTTTGGCGATAGAGGAGGCTCGGGACCTGCATGTCCTTGCACCCGATGTGGTCTTCTCTACGTCGGGTAGACAGGACTTGAGTCTCTTTATTCCTTTAAGACAAACCTCAAAAACCTACTTGTATTTAGCCTTTCGGAGTTCTGACCTATAATTCCCTGTGTGGCTTGGCTTTGTGTTTTGTTTTGAAATGTTCCTGTGAAATGCCTTGGGGTGTTTTATTACTTTAAAGGAGCTACGTAAATATAATTTGTTATAACTGTTGTAACTTCAAGAAAGGAAATCTTTGATCTTAGGCCACTCAGTCATAACAAAACTGTTCGGAGAAGCTATAATCCACGCAGTATGGTTTAAGAAGGTAACAGCATCTTTTTATGAGCACTGAGGAAAGTGTAATAAATGCTAGTCTTCTCAGCAATGCTGCTAGAAAAAGAGTTATTGGGTAAAAAGAGGGTTGAGCTCAGCTGTTAAAGGAAAGACAAATATATATTTGTTTATATTATGTACCATTTTGCTCAACCCCAGGACATTCCAAAGTGCTATACAGTTAAGTAGTTTTTAAAGTGTGATTGCTGTGTAATGTAAGAATTCCACAGAGAGTATCCAGCAAGCTACCACAAAGAGGAATTAATTAAATGACCAAAGCGTTTACTTTAGCTATTGATTGAGTGACAGTGGACACCTTAAAACTAGGAGGCAGTGGTATAGTGGTAACATAACCAGAGCCTCGGGCTAATATTTGGGGGACATGGATACGTACGTTTGCCATTATAGCAGATAGTAAAGTTGGAATTCAGTAAAATCTGGAATTAAAAGCTAGTCTGATGTAACCATGTAAGCAATGTTGACCTTTTTTAAAAAAAAAAGTCTGTTTGCCAATACCGTTGAGGAAATTTTCCGAATCTGGTTTGGTTTATAGAATGGGTGAAAGAAGGGGATGAGCTGAGTCATCAAGAAGGGTCCCTCGACCCGCAATATTAACTCTGCCTTCTCTCCACAGATGCTGCCAGACCTGCTGAGTTTTTTCCAGCAATTTCTGATTTTGTTTCTGAGCCTCGTTATGTTTTACCAAGTGAGAATCACTTGGATAGAATCCAGGTGGGGTAAGCAGAAGTGAGTTCAGTGGATTATGGGGAAAGTTTCACTGACTTTTAAATGTATGGTTGATGTGTTGTGACTGTAACTGCAGGCAGAAAAGTCACATGTCTGGAGCAAAGCTCATCCATCTGCAACCAACAACACCTCAAAATGTACTTGCACATTTTCAGTGTTTTATTGGAGAAGGCTTCGAACAACCTGGTGCCTAGGCTCACTGTGAGCGCCTAACATTGGTGTTAGAAAGTACTGATGGTGCCCATCAGATATTTACACAGTGTCACTGTCAGCTGCTTCTTAAATATATATTTGATTTGGTTTCTTAGTGAATTACTGTGGGTTAAAGCATAAGGGTAAGAAGCTGCTGTTTATTAAAGCAGTATAACGTACTGTACTTCTGAAATAAGATTTTGTCTTTTATGGAAAGCCAGTTATAGTTTAGGTTGATATTCCCTGTGCTGCACTGTCAGAGGTGCTGACTTTCAGGTGAATTATTAAACCAATGTTCCACTTACCTCGCTCCAGTGGGTGCAAAAGATCTGTAGCACTATCAGTGGGTTATCCCTGGTGTCCTGGCCAATATTTACCTCTGCAATAACACCAGAGTAATAGAAAATAGATTACCTGTCTATTTATTGGATTGATGGTCGTGGGATCCTTGCAATGTACAAATTATTTCCTGTACTGCAATACTGATTAATTGCTTTCTAAAAGCACTTTTCAGCAGTTAGATATATCCTGAAATCATGAAAGATGCTATGTAAATGCAAGGCCATTTCCCCCCCCACCCCCTCTCTTCCCCCCCCCCCCCCCCCTCCCCAAAATCATTAAGATCTGCTACGATGGATCTCTTGACTATTGGGTTGTTACATCGACAGTGCAGTCATTAGGGTTGTACAGCTCCCTGGTAACCCCTGAGAGAATTGTTTTGTCAAACCCTAGGCAAACGCACAGCCAGCTGTACACACAGCATGTCTTTAGTTGGGAGTCCTGCCCTCGACTTTCCTTCCCCTTTTTAAGGTTCCCAAACACAACGCTAAAAGAATAAGATGACACATATTTTAAAATCTGTGCACTTAAATATATTTGAAATATTAGAAATGGTCTTGGCTATTTCTATTTACTGTGGGGGATTTGCCTACGTAACAGCGGTGACTACAGTTTAAAGTAATTCATTGACTGTAAAGTGCTTCGGGGCATCTCAAAGGCTTATAAATACAAGTCTGCTTGTTCTCAATAAAACCTTGATGCTGTGAAAGTTATGATTTATATTCAGTTTGGAGAGGTTGAAATTTTTGTATGATAATTTTAAATGTTCTGCTTTGAAAGCTGTTGCTAAATTGCGCTGTATTCCATTTTAATGAAATGGGTTTTTCAATTAAATGTCAAGAATTATTTTAAAAGGTTTAATGACTGTGTGTTAAACAGATTTGAGTGGCATTTTTATGAACGTATTAGCCAGTTTGTTGAATTAGCACTCAGAATTTTAACCTGGAAGGATCAGTCTTAGGACTTCCCAGCGTCGTAAGTTATTTAAGAGGCTTAATAATTCTAATTCTAAAGGGAGAAATCCATCTTGCCAGCAGAAGGACTCTGTATTAACACAGATTTGGACTGATGCTAAACTTGTGGCAATATCATTTGAATTTACAAGGTTCTGCCAGCACCTGCTATTCCCATACCTCACAAACCTTGCTGTTTCCCATTCTCAGTGTGGGGTTCTGATCCCCGTGGCGTTGCCAAGGGAAATTGCAGAACAGAGATCAGGCATTTCTCAGCAGGGTGGCACAGAAACACCTTGTAAGGAAAGCTTTAATTAATTATGTTACCATTAGGTTTTAAGTGACCTCCTGTCAGCACAAAGACTAGAGAAGCTGGGTTTGTTCTGCTTGGAATACGTAACTTCAAGGAGAGATCTGTTAGAGATGTTCAAAATCTTAAAGGGTTTGGGTTTTTTAAGAATAAGTAAGGAGCAACTGTTTCCATGACCAAACGGATTGGTCACCAGAGGATACAGGTGTAAGGCAATTGGTAAAACGACATGAGAAACCTGTTCCCCGCACCCCCCCCCCCCCCCCAACAATGAGTTAAGGTGATGTGCAATGCACTGATTGTAAGAGTAGTGGAAACAAATTAACTAGTAACTTTCAAATAGAAATTGGGTAAATACTTGAAGGGGAAGATTTATCAGGTCAAGGGCTAGGATGAGGCAGTGACTAAGTGGGAAGAGCTCTTTCAAAGAACCACTGAAGATCAGATGAGCCAGTAGCCAGCTACAATGCTATATAATTCTACAATCATCTCGTAAAAACGGTTGCTATTCATGCTTCAACTGATAAAGACATTCTGCAGATCCCACAACCTGTCCATGTTTGTTCACCCTCAAGAACTCTCTAGCTCTTGCAGCTCTGAGATTATTGACAGGTTGCTGGTGCCAGCTGTTCAGAAACTTAAAACTTCATTCGCTTTGACAGCTAACTCCTCCTGAGGGCACTTGCACAAATCCTGTGACTGCCTTGGACAGGAGCTGCGGAGTGATTTTGTAGTTATTGCAGTTAATTGAATAAGCTAAGATGGAAAAATGCAAATTCACACATAGGCAAAGTGGAAGCAAGGCTAAAAAGTGGGCATTAGAAACAATTCCTCACATTTACCAAAACTTGATAACTAGCAGTCCTTGTATCCTGAACTGTAACTCATGATGCACATTTTTGCAGAATTCAGGTGTGAAAATGTGTTATTATTGATAGTTCTCCTTGTATACTCCATTCTTACAAAAGCCAATAAATACCTTTTGAGCCAGGAATAAGAGGGGGCTTTCCTAGGAGGAGAGATTAAGTAGAATAGATGTATACTCATTGGAGTTGAGAATAATCAGAGAGAATCTAATTAAAATTTGCAAAGTTATTTAGAAGGTTATGACAGAATGGATGCACTCCCAAGTTTGGAGCAAGCGATCATAGTTTCTGCTGAAGGGGCACCATTTAAGGAGGAGATGTAAAAAAACTTTCCTTACTGTAGGTAGCAAATCTTTGGAACTCACTACCTCAGTGGGCTGTAGATGCTCACTTCAATGCAATATTCGAGCTGGGATTGGTGGACTGACGGGAATCTCAGGATATAGATTTGGAGCAGGGTGGCATTGAGGTTAATGATCAGCCTACATTTTATTAAGTGGCAGAGCAGGCTCAAAGGCCTACTCTCCTATTGTATTCCTAACCCTGTTGTCTTGAGAAATTATTAGAATCTTTAAGTAATAACATACATTTCTGGATAGCGTTCCAGACTACTGTTGCCTCCTTTTACTAATTATAGGGCTACATAACCTGCCAAGTCTCTTTGCTAGGTTAGAATTGTAGGGTTTGACTGGATTAATTTACTTGCTGTTTCTGTATACCTTTACATATCTTAGGATTGCTTTTAGTTACACTGGAGGTTAATTCATACTGATGAAAGAGTCTGTAAATAATGGATGTAGGTTTGCTCCCTGAGCTGGGAGGTTCATTTCCAGACATTTCATCACCCTACTAGGTAACATCTTCAGTGGGCCTCAGGAGAAGCAGTGTACATGATTCCTGCTTTCTATTATATGTTTGGGTTTCTTTGGGTTGGTGATATCATTTCCTGTGTGATGCCATTTCCTGTTCTTTTCCTCAGGGGGTAGTAGATGGGATCTAACTCGATGTGTTTGTTGATAGAGTTCCGGTTGGAATGCCATGCATCTAGGAATTCTTGTGCATGTGTTTGTTTGGCTTGTCCTAAGATGGATGTATTGTCCCAGTCGAAGTGGTGTCCTTCCTTATCTGTATGTGAGGATACTAGTGAGAGGGGGTCATGTCGTTTTGTGGCTAGTTAGTGTTCATGTATCCTGGTGGCTAGTTTTCTGCCTGTTTCTCCCATGTAGTGTTTGTTACAGTTCTTGCATGGTATTTTTAAATATATAAAATATATTAAAAATATATTTAAACAACACATCCATCTTAGGACAAGCCAAACTGAGACACGCACGTGAATTTCTAGAAGAATTTCTAGTTAGCAAGGACTTTGATAAGAGCAAAAGAGTGGAAGAAGGTCATATTGAACTCAAAATTAACGTTGTTTTTCTCTCTCGACAGATGCTGCCAGATCTGCTGAGTTTCTCCAACAATTTCTGTATTTATTGAGTGACTTTGATTATTTTTCAAGTAAACCATTCCACCTTTTTATTTGCTTCCATCTAAAACTGCTCTGTGATGCACCTGCCTTCCCCTAGTCAATTGGAAAGACTCTTTGTCACGTGATTGGATGATTCTTCACATACATTCGCCCCAGCCTTTTTTTACATTTACAGTACATAATCGATATGTAGAGGTGTTCAAGGAAATGTTGAAAACGAAAATAATTCCCCAACCTTATTTAACAGCGCTCTGATTAATTCTTCTCCTGGATTGCTTGCAGTGGTGTCTGGGAAATTAGACTTCAATTCCTTGAGACTATTCTAATCATGTAGGATTAGCAAACCCTAGTTAGCAGTCACTTTCCAGTGTCTCTGCTAGTGATATAATGGGTTATGTTTGGGGGTGGGGTGATAGTGAAGGAGGACTGATCCAGTTGGAAAGGTTTCCAATAGAAATGACCGCTAACTCTTTAAACATACCACTACCAGCACCTCTCTGCCCATGGGCCTTTGTTTAAAATTCTGCACTGTTGCTAAAGGTAAATGATCAAACCACCTCAAAATATATTTGGATAGCCTGGACTCTAGCTTTTTTTATTTTAAAAACAAGTTGTGTTGCAACTCGATTAGTCAAACTAGCAGCCTTGCAGTAAAGTACACTTTCTTCACGCACTTTTGTTAAAAGAAAACAAAGAAAAAAATTGGAAGAACTTAACTCTATTAGAAAACTAGGCTGCTTCTATTGCCCCAACTTTCATGGGCGGCACAGTGATTAGCACTGCTACCTCACAGCGCCAGAGACCCAGGTTCAATTCCCACCTTGGGCAACTATCTGTGTGGAGTTTGCACATTCTCCCTGTGTCTGTGTGGGTTTCCTCCGGGTGCTCCGGTTTCCTCCCACAGTCCAAAGATGTGCAGGTCAGGTGAATGAGCCATGCTAAATTGCTGGTAGTGTTAGGTGAAGGGATAAATGTAGGGGAATGGGTCTGGATGGGTTGCTCTTCGGAGAGTCGGTGTGGACTTGTTGGGCTGAAGGGCCTGTTTCCACACTAAGTAATCTAATCTAATCTTTCAAAAAAAAAGTCCAAGACCTCACAAGCTGTTCACTTTATTCAATTCAAACAGATAGCTCTGTCTTAAAATCTCTCTTGCAAAGAAAAAGGACAAAATACACCTCCTTAAAGCCAGAGAATTGTCACAAAATTATTCTGAAATTAGATTAAAATACTTACACTTAAATATTTCATGCTGTGCACGCACTCATACCAATCCAAAGTCACAGCCCCATGTCTTTTGTCTCAACTGAATCAGTGTATATTTTCTCGTCTATATGCTAGAAAGATACAATCCAGAGACTATTTAGCCCAACAAGTCTGTGCTAGCTCACTGAAAACACAATGAAATAAATCCTCACTGTTCTTTTCCAAACGCCCAGCAAAGTATTTTGTTTTTCTTTGATTTGTCTAATTTTCTTTTGAAGACTGTAATTGAATCTGGTTCCTCCACCAACCAAATCATCGTAACTCACTGTGAAGGTTTTCCTGCACTTGTCCCAGGTTCTTCTGTCAATTACCTTTAAATCTGTGTCTTCTGGTTGCTGATCCTCCTGTCATTTCTGATGTAAGGCTGCATATTTTGCACAGATGCATGATGGATGATGACAATGAGGTGCGAGACCGGGCCACCTTCTACCTGAGTGTGCTGGAGCAGAAACAGAAGGCACTGAACTCTGCTTACATCCTCAATGGTAAGGAGTGTCATGTGTGTCAGTCCTTGTTTTGCTCGTGTGTTCGCTATGGTTGCTTGCGTGTTCATCCTGGTCGCTCCTGTGTTTGCCCCAATCAAACTGTAACAAGTCACAAGTTAATTGAAATAACTAAGAGCTGAGTTTTGTTGCACTGCACCTGGTGGGCAATGCTTGCACTTAACTAAATTAGTAACGGCGTGATTTGGTGGAGGTTTTATTTTAAAAAAGCTGGGTTCTTGTAATACAGTGGGAATACGTCTACTCCATGTTAAAGTCCCACCTGTTCCAGAGGAGTGTAATAATATCTCTGCACAGGTTGGTTAGAAAATATCTGCAAGATTATTAGAGGACTAGACAGGATGAATACAGATTCACTTTCTGGTTAGCATTATCTGTATTCAACTGAGTACAGTGAAAAATTTACAAATCACCACTTATGGTGCAGTCTTAGGTACACAGGTACCTAGGTACAGTTTCTTAAAAGTATAAATTCTAAAGGAGAGAAAAAAAATTTAGAAAGTGTAAAATCCAGCATTACAGATCACTGTGAAAGAGTCTAGGAACAGAGGGCATAATCTCAGAATAAGGATTGCAAATTGAAGACAGTGCTGAGGAATTTCTTCTGAAGGTAACAAATCTGTGGAATTTTTTTATCACAGGGGGCTGTCGAGGTTGGGTTGTTCAGAATATTCAAGGCTGAATAGGCAGGTTTTTAAACAGTAAGGGAATCAGTGGTTGTGTGAAAAGGGCAGGACAGGAGAGTCCAGGTTGATCAGATCAGCCATGATTTTAGGCAAATGGCAGCACAGACCGGACAGGCTGAATGGCCTACTTCTGCATCTACATCTTATGGTTTAAAAGCAACACATTGAGCTGAATTATGACAGTCTGTGATCTACCAGTTCGAGCAATGACACTTGCACTGAAGTGAGTGTCAGGGTCTTCAGTAGTTACACAACGAATATAAGAATAATATGCATGGTGTGTTTCAGATTTTAAGCTTTAAAGCGCCAACATTGTTTTACACACAAGGCACAATTAAAAAGCAATGCAACTTCTCCCTGTCCAGGTCTGCAAGTGTCAATTCCAGGCTTGGAGCGAGCACTGCACCACTACACACTGGAACCATCCGAAAAACCCTTCGACTTAAAATCAGTTCCACTGTCGATGGCTTCCTCTGCAGAACAGAAGACTGGTAGGTGCAAGTACATATGGAGCTTATTCCTTTCTCACCCCTGGTAAACCATGGACTTCATTTGTTTTTGTCATGGACTTCCTCACGAAAGTAGTGGAGGCACTATTCATTTCAAAAGCAGCTAGACTGGGTTAGGGGAGACCTTTTTTTTCCTGTAATTGCATGAGACAAGTTGAACGGCCCTCCTCATTTTTGTGTCTCTCAAATGACATTTTGAGAAGCAGCTGGAGTTTAATGGCTACCCTCAAACTACTCCCTTTCCAGAAAATGGAAAAGGCAGTTTTTGTTGATGCTGCATTCCTTTGGGAAAAAAAGAATTTCATGAGCTTGTTTGAATTAATCACTAGCTTAGGGCTGCTACGAAGGAAGGACATGTGAAGGTCAGCTAGCTGTTGGAAAAGGCTGATAATGAGGTCTTTTTCTTCTTTCCTTTCCCCTGTCAGAACTATGCTGAAGGACAGAGATGACTTGATCCCTTTGTGAATCCCTGCAGAGCTTGGTGAATTGCACTGGGAGTTAAAAAAGAAGCCTATAGGCAGTTGTGTAAAGGGAGGCATCTTTGCTGCTCTCTCTGCAACCTCTATCCTTCCCCAACAATATTTATCCCTGTTGACTTTTTACTGATGTTTTATTATTTCCAGAAATCTCTCCAGCAACCGCAGTCAAAGTGCCAGAAAAGGTGGCATCAAGTAGACAGGATATTTTCCAAGGTAAGAGAAGCTTTGACTACAGAAATTTCAGCTTGTAGTGTAAGAATTGCAACACTCGATTCAGACTTGCTGCATGCAATAAACCACAAATGAAAATCTCGTTCTGTTTCAGAACAACTTGCTGTTATTCCAGAGTTCAAAGGGCTTGGCTCACTTTTCAAGTCTTCATCTAATCCCGTCCCCCTCACAGAATTGGAGACAGAATATGTTATCCGTTGCACCAAGCACACCTTCGAAAATCACTTTGTGTTCCAGGTATGTGACTCCTAGGCCTCTCAGCTGTCCTTTTTCACTCATCCCAAAGCCGGTTAGAATCGTTAATCTTAGAGTTTGCAGTTTCCTACTTTGTAGGTGTTGTTTTTCAGTCCTAATGCTGAATGTTTAACTTGCTGATTTGAGCTGAAATAGCAGTAAAGGGAAGATTTGCATTTAATTTATACAGTGCTTTCCATGATCTCCCAAAGAACTCTGAGCCAATGAAGCACTTCTGATGTATGGTGGCTCTTGTAACATGTCAGGGGCTGCACACCCTGGAGTCAAGAGGCATTTTAAAAAAAGAAATACAGTTGAATATCACTTCCCATCCTCGCTGTGTCACATGATGCTTTGTAACCATTGGAGTACTTTTGAAGCACTCATTTTGGTGGGTGGCATGGTGGCACAGCGGTTAGCACTGCTGCCTCACCGCGCCAGAGACCCGGGTTCAATTCCCGCCTCAGGCGACTGACTGTGTGGAGTTTGCACATTCTCCCCGTGTCTGCGTGGGTTTCCTCCGGGTGCTCCGGTTTCCTTCCACAGTCCAAAAATGTGCAGGTTAGGTGAATTGGCCATGCTAAATTGCCCGTAGTGTTAGATGCAGGGGTAAATGTAGGGGAATGAGTATGGGTGGGTGTGCTTTGGCGGGTTGGTGTGGACTTGTTGGGCCGAAGGGCCTGTTTCCACACTGTAAATAATCTAATCTAATTTTGTGCATAGCAAACTCCTACAAACAGCTATGTGATAATATCCAGATAGTGTAGTTTCTTTTGTGAGCAATATCTATTAACCAAGTAGCACTCGAACCATACAAGTGCCAGGCAATGACCATCTCTAAAAGGAGAGAATCAAGCCATTTTCTCTTGACATTCAACAACATTACCGTTGCTGCATTTCCCACTGTCAACAACCGTTGACCAGAAACTGAATTAGACTAGTCAAAAATACTGTGGCCAGAAGACCACACCAGAGGCTGGGATTTCTCTGCCACTTTCTGACTCCCATAACCTCTCCACCATCTATAACGCACAACTTGGGAGTCTCTGCTTACCGAATGTGTATGGCTTGAGAAGCTTGACCGCTATGCAAGACAAAGCTTGAATGACATTGTATCCATCACCTTCAATGTTCACTGCTAATACACAGCGACAACATTGTGTACCATCTACAAGGTGCATAGTAGTAATTCCCTCCAACAGTTCCTTCAACAGTACTTTCCCAACGCCAAGCCTTTGCCATCCATAAGGAGACGGTAGCAAATGCAGGGAAGCGATACCAGCTGCATGTCCCTCCTCTGAGCCACATACCATCCTGACTTGGCACTACATCATTGTTCCTTCAGTCTGGCTAGGACAAAAATATGGAACTTCCTGCATAACAGCACTGTGGTTGCACCTACACTGTCAATACTGCAGTGGTTGAAGAAGGCAGCTCACCACCACCTTCTCAAATGTAATTAGGGATGGGGAAGAAATGCTCCTCTTCCCAACAGCACAAACATGCTCCTTTCTAAATAAAATGTAAGGACATAAATCCCCCGCTACTACCAGAGTAAATGCTGTGGAATCTTTCATGTTCACCGAAAAGGATAGGTGGGGTCTCGGTTGAAAAATTAAGCTGAGAGGCAGCACCTCTGATAATGCAAAATTCCTGTTGTACCTGATGTCAGGCCAGATTATGGTCACCGATATGGGGCCAAATTCATGACCTTATGTTGGAAAGACAAGAATGCCATCTGATCTATAGGCCTAGGACTGCACTTGGCATGGCCCACACTCTGCAGTCCTGAATTAAGTATTAACTACTGTGGGTAGCTGTAAAGTCAACCCTTCTCATCGAGAGTCAGGGCCAAAAGTTCCAATGATCACTTCACTGCAGTTTCACCTGCAGAACCATGTGAAAGTTGGGACAATGGATCTTGGTATGGTGCTATCTTCTAAAGTTGTCTTTTGTTGAAGAGAGGGAACAGAAAGGAATTTGAACTCTCATCTATATGGACTTCAGTAAGGTGTTCGACAAGGTTCCCCATGGGAGACTGATTAGCAAGGTTAGATCTCATGGAATACAGGGAGAACTAGCCATTTGGATACAGAACTGGCTCAAAGGTAGAAGACAGAGGGTGGTGGTGGAGGGTTGTTTTTCAGACTGGAGGCCTGTGACCAGTGGAGTGCCACAAGGATCAGTGCTGGGCCCTCTACTTTTTGTCATTTACATAAATGATTTGGATGCGAGCACAGTTAGTAAGTTTGCAGATGACACCAAAATTGGAGGTGTAGTGGATAGCAAAGAGGGTTACCTCAGATTACAACAGGATCTGTACCAGATGAGCCAATGGGCTGAGAAGTGGCAGATGGAGTTTAATTCAGATAAATGCGAGGTGCTGCATTTTGGGAAAGCAAATCTTAGCAGGACCTATACACTTAATGGTAAGGTCCTAGGGAGTGTTGCAGAACAAAGAGACCTTGGAGTGCAGGTACATAGCTTCTTGAAAGTGGAGTCGCAGGTAGATAGGATAGTGAAGAAGGCGTTTGGTATGCTTTCCTTTATTGGTCAGAGTTGGGAGGTCATGTTGCGGCTGTACAGGACATTGGTTAGATCACTGTTGGAATATTGCGTGCAGTTCTGGTCTCCTTCCTATCGGAAAGATGTTGCGAAACTTGAAAGAGTTCAGAAAATATTTACAAGGATGTTGCCAGGGTTGGAGGATTTGAGCTACAGGGAGAGGCTGGAGCTGTTTTCCTTGGAGCATCAGCGGCTGAGGGGTGACCTTATGGAGGTTTACAAAATTATGAGAGGCATGGATAGGGTAAATAGGCAAAGTCTTTTCCCTGGGGTCAGGGAGTCCAGAACTAGAGGGCATAGGTTTAGAGTGAAAGGGGAAAGATATAAAAGAGACTTAAGGGGCAACTTTTTCATGCCCAGAGGGTGGTACGTGTATGGAATGAGCTGCCAGAGGAAGTGGTGGAGGCTGGTATGATTGCAACATTTAAGAGGCCTTTAGATGGGTATATGAATAGGAAGGGTTTGGAGGGATATGGGCCGGGTGCTGACAGGTGGGACTAGATTGGGTTGGGATATCTGGTCGGCATGGATGGGTTGGCCCGAAGGGTCTGTTTCCATGTTGTACATCTCATGACTCTATGACCCATAATTGTGTGTGTGAAAATCTGGTGGATGCTGAGGGTCAAAGGTAAATGGGAGGTGGACTGGCTCCCAGCCTCCAGATTCTAGTTTAAGCCCTATCTGGTGACATCAAAATAAATCACATTTGGTAAATTATTTTCTTTTTGGTCTCTGTAGTTTGATTGTACCAACACTCTGAATGATCAAATCCTGGAGAATGTCACTGTACAGATGGAACCCACAGAAGGTTACGAAGTACTGTGCTGTATTCCAGCAGCTACCCTATCCTATAATCAGCCAGGCATCTGTTACACGCTGGTGACGTTGCCAGAGGAAGATCCAGCAGCAGGTGAGGAAGCATTTGCAATTACCTGGAAAATGTTGCATTGTTGAGATATTGACGTAAGAGGTTTAAAAATTATGAGGGGCATAGCTAAGGTAAATTGCCAAGGCCTTCTCCACAGGATGGTTGGAGGCCAAAAACTAGAAGGCATAGGTTTAGGTGAGATCATCTGTTATTGCTATGTCAGGGTATGAAACATCGGCCTATATTTTGGGAATAAGTCCCTTGATCTTTCACTGAATAGTGTCTATGGCTATTTTACATCCAGTTAAGCAAGCCAGACAGATGGAACCTTGAGTTAATATTTCACCTGAACTTGGTACATTCAGCAATTCAGCTCCTCTTGGTGCTGCGATGGAGTGTCAATTTTGTGCTGAAGCCCTGGAAATACTATTTTAATACCAGAAATACCTTTCAATAAACAATTTAGCAGTGTAATTCTGCAGATCTGAAGAAAAGTCAATGGGGACTTGAAATATTAAGTCAGTTTTCTCTCCATAGATGCTACCAGATCTGGTGGGTTGCTCAAACAATTTCTGTTCTTATTTTTCAGATCTCTAGCATCCACAATTCTTGGTTCTATACTAGTAGCTTACTTGGTGTACACTAGGCTGTTTCTTAGTTAATTAAATACCTTTAGGTAGGTACAGTCTAAAATTGTTTTCATGCTCGCTTTAAAAACAAATCAGCTCAATTTCCTGGTCCAGTGTAGTTTGTGGAATCTCAGTTTTGACATGGGATTGTAGAGAGCTTCATAGATAAAAGCTGTTTAATCTTGAGCCATCTTAAAAGATAGAGGAAATACGAGAAAATGGCTTTTGAGTTTAAGCCACTTGTGTTTGTTTAGTCGAGTAGATTCTGCCTGGATTGTGCTGGCATTACTAATAGGGAATGCAGCCTCTCGGTATTTTGTTTTCTCAGTTTTGGAGTGCAGCTCTCAAACTTTCAATACTGCTTGCAAGTGGCCAGGAGTACAAGTACCCAGCCAGGTCTGTTCCTATTCCCCCGTAAGTTGCTGTTGTGTTGTCTGATTCTAGACTTCACAAGATACCTTACTCAACTCAACTGCATAGGAACCTCAGTAGAGTACTTGGGGAGACAGCAGTGCTGTGATAATGCCATTGGATTAGTAATCTGGAGGCCAACTCTGATACTCTGGATTACCAACACCAGAGCTGCTGGCAAATTGTGATTCATAAAGCTGGAATTGACATCTACTCTCTGTTACAATGGCCCTGAGAAATATTGAGACCATTCACTAAATCCTCCTTTGGGTAAGGAAACCTGCCGTACTTAACCTAGCCTAGACAGGCGGGAGGCTGGAAGAACACAGCAAGCCAGGTAACATCAGGAGGTGAAGAAGTCAATGTTTCAGGTGTAACCCTTCTTCAGGAGAGTACTTAACTAGTCTGGCCTTCAAGACCTACTGCAATGTGGACAAAGTCAGAAGTCACATGACACCAGGTTATCGTCCGACGGTTTCATTTGAGATGGCAAGCTTTCGGAGTGCTGCTCTGTTGTCAGGTGAAATCCTAACACTTGCCTGACAAAGGAGCAGTGCTTCAAAAGCTTGTGATTTCAAATTAACCTGTTAGACTATAACCTAGTGTTGTGTGACTCCTGACTTTGACCACTCCATTCCAACACCAGAACCTTTGTCATCGCTGCAATGGGGGTGACTTTATTTGTTACCCTCTGAAACTCAGCTCAAGGGTATTTAGGATAGGCAACAAATGTTGGCCTAGCTGGTGACACACTCATCCGCTGAAGGAAAAAGAAACACTTCTGTTTCCTGATATCTGTCATCCTCCAGCCTGTAAAGGAGGGCCAGCCCCTTGTTGAATTACAGGAAGTGGTTCTACTGCGACCTGTGAAATTGGTTGTGTGTGGGACCTGTGTGTTACCACGGTGGCGGGGAGGCACTGTCCACAGCATTTCTTTCCTGGCCACGCATGTCATTGCTCTTTTCTACAGGGAGCACTTATCCCAGAAATCCTGAGTTAGGACCTTGGCTGTCAGTATTCCAATTCTCAACAACTAGACCAGCTGAGGCTGCTGGTTCAAATCCGATACCCCAATGCCCCAGCCTCTCAGGAGAACCATATTAGGCAATCTAGCGTGTTCCATCATTCCATTGTATCAAGCTGATAATTCCATTTCCCCACCTTGACATGCTTGCCCAACAAAAATCTGTCTTTCCCAATGTTCAGCTTGGCTATGTGCAGAAAAACAAGGAAATGTGTTCTGAACTCACATGGGGGCTATGGGTAATCTTGCCTTGAAAGACTTAGAATTGGCACTGAAGAAGTCACGGCAGGCCTGTTGACATTTGAAGATCTAAGCTGTTAAATATGCAGTGCCCATGTATTCCATGCAGTGTTAGGATGTTGTGGCAGACACCAGAGTTAACTCTTGCCATTTTGCCTCCCTTCCTCAATGTATGAGTGTGATGTGTTTCTTCCAAGTCCTGTCTGTACTTGCAGCTCATTCCTTTCTCTGCTTTTAGTGTCCTGTACGTTTAGCTGTACCTTAAAGTTCACCGTGAAAGACTGTGACCCCAACACGGGAGAGGCTGATGAAGAGGGTTATGAAGATGAATATGTGGTAAGTGGAACTGAACCAATTTGTCCGGATGAGTCCGATGCACTGTATCTTAGGGAAGCAATAGAAGGAAAGTCTTTTGTTTCATGTAGAACCTTTCAAGACCTCCGGATGTCTCATTTTGTTACAGGCAATTTGTACACAGCAAGATCCAGCTGACCAGATAATTTGTTTTAGTGATGATAACTTGACGGATATTTAATGGCCAAGACAATATAAGTAACATCCCTACTTTTCAGAAAAGTCGTGGAACTTTTTTTAAGTTTTCACTGGTGGGGCCAGATGGGGGATGCCCTGTTCATCGGAAAGATAGCCTTTTCCCCATTACAGGGCTCCCTTAGTACACAGGGTGACTGGTTGAGATTGATGAAGAAAACTGGACTGGTCAGATAGTAGCAAGTGGTGAACTGAATTCAATCCAGACAAGTGTGAGGTGATGCCTTTGAGAGAGGCAATCGGGACAAACTAATATAGTATAAATGGTAGGATGCTGAAAATATATCTGAACAGAGACCACTTGGACTGCATGCACACAGACCATTGAAAGCAGGTAGACAGGTCAGTGGTAAGCTGGTTAAGAAGGCGTACTAACCATGGTATTGGGTACAAGAGTAAGGAGGTCAGACCAGAACTGTGTACAATTATAGCTTGGCCACAGTTCCCATCGTCCTATTTCAGGAAGGATGTTATCGTAGTCATGAGCGTAGAGAAAGGGTATAGAGGAGATTTACCAGGATGTTTTCGGGACTGGCACATTTTAACAATGACAAAGGATTGCATCGGTGAGGATGTATCCTTGAGAACAGAAAAGGATGAGGGTATGGTATTACGAGGAGATTTAATTGAGGTGGATACAGTTGTGAGGCTGGGAGAGATTGAATGGAAGTGACCCATTTCCCTCAGCAGGTCAATAACCAGCTAGCTTAGATTTAAAATAATTGGTGGAAGCATGAGAAAGAAGTTGAAAAAATCTTTGACTCCAATGGTAGTGGCAATCTGGGATTTGCTGTTTAAAATGGTGACATTTAAAAAAAACAAATAACTAATTGGCTCTGTGCGTAAAATGCTGTAACCTACATTCCTATTTTGGAAATAGAACCAGCCTGACTCAAGATTGTAATGCATACAAACTCTAACCTCACACCTTTAATGTATTGTCTGAGCTGAGATGTCACTTTTTTTTATAAAACCTTAAGTTATCTTAGGAATGTGACTTGAAAGAAGTTCTTGGATTTACATATTAATGAATGGAAACCTGCAACCCCATTCTAAAAGATGAAAGACTTAACAGCAATCTAGGTTTGTTCAATATATCACTGTGTATGACACTGCAATCTCTTGCTATAAATTCTGTGTCCTATGATCTTACTCCACTAGCTACCTGATTACGGAGCAGCACTCTGAAAACTTGTACTTCTAAATAAACCTGTTGGTCTATAACCTGGTGTTGTGTGATTTTTGTTTTAACTTTGTCCATCCCAGTCCAACACCAGCACCTCCACATCACGGCAACCTGCATAGTTATTGACCAAGAGCTAGAGTGTGAGATTACATGGTAACTTATTTTCAGTTAGTACAGACTCAAAGAGCCATAAGACATAGGAGTGGAAGTAAGGCCATTCAGCCCATCGAGTCCACTCCACCATTCGATAATGGCTGATGGGCATTTCAACTCCCACTTACCCGCACTCTCCCCGTAGCCCTTAATTCCTTGTGAGATCAAGAATTTATCAATCTCTGCCTTGAAGGCATTTAATGTCCCAGTCTCCAAATAGCCTTATTGTGTGCCAGGAATGTTCTATACCTCTGTTTAACCTTGAACTCGAGTCTGGTGTATACTTGACTCCCCAATGCAAATGCTGTGAGGAGAGTGCACAGTAAATTGAAAAGTATCGCTTCTGCCACAAGTGCCAATAATCCAGCCATTTGAAGACAGGTGGTGTCTGAAAACAAGATTTGTTTTTAAGCAGGCAACATTTGACTTTTTCTCCTCATTGATATCTTTTGTCTAACTGCATGGTTAGGAAATTCCTTGGAGGTGTTCCTACCCCTCTGCTGACACCTCATTGACCTGCAGTGTTGACCCCTGTTTATCTGGATTAACAAAGCTTTGGCTACACTTTGGCAAAGTAATACTGGCAAATCTGAAGCAGCCCCAGAGAAGCTCCTGCGTCATCTTGCAGCATTGTCTCTTTCTTTCAACACTTGACTCACATATCCTCGCCACTGTACTCACAATGGCATCCAGAATCCTGCAGCAATTTGAACGTGACTGAGTTTGTGTGAACGAGACAAGATGCCACAGACACCTCTGCTCAAAGCCTGCTTTATTTTGTCTTCTGTCTCAGCTGGAAGATGTGGAGATCACAGTGGCAGATCACATCCAGAAAGTCCTGAAACCAAACTTCAGCGCTGCTTGGGAGGAAGTGGGATCTGAATTTGAGAAGGAGGAGACCTTTGCCCTGTCCAGCATGAAAACACTTCATGGTTAGTGGTAACCAGTGGTTAGCATATGTAACACTGACCTGTATGTAGCACCGTTAATTAGTAATGTTCAGCACCGTGACTGGATTGTAACAAAACCTTCTTGTTCCAAGTCGTTGTGGCAGAATGAGACTTGCAGTTTTTGCAAAAGCTGCACTGTACTTGTGCCTCTGCTGAATTTGCCCCCCCCATCCTGGGGCAACCCCCTCCCTGCCTCCCACACCCTGGTCCTGGGGTGTTTTCCCATCCCGAGAAATACTTTGTTGACTGCTTGTGGTCTTTAGTATCCCGCAGTAAATGTCGTGCCATTGAGTGGGTCATGACTTGCTTTTGGGATTCGGTCATTTGGATTAGGCTGTCAACATTAGTGGGTAGCTGAGTACAGGCCAGTAGCCACCTTCTAAACCTTGCTGTCCTTGTGTTTGCAGAGGCCGTGAATAATATTATTAACTTCCTGGGCATGCAGCCATGCGAGAGATCTGACAAGGTGCCAGAGAATAAGAATTCTCACACACTCTATCTAGCAGGTAAGTTGGTCCCTTCCCCATCTCCAGGTGCCCACCCAGTGATGGTCAGTTTTGACTGGGATGTTGTGAGCATATTGATGCCCCAGTATCCCAGAGATGTGTTTCTGGTGGGTGTCAGAGGTTCAGTCTTAGTTATTCTTTATTTGCCTTCCCAAGGCTGAACATTGATGTCTGTCGGCAATTTGTTTATGTTGTAAAATACCGTCCTCATTGTATGCTGCTTGGGTTCTTGTAAAATGAAAATGGTGGCTCCGTGTGTTTTTGCTGGCCATTGCTGGCGTTCGTTGCCTCTCCTTCATTGCCCTGATCTGGATGCTGCGCTCGGCCACTAACGTGGGAAGCTATGTAGCAACAAGTCAGGGAGCACTTGGAGTAAAGAGGATAGATGGGAATTTGAGGCACAAGCACATCCTGCATGACCTTAGTGAATGGTGGGTCAGGGTTGAATACCTACTCCTGCTCCACTTCCAGTCTCATAGAGGTCAACGTGAGTAGCTCACCTTCTGTAAAGTGACCCAGGTTTGACTGCTTCACCATTCATTTTACTGAAAACAAATTTCTATTTCTGGATTTTTTTTTAAACACAGATTTTCAGACTGTTCCTTTTGGAATTAAAGTCGACTTGTGAACATAGCTACTTTGCTCCTGCACTCTTCCTTTGACTTAAATAGCATTGCGAGGGTGGGTTTGGTTGTGGTTCTTTTATGGAAATGCCTTCTAGCGTAATCTGGAAGCACTGACCTGGTACGCAGACACCCGAAACAAGGCATTTCTGGGCTATCTCAGTAAACACCCACAGCCGTACATGACGCACAGTCACTCCCCTGCTCTCTGCTCAGCCTCTGCCATCGCTGGCTGGAGCCTTTATCTTTACCCTGGTGATGTCAGCGTCTGGGTGTTGATGTACCCTTTCCAAAGTCCCCAGCACCATCCCAAATTTGTAAGAATGCAAACGTCCGCTAGTGTCTGACTCCTAAGTGGCAAAAGTGAGGACTGCAGATGCTGGAAACCAGAGTTTAGCTTAGAGTGGTGCTGGAAAAGCACAGTATCCTGCTCCTCGGATGCTGCCTGACCTACTGTGCTTTTCCAGCACCACTCTGATCTAAACTCTGACTCGTAAGAGCCTAAACTGGGCCCTGTACATTTTCTGCAGTGTTATAGTTTGGATTTTGCTTTGCGTCTTGCTTACATGATACCTTTTAAATCTCTTTGGTCTTCTGGGAGTCCATCTGGTGGGAGTCACATGTGCTCAGGGATGGTGATAGAGGATGGGGTTGTTTAAAGCACTATCTGTAATAACTGCATCACTTGACATAGTAATGCCTCATATGATGCCAGTCCCTATGTTCTAATGAGTTGGGTCCTGTAGGTTTGACTGAATGAGGGTGGTTTACATTGAAATGTAGAAAGTAGGATCAGAAATCGACCATTCAGCCCTTCGAGCCTGCGCTGAGATACCTGCTCCACCATTCAGTATGTTTGTGACTGAGCATTCAACTCAGTCCCCTGTTCCCACTATCTCCTTGTTCCCTTTGATCCCTTTAGTGCTAAGAACTATATCTAACTTCTCCCTGAAAACATTGTGTTTTGGCTTCAACTGTTGACAGAGAATTCCACAGGCTCACCACTCCCTGGGTGAAGAAATTTCGACCTCAAAAATGGCCTATCCCATATTCTTAGACTGTGACCCTTGGTTCTGGACTCCCTAGGTCCACACTGTTTGATTCCTGTCCTCATTACTGATGGTTTTATCCACCCTGTCTGACATTTCTCATATCCCTTTTTTGCTGCATTAAGCTTCTAACAGTACATTAAGGCAAATTGTAGGAGCTGGAATCAGGTGTTAGCCTGATTGAGGTGTAATAGTGGTGAGGGAATGCCCAGTTCCCTTTAAGGAGAGGTGATTTCTTTCTGCTGCCACTCCTTATGGCCAGAGTTATTGAGTTTAGGGACCGACTGGAATAGAATTTGAATTCTGTCCCTCTTAGATTAGATTAGATTAGATTACTTGCAGTGTGGAAACAGGCCCTTCGGCCCAACAAGTCCACACCGCCCCGCTGAAGCGCAACCCACCCATACCCCTACATCTACCCCTTACCTAACACTACGGGCAATTTAGCATGGCCAATTCACCTGACCTGCACATCTTTGGACTGTGGAAGGAAACAGGAGCACCCAGAGGAAACCCACGCAGACACGGGGAGAATGTGCAAACTCCACACAGACAGTCGCCTGAGGCGGGAAATGAACCCGGGTCTCTGGCGCTGTGAGGCAGCAGTGCTAACCACTGTGCCACCGTGCTGCCCACGTCATTAGTATGCAGTCCACCAGATTGCCAGGCTATACTATTGCATATTTCCAGGAAACTTGGTAAGAGTCTGCAAGGTACTTACTGTTGGATGTCCTGGGTGTCAAAATAACCTGAATGTTATTACTAATCACTTCCAGCACTGACACTAACAGAGGAGAGGGAGTAAGCCACTGAGATGTTTCAATCTATGATCTCAACTTCACTTTCCTATCTGTACTCCAAATCCTTGACTCCCCTGTTAGTCAAAAATCTATTTAACTCTTGTCTTTAAACTTCCTGCCTGTAAGTCAGTGGAAGCCAAGTCATAGAGATGTACAGTACGGAAACAGACCCTTCAGTCCAACTCATCCATGCTGACCAGATATCCCAAATTAATCTAGTTGCATTTGCCAGCATTTGGCCCATATCCCTCCAAACCTTACCTATCCATGTACCCATCCAGATGCCTTTTAAATGCTGTTATTGTACCAACCTTCACCAGAGGAAGGGTTTAGAGGGATATGGGCCAAGTGCTGGCAAGTGGGACTAGATTGGGTTGGGATATCTGGTCGGCATGGATGGGTTGGACCGAAGGGTCTGTTTCTGTGCTGTACGTCTCTATGACTGTATGACTTCCTCTGGCAGCTCATTCCATTCACGCACCGCTCTCTGTGTGAAAAAGTTGCCCCTTAGGTCTCTTTTATATCTTTCCCTTCTCACCCTAAACCTATGCCCTCTAGTTCTGGACTCCCTGACCCCAGGGAAAAGACTTTGTCTGTTTATCCTATCCACGCCCCTCTTGATTATTGTAAACCAATGGAATGAAAGGTTATCTGGAGTGGGGTGGGAGGGGAGTGATGTGGTGGGGAGGTTTGCAGATTTGAAGTTTAAGTTGAGGTGAGAAGGAATGAAAAATAATGAAATTCTGTGCATGAGCACCTCTCTCCACTTCACCTGGCGAAGGAGGAGTGCTCTGAAGGCCCATGATTTTAAATAAATCTGTTGGATTAGAACCTGGTGTCGTGAGGTTTCTGACTTAAGAATTAAAAGGTATGTCGATGGGTGAGATGAAGTCTAATGGAGGAAATTGACTGTGTGTGTATAAATACCATAGAATGGCAGGTTCTTGGGCTGATCCTTCTGTAAGACCTCAACATCCCCCCCCCAAAACAACATTGAGCATGGCCAAATGACCTCTCTTGATCCCTAGGAATGACGTTTCCTTCTCCCATTTCAGGTGTTTTCCGTGGAGGTCATGACCTCCTCGTACGGGCCCGGCTCGCCCTGATGGACGGAGTGACGATGCAAGTGACCGCGCGCAGCAAGGACGAGGTTCCCGTCGACGTCATCATGGCCTCTGTCGGTTAGATTCTTCTGTGAAGAAAACACTAGCCGCACTCTCGCTGCCCGGGCTGGGTGAGAGATTTCTATGGGAACGCCGTGACTCGTTAATTTTATTGCTAATTATGGGGGAAAGACGACTGAGCTTGCTTCAGTGATGCAAAAATAGATGCTGCTGTTGGATCTTTTGCATCTGCAAGCAGGTTTATAAAATGATTACTTGTAATAATATCTGATTAATCTTAGGAAATATCTGGACAATACCAACAAATCAGAATGAATTTTAAATACCCTTCACGCCTATGAGGACTTGTTACATTACACATGTATAATGCACAAAATGTAGTATGGAACACAGGGGCAATAAATTTTCTTCCTCCCCCACCCCTGTCTGCGATTTGTTGAATAAAAAGGCTTTTGTTATTCCAATTTCTGTTCGCATCATTTTGGATTTGCTGCCCACTGGGACAACTAAAAAAACTTTCAAAAGGATTCCTATCCCCTGTACAATCTGAAATTCCCTTTCCCGGCTGTCGGCAGGTTTTTAGATTAGATTAGATTAGACTTAGTGTGGAAACAGGCCCTTCGGCCCAACAAGTCCACACCGACCCGCCGACGCGCAGCCCACCCATTCCCCTACATTTACCCCTTGCCTAACACTATGGGCAATTTAGCATGGCCAATTCACCTGACCCTGCACATCTTTGGACTGTGGGAGGAAACCGGAGCACCCGGAGGAAACCCACGCAGACACGGGGAGAACGTGCAAACTCCACACAGTCAGTCACCTGAGGCGGGAACTGAACCCGGATCTCTGACGCTATGAGGCAGCAGTGCTAACCGCTGTGCCACCGTGCCGCCCACCTTGGTTCTTGGGCAGTTTGAGGCGGACATTCATTGTTAGCTGAAGTCCATATTTTGTGGGGATTGTATTGTGACTCAGTGGTTAGCACTGCTGCCTCTCAGCACCAGGGACCTGGGTTTAATTCCAGCCTCTGGTGACTGACTGTCTGGAGTTTGTACATTCTCCTCGTGTCTGCGTGAGTTTCCTCCCACAATCCGAAGATGTGCAGTTTGATGGATTGTCCGTGCTAAATTGCTCATAGTGTCCAGGGATGTTCACGCAGGGTTATAAGATAGGGGGGGTGGGTCTGGGTGGGTGCTCTTCAGAGGGTCAGTGTGGACTCGATGGACTGAATAGCCTGCTTCTGCACTGTAGAGATTCTATGAATAATCAGTAGGGCCTGGTCTGTGTGTTCTTCTCTTCATTCTTCCTCTTCCTTTCTCGTTCCCCTGGCTCCAGCCCCACACCATCACTTGCTTGTCTTGGGAGGGTGCTGCGGTGGAACAGAGGCCAGTAGAGAAACCATCCCAGTTGCAGTCACATTCAGGTGATCCAAAATACATGGCTGTGGCGAGTGCTTCCTCAGGACAGCCATTCCTGAGCAGCACTCTGTTGCTCTCGTTCTCTGTCTCCAATTCTTTCCCCCCCCCCACCCCCCCGCCTCCCAAATCTCTACCAATGGTACTCCCATGTGTTGTTGTATTCTGTCACTGATGAATCCTGTGCTTGTTGTAAGTGTTGGTCTATTTCTGGTTTCATGAATGCAGCTCGGGCTGTGCAATCAATGCTCCACAATCATACTGAACAATGAGTTGATTACTATACCTAATATGTTTATGTGACCCTACCTGTTCCATTCCCCTGCTTCCTGTGGCACACATTACATTTAATTTTCTCAGTGGGGAATCTGCTGCTGAGCAATCTTATAATTCCTAATTTTCCTCACCCGTGCATTAAGAAGAGTATATCCTTTTCCAAATTACAATCCAGCCCTGATAGTATAACTGTGAAATTACTGTTGCAGATGAATTGCAGCAGATTCTGCTGTCAGCTCGATTTTATACATTGAAAGTTCCACAGTTCCTCGATGCGTGCAAATTGAGTTTTATTTCTGCAGTGCTGGTCAGTCAGCAGGTGAAATATGTTAATGCTGAGTTTGAGGTCTGGGAAGTGGACAATTGGTATTACTGAGCCAGCACTCTGAACAAACTTTGTCTCCGAATATCTTTAACGATTGAAGCTGTATGTTTTAGCATGGGATGCACTTTTAGGGGTGTAAGTATCACTGGCAAGGCACACATTCATTATAAACAAAAACAGAAATCGCTGGAAAAGCTCAGCAAACCCGGGAGCATCTGTGGAGAGAAATCGGAGGCAACATTTTGGGTCGAATGGCCGTTCTTCAGAATCCCAGCATTTATTATCCTTGAAGATATATCGCGGGCTGTTTTGGGAATCACTGTAGTGTGTGTAGTGAAGGCATTTCCACAATTCAGTTAGGAAGCAGTTTGGTTTCCAGGATTTTGACCCGATAACAGCAAGCTATTGACAAGGTGGATTACTGAGAGACTTTGAAGGGAACTGGGGGGACGATTGGTCAGATAAAAACAAAGTACAGTGTCAATCTAAAATACAAGCCAAGTGATAGAGAAATTCGGCAGCTCTGGGAGCATTTGCAGATAGAGCGACCGAGTTAAAGTTTTGTGTTCTGGAGTAATATCGGACTCAAAACCTTAACTCTCTTTTTCTCTCTCACGTAGAATCTGTTTGATTTTGGAGGTGACTGCTGGTCTGTACCTGTTGGCCCCCTCCTCCTCCAAGGAGATACATTTACCAGTTCGGTCAGTCCTTTCAAATAGTCGTCTGTGCACTCTGCATCCCGGCGGTTTTGTGGAGGCAGTGAATGAGGTTTTAACTTCCTGGGCCTGACTGGGCTTCTTGGAGTCTTTCTACACCCAGTGTTGTAGGATCATACAGCACAGAAACATACCTTTCAGTCCACATGCTGTCCATGCTCCCAAACTAAACTAATCCCACCTGCCTACGCTTGGCCCATATCCCTCCAAATGTATCTTACTCATGAACGTATCCAAATGTCTTTTAAATGTTGTAACTGTACCCACATCTACCACTTCCTCTGGAAGTTCAATCCGCACAAGAACCACACTCTGTGTAAAAAGGTTGCCTCTTTTTAAAATCTTTCTCCTCTCACTTTAATGTGCCCTCCAGTTCTGTACTACCCCACCCTAAGGAAAAGACTCTCGTCATTCATCTTATCTGCACACCCCTCGTGATTTTATAAACCTCAGTAAGGTAACCTCTCAACCTCTTGTGAAAAACTGTCCCCTTCCCCCAGCCTTTCCAGTCTATTTTTATATCTCAAATTCTCCATACCCTGCAATGTCCTGAACTCCCTCCAGTTTAATAATATCCTTCGTATAACAGGGCGACTAGAACTACAAGGAGGAGGAAGTGAGGACTGCAGTTGCTGGAGATCAGAGCTGAAAAATGTGTTGCTGGAAAAGTGCAGCAGGTCAGGCAGCATCAAAAGAGCAGGAGAATCGATGTTTCGGGCATAAGCCTGAAGAAGGGCTTATGACCAAAATGTCGATTCTCCTGCTCCTTCGATGCTGCCTGACCTGCTGTGCTCGACTAGAACTGCACTCAGTACTCCAGAAGAGGCCTCACCAACATCCTGTACAACTTCAACATGATTCCCAACTCCTATACTCCAAAATGTCTGAACAATGACCTTTTTTACCTTCTTAACTACCTTTGTCTGCATGTGATGCAAATTCCAAAGAATTATGTACCTGAACCCTGAGGGAGCTTCTGCTACTCTACCCAGGACCCGTCCATTAATTGAATAATATTATGTACCTACACTCATCCAAACTTCAAACATGTGTCAGGACAAAATCATGTTTCCTCAGTTCTAACTGCTGTGGCAACAAAAATGTATTTAAGCACATGCAATTGTTATTTTGTCCCCGCAGCGTGTTGGTTTGTGTCCAGATGTTTTGTCACCCTGTGAGGTAACATCATCAGTGCTCCTTCTGATGAAGTGTTGCTTTACTCCTCTGCTCATGATTTATCTGACCCGGTCTGTTATGGTGGGTTGTGTCGTTTCAGGTCATGCTCCGCGGTGCCTTGTATATAGGATCCATTTCTACGTGTCTGTTGATAGTGTGTCAGGTTGAGAAGCAGGCCTCGAGAAATTCCAGTGCGTGTCTTTGGTTAGCTTGTCCCACGATGGTTACATTATCCATGTCAAATCGATAGTCCTCCTTGTCCCAGTGTATGGAGATGAGAGAGAATTAGTCGTGTCGTTTTACTGCCAAATGATGTTCGTGTATTCCAATATCTAGTCTCCTTCCGGTCTATCTGCTGAGTGTTTCTGGCAGTCACTGCATGGAATTCTGTAAATAGTGTTGGTTCTGTATGTTACAGGCATATGGGGTCTTTTGTCCCTGACAGCAGTTGCTACAGTGTTGTTGTGGGTTTAAGTGAATATTGTACAGTGGAGATATGGATAATGATGGAAGGTTAAGTTTTCCTTCTATCGCACACCTGAGCACGAATCTCTTCTGTTTCTTCCCCTGATGTGTATAGGACGGATTTACAAGTTGATGGTCGACCTGTTTAACCATGATATGAACACCGCTTCCTTGACCAAGTCCTGGACTGTGACTTGAAACTAGAACTGGTTCAGATGCGCACTCATGAACCACTGTACCATGGGAACTCACTCTGTACTTGGGCAACACAAAGCATATGTAAAGTTGTGCAATGGTGGATATGGGCATAAGGATCTAATTAGTGTTTGGAGCCTGTTACACTTGTGCTAGCTCAGAGTAATAATTTCATGCCATTCCCCATTAAAATACTTCAAGAAATATTTTTCCTCTGTACTTTTGAAAAGCTATCCTTGATTGTGCTTCCATCTGTGTTTCTAACAATCCTTTTAAAAAGAATGAATCACCTACAATTGAACATTTTAATCTCCTATTTACTGACTCAGTGACCAGAGAAAATATTTCTGCCTGTTGCCTGTTTCTCTCAATGAAACTGATTATAATTCCACTCAAATGAAAAGACAGCCATTTTTCAGTCTGTCCAATGGCACTTCCTGTAAAATTAGTCAAATCCTGAGGTGAAAATTTCTATAAATTCCTGATCTTTGTAGGCTGTTGAGGTCAATGTGAACTGGTGAATCAATTGATCACACTCTAAACGACTGTCCCAATCACTTGTGGCTCAATTAGTAGTGTGACATCTCTGAAATGCACATGTAATCTATCTGACACACTTTGTACCGCATTGAGGGAGCACTGCATTGTCAGAATCACCATTATTTGCTGAGATGTTAAACCAAGTCTCCTTTTTTCAGGTGATTGTAAAGGCTAGCATTTCAAGAAGCAACAATGTTCTTTTGAGTGTCTGGGCCATATTGATCTTTTAGTGCCTAAGGTGGCAGATTATCTTGTCATTTATCACCTTGCTGTTTGTGAGAGCTTGCTGACTGGAAATTGGGTGTCTCCTTCATTAAGAAATTACCCCTGTTTCAAGTGTTTCTGTCTGGGATGCAAGTGGTGTTATGAAAAGTAGGATAGAAAAGCAGGTCTTTCCCCCTCGATAGAATTTGAGCTCAGCTTAGTTAGGTGGATGCAGTGACTTCAACAATGCAGGTTCAATTCCTGCACCCGCAGAGGTTACCATGTAGGTCCTGTCTTCTCAACCTCATCCCTCACCTGAGGCATGGGAAACCTCAGGCTAAACTCACCACCAGCCATCTCACTGTAACAAGAGAGCAGGACTATGGTTCACGTAGGCCATGGTGATTTAACCAAGAGACTTTCTAATCTACCTGCTCGGCGATGCTATTCCACACCTCTGGAGCAGATGGGATCTGAACTTAGAGTCAAAATAAAACTGCAGCTGCTGGAATCCAAGGTTGACTAACAGCAAGTCTGCCGTGTTCTCCCAGGGATCTGACCGTAGGCCTCCTGGTCCAGAGGTACACAACCACTGCACAATGAGAATCCCCAACCACTTTTTAATCCTGTGTGCAAATTAATCTAGAGCCAATCTTAGACTCAGTCTGAGCAGAGTCTGATGATTATTTTGAAGTGCGGAGGTTTTCTGTACTCAGGGGATGTAAAACAGCATGGGGCTGGATGGTCTGAGATGGATTTGGAAGATCTGGTATACAGAGGGCTTGCTTTCAGCAAAGCTTACAGATGAAGCTGGTGTCATCAAGACTTTGCCTGACTTTCTAGTCTTATAAAGTATTGCCTTGATGCAAGTTTATACATTGGCCTTTGGGATTTTCTGAATCTGTTTTAAAGTATGTCAGAGGTGTAACAGACTGGTCACAGAGCTGAATGTTATCAGGAGAGGAGAGTGTGAAGTAGAAGGGTTTAAGCAAACAAAATCCCAAAAGGGGGGGTTGCAGGAAGATTGTGAAAGACACCAAGGGATATGTGGATAGTGTGGAGAAAGACCAAGGAGGTAGAAACATTGAAAACAGCAACTGAAGTAGGCTACTCAGCCCTTCAAACCTGCTCCACCCTCCCATAAGAAATAGAAACTAGAGTAGGCTACTGGGTCCCTAGAGCCTGCTGCACTATTCCTCAAGGTAAAAACAAGGACTGCAGATGCTGGAAACCCGAGTCTGGATTAGAGTGGTGCTGAAAAAGCACAGCAGGTCAGGCAGCATCCAAGGAACAGGAAAATCGACGTTTCGGGCAAAAGCCCTTCATCAGGCAACGTTCCTCATCTCCACTTTACGACATGACCCTTGCTGATCAAGAATCTCTCTGTCTCAACCTTAAATATACACAAGAGCTCTGTCCCCACAGCTCTCTGTGGCAAGGTGTTCCAAAGACCCTGAACCCACAGAATATTTTTCTCCTCATCTCAGTCCACACTTGGCAGCCCTGGGTACTGAGACTATACCCTGGGTCCTCAGCTTTTTGTAATTTATAGAAAAGATTTGGATGTGAATATTGGAAGTATGGCTAGTAAGTTTGCCGATGACAATAAAATAGGTGGTGTAGTGGACAGTGAAGAAGGTTAGCCCCAGACTACAACAGGACCTTGGTCAGATGGAGTTTCAGTTCCATAAATCTGAGGTGTTGCATTTTGGTAAGACAAACCAAAATTTTGGCAGGACTTACACGGTTAATAGAAGGGGAGTGTTGGCGAGAAAGGGACCATGAGGTATAGGGGAATAGTTCCTTGAAGGTTACTAACTTCTGAGAAAAATAAATGGAAATGGTATCACCCACCTTAACAGACCAAGACACACAAATAGAAAGCAGGACAGAACGCCAGCGCTTCATTGGAGACTCATTGATGATGTCACTTAACATGGTGATGAAATGTCTGAAAACAAACATGTCATCTCAGCGAGTGAACTTACAAACTAGGATCACTGAGCTGTAAAGACCAGGCAGGTTTTGCATTCCATAGCCTGAGAAAGACAGAACTGGAGGAAGGGGGAAGAGAGTCATAGTCATAGCGTGGAAACACACCCTTCGGTCCAACTCTTCCATGCTGACCAGATATCCTGAATTAATCTGGTCCCATTTGGCTCATATCCCTCTAAACCCTTCCTATTCATATACCTATCCACATGCCTTTTAAATGTTGTAATTGTACCAACCTCCACCACTTTCTCTGGCAGCTCGTTCCATACACACACCACCCTTTATGTGAAAACATTGCCTCTTAGTCCTCTCTCACCTTAAACCTATGCTATCTAGATGTCCCACTGCCTCTCAAGGTCATGCTCATTTGGTGTGGACTGGGGAGTGGGGAAGAATAGGGAATCATACAGGACTAAAGAGAGCTTTTAGCTCATTCAATCTGCACAGACAAAAAACTCCATCAACAGTCATCAAACTTTCCAGCACTTAGTCATAGAGATGTGCAGCACAGAAACAGACCCTTCAGTCCAACTTGTCCATGCTGATCAGATATCCTAAATTAATCTTGTCCCATTTGCCAGTACTTGGCCCCTATCCCTCCAAACCCTTCCTATTCATATACCCATCCAGATGCCTTCTAAATGTTGTAATTGTACCAGCCTCCACCACTTCCTCTGGCAGCTCATTCCATACACATACCACCCTCTGTGTGAAAAGTTTGCCCTTTTGGTCTCTTTTAAATCTTTCCCATCTCACCTTAAACCTAGTTCTGGACTGCCCAAGTCAGAGAAAAGACCTTTTCTCTTTATCTTCTCCACGCCCCTCGTGATTTTATAAACCTCTATAAGGTCACCTCTCAGTCTCGGATACTCCAGGGAAACAGCCCCAGCTTATTCAGCCTCTCCCTAGAGCACAAACCCTCCTCACAATCTTGAAGAGATTTACAGAACTGCACTTCCATAAACAGAGACAAAATATATGCATGAAATAAAAACGAAGTGCTGGAGAAACTCAGCTGGTCTGGCAGCATTTGTGGAGAGAAAAACAGTTAATATTTGGGGTCCAGTAACACTTGGTTAGAAAGGGCTCGATGTTAACTTTGTGTCTCTTCCCACAGATACTGCCAAACCTGCTGAGTTTCTCCAGCATTCTCTGCTTTTCACGGCAGACTTCCAGTGTCTGCCGTTTGTTGTTTTATTTAAGAATGAAATGTTTGCTGTAGATGAGACAGTGAGCAAGTTTTAGTCACTGCTGGGAAGATGATAGTTTACTCCAGGAATCCAGAACGTCAAAACAAAAAAAGCTGCCTCAAAATCTACCACAACTGAATCTAATTGTTTACTGCTTTCTCTGAGCTAACAGCTCATTAAAGCCTTGTGCTAAATCTTGTTCTGTATTAATTCTACATCTCCTGCTGCTTCAGTTAATTTATTGGAGGACCAGTAAAACCATCAGTTATCATTCTCTCAGGCTCCGAAGATCCCACCTGTTTCTACTGCACACAGTAGACGCAGCATGCAGTAATCGTTTCATCTCACATCCTCCGATGGCCTCTTATCCTCCAGAGAGAGGGAACAGCATCCACCAACTCTCATCACTGACAGAAATTGAGCAGGGAAAGCGTTGAACTTAGCTGTGCTGCCTCGGGGACCTGGGTTCAAGTCCAGCCTCCAGTGATTGCCTATGTGGGTTTCCTCTGGGTGCTCCAGTTTTCATCCATAGTCCAAAGATGTGCAGGTTAAGTGAATTGGCTATGCTAGTGTTTTGGAATGTGTAGGTTATGTGCATCAGTCAGGGGTAAATGTAGGATAGGGAATAGGTCTGGGTGGGTTATTCTTCAAAGGGTCAGTGTGGACTTGTTGGGCCAAAGGGCCTGTCCCATACCGTAGGGATTCTGTAATAGAGTCCAGTAGTCAGGTGATAGTCATTGTTACAGTGCCTTTTCTTTCAATTTGTTAATTAAAATAGGAGTGTTCCCAGTGAAACCAGCATTTGCTGCTAAACTTCGAGATGGTGAAGGTGCTGCCTAGTTGAACCATTGCAGTCCCTGTGCTGTAGGTAGACGCACAATGCTGTTAGAGAGGGAATTCCAGGTCTTGACCCACTGACAATGAAGGAATGGCACTATAATTTCCAAGTTGGGATGGTGAGTGGGTTGGCGGGGAACTTGCAGGGGCTGGTGTTCCCATGTATCTGCTGCTCTTGTCCTTCTAGACAGTTGAGGTTTCAGGTTTGGAAGGGGCTCTTTGGAAGGGGCTGTTCAAGGATTGATTGATTTATTGTCACTTGTACCTAAAGTACACATTTGGACATCGACTCCTTAAGTATCTGAGGAGTCGTGAATGGTGCTGAACCTGCCCACTTCTGACCTTATGGTGGAGGGAAGGTCATTGATGAAGCAGCTGAAGATGATTGGGTCCAGGATACTAACCTGAGGAACTCCTGCAGAGATGTCCTGGAGCTGAGATAGAACAGCACAGGAATGGGCCGCTCCGCCCATGCTGCTGTGCTGAACACGATGTCTGATTAAACGGATCCCTTTTCTCTGCTCTTGATCCATATCCCTCCATTCTTTGCATATTCATGTGCCTTAAGCACTCCTATCATATCTGCCTCCACCATCACCGCTGGCAGCACTTTCCAGACTCCTACCACTGAGCTTGCCCCTCATATCTCCTTTGAACCTTTCCCCCTAGTAGACATTTCAACTGTGGAAAAGTGACTAATTGTCCACCCTATCTGTGCATCTCATCATTTAATAGACTTCTGTCAAGTCTCCCCTCAGCCTCCGCCACGCCAGAGAAAGCAATCCGTGTTTTTCTAGCCTCTCCTTATAACTCTTGCCCTCTAATCCAGGCAGCATCTGTGTAAACCTCTTCTGTACCAAAGCCTTCCTGCAATGTGATGACCAGAACTCAACACAATACTTTGTTACCTCCAACGACCACAGCCATCTTCCTCTTTGCAGGTGTAGAGCTCCTTGATGCCACACTCTATCATAAGAGTCATAGAGATGTACAGCATGGAAACAGACCCTTCGGTCCAACCCGTCCAAGCCGACCAAATATCCCAACCCAATCTAGTCCCACCTGCCAGCACTTGGCCCATATCCCTCCAAACTCTTCCTGTTTGTATAGCCATCCACTCGCCTTTTAAATGTTGTAATTGTACCAGCCTCCACCACATCCTCTGGCAGCTCATTCCATACACGTACCACCCTCTGGGCGTGAAAATGTTGCCCCTTAGGTCTCTTTTATATCTTTCCCCTCTCACCCTCAACCTATGACCTCTAGTTCTGGACTGCCTGACCCCAGTCAAAACTTACACTGGTGTCAAGGGCAGTCACTCCCACTTCCCCACCCCAAAGAGCCAAAAGGTGACAACACACGGATTGACCAACTGATTCGGCCAGCTGCCATTCGCAGCCAGAGGAAGGGGCAGTCTGAGTAGCAGGTGGTCAGTACTGCACCAAACTGGAGTGAGACACGATACAGGAGCAAATCTAAATGCCAGCATCCAGATCTACCTCACCCACTTGGCCCCTTGTTAGAATCCAATTTTCCCTCCCCCAATCCCTTCTACAATTCCACATCGTTCCATTTCAATTTCACAAATCCCTTCCCCAGCGTAAGCACGTCTGAGCAAATCAGACAATTAATGGCACAGGCAGATGTTTATTTAGTTTTAATCACTGTCGCTGTACAATTATTAATACAGCTGTTCGGGAAGCATTACAACACCTGCAACAGCAAAACTCGAAATGCCTGAACTTCACTGCCAAGAAACAGTAACCACTGGCTGAAACGGAGAGAGCTTCCCCGCCCCGGAGAGGGGGAGGGGCAAGGTTCGGAGGGTGGGAAAGGCAGGAAGACCCTGCATTTAATGTTTGACATCCCCCCCCCACAGGTTCAATCCAGTTGTCCCAGAAATGTCTTGCTTGCCAATGTGCAAAGCTAGGGGCCATATGAGAACCCAGCAGCACAGTGTGGAGTAGGGGTGGGGGGGGTACAGAAACAGAGAGAGCATGCACGGGGGGGCGGGGTGGAGAAGAGAGAGACAGAGAGAGACAGAGAGAGACATACACACACAATGATCTGGAACACTGCAGGAATACCAAAGCCTTGGTCTGCTCCCTTTCCCCCCACTCCAGAGTTGGTTATCCCAAGCTGCAGACTTCCTTGCTCCCTGGATGCCATGGAGAGCCTGGATTCCACACCAGGAATACCGAACACTGGGGCAATTACACCCTTCCCCGCCCGCTGCCCACTTCCCAAAATCACAGCTAATGCAATGCTCACTCTGGCCATGTCTCTCACCACCTCCCCACCCTCCCTTCCCAGGCTCAGGACAGTTTGTACCCCAGCCTCACTGTACATTCCCATATCCCAGCTCCCACACCAGGCGCATTTCCCCGACAAACCAGTGTCAAAACCCGGGCCGTGTCCCTTCTCCAGTGGGCAGGTGGGGAATTCAGATTTTCTTCATTTCAGCTCAATCACATTTCCTTCCCCTCCACCCCCTTTTGAACGGTTACAGGCAAATGCACAACGTGACAACACAAACTTTGCAACAAACTAAACAAAAAAAAACAAACGCAAGCTAGTCAGAACAGCCAGGGGATATTCGTTAGGAAACACAGCTCCACCTTCTCCTGGTCCCCTGAGGCCCTGCCTTGGAACCAGCCCTCAGCTGGTGCGCAGCTTCTTGGCTGAGGGTTCCTCGGTTTTCTGAAGCCACATCTGCATCAGCCCCACGCTGCTCTTCTTTGGTGTCTCCACCTTCACGGTGTGCTGGCTTCCAGGGCTGGCTTCTTCCTTCTTGGGAGAGGGGTTCTGTAGCCAGTTCATCATCAGCTTACTGCTGGCTGTGGGCTTGACCTCCTGCAGGAACAGACAGAACACATCAAACACCAAACCCACGGCCATTCCTGATACACATCTGGGAGTTTTAACCAACTTTTGGATCTGGAGAAGCTTTTTGCTAAAAACAAGAACACAGACTCATGCATAATGTACAAAGAGATTGTATAGGACACTGGTGAGGCCACTTTTGGAGTAATGTGCACTGTTCTGGTTGCCCTGCTATAAGGAGGATATTATTAAGTTGAAGAGGATTCAGAAAAGACTTACCAGGACGTTGCCAGGACTGCAAGGCTTGAGATATAGGGATAGGCTGGCACATTTTTCACTGGAACGTATTTTGAGGGGTAACCTTAGAGAGATTTATAAAATCATGAGAGCCACAGTTCAGATGGATACCAATGGTCTTTTCCCAAAGGTGAGGGCTTTCAACACTAGGGGACATATTTTGAAGGTGAAAGGAGGGAGGTTTGAAAAGGACATGAGGGGTAACGTTTTTACACAGCGGGTGGTTCATGCATGGAATGAATTGCTAAAAGTAATGATGGATGCAGATACAGTTACAACATTTAAATGACATTTGGAGAAGTACATGAATAGGAAAGGTTTGGAGGGATATGGGCCAGGAGCAGGCAGGTGGGACTAGTTTAGTTTGGGGACATGGTCAGCGTGGACCAAAGGATTTGTTTCCATTCTGTATGACTCTATGGATCAGTTGGTGTCATATCCACTAGAGTGTAAAGCAATGGGTTAGGCAGGGTGTGGGGAGTCTCAGAATACATCTTAAAGTTTAACAGGATGAGACAGGGTGAACACAAGAAGGATGCACCCATGACCGGTAGAGTCCAGAGCCAGGCGGTCACTGCCTAAGGATGCATGGTCGTTTTGGACTGAGATGTGGAGAACGTTCTTCACCCAGACAATGGGGAGCCTGTGGAATTCTCTGCCACCAAAAGTGGTTGAGGCCAAAACATTGAATGCTTTCTCGAAGGAGGTTGAGCTTTTAGTCCTAAGAATTATATTTTTAATATAATGAAAGAGGGAGAGCAGGAACAGGGTGCTAAGTTGGATGATTGGCCATAATCAATATTAAATGGCCTCCTCCTAGTTTCTGTGTTTCTCTAACCCAACATTATTCAGTAATCGTCAACAAGTCCAATATTCCAATCTCTGAAATTTTCAAGAATTGGGGAAGATGGTCCTGGAGACCACCACCTCAGTCTTACAGCAATCAGGGTTTGGCAAGTTTAACTTGTTGATGCTTACAAGATCTTAATACAATCAAATTGAGTCAACATGGTTTTGTGAAAGGGAAATCAAGTTTGATAAACTTGTCAAATTCTGGGGATGGGGGTTCGAATCCCACACTGGCAGATTCTAATTCAATATATTTGGTGTGATTTATCACTGTCACATGTACCGCGATGCAGTGCAAAAGAATTGCTTTGCTTGTTAATCGTACCTTCCACAAGCATGTCATGGTAACAGAACAGAATCCATTTGAACTCACTTCCTCAGAATACTAACCTGGGGCTCTGGATTACTCACCCAGTAACATCACCATAACACCAAACTGTTCCGCCCCCCCCCCACCATGGTGACCATAAATATCAATTCTTCTAAAAACCCATCTGGTCAACCCATGTCCTTCGGGGAAGGAAATCTGCCATCCTCATCTAGTCTGGACTGACATGTGACTCCAGACACACAGCGGCTGATTCTTATCTGCCCTCTGAGAAATTAAGGATGGGCATTAAATAGCCAGCGGTGCTCATATTCCAGGAATGAATTTAAAAGCACAAAGATGCAGCCTTGGGCAATTGTCTGGGTGGAGTTTGCTCCCCGTGTCTACATGGGTTTCCTCCCACAGCCCAAAGATGTGCAGGTCAGGTGAACTGGCCATGCTAAATTGCCCCATAGTGTTCGGTGCATTAGTCAGAGGGAAATGGGTCTGGGTGGGTTAACTCTTTGGAGGGGCGGTGTAGACTTGTTGGGCCGAAGGGCCTGTTTCCACACTGTAGGGAATCTAATCTAAAAAAAAAATGCAGTTAAGTTCCATATTTCTTTCTTGTACAGCACCAACCTGAGGGGCCGAATGTACTGAAATGGGAGAACAATAATGTCCTGAACAGCATGCAAAAAACAATTTAACAGAGAGACAAGTAAAAGTGCACGCTAACATCTAAAAACAGCTCAAATCTATTTTCTCTGGAATTACTGCTTAATAAACCTTAATTGTGCTGCCAACTGCACTTTTGAAAAGCAATTTTAGACTGAAAGCTGGGGACGTGTACTTGTCAAATAAATTAATCTCGCAGTTTAAAGTGTGCAAAAATTGTAGTTGGCTCAATTACTTATTTTTTTAAAATAAAGGCTCTTTAAAGGCATAAATTAAAGGCAGTGTCCTGCAAATTCATTCCTTTGTTTGGTAAATTCTTCCATTGCACGGGATGACAATTTTTTTCTTTCCACGGGAAGCCGGAGGGGTGGGGTATTTACCACAAGATGACGCTGTTGAGCCACGTTTTCACAATCATTGAGTAGGTAGAGAAATACAGAAAACACTGCAACCAACCTCTCGCTCCACAACAACAAAAAAACAAGGTAGCCCCATCACATTTACCTTACTCCTGCTCTGCCAGGAAAACAATTACTGCAGCACTCACATACATCTCCTCCTCAGCTTTTCGTACTATTGGTGGAATAAAAGATCTCACATTTACTTTTTGAACGTACGCAATAGAAACACGAGTGGGCCATTTGGCCCGTCGAGCCTGCTGTGCTATTCAATCAGATCGTGGCTGTAGGGACCCTCGATTCCCCGTCAAACAAGAATTCAGCCACCTCGTGCCTTACGAATACTCAATGACCCGGTCTCTGATGCCTTCTGAGCTCCAAAGCTCTCACACCAAAGAGAAAAGTGTCCTAACTCTGTCCTGTTCGAAACAGAGAGAGAGGGGGAGAGACAGACAGGGGGAAAGAGAGAGAGAGACAGACAGACAGCAGGGGGGAGGGGGAGGAGAGAGAGAGAGAGAGAGAGAGAGAGAGAGAGAAAGAAAGAGACGGGGGAGAGAGACAGACAGACAGACGGGGGGGGGGAGGGAGAGAGAGACAGAGACAGGGGGAGAGAGAGAGACAGACAGACAGAAAGGGAGAGAGAGAGAGAGAGAGACAGACAGGGGGAGAGAGAGAGAGGGAGACAGACAGACAGACAGACAGACGGGGAGAGAGAAAGGGAGAGAGAGAGACAGACAGACAGACGGGGAGAGAGAGACAGACAGGGGGAGAGAGAGAGAGACAGAGGCAGTCTGCAATTGAATAGTGAGTAGTCTGTGAGGCAGTCTACAGTTGAATAGTGCGTGCCATATCTGGAGAATAGGCAAGGTATTAGGATAGGCCAGAAGCTAAGGCTAAATCCCTTAGCACAGTGACCCAGTCGTTAGCACTGCTACCTCACAGCACCAGGGACCTGGGTTTGATTCGATCCCAGCCTTGGCTGTCTGTGTGGAGTTTGCACATTCTCCCCGTGTCTGCGTGGGTTTCCTCCGGGTGCTCCGGTTTCCTCCCACAGTCCAAAGGTGTGCAGGTCAGGTGGACTGGCCATGGTAAAAACCCTAATCTGGGGTTACCGGGATAGGTTGGGATGGTTGGTGCAGACACAATGGGCCAAATGGCCTCTTTCTGCACAGCAAGGCTTCGGATTCTTAGGAACAGTTAAGATGGTCAGGAAAATTGGGGAGTGTTGGCGGGAGATGGGGGCTATGAAAGAGAATTAAATTATAAACATGTGCTTTCCATTTCTGCAAACAGTTCTAGAGTCAGTCAGAGAGAGGTACATCACGGAAACAGACCCTTCAACTCGTCCGTGCCGACTAGATATCCTAAATTCATCGAATTACATTAATCCAGTTCCATTTGCAAGTATATGGCCCATATCACTCTAAACCCTTCCTATTCATATACCCATCCAGATGCCTTTTAAATGTTGTAATTGTACCAGCCTCCACCACTTCCTCTGGCAGCTCATTCCATACCCGTACCATCTTCTGTGTGAAAATGTTGTCCTTTAGGTCCCTTTTATATCTTTCCCCTCTCACCCTAAACCTATGCCCTCTAGTTCTGGATTCCCCCACCCCAGGGAAAAGACTTTGTCTATTTACCCCCTCCATGCCCCCCATGATTTTATAAACCTCTATAAGGTCACCCCTCAGCCTCCAACACTCCAAGGAAAACAGAGCCAGCCTATTCAGCCTCCCCCTATAGTTCAAACCCTCCAATCCTGGCAACATCCTTGGAAATCTTTTCTGAACCCTTTCAAGTTTCACAACATCTTTCCAATAGGAGGGACAGTCGTTTAATTGAATTTTTCTTCAAATAAGAGGGTACCTTTTTAACTCCCAGTTCAATGGGTTTGATGCAGTCGAGGAAGTCATTTCTGGAATTGTTCACCACAGTGGAGACTGGGTGGAGTGCGATCCTTTCTGTCGGGTGGATCAGTTTGAGAGCTTCCATGGCTGGTACCTGCCCGTAATCCAACCACATCCTCACAGCCTCCTCTCCATCCAGAATTGCTGGCATCCTACCAGGACGAACGATGAGAGAGATGGCGAGGGGGGGAAGGAGAGAAAGAGAGCGGGGTTAGAGAGAAGGGGTGAGAGAGAGAGAGAGAGAGAGAGAGAGAGAGAGAGAGAGCAGGGGAGAAAGGAGAGAAAGATAGAGGGGTTAGAGAGAAGGGGGGAGAGAGAGGGAGGATGGAAGAGAGGGCGGGGAGAGAGAGACAGAGAGAGACAGAGAGAGACAGAGAGAGACAGAGAGAGACAGAGAGAGACAGAGAGAGACAGAGAGAGACAGAGAGAGACAGAGAGAGACAGAGAGAGACAGAGAGAGACACAGAGAGACACAGAGAGACACAGAGAGACACAGAGAGACACAGAGAGAGACAGAGAGAGACAGAGACAGAGAGAGGGGTAGAGAGAGGGGGGGTAGAGAGAGAGAGAGAGAAAGAGAGAGACCAGTTAAAATCCAAAATGTTGTGGTGACATCAGAAAGAGAGACAGGGAGCTGCAGGGAAGGATTTCCAGAGCTGGGAGCCCAATAGCTGAGAGCACAGTCGATCGGGACAGAGTGAGTAAAATCAGGAGAGCATAAGCTGTCCAGAGTTTGAGGAGTTGGCTGGAGGAACGCACCGAGATCAGGAGAGATGAGGCCATGGAGAGACAAGGGTGAGAGTCTGTCACAAAAAGTGGCTGAGGCCAAACCATTTTCAAGGAGGAGTTTGCTATATCCCTGGGGGCTGAAGGGATCAAAGGCTGTGGGATGATAGTGGGAACAGGGCACTGAGTTGGGTGACCAACCATGCTCACATTGAATGGCTGAGCAGGGAAATGGTCTACTCCTGCTCCTAGTTTCTAAGATGTCGTTTGACGAGGAGCCAATGCATGTCAACAAGTGTTAGAATGGTTGGAGCACAGGGCAGACTAGGATTCAAAGTGAGGGCAAGAGCTCATTGCTCCAGAGAACTGACTTACCCCAAAGACTCAAAGAATGTGGGACCAAATCAATCTCAAACAAAGAGAGCTAACTGAAACCTCCTCTTTCTTTTTTAATATTCTTCCATGAGATGTGGGACACCCTGATAAAGCTAGTGACTGTAGCCAGTCTCTCAAGTGCCCCTTGAACTGAGTGACCAGGCCATACTGAAGTTAACTGTGGGTCTGGAGTCACATGTATGCCAGACAGAGTAAGGAAAGTGAAACAACCTAGAAGAGGCCAGTATCCCGGTCACCGACTCCTCCTTCATTTACACGTGAACAGTCCTTGACACTGAGCAGTCCCCAGTGTGAACAGGATGACTGATGCTCCTGTGTATATCTTTAGGCGAGGGCTCTCTGATTGGATCAGATTAACAGGCCCGATCAGGGAACCCTCAGTCTGAGGTCCACCCAGCTGATCTCATTACAGTCACTACAGACAGCAGGTTTCTTTCCTTAATGGACTTTAGTGAACTGGACAGACATCACCTTCACTCAGGGTTACCCTTCCTTTCCAGATTGATACACTAATTGAACAGTGATAAATTAATAAATAAATTGTGGGCGGCACAGTGCTTAGCAGTGCTGCCTCACAGCGCCAGAGACCCGGGTTCAATTCCCGCCTCAGGCGACTCTCTGTGTGGAGTTTGCACGTTCTCCCCGTGTCTGCGTGGGTTTCCTCCGGGTGCTCCGGTTTCCTCCCACACTCCAAAAATGTGCAGGTCAGGTGATTTGGTCATGCTAAATTGCCCGTAGTGTTAGGTGAAGGGGTAAATGTCAGGGAATGGGTCAGGGTGGGTGGCTCTTCTGAGGGTTGGTGTGGACTTGTTGGGCCGAAGGGCCTGTTTCCACACTGTAGGGGAATCTAATCAAATCGGAAACAGAGGGATGACAGAAGCCGCTCTCTAAATCCCGCGTCAAACTCTCCCTTTTCCACCTGTTTTGCAGGTCACATACCTGTCATGGATCCAGTCCATGGCTTTGGAAGCATCCACTGTGATGACAGTGTAGGTGTAAAGGTCTTCACCACCTCCAGGAGGCGCCCAGTGGTCAAAGAGCCCGGCCATAGTGAGCAGTCTGCGACCCTGCCACTCCTCCCCATCTTCCTGAAGCAATATTTACACACACACACACACACACACACACACACACACACACGTTAATTCACAAGCAATGCCATTGGACTCGTTAATCTAGAATCCCACTCCAATCAGCTGAGATACAGGCTTGAATCCTACTGTGAGGGGTGATGAAATGTGAATTCAATAAAAATAACATCTGGAACATACACAAAGCAGTCCATTACTTATAAACATCTGGCTTATAAACACCCTTTCTTATGGGCAAGGTCCTGTGCAGGATTGTAACAATTTTAAAAATCCAGCATACAAATGGGTCACCATATTTACAAACAGGTATTTTATGTCATCTTGTATTGTGTTCCAACTTGTGTACAAATCGACCCCTGTTCGCTATTTGAGGACTGACAGTAGTGATACCACATGCTTATTGTTGTGAAAGTCCATCTGGTTCACTAATGTCCTTTAGGGAGGAAGACCATTGTCACCAATACTGAGACTAGTTGTATAATTCCAAACTTAAACCAGCTGCCTTAGTGCAGTTTGAACCCTTGTCCTTAAACCTGAAGCTCTGAATTATGAGTCCAGTGACATTAGCATTTATTGAATATCAAACAGTGCAACACAGTACCGGCCCTTTGGCCTATGATGTTGCGCTGAGCATTTAACTTAATCCTAAAACAAATCTAACTTACGCACTGTGGGCGGCATGGTGGCACTGTGGTTAGCACTGCTGCCTCACAGCGCCAGAGACTCTGGTTCAATTCCAGCCTCAGGCGACTGCCTGTGTGGAGTTTGCACATTCTCCCTGTGTCTGCATGGGTTTCCTCCGGGTGCTCCGGTTTCCTCCCACAGTCCAAAAACGTGCAGGTTAGGTAAATTGGCTACGCTAAATTGCCTGTAGTGTTAGGTGAAGGGGTAAGTGAAGGGGAATGGGTCTGGATGGGTCGCTCTTCAGAGGGTCGGTGTGGACTTGTTGGGCCAAAGGGCCTGTTTCCACACTAAGTAAGTAATCTAAAACCCCTCAGTTTACAGCCATTCATGTGATTGCCCAGCAGTCGCTTACATGTCCCTACTGTCTCTAACTCCACCACCGCTGGCAATGCCTTCCACACACCTACCAACTCTCTGCATAAAGAACCTACCTCTATCATCTCCCCTAAACCTTCCTCCAATCACCTTAAAATTATGCTTCCCGTTTCTGTCCTGGGGAAAAGTCTCTGGCTATCTACTCTATCAATGCCTCTCATTACCTTGTACACCTCTATCAAGTCACCTCTCTTCCTTTTTCTCTCCAATGAGAAAAGCCTTAGCTCACTCAACCTCTCTTCATAAGACAAGCCCTCCAATCCAGGCAGCATCCTGGTAAATCTCCTCTGCACCCTCTCTAAAGCATCTACATCCCTCCTACAATGAGGTGACCAGAACTGGACACAATATTCCAAGTGTGGTCGAACCAGGGTTTTATAGAGCTGCAGCAAAACCCCACAGCTCTAAAACTCAATCCGCCCGTTAATGAAAGCCAATTCCAGAACCACATCCCCAGGTACAGGATAGAAAACATCAGTAACCACGGTTGTAAAATCCCAGCTGATTCATTAATGTCCTTTAGGGAAGGAAATCTGCCGTCCTAACCTGGTCTGGCCTACATAAGACTCCTGACGCTCAGTAATGTGGTTAACTCTTAAATGCCCTCGCTGCTCAGTTCAAGGGCAATTAGGGATGGACAACAAATTCTAGCCAAGCCCACATCACACGAAGGAAACAAAAGAAACACAGACTATCGGGAACTATTTTCCCTGGAGCGTCGGATGCTGAGGGGTGACCTTATCAAGGTTTATAAAAATCATGAGGGGCATAGATGGGCGAAGTAGACAAGGTCTTTTCCCCAGGGTGGGGGGTGTTCAAGACTAGAGGGCATAGGTTTAGGGTGAGAGGGGAAAAATTTAAAAGGGACCCAAGGAGCAACTTTTCTCTTAGAGGGTGGTGTGGTATAGAATGAGCTGGATTGAGACAAAATGGGGGAGGTTGGTACAATTACAACATATAAAAGGCATCTGTATAGGTATATGAATAGGAAGGGTTTAGAGGGATATGGGCCAAATGCTGGCAAATGGGACTAGATTAATTTAGGATATTTGGTCAGCGTGGATCAGTTGGACCGAAGGGTCTGTTTCCATGCTGTACATCTCTATGACTCTAAAACAGAATAATAGGTGCTCAGAAATAAAAACTGAGCACCTCAAAACTGAACCACAAAATGCTGGAGAAACTCTGTGTCTGGCAACATCTGAGGAGAGAGACGAACAGAGTTAATGTTTCAAATCTGACATGAACTCAGGTCACACCAGACTCGAAACATTAACTCCATTTCTCTCTCCACAGATGCTGCCAGACCTGCTGAGTTTCTCCAGTTTTTTATTTATTTCAGAATTCCAGCATCTGCAGTATCTTGTTTGTGTCATGCAGGTACCGAGCCCTTTTCTCTGCACCCTCTTAGAGGGACGTGAGCATTGGGAGTGAGGCCAGCATTTACTGCCTGTCCCTAACTGCCCTTCAACTGAGTGACTCGCTGGGTTATGTCAGGGGGCAGTTGAGAGTCAACTAGATTGCTGTGGGTCTGGAGTCACATATAGGCCAGACCAGGCAAAAGTGAGGAGTGCAGATGCTGGAGATCAGAGGCTAGATTAGAGTGGTGCTGGAAAAGCACAGCAGGTCAGGCAGCATCCAAGGAGCAGGAAAATCGACATTTTGGGCAAAAGTCCTTCATCAGAAAGCATCTGCACTCCTCACTTCCTCCCATTCTATAAAGATGCTTTATCCACCCCTTCCCATTTCTGTGCTATTGAAGTGATTTAAAATGGAAACTGTGTCCAGTAAAGACGGTGGGTAAGACAGGAGGAAGGATAAGGAGTGAGAGAGACGGAGAGAAGCACCAGAGGGAGAGGGTGGGGAAGAAACAGATGATCAGCCAAGGCTGGATCTGAAACAAGCCAAGGTGAAATGTGAATATTTACAGCTCACCGAGCACCCACTGGATTAGGAGGCAATGGCAAACAGATTAAAGGGACACACTGCAGTAAATATAAAACAGCACTCCCTGCTCTTTGGCAGCATACATGGGATTAGACTGGGATCAACAGTTGCCCTTCCCATCAGGTTCAAATCAGCAGAACAGGTCAGGATGGAAGGCTGGAAGAGGCAGGTGGAAATATTCCCTGACACATACATTCTCAGTGAGGCTGCACAGGAGTTCAAGGGTCACAACACCAAAAAGAAGCACAAGCCTTGACGAGGGAGGCGTGAGAATAAAGGTTTTTCAGACCGAGTCGTTAAGCTCTCGGCAGGAGGCAGGTTCGGTTGAGGCATTCATGAAGGGCGTTAGGTAGTTACTTGGATAGAAACAGTTTGTGAGAAATATGGGGAAAGGGCAGGAAACTGGCATGAGGTAGATTAACCCTTGCAGGATGGGCTGAATGGCCTCTTTCTGTGCTGTAACATCCGAGATTCTGAACGGTATTGCCCATTCTTTGCTCGGGAGTCACAGACCTTTTTCAAATCACTGACACCATTAATGGTGCAGGGCCGGGGAACAACACCTGGGGGGTGATTGGTAAAGCGAAATCCATGTGGTATAGACATTTTCCTTTTAAACTTCAAAAAAAATTGCCCAACTCACAAATAATAAGACAATAAACACAAAACAGTTCCACACCGATGTTGCCAAAAGTTGCTGATTACAGCTTCAATCCAGTTGCAACCAAAAACAAAAAGACATTTTCTAAATGTGAAAGGAAACTGTTTACGTTCTCATTAAGGCTACGAGGAGATGTCGAAATGTCACAGACCCTTGATAGATTCTGACAAAGACTTTTCGATGCTGGCCTTTTCCCACTGTAGCCTGGTGACAGCTGCCTCAGGTTTTACTGCATCCCTTAGCACACAGTCCTGGATCAGACTAGCAGTGGGTCCGGGCAGTGTGGAGGGGAGCAGTGGTCTTTAAAGCAGTACGTTAGCAGTACTGTATACACAGACAGATAACAGTGACAACAATCTTTATTCACCATTTCCCCAACTCTTTTCTCTCTCTCTCTCTCTGGTTAATTAAACACATTGAGCTAATCAGGGATCTCTCTCTCTCTCTCACTCACTCTCTGATTACACTCTTGGAAATAAGCTGACGTTGGAACAATCACCATCTGAACTTGGTCACATTAATCAAAGCGAAAGAACTGATTCAGTTGAAAAACTGATTGCAGGAACTCACTCAGAAAAATTACAATTTTTTTTTAAGGAGGAGACAAAGAGGACTACTGTCTCTTTACCATTTGGTGAGGTTTGTTTGGTAATAATGAAAGGTGGTTACTGTAAGGACTGGATTCTAAACACTCCTTCACTCCAGCCAGCGCTGGTCACCGTCTATGTGGGTCTTCTGTGCTCTGACACCGTTTGGTCACTTTCATCTCTCTCCCTCCCCCTCCCAGCCCACTCAATATCCTCTGCCTCCCGCCACTCTGTCAATTCCTCCTCCTTCTCTCATTCCCTCAACTCGCTCCCAATTCCTTTCCACCTCTCGCTCATGTCTTCCCAACTCTTTGTCACTTCTCCCTCTTTTTCTCTCTCATCTCTCCTCGGTCTCCCAGTTTCTTCCTCCCTTCTCTCAATCTCTCCTCCCACTCAATTCCCTCTTTTCCTCCACTCCCTCGCCCCTTGGTCCCTACCCTCCCTCCCTCAAACCCCCCAGAGTCCCTAACCTCCCATCCCCAAACACCTCCCTCCCTCCGTACCTACTCTCCCTCCCCACCTCCAACCACACCCCCCTCCCCCAACCGAGTCCCCATCCGCCCACACCCCCAAACCCCTCCCTCAGTCGCTACCCTCTTTCCCCTCAAACCACATCCACCCTCCCCTGCAAACCCCATCCACACTTCCCCCTCCAACCCCACCCCCCCTCCCCCCTCAAACTCCACCACCCACCCTCTCTCCTGAATTTGTCGTCAAGTTCCAGAAGGAACTGGTGGTTAGTTGACTTCCTCAGGAAGAGGCGGACACACTGGCTGTTGTTGTGGGGCTGGGTCACTTGCTCAGAGAGGGCTCCATGTCCTGTAGCTTCAGAGCTATTCAAATGGGTAGGAATACCGCTTGCCATCCATTGGGTGACAGTGTGCTGTGACACCCCCTTGGTCACTGATCTCTTTCCCATGTAGTCTCTCCCTCCTTACTCAATGTCCTCTCCCCCCCACCTCATCTCCTCCCTCTTCTGCCTCTCATTCCCCTCCCCCCTCCATTCCCAAGACTCTGACGGGCGATACAGAAATGCACATTCTGCTCTTACCTCCTCTTTCTCACAGGTCTGTGGGAAGTAGATGAAATAAGGCTGTTTCTCACCATTTTGCCTCTGCCACTCGTAGAAGCCATCAGCCAGCACCACACAGCGCTGTCCCTTCATGAAGGGGTCCTGCTGAAACACAGCCCACAATGGGTTACAGGGATTTTACACCCAACGCTATATAGCCAGCTTCAGACCACCCCACGGATATTTTTTTCCATTCACAGGACGTTGTGTCGTTGGCTACAACAGCATTTATTACCCATCCCTAATTGCCAAAAGGGAAATTAAGAGCCAACCACATTGCTGTGGGTCTGGAGTCACATGTAGGCCAGACCAGGTAAGGATGGCAGATTCCTTCCCTAAAGGACATTAGTGACACAGTTTTTCAAACAATTGACAACGGATTCATGGTCATCATTAGACACTTAATTCCAAATTTAAGTGAATCCAAATACCACCATCTGCCATGGCTGGGTTCGAACTTGGGCCCCTGTTACCTGGGTCTCTGGATTAATCTCTCCTGCTAGTGTTAAGGGTTTAGATGGAGAGGAACTTGTTAAGTGTGTACAAGAAAACTTTCTGATTCAGTATGTGGATGTACCTACTAGAGAAGGTGCAAATCCTGACCGATTCTTGGGAAATAAGGCAGGGCAGGTGACTGAGGTGTCAGTGGGGGAGCACTTTGGGGCTAGCGACCATAATTCTATTCGTTTTAAAATAGTGATGGAAAAGGATAGACCAGATCTAAAAGTTGAAATTCTAAATTGGAGAAAGGCCAATTTTGACGGTATTAGGCATGAACTTTCCAAAGGACAGAAGTGGGAAGGGCTTTTGTCTGAAACATTGATTTTTCCTGCTCCTCGGATGCTGCCTGACCTGCTGTGCTTTTCCAGGAAGAACATTCAAAAGCTGATTGGGGGCAGATAAAGGGATGGCTGGAAAATGGGAAGTCTTCAGAAATGAGATAACGAGAATCCAGAGAAAGTATATTCCTGTCAGGGTGAAAGGGAAGGCTGGTAGGTATAGGGAATGCTGGATGACTAAAGAAATTGAGAATTTGGTAAGAAAAAGAAGGAAGCATATGACAGGTATAAACAGGATAGATCGAGTGAATCCTTAGAAGAGTATAAAGGTAGTTGGAGTATACTTAAGAGGGAAATCAGGAGGGCAAAAAAGGGACATGAGATAGCTTTAGCAAAGAGAGTTAAGGAGAATTCAAAGGGTTTTTACAACTACATCAAGGACAAAAGGGTAACTAGGGAGAGAATAGGGCCTCTCAAAGATCAGCAAGGCGGCCTTTGTATGAAGCTGCAGGAGATGGGGAGATGCTAAATGAGTATTTTGCATCAGTGTTTACTGTGAAAAAGGACTTGGAGGATATAGAATGTAGGGAAATAGATGGACATTTTTCAAGATGTCACCATAATGCAAAGGAGGAAGTGCTGGATGTCTTGAAATGCATAAAAGAGGGACAGGACGTACATGTATTTGGAAAGGCAAGGACTGATTAGGGATAGTCAACATGGCTTTGTGCGTGGGAAATCATGTCTGACAAACTTAGTTGAGATTTTGAAGAAGTAACAAAGAGGATTGATGAGGGCAGAGTGGTAGACGCGATCTATATGGACTTCAGTAAGGCATTCAACAAGGTTCCCCATGGGAGACTGGTTAGCAAGGTTAGATCTCATGGAATACAGGGAGAACTAGCCATTTGGATCCACTACTTTTTGCCATTTATATAAATGATTTGGATGTGAGCACAAGAGATATAGTTAGTAAGTTTGCTGATGACACCAAAATTGGAGGTGTAGTGGATAGCGAAGAGGGTTACCTCAGATTACAACAGGATCTTGATTTAATTCAGATAAATGTGAGGTGCTGCATTTTGGGAAAGCAAATCTTAGCAGGACTTTTTTTAAAGAATTCTTACAGTGTGGAAACAGGCCCTTCAGCCCAACAAGTCCACACCGCCCCGCCGAAGCGCAACCCACCCATACTCCTACATCTACCCCTTACCTAATACTATGGGTAATTTAGCCTGGCCAATTCACCTGACCTGCACGTTTTTGGACTGTGGGAGGAAACCGGAGCACCCAGAGGAACCCCACGCAGACACGGGGAGAATGTGCAGACTCCACACAGTCAGTCGCCTGAGGCGGGAATTGAACCCGGGACTCTGGCGCTGTGAGGCAGCAGTGCCAACCACTGTGCCACCATGCTGCCCACAAATATACATGGTACACTTATACATGGTAAGGTCCTAGGGAGTGTTGCTGAACAAAGAGACCTTGGAGTGCAGGTTCATAGCTCCTTGAAAGTGGAGTCACAGGTAGGTAGGATAGTGAAGGTGGTGTTTGGTATGCTTTCCTTTATTGGTCCGAGTATTGAGTACAGGAGTTAGGAGGTCATGTTGTGGCTGTAGAGAACATTGGTTAGGTCACTGTTGAAATATTGTGTGCAATTCTGGTCTCCTTCCTATCGGAAAGATGTTGTGAAACTTGAAAGGGTTCAGAAAAGATTTACAAGGATGTTGCCAGGGTTGGAGGATTTGAGCTATAGGGAGAGGTTGAATAGGCTGGGGCTGTTTTCCCTGGAGCATCGGAAGCTGAGGGGTGACCTTATGGAGGCTTATAAAATCATGATGGGCATGGATAGGATAAATAGATAAATTTCCCTGGGGTGGGGGAGTCCAGAACTAGAGGGCATAGGTTTAGGGTGAGATGGGAAAGATCCAAGAGACCTCGGGGCAACGTTTTCACGCAGAGGGTGGTACTTGTATGGAATGAGCTGCCAGAGGACGTGGAGGAGGCTGGTACAATTACAGCATTTAAAAGGCATTTGGATGGGTATATGAATAAGAAGGGTTTGGAGGGATATGGGCAAGATGGTGGCAGGTGGAACTAGATTGGGTTGGGATATCTAGTCGGCATGAACAGGTTGGACCGAAGGGTCTGTTTCTGTGCTGTATATCTCCATGACTCTGTGCTCCTCAGATGCTGCCTGACTGGCTGTGCTTTTCCAGCACCATTAATCTAGACTCGGATTTCCAGCACCGCACTCCTCAGCTCTGGACTGATAGTCTAGTGTGAATACCACTGGGTTGTTGCCTCCCTTAAGATGTGCCTGAAATGCTTAACTCTTGGAATTGTGATGGTGCAGAAGGAGGCCCTTCAGCCAATCATGTCTATACTAGCACTCCGAATGAGCAATTCCCTCAGTGCTAGCCTCCTCCCTTCTACCCTCAACTCCATGCATTCCTCCTTTTCAGAGAACCACCTGGGCGAGCAATCCAGAGCCGCAGGTTAATATTCTGTGGAATTGGGTTTGATTCCCACGAGGGCAGATGGTGAAATTTGTGTTCAATAAAATCTAAGAAGCTAGGCCAACGGTGACCATGTAATCGTTGCCAATTGTCGACAAAACCATTGGTCCTTTCCATAACGTTAGGAGAGGAAACCCTTACCTGGTCTGGCATCCATGTGACTCCATACTGACAGCAATGGGATTGATTCTGAACTCTCTTCGAGGCAGCCAGGGATGTATAATAAATGCCGACCGCATCAGCAACGCCCACATCTCCTAAAATCAGTTCCTTCCCTTCTGCAATCAGATTTACAAATGGACCTCACATACATTAGAGTTGATCTTTCTCTGCACCTTCTCTGTAGCTGTAACACTATATTCTGCGTTCTGTTCCATTACGCTGATGTACTTATGTCAGGTATGATTTGTCTGGTTAACATGTAAAACAATACTTTTCACTGTATCACAGTACATGTGACAGTAATAAATCAAACCAAATATGGGCGGCACGGTAGCACAGTGGTTAGCACTGTTGCCTCAGTGCCAGAGACCCGGATTCAATTCCCGTCTCAGGTGACTGACTGTAGAGTTCTCCCAATGTCTGCGTGAGTTTCCTCCGGGTGCTCCGGTTTCCTCCCACAGTCCAAAAATGTGCAGGTTAGGTGAATTGGCCGTGCTAAATTACCCAGTGTTAGGTGAAGGGGTAAATGTAGGGGTATGGGCGGGTTGCGCTTCGGTGGATCCCTGTGAACTTGTTGGGCCGAAGGGCCTGTTTCCACACTAAGTAATCTAAAGTAATCTAATAATATTGAATTAGAATCTGCCAGGATTCAAATCCACACCCCCAGCATTTGATAGATTTATCAAATTTGATTTCCTTTCACAAAACCATGTTTGATGGTGTTAAGATCTCTGAAATATTAACTGACAGTTAGACTTGCCAAACCCTGATTGGTGCGGACTGAGGAGATGGTATCCAAGGCCAACTTTACCAACTCCCGAAAATTCCAGAGAGGGGGATATCTGACCTTAAGACAATTACTGAATAATGGTGGGGTGAAACACAGAAAATAGAAGGAGGCCATTCAGCCCTTCAAGCCTGCTGCGCCATTCAATAGGATCATAGCTGATTAGCCAACTCAGCAATTCCATTCCATATCCTTTGAATCTAAGAACTTTTTTCTAATATTCACTCATGGGATGAGGGCGTCACTGGCTAGGCCAGCGTTTACTGCCCATCCCTAATTGCCCAATTCAGAGCCAACCACATCGCTGTGGGTCTGGTGTCCCATGTAGGACAGACCAGGTAAGGATGGCAGCTTCCTTCCCTAAAGGACATTAGGAAACCAGATGGGTTTTTCAGACAATTGCCAATGGTTTTATGGTCATCATTAGAAGCTTAATTCCAGATTGTTATTGAATTCAAATTCCACCACTTGCCGTGGCAGGATTTGAACCCAGGTCCCCAGAACATTCTGGACTAACGGTCCAGCAATAATACCATCGGCTCCACTGCCTTCTATATCTATGACCTTCTTGAAAACTCCTGCTTGAATGGAAGGATGAGCAAGATCCGTCTCAGTCACTATGCACCGTACTTTCCTGGGTGATAAGGATGTGGAGCTCAATACCATGAGGGGCAATCAAGGAGAACAGCATAGATGTATCTCAGGCAGGCTGGATAAACACAAGGGAGGGGTCGATGAGATGATGTGTGCAGTATTAGCACCAACCTCCCCTAAATATCCTGTTCCTCTACCATGTGCAAGTGTAAAAGTGGTATGACACCATGATGTTGATTTAGAGGGCTATGTCACCAGACTAGTCATCTAGGGGAGAAAGTGAGGACTGCAGATGCTGGAGATCAGAGTTGAAAATGCGTTGCTGGAAAAGCGCAGCAGATCAGGCAGCATCCAAGGAACAGGAGAATCGACGTTTCGGGCCTCAGCCCTTCTTCAGGAATGGGCTGAGGCCCGAAACGTCGATTCTCCTGTTCCTTGGATGCTGCCTGACCTGCTGCGCTTTTCCAGCAACACTAGTCATCTAGGGGCACAAGCTAATTACTTTTTATTCATTTATGGGATATGGTCATCACTGGCTGAGTCAGCATTTATTTCAAAAGGGTATTTATTGCTCATTCCTAATTGTCCGGACTGCGGTGAAGAGTCAACCACATTGCTGTGGATCTGAAGTCACACGATGGCACTTTTCCTTCCCAAAGCACATCATGGGAAGCTGGCAGAATTTAGGATTCAATTAATAAGTCTAAAATTGTAAGCTAATGGAGACCATTAAAACGTGAATTGACTGATGTAAAAACTCAACTGGTTAACTAATAGTCATAGAGTCATACAGCACGGAAACAGACCCTTCGGCCCAACCAGTCCACGCCGACCACAATCCCACTTGGCCTATTTCCATCCAAGTCTTTCCTATTCATGAATGCATTCAAATTTCTTTTGAACATTGTAACTGTAGCTGCATCTACCACGTCCTCTGGATGTTCATTCCACATCCAAAAATCACCTTCTGTGTAAAAAAAAAAGTTGCCCCTCATGTTCCTCTTAAATCTTTCTCCTCTCACCATCAAATATGGCAGCTAGTTTTGACCTCTCCACTCCAGGGAGAGCCTTCAATCTGTGCCCACGATTTTATAAACCTAGACAAGGTCACCCCTCAATCTTCTACGCTCCAGTGAAAAAGGCCCCAGTATTTCCAGTCTATTTAATTGCTCACGCCCTCCATTCCCAGCACCATCGTGCATGTTTTCTGAAGACTCTGCAGCTTAATAATATCCTTCCTATAACAGGACGACCAGAACTGCGCACAGAAGAGGCCTCACCAAACGTTCTGTACAATCTCAGCATGACGTCCTGACTCCTATATTCAAAAGCTCTGAGCAATGAGTGCAAGTGTGCTAAACGTCTTCTTAACCACCCTGTCTACGTGACGCAAATTTCAAAGAATTATGCACCTGAACCACCACCTGATGAAGGAGCTGCGCTCCGAAAGCTAGTGTGCTTCCAAATCAACCTGTTGTGTGATTTTTAACTTTATACGTGAACCTGTTCTCTGTTCTACAACACTACCCAGGGCTGCAGCATTAATTGTATAATTCCCATCATTGTTTGTTTCACCAAAATACAATACCTCACATTTATCCAAAGTAAACTCCATCTGCCACTCCTCAGCCCATTGACCCAATTAAAGAAGATCTCATTGCAGTTTTAGATCACCTTCTTCACCCTCCACTACAGCACCAATTAAGGAAAGTTGCTGATAGGGCCTTCACTAACATCCTCTCGAAGCTGGACGGCTGTTACCATGTGTAGCCGTCCTGATGGTCTGCGTATTGATCACAGAATCAACATGTGGTTCCCAACGTTACTACCAGACAGAGTCCTCGGAGACCCACACACCCAGGAAGAAAATTAGAGAGGATACCAATCTACAGGTGACTGCTGCCACTCGTCAAAGGATCGAGAACAAGAGGGCACAGGTTTATAGTGACCTACAAAAGAAACAATGGCGATGTGAGAATAATCTTTCTCAGTGAGTAGTTAGGGTTCTGGAACGCACTTCCTGTGAATGCGGTGGAGGGCACGTTCGATTGAAACGTTCAAGGGCTTTATTGGTTGGATGGAAATGGTGTGCAAAGGAATGCGCAAAAAGCAGGAGATTAGCAATGGTGACGATGCTCGATTGGAGTACTAGAGCAGGTATGATGGACCGAATGACCCCATTCTGTGTTAGTAACATGGTTGACTCTGAAATGCACAAAATGGTGAAGTAAGGCGTTTTACGTCCAGAGTATTTAGGGTCGGGCAATAAATGTCAGTACAGCCCAACGACATCCACGTTTCAGGGAAGACCAGGGTAGAATGCTTTGGTAGGGATAGGGGGATGTAATCAGAGTGCTTCGTGAAGATCAAACCTTGTACGAGTTCTTGTGCAGCATCCCATCACTGCGGCAGTTACTGGTGTTGTACAGCATTTTGGAAGGATCGCTCTCTCTGAACCAGGAGGGAATAAGACCCCACCGCATGGCCGCCAGGAGCTGCTCAGTACTGTCTGCATCCTGTCAACACAAACAGAAAGACAAATCAGTCAACCAACACCCAAAACAAATATACATATACTCCACAACCACCTGATGGAGGAGCAGCACTCCAGAGGATAGTGCTTCTCAATAAACCTGTTGGACTATAAACCTGGTGTTGTGATTTTTTTTTAAACTTTGTACACCCCAGTCCAACACCTGCACCTCCAAATCAAATACAGATATGGCCGTTCCCTCCCTCGACCTCGTGCTCAGTCCCTGTCCCATGGCAATTCCTGTTGGAAAATAACCAAAACATGAACACAGTGATTACATTCAGCTGCAATGTCCCGGCAGCTACACTCCAAACATGCAATTTAAATGGGATACATGCTGCAGTGCAGCCTGCACTTGTACAGCTGTGGTGTAGCAGTAACTGTGGTCGGGAGGGCCAGGCTAACGGTCTGGAGGGAGCAAGTTCAAATCCCACCATGGCACCTGGTGGAATTTACATTCAGTGATAAATTGTTAGCATTAAACTAGTCTTGGTGATGGCGATGATAAAACTACCATTGTTAGTCTTAAAGAAACCCCACCTGGTATCACCTACATCCTGTGGGAAAGGAAATCTGCCCCATGTCTGATTCCAGATTCCCAGCATTTTTATAAATTAATTAACGAGACGTGGGCGGTGCTGGCTAGGCCACCATTTATTGTCCATCCCTCGTTGTCCAGAGGGCAGTTAAAAGCAAAGCACGTTGCCAAGAGTCTGGACTCATGGTAGCTCAGTGGTTAGCACTGCAGCCTCACGGTGCCAGGTTCGATTCCAGCCTCAGGCGACTGTGAGGAGTTTGCACATTCTCCCAGTGTCTGCGTGGGTTTCCTCCCACTAATCAAAGATGTGCAGGCCAGATGAATTGGCCATGCTAAATTGCCCATAGTGTTAGGTGCATTAGTCAGAGGGAATTGGGTCTGGGTGGGTTACTCTTCGGAGGGTTGGTGTTGACTGGTTGAGCCGAAGGGCCTGTTCCACACTGTGGGAAATCTAATCTAATCATTATAGGCCAGACCAGGGAAGGGCAGCAGATTTCCTACACAGAGATTTGGTAGTCCTAGCTCAAGATCCTTTTCAGGTTAACACACAAGTTCAGCTGGCAGCTATGAAGGCAAATGCAATGTTAGTATTCACTTTGACAGGGCTAGAATACAAGAGCGGGGATATACTGCTGCCAGAGCTGCTGAGTATTTTTGATTTCTACATTTATATCAGACTTCCAGTGTCTGCAGTACGTTGCCTTCTGTGGTTGTGTTAACTGTATTCACTCCGTAATAGGTGATCTAGCCCCATTTGCCTGTGTTTCGCATGCATCGTTCGAAACCCTTCCTATTCATATACCCATCCAAATGCCTTGTTGTCATTGTACCTGCACTTCCTCTGGCAGCTCATTCCATGCACACATCACCCTCTGTGTGAAAAACATACCTCTTTAGGTCCATTTTAAGTCCTTCCCCTCCCACCTTAACGCTCTACCCTAGAGTTTTAGACTCCCCTACCCTAAGGAAAAGACCTTGGCTATCCATCTTATTTATGACCCCCATGATTTTATAAATCACTGATGCTCCAGGCCTTTCCTTATAACTCAAACCCTCCAGACCCCGTGACATATTTGTAAACTTTTCTGCACTCTTTCTAATTTAGCAATAGCTTTTCTATAGCAAACACAGTTGTACACAGTATTCCAAAAGTGGCCTCACCAATATCTTGTACAGTTGTCACATGATGCCTCAATTCCTATATTCACTGCTCTGATCAATGACGGGAGCAGTCTCTTTTTTCCTTAAACAACAAAGTCACACCAAACAGAACGGAATTGATTCCTCTGCCTAGATCAACCCTGGCTGATTGAAGGCTTCCCAGCAATCGTCCTCAACATGACCTTTCACAACCTTCTACCTGACAAAATGCTCCCAGCCAATGTTACTACTGGACAAGTCAGATCCCAGCATGAAATCCAGCTTATCATTAAACCAAGAAACTGCAACTGCAGAAAATCTGAATCCAACACAGAATGCTGGGGAAGCTCAGCAGCATCAGTGGGGCAGAAACATTGAGTTTCTTCAGCACTTTTTCTCTGTTTGTTTTCCAAGGCTTTGAATGACTTTTTTTCTTCACAATTTAATCTAACAGTCCTTCACTGTAACATAAGCACATAATGCTGCAGAACTGGCTTTTACAACAAAACAGAGCTTTATCACAAAAAAATGTTTTTAAAAAAATGAAACAAACTATCTGAAAATTTCAAAAACACACAGCTAAAGCAAAATCCCATTTACTCTCCAACACTATCACTTTACAGTTAACAAAATCCATAGATTATTTTCTTTCTTATCAAATCTACAGGCTTGACTTAATTTTTTTTCAGTTCCTGATCTGAGAATTCCATTGTCGTTAACAGATACACAGCCAAGAGCTTAAACTTTCTCTGCAGCGAAATAACCAAACACCTCTGGTCTGGACTTTTCGCAAGTTAGACTCTTTCACTGAGGTAACTTATTCCCTTCACTGCTCTGAACAATCTCATTTTGTTGGAGACACCATACTTGCTTCTGACCCCAGTCAGGTCACATTTAAACTACATCTGAAAGCATTCAAGCTGAATCATTTTTTAAAAAGGTTGCTCATCCTGTACTCTGCTCCTCGGATGCTGCCTGACCTGATGCACTTTTCCAGCACCACTTTAATCTAGACTCTACATCCTTTACGGTGCTTGAGCTCATAGCTTTATGTTTTCTCTCTCCTTTCTTAAACCGCCCCTTGATATAAACAAACTTCCATTAACATTCCAGGTGTTCTTGAAGTCATGTGGGCGGCACTGCAGCACAGTGGTTAGCACTGCTGCATCACCGCGCCAGAGACACGGGTTCAATTCCCACCTCAGGCGACTGTCTGTGTGGAGTTTGCACATTCTCCCAGTGTCTGCGTGGGTTTCCTCCGGGTGCTCCGGTTTCCTCCCACTGTCCAAAAATGTGCAGGTCAGGTGAATTGGCCATGCTAAATTGCCCGTAGTGAGAGTTGAAGGGGTAAATGTAGGGGAATGGGTCTGGGTGGGTTGTGCTTCAGCGAGTCAGTGTGGACTTGTTGGGCCAAAGGGCCTGTTTCCACACTGTAAGTAATCTAATCTGATCTAATCATGCGATCTCTGACACATAGCCGATCGTGGCTCCCTGAAAGGCTGACCCAGTTAATATTAAACCACTTGACAGAAAAAAAAAGCAGCCTCAAGTTTGAAATCTAAATGCGCAAAAATCAGTAGTGGAGGCTGGTACAATTACATCATTTAAAAGGCATCTAGATAGGTGTATGAATAGGAAGGGTTGAGGGATATGGGCCAAATGCTGGCAAATGGGAATAGATTAATTTAGGATATCTTGTCAAGACCATGGGAGGAAACCAGAGCACCCAGACGAAACCCCACGCAGAAATGGGGAGAATGTACAAATGCCACACAGACAGTAGCCTCAGGGTGGGATTGAACCAAAGTCCCTGGTACTGCGAGGCAGCAGCGCTAACCACGGAGCCACTGATCTTTAACATACTCAAAAGACCCAGCTTCTTTGGCCCACAGTCGTAGAGAACTCCAAGATTCACAACCTTCTCAGTAAAGAAAATAAAATTCTCCTCATCTCAGGGCCGAAGCATCATTCCCCTTATTTTAAATTGCACCCCCTGGTTTTAGACTTCTCCACCAACGGAACAGTTTCATTGGGTTCCCTCTGAGTGCAGTTACCTCCCACAGTCCAAAAATGTGCAGGTTAGCTGGATTGGCCGTGCTTAAACATTTCACCTGCATCTACCCCTCTCAGTATTTTAAAATCTAAGGTAGTTTCACTGCTGAGACTAGCTCTGCATACTAGGAGGAAGTGAGGACTGCAGATGCTGGAGATCAGAGTCGAGAGTGTGGGGCTGGAAAAGCACAGCAGGTCAGGCAGCATCCGAGGAGCAGGAGATTCGACGTTTCGGACATAAGCCCTTCATTAAGAATAATGCCCGAAACATCGATTCTCCTGCCCCTCAGATGCTGCCTGACCTGCTGTGCTCTTCCAGCCCCACACTCTCGACTCTAACACTGCATGCTCCAGATTTACCAATTTAATTTTAGCTGTCGTGGTGGGATTTGAACATGTCCCCAGTTTGGACTCCTGAATTAAAGTGACTTTTCCTCTACACCATGACATTGAAAAGCAAAGTTATCTGAACCATAAGATGCATAAAAAGGAACAAGATAAACCAACGAGAGGAATTACTTTGTGGAAGTGCTTTCTGGACACCAGCACCGGGCAGTGGGAATGTGGGCTTTTGTTGAACGAAGGCTTGTACTTATTGCGGTCCCCATCTCGCCAGTCTGGGTCCCTCCTCCTCCCTCGCCCATCTCGATAGGCACAGGCACGTCTGATCTGCTCAGCCGCCAGCGAGCATGCAGTACGCCCACACATCGCTGCGAGACGGTCTCGGTACAAATCCTTAGATGTTACACCTGCAAAAGAGATGATAACACAGTGAAGGATGTAGTCGTGATTAAGGCTATGGATTAGAAATCCATTAGGGTCATCCCATTGAATGTATGAATTCTGCCAACTACGATCTCCAGCACTGTCACTTTTTGGTGGCACAGTGGTTAGCACTGCTGCCTCACAGCGCCAGGGACCCGGGTTTGACTCCGGCCTCGTGTGACTGTCTGTGTGGAGTTTGCACATTCTCCTTGTGTCTGCGTGGGTGTCCTCTGGGTGCTCCAGTTTCCTCCCACACTTAAAGAGATATGTAGTCAGGTGGATTTGCCATGGGAAATTGTCACATAGTAAAGAGGGATGTGCAGGTTAAGTGGATTAGCCATGGGATATGCAGGGATAGGGCAGGATGCTCTTTGGATGGTCAGTGTGGACTCAATGGGCCAAGTGGCCTGCTTCCACACTAGGGATTCAGCTCGTGTAATGGCATAGGGTGAGTGGGGATTTCAGACTCATCTCAAAAATTCAAACCTTTTCATATTGAGCCCTTTGCGACTACTGGCTGATAACCCAGTTATATCCATTGAACAGCCTCTCCAGCCCAATGAACCTTCCAGTAACAAACAATTGAGGGAGGTTCACTCCAATCAAGATGCTGAGAGCGCTCTGACCGGAAAAGGAGATTATGCGGTTTCTTGATTCCCAATGACCACAGAGTCTAGAACCAAGAGTCAGAGACTAACAATACTGGGAAAGCCATGTAGGTTTGAGAGGAGGAGAAATATCTTCATCCAGTGAGGGGGCTGGCTGTGCAAGTCTCTGCCACAGAAAGTGGTTAAGGCCAAAACATTGAATGTTTTCAAGGAAGAGTTAGATATAGTTTTCTTGGAATGACAAATTTGGAAGGGGGAAAAGAAAAAGATATTAATGTTCTAAACAAAATTCAGACAAAATTACAAAAAGGCAAATGATTTAGTAATCAGTGAGAAACCTTCCCACACCTTTTCCAACCAGGAAAACGCCCTGAAAAATGACAAGACTGGACAGTTTGTATTGATGGACTTTCTTTAATCCTCCCGGCCATTAACCACACACTATCCCATTCCCCCCATTGTCTCTCTACGCGTCACTTGTATATGAGTTTGGGGGGCTCAGTTAGCTGGATGGCTGGTTTGTGATACAGAGCGATACTAAAAGTGTAGGTTCAATTCCTGCATCAAGGTTACCATGTAATACGCAACTTCTCAAACTCCCACCACATCTGAGGAAGTGATCCTCAGTTTAAACCACCAACAGCTGTCTCTCTATAATGAGACACTGGTCTAAGGCTTGGTAGGAATATGGAAACTTTACTTTGTACATAAACGTAGGGACATGGTAATGGTGCAACGATGATGTCATTGGATTAGTATTGCAGAACCCCAGGATAATGTTGCAGGGACATAGCAAAAACTGAAGACAATAAAACAAAATCTGGAATTACAGGACGACCTAATAGTGATCTCTGTTGTTGCTGTAAAATTCCACTTTGCTCACTAATGCCCTTCAAATAAATCTCTCCTTACCCGCTGTGACCCACAGTAACGTGGCTGATGCTGAACTTGCCCCGGAATTGGTCCAACAAGCCAATTAGGGACAGGCAGTAAAAACTGGCCCAGACACCCAATGCCCACATCCTACGAACAATTTTTTTAAAAAAACTTATAAAGAGGACCAGAATAAAAGTGACAGCAGACAAAACTGTGGGCCTAGTTTGTGCAAGTGGGCCTATTGTGGGTAGTAATATATTTTTGATAGTACAAACGCGATGGAACAAAGAGCCTTTTCTGCACTGTGAAAGACGCAGAAATATTTTTGTACGATAGCGAGAAAGGCAGCCAAGATGTTGAAGAAAAGGTCATAGGTGAGGCGTTGGATTGTGTTGAGTAATGTTGATGACTGACCATGCAGCCAGACCAACTGCAAGTCGCTGGATGATCTTCCAACAGTTGGAATTGTTTCCTCTTAGTTAAGAGTCCATTTATAACCTAATGCCCTAATGGTGTCTTGCAGCGCTTCAACACTCAGAGGACCTCCATAGGAAAGACATTGTGGAACCTGAAAGGTGTGCAGGAAAAGATTTACAAGCATGTTGCCGGGACTGGAGGGTTTGAGCTATATGGAGAGGCTGAACAGGCTGGGGCTGTTTTCCCTGGAGCATCAGAGGCTGAGGGGTGACCTTATGGAGATTTATAAAATCAAGACAGACATGGATTGGGTGAAGAGCAAAGGTCTTTTTCCCAGGGTAGGGGAGTCTAAAACTAGAGGACATAGGTTAAGGGTGAGAGGGGAAAGATATAAAAGGGACCCAAAGAGCAACTTTGTCACACAGAGGGTGGTGGATGTATGGAATGAGCTGCCAGAGGAAGTGGTGGAAGCTGATACAATAACAGCATTTTAAAAGGATGTATAGGAAAGGTTTAGAAGGATATGGGCCAAGTGCTGGCAAATGGGATTAGGTCAGATTGGGATGTCTGGTTGGTGCAGACGAGTTGAACTGAAGGGATGCCTGAAGAAGGGCTCATGCCCAAAACGTCAATTCTCCTGCTCCTTGGATGCTGCCTGACCTGCCGCGCTTTTCCAGCAACACATTTTCAGCTCAATATAACCTTCAACAGTGTAGGCTGTGAGGCCTGGAATTCCCACCCTAAACTTGCCCTTCCTCTCCATCACACACACTGTCCACCTTTAAAAGCCAGCTTAAGGTCTACTTCATTGAATCAATCTTTTGGGCACCCAGTCTACATCCCACATTCGGGTTCTCTGAAATTTTTCTTTTGTCTTGATTTTGCTCCAGGGAAGAAACTGGTGATCTTCCACTATGTTAAAGGCATTATACAAATGCAAACTCTTGTTTTAAATTGGTTGAACAACCATTTTACTCTTGCTTTTGAGTCAGTAAATTGCATAGTTTTAGCTCGTTAAAACAAACCAGCGCGGCACACATATCTAAAGTGTCTGTCCTATTAAAAGGCAGATAAAAGATGTATCATTCTGCCAGCTTCAGTCAGATTGGAACAACTCAATAATTTCCTGTTCTTTGTCCGATGGGAGGGGGCCTATTAAATACTCCCACCAGCGTTTTCTGACCACAGATCTCTCCACCCATTACTGATTCCAGTTTCTGACCTCTGAGCAGAGATCCTTCCTCATGCCCTTCTGCCATGCTTTCCTCTCACGGCTACCCCTCTTCCTGTGTCATTTTGTCCATCTTTTTGGAATACTGTATACCCTGGAAGATTCATTTTCCATCTTGTGTCACCTTGAAACTATGTCTCAGTAATGGTGTTTAAATCTAAATCTCTCAATGTTTATGTCACAGAATTTGTAGAAGGTGGCCATTTAGATTAGATTAGATTACTTATCAGTGTGGAAACAGGCCCTTCGGCCCAACAAGTTCACACCAATCCGCCAAAGCACAACCAACCCAGACCCATTTCCCCACATTTACCCCTCCACCTAACACTACAGGCAATTGAGCATGGTCAATTCATCTGACCTGCACATCTTTGGAGTGTGGGAGGAAACCGGAGCACCCGGAGGAAACCCATGCAGACACGGGGAGGATGCGCAAACTCCACACAGTTAGTCGCCTGAGGCGGGAATTGAACCTGGGTCCCTGGCGCTGTGAGGCAGCAGTGCTAACCACTGAGCCACCGCGCCACCCAGGCCTGTCGCAACTGCACAGAATCTATTATCTAATGCTAGTCTCTTCCCTATATCCCTGCACACCATTTCCATTCAAATAACCATCTAATACCCCTCGAGTGCCTTAATTGAAACTGTCTCCGCTACATTTCCGGGCAGTGCATTCCACACACTAATTACTTGCTGGGTGAGAAAGCTTTATCGCACACTACTCTCACTTAACTTGCACATTACTTTAAATCTATGCCCGTTTTTCTAACTGTGAACAGCTTCTCCCGATCTCCTCGGTTCAGTCCACTGATGATTTTAAAAACCTGTTAAATATTCTTCACTCCCAGGAGAACAGTCCTGACTCGACAACCAAGCTCAACGTCACCTCTTTGTGCTGGTATCCTATGCCCCTGTTAATAAAGCCAAGAACACTGTATGCTTTATTGTATGTTGCTTCCACCTGCCTTGCCACCTTCAATAATCTGCACACATACATCCCCAGGCCCCTCAGTACCTGCACCTCCTTCAGAATTGTACTCCTGATTTAAGGATGTAAGAACCAGGAACAGGAGTAGGCCGTCTAGCCCCTCGAACTTGCTCCACCATTCAATAAGATCATGGCTGATCTGTTCAGGGCCTAGGCTCCACCCACCTGCCCTCTCACCGTAATCCTTAATTCCTTTACTCCATCTTCGCCTTAAAAATATTCAAGGAGGTAAATTTTCTGACGTATTTCAGCATTCTTCCTGGCAAAATGCATCACCTCACACTTCGCTGCAGGCAATCTTATCTGCCCATTCCACCAACTTCAGAGACTTTTGGAGAACCACACTGTTCTTCTCACAATCTACCACTCTCCCGGAGATTTGTGTAATAAGGAAAGCTCAACAACATCTCTACTTTCTCAGGAGGATACAGGAATTCACTCTTACCAATTTTCATGGATGCACCATAGAAAGCAACCTATCCAGATGCATCTCAGCAATTGTCCTTCCGAGGATTCCAAGACAACACGCAGAGTTGTGAACACAGCCCAGTCTATCACACAAACCAGCCTTCCATCCACTGACTCCGTGTACACTTCCTGCTACCTCGGAAAAGCTATCAACATCAAAAGCCCCTCTCACCCTGGTATTACTCTCATCCACCCTCCTCCGTCAGGCAGAAGATAGAAAAATTTGAATACACGAACAAACAGATTCAAGAACAACTTCCCCCTCAGTTATCAGACTTTAGAACTGATCTCTCAAAGGTTATTCTGATCTCTCTGCAGCTGTAACACTGTATTCTGCACTCTGTTCTGCTCCCCGGTGCACTTTGTATGGTACAATCTGCCTGTACAGCATGCAAAACAACACTTTTCACTGTATCTCAGTACGTGTACAAGAATCAATCAATAATCTCTAACATCACTGGAATGCCACTCCAATAGATCAGCGCTGTTTTCTTCACTCCCTCCCTACAAAGTACTGGTGTCAGTACCCCATTGACAGTAACCCCACTGTCCTCACACCACTCTTTGGACTGGGTGTTTAAACTCTCCACCCTCCTTGATCCCATCCATAGTCATTGGTGACTAGGGAAACAATCTGGAATGATACACAGTGGCTCAGTAGTCAGCACCGCTGCCTCATAGCGCCAGAGACCCAGGTTCGATTCCACCCTCAGGCAACCGTGTGTGGAATCTGCGCATTGTTCCTGTGCCTTCGGCTGCTCCGATTTCCTCCCACAGTCCAAAGATGTGCCAGTTAGATGGACTCCCCGTGGGAAAAGCAGGGATGGGATAGGTGGGTTAGGGTCAGCATGGAACAATGGGCTGAATGGCCTCCTTCCGCACCGTAGGGATTCTATGATTACTTTTTAAATGTCCTACCGTTAGATGAGATTAGATTAGATTCCTTACAGAATGGAAACAGGCCCTTCGGCCCAACCAGTCCACACCGACCCTCTGAAGAGTAACCCACCCAGACCAATTTCCCTCTGATTAAAGCAGCTAACACTATGGGCAATTTAGCATGGCCAATTTAACATGGCCAATTCACCTGACCTGCACATCTTTGGACTGTGGGAGGAAACTGGAGCACCCGGAGGAAACCCAAGCAGACATGGGGAGAATGTGCAAACTCCACACAGACAGTCACCCAAGGCTGGAATTGAACCTGGGACCCTGGTGCTGTGAGGCAGCAGTGCTAACCACTGAGCCACCTTGCCGCCCCAAACTCTCAACTAGAACCAAGAATGATGTTCTACCATGTCACTGGTTCCCACCTGGTCCACCATAATGGATTCTCTGTGTTGATGACCAGAGGGAGTGAGGGTAAATGGTAGGAGGTTCACAGTGGGATTCGAAGGGACGCTGTATCACCCAGACAGTGCCTGAAGCTCACTGCTCATAAGGTTACTGCAGACCTAAACATGTAAATAATTGGGTACCTACCTGGAATTGCTGGAAACTACCAGGCTACAGAGCAGGAACTGGGAAGGGGACTATAACTGGACGAAGAGCTGTTGACTGCACTGGCTGAATGGTCCCTTTCTGGGTTCCTAACTTCTATGAGTTCAGTCGCAGGAGACGAGAAGTTTTTTTTTTGACATGAAGTAGGCAGATTTTGGCCGTTAGAAAACGCACCTACAGAAGCTCTGAGCTACACAGCTGTGGAAAGTTCTAGCTGCGATTTCCGGACTCTGCACCGCAGAGACAGCTGGCGTGAACCGTGTGGGGATAGGGCTGCAATATTTGACCTCAGTGCCTTTCTTATTTGGAAGAGGAGGAGCCCACTCCTGGTACTCCCAAGTGAATCCAGATAGATGTACGCACATTGGGCGAGAACAGGATGGGGTTTGGCAAGGACAGTGAAGATTATAACAGCAAATGCATGGCAAATTATTTTGAGCATCTGAGTTCGTTGCACGAACCGCTACCTACAGTAGAGGGGAAATCCTGCAACAAATATAATGACAGCAGTCAGAATGAAACTAGCAATTTACAAATTATTTTGCACAACACCAGAGATGATTACTTGTTAAAACACTGATTACTCAGTGCAGTTACTTGGTGATTTTCTTTAAGGAGAACATATTTCTAACAGCTTAAATGCACACAAAGGACTATTGAACATCCCCAAAATGTGAGACAGACAGTGGTTGCAACTTTACATCAAGTTGCACGCTTTCTTTGTGTGTCATAACCAAACTCACTCAACAGCTCGTGTCTCGAGGCTGGGTCAAACAAATACCAACAACTTTTCAATAATGACAAATGTTAAGGGGAAAAAAAAACTACCTTTTGAAAATCAATTGCTCCTCAGTCCCTTTTCAAATACAACTTATTGATAAGTGAATTAAAAGTGAAAGTCAAAATATATAAATCACCAATCCTTCATAAAAGTGAAAAATTATTTATGTAGCCCATTTACTACCAATATGGCCACTCACGGGAACAAAATATGACAGAGCTACATTAGGAGAGGTGGTCAAATGTTTAGAGAGAGTGTCAAGACTCAAAAAGGGGGAGGAAGGTGGGAAAGAAACCCAAACTACAAGTCACCAAAATAAGAAAATGAAGTACAGATGCTGGAAATCTGAAACAAAGAAAAACAGAAATTGCTGAAGCAGCTCAGCATTTGTGGAGAGAAAAAAAAACTGCATTGTTTCAAGTCCAGCTCTGCTCTCTCTCCATAGATGCTGCCACTCCTTTTGCGTTTCTCCAGCAATTTCTGTTGTTTATAACTTAACAAGTCAGCTCCTTTTTCAGACCTAGATCAGAGCACCTTAAGGTTTTTCATCCATCCCTCACTGGTAGATACCTCCTGAAAATAATCATAACAAAGCTTAGCATTCCTGGCTCGGAGGGGAGGGGGGGGGGGGGGGGCGGGGGGGTGTGTGCAAGAGAGCTGGGGTTCACAGTGTGGCATGAGTGACCCTAGGCAGGTCTCTGAGAGAGTCTCTCACAGACTCCCCCTCGCTGCCCTTTACGTGGCCATTTCTCTGGCACAGAGCTACATCAGCAAATATAGGGTCAAAAACTTTAAAAGTCAGGGAGGCATGAGGACAGTTGGGGAGGGGCATGGGAAAGTTGGAAAGGAATCCGGTGCTGTGATCTTGAACGTTCCTCCACATAGCTCAGGGCCACTTCACACTTTCCCTGCCTTCCCCTCAGCGCTGAATACCTGCTGAAGATAACAGGGATGGACAAGGACCTGGGCCAGGAGGGCACAGGCCTGGCCCACAGGAAGGCAACCTCCCTGAGAGAGCCTTCTCTCTCTCTCTCCCCTGAGCCACACGTTCCTAGCCGCCACCTTTGACCTTTACCTGACCATTTGGATACATTGATTGGATACAATACCGAATTGTTACATTTCCAACAATGACGCACCTCAGCGCCCGCCACCGTCACATTGTATCCAACTCACAGCAGCGGACGCGCCACCCGCACTTTAAAAGGGCGGGACTGACCCAACGTCATGACGCTCGGAACCCCGCCCCTTAAGGGCATGGCTCCGCCCAGCCGCCATGCTGTTGAGGGCTGGCCCTTTGGCCACTGGAGGCTGGAAGTGGGCCCCATCACTCCCTCAGTGACTGGATGTCCCCTTCCCCACCCCAGACCCTCTGCATTTCCCTTCTTCCCCCATCCACTCTCACTTGAATTTATTTGAAGTCACATGGCACCAGGTTATAGTCCAACAGGTTTATTTGAAAACACACCAGCTTTCGGAGCATTGCTCCTTTGTCAGGTGTACCTGGCAGTGCAGGAGCAATGCTCCGAAAGCTGGTGTCATTTCAAATAAACCTGTTGGGCTATAACCTGGTGTCGTGTGAGTTCTGACTTTGTCCATCCCAGTCCCACACCGGCACCTCCACACCGAGGAAGAGAGAAGCAAGAAGAGCTGACAAATGAATTTAATGGAGTGGAGGTGCTGGTGTGGGACTGGGGTGGACAAGGTCAGAAGTCACATGACACCGGGTTATAGTCCAACAGGTTTCTTTGAAATCACAAGCTTTTGGACCACTGCCAGGTTCACCTGAGGAAGCTCGTTGGAGAATCCCTGCAGTGTGGAAACAAACCATTTGGCCCAACACAAACCCACTAAAGGGTATCCTACCAGACACATTCCACCTGAACACTATGGGTAACTTAGCATGGCCAGTTCACGCTAACCTGCACATCTTTGGATTGTGGGAGAAAACCCACACAGATAGGGGGAGAATGTGCAAACTCCACACACACACACACACACACACACACACACCCAGTTGAACCCAGGTCCCTGGTACTGTGAGGTAGCTGTGCTAACCAATGAGCCACCGTGTGATATCAAGTAAAACAGTTGGACTATAACCTAGTGTCATGTGACTTCTGACTTTGACTCTTCCTCCGTGGTCATCATGGCGCAGAAACAATAAATACTGGAGATCGCAGCGGGTCAGACAGCATCCATGGAGAGAGAGGAAGCTAACTTTTCAAATCGAGATCATGGCACAGACCATTTGGCCTGTTATCATTATGCTGGCCTTCCCAATTCTATCGGTGGCATTTCCCCATGGCACAAAATTTACTCAAGAACCCCACAAAGAGAAGGAGAATTTGACCAAGAAATTAAATCACTGAAACGAAAACGTAAAGATTTAAGAAAAAAGTGGAGCCGATGATATCCACATCCCCGAAGGAATAAAACCAAATACAGGTCATTCTGCTACAAACACACGTTTCGTCAACGCAAATTTGCTGTAATATGATTGACGAATTGGGGACGCAGTTTCGAAAGTGCGAACTTTTAAAGCCTGTGCTGGCTGTAACGCAATTACATCGCTAACAATTTATACACTGTTTTTAAAGCGCGATTTTTCTATAACACAGGGTTGCACAAGAACACAACCATCACGTTACAGAACTGACTGTAACCGTCTAATTCTCTCTTGAGTGTCTGAATTGAACCTGCTTCCACTGAACTTTGTGACCCATGACTGGCTGTGTGAAAACGCTTTTTCTTCTATCAGTTATTGTTTAACTAATTGTTATAAATCTGTTAACTCCCATTCTCAATCCTTCCACAAGTGGAATCATTTTCTCCCTGTCTACTCCATGCAGACCACTCATGATTTTGAACACTTCTGCTCAGGAGTAAAATCCCAGCTTGTTTAATCAGCAAAACGCCTCATCACTGGGACTGGATGCATGACTTTAGCTAAGCCAGACCAGTGACTTCCTTGGTCTTGTGCTCTATGCCTTGATTGCCCAAACCGAGTTGTGAACATGATTCGTTCATGATTCTGTTCGCAAGTCGATTTGTACGCAAGTCGGAATGGAATGCAAGACAATATAAAATAGCCGTTTGTTAGTACAGGCAATATTCATATGTCAGATGTTTAAAATTACACCCCTATAAAGGATTGTGTTCGTCAGTATGAGCATTCATGAGTTGGACTTTCATAAGTCAGGACTCCCATGTCTTAATAGCTAATACTGTAATGAGCAAAGGTAGGTCATCTGACCCCTTGGACATGCTCCCCATTCAATAAGGTCGTGGTTGATCTTTTCATGGACTCAGCTCCACTTACCCACCTACACACCATAGCCCTTAATTCCTTTACTGTTCAAAAATCTATCTTTGCCTTAAAAACATTCAATGAGATAGTCTCAACTGCTTCATTGGGCAGGGAATTACACAGATTCACAACCCTTTGGGTGAAGAAGTTCATTCTCATCTCAGTCTGAAATCTGGTCCCCATTATTTTGAGGCTATACCCCCTTGTTCCAGTTTCACCCACCAGTGGAAACAACCCCCTGCTTCTATCTTATCTATTCCCTTCATAAATTTTCTATGTCTCTATAAGAACACCTCTCATTCTTCTCAATTCCAATGAGTATAGTCTCAGTCTACTCAATCATTCCTCATAAGCCAACCCTCTGAACTCTGGTGAACCGCCTCTAGTGCACTACCTCAAGTGCAAGTACATCCTTTCTCAAGTAAGGAGATTAAAACAGTACTCAAAGTGTGGCCTCACCAGTGCTCTATACAGCTGCTGCATAACTCCCTTGTTTTTAAACTCCATCCTTCTTGCAATGAAGGACAATATTCCACTTGTAACTGTAACATTTGGTTAAGAGTTTTGACATCCTCAAGATGATCCAAAATACTTTCAGCAATTGTTTATTTAAAAGACATTTGGATGGCTGTATGAATAGGAAGGGTTTAGAGGGATATATGCCAAATGCTGGCAAATGGGACTAGATTAGGATATCTGGGCATGGACGGGTTGAAGCAATGAGTCTGTTTCTGTGCTGTACATCTCTATGACCCTCTGACTCTAATGTGGTTGGAGCACAAGAACAGGGAAGGCTTACTGCGACTGTACAAGGTGCTGGTGAGCCCACATCTGGAGCACTGTGAGCAGTTTTGGTCCCCTTACTAAAGGAAAGATATCATTTCATTGGAGGTAGTACAGAGAAGGTTCACTAGGATGATCCCTGGCATGGAGGGATTGTCTTATGAGCAAAGGCTAAACAGCTTAGGACTTTATTCACTGGCATTTAGAAGAATGAGAGGTGATCTCATTGAAACAAACAGGATGGTTAAGAGGCTTGATAGGGTCAATGCTGAAAGGTTGTTTCCCCTCATGGGAGGGTCTAGAACCAGAGGGTATGGTCTCAGAATAAAGGGGCACCAATTTAAACTGAGATGAGGAGGAATTTTCTCTCTTGGAGGGTTGTGAGCTTTTGAAATTTCTTGCCACAGAGAGGTGTGGGGCCGGAGTCCTTGCGTATATTTAAAGCTGAGATCAATTCTCGATCAGTCGGGAAATCAAGGATTCTGGGGAAAAGCCAAGAAAGTGTACATGAGGGATGTCAGACCACTCATGACCCTATTGAGTGGTGGAGCCGACTCAAAGGGTCAAATGGACTACTCCTGTTCCTATTTGTTATGATTCTTTGACAGTCTCTGGTGATATGTAGATAATCTGTGCACAAGATACTCCTACCACGAGGGGATGATAAATGAGGATTTCTTTATGAAAGTTATTTATTTTATTCACAACAAAAACTGAAAGCACTGCGGATGCTGTAAATTAAAGACAAAAACAGAAATTGCCAGAAAAGCTCAGTAGGTCTGCCAGCCTCTGTGAAGAGAAATCAGGGTCAACGTTTCGTGTCCAGTAAACATTTCAGAGTTAATATTTTGGGTCGAATGACCCTTCCTCAGAACTGTTCTGAGGGTCATTAGACTGAAATGTTTACTCTGATTTCTCTCCACAGATGCGGCCAGACCTGCTAAGCTTTTCCAGCAATTTCTGTTTTTGTTTTTGGTTCACGTCTGTACTTTATCTGACTGTTATCAGGTAGCATCTGTTTCTTTCTCTCTCTCTCTCTCTCTCGCTCTCTCTCTGTCTCTTTCTCCTTCCCTCATAGAGTCATAGAGATGTACAGCATGGGAACAGACCATTCGGTCCAACCCGTCCATGCCGACCAGATATCCCAACCCAATCTAGTCCCACCTGCCAGCACCGGGCCCATATCCCTCCAAACATTTCCTATTCATATACCCATTCAAATGCCTCTTAAATGTTGCAATTGTACCAGCCTCCACTACATCCTCCATACACGTACCACCCTCTGCGTGAAAAGGTTGCCCCTTACATCTCTTTTATTTCTTGCCCCTCTCACCCTAAACCTATGCCCTCTAGTTCTGGGCTCCCCCACCCCAGGGAAATTTATCTATTTATCCTATCCATGCCCATCATGATTTTATAAACCTCTGTAAGGTCACCCCTCAGCTTCCGATGCTCCAGGGAAGCCCCAGCCTATTCAACCTCTCCCTGTAGCTCAAATCCTCCAACCTTGGCAACATTCTTGTAAATCTTTTCTGAACCCTTTCAGGTTTCACAACATCTTCCCAATAGGAAGGAGACCAGAACTGCACGCAATATTCCAACAGTGGCCTAACCAATGTCCTGTACAGCTGCAACATGACCTCCCAACTCCTGTACTCAATACTCTGACCAATAAAGGAAAGCAAACCAGACACCTTCTTCACTATCCTATCTACCTGTGACTCCACTTTCAAGGAGCTATGAACCTGCACTCCAAGGGCTCTTATTTCAGCAACACTCCCTAGGACCTTCCCATTAAGTGTATAAGTCCTGCTAAGATTTGCTTTCCCAAAATGCAGCATCTCGCATTTATCTGAATTAAACTCCATCTGCCACTTCTTAGCCCATTGGCCCATCTGGTCCAGAACCTGTTGTAATCTGAGGTAACCCTCTTCGCTGTCCACTACACCTCCAATTTTGGTATCATCAGCAAACATACTTACTGTACCTCTTATGCTCGCATCCAAATCATTTATGTAAATGACAAACAGTAGAGGGCCCAGCACCGATCCTTGTGGCACTCCACTGGTCACAGGCCTCCAGTCTGAAAAACAACCCTCCACCACCACCCTCTGTCTTCTACCTTTGAGCCAGTTCTGTATCCAAATGGCTAGTTCTCCCTGTATTTCATGAGATCTAACCTTGCTAATCAGTCTCCCATGGGAACATTGTCGAATGCCTTTCCCTCCCTCCCTCTCTCTCTCCTTCTCTTTCTCCCTCCCTCCCTCCCTCTCTCTCTGCCAAAATACTTTCTTGAGGCCCACTCCTGTAGCCAAGCTGTTGGTCTCCTCATTTAATCTCTAGATAAAGAATTTTTTTTTTTATTTACAGTTAGCGAAACTGCTATCAAAAAGAGTTAATCTGCACTTTCATTTCAGTGATTTCATTTCCTGGTCAATTTCTCCTCGCCTTTGTATGTTTCTATTTAAGATTTGTCGACACTCAAAGAAGTCTTTTTAAGACATTCATTGAATATTTCTGAAACCTTATCGAGAAAACTTCCGAAGGAAGCAGCTTGCTGACTGAAAAAAAATTATTCAAAGGCTCCACCTGCAGCACCTTCTCAGGGAAAGGGTTCCAGAGACTCAATGCATTCGGTGAGGAAAAAAAAACACCTCCTCTCTCTCTATCTTAAATGGGCAATGCCTTATTTTAAACTACGACCCTCAGTTCCAGAAACTAAACCCAAAGGGAGGGACACAATCACCAAAATAGAGGTTGCTTGTTCCTATTCATTTGCAAAAGTGATTAATTTGTTTCATGAATTCAATGTTTTTGAAAGTTACGAGCAAACCACTGCAGATGTTGGACTCTGTACTGGAAACAGCAAATGCTGGAGATCACAGCGGGTCAGGCAGCATTAGCGGAGAGAGAGCAAACTAACACTTCAAGTCTCGATGACTCTTCATCTGATGAAGAATCATCAAGATTCTAAATGTTAGTTTGCTCCCTCTTCATGGATGCTGCCTGACCCGCTGTGATTTCCAGCATTTGTTGTTTTCCAATTTTGAAAGTAGACTCAGATTCTAGGACAGAAGTTTCATACCTGATAGGCGAAAATGAGGACTGCTGATGCTGGAGATCAGAGTTGAGAGTGTGGTGCTGGATATGCACAGCAGGTCAGGCAGCATCCGAGGAGCACAGGAAAATCGATGTTTTGGGCAGGAGCCCTTCATCAATATCATACCTGATGGTAATGTCACTGAAAGAGTAATCCAGTAAACCCAGGCTAATGTTCTGGAGATGTGGGTTTCAAATCCTACCATGGCAGATTGTGAAACTTGAGTTCAATAAGAAGGTACAGAGAGATCCAAGCAATGGGGAGCAGTATTGGGAGGTGTTGAAGAATAAAAAGTGACCCAACAGCCATTTCAGTTTTTAAAAAATACAAACCGCAGTTGGTTCACTAAAAATCTTTCAGAAAGGAAATTGACTTTATTGACCTTATCTAGTCTGGCCCACATGGGAGTCCAGGCCAATAGCAATATGATTGACTCTTAACTGTGGTCTGGGGCAATGGATGCTGATGAGCCAGCAATGACTACATCTTATGAAATAATAAAAACAAGTCGTAATATTACAATTACGTATGTACATTTAAAGAATCCCTAAGTGCAGATCAAGGCCATTGGGCCCATCGAGTCTGCAACAAACTGACTGAAAACCATCCCACTCAGACGCACCCCATCCCCATCACCCTGCATTTGCCAAAACTAATCTACCTAGCCTGCATACTACAGATTAATTTAAGAATCGTGGAATTCCTACTGTGTAGAAGTGGGGCATTTGGCCTACTGAGTTCTCACTGTCCCTCTGACGATGATCCCACCCAGGCCCATCCCCTAATCGATCCCTATAACCCTGCAATTCCCATGGCCAATCCACCCTAACTTGCACATCTTTGGACTGTGGGAGGAAACTGGAGCACCTGGGGGAGGCAATGGCATCATAGTCTTAGGGCTAGACTATTAATCCAGAAGCTCAGATAATGTCCTGCAGACTCAGGTTCGAAGCTCGGAAGCTGCCTGACCTGCTGTGCTTTTCCAGCACCACACTAATCTAGACTATGGATTATAGCCAACAGACGTGGACTGAAAACTGAATTGATTTTAATGTTTCGAATTCAAGTGAAATTTGAATTCAATTAAAAAAATACAATTCTTTGGAATTAAGAATCCATTTAAAAGGAAAGAAAATACCACCTTCGTGTTGTCTGGCCTACATGTGACTCCAGACCCACAGCAATGTGATTGACTCTTAATTGCCCTCTGAAATAGTCTAGCATTTGATGAATCACTACAAAGTCTCAAGGAAGTGAAACTGGATAGACCACCTGGCATTGACCCAGGCACCAGAAAAGACAAACAGTCGAAACAGCCCTGTCAACCTTGGAAAGTCCTCTTTAGAATTAGGTTTTAATGATACGTGTGCTCAAATTCAGAAGGACAGTGCAGGGAAAAGTGTACAGAGTCACCATTCTCCGGTGTCATCTTAGCTACAAAAACCCGAATTAAAAAGAAAATAACCATCTAAGAATCAAAAACCAGAATTAACAAGATTAGATTACTTACAGTGTGGAAAACAGGCCCTTCGGCCCAACAAGTCCACACCGCCCCGCCGAAGCGCAACCCACCCATACCCCTACATTTACCCCTTACCTAACACTACGGGCAATTTAGCATGGCCAATTCACCTGACCTGCACATCTTTTGGACTGTGGGAGGAAACCGGAGCACCCAGAGGAAACCCATGCAGACACGGGGAGAATGTGCAAACTCCACACAGTCAGTCGCCTGAGGCAGGAATTGAACGCGGGTCTCTGGCGCTGTGAGGCAGCAGTGCTAACCACTGTGCCACCGTGCCGCCTACAAATGCAGAAACACAAAACCAAATAGCCAAACAGAAAGGGGGAAGCATCCAGATCTTATAATAAGCAAATAATAAATATGCGTGCTCAGCTCGACTCAATTGAATGCAAGGTCAGAGACAATTATTGGGTGAAAACTGTAGAGATCTGGTGTGTCCCTGGAGTGTGCCCAATTGTCCTAATCTGGACAATTGTAAACATAAACCTACTAATTAATCTAAATATCTAGCTAGTTTGCTGCTGTAACGTCTTTGTCCTGATCCCATAGCAACAGTTAGCAGTAACCAGGCTATGGTGTACAGTTAACAGTAACCAGGCTATGGAGTAGAGTTAGCAGTAACCAGGCTATGGATTATAGCCAGGCAAAAGTGAGGACTGCAGATGATGGAGATCAGAGTCAAGATTAGAGTGGTGCTGGAAAAACACAGCCGGCCAGGCAGCATCCGAGGAGCAGGAAAATTGAAGTTTCGGGCAAAAGCCCTAAGGCTGAAGCAGTGTTGAGTGGATGATTCATTTTGGCCCCAGTCCCCAGCATCACAGACATCAGTCTTCAACCAATTTGATTTACTCAATGTGATATCAGGAAATGGTTGGAGACACTGGATACTGCAAAGGCTGCAGGCCCTGACAACATTCCAGCAATAGTACTGAAGGCTTGTGCTCCAGAACCTGCCACTCCCCTAACCAAGCTGTTCCAGTACAGTTACAACACTGGTGTCTACCCAACAATGTGGAAAATTGCTTGGATCGCCTACATAAAAAGCAGGACAAATCCAATCTGACCAAGTGCTGCCCCATCAGTCTAACCCTGATCATCAGTAGTATGATGGAAGGTGACATCAACAGTGCTTTCAAGCAGTACCTGCTCAGCTTTAACATGCTCAATGACGCCCAGTTTGGGTTCTGCCAGGGTCACTCAGCTCCTGATCTCATTACAGCCTTGGTGCAAACATGGACAAAAGAGCTGAACTCCACAGGTGACATGAGAGTGACAGCCCTTAACATCAACGCCACATTTGACTGAGTGGAACAACAAGGAGCCCTAGCAAAACTGGAATCAATGGGTATCAGGGGGCAAATTCTCTGCTGGTTAGAACCATACCTGGCACAATGGAGTATGGTTGTAGTTGTTGGATGTCAGTCAGCTCAGTTCCAGGACATCTCTGTAAGAGTTGCTCAGGGTCGCAGCCCAACCATGTCTGCTGCTTCATCAATTACCTCCCCTCCATCATAAGCTCAGAAATTAGTATGTTCGCTGATGGTTGCACAGTGTTCAATACCATTCATAACTCCTCAGATACTGAAGCAGTCCACATTCAAGTACAACAAGATCTATACAATATTCAGACGAGGGCTGATAATTAGGTAGTAACATTCACGCTACACAAATGCCAGACTACGACAATCACGAGTCAGAGACAACCAAATTACTCGTTCTTGGCATTCAATGGTGTTACCATTACTGAATACCCCCCATCAACATCCTGAGGTTTCCATTGACCTGAAACTCAACTGGATTTGTCATTAGGCAAGAATTAGGATGTATAGAATGGGGTAGCAAAATGTAGGAGGTGCAGACAATGGAAATGTGGAGCTGGTTTAAGGAACAGATATTGCGTGTCCTTGATAGGTATGTCCCTGTCAGGCAGGGAGGAAGTGATAAGGTAAGGGAACCGTGGTTTACTGTAGGAATTGCAGCTCTTGTTAAGCAGAAGATGGAGGCTTATGTGTTGATGAGGCAAGATGGTTCAGATGAGACGATGGAGAGTTAAAGATCAGCTAGGAAGGATTTAAAGAGAGAGTTAAGAAGAGCAAAGAGAGGACACGAGCCGTCTTTATCAAATAGAATAAAGGAGAACCCTAAAGCTTTCTATAGGTGTGTGAGGAATAAAAGGATGACTTGGGTAGGAATAGAGTCAGTCAAAGACAGAAGTGGGAAGTTGAGTGTGGACCCTGTGGAGATCAGAGAGGTGCTAAATGAACATTTCTCATTGGTTTTCACTCAGGAAAAGGAGACGATTGTAGAGGAGAAGAATGAGGCACAAAATATTAGACTAGAAAGGATCAAAGTTAATTGCGAAAAGGTGCTATCAATTCTAGAAGGAGTGAAAGTAGACAAGTCCCCTCGGCCGGATGGGATTTATCTGAGAATTCTCTGGGAAGCTAGGGAGGAAATAGCAGAGCCTTTAGCTTTGATATTTGAGTCATCACTGTCTACAGGTTTAGTACCAGAGGACTGGAGGATTGCAAATGTTATGCCCTTGTTCAAGAAGGGCAGTAGAGATGACCCAGGTAATTATAGACCAGTGAGCCTTACTTCTGTTGTAGGAAAGGTTTTGGAAATGATTATAAGAGACAAGAATTATAATCATCTAGCAAGCAACAATTTGATTTCAACATGGTTTCGTCAAGGGTAGTTGTTTTTTGAGAAGGTGACAAATCATGTAGATGAGGGTAGGGCAGTTGACGTGGTATACATGGACTTCAGTAAAGCCTTTGATAAGGTTCCACATGGTAGGCTGTTGGAGAAAATGTAGAGGCATGGGATTGAGTGTGATTTAGCAGTTTGGATTAGAAACTGGCTTTCTGAAAGAAGGCAGTGAGTGGTGGTTGATGGAAAATATTCAGCCTGGAGTCCAGTTACTAGTAGTGTGCTACAAGGATCTGTTTTGGGACCACTGCTGTTTGTCATTTTTATAAATGATTTAGACGCAGGCATAGGTGGATGGATCAGCACATTTGCAGATGACAGTAAAGTCGGTGGAGTAGTGGACAGTTTGGAAGAATGTTACAGGTTGCAGGGGGACTTTGATAAACTGCAGAATTGGGCTGAGAAGCGGCAAATGGAATTCAATGCAGCTAAATGTGAGGTGATTCGCTTTGGGAAAAATAACAGGAAGGCAGAATACTGGGTCAATGGAAAGATTCTTGGTAGTGTGGATGTGCAGTGGGATCTTGGAGTCCATGTACATAGATTCCTGAAAGTTGCCTTACAGATTGATAGTGCTGTTAAGAAGTTATACAGTGTGTTAGGTTTCATTTGTAGAGGAATTGAGTTCCGGAGCCACAATATTATGCTGCAACTAGTTAAGGGTAGCATGGTGGCTCAGTGGTTAGTACAGCTGTCTCACAGCACCAGGGTCCCAAATTCGATTCCAGTCTTGGGTGACTGTCTGTGTGGAGTTTGCACGTTCTCCCTGTGTCTGCGTGGGTTTCCTCCGGGTGCTCCAGTTTCCTCCCACAGTCCGAAGATGTGCCGGTCAGGTGAATTGCCCATAGTGTTAGGTGTATTAGTCAAAGGGAAATGGGTCTGGGTGGGTTACTCTTTGGAGGGTCGGTGTGGATTGTTTGGGCCAAAGGGCCTGTTTCCACACTGTAAGTAATCTAATCTAATCTATACAAAAAGCTAGCACAGCCACACTTGGAATATTGTGTACAGTTCTGGTCGCCATATTTCGGGAAGGATGTGGAAGCATTGGAAAAGGTGCAGAGGAGATTTACCAGATGTTGCCTGGTCTGGAGGGAAGGTCTTATAAGGAAAGGCTGAGAGACTTGGATCTGTTCTCATTGGAAAGAAGAAGGCTAAGAGGGGATTTGATAGAGACATACAAGATGTTCAGAGGATTGGATAGGTTAGACAGTGAAAGTCTTTTTCCTCGGATGATAACATCAGCTTATACGAGGGGGCATAACTACAAATTGAGGGGTGATAGATTTAAGACAGATGTCAGAGGCAGGTTCTTTACTCAGGGAGTGGTAAGGGCATGGAATGCCCTACCTGCCAATGTAGTTAACTCAACCACATTAGGGAGATTTAAACAATCCTTGGATAAGCACATGGATGATGATGGGATAGTGTAGGGGGACGAGCTGAGAATAGTTCACAGGTCAGAGGGCTGAAGGGCCTGTACTGCGCTGTATTGTTCTATGTTCTATGTTCAGTAAACACAATGAGCAGGTCAGAAACCAGGAATACTGCAGTGAATAACACACCTCCTGACTCCCCAAAGCCCGTCCACCATCCACAAGGTACAAGTCAGGAGGGTGATGGAATACTCCCCTGGATGGATGCAGCTCCAACAACACTCAAGAAGCTCGACACCATCCAGGACAAAACAACTCACTTGATTGGCACCACATCCACAAACATCCACTCCCTCCACCACTGATGCTCATTAACAGCAGTGTGTACGATCTACAAGATGCAGTACAGAAGTTCACCAAAGATCCTCAGACTGTACCTTCCAAACTTACGACCACTTCCATCTAGAAGGACAAAGGTAACAAATGCATGGGAACACCACCTCCTGCAAGTCCCCCTCCAAGCCACTCACCATTCTGACTTGGAAATGTATGACTGTTTCTTTTCTGTTGCTGAGTCCAAATCCTGGAATTCCCTCTCCAAGGGCATTGTGGGTCTACCTACAGCACACGGACTGCAGCAATTCAAGAAGGCAGCTCACCACCACCTTCTCAAGGGGCAACTAGGGACGAGCAATAAATGCTGGGCCCAGCCAACGATGCCCACATCCTGAATGCTTAAAGAAAGAAGCCTGGAGAAAACCCACACAGACACAGGGAGAATGGGCAAACTCCACAGAGGAAGTCACCTGAGGCTGGAATTGAACCCAGGTCCCTGGCGCTGTGAGGCAGCAGTGCTAACCACTGAGTCACTATGCCACCCCAGTTCATTTCTAACCACATATTAACAATGTGCAACCAGCAATACTGATAGACCTATCAACATTTGCAATGTCAGACTAGAATATCTGTATATCATCATGTTGAGAAATGGTAATGTACTACGTACAATGAAATGCAGAATACGTTGTGAACACAATCACATGGCTGTCATGAGAATCGAGAACTGTGTTGAAGATGAGGAGGTGAAGGGTCTGGAAATGACGGTGGAGCAGTGGTGGTCCTGGAGGGAGCTGTGCTGCTGGTAAAAACATCAGAGAGTAATAAGGATGTGGAGCGCCCTGTCTGTAACAGTAGTAGACTTGTCAACATCAAGGGCATTTAAATGGTAATTGGATAAACATATGGATGATAAAGGAATAATGTAGGTTAAATGGGCTTCAGATTGGTTTCACAGGTCGGTTCAACATTGAGGGCCGAAGGGCCTGTTCTTCGCTGTAATGTTCTATGTTCTGTATTCTAATAGCTTGAGGTCACGGTGAATGTATGCATTTTCCAATGACTTCTCCTGGCCACTGCTTGCTCTGAACAATACTGCACACCTCAGTCACTCAGCATCAGGACTCAAATCAAAAATTCAGACCTCCCTCTCAGTTCTGAAGGAAGGTCAACAGCAAATTTGAAATCTTAACTTTATTTCTATCCATTGTACTTCCAGACCTGCTGAGATTCACCAGCATTCTCTGTGTCTGTTTCAGCACTACTATGAGACAAGTATTCCTGTATGAGGGGGAGCAAAACACACAAAGTTAAGGTATCTTAGAAACATTTGGGTCAGCTCAGGGTGAATGAGCAAGTGAAGAGAATAGAGATGCATCCTGGTCCTGGCAGGTGCGAGCATGGATAGAGGCTTGGCTGTCTGGCAGAAAGTAGAGAGTGGGGATAAAAGGGTCCTTCTCAGGATGGCAGCCGGTGACAAGTGGTGTTCCGCAAGGCTCAGTGTTGGGACCACAACTTTTCACTTTACACATTAACAATCTCGATGAAGGAACTGAGGGCATTCTGGCTAGGTTTGCAGATGATACAAAGATAGGTCGAGGAATAGGTAGCATTGAGGAGGCGAGAGGTTGCAGAAGGATTTGGACAGGTTAGGAGAGTGGGCAAAGAAGTGGCAGATGGAGTACAACATGGGAAAGTGTGAGGTCATGCACTTTGGCAAGAAGAATAGAAACATAGACTATTTTCTAAATGGGGAGAAAACACAGAAGTTTGAAATGTAAAAAGACTTGGGAGTTCGAGTCTAGGATTCTCTCAAGGTAAACTTGCAGGTTGAGTCAGTAGTTAGGAAGGCAAATGCAATGATGGCATTTGTTTTGAGAGGACTTGAATATAAAAGCAGGGATGTACTTCTGAGGGTCTATAAGGCTCTGGTCAGACAACATTTGGAGTATTGTGCACAGTTTTGGGCCCCATATCTCAGGAAGGATGTACTGGCCCAGGAGTGTGTTCAGACGAGAATGGTCCCAGGAGTGAAAAGCTTAACATATGAGGAATGTATGAGGACTCTGGGCTTATACTCAATGGAGTTTAGAACAATGAGGGGGGGGGGGTCTAATTGAAACGTACAGAATATTGAATGGCCTGGACAGAGTGGATACTGGGAAGATGTTTCCATTGGTAGGAGAGACTAGGGTCTGAGGGCATAGCCTTTTAGACCTTCCAGAACAGAAATAAAGAGAAACCTTTTCAGCTAGAGAGTGGGGAATCTGTGGAATTCACTGTCACAGAAGGTTGTGGAAGCTAGGTCATTGAGTATATTTAAGACTGAGATGGATAGGTTCTTGAGTATCAAAGGGATCAAGGGTTACAGGGACAAAGCGGGAAAATAGGTTTGAGAAACTTATCAGCCATGATTTGATGGGCTGAATGGTCTAATTTCTACTCCTATGTCTTATGGTCTTATCACCCAACCGATGAACTGATCCTGTGTCCCTGACCGTGGAGTCCTTGCTGCAACGTTACAATGACAGTCCACAAAACAGCGCTGAAGTTTAGAAGCTACTGTAAGTGAAGTGGAGATATTCTTAGAGGCTGGCCGATGTTGGATACCAATGTCTGTGAGGTGCCCTGAGATGTTGGAGAGGGCACTCTGAGTGGGCTGCCAGGCACTCATCCTGGTTGAGTTTGGCAAGTTTGGTAAATTGGGAGTCTGAATATTAATGAGGTGAGCTGTGACGTTAACAAGTTGTTCAACAATTAATGACGATGGTCAATTGGCATCTGCCAAGTGAGAATCTCCCCACGCTGCTTGCAAAAAGCATATAAGATTGAGCAACGTGGTCTCAACAGTGAGTCAGGCCTTACTGCACTGGTTGCCAAACTCTGCCCACACATCTTGCCATAGCCCACATCACTCAAACCCCTATAACAATCCGCCTTCAGTGTTCACTGTCAGAAATATGGATTTGGTAAGTACAGTTAGTGAGCCTACCAGCCCTATCAAATGATATGTGTCTTTAATGTAACTGGTGTGCTGGGGGATCCAAGTCATAGCTCATGAGACACGTAAAGATAATTAGTCAAGAAGGTATAATAGCTCAGAAAAATAATCACTGAATTGTGAAGTATAAACGTTAAGCAATCATAGAGTCATACAGCACGAAAACAGGCCTTTCGGTCCAACCACTCCATGCCGACCATAATTCCAAACAAAATTAGCCCCTCCCAGTCTTGGCCAATATCCTTCTAAATATTTCCTATCCATGTACTTATCTAATTGTCTTTTAAATGTAACTACCTGCATCCACCGCTTCCTTTGGAAATTCATTCCACACACGAACCACTCTCTATGTAAAAAACGTTGCTCCTCCTGTCCTTTTTAATTCTTTCTCCTCTCGCTTTAAAAATATGCTCCAAGTCTTGAAATTTCCCGCCCTAGGAAAAATGCACCCACCATTCAGCTTATCTGTGCCCCTCATGATTTAAAAAAAACCATCTGTACGGTCATCTCTCAACCTCCTACGCTCCAATGAAAAAAGTCCCAGCCTCTCCAGCCTTTTCCTATAATTTTAACCGTCCACTCCTGACAAAAGTCCTAGTAGGTCTTTTCTGAACCCTCTCCAGCTCACTTATAGCCTTTCTATAACAGGGTAACACAGTGGTCCAGAAAAGGCCTCACCAACATCCTGTAGAAACTTAACCTGACGCCCCAACTCCTATATTCAAAGGTGTGACAATGAAGGCAAGTGTGTTAAGCACCTTCTTAACCACCCTATCTACATGTGACGCAAACTTCAAAGAATTATGTACCTACACCCCTAGGTCTCTCTGTTCTACATTACCATTTTGTTTTGGTTTCCTTTGCGTTACAAATTAATTTATGTGTAAAACTGAAAGAACTGCAGATGCTGTAAATCAGAAAAAAAATAGAAATTGCTGGAAAAGCAACACACACTCACACATGCACCCTCTCACAGACTTAGAACCCTTTACACTCACACACACACATATACACTCTCTCTAACAGACACTCACAACCCCCCACCCCAGACACACTGACGCACACGCATGCCCACACCCACATGTATGGTTTGTGGGATGAATTTGTACTTGCAGAGTTACATTGTACACTTGCTCAAAAACTGCATGAATCCATGTAAGACTCTGTTAACTCATTTTTTAGATTAGAATCAGTCTAAACATTATGGCACAAACAACAGCACACAGGGGGCTAACACCTTCAACGTATTATCTGGGCTGACACCATTTGTTAAAGTTAACCTGAGAATGTAACTTTTAAAAAAATGTTTTGTGATTTACGTATGAAAGAAGTTAAACTAATATGGTCATTCTAACAGATGAGAGACTTAACAAACAATCAAGGTATTTTTCAATGTGTAATTTCAGTTATTGTAAACTTTTGCAATAAAGTCTGTGTCTTACAATTGTGTACTCCCCAACCACCTGATGAAGGAGCGGCTCTGAAAGCTAGTGCTTCCAATTAAACCTGTTAGACTATAACCTGGTGTTGTGTGTGATTTTTTTAACTGGAAAAGCTCAGCAGGTCTGGCAGCATCTGTGAAGAGAAATCAGAGTGGACCTGAAACACGAACTTCGGTTTCTCTGCACAGATGCTGCTGAGCACTTCCGACAACTTCTGTTGTTATTAATTTGTGTGTATTCCCCCTTTGCTCAGTTGAATTTTTGGAAGTCAGTACACTGATATCATTGTTAGTGCTCACTTATAACACAAACATTGAGGAGGAGAACACGAGAAGTTTTAGCAGAAAAATCAATGAATGCTGGACAGTGACATTGGCTCGCAATTAAATATTAAAGGAAGACTCAGATGTAAGACTCATTCCAAATAAGATATCTCACGTCAAGTCATTTGAATGTTTACTTTGGCAATGAAGATTAACAAAGAGCATTCATCTCCTGATTCCAAATGAAAAATTCATAATCTGTACCATCATAGGTATTTATGCTACCTTTCCTAACTAAAGGAAATCTTGAAACAGATCAACACAAGTACAGACTGCAAATTCTGGAGAAGGAAGTGGTGGAGGCTGGTACAATTGCAGCATTTAAAAGGCATCTGGATGGGTATATGTATAGGAAGGATTTAGAGGGATATGGGTCAAGTGCTGGCAAATGGAACTGGATTAGGTTAGGATATCTGGTCGGCATGAACGAGTTGGATCGAAGGGTCTGTTTCTGTGATGTATATCTATATGACTCTATGACTCTATGTAACTGCATCAATTAGTAAAGGAGTCAAATTAGCTCAGTTGGGAGAGTATGAGACTAAAAGTCCCTTGTTCAATCCCAGGTTTTGCCAAAATTAGTGCTTCCTGACTGTGTCAGTCTTTGCTTGTGGGCTGCATGGTGGTTTAGCAGTTAGTACTACTGCCTCACAGCACCAGGGACCTGGGTTTGATCCCACCCTTGGGTGGCTTTCTGTGTGGGGTGTGCATGTTCTCCTCCTATCTACATGGGTTTCCCCGGATGCTCCAGTTTCCTCCTGCAGTCCAAAGATGTGCAGCTTGTTTGGATTGGCCATGGAAAATGCAGGTTTAGGGTAGTGGGATGGGTCTGTGTGATTTGCTCTTTGGAGGGTCAGTGTGGACTCATTGGGCTGAATGGCCTGTTTCTATACTGTTAGGGACTCTATGTATACTAGCACCAAAAAAGGAGCTCTTGAGAAAGAATATATTTTGGCCCCTGGCCCATTGTGGCTGTTTTATTCAAATAGTCTGTTTTTTCTCTGTAGCCCTGCACTTTATGCCAACAACAACTTGTGTGTTTACAGTGCATGGTTCGGATGTGAATCTAGAAGGAATGGTAATTGAGTTTGCAGATGACACCAAAATTGGTGGTGTGGTGGACAGTGAAGAAGGTTATCTCAGATTACAACACGACTTTGATCAAATGGGCCGATGGGTCGAGGAATGGCAGATGGAGTTTAATTTCGACAATTGCGTGGTGTTGCATTTTGGTAAGGCAAACCAGGGTTGAAATCGTACACTTTAATGGTAGGGTCTCTTTGTCAAATAAAGAGATCTTGAGTGCAGGTTCATAGTTCCTTGAAAGTGGAGTCACAGGTAGACAGGGTAGTGAAGAATGCATTTGATATGCTTTCCTTTATTGGTATGAGCATTGAGTATAGGGGTTGGGAGGTCATGTTGTGGTTGAACAGGACATTGGTTAGGCCACTTTTGGAATACTGTGTTCAGTTCTGGTCTCCCTGCTGTAAGGATGATGTTATTAAATGTGAAAGGGTTCAGAGAAGATGTCCAAGGGTGTTGGAGGGTTTGAGCTAGAGGGAGAGGCTGAATAAGCTGCGGCTATTTTCCCTGGAGGGTTGGAGGCTGAGGGGTGACCTTATAGAGGTTTATAAAATCATGAGGGGCATGGATAGGGTAAATAGACAAGGTCTTTTTCCCAGTGCAGGGGAGTCCTAAACTAGAGGACTCTTTAAGGTGAGAGGGGAAAAATTTATAAGGAACTTAAGGGGCAACTTTTTCACACAGAGAGTGATACGTGTATGGAATGAGCTGCCAGAGGAAGTGGTGGAGGCTGGTACAATTAGAACATTTTAAAAGCATCTGGAGGGGCATATGAATAGAAAGGGTTTAGAGGGTTATGAGCCATATGCTGGCAAATGGGACTCGATTAGGTTGGGGTATCCAGTCTACGTGGACAAGTCTGACCGAAGGGTCTGTTTCCATGTGCATGACTCTATGACTCCTTTATCATATTAAAACATACCACAGCACTTCACAGGACAGTTATAGAGCAAAGATTATTTTTGTACACAAAGTGATATTAGGAAGAGAAGGTTAGAAGCCCTGGTCAAAGAGGTGAATTTTCAGCAGCAATTTAAGAAGCAGAAAATTGGAGAGGTGGGTGGAGGGGGGAGGGTGGGGAATTGCAGAGCTTAGGACTAAGGCAGTGAAAGAGCCAGGGACCCAAGTTCGAGTCCAGCCTCGAGCGATTGTCTGTGTGGGGTTTGCACAATCTCCCTGTGTCTGCGTGGGTTTCCCCCAAGTGCTCTGGTTTCCTCCCACTGTCCAAAGATGTTCAGGTTAGGGTGATTTGGCCATGCCAACTTTCCCATAGTGTTCAGGAATGTATAGGCAAAGTGCATTTGTCAGGGGTAAATGTATGGGAATGGATCTGGGTGTGTACTCTTTGGAGGGTCGGTGTGGACTTGTTGGGCTGAAGGGCCTGTTTCCACACTGTAGTGAATCTATGATTCTATGGTTCTATGGTTCTATGATAATAACCAATAATAGTGGCACAGTTAAAATCCGAGATGCTGGAAAGGCCAGAATTACATGTGTCAGATAGATTGTCCTGGTCTCCTCGCAAAAAAACCAGGTAGCTTGGCATTGTGAGTACAGACAGGATGGGCCTAATGGCCTTCATTTGTGCTGCGAGACTTCTGTACTTCATCTGAGTAGTCATACCCTTGCCTTTGAGAGTGTGGTGTTGGAAAAGCACAGCAGGTCAGGCAGCATCCAAGGAGCAGGAGAGGCGACATTTCGGGCCGGAACTCTTCATTCCTGATGAAGGGCTTATGCCCGAAACATCAATTCTCCTGCTCCTCAGACGTTGCCTGACCTGCTGTGCTTTTCCAACAACACACTCTCAACTCTGATCTCCAGCATCTGCAGTCCTCACTTTCTCCTATACCCTTGCCTTTATAGAGTCAGAAGTTGTTGGTTCAAGTCCCATTCCAGACAATTCAGCACACACTGAGACTCTGCCCATCTTTTCAGACGGATGTAAAACTCATTCGATGCTATTTATGGGAGAGCAGTTACACTTCTCTCGTGTTGCAGCAAAAAGCCACACCTAAAGTAGAATCTGATCATTATCAAAACTGCTGTATGCACGTCCAGATTAACGGCGACAGAGACCACAGCACAAAATGTTTTCCACTGGTTTCAAATCATTTTGGGTGCCCTGGTATCACCAAAGCCTCTTTGTAAATCCAACCCTTTTCTTTCTTTAATCATCGAAAGCTACTTAACTGCTGATGGACATAGCTACAAATAATTCCCTGGCAAACACCCAAAACTACTTAGAAGGAATCAATATTATTTAAATGGCCTCTGGCAGCACTTTCTTCAGCAACAGTGATGCAATGCACAATCCTGATGAATTACGATTGAGTGAAAGAGTATGCATTTTAATAAGGCATCGCCAGCAAGTTAGTGGCTTTAATGAAATATTGATGGACTGGCTTGATGTCACTTAATGATGTGGATTTTGTTTTTGCTGTGATAGACTTTGAATTTTCTCAGTGCCTAATGACTGACTAGCTAGCACCTCATTGTAACTATCAGCTGGATCCTTTTTATTGCCCAAAGAAAAGCAGTTCTGAGTTTGGAGTAAGATATAACCTTCTGATTTCTGGAATCAGAGTTCCTAATATGATATCAATTATCTGGAAATTGTTTGTTGTAACTTTTTTAACCTTTATTTTCTCAGGGGATGTCGGCATTGCTGGCAAGACCAATGTCTATTAGCAATCTTTAATTGCCCCTTGAGCTGATGGTGTCCCACAGCATTGCAAAGGGCAGTGAAGAGCCAACCACCTGAGAATCAGTGACGTTGTCATTGCTTGGGTCTGGCATTGGTGGCAGACAAAAGCATCACAATGACGTTGACGAGAGACAGGATTTTGACATCGATTAGATCTGGTGTAGGCTGCGGTGAGGCAGTGGGGGAGGGATGGCAATAATAGGTGTTTTTGCTGATGAGCTGGCTCAGGACTGATGGAGGAGGTGGTGGGATGTAGATGGACTCTTTTGGACCTCCATCTTTTTAGACAATAGACAATAGATGCAGGAGTAGGCCATTCTGCCCTTTGAGCCAGCACCACCATTCAATATGATCATGGCTGATCATCCTCAATCAGTATCCTGTTCCTGCCTTATCCCCATAACCCTTGATTCCACTATCCTTAAGAGCTCTATCCAACTTTTTCTTGAAAGTATCCAGAGACTTGGCGTCCACTGCCTTCTGGGGCAGAACATTCCACACAGCCACCACTCTCTGGGTGAAGAAGTTTCTCCTCATCTCTGTCCTAAATGGCCTAACCCTTATTTTTAAACTGTGCCCTCTGGTTCGGGACTCACCCATCAGCGGAAATATGCTTCCTGCCTCCAGAGTGTCCAATCCTTTAATAATCTTATACATCTCAATCAGATCCCCTCTCAGCCTTCTAAACTCAAGGGTATACTAGCCCAGTCGCTCCAATCTTTTAGAGTAAGGTAGTCCCGCCATTCCGGGAATTGACCTCGCGAACCTAGGCTGCACTCCCTCAATAGCCAGAATGTCTTTCCTCAAATTTGGAGACGAAAACTGCACACAATATTCCAGGTGCGGTCTCACCAGGGCCCTATACAGCTGCAGAAGAACCTCTTTGCTTCTATACTCAATTCCTCTTGTTATGAAGGCCAGCAAGCTATTAGCTTTCTTCACTACCTGCTGTACCTGCATGATTACCTTCATTGACGATGTGCAAGAACTCTCTCTTTCTTATTCTTAAACCAATCAAAATACAGGTTTTTCTGCTATAACGCGAGTTTCGTGAAAGCAAATTCACTGTAACGCAATTGACGAATTGGGGACGCGGTTTCTAAAGCGTGTGTTGTCTTTAACGCGATTATATCCCCAACACTTTAACCACTGTTGCTAAAGTGTGATTTTTCCACAATGTGGGATTGCACAGGAACAGAACCATCGCGTTATGGCTGAACTGACTGCAGTGCCTGCATCGGGGTGACAGTTGAAAGCATTTTTCACTGTAAAATACACATGACCATAAAACCGATCATCCATTCACTCCTCCACCTTTAGAGACCAAGTTGAAAATCACACGACACCAGGCTATAGGCCAACAGGCTATTTGAAACCAGAAGCTTTCAGAGCCCCTGCTTTGTCCACCCCAGTCCAACACTGACACCTTCACATTGTGACATTCAAGATGTCAGTGAACCAGTGTCATATGCCAATTCCTGCTGTTGGTCTCCCTGCCATTTAAACCTCACAGCTTCTTAGCTGCTCATCAGGCAGTTTTAGATGCTTCTCCTCAAGAACAGGTGGGGTCCCTGAGGCTGAATTTGGGTGATGGGATGTGGGAGTCAGTCAAACTGAAACAAGATTCCTTTTGGTTTTCTTTACATTTATGCTTTGCTTTGTAAAAATTTAGAAAGTTACGTCAAAAGTTTTGTGAGAAGATTCTGTTTTGGTTTAATCAATGTAAGTTTTTTCAATCATAGAATCTGTACAATGCAGATAGAGGCCTTTAGGCCCATCAAGTAAACACTGACCCTCCAAAGAGTATCCCTATAATTCCACATTTCCCATTGCGAACCCACCTAGTGTACACATCCCTGGACACTACAGGGCAATTTAGCATGGCCAATCTACTCTAAGCTGCATATCTTTAGAGTGTGGGAGGAAATCAGATCATCCAGTGGGAACCCACACAGACAATATGCAAACCTCACACAGGAAGTGCAAGAATAGAATTGAACTTGGGACGGTGCCGCCTCAAGTCAGTAGTGCTAACCACAGTGACGCCATGCCACCCTAACCTAACTTGTTAAGACTGCAGACCTTGTGCAGAAATCGATTTTTCTCTTGACGATTAATCTTGTTAAATATAAACCTTCTGTACTCACTGAATTTATAAAGGGTGTTATTAATTTCACTGAAAAAAACAAAAACATCTAGTATTTTAGTCAGGAACTTGGTGATATTTAAACAAAGGAAATAATGACAGCATTTTGGAAACTCGTTAATGACACACCAAGTGCTCGATAATACATCAATCGACATAATTGTATTTCCTCTTCCTCTATAGTAGGCGTGCCCATATTCAATTACGAAAGGTTATGATGATTCATTTAAGGTTTCATTTTGACCAGGAAAAGTATTTGGGTGAGTCCCAATTTTCCAATTCAATTGTTAGTGCTTTTTTGCAAGGAAGTGTTAAGCTTTTCATGTGTGTTTAACTTATTGGTTAGCACTTTTAAATATTAGTGTTTCAAGGGCTGAGTTGGATCATTGATAAGGCGTTAATTGTTCACATTGTGCGGGCAGGATATGGGCATTGCTGACTATGAAGTACTTATTGCCCATCCTTAACAAACAAGAATCAGCCAAAATCTAGAGACATGAAATTCTAATTCCAATTCATCACTGGAGTATTAAATCAAGTTGGTAAAAACAATAACTGCAGATGCTGGAAACCAAATTCTGGATTAGTGGTGCTGGAAGAGCACAGCAGTTCAGGCAGCATCCAACGAGCAGCGAAATCGACGTTTCGGGCAAGAGCCCTTCTTCAGGAATAAAGGGGTCCTTTGCAATTCTGAGAGAGTGTGGCCCTCAGCTGGGGCAGGGCTGACTGTAGAGAGGTTAGGTGCCAGTGCATTGCTGCAAGCGTGGAGCGGAGGATCTTGATGGAGAACTGTTGCTGGTGTTTTTGAATCTGTAGTCTGTACTGTTTGTCCTGTTCGGGTCCGAACTCTGCTGGTTTAAAGGTGGTCCGGAGTCCGTGTGGGATGAGTTGGTTATGGAGGCAGGCACTGAGGAAGCAAATGTGGCTGTGGTACCGAGTTTGTTTCACGACATGATTGAAGAGCTTCAGGGCAGAGGAAATGACCTGGGAGTTGCAGTGGGAGAGGGACTCCGAGATTCTTGTAGAGAGAGGAGGAAAACTTCTTCAAGGCAGGCATCCTTGCAAGAGGATTCGCAGTAGGGTTAAAATCAACGAGGCAAAAATAATAACTGCAGATGCTGGAAACCAAATTCTGGATTAGTGGTGCTGGAAGAGCACAGCAGTTCAGGCAGCATCCAACGAGCAGCAAAATCGATGTTTCAGGCAAGAGCCCTTCATCAGGAATAAAGCTTTATTCCTGATGACCTCTTGCCCGAAATGTCGATTTCTCTGCTCGTTGGATGCTGCCTGAACTGCTGTGCTCTTCCAGCACCACTAATCCAGTATTAAATCAAGTTAGTTAAATACATAACTGCAATAAGCTGGGCAGAAGCTGGGACTGAGTTTCTTGCAGGGTATTTTCTGACTACAGAATAGAATAGTCTTTATTGTCATGTGTAGGAAGTCAGGAGTGGTATGAAAAATTTTTACAAAGGCTGCCTCTAATGGCACCATTTTAGGTACAAGTACTTAAGTACAAATCCTGGATACAAAAGAGGAATAAAAGGGAAAGTAGAAGCATTACTTACAATGTCTTAAAAATATGTTAGATGTAACATTTAACATAGTTAAAAAATTAGGATGCTGTACAATCCAGTAAATACATTTAGTTACACTGGCACAGGAATAAATGTAGACCATTCAGCCCATCGAATCTGCTCTGCCATTCAAGAAATCAGGCTGATCCAATCATCCTCAACTCCACTTTCTCAAAATTATTCCAATGCTCCTTGATTCCCTTACTGACTTAAAATCCATGTCAGTCTTCAATATGCTTAATGACTAGCCTTGAAAGCTCTCTGTGGTAAAGGATTTGACAGATTCACATTCTATTTGAAGGAATTCTGCCTCATCTCTGTATTAAAGGGGAAACTCCTTACTCTGATTTGATTTGATTTATTATTAGCTAGGTCCATTGAAAAGTTTGTTTTGCCTGCAATACAGACAGATCATACTATACAAAGTGCACTAGGGCAATAATACAGAGCGAGGAATGCAATGTTACAGCTGCAGAGAAGGTGCACACAGAGCGAGATCAACATTAACATTTTTTTTAAATTTGAGAGGTCCATTCCGAAGTCCAGTAACAGCAGAGAAGGAGCAATTCTTGAATTTGTTGGTATATGTGTTTAAGCTTTGTATCTTCTGCCTGATGGAAGAGTGTGTACGAGAATATAACCGGGGTGGGAAGGGTCTTTGATGATGTAGGTTGCCTTCCCAAGGCAGTGGGTAGTATAGATGGAGTCAATAGATGGATGCCTGGTTTGTGAGATGGACCGGGCTGTGTTCGCAACTGTCTACCCATGTTCTTCAAGTGAATAAATAAAAAAAAAATCCTTGTACCCAGGAATAGTTAACACTTGGTCTCGCCCTTCCTTGAGCCTCTATCACACCACAACATCATATTTTCACACTGCAATATGTATCTGTAACTCCCGATGTAATTACCAACATGCACATCAACTCTTGTGGGCGGCACGGTGGCACAGTGGTTAGCACTGCTGCCTCACAGCGCCAGAGACCCGGGTTCAATTCCCGCCTCAGGCGACTGACTGTGTGGAGTTTGCATGTCCTCCGGGTGCTCCGGTTTCCTCCCACACTCCAAAGATGTGCAGGTCAGGTGAATTGGCCATGCTAAATTGCCCGTAGTGTTAGGTAAGGGGTAGATGTAGGTGTATGGGTGGGTTACGCTTCGGCGGGGCGGTGTGGACTTGTTGGGCCGAAGGGCCTGTTTCCACACTGTAAGTAATCTAATCTATTTTGACTTCACTTCTTTCCTTATTCTGATGTTGCCTTCTTAACTCGCTATTGTCTCTGTTATAGCCAGTTGCATCCCTCAGTATTTTGTAAACCCCGATCTTCTGTACTATTTTCCACTGTTTACCTCATCCTGGCAAGTTAGGCTAAAGTGGACTGGAATCAAGATTAGAGTGGTGCTGGAAAAGCACAGCAGGTCAGGCAGCATCCGAGGAGCAGGAAAAATCAATGCTTTGGGCAAAAGTCCTTCATCCTGATGAAGAGCTCCTGCCCGAAACATTGATTTTTCCTGCTCCTCGGATGCTGCCTGACCTGCTGTGCTTTTCCAGCACCACTCTAATCATGACTCTAATCTCCAGCATCTGCAGGACCCACTTCTGCCTAAAGTGGACTGGAGGCTTGGAGTGGAGTGGGAGTGTTGTTAGACCAGGGCCTGATGTGGGCAGTCAAACCACTGAGCTGCCGCAGTATAGTATTGAGTTGAAATTCTTTACTGGACTGTACAACACCCATATCCTTTAACGATGTTATAACTATCTTACATCTAACTTATTTTTAAGACATTGTAAGAAATGCTACTACTTTCCCTTTTATTCCTCTTTTGTACCCAGGATTTGTACTTAAGTACTTGTACCTAAGATGGTGCCATTAGAGGCAGCCTTTGTAAAAATATTTCATACCACTCCTGTACTTCCCAAATGCGACAATAAAAGCTATTCTATTCTGTAGACAGAAAATACCCTGCAAGAAACTCAGTCCCAGCTTTGTCCAGCTTGTTCCCTTGCTGCAACCAATCCCTGTGCTGCAGGAAGTTGTACCATCTTGCCAACCACGCATTCATCTGACTTGCCTTTCCATTCTTGCACTCCCAAGCACAGGAGTAATTGGAGATTGCTACATTTGAGGTCTGGTTTGTTAACTTTCTTTATTAACACCCTAGATTTTGACTGCAGAACCAAATCCCCCTCCCTCTCCAAGCTATTGGTATCAACATAGACATTGCCCTTTCGCTCTTCACCATCCTTCAGAAGACCATTCTGCGGCTATCTTGTGACATCCTGGACCATGGCACCACAGAAGCAACATACCATCCTCGAGGTCACATTGACAACCACAGAAATGGTTCTGTTGTCCTAAGTAACAAAGCTCCTATCACTAAAGCTCAATCTTTCTTTTTCCTCCACTCCTGTATAGCTGAGCCACTCGCGGTGCCACAAACGTGGTTCTGCTTACCCTTCCATTAGGAACCAGGGCCCTAATCCCCTTCCAGAATGGAAAACCGATTTGAGAGCAGAGCCCCCAGGAGATTCCTGTGTTACTTAACCTGTTCCTCTTGCCAACTGCCTGACAGTTACCCATTCCCTTCCTACATGTGGTGGGACAGCATCTCTAAAAAGTGCTCTCCATATAACTCCCAGCCTTGTGGGTGTGCCCCATTATCCCCAGTCCCCGTTTGAGCTCGGAGACCTGGAGCTCAGGTTTCTGCAGCTACAGCAACATGCCCACAACAGTCGGAGATTGCTGGAGAAACTCAGCAAGTTTAGCAACATCTGTGCCCAGAGAAACAGAGTTAATGTTTCGAGTCTGGTGACCATTTTTTAGAACAAGTCACTAGACTCAAACAATTGATTCTGTTTCTCCCTCCACAGATGTTGGCACACCTGCTGAGTTTCTCCAGCAATTTCAGATCTCCAGAAATCACAGTTGTTTGCTTTATTTTGCTTGTCTCGGGTCCCACATATGCACATTACCAAGCTGTGCTGTCATGCCTTATACTTAAAGTTGCGTCTTCTTATATGTACACCCCCAATGTTATCTTTACTCTCCAGCTCTTATCCTACTTTGGCTTCTTCTTACTCTATTGGAGGTGATGGCCTAGTGGCATTATCACTAGGCCTTTTAATCCATCAACACTGGAAGTCTTCAGTGGTCCCACGTTTGAATCCCACTGTATCAGATGGTGGAATTTGAGTTCAAGAAAATCCTGAAATTAAGAATCTAATTGCGACCATGGATCCATTATCAGCTGTTGGGGCAAAGCCATCTGCTTCACTAATGCCCTTCAGGGAGGGAAATCTGCTGTCCTTGTCTGGCCTATGTGACTCCAGACCCCCAGTAACGTGGTTGACTCGTGACTGCCTTCTGGGGCAATTAGGGATGGTCAATAAATGCTGGCCAATCCAGCAACACCCTCATCCTGTATTTAATGCTTTGTTCTATAATCTATATAATATATTTCGTTGTTAAATTGGCCCTGGTTTTCGTTTTTTTTCTATTTCTGAGTTTTAGTTCCTTCAAAAATAAGTATTACACTTTTCTATAAGATAGCAATTTTCAAACAAGCCCTAACAGCAATATGATCCCTGCCAAATTTCTGTGACGTCGACTCTTTTTCAAGCACAGAATGGGCTGAATCTTCAACTGAAGGACATTCCTGGTCATCTCCCTGTAAAAGTAGGCCTCAGGCCCGGGCCACGATTTGTACTCTTCAGCTCTCCACTGCTCTTCTGCATAGCATTAGATTGGATTCATGGGTGATTAGTCCCACGGCACCATCTTTTTCCCCCATTACTGCATAACTTTTATTCTTTGGTGATGTCTTAAAGTCCAGGCAATGGAGCACATTGACAGAGATAAGGTTACAATTTGGCACAGAGGCTTAGCTTGAGCCCGCCAAAATAAAACATTTCAATCTGCTTGGACGAACAGAGGACTTGAACACAGATACCGTCATGGATTGGAACAAGAGAAGATCATTTAATACTTCAGGACTGCCAGCATTTGAGTAAAATCAGAAGTAACCTGCAGAACCTCTCGTTATTACGTTACTCCTTGTTTCTGATACTGTACCTGAAAAAAATACACACCGACATCGGTTGTTAAAACTGTAATCAGTAACTTTCTTGTGGAGGGTGAATTCTGGGGTTTTTGCTTTACTTGCAGATGGGGCATGATGTTGCAGGACGAGCCAGCATTTATTGCCTGTCCCTAATTGCTCCTTGAGAAGGTAAGAAGGCCCCTAAATGGCCTTGCGTTATTTTAATAACTTTGGTCTACTTTTCTCACCTTCTTCTTGAATTTCTCTGCCCATTTGATGTAATGGAGATTAAACTTCCATTCAATAACATAGAAAAGATTGTCAACTGTTCTTGCTAGCTTACACCAATCATAGGGTCATAGAGTGAGACAGCACAGAAACAGACCCTTCAGTCCAACCTGTCCACACCACCCATAATCCCAAACTTAACTAGACTACCTGCCTGTGCTTGGCTCATATCCCTCCAAACATTTCTTTTCAAGTACTTATCTAATTATCTTTTAAATGTTGTAACTGTACCTGCTTCCAATGGAAGTTCATTCCACACACAAAACCTGTGTTAAAAAAAACTGCCCCCATGTCTTTTTTAAAAATCTTTCTCCTGTCACTTTAAAAATATGCCTCCCCCATCCCAGGAATAAAGACACCTTCCATTCACCTTATCTACAACCCCCATTATTTTATAAGCCTCTATAATGTCACCTCTCAACCTCCTACACTCCAGTGATAAAAGTCCCAGCCTAACCAACCTTTCGTTACAACTCAAACCCTCCACCTTCCTGGTAAATCTCTTCTGAACCCTCTCCAGCTTCGTAATATTTGGGAGACTAGAACTACACACAATACTCCAGAAGAGGCCTCACCAACATCCTACATAATCTCAACAAGACGTCTCAGCTCCTATATTCAAAGGCCTGAGCAATGAAGGCAAGTGTGCTAAACGCCTTTCTAACCACACTTTATATGGAATGCAAACTTCAAAGAATTATGTCCCTGAATCTTTAGGTCTCTCTGTTCCACAACACTGCCCAAGGCCTTCCTCTTTATAGTATCATTCTTGTCTTTCTTTGTTTTACCAAAGTGTAATACCTCGCATTTATCCAAATTAAACTTAATTTGTCACTCTTCAGCCCATTGATCCAATTGATCAAGATCTCTCTGTAATCTTAGATAACCTTCTTCACTGTCCACTATCCCAGCATCTTTGTGTCATCAGCAAGTTGACTAACCACATGCTTTATATATATTCACATCTCAATCATTTATAGAAATGATAAACAAAAGTGGAAGCAGCATATTCACTGTAAAACACCAATGGTCACAGGACTCCAGTCTGAAAAAAATAGAAAAAGCAACCCTTCAATAATGCAGCCTTACCAATTTTTTTTACTCTTTTGCAGGATGTGGGCATTGCTCGTAAGACCAGCATTTATTGTCCATCCCTAATTACTCATAGCAGCTTTAAGAGTCATCTACGTTGCTGTGGACGGTGAGGGCCTTCTTGAACTGCTGTAGTCTGCGTGCTGTGTGTTGACCCACAATGCCATTAGGGAGGGAATTCTGGGATTTTGACCCAGTGACAGTGAAGGAATGGCAATATATTTCAAAGTCAGGATGACTCTGAAGGGGACATGCAAGGGTGGTGTTCCCATGTATCTACTGCCCTTGTCCTTCCAGATGGGAGCGGTCATGGGTTTGGAAAGTGCTGCCTAAATATCTTGGGAAAATTTCTGCAGTGCATCTTGTATCTGCTGCTGCTGAGCATCAGTTTGGAGAGAGTGGATGTTTGTGGATTTTGGTGCCAATTCAAGTGGGCTGCTTTGCCCTGGATGGTGTTGAGCTTCTTGAATGTTGTTAGAACTGCACCCATGCAGACAAGTGGGGAGTATTCCATCACACTCCTGACTTGTGCCTTGTTGATGCACAGGCTTTGGGGAATCAGGAGGTGAGTTACTCACTCTGGGATTCCTAGCCTCTGGTCTGCTCATGTATATTTTTGGTAAGTCCAATTAAGTTTCTGGTAAATGGTAATTCCAAGAAAGTTGATAGTGGGGGATTCAGTGATGGCAATGCTATTGAATTCTATGCAGCTGGCAGCTTTCCCTCTTATTGGTTCTCTCAGCACCAGCCACAGTCTAGCAGCTATGTCCTTCACTGTTGCCGAGCCACTCTTGGTAGTGGTATATTTTGTTCTTGCCATCCTGAGTACTTCCTCTCAGTGCTGTTCAACATGGAGGAGTACCGATTCATCAGCTGAGGGAGGATGGTACACGGTGGTCAGCAGGAGGTTTCCTTGCTCAGATTTAACATAAAGCCATGAGACTTTATGGAATTCAGAGTTAATGTGGAGAACTCCCAGGGCAACTCCCTCCTGACTGGATACCACTGTGCTGCCATTTCTGCAGGGTCTGTCCTGCCGATGTGACAGGACATATCTAGGGATTGTGTTGGTGGTGTCTGGGACATTGTCTCTAAGGTATGATTCCATAAATATGACTATGTCTGTGAGACAGCTCTCCTAATTTTGATACTGTCACCCCCATCTCCCATGGCACAATTCAAATCCAGGACATTGGTTGAGTTTCTCAATTAATAGTCTAATGACAATATTACAAGGTGCAAAATGTACCTCCTTATTCCATTCCTGAATGACCTTGCACTCTTTTTATAGTTATGGTCCACTTTTCTCAAATACTTCTTGATCTTCTCTAGCCATTTAATACAATGAAGATTAAACTGCTATTCAGCAACAAAGATAAGATTGTCAACTGCTCTTTCTAGCTTACATTAATCATTCAGTCTGATTGGAAATGTTTACTCTTTTGTGGCATGTGGGTTAGTATTTTTACTCTTTTGTGGCTAGGCCCGCATTTATTACCCATCCCTAATTACCTATAAGGCAGTTAAGAGTCTCCCACATTACTGTGGGTCTGAAGTCACATGTAGACTAGGCTGGTAAGGGCAGCAGATTTCCAACCCTGAAATAAAACATTAGTGATCCAGATGAGCTCTGCAGAAGTTAGTGATAGTTAACATGGTATGTCAACACTGAGATTAAGCTCATAATTACAGGTTTGTTGTTACATTTGAATATAGTTACAATTACAACATTTGAAAGGCATCTGGATGGGTACATGAATAGAAAAGGTTTGGAGGGATAAGGGCCAAATGCTGGCAAATGGGACTAGATTAATTTAGGATATCTGGTTGGCATGGGTGAGTTGGACCAAAGGATTTGTTTCCATGCTGTACATCTCTACGATTTTATGACTCCATAATTTTGTCCTCAGAACTTTGCCCTGGGCCAATGGGCTACTTGCCCAGTAGCATTACCATTACCACAATGTATGGGATATAAAACACCAGTAGCCATTGCAAGTACTCATCTGGTTCACTAATGCCCTTTAGGGAAGTCAATCTGGTGTCCTTACCTTGTCTGGCCTACATGTGACTCTAGATCCACAGCCATGTGGTTGAACTATAGAATCCCTATAGTGCGGAAGCAGGCCATTTGACTCTTCAAGACCACACTGACCCTCTGAATAGCATTCCACCATCCTCTACCCTATAATCATTTAATTCCCATGGCCAGTCCACCTAACCTGCACATACTTGCGGACTGTGGGAGGAAACTAAAGCACACCCAGGCAGACATGGGGAGAATGTGCAAACTACATCAAGTCGCCCAAGGCTGGAATCAAGCCCGAGTCCCTGGTGCTGAGGCGGCAGTGCCAACCACTGAGCCACCATGCCAGCCTCAAATCTTAAGTGCCCTCAGAAATGGTGTAGCAAGCCATTCAGTTTAAAGCCAAATATAGACAGGGAATAAATGCTGGCCCCATCCAGTGACCAAACAAAAAATACAAGATTATACACTGCAACCATTAAAAAATAAACTGTTCGGAAATGACTTATTGATATTTTACCTATTTTTTAGAAACTAAGCATCTGAGCTCAATATGCCTTCAGATGAAGAACATGATATGGACAATTCTGAAATAAACGGTATAGTAAGCTGATAATTTTGGGCTTGTTTTGATGAGTGGACAATTGAATATTAAAATTAGTAAAGACAATTGCAGCTCCGAGGAGAGATTAGAGAGGTAGCGGTTGTTTTCCTTGGAACAAAAAAGGCTGAGGGTCGACATGTCTGAGGTATACAAAACTGTGAGGGATAAAGATGATGTGGAAGTGCCACTGTTGGACTGGGGTGTGCAAAGTTAAAAATCACATAACACCAGGTCACAGTCCAACAGGTTTAATTGGAAGCACACTAGTTTTCGGAGTGACGCTCCTTCATCAGATGGAACCTGTATTCCTTGGCAGAGAGTTCAAAAGCCATGGGTCACAGATTCAAGCTAGGGGGGCAGAAGAATTAAAAAGAGAACGTGAGGAAAAACACTTTTATGCAGAGGGTGCTGGTTGTGTGGAATTCGCTGCCAGAGTTGGTGATGGTTGTAGAGAGCCTTCTACTCTAGTATAAGGTAATTGAATCTGCACCTTAAGTGCTGCAAGCAGGGACCGTGGGAGCAGTGGGGGGTGGGGAGATGTGTGGGGTGGGGTAGTTGGGGATCAGTGGGGGGGGAGGGATGGGGGGGGGGAGAGAGGGGGGAACTATGGACCGGGTACAGGAAGGTGGGATTACAAAGGACACCTTGGTATTTTTGGGTCACCATGGACAAGATGGGCCAAATAGCCCCTTTTGTGCTGTATCATTTCTATGGTACTAAAGAAAACTAAAATCTGGCGGGGTGGTTGAGGCAGGAATCCTCACAACCTTTAAAAAATATTTGGATGAGCACTTGAAATGTCAAAACGTTAAAGGCTATTGGCCAAGTGCTCGAAATTAGGATTAGCGTAGCTAGCTCAGCAATCTAATAGACCAAAGGGCCTCATGTGTGCTGTATAACTCTGAAATGGATAAGCACAAATACTTTTGAAAGATGGAACTAATTGATGACTTGTATTGGGTAATTTCCATTGAAGGCTTTCCCTTTTGGTTACAATAATAAGTTTAGTTCTGCATCAATAATGTTTTCTCTCATTCTGATTCAGATCAACCCATCTCAGACAAACAGTTGATGGAATTAGCTGGAAAACTGGGGAGCACATGGCAGAGCTTAGCAATTCAACACCTAGGCTTTAAGGCATATGAAGTTGAGAACTTCGTTTCTGATGGAAACAGTAACCGAGACAAAGCATTTAAAATGTTACAATCTTGGAAATGTCGAGAAAAATGTCCAACAGTCGGGGACCTTATCCATATTCTTGATAAAGCAGATATTGCTACTGATGCATGGTTATTTCTTTGTAATAAAGGCAGTAAATATAACGGTAAGTCTTGTTTTTGGAAACACCAAGATTTGTAAGTGTGTGTGATGCCAGCGTGGAACAGGTTAATGTAGAATTATCCACCTACTCTAAAGGTGGGCTCTTGTGTTACAGAAGTGGGGTCCATACCTCTGGGGAAGGAGATCTGAGTTAGAATTCTATCTGCTCCTGATATATATCAAAACATCTCTGAACAGTTTAATTAAAAATACTTGGTTCAGAGTGGTGTAATAATCTCACTTAATTGACTAATCAGGAAAATATTGAAAACCTCTGCTCCAATCAGCTGATATAGTTCAGTTGGGCAAGTGTTAGACTGAGGATCTAAGCTCTCTAGTTCACTCCTTGGCTTTGATGGACCAAACAGGACATTTCCATTTTCACTTTTGTTTTGAGTATTCTTGGTGCAGTGGCGGTGCCCCTACCTCTGAGCCAGGAGACCTGCGTTCAAGTCCACCTACTCCAAAGCTTTCCATAGCAACTCCGACCAGGTTTATCAGAAAGTATCTATAACAGAGTCAAAACAACAGATGGTAGAATTTGAAATCAATTAATAAATTCTGGAATTGGAAGCTGGCTTAGTAATAGTGACCGTGAAACTGTCATTGATTGTCCTAAAACACAACCTGGTTCACTGATGTTGAACAAAATAAGAGAACAGAGAACAATACAGCACAGGATCAGGCCCTTCAGCCCACCAATCCTGTATGCCTTTCTAAATTAAGTAAGTATCTTCAATTCCCTATCTATTCATGTATCTGTCAAAATGCCTCTTAGATTCATAAATTCATAAGGGATATAGGAGCAGAATTAGGCCATTTGGCCCATCAAGTCTGCCCCACCATTCGATCATGGCTGATATGCTCCTCACCCCCATTTTCCTGCCTTCTCCCCATATCCCTCCAACCCATTACCAATTAAAAATCTGCCTAACACCTCCTTAAATTTACTCACTGTCCCAACATCCACTGCTCTTTGTGGTAGCAAATTTCAGAGATTCACAACCCTTTGGTTAAAGTAATTTCTCCTCAACTCTTTTTAAAATTTGTAACCCCTTATCCTAAGACTGTAACTTCTTGTCCTAGAATGCCCCACATGAGGAAGCATCTGCTCCATGTCTATTTTATCCATGTCTTTTATTGAATACCTCAATTTGAATCCCCTCATCCTTCTCTTAAATGTAGACATTGGTTCAGCTTCTACCACCTCCTCTGACAGCACACTCCAGGTATTTACCACCCTCTGTGCAAAACATCTGTCTCTCACATTTACATCAAATTTTCCCTTTTTTAACCTTATCTGCCCTCTTTACCTCTGACCTCAATGAGACTCCACACCCAAAGCAACATGATTGACTTTGTTATGAAGTTAAAGGTGTATACTATACCTTTAAGAGAGAGTGAATGCTGTTCTGAACTGAGAACTTAGAAGCACCTGTACAAATGATCAGATGGTAGTGCCAGAGTGTACTGGACAATTGAAAATATGTAACAGTTAGGGTGTGAAATAGATGCTTGAGTTGGTTGCTGTTTTGACGCAATTTGAATTTAACCAATCAGTTTAAATTATGCCCCAGGATACTAAAACCCAATCAAATTTGAATTTATTGTTTTGTTGACATCCAACCGATGAGACAATCCAATGTTGGGAATATAAAAATGAGGACATTTTGAAAATTGCAGAGAGAGCAACTGCCATCAATAGAGACTCAAGAAATTAGGAAACACTCTCAATCAAAGGTACTTGTTCATATGAAATTGGCAATAAAAAGAAAGAAGATGACCCAGGGAGATCTTCAGCCGGAAGAAGACAGACACGGAAGATTATAGCGGCTGTGTGGTTTTGAAATTAAATCGATGCAATTTTAATAAGTGTCTTATTGGAACATCATATTGTTATAGAGTTGGAGGCATTTAATAAGCAGTCAAGAGAAAGGGAGGCTTAGAGTTGTGAATAGTTATTGTTTAATGTTCACTTTTAGAGCTAAAAAATAAATTTGAAATTATTTTCTTTAAATAGTGGAATTTGGGAGTTCTCTGTCACTCATATTTAAACAGATTACGAGATGAGGTGAGCTTTTTTTGGGTATTTGGTTGAGTTAGCAGAAGGGTTCACCGCTGTGTCATAATGACTTTTAATGATGTTGGACTTCCCATATCCCAAGTAGACCCATCTCCTTAAGTCAACCAAATAACTAAGGACCTTTCTGATAGAAATTTCAAGTTTCATGCATATTTTACTGCCGAGAAAAATCTGTTTCTCTTCAGAGTTGAGATGCAAATGTTGTCACAAAATGGACTGCCAGTGCAAATGTGAGGCTGTTCAAGGTAAGAACCTACCAGCTTGTGTTCCTGAGATTCCTCTTTGCATTATACACATGATGGGAATTTTTAAGCAAGAGTATATAGTAAAATCTTTTCCAAATCTCCTCATCACCCCACCCCACTGCCAAAAGGTGACATACCTTCCTCCCTTGGTTAATAAGAATTCAAAGATAATTGAGACTTCTCCATGTCAGCAGAACAATTGTGTATGTACCATGATATACCAAACAAAAGGCATATGTATAATTTTAATAAGTCGTCAATCAATGTCACTTATTTTAAGCTTTATCAGAGAGTGGGGTTCATTCACACCATACAAGAGAAGACTGGTGTTACACCACTGGGCAATCATTTGCAGAACTGTCCTACAAAAATTCTGATGGACACTTAGAGTGAGCAATCTAAGCATCATTTGGTAACTGTCAAGGCCAAAATCATTGTCTCTTCGAGAAGCATGGGTTAATAAGGAACAACTAACATGAAACTGTTAAAAGATAAATGAACTCTACTAACTTAATTGTGTCTGTTGATTAGAAAACAGAGTAGATGTCTACAAGGGCAGGTCAGAGGCTAGGAGAACTGTACTATGCAACTCACCTCCTGACTCCCCAAAGCCTTCCTGATGAAGGGCTTATGCCTGAAACATTGATTCTCCAGCTCCTCGGATGCTGCCTGACTGGCTGTGCCTTTCCAGCACCACACTCTCGACTCTGATCTCCAGCATCTGCAGTCCTCACTTCCTCCTCCCCTCATTTACAAAGGCATTAGTCAGGAGTGTGATAGAATACTCCCCACTTGTCTGGATTGGTGCAGCTCCAACAACACTCATGTAGCCTATCACCATTCAGGATAAGCACTCTGCTTGATTGATTGATTAATTGATTTATTGTCACGTGTACCAAAGTACAGTGAAAAGCTTTGTTTGTGAGCAGATCACTTAAGCAGGGATGTACAGGTCAAAGGTAAAAAAAGCAGTCAGGTTATGTTGCACAGGCATGTGCTAGACGAGATCAACATTAGCAAGATCAGCATTATTTGAGGTTAGAGAGTTCATTCATCAGTTCAATAATGTAGCAAACAGTTAACTTAATGCGAGAAGTGGGGTACCTGGGATGAAGAAGGCACTATTAGCACTAATCTAGAGACCCAGCTAATGACTGACAACTGGGTTCAAATCCCACCATAGCAAATAGTGGAATTTAAATCTGGAATTAAGAGTCTAACAATGACCATGAAGCCATTGTTGATTGTTGGGAAAAGAACATCAAGTTCACTAATGTCCTTGATGGAAGAAAACTGTTGTTCTTACCTAGGCAAAAGTGAGGACTGCAGATACTGGAAATCAAATCTACATTAGAGTGGTGCTGGAAAAGCACAGCAGATCAGGCAGGATCTGAGGAGCAGGAAAATTGTTGTTCTTACCTGGTCTGGTCTACATGTGACTCCAGCCCACAGCAATGTGGTTGACCCTTAACGCTCCTCTGGGCTATTAGAGATGGGCAATAAATGCTGGCCCAGCCAGCGACGCCCACATCCTGTGAATAAAAAACACAGCTATATTAGACTTTAAGTATTAACTCTGTTTCTCTCTCTGCCGATGCTGCCAGACCCACTGAGTTTCTCCAGCAATTTCTATTTTTTAACCTAAATTACTAATGTTGTGCTGTTAGCATGTGACTATATTAAGTAAATTGATAAGTATCAGTGTTTCGATGAAAAATAATTTGTGGATGATATTCAACTTTTCTTTTTCTTCAGGACATTTTTTCTCCAACCCCAGTCCCAGTGGATATAGTGAGTAACAAATAGGCTTTCTAACGCAAATATTCTTTCCAGGAATCAGCAAACGTTTTCTCAACAATGACAAATATAATGATACCCATTCTTAAATAGGGTGACCAAAATATAACACAATAATCATAAAGAGCCCATACACTATGGAAGCAAGCCACTTAGCCCATCATCTCCACATCATTCTTCCAATGAGCATTGCATTCCATAAATGCAGCACCCTTTGCATGAGCCAGTTATCCCTTAGGTCTCTTTTAAATCTTACCCCTCTCACCCTAAACCTAGGCTGTCTAGTCCTGGACTCCCCCACCTTATCTCTTTTTTAGAATGCCTCATGATTTTATAAACCTCTATAAGGTCGCCCCTCAGCCTCGAATGCTCCAGGGAAAACAGCCCAAGCCTATTCAGCCTCTCCCTATAGCTCAAACCCTCCAACCCAGCAATCACTTCTCTAGCTTCCCACAGAGTTCTCGGGTACACCTGATCAGGTCCTGGGAATTTATCCACTTTTAACCGTTTCACGACAGCCGTTTCCTTGTAAATCTTTTCTGAACCCTTTCAAGTTTCACAACATTCCTCTTGGCTGATTTTCCTTAAGATTCAACCTTATATCTGATCCTCTGAGCTAAGATAATTTCTCATGACTGTCCTGCTCGTGCCCTTTTTCGACATAGAGTCATAGAGATGTACAACATGGAAACAGACCATTCGGACCAACCCGTCCATGCCGACCAGATATCCCAACCCAATCTAGTCCCACCTGCCAGCACCCGGCCCATATCCCTCCAAACTCTTCCTATTCATATACCCATCCAAATGCCTCTGAAATGTTGCAATTGTACCAGCCTCCACTGGCAACTCATTCCATACACATACCACCCTCTGCGTGAAATAGTTGCCACTTAGGTCTCTTTTATATCTTCCCCCTCTCACCCTAAACCTATGCCCTCTAGTTCTGGACTCCCTAACCCCAGGGAAAAGACGTTGTCTATTTATCCTATCCATGCCCCTCATAATTTTGTAAACCTCTATAAGGTCACCCCTCAGCCTCCGATGCTCCAGGGAAAACAGCCCCAGCCTGTTCAGCCTCTCCCTGTAGCTCAAATCCTCCAACCCTGGCAACATCCTTGTAAATCCTTTCTGAACTCTTTCAAGTTTCACAACATTTTCCAACAGGAAGGAGACCAGAATTGCACACAATATTCCAACAGTGGCCTAACCAATGCCCTGTACAGCCACAACATGATCTCCCAACTTCTGTACTCAATACTCTGACCAATAAAGGAAAGCATACCAAACACCTTCTTCACCATCCTATCTACCTGCGACTCCACTTTCAAGGAGCTATGAATCTGCACTCCAAGGGTCTCTTTGTTCAGCAACACTCCCGAGGACCTTCCCATTAAGTGTATAAGTCCTGCTAAGATTTGCTTTCCCAGAATGCAGCACCTCGCATTTATCTGAATTAAACTCCATCTGCCACTTCTCAGCCCATTGGCCCATCTGGTCCAGATCCTGTTGTAATCTGAGGTAACCCTCTTCGTTGTCCACTACACCTCTAATTTTGGTGTCATCTACAAACTTACTAACTCTACCTCTTATGCTCGCATCCAAATCATTTATGTAAATGATAAAGAGTAGAGGGCCCAGCACTGATCCTTGTGGCACTCCACTGGTCACAGGCCTCCAGTCTGAAAAACAACCCTCCACCACCACCCTCTGTCTTCTACCTTTGAGCCAGTTCTGTATCCAAATGGCTAGTTCTCCCTGTATTCCATGAGATCTAACCTTGCTAATCAGTCTGTCATCAGGAACCTTGTCGAACGCCTTACTGAAGTCCATATCGATCACATCTACTGCTCTGCCCTCACCAATCTTCTTCAAAAACCTCAATCAAGTTTGTGAGACATGATTTCCCATGCACAAAGCCATGTTGACTATCCCTAATCAGTCCTTGCCTTTCCAAATACATGTACATCCTGTCCCTCAGGATTCCCTCCAACAACTTGCCCACCACCGAGGTCAGGCTCCATGGTCTATAGTTCCCTGGCTCGTCTTTATCACCCTTCTTAAACAGTGGCATGTTTGCCAACCTCCAGTCTTCCGGCACCTCACCTGTGACTATCGATGAACAAATATCTCAGCAAGAGGCCCAGCAATCACTTCTCTAGCTTTCCACAGAGTTCTCGGGTACACCTGATCAGGTCCTGGGGATTTATCCACTTTTAACCGTTTCACGACATCCAGCACTTCCTCCTCTGTAATCTGGACATTTTGCAAGATGTCACCATCTATTTCCCTACAGTCTATATCTTCCATATCCTTTTCCATAGTAAATACTGATGCAAAATATTCATTTAGTATCCCCCCCATTTTCTGCGGCTCCACACAAAGGCCGCCTTGCTGATCTTTGAGGGCCCCTATTCTCTCCCTAGTTACCCTTTTGTCCTTAATATATTTGTAAAAACCCTTTGGATTCTCCTTAACCCTATTTGCCAAAGCTATCTCATGTCCCCATTTTGCCCTCCTGATTTCCCTCTTAAGTATACTCCTACTTTCTTTATACTCTTCTAAGGATTCACTCGATCTATCCTGTCTGTACCTGACATATGCTTCCTTCTTTTTCTTAACCAAACCCTCAATTTCTTTAGTCATCCAGCATTCCCTTTCACCCTGACAGGAATATACTTTCTCTGGATTCTTGTTGTCTCATTTCTGAAGGCTTCCCATTTTCCAGCCGTCCCTTTACCGGCGAACGTCTGCCTCCAATCAGCTTTCGAAAGTTCTTCGGTGTTACCTCAGCTCCTTTTCCATCTTTTCTTGACCCCTTCCAAAATGTCAACTCATAGTATTATGGAATCGCGGAATGCCTACAGTGCGGAAGCAGGCCGTTTAGCCCAATGGCTTAACGCCAACCCTCCAAAGAACATTCCTACTACCTTTTTCCCATAACCCTCCGTTTCCAATGGCAATCGACCCAACCACTACATCCATGGATTCTAATACTCTGGAATATCCAGATCCCAGTTATGATCTGTTCCTTCTCCTGAAAGAGTGCAGCAACTCAGTATTTCATGTCTAGAAAAGAAAATACAGTCTGTCAGCTGAGGCTAAGATAGCAAACAAACAGGGGAGAAACCTGTTGTATAATCCAGGCGATCTAAGGGCACTTTGTGTCTGCTTTCATCCACAGATTGTTCAGTTAAAACTGTGATAGTTAAAGCTAATACCATCCAGAAGAAAGGAACTGAAGCTCTGGAAAACCTATTTCAGGAATTATTTGAAAGTGATATCAACCTCCTCTTAAAATTTCGAAAAATTGTTAACTCTATGGAAAGTAAAATTCTGAACATTGTACCAGGATGTGTAGAAGCCCGTCTGCAGATTTTATCTTACACGGCTCTCCTGAAACTCAGCCTGTTACCTGTAAAGGGAGGCTCTGAAGGGATAAAGCAGCTTGCTCCTTTACACCAGAAGCTACAAAATGCTATTGAAGAAGAACTTTCCGATGTGAGCATAACAAGTGAGATGCTTTCTTTCACCAATAATTTCGAAGGTGGATCTTACAGAAAAGCACTAGAATATTTTTGTAAAGGTAGGTCATTGTGAAGGGTGGAATTACAGAGGTAACATGAATAAGATACGAAGAACAGTAAGGAAGGACCAGTCTAACTTTGAATGATCTCCTCCATCTAATGTCACCATAGCAGTAGAGAACTTTCAGGTACTCCCTCATTCGAGCGAGAGAGAGAGAGAGACAGAGAGAAAGTGTTCAAAAAAGATTTATAAGGATGTTGCCAGGGTTGGAGGGTTTGAGCTATAGGGAGAGGCTGAATAGGCTGGGGCCATTTTCCCTGTAGAGGCTGAGGGGTATTCTTATCCAGGGTTATAAAATCATGAGGGACGTGGATAGAGTAAATACACAAGATCTTTTCCCCATGGTAGATAGAGTTCAAAACTAGAGGGCACATGTTTAAGGTGAGAGGGGAAAAATTTAAAAGGGACCTAAGGGGCAAGTTTTTCATGCAGAGGGTGGTGTGTGTATGGAATGAGCTGCCAGAGGAAGTGGTGGAGGCTGGTACAATCACAACATTTAAAAGGCATCTGGATGGGTATATGAATAGGAATGGTTTGGAGGGATATGGGCCACGTGCTAGCAAATGGGATGAGATTAGATTAGGATATCTGGTTGGCATGGACGAGTTGGACTGAAGGGTCCGTTTGTGTGCTGTACATCTCTAGGACTCTATCATTCTAAGTTTCACGTTCAGAGACAGACTGAAAAGGCAGCAAGATAGAGTGGAAAAGTCAAAGAGGCTGAGGGACAAAGTGTAAATGTCAAAGTGAGGGAGAGAGAGAGAAAGTGGAAAATGCAGAGTTGAAGAGACAAAGAGAATTGAGACAAAAACCATTAAAGCCGATGTTTAAGAAAGACTGGTGACTATTATCTAAACTGAATTTCTACACTATTTTTGTTTATATTTAATGTTTCATTCTATTTTGAAAATTATTTCAATTAGGAACGCACAACGTTACCCTAGAATGGTACAGTATTTCAACTTGTACTTTGGTTTCTTTTGGCAAGAAAATGTCTGAAGGAACCTAACTCTAGATTTAACATTGATTCCTATTGGAAGCTGTAATTCAATTAAAGTTGTCTCACTTAAAGTAGCATTTTCTGTTAGTACTATCTTAACTTTTAAATGAGGACATCTTGTTATTCTCTTATTCCAGAATAAGTGTTTGATATCTTCTCATTCAGCTGTTGTGCCCCATTGTAATTTATGTCGCTCCTTCAACATTGCCAGTACTTGCTAGATGACAGAATTAGAACAAGGTAACAAAATCAAATTAAATCTTGAAAGGGAAATAAATGATAAAATTTGATCTAATAATACTAAAGGTAATTACGAGACATTTTGACGGTATAGCAAGTAGATTAGCTGGGCAAGTAAAAATGTGAAATTGCCTGTCAGAAAATGTTAACCAAATTAGAAAGATCTATTATAAGCAAAAGAGTTGCTCAACTAAGTGCGTGGAATTCCTGCAGTGTAGAAGCAGGCCATTCAGCCCATTCCAACCCTCCAAAGAGCATCCAATCCAGACCCACCTCATCTCTACAATGCTGCATTTCCCATGGCTAGCCCACACATCCCTAGACACTACAGGCAAATTAGCACAGTCAATCCACCGAAGCTGGGCATCTTTGGACTGTGCAAGGAAACCCACGCAGACACGGGGGGGGGGGGGGGGGGGGGGGGGGGGAGAATGTGCAAACTCCACACAGACAGTCACCTGAGGTTGGAATTGAACCCAGGTCCCTGGTGCTAGTGCTAACCACTGAGCCACCGCGTTATCCCCAAATGCAGGGCCCCTTAAAGAAAGAAGCTGTACTAATTGGTGAAGGCTTGGTAGAAATACTAAATAAAGGAAGGAATCTTCCACTTTTTGCTCCAAGTGCAGAGCAGAGAGTGAAAACTGGAGGGTCGCCCCATCACCCTCTAGATACCCTCTAGGGGTGGCATGGTGGCTCAGTGGTTAGCCCTGTTGCCTCACAGTGCCAGGGAACCAGTTTCAATTCCAGCCTTGGATGACTATCTCTGTGGAGTTTGCACGTTCTCCCCGTGTCTGTGTGGGTTTCCTCCAGGTGCTCCGGCTTCCTCCCACAATCCAAAGATGTGCGGGTCAGGTGAATTGGCCATGCTAAATTGCCCATTGTGTTAGGTGCATTAGTCAGGGGTAAACATAGGATAGGGGAATGGGTCTGGGTGGGTTACTCTTCGGGGGGGGTGGGTGTGGACTTGTTGGGCCGAAGGGCCTGTTTCCACACTGTAGGGAATCTTATTCTAAATGCTCCGCCTGGTGGACTTTCCATACAGCTCACGTCCTGGGATAAGAGTGTCCTGCTCTCCTGGAAGCTGCCAGCCAAGTAGAACTTGGTAGTATGTCTGTTTGGAATTACAGGAAGGTGCAGGAAGAAAGGACATTACCTCCGGACAGAGAGCTAAGTTTTCTCTTTGTATTCATTCATGGGAAGAGGGCACTTCTGGCTAGGCCAGCCTTTATTGGCCATTACTAATTGATGTTGAGAGTCAATCACATTGCTATGGTTCTGGAGTCACATGTAGGCCAGGCAGGGTAAAGGTGTCATTTTCTTTCAGTAAAGGGCATTAGTGAACTAAATGGGTTTTTCTGATATTGGATTCACAGACATCATTAGACTCTTAATTCCAGATTTGTACTGAAAATTGGATTGTTATTCCATCTCTACCATGACAGGATTTGAACCTAGGCCCCCTGAGCATTATCTGGGTCTCTGGAATAATAGCCCAGCAATAATCTCTTTTGTTCTTTGTTGCTTAATCCTGCTGGGCCCTCACCTCCCTTGGCTTTAAGCTGATGGAAGTTGAGTTCCAGCTGGTGGAAGTATGCTGCATGTGGTTGGGAAAGGGGTTCCAGGGTTTTGATCCAGTAAAATGGCAGATGGATCTGGGCATGCAGGTCCACAGTTCCCTAAAAGTGACAACACAGATGGCTGAGATTAATAAGGCATACAGCATGATTGCCTTCATCAGGTGGGGCATGGAGTACAAGAGTTGGCAAACCATGTTGCAGCTGTATAAAACCGTTGTTAGGATGCATTTGGAGTATTGTGTGCAGTTTTGATCGCGGAAGGACGTGGAAGCTTTGGAGAGAGTGCAGAGAAGGTTCACCAGGATGTTGCCTGGACTCAAGGACATTGACAATGAGGAAAGGTTAAACAGACCAGGATTGTTTTCACTGGAAAGATGGCAGCTGAGAGGAGGCCTGATAGAGGTCTCCAAAATTACAGAAGCATAGACAGAGTGGATAGTCAGAGACTTTTTCCCTAGGGTGGAAATTTCAATTGCAAGGGGACACAGATTCAAGGTGGGGGGGGGGGGGGGGAGGTGTAGTTTAAGGGAGCTGTGTGAGGGAAGGCTTTCACACAGAGATATAGGAGCCTGGAACGCACTGCCAGATGAGATGGTGGAAATAGACACATTGGCAACATTTAAGAGGCTGGTTGGTTACATGAACAATGAGGGAGTAGAGGGATACGGACCAAATAAGGGCAGAAGCTTTGTTTTTTAGTTTAGCTAGGACATGATGATTGGCCCAGGTTTGGAGGGCCAAAGGGCGTGTTCCTGTGGTGTTCTTCTCTCTTTTTGTTCTTTGTTGCTTAATCCTGCTGGGCCCTCACCTCCCTTGGCTTTAGCTGATGGAAGTTGAGTTCCAGCTGGTGGAAGTATGCTACATGTGGTTGGGAAAGGGGTTCCAGGGTTTTGATCCAGTAAAATAGGCAGAGAGACAAATCGTAAACAATGATGTTAAATACTTAATGCTTTGTTATCCCACAATATAATCTCAAGGCCAAACGTATCTCTCTACCAAAGTATACATGTTAAATGGGAGGAGAAAGACAGCTTAATTTCTTGCTTTCCTCCAACTTGCACAGGCCTTTTCCTATCCATTCATCATCATCTTTTTTCTAGATATTTTTTAATGAAACAACCTGTTCAGACAAAACTATGAAGTAATGATGACTTGAAGCTGGGCTGATGTGGCCACAAGAGTCTCCTTTCTCTGTCATTAGAAACCTTAGTCAAACCTCCTGTGTCACTGAGACAGTAAAAACATGTGGAATGATTAGATTCCCTACAGTGTGGAAACGGGCTCTTTGGGTCAACAGGTCCACACCAATCCTCTGAGGAGCAACCCACCCTCTTCTGACTAATGCACCTAACACTATGGACAATTTAACATGGGCCAAATCATCTGACCTGCACAGCTTTGGACTGTGGGAGGAAACCGGAGCACCGAGAGGGAACTCACACCAACACAGGGAGAATCTACAAACTCCACACAGACAGTCACTCAAGGCTGGAATTGAGCCTAGGATACTGGTGTTGTGAGGCAGCAGTGCTAACCCCCATTCAGGCAAATGTTGTTGGAGAGCTAAATAAATGAGAGCATGCAGACAGAAATCAGTATCTAGTGGAATTTCACATAACTGTGTCCTTAGTTGTTTTTTATTTTCACTGGAATGTAAAAGTAAAGTCACCATGGTCCTACCAGACCATAGGGTTGCAATCTCATAAGAGAAAGATTGCTTTTGGTGGTTTAACCTGTTGGTCACTACGGAAAAGAGGAACAGTTCAGAAGGTGAGTCCTTTATGCTGGTACAGGAATTGAACCCATTGTGTTGGTCATTGCTCTACCTTTTAAAAAAAAAGCTGACCAGCTTACTGAGCTAACCAGTTAGATTAGCTTACATTTTCTTTAGAGTGACTTTAAAGTGCAGAAAACTAATTTAAAAAAATGAAATTGACAGAGAAAGGGAAAACAGATTATAACGGCTAGCCAAAGTCAAGGAATAGATTTCCGAAGCTGTCATAATTATAAAAGAAACTGCAATACAGGTTTCCCCTGGTATCCGAAAGTACAGCGTTCCAATGAAACCTTTCGTAAGCTGAAATGGTGTAAAACGAAGAAGCATTCATTTATATGGGAAAAATTTCACCCTTTCTTCCTAAAAGTGAAAATCCTTTTCGGATTTCTTTCAGTTATCAAAAAGAGGTACTAACGTTGGTCTTTTGTAAACGCGAAGTTGCGTAAAGCAAATTTTCGAAAAGCAGGGGATACCTGTTCTTCAGTGTACAAATAAATACAATATGTTGCAAACTGTCGGTCGCCTTCATTCACAAAATAAAAATGAAAGGTCTACTACACTCTGCAGTTCATATTCAAGTCTATTGATCATGTGTTGTACACTTGAGTTCATTAAATTTTGAATAATTTACAAACTATTTATAGGTTTCACAAAGTATCAGGTTAGGCTGTCTTATTATCTATACATTCTGAATTTTATTTGTGGAATAGTGTCTCTCCTTAATTCCATTGCATGCTTACTTTGTATGGTTTCAACAAGAGATAGGGGATGCAACTGAAGGGTGACCTTATAGAGGCTTATAAAATCATGAATGGCATGGATAGGGTGAATAGCCAAGAACCTTTTCCCAGGGTAGGAGAGTCCAAACCTAGATGGCATAGGTTTAAGGTGAGAGGGGAAAGATTTCAAAGGGACCTGAGGGGCAACGTTTTCATACAGTGGGTGGTGTGTGTATGGACTGAGTTGCCATAGGAAGTGGTGGGTTTGGTGCAATAACAACTACTAAAGTGCATCAGGTTGGATATGTGTATAGGAAGGGTTTAGAGGAAAATAGGTCAACTGCTGGCGAATGGGACTAGATTAGTTTAGGATATGTGGTCGGTGTGGACGAGTTAGACCAAAGGATCTGTTTCCGTGCTGTTTATCTGAATGACTCTATGACTCTATAAGAGGTGGATTCAAGAACTTTCTTGTGACTCCCAGGCAGATTTTTCATAACCTTTAGTAGTGGAATACATATTCAATTGTTTACTTATGTCAGGATAGCTTTGGTTTGTGTTGCCTAATAGTTAGTTACATCTTAGAGTTTCAAAAGAGGACAGGATGTAGACTTCATGAGTCACACATCCCACCATTGGATTCAATGGTCTTGTTGAGCATGGTTGAGCATGCTGTTGTTTGATAGTCCTGTGAACAAGACTTTCTATCACTTTCAGATTATCAATATTGGACCAATGGGATGGCAATGAACTGGATTGGACTTGTCCTGCTTTGGTGAACAGGACATAATTGGGTGACCATTCACATTGCTGGGAAAAGGTCAGTGCTGTAGCTGTACTCGAGCAGTTTGTGTGGAGACGTAGCTAACTATGGAGCACAGGTCTTCAGTACTGTTGCTGGAACATTGACATGGCTTGTAAGCGTCTGCTACATCCAGTGCCTTTATCTGTTTCTTGATTTGTTATGAAATGAACTGGGTAAGAAATGGCACTGACCATATCTGAGAGCCTTCATAGGTGATGAAGTGAACCATCTAGCCAGGATGTCATCTGAAGGCTATTGCAAACATTTTACCTTTGCCATTTGAACTGTGTGCTCAACTCCATTGACATTGAAGAAGGTAAAATTCAGGAAGCTCCTACCTTTCTTTACTTCCCCAACACCCATCATGACTAGATGTGACAGCATTGTGGATCTTTGATCTGATTCATCAATTCTTAGTTTAGCGGTATTGGCTTTTGATCTTCCAGAATTTCCTAGACTCTAGAATGGTCCCTGGAAAGCAGGAAGGGTGACCCTGCGGTTCAACAATGAAGGGAAAACGAAAAATAGAGAACTTCAGGTCAGGTCATCTGGCATCAATAAATATTCTTGTGAGATGTTCTGATTTGTATAAAATGGAAAACTTTGACAAAATGTGCCTCTTTTTCAGCAATTATGCAAGTTGTGTACAAACAACAATTAGAAATGTCTGTTACAAGGGAACTACACGGAAAATCATACATTTCAGCATGAATTTATGGAAGGAAATGCAGATTTGTCAAATTTGTTAGGTTTTTTTTGATGATTCAACTAATAAGTAGATAAGGGACGATCAGTGGATGTAATACATTTGGAATCTCAAAAGTAAGCTACTGTAGAAGAGATTGTTGAGTGCAATTAGAAGTTATGGGATGAGGCTAATATATCAGCATGGATTGAGAGCTGGTTAATGATAAGAAAAACAAAGAGTAGAGATAAGCAGTTCATTTTTTGGGATGGGTGACTGTAGCCAGTGGTGTACCACAGCGTCTGAGCTTGGGTCTCACATCCAGAGAATTTATATCAATGACTTAGGTGAAGGATTGACCATGATACATTTCACTTTGATGATATTTTTTGGTTTGGGTAAGTGTACTGTGAATAGCGTACGAAGCAGTTGCAAAACTTTTCAGATAATTATCTGAGCGGGCAAAAATAAGGTAGATGGAATATAATTCGGAGAAATTTGAAGTTAGTCACTTGGTAGAAAAAAATCAAAAACATTAGAATTTTTAAATAAATGAGAAATTGGGAAACATGAGTATTTGGAGAGATCCAAGCTTCCTTGTAACCAAATTACTGAAAGTTGACAGGTACAACAAACAACTGGGAAAGAATATGGTACATTAGCTTTAATTGGAAAGCAATTGGTGTTTAATAGTACAGGAACCTTACTGTCATTACATAGGACTTAGGTAGTACCAAATTTGGAGTTCTGTATAAAGTTTGGGTCTCCCTACTTAAGAAAGGAAATATTTGCCTTAGAAGGAGAGTAGCAAGGGTTCACTGAAGTAATTTCTGGAGTGAGAGGATTGTCCGGAGTAGAGATTGAACAAATTAGATCTATATTCTGATATCTTTATCCCACGGTTCTTAATCTTATGGTTGAAATGCAAGAAGTGTCCGACTCTGATTTTGCCTGGGGAGCTTCATTATGTGCATGACAATCTCATCTCTGCCCCTTAAGAAGAGAATCTTCAAGCATTGCTTAACGATTTCACGAAAGCATGCCAAAGAATTAGTGTCAGCCTGAACCTCAAGAAGACTCAAGTCCTTTCCCAACCAGGACACATTCTAATTCATCTCTCCATTAAAACAAATGGAGAAATCCAAACTACCAGAGAAGCTACTTCTCATCTAAGGCTGACATTGATGTGGAGATTCAGCATTGCCTCCAATCTGTGAGCATTGCCTTTGAATATCTAAGGATGAGAAAAGTCGATGACCGTGACAACCGTGCTCATACCAGGATCCTTGTGGATAAGGCAGTCGTCCTTCTGATTCTCCTGCATGGCTGTGAAACTTGGACTACATATAGACACCAACGCAAGGCCCTTGCGTTGATGCTGTTTGAGATGGATTCTCCACATCAGTGGGAGGACAGGTATACTATCAGTGTCCTTATAGCAGCTAACAGCAGCAGCTTCAAGGCCACAATCATTCAAAATCAACTCCGCTGGGCCGGACACCTGTTTAAGGTGCCTGAGTTCTGATGGCCAAAGCAAATCTTCAGCTGTTCAAGGAAGGCACTTGAACAAGAGAACAAAGCAAGTGTTTCTAAGACTCTGTGATGGCTTCCCTCAAGAAATGCATCACAGACATTAATGCACAGGGTACCCTCGTTTGGAAGAAACTAACTTGGAGAAATCTCCTGTATGAAGGGACGCCATTCTTTGGTGAAGTACAAAGTATGGAGAAGGAACTGGAGAAAAGCATGCCAACGATCTTGAGGCCAGTGCAAGCACTGGCTAAACATATGAGTGGAGTTGTGGCTCTAGAACTGGGGTTATCAGGTGCACAATGACCAGTGACATGGAATTTCCCTAGGGTGTGGACAATCATACTCGTTAGTGAGTGGTTGCCATCGTCGACAATATTCTTCATTGTTTAGAAGATGATTTAAATATAAATGAAGATGATGAAAAGTATAAAATTTTTAAGAGACTTGATAGGGTAGATGCTGGGAGGCAGTTTCCATTGTCTTTGGTATCTAGAACAAGTGGGGAACTGTCTTAAGATGAGGGGTTTGATAATTTGGGACTCAGATGAGGAAACATTTCAGTCAAAAGATTATGAATCTTTTGAATTCTCCACCGATGTGAGCAGACAGAAAGGTCTGTTTCAACTCAACAAAATAGGTGACAGATATTTGCTATTTCATATTTCAGGGCAGTGCCCTGATCAATCAGAGATAGCTTGCCTGGTGAAATGTATTCTTCATCAAACAGTTCAGACACATTTGCAGAGCAGATGGCACTTGAACCCAGCACCTCTCATCAGAGGTGGGGACAAGGCCTCCCCTCCCTCGTTTAAAATTTAAGACAAGCTTGGCTGTTAGCTGTCAATCAGAATTAACTGGTGCATTCTCCATGGAAGCACCTCTACCATCTGAGCCCACTTGCCAGCCAATCACGCTCTCTCTTCTCAAAGAGATTAGATGTTGGTTGCTCTCTTAAATTTCGATTCTTGCAAAATGTCCTGATGAATGCAAGATGGGAAACCTTGACAAACCATGTCCTTTTTCTCCCTGCAGTACTCAAGTTTTGTCTTACCAGATGATAATTTAGATATATGGATACTGTTGGGAATTATAGGAGGAAGAATACCTATGATCTTACTAACTGGTGAAGATAGCTCAAGAAACAAACTATGGATAACTGCCCCTAGTTCTTGGTTCTTAAGAGTCGTAGAGCATGGCAACAGACCCTTCGGTCCAACTAGTCCATGCCAAACCTAATCCCAAACTAAACTAGTCCCACTTGCCTGCTCCTGGCCCCATCCCTCCAAATGTGAATGGAATGAGCTCCCAGAGGAGGTGGTGGAGGCTGGTAATTGCAATACTTAAGAGGCATCTGGATAGGTATATGAATAGGAAGGGTTTGGAGGGATATGGGTCGGGTGCTGGCAGGTGTGATTAGATTGGGTTGGGATATCTGGTCAGTATGGACGGGTTGGACCGAGGGGTCTGTTTCCATGCTGTACATTTCTATGACTCTATATACTTATCCAAATGTCTTTTAAATGTTGTAATTGTGCCCATGCGCACCACATCGTCAGGATGTTCATTCCACATGCATACTCTGTGTAAAAACATTTGCCTCTCATGTCTTTTTAAAATCTTTCTCCTCTCAATTTAAAAATATACCCCCAGTCTTGAAATCGCCTATCCCAGGGAAAAGACAGCCACCAGTAACACTATTTATACCCCTCATGATTTTATAAACTTCTATAAAGTCACCTCTCAATTTCCTATGCTCCAGTGAAAAGATTCCTAGCCTATCTTTATAACTCTAACCTTCTATTCCAAGCAATGGGCGGCACGGTGGCACAGTGGTTAGCACTGCTGCCTCACAGCGCCAGAGACCCGTGTTCAATTCCTGCCTCAGGCGACTGACTGTGTGGAGTTTGCACGTTCTCCCCGTGTCTGCGTGGGTTTCCTCCGGGTGCTCTGGTTTCCTCCCACAGTCCAAAGATGTGCAGGTTAGGTGAATTGGCCATGCTAAATTGCCCGTAGTGTTAGGTAAGGGGTAAATGTAGGGGTATGGGTGGGTTACGCTTTGGTGGGGCGGTGTGGACTTGTTGGGCCGAAGGGCCTGTTTCCACACTGTAAGTAATCTAATCTAAAAACAACATTTTGGTAACTCTTTTCTGAACCCTCTCCAGCTTAATAATACCCTTCCTATAAATGGGGGACTAGACACAGTGTTCCAGAAGCAGCCTCACCAATGTCCTGTACAATCTCAACATGACTTCCTAACTCTTTCTTATGACCTTATAAACTATCTTGATTCTTGATCATTGTAGCTCAACCATCTGTTTTAGGTCTAAACCAGGATTGAAAAGTGATAACATTCACCTCAATCTCTTTCGAGTCTGCACTGAAAGTCTGTTCTGACTTTTCTGTTGAATGTTGTCTTATGTTTCAGGATTTGCTATTGATGATATGCTCCCAATCATCAAAAAACCAAAACAATTCCAGAATATTGATTATCTATGTATTGATATCAAAAATGACCCATGGACAACCTTAAGTGATCTGAAGAGAGAATTTGTGAAGCGACGACACAGAAAACTACATGAATTCCAAAGGAAAGTATTAAAAGGAGAACCAATGAGCAAAAGTGATTACAGCCTTAATATTATGTTAATTGATAATGTTTTAAATAAACCTGATGGCAAGTGTGGAAAAAAATTCAAGAAAGACACAGATAAAGAATTACCAGGTAAGGGAAACACATTAATGTTAATTGAGATGGAACTGCCAAATGTAGGTTACATTATATTCTTCTTTCAGATGTATAAATGTGCCAATATTACACCAACTTTGACCATAAGATATAGGAGCCGAATTAGGCCATTTGGCCTATCACGTGTACTCCACCATTTGACCATGGCTGCTACATTTATCAACCTTACTCTCCTGCTTTCTGCCTTTAACCCTTGACCCCCTTACCAAGCAAGAACCTATCTATCCATGTCTTGAATACACTCACTGATGTGGCTCCACAGCCTTCTTCAGCAATTTCGCCTGGCTGAAGAAATCCTCCTCATCTCAGTTCTCAAGGCATCCAGACACTGTGCAGCTGTGCCCTTGGGTCCTAGTCTCTCCTACTGGTAGAAATGTCTTCTTCATGTCTACGCTATCCAGGCCTCTCAGTATTCTGCAAGTTTCAATCAGATCCTTATCCTTCTAAACTCCATTGAGTACAGACCCAGAGTCCTCAACCACTCCTCATATGACAAGCCCTTCATCCCCAGGATCATTCTTGTGAACCTCCTCAGGAGCCCTCCAACTCCTTCAATACAGGGCCCAAAACTGCTCACAATATTCCAAATGTAGTCTGACCAGAGCCTTATATTGTCTCAGCAGTACGTCTTTGCTTTTGTATTGTAGCCCTTTTGAAATGAATGCTAATATTGCATTCGCCTTCCTAGGTGCCAACTGAACCTGCATGTTAACCTGAAGAGGATCCTAAACTATGACTCCCTTTATGCTTCAGATTTGTGAAACCTTTCCCCATTTAGAAAATAGTTTATGGCTCACTTTTTCCTGCTAAAGTGAAAAACCCACACTTACCCACATTGTACTCCATCCACCACTTCTTTGCCCAATCTCTTTACTTGTCCAAATCCTTCTGCAACCTTCCTGTTCCCTCAATATTACCTGTCCCTCCACCTATTTTTGTGTCATCTCCAAACTTAGCAACAATGCCCTCAATTCATTCGTCTAGATAGTTAACTTTTGATATGAATAATTGCGGTTCCATCAAGGGCCCTTCCAGAATTCCACTAGTCACAGCTGCCATCCTGAAAGAGACTCCTTTGTCTCTACTCTCTGTCTTCTGCCAGTCTGTCAATCCTCTATTCATGCCAGAACCCTACCCCTAACACTATGGGCCTTAGTTAGTAGCCTCCTATGTGACATCTTTCCAGTTTTTCTGGCAATACAAATATATCACGTCCACTGGCTCTCCCTTGTCTAACTTGCTCATTACCTCATCAAAGAATTCTAATAGACATATCAGACATGACCTCCCCTTGACGAAGCTGTGCTGACTCAACCAGATTTTACATGGACTTCCAAGTACTCCACAATCTCATCCTTCATAAATGTCTCTAAAATCTTACCAATGACTGAGGTCAGGCTAACTGGCCTACAGTTTCTTGTTTCCTGCCTGCCTCCCTTCTTAGACAGAACTGTTACATTAGCCATTTTCCAGTCCTCTGGGACTCTCCCTGACTCCAGTGATTCATGAAAGATCACCACCAATGCCTCCACAATCTCCTCAGCTGTCTCCATCAGAACTCTAGGATGTAGTCCACCTGGTCTGGGTGATTTATCCACCTTTCAGCTTCCCCAGCAGCTTCTCTTAGTGGTAGCCACTACTCTCAGCTCTGTCCTATGTCTCTCTTGAAGTTCTGGTTTGCTACTGCTTTCTTCTACGGCGAAGACTAATGCCACAAAGTACCTATCCAGTTCCTCAGTCATTAATTTGTTCCCCATTACTATTCCTCCAGCCTCATTTTCCAGTGGTCCAATGTCCACGCTTGCCTCTCTCTCCTACCTTTTAGATATCTAAAAAAAGACTCTGGCAATCTTCTTTTATATTACTAGCTTGTTTATTCTTATATTTCATCTTCTCCCCCATTATTGCTTTTTAGCTATCCCCTGCTGGTTTATAAAGGTTTCTTAGTCCTCTGGCTTCCCACTAATCTTCACCATATTGTATACTTTTCCTTTGCTATTTTGCTGTCCTTGTCTTCTCTCATCAGCCATAGTTGCCTTGCCTTTCCTGTTCCTTCTTCCTTGGAATGAATTCCTACTTTGCCTCTCAAATTACCATTGCAGCTCCACCATCTTCCCTGCTCGGCTCCATCCCAATCACCTCTGGCCAGCTCCTCCCTCATGTCTTTATAGTTCCCTTTACTCAATTGTAATACAGTTGCATCTGATTCCAGCTTCTCCCTCTCAAACTGCAAGGTGAATTCAATCATATTATGGTCACTGCTCCCTAGGGGTTCCTTCACCTTAAATTCCCTAATCACATCTGCTTTCATTACACATCACCAAAATCCAGACTTGCCTGTTCCCTAGTGGGCTCCACCACAAGCTGCTCCAAAACAAAATCCTGTAGACATTCCTTGAATTTCTTTTGTTAGGATCAACTACCACCTGACTTTCCCAGGCATTCATATTGAAGTCTCCCATGGTTATTGCAATAGTGCCTTTCTTACAATTCAATCCTCTGATTTATTTTCTTCCTCACGCCCTGATTACTGCTGGGAGGCCTGTACTCAATTCCCATCAGGATCTTTCTCCCTTTACGATTCCTCTACTCTACCCATACAGATTCTATGCCTTCTGACTCATTATTATTTCTTGCTATTGATTAAGTTTCATTTCTTACCAATAAGTCAACCCCTCCCTCTCTGCCCACCTACCTGTTCCTTCATTAGGACATGAATCCTTGGATGTTTAGTTCCTAGCCCTGATCCCCTTGCAGCCATGTCTCTGTGATACCTACAACATCGTAACTGCCAAGTTCAATCTGTGCCAGAATCTCAGTTCTTTGTTTCATACACTTCATATATTAGAGGAGCCTTGATTATCTAGCATTTGACTATCTGAATATTGGTTTATCCAGCAAGATCGCAAGGTCCCTATGCTAGGCTAAACTATGTTATCCGACATTTGATTTTCCAGAATTCGATTAACTGAATGAAATGCTCCTTACCCGTATCCTTCGGATAATCATGGTTCCTCTTAGTACAACATCCTCAGTCCTGAGTTAACTGTTCTCTTCTCATAGTTGTCCCCCTAGCTGCTGTACCTAACATTAGAGTCCTGACACTTACTATACTCAGTCCTACTACTCATTCTGAAAACCTTAATAACTTGTGTTGAGTCCTTCCTCATGTGAATTTTTTCCATAATTTTCCATGCAACTGTACCTAGCTCTCTCTACTATTTAGTGTAAAGCTCTATCTACAGCCCTAGCTTTCCTAGGACTCTGGTCCCAGCATGATTCAGGTGAAGCCTGTCCCTTTAGTACAGTTCCCCCCTTTCCCAATACTGGTGTCAATGTCCCATGACTTCAAACTCATTTCTCTCACGCCAATCTTTCAGCCACGTGTTGACCTCTTTAATATTGCTGACTCTTTGCCAATGAGCTTGTGGCTCAGGCAGTGATCCATAGATCACAATCCTTTTGGCTATGCTTTCTAATTTAGCCCCTCGCTGCTCATATTCCCTCAGCAGAACCTTTTCTCTCTTTCTACCGATATCATTGGTATCTATGTGGACCACAACAATTGGATCCTTCCTCTCCCACTCCAAGTTCCTCTGCAGCTCAGATGAGATATCCTGAACCCGGGCACCATGCCAGGCCACATAGTCTTTGAGGTGTTCAATCCTGGCCACAGAGGACAGTGTCTATCCCCCTGACTGTAGTGTCCCCAGTTACAACTAGATTTCTCTTTTCTCCCGTTCTTGAATGGCTCCCTGTACCATGGTGTTATGGTTAGTTCATCCTCCCTATAGTCCCCACTCTCATCCGCATAGAAACAAGAATCCCAAACCTGTTGGATAAACTCAAGGACTGAGGCCCCTTCAGCACTACCTCCAGGATCCCTCTACCTGTCTCGCTCATAGTCACACCCTCCCATCCCTGACCAATTCATAGTTGTTAATCTAAGGGGTGTGACTCCCTCCTGAAATACAGCATCCAGATAACTCTCCCCCCTCCCTGATATGTTGCACTTTTCAAAGCTCAGACTCCAGCTCACCAACTCTGGGCTGGAGTTCCTGAAGCAGCCAACACTTGCTATAGATGTGGCCATTATGAACCACAGTAGAGCCCACCAGCTCCCACATACTGCAGGTACAACACATCGCCTGGCCCGGCATCTCAATTTAATTGCTTAATTCTTAACTTGATTCTTTTAAGCACTCCTACTTTGCAGTTAGAATCCCTACAGTGTGGAAACAGGCCCTTCAGACCAACAAGCCCAGACTGACCCCTGGAAGAGTAGGCAAAAGTGAGGACTGCAGATGCTGGAGATTAGAGTCATGCTGGAAATGCACAGCAGGTCAGGTAGCATCCGAGGAGCAGGTAAATTGAGATTTTGGGCAGGAACCCTTCATCAGGAATGATGAAGAGTATCCCGCACAAACCCATTACACTTCATTTATCCCTGACTAATGCACCTAACCCACACATCCCTGAACACCACAGGTAATTTAGCATGGCCAATCCACCCTGACCTGCACATCTTTGGATTGTGTGAAGAAACCAGAGCACCCAAAAGAAACCCAGGCAGAAGGTACAAACTGCACACGGTTATGTGAGGCTGGAATTGAACCCAGGTCCCTGGTGCTGTGTGGCAGCAGTGCTAACCACTGAGCCACGGTGCTGCCCCAAACTGGCCTTTTAGTTTGTAACCTGTAAATATTTCCCCTATTTGCCTTCAAACTGAAAGTAACTGATCATAGAGAGTCAAATAAGTAATTATTACCAACCAATAAACTTACAGTTTTCCTGTGATGTCACACTTTTTGACCAGGACCCCTAATCCTGGACTTCAATATACCCTGTTTCCAAAACCTTCTCAACTCTGAGCCAAAAAAACAAGCAGAAAGCACCTTTCTTCCCGAATTTCCACACTGCCTCCAAATTCTTAGTTGCATCTTCCCTCAGAATCTATCTCAGTCCAGGTGTGATCTCTCCTTCCTGACTGTGTGGAGCTTAGTGGTCATGCACTTGACCTCTTTATTTCGAGATAAGTCTACATTGAAAGGACAGTTAGCTGGGCGATTCTATGCTAAGGTTTGATGTCAACTAATAATGTTTGCAGAGGGGCAGCAGATTGTGGTCCCTCCATCATATCCTATGGTCAGTGGCAGTAATGTTTGACAGCAGGTTAACATACATCCCCTTAAAGATGCGTACACATCAAAAAGTTTACGCAATGTTTATCTCACATCTGCTCCATTTAAAATTTTCCAATGATTTGTCAATTATATTGTTGCACAGGTGATGAGAAGAGTTGCGTTTGACCAATGTTGCCATCCTAATCGTTTTGCATTATAGAATCGTAGAAACCCTACAGTTTGGAAGCAGGCCATTCAGCCCATCGAGTCCACACTGACCCTATGAAGATCCTCCCTCTCAGACTCAACTCCCACCCCACCCCAACCCCGGCCAACTCCTGTAACCCCATATTTCCCATGACTAACTCACCTAGCCTGCACATCCTGGACAGTATGGGCAATTTATTATGGTCAATTGACCTAGGCTTGACATCTTCGAACTGTGGGAGGGAAACAGAGCACTCGGGGGAAACCCATGCAGACACGGGGAGAATGTGCAAACACCACACTAACAGTCACATGAGGGTGGTACTGTACCCAGGTCCCTGGCACTGTGACACAGCTGTGCTAGCCATAGATTGCTGGAAAAGCTCAGCAGGGCTGGTAGCATCTGTGGGACAATAACAGAACCTGCTGAGTTTTTCCAACAGTCTCAGTTTGTGTTGCTGACTTCCAGCCTCTGCAGTTTTGGTTAACAGAAAGAATATCTCCAGGCAATGTGCCTTTTACAATTAAACAAATGTGTGGGTGGAGGGTTCCTTATGGCAATGCCACAACCAATCAGAGTTAAAAATCACACAACACCAGGTTAGTGTCCAACAGGTTTAGTTGGAAGCACTAGCTTTCGGAGCACTGCTCCTTCATCAGGTGGTTGTCAATTAAACCTGTCGGACTCTAACCTGGTGTTGTGTGATTTTTAACTTTGTACACCCCAGTCCAACACCAGCATCTCCAAATCATGACAACCAATCAGAGTTGACTTGCCTTCTTTGAGTTTAAGGAACAACTCAGAGAGGTAACTGTCTGAGTTACCTTCTCCATGACAACGCCCCAAACAATCAGAGCCCAGCTCCCGACCGGTCTGAAAACTCTTCTTACACAGCGAGAATCTGGGCCACTGGGTTAGTGAGGAGAAGCACTTTTGATACTAAACCTGCTGTCACGGAAAGAAGTCGAGTCTTATCTCATGCCTCACTACCTCGCTTATGGTCAATTTGTCCAGGTCACAGCGCAATTGCAGATACTGCAATCATGATGGGGACCAGATTTTTCTGAGGATGTCTCAAAGCAAAATGGTAGCTCAAAACAAAGGAAATGACAGTTAGAGTGATGCATGGGTCAGGACGGGGAAGGGGAAGAAAGAAGGATATATTATTACAACAACTAATGAAGGAAATAAAACGACTTTCCTCAGGCTGGTAATTGCAGAAGATAAGACAACCCATTTCTTCCTTGAGGTCTGATGGTTTTTGACCAAGCAAACACGCTGACAAGTCATTCAGTTATCTGGGAGCCAGTGAAGTAGCAGTTGGAAGGCAGAATATATTTGGTATTGACAGTCAGTTGCCACTCCACTGACCAATCAGACACTTGTTGCTGGTCAAATCTATTTTGTAGACCTTCCTTAGTCTGTGACTCAATTCTTCCACACCCCCACCAACTGCTTGAGCAGATAGCTGTGTAAACAATACTTACAATGAGCATTGGTTACCTGCTTTCAAAAAGGGCATTCATCCTTTCCATCATCTTTGGTTTCAAACAATCCTTTTCCCATTTTAATTCCCGATATAAATAGGGAAAAATGAAATGATACAGTCTTTGCAGTAGTAAAGTAGCAGTACCTCAAAAAACTAAATTAATTACATATGAGAGGTGATGGCCTAGTGGTGTTGTTGTGAGGCTATAAACCTGGAGATCCAAGTAATGTTCTGTAGATATGGGTTCAAAGCTGAAAATGTGTTGCTGGAAAAGCACAGCAGGTCAGGCAGCATCCAAGGAGCAGGAGAATCAACGTTTCAGGCATGAGCCCTTCTTCAGGAATATGGGTTCAAGATATGGGTTTAAATTCCACTATAGTAAATGATGGAATTTGAATTCAATAGAAGTCCCACATTTAAGGTCTAATGATAACATGAAGTGATTGTTGTAGAAAGTTCATCCTAGTCACCAATAGTCTAGTCATGAGTGGGGAGATGATGATCCAGTTGTATTAAGACTTAGCCTATTAATTCAGAGATCCTGGGGCCCCAGCAGATGGCATAATTAAGAACTTAATGATGTCCACAAATCCATTGGCAAACGCCAGGAAAATTCCACCTGGTTTGTTCATGATCTTCAGGGAAGGAAATCTGCCACCTTCACCTAGTCTGATCTACATGTGACTCCAGACCCACAGCAATGAACGCTGGTCTAGCCAACAATATCCACATCCTGTATTATTTGATTGTTTTAGAAAAAAACAATTAATTTTATCAAAATGTTTTCCTTCGATTTTAATAAACTAGGAAAGGAAGTCAAGAAAGTAATACAAAACACCAACTGCCAAGAGAAAAAGAGTCAGAAAAGTGAGAAATCAAAGATTCTAGAAAAAGAGAAAATAACCAAGCCTTTTGAAGGATTAAAGACCTCAGAGATTCAACTGGAGAGGAGAGAGGAATTTAAGAATCTGGGGAAGAAAAAGAGAAAAATCAAGGCTGCCGAAATGGACATGAAGATTGAGGAGGGAGGGGGTCTGAGGAAGGAGACATACAATCTAGAGCCTTCTACTGAGAAAGTGCACACACTAGATCATCAAGTTAAGTTGGAGACAGGTTTAGACGATGAGCCTGTGCTGAAGCAAAGTAAAATCACCGATTATAAAAAGGAGTTAACCGAGGAGAAGGGACCCCAGAAACCACCTCCCTCAACAATGAAGGAGCGAAAGGTAACAAAGCGAAAACTCCAAGGAGGAAGGAATTCAAACAAGAAAGGTAAATCTTATCTTACATTTTGAGGACTATTTTTGGGACTTAGGAATATAAGAACAGGAGGAGGCCATTCAGCCCCTCCAGTCTCTTCTGTTATTCAATGAGATCATGGTTGATCTGTGCTCTAAGTCCACATACCTGCCTTTGGCCCATATCCCTTAATACCTCTGTTAAACAAAAATTGGGGATTTTAAAATAATGGGGCATAGTCTGAGAATTAGGGCCAGACCGTTCAGGAGAGATGTTAGGAAGCACCTCCACAAACAAAGGATGGGAGGGATTTCAAGCACTTTCCCACAAACAGTAGGTGGAGGTGCTAATGTTAGACAAAGTCAGAAGTCACATGGAATTACAGTCTGTGGTTTCAAATAAACCCATTGGACTGGTGTCGTGTGACTTCTGACTTTGTCCACAAACAGTATTGATGCTGGATCACTTGTTACTTTTAAATCAAATGTTGGCAGGTTCTTGTTCAACAAAGATATTAAGGAATAAGGTCCAAAGGAAGATATGTGGAATTCGCATATCAGAAACAGAATCTCATTGAGAGGCAGAACAGGCCTGCTTTGCAGATAAAGACTATTTGGTCCATCAAGTCTGTACTGACTCTCTGAAGAGCATGCGTTCCAAACCCAGCCCCTTATCCTATAACCTCATACTTGGCATGGCCAATCTACCCGACATGCACATCTTTGGACTGTGGGAGGAAACCCACGCAGACATGGGGAGAATGTGCAAACTCCACACAGTCACCATCACTTACCAGAGTCAAACCCAGGTCCCTCGCGCTGTGAGGCAGCAGTGCTAACCACTGAGACACCGTGCCACCTTCCTGACTGCCCAGCTATCCTCCCCCACCACCAGCACTGATTTGACTACCCGGTGGGAAAGTGAACAAAGAGAATCCTAACACTGTGAAATTCGGCAGCACCTTGGTGTCCCCAGAACCAACCCCCCACGACCACACTCCGTGCCTCCCAATATCCCTGGAGTGGCAATCTCCATAGGATTCTGTCTCTCTGCCCTGCCCCATTTCCTTTATACCATGATCTGGCTCTGCATTTGTGGCTGGGACTTCCAATTCTGGTGTTTTCAAAAATACAGAGTGTATCTTAATTCTAACTGTGTTACTATAGCGCTGACTGGCCAGATGGAGAAAGTCAAACTAGACCATGTTCCCAAATCTCCTTTCTACAACAAGAGCTGCAGTATTCTGGTAGGTGATGGTGTCAATGGAAAGGGCATGTTTCTTTCTTTCTCTCTCTTACTCTCTTTCTCCAGTTCTTTGCCTCCATTGGTCACAGCATTGATTTGCTCAGTTATCAACATGTCAATATGGAAATTTCTGTACTTCCACAGAAACATAGGAAGTCGGAACATGAGTAGGCTGATCATCCAAATCTGTACCCTGTTCCCACTTTTTGCTCCATATCCCTTAGTGCATTTAACATTAAGAATTATATCTAACTCCTAAAGGAAAACAAAGAACTGCGGATGCTGGAAATCTGAAATTGAGACAGAAAGTAGTGGAAAAACTCAGCAGGTCTTGCCATGTCTGTGGAGAGAGAAGCAGAGTTAGCATTTCAGGTCTAGCAGTAGGGTATCTCAGTGGTTAGTATTGCTGTCCCACAGCTCCAGGGGCCCAGGTTTGATTCCAGCCTTGGATGACTGTCTATGTGGAGTTTGCATGTTCTCCCTGTGTCTGCACAGGTTTCCACAGGGTGTCTGTTTCCTTTCACAGTCCAAAGATGTGCCGGTTTTGTGCTAAATTGACCACAGTGTGCAGGCTAGATGGGTAATGCAAAGGTGGGACGTTTTTCAGCAGGTTGGTGTGGACTCGATGGACTGAATGGCCTGCTTCCACACTGTAGGGAATCTATGAAAATGTTGACTCTGTTTTGCTCTCCACAGCTGCAGCCAGACCTGCTGAGCCTCTCCAGTGATTTCTATTTTGTATCTAACTCCTATTTAAAAACTTTCAATGTTATGGCTTCAGCTGTTTTCTTTGGCAGTGAATCCCACAGGTTGCCCACTCTCCAGGTGATGACCTTCCTCCTCATCTCAAACCTAAATGGCCCACCCCGTAGTTCTGGATTTCCCAGTCACTGCATGAATGAATGAATGAATGATTTTATTGTCACATATATCTTACAGTGAGAAAAACAGTAAAAATAGTGAAAATACATTGGGAATATTCATCCTGTGTTTATCTTGTCTTCTGTAAATAGATCCAGAATAAAACGATCTATCAGCCAGGTTCCTTTATTAAGAGAGAACGTTACTGATTTATTATAAAGTCATACAGCACAGAAACAGACTCTTCTGCGCATGCTGACCAGGATTCTTAAACTGAACTAGAACATAGAACATAGAACATAGAACATAGAACGTAGAACGTAGAACATAGAACATAGAATATAGAAAATAGAACGTTACAGCGTAGTACAGGCCCTTCGGCCCTCAATGTTGCACCGACCTGTGAAACCAATCTGAAGCCCATCTACCCTACACTATTCCATTATCATCCATATGTTTATCCAATGACCATTTAAATGCCCTTAAAGTTGACGAGTCCCCTGCTGTTGCAGGCCATGCATTCCATGTCTCTGAGTAAAGAAACTACCTCTGACATCTGTCCTATATTTATCACCCCTCAATTTAAAGCTGTGTCCCCTCGTGCTAGCTATCACCATCCGAGGAAAAAGGCACTCACTGTCCACCCTGTCTAATCCTCTGATCGTCTTGTATGTCTCTATTAAGTCACCTCTTAACCTTCTTCTCTCTAAAGAAAACACCTTCAAGTCCCTCAGTCTTTTCTCATAAGACCTTCTCTCCAGTCCAGGCAACATCCTGGTAAATCTCCTCTGCACCTTTTCCAATGCTCCCACATCCTTCTTATAGAATTGTACTCAATGCTCCAAATGTGACCGCATGAGAGTTTTGTACAGCTGCAGCATGATCTCATGGCTCCAAAACTCAATCCATCCACCAATAAAAACTAACACACCGTACACCTTCTTAACAACCTTATCATCCTGGGTGGCAACTTTCAGGGATCTATGCACATGATCATTTGGCGCATATCCCTCTAAACCTTTCCTATCCACATACCTGTCCAAATGTCTTTTAAATGCTGTAATTGTACCAGCCCCCACCATTTCCTCTGACAGCTCATTCCATACACGTACCACCCTTTGAGTGAAGAAGTTGCCCCTTAGGTCCCTTTTAAATCTTTCACCTCTCACCTTAAACCTATACTTTTAGACTCCCCTATCCTGAAGACTTGTTCAGAAATGTTGCAATGTTGGTAGCAGCTATAGACAGTGGCAGACAATAAGGTGGCAACTGAGTAGGATAGCAGCTGAATGGGATGATACATGGGTGAGGTATCTGGGTGGCAGGTGGCTACAACAGTAACTGGATGAGGTGGGGATTCAGGTTAGGGAGAAATTGTTAGGTCAGGGCTTGTGAGGTCTGGTTGGGAGGTGTTAAGAAAGGGGATTGAGGCAGTCAGTGATGAACGAGGGGATTCAGGGGTTAGCTGGGTGCTATTGCTGTGTTGGGCTGGAGTCAGGGGGTCAGAAGTATGGATCAGTTGGAGGTGAACCTGGGAGAAATCAGAGTTGAGAGGCAATCAAGGGGAAGGTGGAGCGAAAACCTCCTGGAAAAATCCCACAGAGTCGATGAGTCAGGATTTTCATAGTGTAGTTTACTTTAGCATCCGAGGGGTGGGGAGATGATTGAGGTGTATAATATTATGAGGATCATAGATAGGAAGACAGGAGACTTTTTTCCCCTTCAAGGAGAGATCAATGACCAGAGGGCATATATTTGAAGGAAAGGATAGAAAGCTTAGAAGGGTGGCACGGCGTCTCAGTGGTTAACATTGCTGCCTCACAGCACTAGGGACGTGGGTTCAATTCCAGCCTCAGACTGTCAGTGTGGAGTCAGCACATTCTCCCTGTGTCTGCGTGGGTTTCCCCTCGGGTGCTCTGTTTCGTCCCACAGTCCAAAGACGTGCAGGTTAGCGTGGATTGACTAGGAGAAAAAAATGCCTGTCTCCCCAATGTAGAGGAGACCACATTGGGTGCAGCGGATACAGTAAATGATGTGTGTGGAGGTGCAGGTGAATTTGTGACGGATATAGACGGATCCATTGGGGCCTTGGAGGGAGGTGAGGGGGGGAAGGTGTGGGCGCAAGCTTTGCGCTTCTTGTGTTTGCAGGGGAAGGTGCCGGGAGTGGAGGTTGGGTTGGTGGGGGATGTGGACCTGACGAGGGAGTCGCGGAGGGAGTGGTCTCTCCTGAATGCTGATAGGGGTGGAGAGGGAAATATATCCCTGGTGATGGAGTCCGTCTGGAGATGGGAGAAGTGACGGAGGATGCTACGATGTATCCGGAAGTTGGTGGGATGGAAGGTGAGGACCAGTGGGCTTCTGTCCTGGTGGTGATTGGAGGAGCGGGGTTCAAGGGCGGAGGTGCGGGAAGTGGAGGAGATACTGTGGAGAGCGTCATTGACCATGTCGGAGGGGAAATCCCCCTCCCACTCTGCCAATGACATGCAGGTCCTTGGCCTCCTCCATCGCCAGACCCTGGCCACACAACGCCTGGAGGAAAAGCATCTCATCTTCCCCCTAGGAAGCCTCCAACCACACGGGATGAATGTAGATTTCTCCAGCTTCCTCATTTCCCCTCCCCCCACCTTATCTCAGTCCCAACCCTTGGATTCAACACCGCCCTCTTGACCTGCAATCTTCTTCCCAACCTCTCTGCCCCCACCCCCTCTCTGGCCTATCACCCTCACCCTCACCTCCTTCCACCTATCGTATTCCCAGTGCCCCTCCCCCAAATTCCCTCCCCCCACCTTTTATCTCAGCCCGCTTGGCACACCAGCCTCATTCCTGAAGAAGGGCTTATGCCCGAAACGTTGATTCTCCTGCTCCTCGGATGCTGCCTGGCCTGCTGTGTTTTTCCAGCACCACATTTTTCAACTTAGGGTGGATTGACCATGGTAAATTGCCCATAGTGTTCAGGGATGTATAGCTTGGTTGCATTAGTCAGGAATAAATGTAGAGTAATAGGGAGAGGAATGGGTCTGAGTGGGATACAAGCTAACACACCGTACACCTTCTTAACAACCTTATCATCCTGGGTGGCAACTTTCAGGGATCTATGCACATGATCATTTGGCGCATATCCCTCTAAACCTTTCCTATCCACATACCTGTCCAAATGTCTTTTAAATGCTGTAATTGTACCAGCCCCCACCATTTCCTCTGACAGCTCATTCCATACACGTACCACCCTTTGAGTGAAGAAGTTGCCCCTTAGGTCCCTTTTAAATCTTTCACCTCTCACCTTAAACCTATACTTTTAGACTCCCCTATCCTGAAGACTTGTTCAGAAATGTTGCAATGTTGGTAGCAGCTATAGACAGTGGCAGACAATAAGGTGGCAACTGAGTAGGATAGCAGCTGAATGGGATGAAACATGGGTGAGGTATAAGGACCTGTTTCCACTCTGTAGGGATTCTATGAACAACATCCCACCCAGACTCAGCCCCCTACCATATCCCTGTATTTCTCACGGCTAGTCCACGTACACTACACAGTCGCCCAAGACTGGAATCGAATCCGGGTCCCTGGCACTATGTTCAGAGGGTCAGTGTGGACTTGCTGGGCTGAATGACTTGCTTCCGCACGATAGGGAATCTATTCTATGGACGTCTATTTTATGTGATTCAGAAATGCTCATAACATCTAAGATGCATGCAGCTGTGCACTTGTGATTACAAGACTGTGGGCAAAGTGCTGGAAAATGAGATGAGAATAGTTGGATGGGTGTTTCTGGCCAGCACGGATACGATGGATCAAAGGGCTTTTCTCAGTGCTGCATTTTTCGAGAACCCTGAGGCAGTATACAACAAAGATGGGCGCGAGAAGAAGGAAGGTGTTTGTTTTCAATGGTTAAGCAAGGGTAGGAACATTTCCTCACATAGAGCACTGCCAGTGGTCACCATTCAAGGTAAGATTGAATAGGTGGATGGAAGAAGATGGCATTGATAGAATAGGGGTACAACAGGGGAAAATGTAATCAAAATGAGTTGTGTGTGCTACAAATGAATGGCTTTGTGGAATAGAGTCTAGATTAGAGTGGTGCTGGAAAAGCACAGCAGGACGGGCACCATCTGAGGAGCAGGAAAATCGACGTTTCGGACCTTCATCAGGAATGCCTGAAACGTCGATTTTCCTGCTCCTTGGAGGCTGCCTGGCCTGCTGTGCTTTTCCAGCACCACTCTAATCTAGACCCTGGTTTCCAGCATCTGCAGTACTCACTTTTGCGTGGTGGCTTTGTGGACTAGTTGAGTTGATTGGGGAGGTATAACCCCTATGTATTCCTGTAATCTATCCTATTGACAAGTCTATTATTGATGGCCTACCCTTTGATTTTCAGGACAGCAGAAAATGACCTTTGAAGTTGTTTCCTTCTCCAAGCTGAGATATAAGCCTAAGAAGTGTTATGGATGTGGCAAGGACATTCGTGATGTAGCAGACTCGGACTTGATACTGAAGACACAAGGCGTTCGAGAATACTATAGTGGTTGTCGTCAGAGGCATCTCGCATTTCATAAATCAAACGTATACTTCCACTTCCTTGAGAAATGTGTGCGCAAGAAGTATGGGCTAATTAATCGGTATACATTTGATGTGCCAAATGATATCTCGGGGTGTTTGACCGGTGCTCAACATGCAATGCTCAGAAGCATGGAAAACATCCAGGATGTAGGAGACACAAGATTCCAAAGTAAAATGGGGAGAAATGACCTTGAGCCGTACTGAGTTGACTCCGAATGTAAAAAAAGCTGTCAAACCAAAATCTGCGTTCAGTCACCAATCATCTCTCTTGTCTGGTTTGAGCAAATAAAATTCCTTTGAAGTCCTACTGCCTGGTCTTTTACAGTGACAGAAACAAAACTAGGCGTTTTATTGAGGAACAGATTACTGCAGAGGCCGGAATCTGTGTTGGGAAGGAAAAATGCTGGAGATCACAGTGGGTCAGGCAGCATCCGCAGAGACAGAGTGAGCTAACATTTCGAGTTGTGATGACTCTTCCTCAGAGCTGGTGTGAAGTGTGGAGGTGTGGTTCAGTATTGAGTTCAACACCTTCAAATTGTGAACCCATTTCTTCACTTTCTTTTAGCTTTGCTTGTTACATTCTCTGTCACCTTCTCTCCTCTCCCCCCTACCCCTTTGAGACTGTCTATTCTTTCCAGTTTGGCAGTTAGACACATCGTTTTCTGCCATTCTCACATTCCAATCACTTAATCCATATCCTTTCTCCCCCAGCACTCCAACATCCCAACTTGTGTAAATGCTGCCCCCACCAGACTCCATATCAGCTCTGATGAAAAGTCATCTAGATTCAAAACGTGAGCTTGATCTCTCTCCATGGATGCTACCTGACCTGCTGTGAGTTGCAGTATATTTTGTTTTTTGGTAGATATTTCATGTTCAGTATTGGACATTAGCTGACATCACAAACGGACTGGCCAATGAACTGGCCCCTGTAGATGAGGGAAAGAAGATAAGAACAGGCTGACTTTGCTGCATCTATGTTATGGAGTCTGCAATGGCCTAGTGGTGCTGCTGCTCAATTATTAATCCAGATAGCCAGGTAATGCTTTGGGGGGGGCCAGGGTTCAAAACCTGCCATGGTAGAATTTGAATTCAATGTTAAAAAACACATCTGGCATCAAGAGTCTGATGATGATCATTGGAGGTAAAAAAGATTATCTGGTTTACTGATTTCCCTATCCATATGTGGGTGTTGTCATTTATATAAATGATTTAGGTATGAACATAGGAGGTATAGTTAGTACATTTACTGATGACACCAAAATTGGAGGTGTACTGGACAGTGAAGAAGGTTACCTCAATTTACAATGGAATGTTGACCAGATGGGCCAGTGGGCTGAGAAGTGGCAGATGGAGTTTAATTTAGATAAACGCGAGGTGCTACATTTTGGGAAAGCAAATTTTAGCAGGACTTATACAATTAATGGTAAGGTCCTAGGGAGTGTTGCTGAACAAAGAAACCTTGGAGTGCAGGTTCATAGTTCCTTGAAAGTGGCGTCACAGGTAGATAGGATAGTGAGAATGCGGGTAAGTGGAGTTGAAATGCCCATCAGCCATGACTGAATGGCGGAGTGGACTCGATGGGCCGAATGGCCTTACTTCCGCTCCTATGTCTTATAGTCTTATGAGGAAGGCGTTTGGTATGCTTTCAGAGTATGCTTTGGTCAGAATATTGAGTATAACAGTTGGGAGGTCATGTTGTGGCTCTACAGGACGTTGGTTAGGCCATTTTTGGAATATTGCATGCAATTCTGGTCTCCTTCCTGTCGGAAGGATGTTGTGAAACTTGAAAGGATTCTGAAAAGATTTACAAGGATGGGACAGGGTTGGAGGATTTGAGCTATAGGGAGAGGCTGAACAGGCTGGGGCTGTTTTCCCCGGACCGTCAGAGGCTGAGGGGTGACCTTATCGAGGTTTATAAAATCATGAGGGGCATGTTTAGGATAAATAGACAAAGTCTTTTCCCTGGGTTGGGGGAGTCCAGAACTTGAGGGTATAGGTTTAGGGTGAGAGGGGAAAGAGATAAAAGGGACTGAAGGTGCAACGTTTTCACACAGAGGGTGGTACGGGTATGGAATGTGCTGCCAGAGGAAGTGGTGGAGGCTGGAACAATTGCAACATTTAAAAGGCATCTAAATGGGTATATGAATAGGAAGGGTTTGGAGGGATATGGGCTGGGTGCTGGCAAATGGGACTAGATTAAGTTGGGATATCTGGACGAGTTGGACCGAAGGGTCTGATTCCGTGCTGTACATCTCTCTGACTCTATGAATCTATGATGAGGAAATGCAGCCATGTGGAGTGATGTGTCATGACAAGGAGAGAAAGGATGAATCAGCTCACCACTTTTTAACCCCATTGGTTAGCCAGAGCAAAAATTTCATGCTCCTTTTAACACACAGCTATACTTCATTTCCATTGAAGTGCATTTGACTAATTCAACAGAAACAACAAGGAACCAATAATAAGGTTTTCTTGAGTGAAAGGAAGATAAATTAGGTTACTTGTTGATCCTGAGACACACACATGCTCTTACACACGTGCGCACGCACACATTCACACATACACTTACACGTATTCACACACAAACACACGTATGCATCAACACATATGTGTGTAGCAGGCGCAACAGGTCCACAGAAGACACCATCTCCCTGGCCCTACACTCATCCCTGACCCTAGGCCTCAACCTGAGCTACAAATCTACTGAAAACTCGCTCATCCCTGAAACATCTGGATATCGAGGATACCTACGTCAGACACCCACTTATCGACTACAGCTCCTCCTTCAGCACCATAATCCTAAACAAATTCATCTCTGAACTCTGAGACCTACGTTTTGACTCCCTGCATTGTTGGTGGATCCTTGAATTCCTGACCAATAAACTGGAATCTGTAAGAATAGGTAACAACACTTCCTCCATCATAATCTTCAGCACTGGTGCCCTGCAAGGCTGTGTACTCAGTCCCCTACTATACTACACTCATGATCGTGCGGCCAAATTCCATCCCAACTCCATTCACAAGTTCCCTGACAACACCACCATGAGAGGGCAAATCTCAAACAACAACAAGACAGAATATAGGTAAGAGGTTGGGTGCTTAGTGTTATGATGTTACAATCTCTCCATCAATGTCAGCAAAATGAAGGAGCTGCTCATTGACCTCAGGAAGTGGACTGAAGGGCATGCCCCTGCCTGTATCAATGGTGCTGAGGTGCAGATGGTCAAGAGCATTGTGCTCTTGAGAGTGATGACCGTCAACAATCTGACCTAGTTCAAACATGTCAACACAATGATCTAGGAGTCACAACAACGTCTCTACTTCATCAGGAGTCTAAGGAATTTCAGCATGTCCACAGGGACTCTTACCAAGTTTTATAGATGCACCATAGAAAGCATCCTGTCTGGACACATCACAGCGTGGTTTGGCAACTGCTCTGCCCAAGACCGCAAGAAACTACAGAGAGCCATGAACACAGCCCAGTCCATCATACAAACCAGCCTTCCTTCCACTGGTTCCATTTGCACTTTCCACTGCCTAGGGAAAGTAACCAACATCATCAAAGACCCCCTTTCCCCCCCCGGTAATACCAACCTCTTCCATCAGGCAGAAGACATAAAAGTTTATATGTACGTACTAACAGATTCAAGAACAGCTTCTTCCCTGCTGTGATGAGAATTCTGAATGGACCTCTCAATTTTTAAAGTTCATGTTGATCTCAATCTTTGTGCTCCTTCTCTGCAGCTGTAACATTATATTCCTCATTATTTGTATGGTCTGATCTTTATGTACTGCAAGCAAAACAAAACTTTTCACTGTATCTAGGCATATGTTACAATAATAAATCAAATCAAATCAACACATACACAAACACACACACACACATGCAAACACACATAAATACACACACAAACAAGCGCACACACACACACACAAACACACATACAAACATGCACACACACACACACATGCACACACACACACAAACACTCAGACACATACATACAACATTGAAAGGGTTGCACATGGTAGAAAAAGGAAGATGGAAGAATATGAAGTTTAAATTCCTCAGATGTTCCTGAAATGTTAGAACATAGATCATAGAACATAGAACATTACCGCACAGTACAGGCCATTCGGCCCTCGATGTTGCGCCGCCCTGTCATACTAATCTGAAGCCCATCCCACCTACACTATTCCATGTACGTCCATATGCCTGTCCAATGACGACTTAAATGCACGTAAACTTGGCGAATCTACAACCTTTGCAGGCAAAGCATTCCATACCCTTACTACTCTCTGTGTAAAGAAACTACCTCTGACATCTGTCTTATACCTATCTCCCCTCACTTTAAAGTTGTGTCCCCTTGTGTTTGCCGTTCCCATATTTGGAAAAAGGCTCTCCCTGTCCACCCTATCTAACCCTCTGATTATCTTGTATGTCTCTATTAAGTCACCTCTCAACCTTCTTCTCTCTAATGAAAACAGCCTCAAGGCCCTCAGCCTTTCCTCATAAGACATTCCTTCCATAGCAGGCAACATCCTCGTAAATCTCCTCTGCACCTTTTCCAAAGCTTCCACATCCTTCTTATAATGCAGTGACCAGAACTGTACACAATACTCCAAGTGTGGTCATAACAGAGTTTTGTACAGCTGCAGCATAACCTCCTGGTTCCGGAACTCAATCCCTCTATTAATAAAGGCCAAAACACTGTATGCCTTCTTAACAACCCTGTCAATCTGGGTGGGAACTTTCAAGGATCTGTGTGCATGGACACCAAGATCTCTCTGCTCATCTGCACTCCCAAGAATCCTACCATTAGCCCAGTACTTTGAATTCCGATTACTCCGGCCAAAGTGTATCACCTCACGCTTGCCCACATTAAACTCCATTTGCCACCTCTCAGCCCAGCTTTGCATCCTATCTATGTCTCTCTGCAACCAACTACATCCTTCATCACTATCCACAACTCCACCGACCTTAGTGTCATCTGCAAATTTACTAACCCACCCTTCTAAGCCTCATCCAGGTCATTTATAAAAATGACGAACAGCAGTGGACCCAACACTGACCTTTGCGGTACACCACTAGTAACTGGACACCAAGATGAACACGTTCCATCAACTATAATCCTCTGTTTTCTTTCAGCAAGCCAATTCCTGATCCAAACTGCTATGTCTCCCATAGTCCCATTCCTCCGCATTTTGTATAATAGCCTACTGTGGGGAACCTCATCGAATGCCTTGCTGAAATCCATACACACCACATCAACCAGTTTACTCTCATCTACCTGTTTGGTCACTTTGTCAAAAAAGTCAATAAGATTCATTAGGCATGACCTGCCCTTTACAAAACTGTGCTGACTGTCCCTGATCAGATTATTCTTTTCTAGATGGTTATAAATCCTCTCTCTTATAACCTTTTCCAACACTTTACCAACAACTGAAGTGAGACTCACTGGTCTGTAATTACCAGGGTTGTCTCTACTACCCTTTTTGAACAAGGAACCACATTTGCTATCCTCCAGTCCTCAGGCACTATTCTTGTAGACAATGATGATTTGAAGATCAATGCCAAAGGCTGGCAAATCTCTTCCCTTGCTTCCCAGAGGATCCTAGGATAGATCCCATCCGGCCCAAGGGACTTGTCTATTTTCACACTCTGCAGTATTTCTAATACCTCTTCCTTGTGAACCTCAATCTCTTCTAGTCTAGAAGTATCTCTGTATCTTCCTCGCCAACATTTTAATTTTCTATAGTGAACACTGTCGAAAAATATTTGTTTAGTGCTTCCCCTATCTCCTCTGACTCCACACACAACTTCCCACTATTATCTTTGATAGGCCCTAATTTAACTCTCGTCATTCTTTTATTCCTGACATACCTATAGAAAGCCCTAGGGTTTACTCTGATCCTATCCGCCAACAACTTCTCATGTCCTCTCCTGGCTCTTCTGAGCTCTCTTTTTAGGTCTTTCCTGATTTCCTTGTAACCCTCAAGTGCCCTAACTGAGTTTTCACGTTTTGTCCTAACATAAGCCTTCGTCTTCTTCTTGACCAGGGATTCCACTTCCTTAGTAAACCACGGCTCACGCGTTCTATATCTTCCTCCCTGCCTGACAGGTACATACTTATCGAGGACACACAGGAGCTTTTCCTTGAATAAGCTCCACATTTTTCATGTTCTCATCCCCTGCAGTTTCCTTACCCATTCTACACTTCCTAAATCTTTTCTAATTGCATCGTAATTTCCCTTCTCCCAGCTGTAACTCTTGCTTGGTGGAGTACACCTATCCCTTTCCATCACTAAAGTAAACCTGACAGAATTGTGATCTCCAAAGTGCTCACCTACTTCCAAATCTAACACCTGGCCTGGCTCGTTACCCAGTACTAAATCTAACGTGGCTTTGCCCCTTGTAGGCCTGTCTACATACTGTGTCAGGACGCCCTCCTGCACACACTGGACAAAAACTGACCCATCTATAGTACTCGTATTATAGTGCTCCCAGTCAATATTTGGATAGTTGAAGTCCCCCATGACAATTACCCTGCCTCTCTCACTCCTATCGGGAATCATCTTTGCTATCCTTAATGTAGCTTTAATGTGTGACCATGGTTAGTTTGCAATGTTCTGAATCAATGACAGCTATGAATATTATGCATATATTTTAAAAGTCTTGGTGTTCAGTTGCTTCATCAATTTGCTTATCACTGGGTTTTGTCCTGTCTGAGACAACAAAGGGGTGTGAGTGTGAGAGAGAGAAAGAGAGAGAGAGAGAGAGAAAGAAAGGGAGAGTTCTTCAATTCCGGTCACAAATCCATCTCCTCCACAACATCAAAGCAGTTGCCTGAAGTATTATTGCTATCAGCAATCACTTGCTAACAAGTATGATGGGCAACCTGGAAAATGGCCACGCAGGAAATGGCTTCTGTGGCTGATCTATAGAATGAGCTGCCAGAGGAAGTGGTGGAGACTGGTACAATTACAACATTTAAACGGCATCTAGGTGGGTATATGAATAGGAAGGGTTCAGAGGGATATGGGCCAGGTGCTGGCAAATGGGACTAGATTAGGTTGCAATATCTGGTCGGCATGGATGAGTTGGATCGAAGGGTCTGTTTCCCTGCTGTACATCGCTATGACCCTATGAGTGTCTTCCTTGAACAGCTGAAGATTTGCTTTGGCCATCAGAACTCAGGCACCTTAAACAGATGGCCGGCCCAGCGGAGTTGGTTTTGAATGATTGTGGCCTTGAAGCTGCTGCTGTTAGCTGCTATAAGGACACTGATAGTATACCTGTCCTCCTACTGATGAGGAGAATCCATCTCAAACAACATCGATGGTACTTCTCAAAGGCCCTGGGTTGGCCTGAAATATAGCTGATTTGTGTATTCCCTTGTCTGGCTTTATTGTTTTCCATCTGGATAATTGTAGTTGATTTATTTTTTCATCTCTAATAGATTAACTTTGTAAACCATGTAAATTAAACAGAAGATATAGTTTTCTTCATGCCTGAATGGTTCCGGTCTCTTTTGATAAAAAGGGTTAAGTTCAATTTAGACTGATTGTTATTTGTGGTGTATTTATGAAGCTTGTCAGGTGATGGCAGGTGAAGGTGAGGACTGCAGATGCTGGAGATCAGAGTCAAGATTAGAGTGGTGCTGGAAAAGCACAGCAGGTCAGGCTGCCAGTAAATCCGAGGAGCAGGAAAATCAACGTTTTGGGCAAAACATTTCATTAGGAATGAGGCAGGGAGTCTCAGGGGTGGAGAGATAAATGGGAGGGGGCGGGGCTGGGGAGAATATAGCTAAGAGTGCAATAGGTGGATGGAGGTTATAGGTCAGAGAAAAGGGTGGAGCCAATAAGTGGGAAGGACGATTGACAGGTAGGACAGGTCATGAGGATGATGGTGAGCTGGAAGGTGGGAACTGGGGTAAGGGGGGGGGAGGGGAAATGAGGAAACTGGTGAAGTCCACATTGATGCCCTGGGGTTGAAGTGTTCCGAGGTGGAAGATGAGGCGTTCTTCCTCCAGGCTTCAGGTGGTGAGGGAGCGGCGGTGAAGGAGGCCCAGGACCTCCATGTCCTCACAGAGTGGGAGGGGGAGTTGAAATTTTTGGCCACGGGGCGATGGGGTTGATTGGTGCGGGTGTCCTAGAGATGTTCCCTAAAGCGCTCTGCTAAGAGGCTGTCCAGTCTCTCCAATGTAAAGGAGACTGCACCAGGAGCAATGGATACAATAAATGATATTAGTGGATGTGCAGGTGAAACTTTGATGGATGTGGATGGCTCCATTGGGACTGCTGCCATTTTCACATCAGTGCGCTTTTGTGAAATTATTTCAGTTTATTAAAGTCAGAATCAGATGATGGAAGATGAGAACTAATAGTCCTTATTTTATCACTATCGTGACAGATTGGATTAGCTGGAGTTGTTCTTCCTGGAGTACAAGGCTTTGACTGAGCTATACAGAGTTGTGGGAGGTCTGCTATTGAGTAGATGGAAGGGCCTATTTATCTTAACGGAGGGATTGGTGAGGAGGCAGCATGGATTTAGAGTGATTAGGTCAAAGGTTAGAGGAGAGATAGAACATTACAACGCAGTACAGGCCCTTCGGCCCTCGATGTTGTGCCGACCTGTTATACCAATCTGCAGCCCATCTAACCTACACTATTCCACGTATGTCCATATGCTTGTCTAATGACGACTTAAATGTATGTAAACTTGGCGAATCTACTACCGTTGCAGGCAAAGCATTCCATACCCTTACAACTCTCTGAGTAAAGAAACTACCTCTGACATCTATCCAATATCTATCACCCCTCAATTTAAAACTATGCCCCCTCGTGCTCGCCGTCACCACACTTGGAAAAAGGCTCTCCCTGTCCACCCTACCTAACACTCTGATTATCTTGTATGTCTCTATCAAGTCACCTCTCAACCTTCTTCTCTCTAACGAAAAAAGCCTCAAGCCCCTTAGCCTTTCCTCATAAGACCTTCCCTCCATACCAGGCAACATCCTCGTAAATCTCCTCTGCACCCTTTCCAAAGCTTCCACATCCTTCTAATAATGCAGTGACCAGAACTGTACACAATACTCCAAGTGCGGCCGCACCAGAGTTTTGTACAGCTGTAGCATAACCTCATGGTTCTGAAACTCGAACTCTCTATTAATAAAAGCTAAAACACTATATGCCTTCTTAACAACTCTGTCAACCTGGGTGGCAACTTTCAAGGATCTGTGTACATGGACACCGAGATCACTCCGGTTACTCCGACCAAAGTGAATCACCTCACACTTGTCTGCAATAAACTCCATTTGCCATCTCTCAGCCCAGCTCTGTAGCTGATCTATGTCTCTCTGTAACCTACAACATCCTTCGTCATTATCCACAACTCCACCGACCTTACTGTCATCTGCAAATTTACTAACCTACCCTTCTACGCCCTCATCCAGGTCGTTTATAAAAATGACGAACAGCAGTGGACCCAACACCGACCCTTGCGGTACACCACTGGTAACTGGACTCCAGGATGAACATTTCCCATCAACCAGCACCTTCTGTCTTCTTTCAGCAAGCCAATTACTGATCCAAACAGCTATATCTCCCACAAGCCCATTCCTCCGCATTTTGTACAATAGCCTACTGTGTGGAACCTTTTCGAGTGCCATGCTGAAATCCATATACACGGCATCAACTGGTTTACTCTCGTCTACCTGTTTGGTCCACTTCTCAAGGAACTCAATAAGGTTTGTGAAGCATGACCTACCCTTCACAAAACCGTGCTGACTGTCCCTAATTAAATTATTCTTTTCTAGATGATTATAAATCCTATCTCTTATAATCCTTTCCAACACTTTACCAACAACTGAAGTAAGGCTCACTGGTCTATAATTACCAGGATTGTCTCTACTCCCCTTCTTGAACAGGGGAACTACATTTGCTATCCTCCAGTCTTCTGGTACTGTTCCTGTAGACAATGATGATTTGAAGATCAATGCCAAAGGCTCGGCAACCTCCTTCCTGGCTTCCCAGATGATCCTAGGACAAATCCCATCCGGCCCAGGAGACTTATCTATTTTCACACTCTGCAGGATTTCTAATACCTCTTCCTTGTGAACCTCAATCCCACCTAGTCTAGTAGCCTGTATCTCAGTAATCTCCTCGACAACATTGTCGTTTTCTAGAGTGAATACTGTCGAAAAAAATTCATTTAGTGCTTCCCCTATCTCCTCTGACTCCACACACAACTTCCCACTACTATCCTTGATTGGCCCTAATCTTACTCGTCATTCTTTTATTCCTTAAATACCTATAAAAAGCTTAGGGTTTATCCTGATCCTATCCGCCAACAACTTCTCATGTCTCCTCCTGGCTCTTCTGAGCTCTTCTGACCTCTATCTTTCGGTCTTTCCTGGCTACCTTGTAACCCTCAAGTGCCCTAACTGAGCCTTCACATCCCATCCTAACATAAGCCTTCTTCTTCCACTTCCTTCGTAAACCACGGCTCCCGCGCTCCACAGCTTCCTCCCTTCCTGACAGGTACATACTTATCAAGGACACACAGTAGCTTTTCCTTGAATAAGCTTCACATTTCTAATGTGCCTATCCCCTGCAGTTTCCTTCCCCATCCTATGCCTCCTAAATCTTGCCTAATTGCATTGTAGTTCCTCGGCTTTTCCACCAGGGTGGGTGTGCTGCAGGTCGGGGTGGCGGGGGGGGGGAATCTGAAACACACTGCCCGAAAGGGTAGTAGAGGCATAACATGTCAACTCATTTCAAAGGAAGAGGAATGCATCAAGTGCTATCACTTACGGGGTGATGGACTAAGTGCAGCAAAGTGAGATTGGGCCTGTTGGCTTGTTTCTCTGGAGTCACAGACATGATGGTCAAAATCATCTTTTTCTGTGCCATAAACTTTCTCTCATTTCCTTTAACTGCCAGGAAAATGGATCATGATGCAAATTTGTTTTGTTCATGGGATATGGGTATCACTGGCTCATGGGCAGCATTTATTGCCCATCGCTAATTTCCCAGGAGGCAGTTAAGAGTCAACCAAATTACTGGGGAATAGATGTCCACCATCAACAAGTCAGGAGTGTACTGGGCTCCTTTCCACGTGCCTAATGAGTGGAGATCCAACAATGCTCAAGAAACCAATGTCACTATAGGTCTTGAGCGATATGTAGGCCAGGCCTGGAAAGGAGAACAGATTTCCTCTCCTGACGGGAATTAGTGAACCAGGTCGGTTTTTACAGCAACTGACCTGATCACCATGATGTCTGTTGACCTTTGTTTCCCCCTCGCTCCACCTGGTGAGATCCGAGTCTATGTCACCAGAGCATATGTTTGGCATTCAGGATAACCAATCCAATGACAATACAGCTAGGCCACTGTCTTCATTACTTCAATTTATCTTTCAGCATGGTCATATTTGAAAAGATCCATGATGGTTCTAGCATTCCAAGTTACAAAATTTGATGGTTTCCTTCTTTAACCTCGAGAATGGTGATTGTGCAAAGTGTGGTTCCCCAGACAGGACACAACCCATATTTAAGGCAACCTTTCTATTCCCTTTCCCATTTCAAATGGACAGTGGGGAGTTTGTGAAAATGATTGCTCAGTCACAGGTGCTGTTGTCCAAAGACACCTCAATGCATTTTGTGTCTCCCCAAAGCCTGTCCACCATCTACAAGGCACAAATCAGGAGTGTGATGGAATACTCCCCACTTGCCTGGATGGACACAGCTCCAACAACACCCAAGAAGCTCAACACCAACCAGGAGGAAGCAGCCCACTTGATTGGCACCACATCCATATGCATCCACTCCCTCCACTACCGACGCTCAGCAGCAGTGTGTGGTATCTAGAAGATATACTGCTGTTCCTCACCAAGGTTCCTTCAACTTCACCTCTACCATCTAGAAGGACAAGAGCAGCAGATGCACAGGAACAGCTGTAAATTCTCCTCCGAGACACACCATCCTGACTTGGAAATTTATCGTAGTTATATCAGTGTTGCTGGGTCAAAATCCTGGAACTCCCACCCTGGCTCTATCCTCAAGGACTGTAATAGCTCAAGAACGCAGCTCAGCATCACCTTCTCCAGGGCCTAGCCAATGACACTCAAATTCCATGCATGGGGACGGAGAACACAGAACAGTACAACACATGAACAGCCTCTTCGGTCCATGTTGTTGTGCTAAACAAGACACCAAATTAAACTAATCCCTTCTGCCTTCCCTTGGTCCACATCCCTCCATTCCTTGCATATTCACATGCTTATCTAATAGTTCCTTATATTCCCCTTTCATATCTGCCTCCACCACCCCTGGCAGCACATTCCAGGCTCCTACCACTCTGATTAAAATACTTGCCCTTCACATCCTGTTTGAACTTTCCCCCCCTCATGCCCCCTAGTTTTAGACATTTCAACTCTGTGAAAAAGATTCTGACTGTCAACCCTATCTATGTGTCCCATCATTTTACAGACTTCTATCAAGTCTCCCCTCAGAATCTGCTGCTCCAGAGAAAACAACTTGAGTTTTCCCAGCCTCTCCTTACAGCTCAAACCCTCTAATCCAGGCAGCAACTTGGTCAACCTCTTCTGTGCCCTCTCCAAATGCTCCACATCCTTCCTGTAATGTGGCAACCAGAATTGAATTGAATAAAAAGAGAAAAAAACAGAAACCCATGTATCACTTGTGTCCAGACTCTTGTCTCAGCACTCCCTGGGTCACAGCTATGGCCACATCACTAGTTCTTCATTACCTCAGCACTTGGCACAGGGACACTGATAGAAACTCACATGTCACTTTGTTAATGGGTGCCCTCATTCTCCATATGATCCTGGTAGGTTGCTGGCCATACTTTATTAGTTTATCAAGACACGGTGACTGGGGCCACCAAGGCGATGAGACCATCATGGTCTTTGAGATGACAGCCTTTTTTTTGCCTGTTGTGTCATTGCTAAGTTTCTGGACTGCACATTGTCTTGCATCAACTCCCCATCCACCACCTCCACCCGCTACCCAACCGCAGCCCCCCCCACCCCCTCCCCCCCCCCCCACCTTGACCTTGTCATCATGGGTAACAATACCAAGAGCAGAGAACTCCTGGTCGCCTTTTTCAAGGGATTGTCAAAATGCACAACCCTTTCAAGGTTACGATTTACATTGAAAGTTCTTCTAAACATTGCTGAGAAGATTGTGATCGAGAATGTTAAACGTTGATATCAGCCGACTGTCGGAAAAACCCATCTGGTTCACAAATGTCCTTGAGGGAAGGAAACTGCCCTCCTTACCTGGTCTGGCCTACATGTGACTCCAGACCCACAGCAATGTGGGTGACTCTTAACCACCCTCTGGGCAATTAGGAATGAGCAATAAATGCTGGCCTGGCCAGCGATGCCCTCATCCTGTGAATAAACAAAGAGGAAAAAATACCCTACTAATACAGGAAGACATTTTAGATTAAGACAGATACATCCCTGGCTGATTTTGTTTTGTCTTCATATACATGAATTATTAACAATATTTGAATGTTCTGGCTATTTTTAGTGTGGTTCTGCAAACCTCTCTTTTTAATCCCTTTTCCTATGTCTTGATCAATCGCTAATAATACTTCCTTGACTTTGATGGAGAGGTTATTTGACGCGGTGTATTTTTCTCTGTCGGAAATGAGAGAAAATTAATGTGCCGGCTCATTTGATCATGTCCTGAACTTGCAATCTCTGAAACCGGAGTCTGTGGTATTCATCACAGCTCAGAGTGAGCGTCCATTTGAACTGGTTTGCTGCTAGTGAGAAGTGATGTACGTGGCTCGGAATGATTAAGAAAAACGTTGAAATCTTGTCATGGCAAAACAAGGCTTAGAGTGGCTTCTGTTATTCTTAAACCTTAGAATTGCTCATGGCTTTAATCCCCTTTTGAAGGGGTGAACTGATCAGGATTAAATTCAGGAAAACAGTGATAACATCCAAGTTATGTATTTGTCTTATAGACAAATATGTTTGCTATTTCATTTAAATAAGCTGTGTCAAAATTTCTCACTGGAATCCTGTAATTTCTTGTAATTCCTTTTAGCATTTTAGTATACTTTTCATAATATTGCATTTTCAATTAATATTGGAAAGGATTATGTTATCTTGATGTTTTAACATAACCTTCGTTGAGTGCTTGGAATGGAACATGACATCATTTGATTTTGATTTTATTGTCACATGTATTTTACAGTCAGAGTACGATGAAATATAGTGAACATCTTTCATTTGTCGCCATGCAACAGCGCAGTTTTGAATAATTTAAGATTAAGGGAAAAAAAAGAAAGATATAGATTGAAGAGATCCGTCAGTCCTGAACCAGCTCATCACTGTCAATGACACCTGCATTCCCATCCCTCCACAATGAAGATATGGGATTCTAAATTTTTTTTTACTATTGGCATTGGACAAAAGAAACTTCCTTTGAGCAACTCCTTGACATAATTGTCTTCCTCAATCCTTTCTTTAAACTCCTTCCTTTAAAAAACATAAATATTTCAGACGCGATATCTGTTTATACATTTGCACCTGATTGTGAGTAGATCTTTGCTTCGTAAAGATAAAACATTACTTATTCATTTTTATGACATGGGCATAATTTTCCAGGTCAGTATCGTACGATCATGGAATACCTGCAGTGCAGGTAGAAACCATTTGGCCCATCGAGGCTGTACTGAGCCTCTGCAGAGCATCCCACCCAGATCCACCTCATACATGTAACCATGGTTGATTCACCTAGCCTGCACATCACTGGATTCTGTGGGGTAGTTTAGCACAGCCAATTCACCTAACCTGCAGATCTTTGGGCTGTGGGAGGAAACCGGAGCACCTGGAGGAAACCCCATGCAGACTCAGGGAGAACGTGCAAACTCCACACAGACAGTTGCCCAAGGGTGGAATCGAACCCACGTCCATGGCGCTGTGAGGCAGCAGCGCTGTATTTACTGTCCATTCTCAGAACTTGAGAACTTGCATGTTAAAGGTGGGGCTTAGTTGATTCATTTACAGAATGTGGGTGTTGTTGTTCACCCTCGGAGAAGGTGATTGCAAATCGCTGCAGTCCACGCGGTGTAGGTAACACAAATGGCATTTCCAGGCACTTGACTGAGTGTCTGGCTATGGGAAGTATTGGTGTATTGTTACAATGCATCTCGTAGATGGTACATACTGATGCTACTGAGTGTCGATGGTGGAGGGCATGGACGTTTGTGGACATGGTGCCAAATTAAGTGGTGCTGGATAGTGTTGAGCTTCGTGAGTCTAGATTAGAGTGGTGCTGGAAAAGCACAGCAGTTCAGTCCTTGGATGCTGCTGTGCTTTTCCAGCACCACTCTAATCTAGAATCTGGTTTCCAGCATCTGCAGTCCTTGTTTTTACTTTGAGCTTCTTGAGTGTTGTTGGAGCTGAACCCATCCAGGCAAGTGGGGAGTATTCCATCACACTCCAAAGTTGTCAGCTCCTATATCTATACAAAAAAAAGCTTCAGGAAAACTGGCCTTGCTCTCTTGCAGGGAAGGATTTATTCAAAATGGAATGCCATTTGGAAGTAAAAATGAAGTTGAATTGTACAGCCATCAACCTTCTACAAACGCATGGTTAACAAATATTGTGCGAATATTGAATGAGATAAAGGTGGGAGGAAAGGTGATGAGTGGGGAGGAATCTGTTTGCCAGGTACAAAATTTGTGGCCCTTATGAAGACAGAAGACAATGATAGAGGAGAGGCGCAGAGGAGGTTCACCAGGATGTTGCCAGGGAAGGAGCAGTCTTGAAGATAGGTTGGTCAAGTTTGGGTTGTTTTCTTTGGACCACAGATTGCTGAGGGTCGATCTAGTAGAGATGTATCAGATTGGAAGGTGGAGCAGCAATGGCAGGAGTTTCTAAGGTAAATCGGGAGGCAGAGCAGAAACTTATCGCAAGGAAGAAGAAATGTACTAAGGGCTGGATGTAGCAACAATAGCTGACAAGAGATGTCAGGGACAGCATAAAAGCAAAAGAAAAAGCATGTGGTAAAGGTTAGTGGGAAGACAGAAGTTTGGAAAGCTTTTAAAAACCAGCGGAGATTAAAAGCAATGTGGGGTAAAGATGAAATGTGAGAGCAAACTGGCTAGTAATAAAAAAAGAAGATTGCTAGAGATCTTTTGATATATATATATATATATATACATACAGAAGGTAAGAGAGAGGCAAGAATGGATCTCTGGAAAATGAGCTGGAAAAGTAATAATGGGGAACACAAAAATGATGGAGGAACTGAAATGTGTTATGAAGGTATAAGGGGTACTGTACCTTTAAAGAGTTGAAAAGCTAGCAAGGACTTAGAGAAGAACAGAGAGTCTGCCACAAAGTAACAGTGTAACATTTGGTCGAAACAGCTAAGAGATGTGTTGTCAGGATACAAAAACAAATTCAAATTCGGTCAATCAGTTTAAATTGTGCCCAAGTTACCAAAGTCCAACTGAGTTTAAAAAAAATAAGATTTTGGACTACACTAAACCAATGAAATGACGCGATGCTTTGGGGTATAGAATTTCAGAACATTTTGAACAGCTCCCCAGGCAAAGGACAGTGTGCAACAATAATTAGTGAGAGACAGCTTGCAGAAAGTTCTGCTGTCTTAAAGGGACCTGTATCTATCAAAGGACTGTGAAGCAGAACCCCTAAGAAGAAAAAAAAAGACAGAGGAAAATCTACAGAGGACACTCGATAAAGCTTGTTTTTTGTGTTTTTTTTGTAAATCATAATAAGGAGTTTTATTCGACCAGTGTTATAGAGGGGAAGGTAACATAGGTTTAGAGAAAGGAGTTGTAAATAGTTGTTATTTAATTATTCTCTGTCAGACTTAAAAAAAGTTGTTAACTTTTACTTTAACTGGTGACTTTTGGGATAGTTCTTTACCTCTCGAATTTGAACAGATCATAGTACGGGGTGAATCTTTTCTGTGTTGCAGTTTTAAATTAGCAGAGGGCTTTACTCCGTGTCATGACAATAGGTACTTTGCAACAGTCCTCATGGTGGGAGACACCAGCAATATACCAAAACTTCAAGAGAATTGAGGGGCAGAGGTGAGGGTAGTGGCTACCATTGAGGAGAAGGTGCTGGGAAAACTGAGGGGTCTGATGGTAAATAAATCACCCAGACCAAATGAACTACATTCCAGAGTTCTGAAGGAGATAGCTGAGGAGATTGTGTAGGCATTGGTGGTGGTCGTTTAGGAACCACTGGAGTCAGGGAGGGCACCTGAGAACTGGAAAATGGCTAATGTTTAAGAAGGGAGGGAGGCAGAAGCCAGGAAACCATAGGGTGGTTAGCGTGACCTGGTCATTGTAAGATCTTAGAGGCCATTATAAAGGATGATATTACAGAGTAATTAGAAGTGCACGGTAAAATAGAGCTGAGTCAGCACAGCTTTGTCAAAGGGAGGTTATGCCTGACAAATCTGTTAGAATTCTTTGAGAAGGTAACAAACACGTTAGACAAAGTGAGTTAGCGGACATGATCTATTTGGATTTCCAGAAGGCCTTTGGCAAGGTGTCACACAGGAGGCTGCTAAATAAGGTAAGAGTCAAAGTGCTGTCATGGATGGAGGATTGGCTGACTGAGTGGAGAAAAAGGGGTCTTTTTCAGGATGGTAGCCAGTGACTAGTAGAGTTCCACAGGGGTCAGTGTTGGGACCAAACTATTCACGTGATACATTAACAATCTGGATGAAGAAACTGAAGGCATTGTTGCTTAGTTTTCAGATGACACAAATATAGGTGGAGGGACAGGTAGTGTTGAGAAGGTGTGGAGGCTGCAGAAGGATGTGGACAGACTAAGAAAGTGGGCAAAAGAGTGGCAGATGGAATACAATGTGAGAAATTATGAGGTTATGGGTAGAAAAACAGAGGTATGGACTATTTTCTAAATGGGGAAAGGCTTTGGAAATCTGAAGCACAAAAGGACCTAGGAGTCCTAGTTCAGGATTCTTTTCAGGTTAACATGCAGTTGGCAGTTGGGAAGGAAAATGCAATGTCAGCATTCATTTCAAGAGGGCTCGAATAGAGGAGGAAGAATGTACTGTATAAAGCTCTGAACAGACTGCATTTGGAATATTGCAAGCAGTTTTGGGCCTTGTATCTAAGGAAGGATGTGCTGGCATTGGAGGGGAACCAGGGGAGGTTTATAAGAATAATCATGGGGATGAAGGGTTTGTTATATGAGGAGCAGTTGAGGACTCCGGTTCTGTACTTGATTGAGTTTAGAAGGTTGAGAGAGAATTTGTTTGAAACTTACAGGATACTGAGAGTCCTGGATAGAGTAGATGTAAGGGAGATGTGTCCACTATCATTAGAGACCAGGATCCGAGGGCACAGCCTCAGAGTGAAGTCAGAATGGTTTAGAACTGAGATGTAGGGGAATTTCTTCAACCAGAGGGTAGTTAAACTGTTGAACTCATTGCTGCAGATGGCTTTGGAGGCCAAGGCTTTTGATATATTTAAGACAGATATAGATAGGATCTTAATTGGTAAGGGGATCGAGGGAGAAGGCAGGAGAATGGGGTTAAGAAACATATCAGCCATGATTAAATGTGGAGCAGAGTTGATGGGCTGAATGGCCTCAGTCGGCTCCTATACCTTATGCTCTTATGGTCTCATTTAGTATTCCTTCCTTACTTCTTTTCTTAACTCAGCTTATCTTTCAGATCCTTCCAAAGCTCACAATTCAAAGCGGTTCCTTTTCAATTTCTTCCACGTTCCCAAAGCACCAAGCTTCACATTCATAATTCATGGCCGATCAGACATATCGTTTGAGTACACAGAGCCTTTTCCCATAGTCCTGCAAGTTTACTTCCCTCAAGTGCCTCTCCAATTTTGAGATTATTATTGCCGTATCCACCTCTGTCCTCATCATCAGGTTCCACATCATTACCAACCTCTGTATAAAAGAAAATGTTCTTCCTCACATCCCCCCAGGCTCCCAGCCCCACATCACTCACCTGAAACTTAAAATCTATTCCCCTGCTCCTTGTACTATCAGCTAACAGGAATGCATTTTCTTTGTGTCTAACCCTGTTACAATCTTGTGGATAAACGCAAGCTCTTTCTATCGTAAAAATCTTATTCACACCAGAGCTCAGTCTCTCTTTGCAACCTTCTGCAGTTTCCTAACCTTGTGAAGAAATACAGTGTCTGTGAGGGAGTCATTGTTACAATGGCCCCATTGCTACTTGATTTCTCCATTTTGCACATTTCAGGCAAAGTGGTTTTCCCAGCCTTGAGTGTCAATTTTTGACTGAAAGCAGGACAATACCTTTTCTCAGGCTCAGTGAGACTTTCCTCACTCTTTACTCTTTTTACCCTGCCTTATTTAACCTGCTGACGAGGTGCTGGTGATGGGTTAGGGCAGACAAAGTAAAAACTCACACGACAGTTGGACTATAACCTGGTGTTGTGTATTTTTTTTTAAAATTTCACCTGCATCAAACCACGGGCAACTTCTCTTCATCGCCTTCACTCAACCTGCCTCTGACTTTGATGATGGTTTACTCAACCATCCAGCCCCTTCGCTAAATAAAGCTGGGCTCAAGCTGTGCTAGCACATCTCCAACATGCAGCGCAATCCCACTCGGATGGCAGACTCACACCTTCCTTCAAAGGCGATGACATTTTCATTAAAAGTCTCACCCCAGCTGTGGTATCCTGTATCTCGGAGACAGCTTTCACAGATTCCGAAGTTAATGGTCTTCACTCATTCTAATGTTGTGAAATTTGCTTAATGACCCCCAAATGTCATTTCTCAGACTATTTGGAGGGATGCAAGCTTTTGGGTGGTGACGTTGTGTAAAGTTCAGACCCAGGTTTGGAATCAGTCTAGTTCTCTGACAGGTTACCTTCTGAGGAGTTGGTAATTTCAGCTGACTCAGTGCTATGGTTTCTGCATCAAAATCTCTCTAACACCCTGCAAACTGCAGAAAGGATGCGGAGGTTCCACCTGCTTTCAATCCAACTTCATTGCTTTAGCGACAGTGTTTGTTCATCTTTAAACATGTTCATTATTCTTGATGTATTCTGTCAGTAACAATCCCTTGTTAATGAATCTGATTGTTCATGTATTTAAATCTGTGTGCATGTGGGGCAGTTGAATTGCATTCGCTAGAGCATTAAAGATTGAGGGGTGACCAGATTGAAGTATGTAAAATTATGACAGGCATAGATAGGGTGGATAGTTAGAGTCTTTATTCCAGAGGTGGAAGTGTCAAATACTAGGTTTAAGGTGAGGAGGGATAGTTTATAGAAGAAGTTTTTAAATGCAGAGTGTGGAGAGATGCTTTGTGTGGGACATCTATTAATGTGGGAATGCTGTTAAACATCAGCAGACTCATGGTCCTTGATAGAAGATCAATTCAGTTCCAGCAGCAAAGAGCCCTCAATGACTGGGAATCTACCCACTGCTGCAGTGTTCATCCACCTCACAGTCAGTGATACCACACTACTCAGGGGCAGCGACATGACTCACCACATCACAACACTTCTCATCAACCACATCCTGAAAACATATTCTAAAACAAAACCATGACCAAATAACTGAATAACGAATCAGCCATCTGAATAGATTGTAATAATTTTTCTTTGATGATGGGGCATGGGTGTCAATGGTTTGGTCAACATCTATTGCCCACCCCTAATTGCCCAGAGGGCAGTTAAGAACATAGAACATAGAACAGCAAAGCACAGGAACGGACCCTTCGATGCTGCCTGAACTGCTGTGCTCTTCCAGCACCACTAATCCAGTATCCTTCAATATCTGTGCCAACTCTGATGCTATTCTAAACTAATCCTACCTGCCTGCACATGGTCCATATCCCCATAATCTCTGCGTGTTCATGTTTCAGTCTAAATGCCTCTTAAAGGTTGCTATTGCATCTGCTTCTATCACCCCCCTAACAGCACATCCCATGTACCTATCAGACTCTACATTAAAAAAAAACTTCTTCTATAAACTATCCCTCCTCACTTTAAACCTAGTATTTGACACTTCCCCCTGGAATAAAGATGCTGACTATCCACCCCATCTGTGCCTCTCATAATTTTAGAACATAGAACAGTACAGCACAGAACAGGCCTTTCAGCCCACGATGTTGTGCTGACCATTGATCCTCATGTATGCACCCTCAAATTTCTGTGACCATATGCATGTCCAGTAGTCTCTTAAATGTCCCCAATGACCTTGCTTCCACAACTGCTGCTGGCAACGCATTCCATGCTCTCACCACTCTCTGTGTAAAGAACCCGTCTCTGACATCCCCTCTAGTCTCTTAAATGTCCCCAATGACCTTGCTTCCACAACTGCTGCTGGCAACGCATTCCATACTCTCACAACTCTCTGTGTAAAGAACCCGCCTCTGACATCCCCTCTATACCAGCTTAAAACTATGACCCCTTGTGTTAGTCATTTCTGCCCTGGGAAATAGTCTCTGGCTATCGACTCTATCTATGCTTCTTTAGTATATAGTATTTTATAACTTCGATCAGGTCACATCTCAGTCTTTAATGCTCTAGCGAATGCAATCCAAGTCTGTCCAACCGCTCCTTATAGCTAACACACTCCAATCCAGGCATCATCCTGGCCAATCTCTTCTGCACCCTTTCCAAAGCCTCCCGATCCTTCCCATAGTGTGATGTACAGAACTGCACATAATGCTCCAGAAATGGCCGAGCTAAAGTTTTATACAGCTGCAACATGACTGGCCAGCAAAAATGGCAGATTCCCTTCTCAAAAGGGCATCAGCCAACCAGATAAGTCCTTATAAAAGCCAGTAACAGTTACATGAGCACCATCGGGCGAGCTTTTGATTGAATTGAAACTTCACCATCTACTACAGTAGGATTAAAGCCCACATCCCTAGCACATTAAGCCAAGATACGCTGACATTGCCATTGCACCACGACCACCATTCCTAGCTACCCTGCCAATGCAGGATGATGTCCATTCAGAGATGAGAATTTCTGTGGCAGATCTTCCCACGACTAAATCAGCCAATTCGCCATCTGAAACTGGGGTGGAACGGTGGCTCAGAGGTTAGCACTGCTGCCTCACAGCACCAGGGTCCTGGGTTTGATTCCAGCCTTGGATGACTCCCTGTGTGGAGTTTGTACACTGTCCCCGTGTCTGTGTGGGTTTTCTCCAGGTGCTCTGGTTTCCTCCCACAGTCCAAAGATCTGCAGGTCAGGTGAATTGGCTATGCCAAATTGCCCCTCGTGCTATGTGCATTAGTCAGAGGGAAATGGGTTGGTTACTCTTTGGAGGGTTGTTGTGGACAGGTTGGGCCGAAGGGCCTGTTTTCACACTGTGGGGATCTAATCTTTAAAAAAAAACTCATCGGGTGTATGTACAGGTCGTCCTGCAATTATAGCAGGATCTGGCATTCAGAATGTGACGCAGTTTGAAGGACAATTTGTTGTCATGGGAACAGTTGTTCGCAAGCTCCCTCCATTATTGATGTCAATGCCACTCCATTTCAAGGAGGTGTTCACAGTGTCTAAGTTCCTCTGACAATGGGAAACAACCCTGTAAAACCCCTAAGAATTGTGCATGTTTCAACTTTGACATTCACCCACCACCCCAACGTTCCATTCCCTAACACCCCTAACATTGACCCCAATGTCCCACCACTCATTAGAAAGACGGAGGTTAAGGGGGTACCTGATTGAGGTCTACAAAATCACGAGAGGTATAGACAGTGTGGATAGCAAGATGATTTTTTTCTCAGAGTGGGGGACTCAATTACTAAGGGACATGAGTTCAAAATGAGAGGGGAAACGTTTAGGAGAGATACGTGTGGAAATTTTTTTACGCAGAGGGTGGCGGGTGCCTGGAATGCGTTGCCAGTGGAGATGGTTGAGGTGGGCACAATTGCATCATTTAAGATGTATCTAGACAGCTACTTGAATGGGCAGGAGCAGAGGGAAACAGATCCTTAGAAAATAGGCAACAGTTTCAATCGAGGATCTAGATTGGCGCAGGCTTGGAGGGCCAAAGAGCCTGTTTCTGTGCTGGGATTTTTTTTGTTCTTTCCTCTTTGTTCACTCCAATTGTCGCTGTGTTCAGGGAGAGAGATTACAGGACCCCCGGTGACCCCCCCTCCACATTAACAGAGCACAGGATCCCCTGCCCCATGACCCAGGTGCATGGTCCCTGCTCTTTGACCCAAGCACAACAACCCCTGCCCTTCCACCTGCGCACAGTGTACCCCTGCCCTTTGACCTGAGCACAGTGCACTCATGCCCCTTGATCTGAGCACAGTGTACTCCTGCCCTTTGATATGAGGACAGTGCACCCATGCCCTTTGACCTGAGCAAGGTACACCCTGATCCTTAAACCGAACATGGTGCACCCTGACCCTTTACCCGGGCACAGCAGTTCTTGTATGCCGCATACTCAAACACTGCAGCCAGTACCCTCCGAATAGAACACCAGGGGCTCCCGACCCCTTCACCCAAACACGGGAAGCCACGTGGTGCCCCTGGCCTCAGGTAGTAGACCCTAACACACTCCCCCACCCCACCTTCCCCTTGACTCTAAATGTATGTTTACACCTCGCCTTTGCTGATAGGTTCCAGGAGGCCTAGGAAATGTACGAACCAAAGGTTAAAGCTGAAATCCCTTGTTGGTGTCGCTTTAATGGAATGATTAGCATTCTGCTAAGTGCCAACCTGCTTCTCCTGAGGGGTCTGCCTGCAGGCAGTCTCACACATGGCATTGAGATTCGGAAGTTGGCGGGCTACAAGCGATTACCATCTGTGCCAATGTTAAACCACTCCCCGCCATCCACACCTAAACACATTGGAAATTAAAATGCGGCCCCTAGTGAGGAAACTCACTCAGTTCCTTGCAGGGGATATCTGTGCTGTGATCCCAGGTTATATTTGGGAGAATCTCATCTCACTGTTGAAAAATGATTAAGAATACACAGGGATTTATTTCAATGGGTAGAGCTCAAACCATGTTGCTGAACTGCTATCCCTCTCCAGTCACTGTGCAATGAGAAAGAGTGTGGAAAAACTGGAGAAAATGCAAAGATGTGTAAGGAACATACAAGAGGGACTTAGAAATTTCAGCTCTCACAGCAGGTCAGCCATTGGTGGCTCAATGGTTAGTACTAAGACTTTACTACATTAGGGGCCTGGGTTCAATGCCACCCTTGGGTCACTGCTTTTGTTTTTGGTGGTGTTCTCCCTGTGTCTGAGTGAGCTTCCTTCCACAGTTGAAAGATGTGGGACATGGATAGGGTGAATAGACAAAGTCTTTTCCCTGGAGTGTGGGAGTCCGGAAACTAGAGGGTGTAGGTTTAGGGTAAGAGGGGAAAGATTTTAAAGGATCCTAAGGGGCAACTTTTTAACGCAGAGGGTGGTGCGTGTATGCAATGAGCTGCTAGAGGATGTGGTGGAGACTGGAACAATTAAAGTGCGCCTGGATATGAATAGGAAGATTTAGAGGGATATGGGCCAAATGCCGACCAATTGGACTAGATTCGTTTAGGATTTTTTTTAGGATAGTTTTAGTCACCTTGCGATTGGAATTATGTTAATAAACTGGAAAGAGTATAGAATAAGTTGACAAAGATGTTGCCAGGACTCAATGGTCTGAGTTATAGGGAGAGGTTGGACAAGCTAGGACATTTTCTTCAGGAGAGTGAAGGGGGATCTTAAGGAAGTGTATTAGCTCATGGGAGGCATGGATAGGGTGAACACACTCAGTCTTTTTCTCAGGGTTGGGGAATCAAGGACTAGAGGGCATCAGCTAAAGGTTGGAGGGAAAAGAATAATAGGGAACCTGAGGGGCAACGTTTTTACACATGTCCTGGCCTCTGAGCAGTTATTTCAAAAACATTCTATTGCTGCCAGGGCAACAGGGTTTTTCCAACGATTTCCGATTTCTGGTTTCCAGTATCTGCAGGTTTTTTGGTTTTTCAGTCATATAACTTGTAAAAACTTGGAGTAATGCAGTAGATTTCCAATTCTTCACTAAGCAAACCTCTTCTAGTTCAAACAGAAAGGAGAATTTCCTGATGGTTAGGATTAAAGGAAGCAACACACATAATTAGAGGCTTTCTAAAGGAATTGAGAGCATAAAAAATAGGGAATAGGTAGATATGTTGAAAGGCTAAGAGGAGGGAGACAGAATCGATGAGAGTTATATGTAGCATGAACATCAGCAGGGGTTAGTTGGGTCAAATAAGTAAAAGGTGAAGTCACTAAGTCACCAGACCATTGGAATGTTCTCACTTGTTAGAGAGAGAGACACGACTAGTGTTGGTTTAACCTAAGGGTCACAATGCAAGGGGAAAGGTTGAGAAAGGTCAGAGTGGCCTCAGCTATAACAGGGTGTAAAACCACACTGTGGATTCACTCTGCATTACAAACCAGCCTTCCAACCAACTGAGCTAACCGATTCCCCCTCCCACCCCCGCCCCCATCCACGCTGAATTGCCCCAATATTGCGCACCAGTTTCTACATAATTTGAAAAATCCCTTGAAAAGATATTCTTTGGGATAGTCTTAAACTTGTGGGTTAGTAAGCAGCCATCCTTCAAAGGGATAAAGTCAAGACTTCAAGCAATTCTAATTTGAAACAAAGCAAATTACGGTATGCAAGACAGGCTTCGAAATCCAAGAGGTAAGACGGACTGAAGGTGAGGTGGAGATTGGGTGTACAGGCAAACTAAAAGCTCAGCAAACAACTGCCAATGTCAGCAACTATCAGCTACACAACAAATATGCAAAGGAAATCTGCAAAAAAGAGCAGCACATTGAAGTTATCAGACTGATTCAGAGTTGAAGAAGCGCTGATAGTTAGGTAAAAGGCTGCATATTCAAAAGAAAAGATTGGCTTTGATCCGTGACACAGCTCAGGGACTGGAGAGGTTCAGAGAGATTGGGAGCTGATAGATGTGGCCAAGTAAGATTGCCAGAAGCCATTGAAACTGTGTATCAGAGCAAATTAAAAAATGTACAGATAGCAGATGGTGTGGAAATCAATGGCTTCCAAACAGTGTGAAAGATCCTTAGTTCAGGCAATATATGAAAAGGACAGAACAATTAAGAAGCACAGGATAGATTATCAAAAGCAAACTCCCTGCTTGTGAAATAACTCTGTACAATTTGAAAAATATATTAATAAACATGTTCTCACCCATGTACATTTTATAGTGTCACACAAACCTTCCAGCACTATTACTTTAGAAAATGACAGCTACAGTTACAGGGACAGCATGAGAGTTCAGTAGGTAGCAGTCCTGCCTCACAGCGCCAGGGACCCGGGTTTGATTCTAGCCTCAGGTGACTGTATGTATGGAGTTTGCATGTTTTCCCTGTGTCCGTGTGGGCTTTCTCCCACAGACCAAAGATGTTCAGGTTAGGTGGACTGGCCATGATAAATTGCCCCATACAGTGGTGGAGAAAGTGAGGACTGCAGATGCTGGAGATCGGAGCTGAAAATGTGTTGCTGGAAAAGCACAGCAGGTCAGGCGGCATCCAAGGAGCAGGAGAATCGACGTTTTGGGCACGAGCCCTTCTTCAGGAAGTGATGTGCAGGCTGAGTGGGTTATCCATGAGAAATGCAGGGTTATTGGAATTGGGTGGGATGATCTTCAGAGGGTCAGTATGCATTCAATGGGCCGAATGGCCTGCTCCCACACTGTAGGGATTCTAAGCTCCTACTTTGGAGGTTGTGGTTGTCAATGTATCTGTGTAACGGACTGGTGGTCTACCTGAGAGGGATAAGTCAAGGGTTTCTTGTCATATTCTCTATTAGTTTGGAGACGCGCCCTGCCTCTTGCTTTGTGTTGTCTGAGAAGGTTAAGAATTGATTGAGCCCTGTCTACTGTGGTAATGGCAGGGGATGTGGTGAGAGCACAGAATGAGGATGCGGGTGACAGACCTGGGGAGTCTCTTTGAGGCATAGAACCATAGAGATGTACAAAACGGAAACAGACTCTTCAGTCTAACTCATTCATACCGACCAGATATCCTAAATTAATCTCGGTCGATAAAAGGTGGAGCTGGAAAGGCACAGCAGATCAGGCAGCATCAGAGGTGCAGGAGAGTCGACGTTTCTGACAAAGGGTTTCGGACCGAAATGTCACCTTTCCTGCTCCTCTGGTGGTGCATGACCTTCTGTCCCTTTTAAGCTCCACTTTTTATCGACCGAGATTAACTTAGGATATCTGACGGACAAGTTAGTCTGAAGAGTCTGCTTCCGTCCTGTACATCTCTGTGGCTCCATGGCTTGAAGAGACTCCCCAGGTCTGTCACCCACACGGTCCTTCTGTATTCTTACCATGTCCAGCAGCTGCAGTCCTTACCATTTCCTCAATTAATCCAGTCCCATTTGCCAGCATTTGGCCCATCTCCCTCCAAACCCTTCCTATTCATATACTCATCCAGATGCTTTTAAATGCTGTTATTGTACCAGCCTCCACCACTTCCTCTGACAGCTCATTCCATACACGCTCCACCCTCTGTGTGAAAACATTGCTCCTCAGGTCCTTTTAAACCTTTCACCTCTCACCTTCAACCTATGCCCTCTAGACTCCCTTACTCTGGGGAAAAGACCCTGTATATTTACCCTATCCATGCCCCTTATTATTTTATAAACCTCTATAAGGTCACCCCTCAGCTTCCGATGCTCCAAGGAAAACAGCCCCAGCCCTATTCAGCCCCTCTCTATAGGTCAAATCCTCCAACCCTGGCAAGATCCTTGTAAATCTTTTCTGAACCCTTTCAAGTTTCACAACATCCTTCCGATAGCAGGAAGACCAGAATTGAATGCAGTATTCCAAAAGTAGCCTCACCAAGATCTCTGCAATAAATATCTCACATTCATGCAACCTGTAAATAGTTGCAGTAATGCAGTAAACTTCCGACCATTTACTCATCAAATCTTTTCCAGTTTGATCACAAAAGTGGATATTCTATCCAAACAAAAGAACTGTGGATGCTGGAAATCAGAAACAAAATCAAAACTTGCTTTAAAAACTCAGCCATCCTGGCAGTGCCTGTGGAGAGAAAGCCAGAGTTAATGTTTCAGGTCCAGTGACCCTTCCTCAGAACTACGTGTACCTCGGAAAAAGTTAGTATTTCTGCTTGAGCAGGGGTTCTGAGAGGGTGGGGAGTTGGGGGAGGGTGTGGGGACAGCAAACATTAGGTGGAAATGGAGCCTGAATAGAGTGAACAACCTGATGAAGGGCTTTTGCCTGAAACATCGATTCTCCTGCTGCTCGGATGCTGCCTGACCTGCTGTGCTTTTCCAGCACCACACTCTCAACTCTGATCTCCAGCATCTGTAGTCCTCACTTTCTCCTAGAGAGAACAACAGTTAGACAGGCAAAGGAGTGGCAAAGTTCAGCCTGGAAGAATGAATTCCTGATAATGGGGACTGTTTTGAGATATTTAGGATATCCTAATTCTTGGGCTTGCAGTTAGTCACAGCCAGTTTTCAATGGGTGGTTCAAGTTGCCTTGTCATCTTGCGGTGATGTGTTACAGGGAATCCAGGATAAGTGTCAACAGGCACATTTTGGCCTGAACAATGATGACTGAGGCTATAATGTCCTTTCTGTGGAGAAAGTGAGCACTGCAGATGCTGGAGATCAGAGTCAAGAGTGTGGTGCTGGAAAAGCACAGCAGGTCAGGCAGCATCCGAGGAGCAGGAGATTTGATGTTTCAGGCATTATTCCTGATGAAGGGCTTATGCCTGAAATGTCGATTCTCCTGCTCTTCGGATGCTGCCTGACCTGCTGTGCTGTTTCAGCACCACACTCTCGGCTACAATGTCCTTTCTGTCACAGGATTAACCAGGAATTTCTTCCTCCAATCTGTCCTGTCACTGACATGATTCAGCTGCATTACAAATAGGCCTCCCCTCAACATCAAGAACTGCAGTGGGACCTGAACCCAAAGCTTCTGGCTCAGAGGCAGGGACATTACCCACTGCATTCCACCTTACTCTGTCTACAGCATTTCAATTGAGACAGAGAAGGACATATTGATGCTCTATGTACCAACACCCATTTGAACATAATAAATTACTGTGCATGCTGGGAATCCAAAACACACACAGAGAGTGCTGGATAAACTCAGCAGGTCTGTCAGCATCTATGGAGAGAGCAACAGATTTTCAAGTCCAATATGGCTCTTCTTAATCATTTGACATTCAAAATGCTAACTCGATTTCTCTCCCCACAGATCAGCTGAGTTTCTTCAACTTGCTCTGTGTTTGCTATTTACGAACCCATATGTTCGGAACAGGAGTAGATCATTCAGCCCCTCAAACCTGCTCCACCTTTCAATTCGATCATGGTTGACCCCATTGTAACCTCAATTCCACATTCCTGGTGACCTTTCAGTCCCTCGTTTATCAAGAATCTAACTACCTCTGTTTTAAGAATGTTCAAAGACTCTGCTTCTGCCACCTTTTCAGGAAAAAATGTTCCAGAGACTCACAACCCCCGAAGAGAACAGTACCTTCCTCACCTCGGTCTTCAATGGATACCCCTTACTTTTGAACAGTGACTCCTAGTTTTAGACATTTAAATAGGCAGGAAAACTTCCTTTCTGTATCCTCACTTATGGAGGTGATGACCTAGTGGTACTACCATTACACTGCTAATACGTCGACTCAGGCAGAGCATGGTGGCTCACTGGTTACCATTGCCAACTCACAGCACTAGGAACTTGGGTTCGATTCCACCCTTGGGTGCCTGTCTGTGTGGAGTTTACACATTCTCCCTGTGTCTGTGTGGGCTTCCTCCACGTGCTCTGGTTTCCTCTCACAGTCCAAAGATGGACAGGTTAGGGTGGATTGGCCATGGGAAATTTCCCATCGTGTCCAGGGATGTGTAAGGCAGGTTGAGTTAGCCATGGGGAAATTCAGGGTTGGGTTTGAGTCTGAGTGTGATGCTCTTTCAGGGGTCAATGGGCCAAATGGCCTGATGCTATTAATCATGTAATGTTCTAGGGGGCCTCTGTTCAAGCTCTGCTATTGCAGTGGTAGAACTTGAAGTTATTTTTTTTAAATCTGGAATTAATAGCTGAATGATGATCATGAAACCAATGTCTATTTCTGGGGAAATACCCATCTGGTTCACTAATATCATTCAGGGAAGGAAACTGCCATCCCTTACCTGGTCTGGCCTACATGTGACTCCAGACCCACAGCAATGTGGTTGACTCTTCACTGCCCTCTGGGCAATTAGGGATGGGCAATAAATGCTGGGCTGGTCAAAGATGCCAACATACTATGAATGAATTTAAAAGAAGACACTTGGAATTTTATGTGTTCCAACTTAGTGTGGAAACAGGCCATTCAGCCCAACAAGTCTACTCATACCCTCCGAAGAGTAACCCACCCAGACCCATTTCCATCTGACTAATGCACCTAACACCATGGGCAATTTAGCGTGGCCAATCCGCCTAACCTGGGCACCTTTGGATTGGAGCAGCACCTTTGAAACCGGAGCACCTGGAGGAAACACACGCAGACGCAGGGTAAATATCCAAGTTCTACACAGGTAGTCACTGAGGCAGGAATCAAACCTGGGTTCCTGGCGCTGTGAGGCAGCAGTGCTAACCACTGAGCCGCCATGCCACCCCAAGCAGAACTTGAGCCAAGGCCCCCTAGAGCATTACATGACTAATAGAATCAGGCCATTTGGCCCATTGACCACCCCTCCCAAAGAGCATCACATCCAGACACTCAATCCCAACCCTGCATTCCCCATGGCTAATCTGCCTAGCCTCTACATCCCTGGACACTATGGGAAAGTTCCCATGGCCATTTTAGTCAGGGGTAAATATAGGGTAGGGGCAATGGGCCTGGGTGGGTTACTCTTTGGAGGTTCAGTGTGGACTTGTTGGGCCAAAGGGCCTGTTTCCATACTGTTGGGAATCCAATCTAAAAGAAAATCTAGTCATCTCTAACTCTACTAAGTTCCAGATTTTTTAAACATAGCATGTCGTCATAAGAGAACCTAACCATTCTGAGTGTGACATCAAAACAAGAATAAATGAGAATCAGACAGAAAACTCTGTGTTGGTTAGTGTTGTACCAAGAACAAAGGAAGACGCCTGTGATCATTGCAGTTCAATCATCTCAGCTTCGGGGGGAATGTGCAGGAGTTGCTCAGGGTATTGTCCTAGACCCAAACATCAACAGCTGCTGTATCAATGACCTTCCCTCCTTCATCACGTTAGAACTGGAGTGTTTGTCGATGATTACCGAATGTACAGCACCATTCTCAAACTGAACCTGGAAAAATGGTACAGGAGTGATGTTGTGAAACTTAAAAGGATTCCGAAAGGATTTACAAGGATGTTGCCAGGGTTGGAGGGTATGAGCTATAGGGAGAGGCTGAATGGGCTGGCGCTGTCTTCCTTGGAGCGTCAGGGGTTGAGGGGTGACCTTATAGGGGTTTATAAAATTATGAGGGACGTGGATAGGGTAAATAGACAAGGTTGAGAGTGTGTTGCTGGAAAAGCACAACAGTTCAGGCAGTATCCGAGGACCAGGAAAATTGACATTTCAGGCAAAAGCCCTTCATCAGGATTGACTCTAATCTTTTGACTCTTGACTCTAATCTCCAGTATCTGCAGTCCTCACTTTCTCTAAATAGACAAAGTCTTTTCCCTGGGGTGGAGGAGTCCAGAACTAAAGGACATAGGTTTAGGGTGAGAGGGAAAAGATTTAAAAGGGACCTGAGGGCAACCTTTTCACGCAGAGGGCGGTACGTGTATGGAATGAGCTGCCAGAGGAAATGGTGGAGGCTGGTGCAATTACAACATTTAAAAGGCATCTGGATGAGTATGTGAATAGGAAGGGTTTGGAGGGATATGGGCTGAATGCTGGCAAATGGGACTGGATTAATATAGGATATTTGATCAGCGTGGACGCGTTTGACTGAAGGTCTGTTTCTGTCCTGTATGACTCTAAGAAACTGCAGAATGGTGTCAAGGCCTTTCGGAAAATAGGCCTGGGCTTTTCCAAGGCAGAAGTAGAAATTGCTGGAAAAGCTCAGCAGGGTCTGGCAGCACCTGAGGAGAGAAATCAAAACTAACAATTTGGGTTGATTGATCCTTCCTCAGAACACTTCCCCTGAGGAAGGGTCACTTGACCCGAAACGTTAACTCTGATTTCTCCCCACAGGTGCTGCCAGACCCTGCTGAGCTTTTCCAGCAATTTCTACTTCTGCCTTGGAAAAGCCCAGGCCTATTTTCCGAAAGGCCTTGACACCATTCAGACTCAAGCTGGTGAAGAACAAATAATATTTGTGTAACAAGTTCAATGTCCACCTCCAGAGAGAGAGCGCCTTCCCATCTTCCTTTGAATGTAAATGGCTTTGTCATTGTAAACATCCTGAGAGTTACCATTGCTCTGAAAATGATATGGACCAGCCAATAAATTCTGTGGCTCCAAGTGCAGATCAGAAACTGGGAACTCTGTGGTGAGAAACTTAACTTTAGATTCCCAAATGTCTATCCACCATGTACCAGACACATAGGCAGAGTAAGGGCAGAGTCTTTGTGTATATTTAAGGCTGAGATGGATTCTTGATCAGTTGGGGTATCAAGGATTATGGGGAAAATGCAGGATAGTGGATGTGAGGCATGTCAGATCAGCCGTCTTCCTAATGAATGGTGAGGCAGGATTGAGGGGCAGAGTGGCTTACTCCTGATCCTGTTTCTTGCGGTCTTATGTCAGGAGTGTGATGGAATACTCATCACTACCAGGAAACAAACAGCTCTGACAACATTTACCACATCGCCGCCTTTCAGGACAGAGCAGCTCTCCTGATTGGCTCTGTATCCACTCTGAACTGTTCACATCCTCCATCCACCGATGCTCAGTAGCAGCAGTGTGCAGTATCTACAAGATACACCACAGGAGCCCACCAAGGATCCTGAGATAGCACCTTCCAAATCCACATGTAGAAGGACAAGGGCAGTAGGTACATGGGAACACCACCCCCTTGCAAGTTCCCCTTCAAGCCACTCACCATCCTGGTGTGGAAATATATCGAAATTCCGTCAGTGTCACTGGATCAAAATCCTGGAATTCCCTCTTGAATGGCATTGTGGGTTGACCTATAGCAGGTGTACAGTGGTACAAGAAGGCAGCTCACCCCCTCCTTCTTAAGGGTAACTAGGGATGGGCAATAAATGTTGGCCCAGCCAGCGATGCCCATATCCCATGGGTGAATAAAATAAAGTCTGTTGACGCCTTTTGAGGAAGGACACTTGCTGTCCTTAACCAGTCCATCCTGTATTATGAAGCACAGGAACACAAGTAGGTCAATCAGCCCATCAAATCCACTCTACCTTGCAACATCAGTTCCACATCAACATTATTGACTCTTAACTGCAACCATTCAACTCTGCCTGGAGTAGCTCTGATGTGGAGGTGCCGGTGTTGGCCTGGGGTGGACAAGGTTAAAAATCACACAACACCAGGTTATAGTCCAACAGGTTTATCTGGAAGTACCAGCTTGCTGAGCACTGGTCCCTCGGTCAGATATGTCTAACAGGTATGTCAATGTATGAGGGCAGGCAATCAGAGCGCTACTCACTTCCTGCATACTGTTTGGTTTTCATTTCCAATCCATGTTGTTGGCGAGAGGCAGTTTGAGAATGAGATCGAACGCGTCAGTGCCTCATTGATGGCCACAACCTCTCCATTGGCCAGTCCTCAGCTGTACCCCTTCGTGGTGACATGCAGAAACTGCCTTCTTCATCACCCCAGGTGTACAATTGAGAGGGAACTCAAAGAGGGCTCATCCGCCTATAATAGGCAATGTGTAGATTCATGAGATGAATCCACCATGAGATCCTGTGATTCTCAGTTCCAGGCTGGTAGCCTCACTGCTTTGGGGAGAGTTGAAAGCTAATGGGATAAATACTTTCTAAATAATTGGAGTGAGACTCAGATTATACAATGATACATTACTTCACGCCATCCCAGCACATTCTTCAACCCAGTCCATGCTAAACGTAGCTTGCATTCCTTTGGACTCACCAGGGAGGGCCAGGAGGACAACACTTGGGGGCCCAGAGTCTCTGTACATTTAGCCAAAGGTCGTGTATTCTTGGAGAGGTCCCTCTGGCTTTAGGGAACAGAAAGTCAACACCAAAGTGGGAGCTGAAGACAATCAATGCTGTGGTCAGACAGCATCCACAGAAAGAGAGCAAGTTAACGTTTCCCATCTAGATGACTCTTCATCAAAGCTGAAGTGAAATGTGAGGGGGTGGGGACAGCATTTATACTATAGTATGGGGGCCTTGGGTGCTGATAGACAAAAGACGTGGGGGTTGAGAGTGTGGTGCTGGGAAAGCACAGCAGGTCAGGCAGCATCCGAGGTGCAGGAGAATCGATGTTTTGGGCATAAGCCCTTCATCAGGAATGGCATTGTCAACCATGTGGGAAGGGAATTTGCGAACATGGAAGAAGGAGGCCATCTGGGATTTTCTGAGATGGAGTTGGTCATCCTGGGAACAGATGCAGAAGAGGCAGAGGAATTGGGAATAAAGATGTCAATAGTTCAGATGTCAATCGTACAGGTTAAATGATTGGAATGTGAGAACAGCAAAACAATGGTGTGTCTAACTGTCAGACTGGAGAGGATAGTAAGTGGGACGGGAGGAGGGGAGAGAGGGGAACAAGCGAAACGAAAGGGAAGGAATGGGAGTGAGTTCACAATCTGAAGGTATTGAACTCAATATTAAGTCAAGAAAGTTGTAAAGATGTGATGTTGTTCCTCTAGTTTGCACTGTGATGCACTGGAACACTGCAGCATGCCGAGGACAGACATGGGCATGTGAGTAGGACACTGGGTTAAAATGACCAGCTACGGGAAGGTCAGGATCCTGCTTGTGCACAGACCAAAGTGGGAGCCATCGTCTCACACAGTGGATAAAGGGTTGGCATGATGGCTTAGTGGTTCGCAATGCTGCCTTACAGCAACAGGAACCTGGGTTTAATTCCAGCCTCACGCTGTGTGGACCTTGCACATTCTCCCCGTGTCTGCGTGGGTTTCTGCAGGGTGTTCCGATTTCCTCCAAAGAATTGCAGGTTAGGATGGATTGGCCATGGGAAGTTGTCCCATTGTGTTCTAGGATGTGCCTTGGGAAAAGTGGGGGTAGGGTGGGTCTGGATTGTTGCATACTCCATGAGGTGAATGGACTATTTCCACACTGTTGGGATTCTAACATGGAATTCCTACAAGTGGGAGCAAAAGTAAACCCCCTATTCAGCCCATCGCATTCCTAATGTCCGAAATGTTGATTCTCCTGCTTCCTTGGATGCTGCCTGACGTGCTACATTTTTCCAGCACCACACTCTTTGAGCCCATCAAGTCTGTTCTGCCATTCAATAGGATCATGGCTGATCTGATAATCCTCACCTCCATTTATCTGCCTTTTCCCCATAACCCTCGATTCCCCTTACTGTCTGTCTATCTCAGCCCTGAATATACTTAATGAGCCAGCCTCAAGAGCCCCCGACAGCAAAGAATGTCACGGATTCACTGCCCTTTAAGAGACAAAACAGATCTGCGTCACCTCTGCTTTAACTGGACACCTCCCAAGTCTCTCTGGTCCTAGATTCTCCCACAAGCAGATAGCTGACAGAGATACTAAAAGTGCTTCATCACTGTCCTCTCTGGAAAAGTAGGGCCAGATGTAAATACTGGCTTTGTCTAATCCCAAAAATGAATTTTTAAAAATTCTGTAGCTTCAGGAGAGAAAAATTAGTCAGTAAAAGCCAAATGCTGGTTCCTAACGGAGTTCAGAATCTGTACTGAACCTTTTACAGTTTGATGAAATGATCCCAGAATCAGTTATGGGTCCTGGTGGGGTGTTGGGAGTCAATATTAAGGCATTTCTCAGGCAATTGCACGCAATCTTTCTCTATACTTCTGAAACGCACAGACACCCAATGAAGGGGGAAATAACTGAAAAACCTCCTCATAAAGCCAGACTCTTCAAGGCACTAGGGGGCAGTGTTGGCTCGTACCAGCTATTTTGAAAATAAAGAACACTTTGTGTCAAGCTGCTTTCATCCTTCACAAAACAAAATTCTTGCCTTTCCCCTTGGTGTTTCATTGCTCAATGCAACACCAACAAGATTGTGGCTGATCTCAGAGACAAGCAGAATAAGGAGGGAAGCAGGTTTACAGTCTCCAGTGGAACCCACCTTGTCCCATCAGCCAGAAAACACCAGCCTTTGGAGACACAAAGGTATTATCAAATTAATTCAATTTATCCAGCAAAGCAGGCTTGAAGGGCCGAATGGCCTACTTCTGCTCCTAGATTCTATGTTTCTGAGAAATCAGAAAGGACCAATACACGGTCTTGCTGGGTTGAGAGGAAGGTTGCTGAAGGTTTTTGTCTTGTCAGGATAAATGCAAGAATGCAAAATCTCAAACGTTTTACAGACAAATTCAAAATGTTCGCTTCTGCCCTTAGGTTTCTCTGCACCCCTCTGCTGAGTTGCACAGTCCTTTTGAGACAGGCAGCACCCCATTTCCTACTCCTCTGCACCCACTCTTTAAGCATAAACCCGTTAAGTGAGCATCGGGGGGGCTATTCAACTGCAAAGGGCATCACAGACTGGTCCGATCTAAGTCACACCTCTTGCAACGTTGCGGCTAAAGGTGACCACTGCTTACACCGTGTTGTATGAGCTAGCTGGCTGCAGGGTCACCAGAAGGGTCGCCAATGTTGCCCACTGCCCTCCTTTTAGTTTGGCATCTACTGGGTGTCTTCAATCCTGCATTGGTGAGAGGTAACACGAGGTAGTCTAACATGATGAGGCACGTGACTGAAACAGCATGCAATTTATTGCACGATGGCAAAGTCCTGCTGGGCACTCATTAGAGAGAGAGAGAGTGAGAGAGAGAGAGGAGTGGCGTTGTTTAACCGTGAGGGTTATCATGCCTCAGGGTGACCTCAGCCAGGGCAGGATTTAAACCCATACTGTTGGCATCATTCTGTAGTGCAAGCTTGTCAGTCCAACCAACTGAGCTGAACTATGCCCCCCCCAAGCGATGTAACTGGTGGTGAGTTCATGAGGACCTCATAAAGATGGTGGGTTTGTCGCTTTTAAAATTCTGTGCTTCCCCTCCTATGGCACCATCAAATTGGGGAGGGTGGGGCTTAATGCCATCTCTAGCATTAACTCTTTCAGAACAATTAGCTTACACAATAAAGACCCAACGTTCACAGGGTCAGTGGCAACCCTGGAAGACTGACTGATTAATGTGTAGAGGTAAGAGTCATACCTAAATACTCATTTGCACTTGCCTCCTCCAATGCATTAGTTGAGCTGAACCTAATTATAATTGATAGGATCCCGATAGTGTGGAAGCAGGTCATTCAGCCCATTGAGTCCACACCAACCCTCTGAAGAGCATCCTTCCCAGACTCACCCTATCGCTCTAAATTTCCATGGCTAACCCACCTAGCCTGCACATCCCTGGACACTTTGGGCAATTTAGCATGGCCAATCCACCCTAACCTGCACATCTTTGGACTGTGGGAGCACCCGGAGGAAACCCACACAGAGAGAATGTGCAAACTCCACGCAGACAATTGTCTGAGGCTGGAATCGAACTCAGGTCCCTTGAGGCAGCAGTGCTAACCATTGGGCCTTTTGTTATTGGGCTGGTACACTTGAACATACTCTACGCTGAGCAGCAGACGAGCACTGTGTCTGGTGAATGTACGTTTCCAAATAAAATTGCAGCCAAAAGCTAACACTACAGCTTTCTGACCTTTGGCTGCTCGATGGGCCTTCATGCTGTGCAAACGACAGTAACTTGCATGTTATTACAAAGTAAGAAAGCCCAAGATGTTTCAAAAAAGAAACTACAAGAGAAGAGGTGTCCAGTTACTGAACCACAAAAAGTGAAACCGTGAAGTGTGGACAAAAGGCTAGCTAAAAGGATATTACTGAGATGGGATTTTAAGGACGGATTGTCGGACTGAGGGCAGTTGGAAGGTTCAAAAATGAAGGAATTCCAAGGTGTAGGGCTGAAAGAAGTGAGTCTCCCCCCCACCAATACTGGAGCAAAGGGAGGATAGGATGGGTACATAAAGCAGCAGGGCATGAGGAAGATGGGAGAGAGGGTTAGGATTAGGGTTAGGAGGAAGATAGGCAAGGCAAGGGGTTAGGGCACATAAGGACAGGCAATCAAGGAATAAGAGTAGAAACACTCAGCCCTTCAAGGCAGAAGTGGGTACTGCAGATGGTGGAGATTAGAGTCAAGATATGAATGGAAAAGCACAGCAGGCCAGGCAGCATCCGAGGAGCAGGAAAATTGATGTTTTGGGCAAAAGCCCTTCATCAAGAATCACCTTGATTCCTGATGAACGGCTTTTGTCCAAAACATCGATTTTCCTGCTCCTTGGATGCTGCCTGACCTTCTGTGCTTTTCCAGCACCACTCTAATCCTCGCTCAGCCCTTCAAGCCTGTCCCCCATTCAATATGATCATGGCTGATCTAATTTTAACCTCAACTCTACATTTCTGCATATCCCCCAACAATCCTTCATCTCCCTTGGTCATCATGAATCCAACTCCCTCCCGCCTTCAAAATATCGAAAGATTCTGCGTCTGCTGCCTTTTGAGGAAAGGAATTCCAAAGACTCAAACCCTCTGAGAGTAAATAAAGATTTCCTCATGCCCGTTTTAAATGGGCACCTCCTTATTTTTAAACAATGACCTTTAGTTTGAGAATTTCCCACAAGAGGAAACATTCTATCAACGTCCACCTGGTCAAGTCTCCTCATGACCTTATATAGTTCAATTAAGTCACCTCTGACTCTACTACACTCCACCTATAGAGGATAAAAACCTTCTCTTTCTCACCTTCCCTCATATGGCAATCCAATTATCCCAGGTTTTGGTCTACCAGAGGGTGGTGGCTTAGATTTAAGGAACTTACAGTGCTGGGCAGTTCCCAGATGATAAAACCACTAGGTTAAAAGTAAAAGAGCCTTACAACTTAAAACTTTAAAAAAAGATTGGGTTGGGGGCAATGTCGTCAGATTGCCAACATTGATAAAAATAAAAGTGACAAGGGCTGAATCCTAAGCTGATGTTGTTCGCATATGGTATTTCATGCCTTAGAGATATGAAGAGATAATACACTCCAGGCTCTACATATCCAAGGATTTTATTCAATGCTTTAAAGCGTTTTCTCTCTCACACCTACAGCAGCTTGCCTACTTTCAATTTCTCTTTCTCAGTCACTACACCCAGTCTTAACAAATCGCATGTAGAGGTTGGACATTATCATTTCCCACTTCCCTCCCAAACTGTAGCCATAAGATATAGGAGCAGAAGTAGACCATTCAGCCCATCACGTCTACCCTGTCATTCAATCACAACTGGTATATTTCTCAAATCCCTTACTCTAGTCTTCTCCCCATAACCCTTGATCCCCTCACGAATCAATCTTTGTCATGTTCAGTCTATCCAACATGGGGAAGATGTTTCCACGAGTTGGAGAGACTAGGACCCGAGGGCAAAGCCACAGGGTGAAGAGATGGCCCTTTCGAACTGAGCTGAGGAGGAATTTCTTCAGCCAAAGGGTGGTGACCCTATGGAACTCATTGCTGCTGAAGCTGAGTCATTGAATGTATTTATGACAAAGATTGATTCGTGAGGGGATCAAGGGTTATGGGGAGAAGGCTAGAGTAAGGGATTTGAGAAATATACCAGTTGTGATTGAATGACAGGGTAGACGTGATGGGCTGAATGGTCTACTTCTGCTCCTAAATCTTACGGCTACAGTTTGGGAGGGAAGTGGGAAATGATAATATTCCTATACCTTTATGCTCACCGTGTTGTTCATGGCGGGGGATGGTCATAGGAACGTGAGGTACAGCCCTCTGAGCGTTTTCCTCTCCCAATATAAAACCAGTTGCAGTTGACTGAATATTGAGATTATAAATGCATTATTGGAGGCTGAATGCTGTGTCCAGATTACACTAATTATAGCTTTAAAAGGAGCCAAGATTCTTCAAAGCATCTTAATTGATACAGCTTAGTGTTTCTTAGTTTCATTGAATCTGAGATAAATGCATTTTAAAATGAATATGTACTATGACAGAAACTCTGTTGCTGACCCCAGATTTACCTGTTCCAATGTGCATTTTGTTCAGTCATGTGTGCAGGACAGCGTACTATTGAATTCCTATGAATCAAACAAAAGGGTAGATGGATTTTTTTTCTGTTAGTGCATCAAAACAGGCAGCTTCCAAACCTGCGCTGTTTCCTTTCAATGTTAGAAACATGGAATCAGAAAACTATAACACAAGTAGGCCATTTGTTCCTTCAAGCCTGTGCTACCATTCAATATGATCATGGCTGACATTTCAACTCTGTTCCTCCCTTTTCTCCCATACCCTTTAGCCCGAAGAACTATATCTAAATGCTTCTTGAATACTTTCAGACTTAACCACTTTCTGTGGCAGAGATTTCCACAGGTTACCCCTCATGGGGTGAAGAAATTTCTCCTTGTCTCAATCCTACCCCTGTACCCTTAGACTGTAACCCCTGGTTCTGGACACATTAATCATTAGGAGCATCACTCCTGTGTTTACTTTGTCTAGTCATAGAGTCATAGAGATGTACAGCATGGAAACAGACCCTTCGGTCCAACCTGTCCATGCCGACCAGATATCCCAACCCAATCTAGTCCCACCTGCCAGCACCCGGCCCATATCCCTCCAAGCTCTTCCTGTTCATATACCCATCCCCTGTGAAAATTTTATTGGTTTCAATGAGGTCACCCCTTATTCTTCTAAACCTCAGTTAAAAAAGCATTAATCAATCTGGTCTCTCTTCATAAATCAATCCTGCAATCCCAGGAATCAACCTGGCAATTTTGACTGATATTCCTTCTCTCGACAGATCTTTCCTCAGATAAGCAGACCAAAGCTGCAATATTCCAGATGCTCTATGACTCTCTGTGGTCTCACCAAGGCCCTGGACAATTGCAGCAAGACATCCCTGCCCCTGCTTGAATCCTCTCGTCACCACCTGTCGAACCTTCATGCTTACTTTCAGCGACTGGTGTATAAGGATATCCAGGGTCTCATTGCCCCTTCCCCTTTCCCAATCGATTGCCATCCAGATAATAATCCACCCTCTGTCTTGGGTCCCAAAGTGAATAAGCTCACATTTATCCATATTACACTTGCCCATTCACTCAACTTGTCCAAATCACACTGAAACATCTCCCAGCATAGTGAAGACCAAAAGCAAACATTTTATGCATCATACCTTTATTACCAATTATTAACTCGCCCCTAAAGGATTAGATTAGACTCCCTAGAGCGTGGAAATAGGCCCTTTGGCCCAACAAGTCCACACCGACTCTCCAAAGAGTATCTTACCCAGACCCATTTCCCCCTGACTAATGCACCTAACACTATGGGCAATTTAGCATGGCTGATTCACCTGACCTGCATGTCTTTGGATTGTGGGAGAAAACCAAAGCACACCCACACCGACAGTCACCCGAGGCTGGAATCGAACCCAGGTCACTGGTGCTGTGAGGTAATAGTACCATATACTGAGCCACCATGCCACCATTTAAACAGATTGCACCAAAAAGGAAGTGTTGAAAAACAGAATGGGGGGTTCACAGGGCGGAGACACGATAGGGAGGTGTGGAGGTAAGAGACGGGAAGGATGACCTCCAGTGGCTCCACCTGCCCGTGGCCCTGATCACTCTGAGATTGGAACAGTTCCAGAGCAAGCCATACCCCCAGCTAAACACCCATGTCTGCACTCCCACAATGCAGTAGGCAGGGCACACTGGTTCCTAATTGGGAAGGCTGACATTGTCCTCTATGTTGGGAAGATTATCAATGGGGCTGGTGTTGTGAGGAGGTCCTTAGGTGGTTGTTAACCTGTCACTTGAGGACCTCAACTGGCAGCAGCTAGGCCTTCCTACCCAGAAGGTAAAGGCCGTGGTGACAGGAAGATGGTGGGAGTCTCCATGACATCTCCTCTCACGCCACCTTCCCTGCCGTTTCTTGTGCCTGAAAGATTCCACACCCCTGTACGTTTTTGCTCCAGTGTCCTTAGAGTGAGATTAACCCATGGCTGCTTTAACCCAGGGGAGCGTAGACCATTCGCTGAGTTGCTGCTGGGTCAGGTGGTGAGCCGAGAGGACGATGGACAGTGATGCTGCGGTGTGATTTGGACACAGGTTGAGTGAGTGGGCAAACGTAGCGTGGATACATGTGAAGTCAGCCTTGTCGGGAACAAGAACAGGAAGATGGATTGTTACCTGATCAGTCGAAGATGGGTGCTAACCTATCCTGAAAAGCTTCAAGGGCACTAGTGGGCACTGAGGTGGGCATTGTGTGCTCTCTCTCCGAGGACATCCAGGATGTGGATGTAACGATGAAGGGACTCAGCTTTTATTTATTTTATAAACCATCCACCAAATTCACAAATGAAACAAATTACAATGAGTACCCGTTTGTTACCCAATAACAGAAAGTCAAACCAAAAGAGGAGGAATCGAGGTGAAATCAAAATGGAGCCGGAGGTGAGCGAGGGGGGTTGGGGGGAGAGAAATATACTCCAGTCTTCATGGTCTAACTAAATCAACACTAAATAACACACAGCATAACAGTAACAAGAAGGGCAGAGTGTTTCAGTGGTGAGTACTGCTGTCTGACTGCACCAGAAACCTAGGTTCGATTCCTCCCTTGGTGGAGTTTGCATGCTCTCCCTGTATCTGCGTGGTTTCCCTCCGAGTGTTCCAGTTTCCTCCCACAATCCAAAAATGTGCAGGTTAGGTGGATTGTGCAGGCTGGGTCAGTTAGCCATGGTTAACGTAGAGTTAAGGTAAAATGCTCTTCATGGGATTGGCTGAAGCTTAGTGGGCTATATGGCCTCTTTCTACACTGCAGTGGTTTAATGGAAACAGAGTTTGATGTAATAGTAATGCACTCTAATCTCTGTGGGGCCTACCATTCCCTAAAAGCCTCAAGAATATTTGGTGGACACCATGCAGGCAAAGGTTATGCTGCCTCGCCTGCTGTGCTTTTCCAGCACCACTCTAATCTTGACCATACAGTCAAACCCAGCCCTTTTCATTTGCTGAACAAGATTTTACATTTATTCCTGAGAAGCGATTAATAATGAAGAAAGTGCATATTCCTAGCTTTCCAGCTTTGATGCGTGACAAAAGGTAATCAGTTAGCGGGAAGGCTGGTTTGTGATGCTAATGTTACGGGTTCAATTCCCACACTGGCTGAGATTGCCATGAAGGACTCTCCTTCTCAATCTCTCCCCTTACCTGAGGTGTTGTGACACTAATGTTCAGTTGCTGCCTGTTGTTTCTCTGTAATGGGGGAACGAAACTATGGTGATTTCACCGTTATAAATAGATTAAACAGCTTTAGTTACTCAAAGATCACAGAACAAAATGTTTGTTACAACCTTCCTTTAGTCCAGTCTTTTTTAATGAAGTGGATGTAGACTTAATTGGCAGCAATTTGTTCGCCTTACCCATTTTGGACAGGAGACAGAAAAATTGTTTCCGAAGTATTTTCAAAAAGAAACCACCAGCATTTAGAAGGAGAAGGAGAAGTGGGGGTGCAATTCTCAAAAGGGCCTGGATGTTTCAAGAAAAAGACAAGGAACTGTGGCTGCTGTAAATGTGAAATTAAAATAGAAATTGCTGGAGGAACTCAGCACGTCTGATAGCATACACCAGAAGTGAAGAAGGATCACCGTACCCGAAACGCGAACTCTTCTTTCTCTCCGCAAATGGTGACAGAGACCTGCTGAGATTGTCTAGCAATTCCTGGAAGTTTCGATTTGCCTGCGCTGAGTTAAGCTCGGGTTGGTGATGGAAATCTACCCAGGCACTGCCCCAGCTGCGTGATGCCTCTTCAGATGCTGTGAGGTTGTTGAATTCTTTTCCAGGGTGATAGATTTATATGCAGCCCCGAAGCATAAAAATCAAAGATGGATTTGGGTTTTTCCTTCAAACAGAAGGGAGCCAAATTGTACCACTTTGTAAAGTCACAATTGATAGTTGGGAAAGAGTTTTTTTGCCCTGCTTGTTCTTGCTATTATTTCCAAAGTTTTCAGTTCAGTGATGTTATTACACACCTTTGGGGTCGGTGAGACTTGAACATGGGCCTCCTAGCTATGAGATAGGGACTCTACCAAAAAAAGGTAAAGTCTGACAATGATACCAGCAATATTAAGCAAAGAATGCAGGAGCTGAAGTTTCGAAATTGAAGAACTCATCAGGTCAGTGGAGCCAAAATAGAGCTAACATTTCAAATTTAGGGTCCTTTCTTCAGAACTAGCCAGAACAGGGATTGAACTGCTGACCTCAGTGTTATCCTTCTTCAGGACCTGAAGTAGATCTGAAGTATTGACTTCTCCACCTCCTGCAGCTGCCTGCCTCGCTGTGTTCTTCCAGCCTCCTGCCTGTCTACTTTGGATTCCAGAATCTGCAGTTCTTTTTGAGTCTGACCTCAGTGTTATCGGCATTATAGTCTAGCCACCTGAACTAATTGACCACTGCAACACTATGAGAACCTAAATAAAATTCCAATGAGCATCCCCTGCTCCCAGTCAACCAGTTCTACGTGTCCCTTAGGGCCCTCTTGTGGCGCAGTGTTCAAGTCCCTTCCTCTGGAGTGAGAGGACTGAGTTCATGTCCCACCTGCTCCAGAGGTGTGTAATAACAGATTGATTAGAAGAGTAGTTCCAGCTACCTTTTAATGGGCTCTTGTGACACAGAAATAGTGTTAGCGAGTTTTGAGAAGATTTGCAGCTCAGGTTGAGATTCTGGATGTAAATTTGCTCGTTGAGCTGGAAGGTTATTTTCAGACGTTTCGTCACCATACTGGGTAACATCATCAGTGAGCCTCCGGTGAAGCACTGGTGTTTTGTCCCGATTTTTGTTTATATGTTGCTGTTTCCTTGTGTTGGTGATGTCACTTCCAGTAGTTTTTCTCAGAGGGTGGTAAATGGGATCCAAGTCAATGTGACTGTTGATAGAGTTCCAGTTGGAATGCCATGCTTCTAGGAATTCTCGGGTGTGTCTCTGTTTGGCTTGTCCTTGGAAGCATGTGATAGCCTAGTCAAAGTGTACAGGAATAGTGTACCGCCCTTTGAGGCAGGAGACCTAGGTTCAAGTCCTAACTTGCTCTGGAGATGTATACTAGCTGATATAACTCTGCAGATGCTAGTACCAAGACACCCTTTAGTTTACACAGACATTTAACACTGGCCCGGCTTCCTCAGAGCCAGTGAACAGAACCTCTGGTACTCCTGTTTCTATCTGTCAGCCAGGGCTCCATGACTGGACCAGATTAACAGCCCCAATCAGAGAACTCACATTCTATGAGCTCCACCTGGCTGACCTTGTTACAATCCGTATAATAACATCTCCGAAATCCCTGCCCTCCCCTTCAACGTTTTGATCATGCAGTTTTGATGAGAAAATCTCTGCTTGTCACTGGCCAATGGGTGACTCCTTTCTTCCTGGTCATGGAGATTGAATAAAGATTTGTACACCTGTTGTCCTTCACTGTGTCTCATACCTGCACACACACAACATGGGTGCAGGGGAAATTATAAGCACTACCACAGTTAGGTGGTAGTGTAGGGGAAATAGAGGAAAAAAAAATTAACCATGAGACTAAAAAAAATCTCTGAATGGGTTCATGAAGAAAATATCTGCTTGTTGACCTTTAAAGAGATCTGCATTTCCAGCATAAATCTAAACATGGCCTTTGCTCCCATATTCATCATGAAAATTGGGCTTTGTTTGATTGGTTCATTGGTTTTAAGGGACTTGCTAACATTTTCTCATCCCACAAACTTCGTGTAGGGGCAGGCCTGGATCATGGAGTGATTGGCAAAGTCTTTCCTGATTGGCCTGAATTTCAAATGAAGAATCCCCAGTGCTGACCATGCCTGTATTCAGAGCAATCTCGCTGGCCATCCCCAATTGTTTGTTAGGGATTGTCAGGCAGGAAAGGGTCAACCCTACAGGGCATTCCATGGTGGCCAAACCACGAGAGGCTGGCAGATCTCCTCTCCAGAATAATGAATCAGATGGATTTTTATAGCAATTGATAGTTGGCATGACTGTCATGTCTGTGAGAGGTTTGATAGTCTCTGTGTTTGTTACTCAGTTGAATGTGAATCCCACGAGCGGCTATGGAGGGAGTTGATTCCATGCTTCCAGGATTTTAGCCTGGACCTCTGGTTCATGAATCCGATGATATCAGCACCAGACCACCACCTCCCTTCTTGACAGCCTTGTGTCACAGGGGCAATGCCCCTTCCTATGAACCAGAAGCACGGTGCGCTAGTCCCATATTAGGGCTTATTGACATTGGAAGATGGTGCACGATGCTGATAATCAACCTGGATATCCTTCTGTCATCTCCCTGATATTCCCCAAAATATGCATGGCCATAGGGACCCTCACCAATTTTAATAGATCCAGATATAAAAGCATTCTATCTGGATGCATTATGGCTTGGTGTGGAAACTGCTCTGCCCAGGACCATATGAAACTACAGAGAGCTGTGTATACAGCCCAGGCAATCACGGAAGCCAACCTCCCATCTATTGACTCCATCCACACATCTCATTGCCACACAAAAGGCAGCCAACATCATCAAAGGCCCCGCCCACCTACCCTGGTTATAATCTCTCCTAACCTCTTCCATCAAATACAAGATGCAAAAGCTCAAACACATGTACCAACAGGTTCAAGAACAGCTTTTTGCCTGCTGTTATGAGACTGCTGAATGGACCTCTCAAATTTCAAATGTAATGTCAATCTTGCTTTTTGTCCACCTTCGATGCAGCAGTAACTTTGTATTACTCACTCTGTTCAATCACCCTGTGATCTTTGTGCCTTTACATATTATGGTCTGCCTGTATTGCTCAATGTACCTGGGTACATGTGACGATAATAAATCAAATTACATCAAACTCAAGAGAAGGTGCTCTCTATGAAAGAAGCTTCACCTGTAATCTGTTTCTCTCCTTGTGCTGGGAGTATATTTGACAAGCCAACACAAGAGATTGACAGAGCAACTGCAAGAAAGAGATGGTGAAACCATTAACAAGTAATGTGTGAAACCCTACAGGATTGCACAGCTATGGACCAGCCAATACAGAAGAAGGAATTCACAAAACATGGAACATAGAATAGTACAGCACAGTTTAGGCGTTTTGGCCCTCGATGTTGTGCCAGCCTTTTATCCTACTCAAAGATCAGACTAACCCACATACCCTTCATTGTACTATCTTCCATTCCATGTGCCTATCCAAGAGTTGTTTAAATGTCCCGAATGTATCTGACTCTACTACCACCACTGACAATGCTTTCCACAGACCCACCACTCTCTGTGTAAAGAACCTATCTCTGACATCTCTCCTAAACCTTCCTCCAATAACCTTAAAATTATGCCCCTTTATGACTGACATTTCCCCCCTTGGAAAAAGTCTCCAACTATTCACTCTATCTATGCTTCTCAACATCTTGTACACCTCTATCGAGTCACCTCTCAACCTTCTTCACTCCAGTGAGAAAAGCCCTAGCTCCCTCCACCTTTCTTCATTACCATAACGTGGAGGTGCAGAAAGCTAGTATTTAAAAATAAACCTGTTGGACTATAACCTGGTATTGTGTGAGTTTTGACTCTTTCATAAGACATACCCTCCAGTCCAGGCAACATCCTGGTAAATCTCCTCTGTACCGTCTCTAAAGCTTCCATATCTTTAGCTTAAGAAGCAATGTTTCAAGATGCCAACATAAGAAGATGATAATGGGTTAGACAATGTGGTCAATCTGGGTTTCAAGCAGAAAAATCCATCTTGGAATAACTACAAACCTCTCCCAGCACCTAACAAGAAAATTAAAGACATCAAGGCCATTGCTCCTGTGTAACTTGGAGCCAGTGTGTTATATTGGCCATGACTGTCTGAAATAATCTTAAAAGAAATTATGCACAATCTGCTAAAGACTTCCCATATCGTTAGAATTTGAGACATACAGAACATTGAAAAGGTCAGCATGAATCTAATATTCACAAACTAAATATGGAAAGATAACTTACAGAAATGTGTGTTCTGTTGTGATTCAATATAAAATGTTGAGTACTTCAATCCAGCACATAAAAAACAGCAAACCAAGTATTTTGGAACACCAATGGCACATTTTTAATTAACAATTTGCACTAGTTATCTCCAGCACTGTGGTAATCGCCATTTCTCCTTTTATTAACATCATTACTGCATCACTTACAAATGATTCATTCTTCCAATTAAAGCAAAACTCAACTCCAATTTAACTGCTAAACTCACTATATTTCATTCAACTTGGAAAGTGCCAATTGCCAATTTTTGTTCACTTGCAGAAAGGTTAGTGTTCCAGGGATGCAGAAGGTTAGGAACAAGAAAGAATGCAAGCTGAACTCTCTCATCCAAAAGCTGGAGGGGGTGGAGGGGTGGTGAGATGGATGGAGGTGTTTTACTGGGATGAATGGGGAAGGTGGGGGAGGGTTGAATGGTGATGGGGGAATCATATAGTTTACCAACACACCCTCCGAAACACATACACATCACCCCTTTCCTCATCCAGTAGGAAAAAGGTAAAAACAATGACTGCAGGTGCTGGAAACCAGAGTCTAGATTAGATTGGTGCTGGGAAAGCACAGCAGTTCAGGCAGCATCCGAGGAGCAGTCTTGTGACCTCCAACTTTAAACTGGGCTGCTATGCAATGAGACATAGAAAATAGGAACTGGGTAGGCCATTCAGCCCTTCAAACATGCTCTGCCATTCAATATGTTTATGGTTGATCATCCAACTCAGTCCCCCATTCTCGCTGTCTCCCCGTACCCTTCTTAACCCTTGAGGCTGAAAAATTATAACCAATTCCTTCTTCAAAACATTCGATGTTCTGCCCTCAACTACTGTCTGTGGTAAAGAATTCCACAGGCTCACCACTTTCTGTGTAAAGACATTTCCCCTCTTAGAGTTGTACAGCATGCAACTACACCCTTTGGTCCAACTTGCCCATACCATCCAGATGTCCTAATTAAACTAGGTCATTTGACAAACTTATTAGAGATTTTCAAGGAAGTCTCAATCAGAGTGCATAGAGGGGATTGGGTATATGTGTTGTATTGTATTGATTTAGAAGGATATAGGCCAAGTGCGGGGAAATGGGTTAGTATTGATGGATGTTTTGATCTGTGCGGACAATTTTGGGCCAAAGACCTGTCTCCGTGCTGTAGGACTCTGACTCTATTTGCCAGTACTTGGCCCATATCTCTTTAAACCCTTTCTATTCATATACCCATCTAGGTGCCTTTTAAATGTTGCAATTGTATCATCCTCCAGCACTTCCTTTGGTAGTTCATTCCATATGTGCATCACCCTCCACATAAAAGATTTGCCTCTCAGGTCCCTTTTATATCTTTCCCCTCTCACCTTAAACCTATGCCCTCTAGTTTTGAACTCCCCCACCTTGGGAAAAAGACCTTGGCTGTTCGCCCTATTCATGCCCCACATGATTTTACAAATCTCGATAAAGTCACCCCTCAGCCTCCGATGCTCAAGGTAAAACAGCTCCAGCCTATTCAACCTCTCCCTTTAGTTCAAACCCTTCAAACCTGGCAACATCCTTGTAAATCTTTTCTGAAATCTTTCAAATTCAATAACATCTTTCCTATAGCAGGGAGACCAGAATTGAACACAATATTCTAAAACTGGCCTCACCAATGTCCTGTACATCTGCAACATGACCTCCCAACTCCTATTCTCAATGCATTGGCCAATAAAGGCAAGCGTACCAAATGCCTCTATCAATACCCTGTCTACTTGCAACTCCACTTTCCACTTACCGTCCACCCCACAGTCTTTTTGTTCAGCAACACTCCCTAGCACCCTACATTAAGTGCATAAGTACTGCCCTGATTTGCCTGACCAAAATGCGGACACCTCACACTTATCTAAATTAAACTTCATCTGCCACTCCTTGGTCCATTTGACCATCTGTTCAAGATACTCTGAGATGATCTTCGTCACTGTTCACTACACCACTGATTTTGGTGTCATCTGCAAACTGACTAACCATACCTCACAAAATTCACATCCAAACCATTTCTATAAATGAAATGGCTGACCCCATTTCCCTCAACTGTGACCTCTTGTCCTGGACACCCGGTCATCGGGAACATCTTTCCTACATTTACCCTGTCTAGTCCTGTTAAAATGTTATTTCTATGCAATCCCCTTTATGCTTTTAAAATATACTGAAAAACGTTCTAATGGATCCATTCTCTCTTCTTGGGTCCGCTTAGCCAATCCAGAAATCTATCTGGTGAATGTTCTGAACAGGTCATACCAGAGTTGACTCCATTTCTCTCCTCACAGAAGCTGCCAGAGTTTCTTCAGCATTCTCTGTGTTTGTTGAGAAACCTTTGTTGCTCTCCCTCCATAGCCAAAACATCTTTTCTAATTAATAATTATTATCCTATTTTTTGCTGAGTACCTCACATTTATCCACATTATTGCTCACCTGCCATACTTTACCCTGATGTACTTATGTAAGGTATGCTTTGCCAAGAAGGCAAGCAAAACAATACTTTTTGTTGTATTTCAACACGTGCCAATAACCAAATGAAATCAAGTTCGCCCACTCACTCAACTTGTCCAAACCTCATTGAAGCATCTCATCGTCCTCACAGACCATATCTCTCCCACCTGACTTTGTGCCAAACTTGGAGAGACTGTAAACAAAAAGAGAAATTACTGGGAAGCTCAGCAGGTCTGGCAGCATCTGTGGAGAGAAATTAGAGTTTAGTTTCTGGTCGAGTGACCCTTCCTCAGAAGAACCCTGAAGAGATTACATGTGGTTCCCTCACCTAAATCATTGATATATACAGTGAATAGTTGAGCTCCAAGCACCAATCTCTGGAATGCTGCACTAGTTACTGGTTACCACTCGACAAAAGACCTGTTTATTCCCACTCATTGTCTCTTGCTTGGCAGTCAGTTTTCAATCTGTGTCAGGATACTACCCAGTCCCACAAGCTTTATTTAAATGTTAATCTCAATGTACAAAAGCCTTCAGAATGTCATAGTAAAGCACATCCACTGGCAGCCCGTTATCAACTCTACAAGTTACATCCACGAAAAATTCCAGTAAATTTGCCAGGCATAATTTCCCTTTCGTAAATCCAAACTGACTGTGTCTGATCTCGCCTCTGTTTTCCAAGTGCTCTGCTATTCAATCTTTCATAATGGACTCCAGCATTTTCACAGCTACTGACATCAGACTCACTGGTCTATACTTCCCTGTATTCTCTTTACCTCCCTTTTCATATAGTGTCTTTTTTTGGCTACCCTCCATTCTGTAGGGGCTGTTGCAGAGTCTGTAGAATCTCCGAAGAAAACCACCAATGTACCCATCTATCGGTAGAACCGTTTCCATACGTTTACTGGGATAAAAGTCATTGGTCCTTTGGGATTTATCAGCCTTTAATCCCATCAGTTTCTCAAACACCATTTCCTGACTAGTATTGATTTCCTTCAGTTCTCTCTCCTTCCTCCCATCTGACTCTGTCCTTCCCAATAATTTTGAAACATTATTTGTATCCTGTTTTGTGAAGACAGGAGTAAAGCATGTCTTTAATTGGTCTGCCATTTCTTTGTTCCCCATTATAACTTTGCCTGGTTCTGGCTGTAAGTTTGACTTTTCCTAATCTTTTTATCTTCACATGACTAGAGAAGCTTTTACAATCAGTTTCTGTGTTCCATGAAAGCTCCTCTTGTACTCTGCAATACCAGGGCTTGTTAGCTATTGGAGAAGTTTTCTTGATGCAATACATTGGACTAAGTAATCCCTCCATTACTCCCCAAGGCAGGAAAAAATGTGTGTTTGAAGATACATTAAGGTAGACCCTTAAGTAAGATCAGAGCATGAGGATTCAGGGGAGAAAATTCATAAAGCCAAAGTACAGAGGGATCTGGGAGTGCTAGTCGAGGATTCTCTAAAGGTAAACGTGCAGGTTGAATCCGTGATTAAGAAAGCGAATGCAATGTTGTCATTTATCTCAAGAGGGTTGGAATATAAAAGCACCGTTATGCTACTGAGACTTTATAAAGCTCTGGTTAGGCCACATTTGGAGTACTGTGTCCAGTTTTGGTCCCCACACCTCAGGAGGGACATACTGGCACTGGAGCGTGTCCAGCAGAGATTCACACGGATGATCCCTTGGATGGCAGGTCTAACATATGAGGAACGGCTGAGGATCCTGGGATTGTATTCATTGGAGTTTAGAAGGTTAAGGGGAGATCTAATAGAAACTTACAAGATAATACATGGCTTGGAAAGGGTGGACACTAAGAAATTGTTTCCGTTAGGCGAGGAGACTAGGACCCGTGGGCATAGTCTTAAAATTAGAGGGGGTCAATTCAGAACAGAAATGCGGAGACATTTCTTCAGTCAGAGGGTGGTGGGCCTGTGGAATTCATTGCCGCAGAGTGCAGTGGAGGCCGGGACGCTAAATGTCTTCAAGGCAGAGATTGATAGATTCTTGTTGTCTCGAGGAATTAAGGGCTACGGGGAGAATGTGGGTAAGTGGAGTTTAAATGCCCATCAGCCATGGTTAAATGATGGAGTGGACTCAATGGGCTGAATGGCCTCACTTCCATTCCTATGTCTTATGGTCTTATGGAAAGGAAACAGAATGGATTGAAGGGGTTAGAAAACAGAGAGTGGGTCTAAGGATAGCTATGCAAAGTGGCAAAAGGTGGTCCCATAAATATTGGTGCTGGTCACACACGATATATAAATTACATTGCAGATTCAAATTACAATTTCTAAATTTGCTAAATTGGATTGGCAGTCAATACAAAGGATGCAAAATAAAACATTAATACCCCTGCAGGGTGCGTTGTTATGGTTACTGTTATTATAGTTAAGTGAGAAAGTGTTATTTAAGTAGTCACATTAAAGTCACCACATATGCTTTGGGTAATCACATTCTAAATTGATTATGGCAGCAAAGAGACTTGGGGGTAAGGATGTATTAATTAATAAAATATTGGTTAACAGGACCATAGAGAAACAAATCAAACACTTTTGTTCATTTCTGGAGGATGTGATATATGATGCATGATTTAAGTATATTTTAGCCTCATTTATTTTAAAGTTTGGATTTTGAACTAGTGGCATGTGAATTTGAAGGGATTTAATGATTCCTTTGCAAGTGTTATTTAGCCATGATGACTTATTTTAAGAACAGAATGAAGCAGGGTGTTCCTGGTCTGAGTTGGGGATTTGGGGTCTCATTGAGAGAGTTTACAAACAAACAACTAAACAATTGTATACCAGGCTTTCGGTTTAGAGTTCTGAAATTGATTATGTTTCTTTTGATTAGTGAACCATGCTCAACTTGGAGAAATGTTTTGGGTTTCAGTTCAGTTTGCAGAACATTGGAAGAAGTTAGATGGGCCAAACAGCTGCTCCTGATGAAAAATAAAATGTTTTTGAAAGGATAAGAAAGAGGTTAACTTCGAGTAAACAGTTTAGTCTGTAATTTCCATACCAGAAGTGCTTGGTTACAAACCTGATGGAGTTATTTGAAATAGAGAAAATCTAAGCTCAGTTATCTAGAGGCTCCAAGAAGATGGTATCAAATTCTGAAAGTATGGAATTGAAGCTAGAGTGAAAATAAGCAAATCTCTCTGGTGCGAGTATTGTAAAGGAGTGATTTTGAACTAATGTTATTATATTTTACCATGTGTTTTTAAATCTTTAAACTTTTTGTCATATTGGTTTATTTGAATTAGCGTATTCCATTTTATCTTCATTTATTTTACATAATAAACTTTTGTTTCTTTGTTAAACTTAAATATGCAACATATGTTTTAGTGTTTCAGTGAATGAACCCCTCATTAAAAACAAAAACAAAAACAAAATATGATCTCTCATGACAGTTTTTAGATTGTGTCTAACTTGTGTAATAAGAAAGAGTCATAACAAGGGATAGAATGGAAAAGCAGAGGAGTCATAGCTAAGATCTTGGTTAAACCATATATGGAGTAGTGCATGCTGTGCTATAAGGAGGATCTATAAACGTTGATAAACAGCTATAGGGAGGATGTTGTGAAACTTGAAAGGGTTGAGAAAAGATTTCTAAGGATGTTGCCAGGTTTGGAGGATTTGAGCTATAGGGAGAGGCTGAAAAGGCTGGGGCTGTTTTCTCTTGAGCGTCGGAGGCTGAGGGATGACTTTATAGAGGTTTATAAAATCATGAGGGGCAACGATAGCCAAGGTCTTTTTCCTAGGATACGGGAGTTCAAAACTAGAGGGCATAGGTTTAAGGTGAAAGGGAAAATGTTTAAAGGGGACCTAAGGGGCAACTTTTTCATGCAGATGGTGGTACGTGTATGGAATGAGTTGCCAAAGGAAGTGGTGGAGGTAGGTACCTGAATGGGTATATGAATAGGAAGAGTTTAGAGGGGTATGGACCAAATGTTAGCAAATGGGACTAGATTAATGTAGGATATCTGGTCAGAATTGGACTGAAAGGGCTGTTTCTGTGCTGTGACTCTATGACTTTATAACTGAGGGATCATAACTAACAGGAAAGAACAGATAGGGTAGACACTGAGAAGGCATTTCCTCTTAATGAAGAGATCGCAACTAAATGCCATAAATAACCAATTGGCACTCATAATTCCAAAAAAAACACAAGCAGGAGAAACACAATTACTTGAAGATCAGGGGAATGCCAAACCCACTACATCAGGGAATAGCTGAGAGGGATCGTATAGAGTAACTAGTTCAGCGCATGAGAGAGAGAGGAGTGAACAAATATGTGGATCGAGTTGGATGGAGGGGAATGGGAAGTGGCTAAGTAAATTGTATATTGTACTTAACAAAGGGACCACTTGAACCAAGCGCCTTACCAGTGTTACAAACCTGATGTAAAGCATGTTATTTACTCATTTTCCGTTGCGTTTATGAAAAAGAAATTCACTCACATGATGAGGGTATCATCAGCTAGGCCAGTATTTATTGCCCATCCCTAAGTACCCAGAGGACAGTAAAGAGGCAAACATTGTTGTTGGTTTGGAATCACATGTAGGCCAGATCAAGTAAGGATGACATTTACCTTTGCTCAAGGACATTAGTGCGACAGATGAGTTTTTCATGACAATCCACAATTGTTTCATAGCCATCATTAGAAACTTAATTCCAGATTTCTCTTGAATTCAAATCCTGGTGTGGCAGAATTCGAACCCAGGTTACCAGAACATTTCCTGGGTCTCTAGGATAAGCAGACTAGCAATAACACCACAAGGCTATTGCCTTCCCTATATTTGTGGAGCTTGCCCCACACAAATTGATGGCATGCTTGTATACAGCAGTTACCTGGATGTTGTTGGCTTTATTGAATTGGAAGGGGAACTGGCTTGTCGGGGGCTGGGAAGATTTCTTCAAAAGTTGGAACTCATGAAACTCTTTCCGAGCTTTCAACCTTACATGAGCGGGAGTGGGGGGTGGGGGGTGGGTGGGGTTGGCATGAGAGATAAATTGCTGATCACTTCCAACTGCATGATGTGTACGATGCCATTAACAACAACCACTTCTCTCCCAGGTCCTTGGGTTATCAGAGCAGAAGGTGACTGAGGATATCAACCTGCTCTCCAATCCTACCTCTCATAAAATGGTTACAGCACAGAAAGAGAACACTCATCCAGAAGGAAAGAAACGGTTAGGAAAAAATGGTGATAATCAGAAATGATGGTACTGATCATAATCTAAAATCAACATTTGCTTATACAGGCAATTTGTCCCTTCCTCCTGAAATTCATGATTTAAAAAAAAACTTGAATTCGCATTGTTACCATCTACCATACTGGGAATCGAACCAACATCATCAGTCTAGGCCTCCTAGCACAGGAACAACAGCCCTAGGCTACAGACCAACCCTCTACTCACTGAGACCCCTGCAGCTTTCAACTCTTCTTTCAAATTTCTCTCAGGACAGACTCCCCAGATTCGCAAATCTATCCACATCAGAAAATCGGCTATCCCTTGAGTCCATTCCCCCGGCTCGTTTTCCAGAACTGTTGGGAATGCCTCACTCTATCCTTATTTAATAACGATGGCCTAACAGGTGGGAAAAATGCTTAGTTTCCTATTGACAAGGAGAGACAAAGAGAAGTCATTTACCGGCTATGTTCTGAGGGGTGGGGATCTGTGAAGTGGGATTCCCTGTCCCCTTGACTGTGTCCCACCCGCCCTCCTCCTCTAACCAGAAAAACAAGGACTCTCATATGTTACTGTTAAGACACAGGGTAAGCTCTCCTGCTTAATGTAAAACCAGCAACATAGAAAAGATTTATCCAGTGCAGTAATCTGTAAAATTTCAAGTGGCCAAGAATTATGTAAAGTAAAATTAACAACTTTATTTCTTAAAGTACAACAGAGAATAATTAACTAACCACTATTTACAATTTATTTCTAACCTATCTGTTACCTTCCCTTCTATAATACTAGTGCAATAAAACTCCCCATTAAGATTTACAAAACAACATTTCTTATCTCAAAACCAGGCTACTGCATGTTTTTGTCTTCGCATCTTCCTGTGTCTCCTTTATTCCTTGTCAGGAATTTCTGCATTACAGGTTACTGATTTAAAAGGTACTTTTAAGAGAGCTGTTTTTTCAGGCAGTCTGTTTACATGCTAGGTCATGGCAGTTCTCCTCTCAACTGTTCAATTTTCCCCAGTCTTATACTCCAGAGCATCGGATTATGTTATTGGCTTTTAAAATTGTCAATATACTCAATTCAAACTTGGTTGGAGCTTGAGATGTTTCAGGTATTAATCAAACTTATTGGCCGAACTCAAATTTATTTTTGTCTCCAAGCAATGAACTAATTGAGTTGTTTGACACAGTGTTATATTGTTACCATTTTTGAGTACACTTGCTGCTGTGTCTAGTAGTCCAGTTGTTTTTAACTCTCTTAAAGGTGCACCCACATTTTCATAGCAGGTGCTAAGGTAAGACGTTTCAATTGATATTTTTTGCATATTGTGTGATTGATTAACAGTTTACTGTTAGTTGGTCAGTTGAATAGTTGAATCAGATCACAGAGAAGTACTAGGAATTATTTGACTCATAAATTGGTATAAATTAATTAATAAGTAGAGATGGCTGGTCAGGTGGTATGCTGCTGCTGTATGATGTGGGAGCTGGCTGATCCCATTGTGAATGGCAGTGACCACATCTGCAGCAAGTGTTGGTTGCTGGAAGAACTCTGGCTCAGAGTTGATGATCTGGAATCTGAGCTTCAAACACTGCGGCACCTCCGGGAGGGGTAGGGTTACCTGGATGCTTTGTTTCAGGAGGCAGTCACACCTGGAAAATTAATTAATTCAAATTCATTAAGTGTTCAGGGACAACAGGGTGTGACTGTAAGTGAGGCAGGTAGGGAGATTCTGAGTTCAGGAGTGGAGGAGCCTCAGCCCTTGACCTTGTCCAACAAGTATGAGATGCTTGCTCCCTGTGTGGATGAGGGAAAGGGATGTGGACAGGATGAGCCAGCTGACCATAGCACCACAGTGCAGAAGGCCATTTAAGAGGGGGGAGCAAGAAGACAAGTAGTTGTTATCAGGAATTCTATATTTAGGGGGACAGATAGTATCCTTTGCAAGCGGATCAGGAGTCCCATATGGTATGTTGTCTGCCACAGGTGCCAGGCTCCAGGACATCTCCGACCAGCTTGAAAGGATATTGGAGCGGGAGGGGGAGGATCCAGCTGTTGTGGCCCATGTTGGCCCAACATAGGCAAGGGTAAGCTGGAGGTCCTGTTTGGGGAGTACTAAACTCGAGGAAGGAAATTGAAGAACAGGTCCTCAAGGGTCATAATCTCTGGATTATTGCCCGAGCCACGTGCTAATTTTTATAAGGATAAGAAAATTAGGGAAGTAAACATGTGGCTAAGGGATTGAGGGATTGTGGGAAAGAGAGACTCCATTTCATGGGACATTGGCATCAATTTTGGAACTGGGGAATCAGTACCAATGGGATGTTCTCCACCTGAACCGATCTCGAACCAGTGTTCTAGGGAAAAGTATAAATTTGGCGATACTAACTTGATCATATTGTCCTTGCTGATGAAATTGGTGGTGTTTGGTGTATGTGTCTTTGGTTCTTCTAATAGTGTAGTCAGTGTTTCCTTGGTCAGGTTGATGTTGATGGATGTGAACAGGGCGGTTATGCCAAAGGAGACCATTATTTCATCTTCCTCTATCTATAATAGTAAGGCTAGTGGACCTATGCCTTACTACCCACTCCACCTTCAACAACAAAACCTACAGACAAAATCAATGGAACACCAATGGGACCTCTGATATCAGGGTTCTTAGTGGAGGTAGTAATGCAGAGACTTGAGCAAACAGCTCTGCCAACCATCCAACCCAAACTTTGGGCCTGCTATGTGGATCACACCGTTGTCATCACTAAACAAAACAATTAGAGAAAACCTTCAAGACCATCAGTAATCCCCTTACTGGCATAAAATTCACTAAAGAGGAGGAAAACAACAACAAACTGCCATTCCTAGGTGTCACAGTAGAGCGAACAGCCAATGGGGAACTTCAAACCAGCGTCTACAGGAAAACAACACATACAGATCAAACACTGAACTACAGAAGGAATCATCCCAACATCCACAAACGAAGCTGCATTAGAGCATTGTTTCAATGAGCCACCGTACACTGCAGCACAGAGGGACTATGCAGAGCAGAGGAAAATCACCTACACCTTGTATTCAAAAAGAATGGGTACCCAATGAACACAGTCTGCCAATTTCTCAGCAACAAACTCAAACAAACAGACAAAACATGTCCAGAAACCCCAGCCACTCTCCCCTTCATCAAAGACATCTCGGAAATGACTGCCAGACTACTCAGACCCCTTGGCATCATGGTAGCCCACAAACCCACCAACGCACTAAAACAGCAGCTAATGAACTTGAAAAATCTGATACAGATAACAAGCAAAACTAATGTCATTTACAAAACACCGTGCAAGAACTGTAACAGACACTATATTGGACAAACAGGCAGAAAATTAGGCACCAGGATATATGAATATCAGTTAGCCACAAAAAAGCATGACCTACTCTCACTTGTATCCTTACATATGGATGCGGAAGGACACTATTTTGATGGGGACAATGTATCCATCCTAGGATAGAACAGAGACATGCATGAGAATTCCTAGAAGCATGGCATTCCATCCAAAATTCTATTAACAATCACATTGACTTGGATCTCATTTACCACCTCCTGAGAAAAAGAACAGGAAATGACAAGACCATAGGAATCAAGTGGGCTAAAAGACGTCATGAAATAGCTTTAGCAAGCAGAATTAAGGAGAATCCCAAAGCATTTTATTCTTATACAAGAAGCAAGCGGGTAACTAGAGAAAGGATTGGTCCACTAAAGGATAACGAAGGAAGGCTGTGTGTTGAACCTGAGAGAATGGGTGAGATTCTGAATGATTGCTTTGCATCAGTGTTCACTGAGGAGAGGGACATGATGAATGTTGAGATTAGAGATAGAAGCTTGATTAGTCTGGATCACGTTGACATAAGTAGGGAAGATGTGTTGGGTAGGCTAGAGGTTATTAAGGTGGACAAATCCCTAGGACCGGATGGGATCTATCCTGGGTTGCTGAGGGAGGTGAGAGATGAAATAGCTGGGGCCTTGACAGATATCTTTGTGACATCCTTAAATACAGGTGAGGTGCTGGAGGACTGGAGGGTTGCTCATGTTGTCCCCCTGTACAAGAAGGGTAGTAGGGATATTTCGGGTAACTACAGACCAGTGAGCCTGACGTCAGTGGTGGGAAAGTTGCTGGAGAAAGTACTGAAAGATAGGATCTATTTATATTTAGAAAAGAATGAACTTATCAGTGATAGGCAACATGGTTTTGTGCGGGGGAGATTGCGCCTTACCAACTTAATAGAGTTCTTCAAGGAAGCAACCAAGTTGATAGATGAAGGAAAGGCTGTTGATGTCATATACATGGACTTTAGTAAGGCGTTTGATAAAGTTCCCCATGGTAGACTAATGGAGAAAGTGAAGTCACATGGTGTGCAGGGTGTTCTAGCTAGGTGGATAAAGAACTGGCTGAGCAACAGGAGACAGAGAGTAGTAGTTGAAGAGAGTTTCTCGAAATGGAGAACGGTGACCAGTGATGTTCCTCAGGGGTCAGTGTTGGGGCCACCGTTGTTTGTAATATATATAAATGATCTGAAAGAGGGCACTGTTGGTATGATCAGCAAGTTTGCAGATGACACGAAGATTGGTGGAGTAGCAGAAAGCATAAGGGACTGTCAGAGAATACAGGAGGATATAGATAGACTGGAGAGTTGGGCGGAAAAGTGGCAGATGGTTTTTAATCCAGAAAAATGTGAGGTGATGCATTTAAGCAAGACTAATTCTAGAGCAAGTTATACAATGAATGGAAGAGCCTTGGGAAAAGTTGATGAGCAGAGAGATCTGGGAGTGCAGGTCCATTGTACTTTGAAGGTTGCTGCATAGGTGGATATATAAGAAGGCATATAGTATGCTTGCCTTCATTGGACAGGGTATTGAGTATAAGAGCTGGCAAGTCATGTTAACATTGTACAAGACATTGGTTCGGCCGCATTTAGAATATTGTGTACAGTTCTGGGCGCTACATTACCAAAAAGATGTGGACGCTTTGGAGAGGGTACAGAGAAGGTTTACGAGGATGTTGCCTGGTATGGAAGGTGTTAGCCATGAAGAAAGGTTGAGTAGGTAAGGCTTATTTTTATTAGAAAAAAAGGAGATTGAGGGGGGTACATGATTAAGCTTTACAAAATCATGAAGGGTATAGACACGGTGGATAGAGACAAGCTTTCTCCCAGGGTGAAAGATTCAATAATGAGAGGTCACACTTTCAAGGTGAGAGGTGGAAAGTTTAAGGGGGATACACACGGCAAGTACCTTACACAGAGGGTGGTGGGCGTTTGGAACGCGTTGCCAGCAGAGGTGGTAGAGGCAGGCACAGTAGATTCATTTAAGATGCGTCTGGACAAATGCATGAGTAGGTGGGGAGCAGAGGATACAGATGCTTAGGAATTGACCGACAGGTTTAGACGGTACATTTGGATCAGCTCAGGCTTGGAGGGCCGAAGGGCCTGTTCCTGGTCTGTACATTTTCTTTGTTCTTTGTTCTTTGAAATGATGTCACCACAGGAAATGACATCATCAACCTTAGGAGACTCAAACATATAAATAGAAAGCGGGCTACACCACCAGTGCTTCATTTGGAGGCTCACTGATGATGATACGTGGTATGGTGATGAAACGTCCAAAAACAAACCTTCCAGCTCAGCGAGTAAACCTACATCCAGAAACTCAACCTGAGTACAAATAGTCTCAAAACTCACTAATGGTGGTACAGTTAAATAAAGGTAATTACGGGGTCATGAGAGAGGAACTGATGAAAATTGACTGGAAGCAGAGCATAGCAGGGAAGACAGTAGAGCAACAATACTGGATTAGTGGTGCTGGAAGAGCACAGCAGTTCAGGCAGCATCCAACGAGCAGCAAAATCAACGTTTCGGGCAAAACCCGAAACGTTGATTTCGCTGCTCGTTGAATGCTGCCTGAACTGCTGTGCTCTTCCAGCACCACTAATCCAGTATTTGATTTTCAGCATCTGCAGTCATTGTTTTTACCTAGTAGAGCAACAATGGCAGGAGTTTCTGAGTGTAATTGAGGACACAGTACAGAGGTTCATCCCAAAGAAAAGAAAGACTATCTGGGTGTGTGTGTGTGTGTGTGGGTGTGTATGTGTGTGTGTGTGTGGGTGTGTGTGTGGGTGTGTGGGTGTGTATGTGTGTGTGGGATTAGGCGGCCATGACGGACAAAGGAAGTCAGGAAATGTATCAAAGAGAAAGAGAGAGCCTATAAAGTGGCCAAGAGCAGTGGGAAATCAGAAGATTGGGAAACTACAAAAACAAACAGAGGATAACAAAGAGAGAAATAAGGAAGGAGACAATCAAATATGAAGGTAAGCTCACCAGTAATATGAGAAATGATGGTAAAAGTTTCTTTCAATATGCAAGAAACAAACAAGAGGCAAAAGTCAACATTTGGCTGCTCCAAATTGATGCAGGAAGGCAAGTGCTGGGAGATAAGGAAATAACTGAAGAACTTAACAAGTATTTGCATCAGTCTGCAAAATGGAAGACATGAGTAATATCGGGGGGCAGAGTATGGTAGCCATTACAAAAGAGAAAATGCTAGAAAAGCTAAACGGTCTAAAAATTGATAAATCTCCTGGCCCTGATGGGCTACATCCTAGAGTTCTGATGAAATAGCGGAGGCATTGACTGTGACCTTTCAAAAGTCACTGGAGTCAGGGAAAGTCCCAGATGATTGGAAAATGGGTGTTGTAATCCTCTTGTTCAAGAAAGGATCAAGACAAAAGATGAAAAATTATAAACTGATTAGCCTTCGGTTGTTGGTAAAATTCTAAAATCCATTCTTAAGAATGAGATTTCTAAATTCTTGGATGTATAAGGTCGGATGAGGACAAGTCTACATGGATTTAATAAGGGGGGGGTCGTTCTGACAAACCTGTTAGAATTCTTTGAAGTGGTAACACGTAGGTTAGACCAGGGAAACCCAGTGGATGTTATCTGTCAAGACTTCCAAAAGGCCTTTGATAAGGTGCCTCACGGGAGGCTGCTGAGTAAGGTCCATGGTGTTCGAGGTGAGCTAGTGGCATGGATTGAGGACTGACTGTCTGACACAGGCAGAGACTTGGGATAAAAGGTTCTTTTTCGGAATGGCAGCTAGTGACAATTGGTGTCCCGCAGGGTTCAGTGTTGGGGGTCACAGCTGTTCACTTTACATATTAATGATCTGGATGAAGGGACTAGGGGCATTCTGGTGAAGTTTGCCGATGATCTGAAATTAGGTGGACCGGCAGGTAGTACTGAGGAAGTGGGGAGGCTGCAGAAGGATCTAGACAGTTTAGGAGAGTGGTCCAGGAAATGGCTGATGAAATTCAACATGAGGAAATGTGTGGTAAAAAGAATACAGGCATGGACTATTTTCGAAATGGTGAGAAAATTCATAAAGCCAAAGTACAAAGGGATCTGGGAGTGCTAGTCCAGGATTCCCTATAGGTTGACTTGCATTTTGAGTCCATGATTAAGAAAGCAAATGTAATGATGTCACTTATCTCAAGAGAGTTGGATTGTAAAAGCAGCGATGTGCTTCTCAGACTTTATAAAGCTCTGGTTAGGCCCCATTTAGAATACTGTGTCCAGTTTTGGTCCCCACACCTCAGGAAGGACATACTGGCACTGGAGTGTGTCCAGCAGAGATTCACACGGATGACCCCAGGAATGGTAGGCCGAACATATGATGATCGGCTGAGGATCCTGGAACTGTATTCATTAGAGTTTAGAAGTTGAGGGGAGATCTAATAGAAACTTACAAGATAATGCATAGCTTAGAAAGGGTGGACACTGGGAAGTAGTTTCCGTTAGGCGGGGAGACCAGGACCCGAGAGGACAGCCTCAGAATTAGAGCGAGTCAATTTAGAACGGACATGAGGAGACATTGCTTCAGCTAGAGAGTGCTGGGCCTGTGGAATTCATTGTCATGGAGCGCAGTGGAGACCGGTACATTAAATGTCTTCAAAGCAGAGATTGATAAATTCTTGATCTCCCAAGGAATTAAGAGCTATGGGGAGAGGGCAGGTAAGTGAAGTTGAAATGCCCATGAGCCATGGTTAAATGGTAGAGTGGACTCGATGGGCTGAAAGGCCTTATGTCTACTCCTATATCTTATGGTCTTATGGTGGATGTAGTGATCATGTGCAGAGTGTGACGGCAGTGACCCAGTGTGAGAGTGTGACAGCAGTGACACAATGTGAGTGTGACAGCAGTGACCCAGTGTGAGAGTGTGACAGCAGTGACCGAGTGTGGAGTGTGACAGCAGTGACCCAGTGTGAGAGTGTGACAGCAGTGACCCAGTGTGAGTGTGACATCAGTGACCCAGTGTGAGTGTGACAGCAGTGACCCAGTGTGAGAGTGTGACAGCAGTGACCGAGTGTGAGAGTGTGACAGCAGTGACCCAGTGTGGGAGTGTGACAGCAGTGACCGAGTGTGGAGTGTGACAGCAGTGACCCAGTGTGAGAGTGTGACAGCAGTGACCCAGTGTGAGTGTGACAGCAGTGACCCAGTGTGAGTGTGACAGCAGTGACCCAGTGTGTGTGTGACATCAGTGACCCAGTGTGAGAGTGTGACAGTAGTGACCCAGGGTAGAGTGTGACAGCAGTGGCCCAGTGCGGAGTGTGACAGCAGTGAATCAGTGAAAGAGTGTGACTACAGTGACCCAGTGTGAGTGTGACAGCAGTGACCCAGGGTGGGGTGTGTCAGCTGTGACCCAGTGTGATTGTGACCACAGTGACCCAGTGTGAGTGTGACAGCAGTGGCCCAGTGTGAGTGTGACCACAGTGACCCAGTGTGAAGTGTGACAGCAGTGACCCAGTATGAGTGTGACAGCAGTGACCCAGTATGAGTGTGACAGCAGTGACCCAGTATGAGTGTGACTGCAATGACTCAGTGAGAGAGTGTGACCACAGTGACCCAGTGTGAGTGTGACAGCAGTGACCCAGTGTGTGTGTGACAGCAGTGGCCCAGTGTGGAGTGAGACAGCAGTGAATCAGTGAGAGAGTGTGACCACAGTGACCCAGTGTGAGTGTGACAGCAGTGACCCAGTGTGGAGTGAGACAGCAGTGAATCAGTGAGAGAGTGTGACCACAGTGACCCAGTGTGAGTGTGACAGCAGTGACCCAGTGTGTGTGTGACAGCAGTGGCCCAGTGTGGAGTGAGACAGCAGTGAATCAGTGAGAGAGTGTGACCACAGTGACCCAGTGTGTGTGTGACAGCAGTGACCCAGTGTGTGTGTGACAGCAGTGGCCCAGTGTGGAGTGAGACAGCAGTGAATCAGTGAGAGAGTGTGACCACAGTGACCCAGTGTGTGTGTGACAGCAGTGGCCCAGTGTGGAGTGAGACAGCAGTGAATCAGTGAGAGAGTGTGACCACAGTGACCCAGTGTGAGTGTGACAGCAGTGAATCAGTGAGAGAGTGTGACAGCAGTGACCCAGTGTGAGAGTGTGACAGCAGTGACCCAGTGTGAGTGTGACAGCAGTGACCCAGTGTGGAGTGTGACAGCAGTGAATCAGTGAGAGAGTGTGACAGCAGTGACCCAGTGTGAGAGTGTGACAGCAGTGACCCAGTGTGAGTGTGACAGCAGTGACCCAGTCGAGAGTGTGACAGCAGTGACTCAGTGAGTGAGTGTGACAGCAGTGACCCAGTGTAGAGTGTGACAGCAGTGACCCAGTGTGAGTGTGACAGCAGTGATTCAGTGTGAGTGTGACAGCAGTGACCCAGTGTGAGTGTGACAGCTGTGACCCAGTGTGGAGTGTGACAGCAGTGAATCAGTGAGAGAGTGTGACAGCAGTGACCCAGTGTGAGTGTGACAGCAGTGAATCAGTGAGAGAGTGTGACAGCAGTGACCCAGTGTGGAGTGTGACAGCAGTGACCCAGTGTGGAGTGTGACAGCAGTGACCCAGTGTGAGTGTGACAGCAGTGACCCAGTGTGGAGTGTGACAGCAGTGAATCAGTGAGAGAGTGTGACAGCAGTGACCCAGTGTGAGTGTGACAGCAGTGACCCAGTGTGGAGTGTGACAGCAGTGACCCAGTGTGGAGTGTGACAGCAGTGAATCAGTGTGAGTGTGACAGCAGTGATTCAGTGTGAAGTGTGACAGCAGTGATTCAGTGTGAAGTGTGACAGCAGTGAATCAGTGTGAGTATGACAGCAGTGAATCAGTAAGAGAGTGTGACCACAGTGACCCAGTGTGAGTGTGACAGCAGTGACCCAGTGTGGAGTGTGACAGCAGTGAATCAGTGTGAGTATGACAGCAGTGAATCAGTAAGAGAGTGTGACCACAGTGACCCAGTGTGAGTGTGACAGCAGTGACCCAGTGTGAGTGTTACAGCAGTGACCCAGTGTGAGTGTGACAGCAGTGAATCAGTGAGAGAGTGTGACAGCAGTGAATCAGTGAGAGAGTGTGACAGCAGTGACCCAGTGTGAGTGTGACAGCAGTGAATCAGTGAGAGAGTGTGACAGCAGTGACCCAGTGTGAGTGTGACAGCAGTGAATCAGTGAGAGAGTGTGACAGCAGTGACCCAGTGTGAGTGTGACAGCAGTGAATCAGTGAGAGAGTGTGACAGCAGTGACCCAGTGTGAGTGTGACAGCAGTGAATCAGTAAGAGAGTGTGACCACAGTGACCCAGTGTGAGTGTGACAGCAGTGAATCAGTGAGAGAGTGTGACAGCAGTTACCCAGTGTGAGTATGACAGCAGTGAATCAGTAAGAGAGTGTGACCACAGTGACCCAGTGTGTGTGTGACAGCAGTGACCCAGTGTGGAGTGTGACCACAGTGACCCAGTGTGAAGCGTGACAGCAGTGAATCAGTGAGAGAGTGTGACAGCAGTGAACCAGTGTGTGTGTGACAGCAGTGAATCAGTGACAGAGTGTGACAGCAGTTACCCAGTGTGAGTATGACAGCAGTGAATCAGTAAGAGAGTGTGACCACAGTGACCCAGTGTGAGTGTGACAGCAGTGACCCAGTGTGGAGTGTGACCACAGTGACCCAGTGTGAGTGTGACAGCAGTGACCCAGTGTGAGTGTGACAGCAGTGACCCAGTGTGAGTATGACAGCAGTGAATCAGTAAGAGAGTGTGACCACAGTGACCCAGTGTGAGTGTGACAGCAGTGACCCAGTGTGAGTATGACAGCAGTGACCCAGTGTGAGTGTGACAGCAGTGACCCAGTGTGAGTGTGACAGCAGTGACCCAGTGTGAGTGTGACAGCAGTGACCCAGTGTGAGTGTGACAGCAGTGACCCAGTGTGAAGCGTGACAGCAGTGACCCAGTGTGAGTATGACAGCAGTGAATCAGTGAGAGAGTGTGACCACAGTGACCCAGTGTGAGTGTGACAGCAGTGACCCAGTGTGGGGTGTGTCAGCAGTGACCCAGTGTAGAGTGTGACAGCAGTGACCCAGTATGAGTGTGACAGCAGTGAATCAGTGAGAGAGTGTGACCACAGTGACCCAGTGTGAGTGTGACAGCAGTGAATCAGTGAGAGAGTGTGACAGCAATGACCCAGTGTGGAGTGTGACAGCAGTGAATCAGTGAGAGAGTGTGACAGCAGTGACCCAGTGTGAGTGTGACAGCAGTGAATCAGTGAGAGAGTGTGACAGCAATGACCCAGTGTGAGTGTGACAGCAGTGAATCAGTGAGAGAGTGTGACAGCAGTGACCCAGTGTGAGAGTGTGACAGCAGTGACCCAGTGTGTGTGTGACAGCAGTGGCCCAGTGTGAGAGTGTAACAGCTGTGACTCAGTGTGAGTATGACAGCAGTGGCCCAGTGTGAGAGTGTGACAGCAGTGAATCAGTGAGAGAGTGTGACAGCAGTGACCCAGTGTGAGTGTGACAGCAGTGACCCAGTGTGGACTATAACAGCAGTGACCCAGTGTGAGTATGACAGCAGTGGCCGAGTGTGGAGTGTGACAGCAGTGACCCAGTGTGAGAGTGTGACAGCAGTGACCCAGTGTGAGTGTGACAGCAGTGACCCAGTGTGAGTGTGACAGCAGTGACCCAGTATGAGTGTGACAGCAGTGATCCAGTGTGAAGTGTGACAGCAGTGACCCAGTGTGGAGCAGTGAACCAGTGTGAGTGTGACAGCAGTGATTCAGTGTGAAGTGTGACAGCAGTGACCCAGTGTGAGTGTGACAGCAGTGACCCAGTGTGAGTGTGACAGCAGTGAATCAGTGAGAGAGTGTGACAGCAGTGACCCAGTGTGAGTGTGACAGCAGTGACCCAGTGTGAGTGTGACAGCAGTGATTCAGTGTGAAGTGTGACAGCAGTGACCCAGTGTGGGGTGTGTCAGCAGTGACCCAGTGTGAGAGTGTGACAGCTGTGACCCAGTGTGAGTGTGACCACAGTGGCCCAGTGTGGAGCATCACAGCAGTGACCCAGTGTGGGAGTGTGACAGCAGTGACCCAGTGTGTGTGTGACAGCAGTGGCTCAGTGTGAAGTGTGACAGCAGTGACCGAGTGTGGAGTGAGACAGCAGTGAATCAGTGAGAGAGTGTGACAGCGGTGACACAGTGTGGAGTGTGACAGCAGTGACCCAGTGAGAGAGTGTGACAGCGGTGACCCAGTGTGAGTGTGACAGCAGTGACCCAGTGAGAGAGTGTGACAGCGGTGACCCAGTGTGAGTGTGACAGCAGTGACCCAGTGAGAGAGTGTGACATCAGTGACACAGTGAGAGAGTGTGACAGCGGTGACCCAGTGTGGAGCAGTGAACCAGTGTGAGTGTGACAGCAGTGACTCAGTGTGGAGTGTGACAGCAGTGACCCAGTGTGGAGCAGTGAACCAGTGTGAGTGTGACAGCAGTGACTCAGTGTGGAGTGTTACAGCAGTGACCCAGTGTGGAGCAGTGAACCAGTGTGAGTGTGACAGCAGTGACTCAGTGTGGAGTGTGACAGCAGTGACTCAGTGTGGAGTGTTACAGCAGTGACCCAGTGTGAGTGTGACAGCAGTGACCCAGTGTGAGTGTGACAGCAGTGACCCAGTGAGAGAGTGTGACAGCGGTGACCCAGTGTGAGTGTTACAGCACTGACCCAGTGTGAGTGTGACAGCAGTGACCCAGTGTGTGTGTGACAGCAGTGACCCAGTGTGTGTGTGACAGCAGTGACCCAGTGTGAGTGTGACAGTAGTGACCCAGTGTGAGTGTGACAGCAGTGACCCAGTGTGTGTGTGACAGCAGTAACCCAGTGTGTGTGTGACAGCAGTAACCCAGTGTGTGTGTGACAGCAGTGACTCAGTGTGGAGTGTGACAGCCGTGAACCAGTGTGTGTGTGACAGCCGTGAACCAGTGTGTGTGTGACAGCAGTAACCCAGTGTGAGTGTGACAGCAGTAACCCAGTGTGTGTGTGACAGCAGTGACTCAGTGTGGAGTGTGACAGCCGTGAACCAGTGTGTGTGTGACAGCCGTGAACCAGTGTGTGTGTGACAGCAGTAACCCAGTGTGTGTGTGACAGCAGTGACCCAGTGTGTGTGTGACAGCAGTAACCCAGTGTGTGTGTGACAGCAGTAACCCAGTGTGTGTGTGACAGCAGTGACTCAGTGTGGAGTGTGACAGCCGTGAACCAGTGTGTGTGTGACAGCCGTGAACCAGTGTGTGTGTGACAGCAGTGACCCAGTGTGAGTGTGACAGCAGTGACCCAGTGTGTGTGTGACAGCAGTAACCCAGTGTGTGTGTGACAGCAGTGACCCAGTGTTTGTGTGACAGCAGTGAACCAGTGTTTGTGTGACAGCAGTGACCCAGTGTTTGTGTGACAGCAGTGAACCAGTGTTTGTGTGACAGCAGTGACCCATTGTGGAGTTTGACAGCGGTGACCCAGTGTGAGTGTGGATGCAGTGACCCAGTGTGGAGTTTGACAGCAGTGACCCAGTGTGTGTGTGGATGCAGTGACCCAGTGTTTGTGTGACAGCAGTGAACCAGTGTTTGTGTGACAGCAGTGACCCATTGTGGAGTTTGACAGCGGTGACCCAGTGTTTGTGTGACAGCAGTGACCCATTGTGGAGTTTGACAGCGGTGACCCAGTGTGAGTGTGGATGCAGTGACCCAGAGTGGAGTGTGACAGCAGTGACCCAGTGTGAGAGTGTGACAGCAGTGACCCAGTGTCGGGTGTGGACACAGTAACCCAGTGTGGAGTTTGACAGCAGTGACTCAGTGCGCAATGTGTACACATTGACCCAGTGTGTGTATATGCAGTCAGCAGTCAGAGCACCTGGATGCACCCATGTGTTCTTCTGATGTAGACAGCCGTTGAATGGCTACTGTGATCATTGTCTCTTCAGCTTTAATTTTTTTCCCAATGGTTATACTGTGCATACCTGTAACATAACCTTTTCTTCCTTTATTTCTCTATTCTGTAACTAAGGATTGTACCTTGGTACTGTGTAACTCGAGAAGCTGTGCCTGTGTACCTTGTTCCTTGTGAGTGTCAGTGCTGACTTGTAAACTTTTCACTGCACTTATTTGAATACGTGTGACAATAAAGCCAATGCAATTCATCTTGATGTTTTTTGCCTTTTGCTTTTGCTTTTTGCTCTCTTGCTGTGTAACCATGTTTCTTATAAAGCATTTCTCCTCCCAAGAACAAGAAGCACCCTTGTCATAATATCAACGTATTCACTACAATATGTTCAGGTCACTTTCCACACAGTCATCTGCATCTTGTACATTTGGATAGAGACAAGTATTTGGGGAAATTTGAGAGCCTCTGGCAAAAATGATTTCATGAAAACATTTCCAGCTTAGCTTGGTAGATGTCAGTTTTCAGCTGTATTGAATTATTACTGTCCAGTGAGTAATCCCAGCTCTTGTGTTCGGGACTTGGACAGTCCACAGGGCAATCTCTCTATGGTCTCTCGATCTGAGTTTGCACCCAAGTTGTCAAACTATCAGAAATACATTGGGGCAATTTCTCCCCATTACTATTGGAATTGGAAGAGAATTCTTTCTGTCAGAAGCTATTATAAAGAAATATGTGCTGATGTAAATGGAATGTCAGATTGAAGTGACATTCTTTCTTGTTTTGCAGAAATAAGGAGCAAAAAGACCACACAGATCGTTTTAAGAATTGGGGATGCCTCTGGAATGTGAATGCTGCTGACTAAAGGCCACGGTGGCTCAGTGGTTAGCACTGCTGCCTCACAGCACCAGGGACCTGGGATCGATTCCAGCCTTGGGCGACAGTCTGTGTGGAGTTTGCACATTCTCCCCGTGTCTGCGAGGGTTTTCTCCACTTTCCTCCCACAGATGTGCAGGTTAGGGTGAATTGGCCGTACTAAATTGCCCATAGTGTTAGGTGCATTAGTCAGGGGTAAGTGTAAGGTGGGTTACTCTCCAGAGGATCAGTGTGGACTGGTTGAGCTTGTTTCCACACTGTTGGGGATCAAATCTAATTGTTGCCCATCTGTAATGGAGGGAGCTGTCTTCTCGAGTTGCTGCTGTCTATCAGATGCAGGTACAACTGAGGTGCTGAATGGAAAGCAGTTGCCAGTTTTTGGCTGAGCTCATTGGATTTGGCCCCACACCCACAGGTACCCACCCCCTCCATCACCGATGCTCAATAGCAGCAGTATGTACTATTTACAAAATACACAACAGAAATTCACCAAAGCCCCTCTGACAGCACCTTCCAACTCTACAAGCACTTTCATTTAGAAGGGTGAGGGCAGCAGATACATGGGAACCCATCCCTTGCAAGTTCCCTCACCATCCTGACTTGGAACTATGTTGTCGTTCCTTCAGTGTTAAGGGATCAAAATCCAGGAACTCCCTCTGTAACAGCAATGTGGGTTGACCTATATTACAGGGAATGCAGTGATGATCTAGTGGTATTGTCACGAGACCATTAATCCAAAGACCCAGGAAATGTTCTGGACACCTGGATTCATGGCAGGTCATAGACTTATATTCATAGAGATGTACAGCATGGATACAAACCCTTCAGTTCAACCTGTCCATGCCGACCAGACATCCCAACCTAATCTAGTTCCATTTGCCAGCACTTGGCCCATATCCCTCTAAACCCTTCCTATTCAAATACCCATCCAGATGCCTTTTAAATGTTGTAATAGTACCAGCCTTCACCACTTCCTCTGGTAGCTCATTCCATACACGCAACACCCTCTGTGTGAAAAAGATGCCCCTTATGTTCCTTTTATATCTTTCCCAGCTCACCTTAAACCTATGCCCTCTAGTTCTGGACACTGCCACTCCAGCTAAAAGACTTTGTTTATTTAACCTATCCACTCCCTTCATGATTTACAAATCTATATGAGGTCACCCCTCACCCTCCGACGCTCCAGGGAAAACAGCCCCAGCCTATTCAGCCTCTCCCTAAAGCTCAAATCCTCCAACCCTGGCAACATCCTTGCAAATATTTTCTGAAACCTTTCAAGTTTCAGAACATCCTTCTGATAGGACGGAGACCAGGATTGCATACAATATTCCAAAAGTGGCCTAATCAATACCCTGTCCAGCTGTAACATGACCTCCCAACTCCTGTACTCAATACTCTGACCAATAAAGGAAAGCATACCAAACGCCTTCTTCACTATCCTATCTACCTGGGACTCTACTTTCAAGGAACTATGAACCTGCACTCCAATGTCTCTTAGTTCAGCAACACTCCCTTGGACCTTACCATTAAGTGTATGCGTCCTGTTAAGATTTGCTTTCCCAAAATGCAGCACCTCGCATTTATCTAAACTCCATCTGCTACTCCTCAGCCCATTGGCCCATCTAATCAAGATCTTGTTGTAATCTGAGGTAACCTTCTTTGCTGTCCACTACACCTCCAATTTTGGTGTCATCTGCAAACTTACTAACTATACCTCTTAGGCTCACATCCAAATCATTTATATAAATGACGAAAAGTAGTGTATTCCATGCGATCCAACCTTGCTAATGAGTCTCCCATATGGACCCTTATTGAATGCCTTACTGAAGTCCATATAGGTCACGTTTACTGCTCTGCCCTCATCAATCCTCTTTGGTACTTTTTCAAAAAACTCAATCAAGTTTGTGAGATATGATTTCCCACACACAAAGCCATGTTGACTAATCAGTCCTTGCCTTTCCAAATACAGGTACATCCTGTCCCTCAGGATTCCCTCCAATAAAATTTGAATTCAATAAAATAAAACAAGAATCTAATGATGACCATGAATCTATTGTCGATTGTTAGGGGAAAAATCCATCTGGTTCACTAAGGGAAAGAAATCTGCCTTCTGGCTTATATGTGACTCCAGACCCACAGCAATGCATTGACTCATAACTGCCCTCTGGGCAATTAGGGACGGGTAATAAATGCTGCCTGGCTAGCAATGTCCACATCTCACAAGTGAATATTTAAATAAATGACCTTATCAACTAATGAAACCGTTGATGTTCTAATTTCTGGCTCATGGCTGAAAATCTTCGTCTGAAAGGAACAGAAAACTTCAATCCCCTTTGGGAGAGTCTCATGCAAAGAAAGTCTTGATACATTTCCATTGGCGATCTCAATTCTAGCATGTACTCATCTCTGTTTTGAAGGACAGGACAGAGAAAGACTATTTTTATCATCTGGCCAGACATTCTGGCACATTAATTTCGTATGTCTCCATTCCTCTCAGTGTGAGCTGGAATCCTGGAAATGTGTTGGATTTACATCTGGACATCTGGTCAGTTGTGGCTCATCATGTCATTCCTTTGAGAACACAGATGGCTGACATCTGTCCAATAACATGAGGAGTTGATGATTTCTGCTGGGTAGTTGAATGTTTTTATAAAAATGCATCTGAGCACCTCTACTCCTGGAGCACTGGCACCAGGAAAAAAACCCTCAACATGAAACATCTCAGTTCGAGTGTAAAATCTGAGTCTACTCTTTTCAAACAGCTGATGATGTGAGTTAGATCTCAGTTCGCTTTGGAAATCTGAGCAGCACAGACCAGAGATCACACATTACTCAGAGTACAGAAGAATCTTGCACGACGTACATAAGGTTTAGGCAACTGAAAACAGACAAACCTTTGGAAGAATATCAGGAAAGTAAGACCAATCTGAAATGAGGAATTAAGAGGGCTATAAGGAGTCATGAAATATCTTTAGCAAACAGGGTTAAGGAAAATCCCAAAGCTTTTTAGTATATAAGGAGCAAAAGGGTAACTAGAGAAAAGGTTGACCCACTCATAGACAAAGAAGGAAAGTTATGCATGGAGTCAGAGAAAATGGGTGAGATTATTAACGAGTACTTTGCGGTGGTATTCATCGAGGGGAGGGACATGACGAATGTTGAGATTAGGGATGGATGTTCGATTACTCTCGGTCAAGTCAGAATAAGGAGGGAGTAAGTGTTGGGTATTCTAAAAGGCATTAAGGCAAACAAGTCCCCAGGTCCAGATGAGATCTATCGCAGGTTACTGAAGGAAGCGAAAGAAGATGCAGTTGGGCCCTTAACAGATATCTTTGCAGCATCCTTGAACAAGGGTGAGGTCCCAGAGAATTGCTAATGTTGTCTCCCTTGTTTTGGAAGGGTTTTAGGGATAATCCAGGTAATTATAGACCTGTGAGTCTGACATCAGTGGCAGGGAAGCTGCTGGAGAAGATACTGAGGGATAGGATCTATTTACATTTGGAGGAAAATGGACTTATCAGTGATAGGACACATGGTTTTGTGTAGGGAAAATCATGTCTTACCAACTTAATAGAATTTTTTGAGCAAGTGACAAAGTTGATTGATGAGGGAAGGGCTGTTGATGTCATATACACGGATTTCAGTAAGGCATTTGATAAGGATCCCCATGGTAGGCTAGTGGAGAAAGTGAAGTAGCGTGGGGTCCAGGGTGTTCTAGCTAGATGGATAGAGAACTGGCTGGGGAACAGGAGACGGAGAATAGTAATGGAAGGGAGCTTCTCAAAATGAAGAACTGTGATCAGTGGTGTTCCACAGGGAGACTACTGTTTGTGATATACATAAATGATTTGGAGGAAGGTATTAGGTGGTCTGATTAGCAAGTTTGCAGATGACACTAAGATTGGTGGAGTAGCAGACAGAGAAGGAGACTGTCAGAGAATGCAGCAGATTATAGATAGATTGGAGAGTTGGGCAGAGAAACAGCAGATGGAGTTCAATCTGGGCAAATGTGAGGTGATGCATTTTGGAAAATCCAATTCTAGAGCGAACTATATGGTAAATGGAAAAGTCCTTGGGGAAAATTAATGGACAGAGAGATCTGGGTGTTCAGGTCCATTGTTCCCTGAAGGTGGCAACGTAGGTCAATAAAGTGGTCAAGAAAGCATACAGCATGCTTTCCTTCATTGAACGGGCTATTGATTACAAGAGTTGACAGGTTACGTTTCAGTTGTACAGAATTTTGGTTCGGCCACATTTAGAATACTGTGTATCGTTCTGGTCAATACATTCCCAGAAGGATGTGGATGTTTTGGAGACTGTGCAGAGGAGGTTCACCAGGATGTTACCTGGTTTGGAGGGTACTAGCTATGAAGAGGGGTTGAGTAGATTAGGATTATTTTCATTGGAAAGACAGAGGTTGGGGGGTGGGGGGAATCTGATTGAGGTCTACAAAATCATGAGAGGTATAGACAGGGTGGATAACAAGAGGCTTTTTCCCTGAATGGATGACTCAATTATTAGGGGTCATGAATTCAAAGTGAGAGGGGAAAAGTTTAAGGGAGATATGTGTGGAAAGCTCTTTACGCAGAGAGTGGTGGGTGCTTGAAATGCATTGCCAGTGGGAGAGGTAAAGGTGGGAACGACAGCGTCATCTAAGATGTATCTAGACAGATACATGAATGGGCAGGGAGCAGAGGGATACAGATCATTGGAAAATAGGCGACAGGTTTAGATAGAGAATCTGGATTGGCACAGGCATTGACGGCTGAAGGGCCTGCTCCTGTGCTGGAATTTTCTTTGTTTTTTGTTCTTCTTTGACATTCATAATGTTACAAAATGTTTTACAGCCAGGTTCTTATGTTGAATGGCCATTGTTGAAATGTAGGAAACACAACAACCAATTGTGCCATCCAAAAGATGGCCTCTCCAATAGTGCAGGAGCCCCTCGGTACTTGTATGAGTCTAAATTATTGCCTTGAGTCCTTGAAGTGAAACTTGAGCTCACAAGATTAGATTAGATTACTTACAGTGTGGAAACAGGCCCTTCGGCCCAACAAGTCCACACCGCCCCGCCGAAGCGTAACACACCCATACATCAACATCTACATCTACCCCTTACCTAACACTACGGGCAATTTAGCATGGCCAATTCACCTAACCTGCACATCTTTGGAGTGTGGGAGGAAACCCACGCAGACACGGGGAGAACGTGCAAACTCCACACAGTCAGTCGCCTGAGGCGGGAATTGAACCCGGGTCTCTGGCGCTGTGAGGCAGCAGTGCTAACCACTGTGCCACCGTGCCGCCCACTAAGATGAGGACTTGGAGATGACAGTGACTCAGGGCAGACTTCAAACTGCCCAAGGTACAGCCTTTGGATTGCAGAAAAGGGCATCATTGCACCTAGATTCACCTGGGCTCCAGCAGTGTACTTGCATCTGACCTCACCCATGGCTTAATCCTTAAACTGCTGAGACTCAGGTGTGAGGAAGCCCTCTTGGGTGAAGGAGCAATATGTCTGACGTGGTACATCAAAAAATAATCTCATGCAATTCATTATCGTATTTCAGACAATATTCTTTTAGATGTTGAAAGAGTAACAATAAACAAGGAGGAGAAACAATCAATTACCATTGGTCTTTTACACTTTAATAACTTAGTATCTCCTTAAAATAAAAGAGACATGCATTTTTTTTCTATCCACTCACAGGATGTGGCCATACTGGCTAGGACAGCATTTACTACCTATCTCTAATTGCCCAAGGGAAGCTAAGAGTCAATCACATTGCTGTGGGTCTGGAGTCACATGTAGCCCAGACCAGTTAAGGATGGCAGTTTCCTTCCTTAAAGAACATAAGTGAACCAGGCGGGTTTTTCCTGACAATTGACAATGATTACATGGTCATCGTCAGACTCCTAATTGCAGATCTTTATGAACCTGGATCCCCAGAACATTACTGGGGTTTCTGGATTAACAGACCAGTGATAATACCAATATGGCGTCACGTCCCATTTGAACCCATGTACTTTGAGAGTTAACCTGGATTTCTAGCCCACTGCCGCTCCTACTATGATACTACCTCCTCCCTTAGAATCACAGTTTCTAGACAGGAGGGTAAAAGATAACAGGTTTTCCTGGTCCCCTATAGTCTCCTTGGTGCCCAGAGTAGGTCTGGTACAGCTGTTGCCAGGACGAATCAGTCACTGAGTCATTGGCATGGAGAACTTGAGGGTGTCTAGGATACCAGAATGCCACTGTACAGTCAGTGCCCTTACACACTTCCCTCTTCCAGCTGAGAGACACTAACAAAACCATGAGGGGTTAGGACAGAGAAACATGTCCCCATTGGTGGAAGGATTGAGAACCAGAGGGCACAGGCTCAAGATCACAGGCCAAAGAAACAATGATAACAAGAGGAGAAACATTATCATGCAGTAGGTGGAAAGACACTGGAGCACAGGAACAGGTCCCTCCAATGTTCTGTTCTGTTCTGCTGTTCAATGGCTGATGTGTGGCCTGACTCAATTTACAGGTATCCTCCGCTATCTGAAAGTAGAGCGTTTTAAAGAAACCTTTCGTAAGCCAAAATGGCGTAAAGCGAAGAAGCCTTAATTTATATGGGGAAAACATCGCCTTTTTTCAGAAAAGCAAAAATCCTCTTTGAATTTTGTTCGGTTAGTGAAAACAGGTACTAATGTAAGTCTTTCATGAAAGCAAAGTGGCGTAAAGTGAACTTTCACAAAGCAGGGATACCTGCATCTGCTTGGCTCTTATCCTTTGCTGAACAAAAATTTGCTTATCTTCGACTTAAAACTGAGGGTGTAGCATTGGCAGGTCCAGTCCGGTCTCTTGGATTGGATTATTACCTGAAAAAGAATAATACGGACTATGGGCAGAAGGTTGGGAATGTCACCGAGTAAATTGCTCATTCAGACAGCCAGTGCAGACACAAAGGGCTGAACAGTCTCCACCAGCGCCAATTGACTCTGTGGAGGTCTTGGTGGTTTGAGCTCACATGTTCAACGTGAGTCACAAGGGGCAGTGTGGATCCAGTCCAAGGACAGCAATCACACATCGCCTCCCCCCCACCACCGAGCCGCACTGCATTTGATGTGAGTGTGGGGACAGTTATTTGGTTGTTACAGAACTGCAGAACCTCAACATAAAGGGAGACCCGAGAAACCAAGCATAAAGGTCTATGAGTGGAGTGCTAAATTAAAAAAAAGACTTTAACTAAAACAGAGCTGTTCCCTTTTAACTTAAAGCTGTAATTCATGGCCACCAATAGCAGCAAGTCATTGTCAGCTCCATTAGCCCGCTCCATTTGGTATATGTTAGCATCAGAACACAGGCACTTAACTCTTAATTAACTCTTACGTCAATTGCAATGAGGTTGCTCACTGCTATGCAATGCCTGTTGTTGATAATGAATGGAAATAAATTGGAGTAGTTGAAGCTGCAAAAGACATTAAAGAGCAATAGATTAATACAAAAATATTAAAAGAAAGGAAAGATCTTGCATTCTTATAACATGTTTGTCAGCTCTGAGCATTGTAAACATTTTACATGACATGGTTCTGAAGTGCAGGCACTGTTGTGTTGTGAGGGTGTGATGGAGTTACGTTGAGTACAGTAATCTCCCACTGTGTGATAATGAACAGGAGGTACGTTCTTGCGATGGATGAAGGTTTTTGTGGCACAGTGGTCGTGTTCCCTACCTCCAGCCTAGGGATAGCATGGTAGCTCAGTGGTTAACACTGCTGCCTTACAGTGCTAGGGACCTGGGTTCAATTCCAGCCTCAGGTGACTGCCTGCTTGAAATTTGCACATTCTTCCCATGTCTGCATAGGTTTCCTCCCACAGTCCAGGTTAGGTGGACTAGCCATGCTTAAATTACCCATAGTGTCCAGGGATATGCAGGGTAGGTAGATTAGATTAGATTCCCTACAGTGTGGAGACAGGCCCTTTGGCCCAATCAGTCCAGACAGTAACCCGCTCAGACCCATTTCCCTCTTACTAACACCCCTAACACTATGGGCAATTTAGCATGACCAACTCACCTAACTTGCACATCTTTGGACTGTGGAAGGAAGCCAGGGCACCAGGGGGAAACCCATGCAGACACGGGGAGAATGTGCAAACTCCACACGGACAGTCACCTGAAGCTGGAATTGAACCTGGGACCCCGGTGCTGTGAGGCAGCAGTGCTAACCACTGAGCCACCGGGCCACCCCGATTGGCCATGGGAAATGAAGAGTTACAAGGTGGGTCTGGGTGAGACCATGTTTGAAGGGTTGATGGGCTGAAAGGCCTGCTTCCACACTGTAGGGATTCCATGAACTCTGGTTTTGGGTCCCAAGCCTGGATGTGTTTGGCTAATGAAAATGCCTTTGTAATGTGGTCAGGTATGTTGACTGGTAGACCCTTCCAAAACTCCCATCTGGCAGGTGGTTAAGATAAGAAGGGTTCTTCTGAACAACTGCCCAGGTGTGATGGCAAGCCAATGCAGCATTTTGTCTGTAAGGATGGACCGTTCCAGTGGAGGTCCACGGCTTAACCTTGGGAAAGGAGGATGGAAGGTAAAGGCAGACAAACAATGAGGAAGAAGTAGCAGGACATTGCGGGCAAATGATTTTCAAGATGAAGCCCTGGGTCTTTTATAGCTCACTCAGAGCGCAGAAAGGTGTCTCAGTTCAACACCTCACTGAAAAGCAGCACTAACTAACGATTGCGCCAAATTGATTTTTGTTTCCAAGTCTCTGATAGGGGACCTAAAACTCACAACTTTCTGACCCAGACACAAAAGTGTTGCATATGTTACCTTACCTTTGACAAAGTTCACTTTTAAGGAGTTCATGTTCACTGGGGGGGTTTACAATGTTGTGATGTTGCCTGACAAGCTAGGGTGCTGTGGGGTTATAAGATGCACACACAGAAATCATTGGCTTTGCTGTCATTATCTGCTTTGTACTGTGTTTTATTGTTCTAGTGAAACTAAACATAAAGACCAGACAGGGGAAGCACAGGGACAATGTCCCCGAGAGTCTAGAACCTGGAGTCACAGTTGAAGAATAGGCCATGAGGTGGGAGGCTGAGATGGGGAGCAATGTCTTCACCCAGAGAGTGCAGAGCCTGTGGAATTCACTACCACATTTGGTTGAGGCCAAAACATTGAATGTTTTCAAGAAGGAGTTAGATACAACTCCTAGGGCCAAAGGGGTCAAAAATTATGGACCCAAACTGGATCATTGTTTTGAATGGCAGCTCAGGCTCAAAGGGCCAAATGGCCTCCTCCCTGCTGTATTTTCTACATTAAATTACTGAATGAATCCCTCCCCGATGAGTAATTATTAGGTCATGTTCATCAACGTGACAAGAGGTGCCAGCACAAAGACACAGCCTGTATCTTTCAGAGGGGTGCAGTGAAATGGCAGGCACGCGTGAACCCAAGAACAATTGGCCTGCCATCTTCACTTAACCTTCCACACCTTCAGCTGGAACACGCTGCCAAAGCACAGCATCGTCTGCATTTGAATCAAAAACAGAAATTGTTGAAAAGACTCAACACAGCCGGCAGTGTCTGTGGAGAGAAATCAGAGTTAATCGTTCAGGTCCGTTGACCCTTCTTCAGAATGTCGATCCAATATGTTAACTACGTTTCTCTCTCCACAGAAGCTGCCAGGCCTACTGAGATTTTCCTGAAATTTCTGCTTTTGTTTCAGATCTCCATCATCCAGAGTTAGTCATAGAGTCATAGAGATGTATAGCGCTGAAATAGACCCTTTGGTCCAACTTATCCATGTTGGATATCCTAAACTAATCTAGTCCCATTTGCCAGCACTTGGCCTATATCCCTCTAAGCCGTTCTTATCCATATACCCATGCAGATGCCTTTGAAATTTTGTAACTGTACTAGCCTCCTCTGGCAGCACACTTCATACACGCACCACCATCACCATGAAAAAGTTGCCCTTTAGGTCCCTTTTAAATCTTTCCCCTCTCACTTTAAATCCATGCTCTCTAATTTTAGACTCCCCTGAACTGGTGTATACCCTCTATCCGTGCCCCTCTATAAGGTCACCCCTCAGCCTCCGACACTCCAGGGAAAGTAGCCCCAGCTCCCTATAGCTCAAACCCTCCAATCCTTGTAAATCTTTTCTGCACCCTTTCAAGTTTCACAACATCCTTCCTATAGCCAGAATTGAAACAATCTTTTGGTTTTTTTTTCATCATTTGCAATTGATATGACAGCCACAAGAGGTGTAGCAAAGAGTAAAAGGTTGATAATGGAATAGCAATCCTTTGTGACAGTTCAGGTATATTTTTCAGCATCAGCTGTTTTTAATTCGAGAGTTGAGACACTGCTGGAGTTGCCTAAATATAAGATTAGGTTAGATTCCCTACAGTGTGGAAACAGGCCATTTGGCCCAAAAGGTACACACTGACCCTCTGAAGAGTAACCCACCCAGACCCATTCCCCTACCCTATATTTACCCCCTGACTAATGCACTTAACACGCCTGGGGCAATTTAGCATGGCCAATTCACCCTAACCTTCACATCTTTGGACCGTGGGAGGAAACTGGAATACCCGGAGGAAACTCACACAGACACGGGGAGAATGCGCAAACTCCAGGCAGAAAGTTGCCCAAGGTGGGAATTGAACCTGAATCCCTGGCGCTGTGAGGTTGCAGTGCTAACCACTGAATTTTTGTGCCTGAATGTATGGATATCAGCTTGGTTGATTTAATGAAACAATGACTTCCAAACTTTGCATTGTAACTATGCGTTTATGCTGGTACACATTACAGTAGAGAAGCTTCAGTCAATATTAATAAAGTACTGTAGTATAGTCTTACTGGACTCTAGGAATGGTCTCCCCTTGCAGACGGACAACTGGTTTAACCTGAGGGTCATCAGATGAGGGGAAAGGTTGAGAAAGAGAATCGTTCATGGTGAACTCAGCTGGTGATGGGAATTAAACCCACACTGTTGGCATCAGTCTTCATTGCAATCTGACCATCTAGCTACCTGAGCTTTCCAGCAGCCAGGGTGTGGCAATGTTGCCAAGATAATCAATTTATATTCAGTCATTTCAATGAAAAGGTCATTAAACTGAAATGATAACCCTGTTGGTCTCTTTGCAAATACTGCCTGGCCTGCTGACCGTTTCTGGAATTGTCCTTCTTTATTCTTTCACGGCTTGTGGAGAATTGCTGATTTTGTTGAATTCCTATGGTGTGGAAGCAGGACATTTGGCCCATCGATGCCACACTGACCCTCTGAAGAGCATCCCAACAATGCCCAGTCCCCTACCCCATTCCGGTACTTCCCGTGGCTAATCAACCTACCTTGCACATCCCTGGACACTATGGGCAATTGAGTGTGGCCAATCCACCTGACCTGTACATCTTTGGACTGTGGGAAGAAACCGGAGGAAACCCACACAGATATGGGGAGAATTGGTAAACTCCGCACAGATGGTTGAATTGAATTGAATTTATTGTCATGTGTACCAAGGCACAGTGAAAAGCTTTATCTTGCGAGCAATACAGGCAGATCACAGAGTTAAGTAGCATAGAAAGTAAATAATAGATAAACAGCGGCAAAAACAAAAACACAGGTACAGGAGAATGTTAAGAGTTTGTGAGTCCATTCAGTATTCTAACAACAGTAGGGCACAAACTATTTCGAAACTGGCTGGTGCGTGTTTCAGGCTTCTGTACCTTCCCCCCGATGGTAGAGGTTGTAGAAAAACATTGCCAGATCTTTGAGAATTCTGGCAGCCTTTCCTTGACAGTGGGCCTGCTATTTTCTAGCCTTTTAGAAGAATGAAAGATAATGCCATTGAAGGATGCAAATCTCTGAGAGGGTTTGAGAGTGTAGATTCAGGAATAAGGTTTCTCCCTGGTAGTAGGGTGTCTAGAAGAAGGGACACAGTCTAAGATCAGATTATTGGAATATTGGAGCAGCTTTGGAAGCCGTATCTAAGGAAGGATGTGCTGGCATTGGAGGGGGTCCAGAGGAAGTTTACAAGAATATTCCCAGGAATGAAGGGCTTGCCCTATGAGGAGCAGTTGAGGACTCTGGATCTGTGCTCGATGGAGTTTAGAAGGATTGGGTGGGGGTGTGGGGTTCTGGGTGAAACCTACAGGATGCTGAGAGGCCTAGATAGAGTAGATGTGGAGAAAATGTTTCCACCAGTAGGAGAGACTAGGACCTGAGGACACAGCCTGAGGGTGAAGGGATGACCCTTTAGAACTGAGATGAGGAGGAATCTCTTCAGCCAGAGGAAGGAGAATCTGTGGTACTCATTGCCGCAGAGGGCTATGGAGGCCAAGTCATTGAGTGCATTTGAGATAGAGATAGATAGGTTTGTGATTGGTAAGGGGATAAAACGTTACAGGGAGGAGGCAGGAGAATAAGGTTGAGAAACGTATCATCCATGATCGAATGGCAGCGCAGAGTCAGTGGGCCAAATGGCCTAATGCTGCTCCTCTATCTTACGGTTTCAACTTGTTGACCCAAAAGGGGTCACAGTTTTAAGATTGGCAGCAGGAGAGCTAGGCGTGAGATGAGGAGAAACTGTTTTACTTGGAGAGGTGTTAGGATTTGGAATGTGCTGCCTGGGAGAGAGGGGGAAGTGGATTCTATAGGAGTTTCAAAAGAGATCTGGATGTATATTTGAAAGGGATAATGTTAGAGGGCTATGGAGACAGTGCATGGGGGAGTGGGGCTAGCTGGGTAGTTCTTTTGGGAGCCAGTACAGACACGATGGATCGAATGGCCTCCTTCTGCACTGTGAAATTCTATGATTCTATATCTAGAAAATGGTGTTGAAGTTGACCATTAACCATGATCTATTTGAATGGCAGAGCGGGCTAGTTGGGCTGATTGTCTATTTCTGTCCCTATTTCCCAAGTTGCGGTGTAAATTATAGAGGTTTATAAAATCGCGAGGGACGTAGATAAGGTGATTGGCAGGTGCCTTTTCCCAAGGATTTCAAGAGTGGAGGCATATTTTATGGTGAGGGGATAAAGATTTACGAGGGGAAAACTTTTTACACAGAGAGTGTTTCGTGTGTGAAATGAACTTCCTGATGAAGTGGTGAATGCAGGTACAGTTACAACACTGATTAGCAAGGGGACTGATTAGCAAGGTTAGATCTCATGGAATACAGGGAGAGCTAGCCATTTTGGATACAGAACTGGCTCAAAGGTAGAAGATAGAGGGTGGTGGTGGAGGGTTGTTTTTCAGACTGGAGGCCTGTGACCAGTGGAATGTCGCAAGGATCGGTGCTGGGCCCCCTACTTTTTGTCATTTACATAAATGATTTGGATGCGAGCATAAGAGGTACAGTTAGTAAGTTTGCAGATGACACCAAAATTGGAGATGTAGTGGACAGCGAAGAGGGTTACCTCAGATTACAACAGGTTCTGGACCAGATGGGCCAATGGGCTGAGAAGTGGCAGATGGAGTTTAATTCAGATAAATGCGAGGTGCTGCATTCTGGGAAAGTAAATCTTAGCAGGACTTATACACTTAATGGTAAGGTCTCAGGGAGTGTTGCTAAACAAAGAGACTTTGGAGTGCAGGTTCATAGCTCCTTGAAAGTGGAGTCGCAGGTAGATAGGATAGTGAAGAAGGTGTCTGGTATGCTTTCCTTTATTGGTCAGAGTATTGAGTACAGGAGTTGGGAGGTCATGTTGCAGCTGTACACGACATTGGTTAGGCCATTGTTGGAATATTGCATGCAGTTCTGGTCTCCTTCCTATTGGAAAGATGTTGTGAAACTTGAAAGGGTTCAGAAAAGATTTACAAGGATGTTGCCAGGGTTGGAGGGTCTGAGCTACAGGGAGAGGCTGAACAGGCTGGGGTTGTTTTCCCTGGAGTGTTGGAGGCTGAGAGGTGACCTTATATAGGTTTACAAAATTAAGAGGGGCATGGATAGGATAAATAGGCAAAGTCTTTTCCCTGGGGTCAGGGAGTCCAGAACTACAGGGCACAGGTTTAGAGTGAGAGGGGAAAGATATAAAAGAGACCTAAGTGGCAACTTTTTCATGTAGAGGGTGGTACGTGTATGGAATGAGCTGCCAGAGGATGTGGTGGAGGCTGGTACAATTGCAACATTTAAGAGGCATTTGGATGGGTATATGAATAGGAAGGGTTTGGAGGAATATAGGCCAGGTGCTGGCAGGTGGGACTAGATTGGGTTGGGATATCTGGGCAGCATGAACGGGTTGGACCGAAGGGTCTGTTTCCATGTTGTACATCTCTATGACTCTATGACTATTTAAAAGACATTTGTACAAAAGATGAAGTACATGAATAGGAAAGGTTTGGAGGGATATCGGACAAGCAGATGTTGGGCATGGACTGGTTGGATCAAAGTCTGTTTCTGTGCTGTATGACTCTATGGCTCTATCAGTGGGCCAGTAACCTAAAGAAGTCTGGACTAACCATGTGAAGAATGTTCTGTCAAGTCTTACCATGGCAGTTTTTGACTTGGAGAACAGTTTTGAAATTTAAAATTAATAAGCATGCTGCTACCTATAAGGGTGTCTGAGCAGCCCTCAGACAAACCCTAACTGGTTCACTAATGTCCTTTAAGGGGGCTGTTGGGCCTGCGCATCTGCCCTAGTTTATCTGCAAGTCCAAGAAAAGGTGGCACGGTCATTCTGTGGTTAACACTTCTGTCTCTAAGTGCTAGAAACCCAGGTTCGATTCCACCCTCGGGCAACTGTCTGTGTAGCATTTTCAAATTCGCCATCTGCCTGTGGGGGTTTACTCCCACAACCTAAAGATGTGCAGGCCAAGTGAATTGGCTATGATAAATTGCCCATAGTGTTAGGTGCATTAGTCAGGGATAAATATAGAGGAATGGGTCTGGGTGGGTTACTCAGTGGAGGGTTGGTGTAGAGTTGGTGGGCCGAAGGGCCTGTTTCCATACTGTAGGGAACCTAATCTAATCAGAATGATGATTAAAATAATTTTAGGGTGGCATGGTGGCTCAGTGGTTAGCACTGCTGCTTCACAGCACCAGGGACCTGGGTTTGATTCCAGCCTCGGGCAACTGTCTGTGTGGAGTTTGCACATTCTCCCCGTGTCTGCGTGGGTTTCCTCCGGGTGCTTCGGTTTCCTCCCACAGTCCAAAGATGTTCAGGTCAGGTGAAAGGGCCGTGCTAAATTGCCCGTGGTGTTAGGTGCATTAGTCAGGTAAAGAAAGTAAAGACTTACATTGTCATAGCACCTTTCACAACTCAGGATGTTACTACACAATTAACAGCCAAAAAAGGTCACAAAAGCCAGTAGTAATGCCTTAAAACACAATCATTCTTCCAAAGTTGAAAAATGCAGCATCCAATTTGCACACAGCAAGATCCCACAAGCCCGTAGGGATCAGGACTCTAGCCTTCTCCTGTAACCGTAATGTGGGGGTCATTTACTTCAGCCCAACAGGGCAGTCCAAGGTCTCAGTAACATCTCGACATGGAGGGCTGCCACCTCTAAAAGTGCAGCACTCCCTCAGTTCTGGGGTGGTCTGTCCACCTCGATTCTGTGAACCAGTGTGATTTGAACTGAGAACATGGAGTGCTCCCAGAACCAACGGCAAACTCTAATGAACTCTGCAGCTTCAGAGACGGTCGATTGGAGCTGCTGATAATTTAACCTTCCCAATCCAGAATCCCAAATATGCCACTGTTCTGTGACCGTGACTTATTGCAGAGAGCTCCTCAAATACATTTCTTTAGGAGCTGCTGAACATTACGCATTCAGCCATGATTGAAAGGTGGAGCAGATTCGATGGGCTGAAAGACCTAATTTCTGCTCCTATGTCTTATCGTCTTAAAAAGGGTTGGTATCGCTCAGATTCGATGGAGGTGGAACTGGAGAAACATAGCAGATCGAGCAGTATCCGAGGAGCAGGAAAGTCAAGGTTTCAGGCCAAAACCCTTTGAAACATTGACATTCCTGGTGGTCAGATGATGTCTGACCTGCTGTGTATCTCTAGCTCCACATCTATTTACTCTGACTTCCAGCATCTGCAGTCCTTGCTATCTCCATTGTATAGCTGAGATGTCTGATTTATGATGCACAGTGATACCAATGAGAGCTGGTACAATTCCTACACCTGCTGGTCTTCTCATGAAGAACTCTCTTTCTCAATCTCCTCCTGCCCCCTTCACTGGAGGCATAAAAAGCAATAGTTGCTGGAAAAGCTCGGCAGGTCTAGCAGCATGTGTGGAGAGAAATCAGAGTTAACATTTCGGGTCCGGCGACCCTTCCTCAGAACTGACTTAAAGCTACAGAAGGTTGTGAGCAGATACCAGACCATCACTGAAGCCAACCTCCCATCCATGGACTCTATTTACACAGCCCGCTGCCACAGATAGGCTGTCAACATCATCAAAGACTCATTGTTCTCCGGTAATGCTCTTCTACAACCTCTTCTGTCAGGCAGCAGATGCAGCAGCTTGAACACATGCACCAACAGGTTCAGGAACAGCTTCTTCCTGGCCATTATTAGACGATGGATGGACTGTCTAGCAAATTTTGAGAAGATTTACAGCTCAGATTAAGGTTCTGGGTGTATGTTTGCTCGCTGAGCTGGAAGGTTCATTTTCAGATGTTTCATCACCATACACGGTAACATCTTCAGTGATCCTCCGGACGTGCTTCCTGCGTTCTATTTATATGTTTGGGTTTCAAGCCTAAATATATAAATAGAAAGCAGGAAACACAAGCAAGGCTTCATCCGGAGGCTCACGGAAGATGTTATCTCGTACGGTGACGAAACGTCTGAAAATGAACCTTCCAGCTCAGCGAGCAAACCTACACCAAGTACTCTGGCCACAAATAATGTTGACCTTGCTAATGTTGATTGCACCTACTACACACCCTTTGCCATGTAACCTGTCTGCGCCTGTCTGCGTCTTTCTGACCTGTACCACTTTGCTTACAGTGATCTGTCTGTACTGCTCATAAACGAATCTTTTCACTGTGCTCAGGAGCATGGGACAATAAATCAATCAATAATTCAATGACATGTGGTGACCCTCAGTTTAAACCGCCATCAGTCATTTCTCTCTCTTCAATGACAGAGCAGTCCCATGTTTAGTAAGACGTTGGTACCTTAACTTTTATACATTAAAAAATAATGAAAGAATATTTGATTCAATTTGAAACCAGATTTCAACACATGGATATTTCCACCATCCATGATGGGATGATAGCCTCCTCTGAATTAATTGTTGCATTAAATTGCTTGTCATAGTTTAGAATAATCCCTAGTGGGACAGGTACAATCCCCATGTTTAACACTTAAGTGTTATTTCAGACAGTTCCATCAATCAGTGTCAATGTAAACAACATTGTAGTGAATTGAATTTATTGCATGCTTCGAATTTCACTTCAACATTCTTGCTCGATGGGTAAAGTTCAATTTACAATTTAAAGTTTGCCAGCGTGTTGAACAGAGCCAGTTTTCATTGATAAGAGCTGGTATTGCACAGCAGGTTCTGGCACCAGACGGGTTGAATCAAAGGAAACACAAGATGATCAAGGCTGCCTTCATCATGACTAGGTAGCGGGGTAAGCCAACAGGAGTGGGAATGGTGCCTTGACCAAAGTTTCGATCGTTGGCTCATTGAAATCAGGAGACATCGCACTGAGACTGCAAAGAAAAGCCTTTGGAGCCTCATCCACCACTCCAGGGTGACATGGTGACTCAGTGGTTAGCACTGCTGCCTCACAGCACCCAGGTTTGATTCCTGCCTTGGGTGACTGTCTGTGTGGAGTTTGCACATTCTCCCCATGTCTGATTGGGTTTCCACCGGTGCTCTGGATTCCCCCCACAGTTCAAAGATGTGCAAGTTAGGTGAACTGGCTATGCTAACTTGCCCATAGTGTTCAGGGTTGTGTAGGTTAGTTGCATTAATTAAGGGTAAATGTAGGAATATAGGATTGGGGAATGGATCTGGGTGGGTTACTCTCTGGAAGGTCGGTGTGGACTTGTTGGGCTGAAGGGCCTGTTTCCACACTGTAGGGATTCTTTACTCATTGCCCCACTTCCTTGACAAAGTGGGGAGTCATGCAGCAAGGAATGTGCCCAACAGAGACCCTGGGGTCAGAGGTCTGGCGACTGACTGTGTGGAGTTTGCACATTCTCCCTGTGTCTGCGTGGGTTTCCTCCGGGTGCTCCGGTTTCCTCCCATAGTCAAAAGATGTGCAGGTCAGGTGAATTGGCCATGCTAAATTGCCTGTAGTGTTCGGTAAAGGGGTAAATGTAGGGGAATGGGTGGGTTGCGCTTTCGCGGGTCGGTGTGGACTTATTGGGCCAAAGAGCCTGTTTCCACACTGTAAGTAATCTAAAAATCTAAAAAAAAAGGTGTTCTCATGACAGTGTGAAATCACTTGTAGAGAGAGGAAGAAAACTTCTTCAAGGCAGGCATCCTTGCAAGAGGATTTGCAGTAGAGTTAAAATCAATTAGGTAAAAACAATGACTGCAGATGCTGGAAACCAGATTAGTGGTGCTGGAAGAGCACAGCAGTTCAGGCAGCATCCGAGGAGCAGTAAAATTGATGTTTCGGGCAAAAGCCCTTCATCAGGAATAAAGGCAGAGAGCCTGAAGCGTGGAGAGATAAGTTAGAGGAGGGTGGAGGTGGGGAGAAAGTAGCATAGAGTACAATAGGTGAGTGGGGGAGGGGATGAAGGTGATAGGTTAGGGAGGAGGGTGGAGTGGATAGGTGGAAAAGAAGATAGGCAGGTCGGACAAGTCATGGGGACAGTGCTGAGCTGAAAGTTTGGAACTAGGGTGAGGTGGGGGAAGGGGAAATGAGGAAACTGTTGAAGTCCACATTGATGCCCTGGGGTTGAAGTGTTCCGAGGCGGAAGATGAGGCGTTCTTCCTCCAGGCGTCTGGTGGTGAGGGAGTGGCGGTGAAGGAGGCCCAGGACCTCCATGTCCTCGGCAGAGTGGGAGGGGGAGTTGAAATATTGGGCCACAGGGCGGTGTGGTTGATTGGTGCAGGTGTCCCGGAGATGTTCTCTAAAGCGCTCTGCTAGGAGGTGTCCAGTCTCCCCAATGTAGAGGAGACCACATCGGGAGCAACGGATACAATAAATGATATTAGTGGATGTGCAGGTAAAACTTTGATGGATGTGGAAGGGCCTTGGATGGAGGTGAGGGAGGAGGTGTGGGCACAGGTTTTGCAGTTCCTGCGGTGGCAGGAGAAGGTGCCAGGATGGGAGGGTGGGGGTTTAGGGGGACCAGGTAGTCACGGAGGGGATGGTCTTTGTGGAAGGCGGAAAGGGGTGGGGAGGGAAATATATCCCTGGTGGTGGGGTCTTTTTGGAGGTGGCGGAAATGTCGGCGGATGATTTGGTTTATGCGAAGGTTGGTAGGGTGGAAGGTGAGTACCAGGGGCGTTCTGTCCTTGTTACGGTTGGAGGGGTGGGGTCTGAGGGTGGAGGTGCGGGATGTGGACGAGATGCGTAGGAGGGCATCTTTAACCACGTGGGAAGGGAAATTGCGATCTCTAAAGAAGGAGGCCATCTGGTGTGTTCTGTGGTGGAACTGGTCCTCCTGGGAACAGATACGGCGGAGGCGGAGGAATTGGGAATACGGGATGGCATTTTTGCAAGAGGTAGGGTGGGAAAAGGTGTAATCCAGGTAGCTGTGGGAGTGGGTGGGTTTGTAAAAAATTTCAGTGTCAAGTCGGTCGTCATTAATGGACATTTGTACATATGCAGTGTTGGCAACACACACTCTATGTTTAACATGTGCATGCTTTAAAACAAGTGTCAAAATCCTTTCTGAAATTTATGACTGTTTCATTGTAAATCTACAATTTAACACAAACATCAGTTTCCCTTACTGGACTATTTTCGGAAAGATGCCAGATCTCTTCCTGACAAACCAAATTTTTAAAATAATCAAACTAAGGGCTCTGTCATTTCACCAAATCTCAAGAAAAACTAAGGGAACTGTATCGAAATGATGTCGGAAGGGGATATAATGAACCTTGTGCATGCACAGTGCCTGCCTAAACACAAAATTCTTTGAGGATGCTGGTGAACACTGCATGCTTCCTGTACAAGGATGGTCAGGTTCAGATATAACCGTGAAAACCAGGAGGCTGGTTGGGCCGTGTAACATTCCTTCCTGCCCAACCTCTGGACCAATCCAACAATCCCCTCAGTTAATAATTACCAACACTGCTCACCAGCAGGAGAGCAATCTAAACCAAAACGGAAGAGGGACAAACAAAACAGGGAAGTAGATGAAAGCTGTACTATTGGGGACACAATGCCCACCAGCCCCACTGGTGCCCACCTATCACCGGAAGCCTCAAGGGTAATGCCATCCCTCTGCAAGGATGTGGTTGCAGCCACAGAGGAGAGGCAAACAGCCAGAAATTACAACATCCCCAATGATCCACTGTCTGGAGCTGCTGATAGCAACTTTAGCCAGTCCCAGGAACACACAGGAACCTGTTTTGAATCATCTGTTCAAGCATGATGTGGCATAGCCCTAGAGCAGGTGGGGAGTTGAACCTGGGCCTTCAGATCTCGAGATAGGGACTCTACCGCTGCACAACAAAAGACCTCAAGATTCTAGCTGTTAAGTAGGAAGTGCAATGAGTCCATATCTTAATCAACTCTGGAGCTGGTCTAAGTGATCTGTAAAAGAACCTACTCTTTTAACACTGACACAGTTGATTTGCTTAAGTTTAGAAATGCAAAACAAATTTAACAGGAATTTTATTATAATTAATGGTTGTTCAAAGTTTTGATAATCCATACATTTTGGATGTAAGTTTGCCGGCTGAGCTGGAAGGTTTGTTTTCAGATGTTTCGTCACCATGCGAGGTAACATCATCAGTGAGCCTCTGGTGAAGCGCTGGTATTATGTCCTGCTTTCTATTTATGTGTTTAGGGTTCTTTGGGTTGGTGATGCCATTTCCTGTGTTGATGTCATTTCCTGTTTTTTTTCTCAGGCTGTGGTAGATGAGGTCCAAGTCAATGTGTTTGTTGATAGAGTTCCTTGAATTTTCTTCTGCATTGCAGCTAATGAGGATTCATAGTTTTGGGAAGTGCTGCTCAAAACATCAATATTTTAGTCCAGTCATTAGTGATAGACTTTATGATAAAATCCAACCCAAAAACTGGCCATTCTGCCCATTAAGTCTATACCGTTGATATTTTCCATTAGAGGCACCTATTGGAATCACTTAGATCACACATTTGATATATTTTAAAGACATCTCTATATGTTTCACGGGACCTTGATTGAACAAAACACAACATTACAACCACTAAAAGGCCTTTTAGGTCAAAAGACCCCAAATGTTTGGGGAGGTAGGTGTTATAAAAAGGTGTCGAGGAAGGAAAGCAAGGTAATGAGGCAGACAGCGTTTGGAATTCCAGGACTTAGCGCTCAAGCCCTCTGAGAGAAAAAAAATTGTCCTCATCTCAGTCTTAAATTGGAGCCATTTTATTCTGAGGCTCTAATCTGCAGTCCAAGACTCTCCCATGAGGAGAAACATCCTCTCAGCATTGACCCTGTCAGCATTGACATCCTCTCAGCATTGACTCCGTCAAGCTCTGATATGTTTCAATGAGATCACCTCTTTATTCTTCTGAACTCCAGCGAGTAGATTCGATTCCCTACAGTAGGGAAACATGGCCTTCGGCCCAACAATGACCCTCCGAAGAGTAACCCACCCAGACCCATTCCCTTACCTTATATTTACCCACGACTAATGCACCTAACACTACGGGCAATTTAGCATGGCCAATTCACCTGACCTGCACATCTTTGGATTGTGGGAGGAAACTGGAGCAACCAAAGGAAACCCACGCAGACATGGGGAGAATGTGCAAACTCCACACAGACAGTTGCCCAAAGCAGGAATCAAACCCAGGTCCCTGGTACTGTAAGGCAGTAGTGCTAACCACTGAGCCACCATGCTGCGTAGAGTTCCAACATGTTTGGCCTTTGCTCATTACTCAGTCCCTCCAGACTAGGGATCATCCTAGCAAATATTCTCTGACCAGCCTCCAATGAAATTATATCTTTCCTTAAATAAGGGGACCAAAACTGCCCACAGGTGGTCTCACCAGCCCCTTGCACAGTTGTAGTAATGCTTCCCTACTGTCATACTCCAACCCCCTTGAAAGAAGGAGAAAGTGAGGACTGCAGATGCTGGAGATCAGAGTTGAGAGTGTAGTGCTGGAAAAGCGCAGCAGGTCAGGCAGCATCCGTGGAGCAGGAGAATCGGCGTTTCTGGTCACCATATTATTAGAAGGATAGTCTTAAGCTGGAGAGAATTCAGATAAGATTTAGCAAGATGTTGCCAGGAATGGAGGGTTTGAGTTATCCTCCTGGAATGATGGAGGTTGAGAGGTGACCTTGTGGAAGTTTACAAAATCATGAGGGGCATAGATACGGTGAATGGCAGGTGTCTTTTCTCTAGGGTGGGGAATTTCAAGATTGTGGGTATATTTTAAGGCGAAAAAAGAAGGATTTTAAAAGGAAGTAAGGGGCAACGTTTTTACACAGAGAGTGATTTGCATGTGGACTGAATACCCAGAGGAAGTGGTGGATGCAGGTACAGTTACAATGTTTAAAAGACATTCAGATAAGTACTTGTATAGAAAAGGTTTGGAGAGATATGGGCCAGGAGCAGGCAGGTGGGACTAGTTTAGTTTGAGATGATGGGCAGCATAAACTGGTTGGACCGAAGGATCTGTTTCCGTGCTGTATGACTCTATGACTATGATTCTCCCCATCCTGCCTCCCCCAATTCACAAGCGAAGAGATCTAACTTGCCACTTTCAGAACTTTACATGTTAATATTGCTTTTTGATGGGTGGGATCGTGAGAAATGCTGTGTGCCCATTCTGTGTTTTACCAGACAGGGCTAAGAGAACACACGGTCCTCACAGAGAAACCTTTGGCAAGCCCTTTTATTTAGTATATGATGCAAAGTAGTTCTGCACATTTTTGAGTTGATAGCAAGCACAGCAAGGTGTTTTGTTCTGACTGTGTTATCACGCTAAAATGGTTCTGTTTTCATAAACAGAAAAGGCTTTAAAACACATTTCTCGTAAAGGCAGTGTGTCATTAACTCCTCATGTTATCTGCCAAAGAATGTAGGCTGCCCGCCAGGGGAATATTATCAGGAGTGCTGCATTGTCAGAGCTGCTGTCTTTTCAAGAAACAATTTGTTTGGGGTGCTTGCAATGGATTCCATCTTGTTGTTTGAAGAGGAAGTAAATCCCTTTGATGTCCTGGTCAAAATGCGTCCTCAACCCACACCATAATCATCAGCTTGCAAACGGTACTGAGCTTATAAATTGGTTAGTGCCCAAAACCAAGTGTAGGGTCTTAATATGCAATACTGCCATTGAGTGTGATGCGGTTAGTAGGTGTTGCTTGCTAATTGTAGTGACTTCTGCATGTAGCCAGTACTCTCTTACTGTTGACTCGCTACAGGAATCGGCAAATGGCCAGAAATTGCACTGAAAACAGGAATTGTAGGAGAAACCCGGCAGGTCTTGGAGAAAGAGAAGCAGAATTAATGTTTTGAGTCCAATAGGTAGCTAGCCCAGGTTATTTTGATGTGATCTATCCCTCTTAAAAGTGGCACACATCAGGCACTGGGAATGATGCCGATCTGTAGCAGCATGTTTTACTGGATGCAGCAAGGCACACATTACCCCTCTTTCCATAAGAAACTACAGTATCATGGCGTTGAAAAATCTAACAGATCTTTATTACAATGATAATTAGGGCAGGATTTATACACTTAACGATAAAGTCCTAGGGAGTGTTGCTGAACAAAGAGATCTTGGAGCGCAGGTTCATAGTTCCTTGAAAGTAAAGTCACAAGTAGATAGGATAGTAAAGGAGGCGTTTGGTATGGTTTCCTTTATTGGTCAGAGCATTAAGGATAAGAGTTGGGAGGCCATGTTGTGGCTGTACAGGACATTGATTAGGCCACTTTTGGAGTAATGTGCAATTCTGGTTTCCCTGCTATAGGAAGAATGTTGTCAAACTTGAAAGGGTTCAGAAAAGACTTATAAGAATGTTGTCAGGGTTGGATGGTTTGAGCTGTAGGGAGAGTCTGATTAGGCTGGGGCTTTTTTTCCTGGAGCGTCAGAGGCTGAGGGGTGACCTTATAGAGGTTTATAAAATTGTGAGGGGCATGGTTAGGATAAATAGACAAGGTCTTTTCCCTGGCGTGGGGGAGTCCAGAACTAAAGGGCATAGGTTTAGGGCAAGAGGGTAAAAATATGAAAGGGACCTAAAGTGCAACTTTTTCACACAGACAGTGGTGAGTGTATGGAATGAGCTGCCAGGGGAAGTCCTGGAAGCTGGTGCAATTACAACATTTACAAGGCATGTGGATGGGTATGTGAATAGGCAGGGTTAGAGGAAGATGGTCAAAATGCTAGCAAATGGGACTAGATGAATTTAGCATATCTGGTCGGCATGGATGATTTGGACCAAAGGGTCTGTTCCTGTGCTGTACAACTCTATGACTATGACTCCAATTACACTCTTCAGGTACATAAGTATCTGGGCTAATATTATATTAAAATTTACATCAGCAGAGCATGTGTCCAGTAGAGTATCATGCTTCATGTGATTTGAAGTAAGATGGAAGTTGAGATCTTCACTCCTTCAGGTTGCATGCTGTGGTACAGTAATGATGTCATGTGCATGCTTCTTACAGGCACACTGACATACTGGTTGGCAGACGTATTGCAGCATATTTGGCCACTGAATTGAACGTAGGAGCAAGGGACACATGGCCATTACTTGAGGGGAAACACACTCAGTTTTCAGATGCTGACCTGGCCAATGGAATAGAGAAGACATGTCCTATTCCCTGTAATAGAGACATCAACTAATACACATGGAAATCAATACCAGGAATGTAAAGTAAAGGACCAGATCACAATGCAGGAAGAGGTTTAGTAATCTTCCACCAATAGTAAAGGCCAGCATCTTCAAATACTTTGTCCAAATTACCTCAACCATGACACAATCCATCCTGTCTCCCACTCGACCCCCAACAACCTCCATGAATCAGAACTCATACCAAGCATTCATATACTTCACCTCACGCTGATACACTTTCCACTGGTACAAGTCCTGCATCCACATCTGATAACTTGGGTACTCTGGATGGCATGGTGGCTCAGTGGTTAGCACTACTACCTCGCACTCAGCTAAGGACCCAAGGTCAATCCCATCCTTGGGTGACTGCCTGTGAGGTGTTTGCATGTGTTCCCTGTGTCTGTGTGGGTTTCCTCCTACAGTTCAAAGCTGTGCAGGTTAGGTGGATTGGCAGTGAGAAATTTGGGGTTGCAGGGATAGAATGGGTCATGGTGGGATGCTTTTTGGAGGGTGGGTTAAATAGCCTGAGCCTACATTGTAGGGATTTGATAATTCTGTGAACATGAGTAGGCCATTCAGCCCCTTCAGACTGTTCCATCATCTCATACAATCTTGGTTTTTCTGTTTCTTAACTCTAGCTAACTGCCTTAATTCCATATTCCTTAAAGCCCCTTTCCAACTCAATATCTAATTTAAGACTACTAATTGATCTAGCATCAACTGATTTCTGTGGGGGAGAGTTGTATAGATTTATCAGTAATCTCAGCCTTGAATGGCATGACTCTGATGTTAAGATTATGTCCTTTTATCCATGGAAACTGAGTTTAGTTTATACCATCACAAGTCAGAGACTAAACCAGTGCTTCCAAAACATATTTCACTGCAATATTATAGTATTTGTAAGGTGCTTGACAGGGTCGATGCTGAGAGGATTTTTCCCCTCACGGGAGATACCAGAGGACATAGACTCAGAATAAAGAGGCTCCAGTTAAAGCCTGAGATAAGGAGACTCAAAGAGGTGTGGGAGTAGAGTTCTTGTGTATATTTAAGGCTGTGATAGATTCTTGATCAGTCGGGGAATCAAGGGTTACAGGGAAAAGGCAGGAAAGTGGATGTGAGGAATGTTGGAACCGACATAATCTTATTGACTGGTGGAGCAGGTTTGAGGGGCTGAAAAGCCTACTCCTGTTCCTATTTCATATGGTCTTGTGGATCCCATATTGAGCCTTGAAAACCAGACACGTGAGGCGTTTGGGGTGGGAGGGGGTGGGTTGGGGCTCGGTGCGGCCAGGATATTATGTTGGTGTATCAGAGCAACCTTGAGCATGATTAGGACTGGGGCTAAGCATAGTCGTGCCTTTGGGGAGGCGAAGGCCTATTGCTAAACTATTGAGCCAGAGACCCAAATGATGATCTTGTGACTCCGGTTCAAAGCCAGATGGTAAAATTTGAATTCACTAAATTTAACAATCTAATGATGATCCTGAAATCATTGTTGATTGTCAGGGAAACCCATTTGGTTCACTAATATTCTTCACTGAAGAAAATTTGCCGTCCTTACCTGATCTGGCCTGCATGTGACTCCAGACCCACAGCAATGCGATGGACTCTTAATTACCCTCTGGGCAATTAGGGATGGACAATAAATGCTGGCCTGGTCAGTGACACTCGCATCTTATTGGTCAAATTCTCAGCTCCTAGAAAGCAAGTGAGGAAAATGCTCAGACAGTCTTTAGGATGAGTGAAGTTCAATCTTGATGAACAGTAAATAGGCTTATTAAATATTACTTAACAGCTAGTTACTTTACAACTGAGATATATCATAGTTCTTATTTAATCATTGAATCGAATAGTCTAGAGGAGGATCTTTGGCTCCATGAGCCTGCCCTGCCAAAGCTACATTAAGTCTTACTTTCCAGCACCAGACTCTTAGCCTTGAATGCTATAATATTTCAAGTACTTCAGTTGACTCAGTGGCTCAGTGGTTAACATTGCTACCTCACAGCGCTAGGGACCAGGATTCGATTCCACCCTTGGGTGACTGTCCATGTGGTGATTGCACGTTCTCCCCATGTCTCTGTGGGTTTCCGCCAGTTTCCTCTTTCAGCCCAGAGGGTGTGCAGGATTGGCTGTGCCAAATTGCCTGTGGTGTTCGGGGATGTGCAGGTTAGGCACACTAGCCATGGGAAATGCAGGGTGACAGGGACAGGGTAGGGGGATGGATCTGGTTGGGATGCTGAGGGTCAGTGTGGACTTGTTGGGCCAAATGGCCTGTTTCCACACTTGGATTCTATGATCCAAGTATCTTTTAAAGGTTGTGAAGTTTCCTGTCTCAACTAGCGTCCCCCCATCCCCACAGACCATGCATTCCACACCCCCACCACTATCCTGGTGAAAATATATTTCCCCAAATCCCCTCCTGCCTTTCACTTTAAAATTATGTTCCCTTGTTATTGACCCTTTGACTCAGGGAGACAGCCTCAGCGGTGCCCACCAGCAAAGGCTAATGCTAACAAAGGTTGGGGAGAGCCACTAATTGGCACTGCCCATATATGGGGTGGGGGGAGGGGGGGAAACGGGGACTGGGAGGGCACTAAGTGAAAATCGCATTGGAGGGGGATTAAATGGACCCTAGCCCCTGTGGTGCCCACTTCTCTGCAAATAGCCTCAGGGCATACGTTGACTCTGGGCTCACTACCACTAGCGATCCCCAAGTATGAACATAGCTGCAGAAGAGGAGTGGGCAAGCAGGTGGCTGGAAGAATTCAGCGAGCTAGGCAGCATCTGAACATGGAGAGGTCAACATTTTGGTTACACTTTTGTTCTTCCAGCCTCCTGCCTGTGTACCTTGGATTCCAGCATCTGCAGCTTTTTCCTGTGGAAGAGAAGCAGGAATAAAAATGAATGAGTGTCACTTGCACCAAGTAGCTTTTCTGGTTTACCCCTAAGGGAATTTGTCTGCAGCCCTCACTATCTCCAATGTTCTGATGCTGACAACCCTGAGTGAACTCTAGTAACACCGCCATCGCTGTGTTTCAGTGACCTGTGTTGTTGTGTGAATGGACCCTTGAGTCTTTTTGGATTTCCACTCTTCCCAGCTTTTTACTATTTCAATAATATTCAGATTCATCCGTGTTGTCAGCACAAAATAGATGGTCTTACATGTAGTTGCATTGAAATCCATCTGTCACAGTAATACCTGCTCCCGTAATTTGTCACGGTGTCATTGTAATCTTGTGATCCTCTCTACATTACTTACAGCAGCAACATCTCTGTCATCAGCAAATCTAGCTACAGTGCTGTTGTGTTATCAATATTAAAACTGCAAATTATTGAGTCCTTAGCACAGATCCCTATAGAGAACTCTAGTCACTTATGTCTGATTCCATTTCAAACCTCTCTTGGCTTCCACCACCTAACTGGGTCAATCGTTTGAACATAGAACGTTACAGCACAGTACAAACACTGAGGCCCACGATGGTGTGCCAACCTGTGAAAATAATCTGATGCCCAACTAACTTACACCGTTCCATTCTTATCCATGTCTATGTCCAATGCCCATTTAAATGCCCTTAATGTCAGAGAGTCCATTACTGTTGCAAGCAGGCCACTCCAGGCCCCTACTACTCTCTGAGTGAAGAAACTATCCCTAATATCTGATCTAAATCTATCACCCCTCAATTTAAAGCTGTGTCCCCTCGTGTTAGCCTTCACCATCCAATGTTAGCTTTCAGTTCCATACGCTTTCACTTTTTAGCGAGAAATGTCAAACAATTCTTTGACAATGAGGACCATGAAACCACAGAGGGTTTTGGCTTCATCACTTCAGTGTGGATTATTTATGATATAAACACAAGAAAGAGATTTGCAGAAACAAAATCAGAAATTGCTGAAAAAACTCAGCAAGTCTGTCAGCATCTGTGGAGAGAGAAAGCAGAGTTAATGTTTCAGGCCCGGTGACCCTTCTTCATCTAGCACCTAGGAAAAGGTTGATGTACGTGCTAGAGGAAAGTTGGGAGAAGCTGGGAAAGTAAACGAGAGGTAGAGATGGACCCAGAGAGAGAGAAATCCAGTTGTTGGTAAAGGTCGGTCTGGGAGAATGAACAGCTGCTAATGGAGACCATTAGTGATTGACAAGGGGCTGTTTGTGGTAGCAGACCATGTGATGACAAGGCCTGGGTTGTAGGTCGGGGTAAGGACGTGGAAGAAGGTGTTCAAGCATTAAAAATGATTGAACTCTGTATTGAATCCAAAAGGCTGCAGGGTTCCCAAATGGAAAATGAGGTGTTATTCTTCCAACTTGCACTAAGCTTTACTGGAGCACTGCAGCAAGCCGGAGACAGAGATGTTGGCCAGCGAACGGGGTGAGGTGTTGAAGTGCCGGGCAACTGGAAACTCAGGGTCATTCTGCGGCCAGAGCGTAGGTGTTCTTCACAACAGTCTCCCCAGTGTAGAAGAGTTTATTAGCTATTATTAAGAGTTTATTAAAGAGGTTTGCAGTTCTATTCCTTTTGCTTTATAAAATAACTCTCTGGCATATTTATTTATTTATAATCAGATTCCAGCAAGACATAACGTAAAGCTTCAGCCCCAAGCCTAGTGCAGGGTCTCTCTAACAGCCTGGTGTGGAAAGGTGCTAGTCAAGGTTGTGTTGAGGAATACTGACTTCAAGACCTCTGTGCATGCCCTGAGTGTGCACTGGAGGAAGATTCAATTCAGACCATCAAAAAAACAATTGACTAATGACCTGAAGAGAAATTCTTCAGCCAGAGAGTGGTGAATCTAAGAGATTCATTGCCACAGAAGGATGTGGAGGCCAGGTCAATGAGTATATTTAAAACAAAGATGGATAGGTTCTTGGCAAGGGGATCAAGGATTATGGGGAGAAAACGAGAAAATAAGAGTTGAGAAACGTATCAGCCATGATTGAACAGTGGAGCAGAATCAATGGGCTGAATGGCCTAACTTCTGCTCCCAGGTCTTATGGTCTTAAACCAGTGGGTACTGGGATTGGCCGTCTTGTGGATAAGCCAGCACTGAAGTGATGGGCTGACTGGCCTCTTTCTGTGTTGTAACCATTCTCTGATTTGACACAAAAATGTCCGATTCACTTTCTGGATTTTTCCTGACACTTTCACGCGGAACATCGAGCACTTTTGTATTTCACACTTTCAGTGAGAATGACAGGCAATTAAGATGAAAGTTTTACAAGATTGTAATTATGAAATGGTTTAGAGCATTGACTAAATCAGCAATTAACTGAGCATTGTCTGTAAAGTGGGCCTGAGCATAATGCCGTTTATTAACCTTTAAATTGTGAGGTAATTTCTGTTTCACTAACAATGACAGTGATAGGTTCATTCTCATTATTTCAAGCAACATATTAACCCTTGGATTGTCCAGCTCCCACGTCCTTGCTTGATGGGAATTTCTCACAAAAGAGGGAAACAGGTGCACTTGTCTTGCAACCTGTTAAAATGACAAAAGGAACAAGTGTACCATTTGGCAACATCTCAAAACTGGTGGACTCTTGCAAACCAAGTAGCTGGGTATACTCACAATTCAAACCATCCTGAAATCAGTGCAAAACACATTTGAATCCTTCAGCACCATTCAGTACTGGAAGGGACAAATAAATGAATAGACCGCACAATCCTTCCAGCCTGCTCCCCCATTCACAGCTGATTGGATTTTAATCTCAATTCTACATTCCTGTGCATCCTCCGGCAATGTTTCATCCCCTTGGTCATCAAGAATTCATTTCCCTCCGGCTTACAAAATATTTCAAGATTCCACATCCACGGCTTCTTGAGGAAAGGCTGGCTCAGTGACTAGCACTGCTGCCTCACAACACCATGGGTCCTAGGTTCGATTCCAGCCTTGGGTGACTGTCTGTGTGAAGTTTGCACCTTCTCCCTGTGTCTGTGCGGGTTTGCTCCGGTTTCCTCCCACAGGCCAGGTGAATTGGCCATGCTAAATTGCCCATAGTGTTAGGTCAATTAGTCAGAGGGAAGTGGGTCTGGGTGGGTTACTCTTTGGAGGGTTGGTGTGGACTGGTTGGGCCAAAGGGCCTGTTTTCACACTGTAGGGAATCTAATCTAAACACTAAAAGCTCAGTAGTTTGAAAGGCAAATTCTATTATGGCATTTATTTTGACAGGACTTGATTTTAAAAGCAGAGATGTACTTCTGAGGCTCTATAAGGCTCTGGTCAGGACACATGTGGAGTGCTGAATGTAGTTATGGGCCCCATATCTCAGGACGGATGTACTGGCCCTGGAGTGGGTCCAGAGGAGGTCCCAGGAATGAAAAGCTTAATGCATGAGGAATATTTGAGAACTCTGAGACTATACTTGCTGGAGTTTAGAAGGATGAGGGGGGGATCTAACTGAAACAATCAGAATACTGAATGGCCTGGACAGAGTAGATGTTGGGACGATGTTTCCATTGGTAGGAGAGACCAGGACCCAAGGACACAGCCTTAGAATAAAGGGAAGACCTTTTAGAATGGAGAGAAGGAGAAACATCTTCAGCCAGAGAGTGGGGAATCTATGGAAGTCACTGCCACAGAAGCCAGTGGAGACCAGGTCATTGAGTATATTTAAGACTGAGATAGACAGGTTCTTGATGGTCAAGGGGATCAAGGGTTGCGGGGAGAAAGTAGGAGAATGGCATTGAGAAACTTATCAGCCATGATTGAATGGCAGAGCAGACTCGATGGGCTGAAGGGCCTAATTTCTGCTCCAGTGTCTTAAGGTCTTAAAAAGAACAATCTCTCCATACTTGGCTTTGTTGAATATCCAAATAAAATTGGAACCATGAGACTATAAGATTTAGGAGCAGAATTAGGCCAGTTAGCCCACCGAGTCTGCTGTGCCATTCAATCATGGCTGATATGTTTCTCAAGAAGAGAAAGTGAGGACTACAGATGCTGGAGATCAGAGTGTGGTGCTGGAAAAGCACAGCTGGTCAGGTAGCATCTGAGGAGCAGGAGAATTGACGTTTTGGGCATAAACCCTTTATCAGGAATGACTGATGAAGGGCTCTTGCCCGAAATATTGATTCTTCTGCTCCTTGGATGCTGCCTGATATGTTTCTCAACCCTATTCTCCTGTCTTTTCCCTGTAACCCTTGCTCCCCTAACTAATCAAGAACCAATCTATCTCTGGCTTAATTACATTCAATGACTTGGCCTCCAAACCCTCTGTGACAATGAGTTCCACAGATTCACTACCCTCTGGCTGAAGAAGTGTCTCCTCATCTCATTTCGCAATGCCTCCTCATCTCAGTCTCTCCACGCTGACATTGTGTCTCAGGTCCTAGCCTCTCCCACTCATGAAAAATCTTCCCTCTTAATATTCTGTAAGCTTCAATCAAATCCACCCCTCATCCCTCTAAACTTTATTGAGTACAGACCCAGAGTACTCAACCACTCCTCATATGACAAGCCCTTCATCTCCAAATGAAGGGGCAGCGCTCATAAAGCTAGTGTTTCCAAATAAACCTATTGGACTATAACCTGGTGTTGTGTGATTTGTGCTGTCCAACACCAGCACCTCCAAAACACTCTTCCCCAGGATCATTCTTGTAAAGCTCATCTGGACCCTTCCAACACCAGCACATCCTTTCTTAGGTACAGGGCCCAAAATTGATCACAATATTCCAATCGCGGCCTGTCCAGAGCCTTAAACAGCCCCAGTAGTATATCCCTACTCTTGTTTTCTAGCCTTTTTGAAATGATGATGAGATTAGATCCCCTACAGCATGGGAACAGGCCCTTCAGCCCAACAAGTCCACACCAACCCTCTGGAGAGCAACCCATCCTGAGTAATGCACCTGATACTATGAGTAAATTAGCATGGCTAATTCACTGACCTGCACATCGTTGGACTGTGGGATGAAACCCATGCAGACACGGGGAGAATGTGCAAACTCCATATAGACAGTTGCCTGAGGCAGAATTGAACCCAGGTCTCTGATGCTGTGAGGCAGCAGTGCTAACCCACTGTGCTACCGTGCTGCCCTGAGATGCTGATGTTGCAGTTGTCTTGCTCACTCTAACCAAACCTGCTTGTTAACTTAAGAGAACCTTGAACTAGGTCCCCTAAGACCCTTTCTGCTTCATATTCTGAGGTTTTTCCCCATTTAGAAAATAGTCTATGCCTCGATTCTGCCTGCTAGAGCCACACAGCCAATGGAACTGCCAATGCCGCTCTGCACTCATATAAAAGAATGTCAGACACTTGTCTATCAACACAAACCTTCAATGCAAGGCTCGAGTCAGGGACGCAGTTAACACAGTTAAAATGAAGGCAAGCATGCAGGTACAGCAGGTCGTGAAGAAGGCTAATAGCATGCTGGCCTTCATAACAAGAGGGATTGAGTATAGAAGCAAAGAGGTGCTTCTGCAGCTGTACAGGGCCCTGGTGAGACCACACCTGGAGTACTGTGTGCAGTTCTGGTCTCCAAATTTGAGGAAAGACATTCTGGCTATTGAGGGAGTGCAGCGTAGGTTCACGAGGTCAATTCCTGGAATGGCAGGATTGCCTTACACGGAAAGACTGAAGCGACTGGGCTTGTATACCCTTGAGTTTAGAAGACTGAGAGGGGATCTGATTGAAACGTATAGGCTTATGAAAGGACTGGACACTCTGGCAGGAGGGAACATATTTCCGTTGATGGGGGAGTGCCGAACCAGAGGACACAACTTAAAAATACGGGGTAGACCATTTAGGACAGAGATGAGGAGAAACTACTTCACCCAGAGAGTGGTGGCTGTGTGGAATGCTCTGCCCCAGAGGGCAGTGGAGGCCCAGTCTCTGGATTCTTTTAAGAAAGAATTGGATAGAGCTCTTAAAGATAGTGGAGTCAAGGGGTATGGAGATAAGGCTGGAACAGGATACTAATTAGGAATGATCAGCCATGATCATATTGAATGGCGGTGCAGGCTCGAAGGGCAGAATGGCCTACTCCTGCATCTATTGTCTATTGTCTATAAAAGAAGCTCAATGAGACTCTGATAGTCCTCTCTAGGAGGTTTGATTTTGTTCTAGAGACTTGGAGAAGCTCTGACGTAACCAAATTGAAGGTGGTACCAGAAACAGGAAACTGGAAAAGCTCAGTATCTCTGGCAGCATCTGCGGAGGGTAATCGGAGTTAATATTTTGGGTCCTCAGAACCTCAAACATTCCAAGTTCTGAAGACGGGTCATTGAACTCAAAACATTAACTCTGATTTCTTTCTGCGGATGCAGCTAGATCTGCTGAGATTTTACAGCAATTCCTGTTTCTGTTTCTGATTTCCACATTTCTTTCAAGGTGGCACCACCTTCTTCAAAAACAAGCAGAGAAAATGATCTTTCTGTAGGCTATTTACAGTTTGCTTTTATTGTATGTACAGCCAGCATTATAGAAGGTTACATTTTTGTAAGGAATTAATGAAGAAATATGCAAAAATAAAAGCTTTTTATGACGATCAAAAGAGCAGGAGCTACTTTTACTCTGAATGCTATAAATCTTTGGAAACCTCTGCCACAGAGGGCTGTGGAAGTTTGGGGTTTTATTCATTTATGGGATGAGGGTGTTGCTGCTGGGGCAGTATTCATTGCCCATCCCTAATTGCCCAGAGGGCAGTTAAGAATTAACCACTTAGCTGTGGGTCTGGAATCACATGTAGGTCAGATTAGGTAAGAGTGGCAGATTTCCTTCTTTAAAGGACATGGGTGAACCAGATGGGTTCTTTTCCAAACGATTAACAATAATTTTATGGTCATCTGTCAATTCCTAATTCCAGTTTTTAAAAAAAAATTGAATTCAAATTCCACTATGGCAAGATCTGAACTTGAACCCTGAGAGTGTGAATTGTTGGATCAATAGTCTAGTGACAATATCACCAGGCCATCACCTCCCCCAGTCTTTGCACATGCTTGAGGTTGGGATGGATTAATTTCTGATTCCCAATGGTGTTCAGGGTTCTGGGAATGGGGTGGCTAAGTGTTCCATCAGCCACGATAGCATTGAAGGATTGCGCAAGCTTGATGGGCTGAATGGCCTACTCCTGTTCCTATTTCCTATATGGAATATTATGTGCAGTTTTAGTCTCCCTACCTAAGAAAGGATATCATTGCCATAGAGTGAGTGCAGCTGAGATTCACTGGGCTGATTTCGGGAATGGCAGAACCTTCCTATCTGAAGAGATTGGCTCATATGGGCCTGTATCTATCGGAGTTTAGAAAATTAAGAGTTGATCTGATTGAAGCAGGTAAAATTCTAACAGGGCCGGACAGACTAAATGCAGAGGGGATGATTTCCCCGGTTAGAGAGTCCAGAACCAAAAGGACACAGTTTCAGGATATGGAATAGGTCATTCAGGGGTGAGATGAGGAAACATTTTTCACTCAGATGGTTAAGCTGTGGAACTGTGGTCCAGCAAATGCCTTACCCAGGACTGTAAGAAAATACAAAGAGTAATGAACATCGCCCAGTCCATCACGCAAGCCAACCTCCCATCCCTAACTCCATCTGCACATCTCATTGAGATGGAAAGGCAGCCAACATCATCAAAGATGAAAATGTGTTGCTGGAAAAGCGCAGCAGGTCAGGCAGCATCCAAGGAACAGGAGAATCGACATTTTGGGCATAAGCCCTTCTTCAGGAAAAGGCTTTAACATCGTCAAAGAGCCTTCCCACCCACCCCAGTTATAATCTCTTCCAACTTCTTCCATGCTGGTGTTGTGTGATTTGTGCTGTCCAACACCAGCACCTCCAAATCACTCTTCCCCAGGATCATTCTTGTAAAGCTCATCTGGACCCTTCCAACACCAGCACATCCTTTCTTAGGTACAGGGCCCAAAATTGATCACAATATTCCAATCGCGGCCTGTCCAGAGCCTTAAACAGCCCCAGCAGTATATCCCTACTCTTGTATTCTAGCCTTTTTGAAATGATGATGAGATTAGATTCCCTACAGCATGGGAACAGGCCCTTCAGCCCAACAAGTCCACACCAATCCTCTGAAGAGCAACCCATCCTGAGTAATGCACCTAATACTATGAGTAAATTAGCATGGCTAATTCACTGACCTGCACATCGTTGGACTGTGGGATGAAATCCACGCAGACACGGGGAGAATGTGCAAACTCCATATAGACAGTTGCCTGAGGCAGAATTGAACCCAGGTCTCCGATGCTGTGAGGCAGCAGTGCTAACCACTGTGCTACCGTGCTGCCCTGAGACGCTGCTGTTGCAGTTGTCTTACTCACTCTAACCGAACCTGCTTGTTAACTTAAGAGAACCTTGAACTAGGTCCCCTAAGACCCTTTCTGCTTCATATTCTGAGGCTTTTCCCCATTTAGAAAATAGTCTATGCCTCGATTCTGCCTGCTGGAGCCACACAGTCAATGGAACTGCCAATGACGCTCTGCACTCATATAAAAGAATGTCAGACACTTGTCTATCAAAACAAACCTTCAATGCAAGACTCGAGTCAGGGACGCAGTTAACACAGTTAAAAGAAGCTCAATCAGACTCTGATAGTCCTCTCTAGAAGGTTTGATTTTGTTCTAGAGACTTGGAGAAGCTCTGACGTAACCAAATTGAAGGTGGTACCAGAAACAGGAAACTGGAAAAGCTCAGCATCTCTGGCAGCATCTGCGGAGGGTAATCAGAGTTAATATTTTGGGTCCTCAGAACCTCAAACATTCCAAGTTCTGAAGACGGGTCATTGAACTCAAAACATTAACTCTGATTTCTTTCTGCGGATGCAGCTGGATCTGCTGAGATTTTCCAGCAATTTCTATTTCTGTTTCTGATTTCCGCAGTTCTTTCAAGGTGGTACCACCTCCTTCAAAAACAAGCAGAGAAAATGGTCTTTCTGTAGGCTATTTACAGTTTGCTTTTATTGTATGTACAGCCAGCATTATAGAAGGTTACATTTTTGTAAGGAATTAATGAAGAAATATGCAAAAATAAAAGCTTTTTATGACGATCAAAAGAGCAGGAGCTACTTTTACTCTGAATGCTATAAATCTTTGGAAACCTCTGCCACAGAGGGCTGTGGAAGTTTGGGGTTTTATTCATTTATGGGATGAGGGTGTTGCTGCTGGGGCAGTATTCATTGCCCATCCCTAATTGCCCAGAGGGCAGTTAAGAATTAACCACTTAGCTGTGGGTCTGGAATCACATGTAGGTCAGACTAGGTAAGGGTGGCAGATTTCCTTCTTTAAAGGACATGGGTGAACCAGATGGGTTCTTTTCCAAACGATTAACAATAATTTTATGGTCATCTGTCAATTCCTAATTCCAGTTTTTTTTAAAAATTGAATTCAAATTCCACTATGGCAAGATCTGAACTTGAACCCTGAGAGTGTGAATTGTTGGATCAATAGTCTAGTAACAATATCACCAGGCCATCACCTCCCCCAGTCTTTGCACATGTTTGAGGTTGGGATGGATTAATTTCTGATTCCCAATGGTGTTCAGGGTTCTGGGAATGGGGTGGCTAAGTGTTCCATCAGCCACGATAGCATTGAAGGATTGCGCAAGCTTGATGGGCTGAATGGCCTACTCCTGTTCCTGTTTCCTATATGGAATATTATGTGCAGTTTTAGTCTCCCTACCTAAGAAAGGATATCATTGCTATAGAGTGAGTGCAGCTGAGATTCACTGGGCTGATTTCGGGAATGGCAGAACCTTCCTATCTGAAGAGATTGGCTCATATGGGCCTGTATCTATCGGAGTTTAGAAAATTAAGAGTTGATCTGATTGAAGCAGGTAAAATTCTAACAGGGCCGGACAGACTAAATGCAGAGGGGATGATTTCCCCGGTTAGAGAGTCCAGAACCAAAAGGACACAGTTTCAGGATATGGAATAGGTCATTCAGGGGTGAGATGAGGAAACATTTTTCACTCAGATGGTTAAGCTGTGGAACTGTGGTCCAGCAAATGCCTTACCCAGGACTGTAAGAAAATACAAAGAGTAATGAACATCGCCCAGTCCATCACGCAAGCCAACCTCCCATCCCTAACTCCATCTGCACATCTCATTGAGATGGAAAGGCAGCCAACATCATCAAAGATGAAAATGGGTTGCTGGAAAAGCGCAGCAGGTCAGGCAGCATCCAAGGAACAGGAGAATCGACATTTTGGGCATAAGCCCTTCTTCAGGAAAAGGCTTTAACATCGTCAAAGAGCCTTCCCACCCACCCCAGTTATAATCTCTTCCAACTTCTTCCAGCAGGCAAAAGATACAAAAGCTTATACACACATACCAACAGGTTCAAAAACCGCTTCTTCCCTGCTGTTATTGGACTTCTGACTAAACATCTCAAATTTCAAATCTGATGTTAATCTTCCTTTTTGTGCACTTCTTTGCATCCATAACTTTGTATTCCTCGCTCTGTTCCACTACCCTCCGACCTTGGTATGGTATGATCTGGTATACCTGTACTGCACTCAAAACAAATGTTTCACTGTACCTGGGTATGTGTGACAATAATAAATCAAATCAAATTAAATCAAATCAAATCAAACCAAATCAAATCAAGTTTGCTATTGTAAGAGGCAGTAGAAACTGGATCACTGTGTTTAGTCAAGAAAGAGATTGATACATTAAAAGCATCAAGAGCAGGGAAATAGGGATGTTTGATTGAAGTGCTCAATCAGCCATGAGTAGATTGAATGGGCAGCAGGCCTGAAGGGCTGAATGGCCTACTCCTGCTCCTAATTTCTCGGCTTTAGTTTGATATCTCTTTCAAGGAGGTAGCATAGGTTGGATGACTTCTCCCTAAAGGGTCATTCTATTCCAATAAGTCAACTTCAAGTGACATAAAATTTAATTTTAAAAATCACACAACACAAGATTATAGTCCAACAGGTATAATTGAAAGCACTAGTTTTTGGAGTGCTGCTCCTTCATTGGTTGGACAACCACCTGATGAAGGAGCAGCACTCTGAAAGCTAGTGCTTCAAAATAAACCTGTTGGATTATAACCTGGTGTTGTGTGATTTTTAACTTTGTTCACCCCAGTCCAACACTGGTGTCTTCAAATCATGAAACTTTAATTTAGTTTTCATCTCTAGACTGAACTGATACCATTAATTCGCCACTTCATGAAGACACCAACACGGGCAGAAATGGAATGGTAAGGAGTAGGCCTATCTCAGATTAATCCTCTGCACCACTTTAAACTCATTGTGCTCGATGGGCAAGCCATTCTCTGTTACATGGCACTGTCTAGGCTAATCAGAGTCAGCTTGCCAACCAATTACCAACCGAGCCTTTTCCTCCACCGTTACTTCAAGAAACCATCTTGTGTTCATGCGGACATTTCTGTTCCTCGACCTGCTGCAGTGTTCCAACTAAGCACAACACAAACTCCGAGGAACAACACCCCACGTTCTGCTCAGACACGTTACACTCTTGATGCCTCACCATCGAATTCAGTAACTTCAGAAACTGATCATCTTTGAGGTGAAAGGCGAGGGACTTAAAAATGACATGAGGGGCTTTCTTTTTTACAGAGCATATGGTTCCCATGTGGATTGACCTTCCAGAGGAAGTGGTGGATATGGATGCAATTACAACACTTAAAAGACATTTGGATAAGTACATGAATAAGAGAGGTTTAGAGGCAGGTGGGGCTAGTTTAGTGTAGGATTATGTTCAGCATGGACCTGTTTCCATACTGTATGACTCCATGACTACAGCTCTAATACTTTATGACTGTTCTGCACTTTGTGTATGTTCTGTCTCCCCACCTCCTACCCCACAGCCTTGTCTTGTATGTGTCATACTTACTTGCTGAATACAGAGGATCCATTCTCCCTATTTTAAACATTAATTGACACCTATTTTACATCTTCTTTCCTCATCCTCCACTATAAACAACCCCTTTGTATATTGCACACTGCCTCTGGCTCTCCCTAAAGTATAAAAGGACCCGTTTTCCAACAGTTCTGAAAAAGAGTCTGACAGGATTTGAAAGATTAAATCTGTTTCTCTCTCCCTACAGATGCTGCCAGACCTGTATTCTCCATGTTTGTGTCCTTCCTTCTCCATTGTATAAATTGATGTTCCTGTTGAAATGTGGTGTTCTTGCATTTGTCCTGATGAAGGCAAGACAGAAAGCTGGGGAAACAAGTAATATAAAAGAAAGTGATGATGTCTACTAACGTTTACAAAGACAGGGTCAGGCTGCAATATAATGTCCACCACAAGGACAAGGGCCAAGCGCTGAAAAATGGGATATAAATAGTTAGGTCATTGTTGTTGACCATGGAGCATTCAATGGGCCCAAGGACCTTTTTCTCTCTGTGCTGTAGATCTCAATGTCTCTATAACCACAGTTGATCAGTCCATGAATACAATGCATGCATCAGCTCAGCACTCACTGGAAAGTGGGAAGAACTCAATTTATAACAAACTGCACTCAATAAGAGAGATCAAGTCTGAAGCTATAATTTCACACTGCAGAATGCGATAATTTGAATCACCTGCACTTCTGGATTAGACTAAATTTCCAGTTAATGCTCCATGTATTCATTATTTCCCATATAACATTGAGTAGGTTATTAATTACCCTAGTAAGTGCAGTCTCTGAGCGTAAAGGAAATTCTTTATTATGCCCTCGTTCAAATCATGACAGTATTATTCTGTAGCAATGGTATGGCAGCAATGTCTCAGTCTTTAATCATTGTAATTTCAGCTATGTTTGACTGTCATTAGTTTTTGTTCTCTTTGTATTAGAAGCACAGAATGGAGAAAGAACAAAAGGCTGGGGTTTAAAGCGGTTTTGCTACTCGGAACAGCTCAAAGAGTAATGGACTTCCTTGATGCACATAGGTCACATAATGAGAGCTTGCACCATGCTGCTGAGTGCAGGCTCATAGTGGGGGGAGGGTGGGGTGGGGGGGTGGGGGTGCTGGTTGGTTGGTTGGTGTTGAGGGGGTAGGATTGTGAGCTTGAGGGATGAATGCAGACCCTGTATTCCTGTATTGCTCAATGGTTCGACGTAATATGGAGAACTGCTTCTCCTGGTTAGGCTGGAAGAGGGCGTATCATCTAGAAATTAGCATTGGACATTACAGGAATGAAATTAGCAAATACATGTAGCCTTGTAAAATTTAGAACTCTCTTCTGTGTTTCACAGTTTAAGAATAATAATTTTCTTAATTCAGTTGTAGTACATAACTATCGCTGGCTGAGCCAACATTTATTGCCTGTTCCTAGCTCCCCTTCAGAAGGTGGAGCTGAGCTGCCTTCCTGAACCACTGTAGTTAGATTCATGATGCCGTTAATTCTGGAACGTTGACCCTGTGACAGCGAAGGAACGACAATATATTTCCAGCTCAGGACGGTGATTGGCTTGGAGGGGAACTTATAGGGGATGGTGTTCCCATGTATCTGATGCCTTTGTCTATTTAGACGGAAGTGGCTGTGGGTTTGGAAGGTGCTGTCTGAGGACTTTAGGTGAATTTCTGCAGTACATCTTGTAGATGCTGCTACTGAGTGCCGACGGCGGAGGGTGTAAATGTTTGTTGATGTGGTGCCAATCAAGCGGGCTGCTTTCTCCTGGATGGTGTTGAGCTTCTTGAGCATTGTTGGAGCTGCACTGATTCAGGCAACTGGGGACTATTCCAGAGGAAGGGACATTACTCTTGCACCACAAAAGCACGTTGGGGAATCTTTCAGTGCTGGTATGGGTGAGGGAAAGGTGGTGAGGTGCCCCGGGATGAGTGACTGCCCACTAGTGTTGGGGGAGAGGTGCAGTGAAGGGGGCACTGACAGTGAGTGTGGGAAGACATTGTACCTGACAGTGAGAGCTTCTCTCAATACTTTTTCAATGAGTTTTTTGTACCTAGGTACCTAAAATGGTGCGGTGTGTGGCGATATTCGACTCTTTTCACTGTATTCCTGTATTTCTGTACTTGAGTACATATGACAATCAAATCTCAATCTAAACCTAAATCTAACTCAAGAATACCTCTCCTTCAACACAAGGTTGCTTCTGGATCAGGGTTCAGATTTGCAAGTGATCTTTTCCATACATGACTACATTCTGGTGACTGAATATTTCACCAAATAGTCTTTGAGAAGCAAATCAATAATCTCACCTGTGCACCAGTTGGTGACCCAGAACCTGCCATATTCCATACGTTCAGTGTATTTCGATAAACTGTCTCTCACAGTTCATTGGTGCACCCTTTGAAGACTTGTGCAGGAACTGGGGTGTTCAACGTTTTACCTCCTATCCCCACTGCCCCCATATCTAACGGTCTCGGACAATGAGATGTTCATGCTGTGAAATCCACAGCAAGAAAACACTGGAGTTGGAACCGTTTATAAACAAATGCAAAGGTAGGGAAGGATGGAGGAACAACACAAATGCAAAATGAAAGTCTGGAAGGTGGGTAACATGAAATGGTAATGGAATTTTCTCCCTAACACCACTGCATGGGGTCTATACAATCAAGGGACTTGCAAAGATTTTCAAATAGTTGTGTTAAGTCCACGCATTTCTTTTTTTAGACAATAGATTACGTTTGTGTTTGGAATTTGGGGCTACCCAGATCTGCTCAGATACATTGTATGAAAGCAGGAAGAAAATAGAATAAAATCATGATCCCTGAGCAGGCAGACTGAATCTAACTTGAGGAAGGGTCATTCGACTCGAAATGTTAACTCTGATTTCTCACCATAGATGTTGCAGAGCTTTTCCAAAAATTTCCACTGTTGTATCCAGGGCAAAGTATATAAGTTTGAAACTTTTGCACGAATGCTTGGATTTATGCAAATGTGCAATGCTGTTGTGTCCAGCCTGGGTCTTATGATGTTGCAATGAATAAACTGTCAAGACCTGTGCAGAAATAGTTGACATACCTGAACTGCAGATCATCAACTGCACATCATACACGATGACAACGTAGGAGCAAATTACTGCAGATGCTGGAATCTGAACTGAAAGCAAAAAAATGCTGGAAATCACAGTGGGTCAGGCAGCATCCACGGAGAGAGAGAGCAAGTAAACATCTTGAGGCTTGATGACTCTTCATCAGAACTTCATCCAAGATGACATCGTGGCTACTGAAGATATCACACCATACAACTGCCTCCAGTGCCAGGATAATCAATACATATCCCTCCACAATGAGAGGTAGCACATTGAAGAGTGACGCTACACCGCCAAGTTAACAGCATGAGCAAGATGGCGCCAGATATGGCTGACTCCTTGCGAGCTCATGTGTGCAGATCTAAGTTTCCTACTTCCTACAATCATTCTATATTCTTTAAACTTAATAGCATGCTTTTAAAGATTACTAATAACTCTGTTTTATCTAAACTCCTAACATTCTCCTGTACCTGTGTTTTTGTTTTTGCCGCTGTTTACCTATTATTTACTTATTTATGTTACTTAACTCTGTGAGCTGCCTGTATTGCTCACAAGACAAAACTTTTCACTGTGCCTCGGTACATGTGACAATAAATTCAATTCAATTCAATTCTTATTGTATGTCCATCATCTGAATGCACAAAGAGAATACGTAAATATGCATCCTTGTATGTAGGCTTCCTATTATTTAAAAGGTGATTGTATTATGGCACAGACTCCAGAATGGGCCTTTAAGATGGTGACACGACATCACAACATGTAACATTCTGGTGTAAAGGGACCTGCCTTATCTTCTGTCACTCTCTGTAAGCAATGGAGTCCATGTAGCATTTTCATTCAGTCTACTCTGTGTGCGTAGTGAACAGTACAGAACATAAACTGTGTGTAAGTCATTGTAGACATGTCAACAGTTATAGAGTCATAGAGATGTACAGCACAGAAACAGACCCTTTGGACCAATTCGCCCATGCCGACCAGATATCCCAGCCTAATCTAGTCCCATTTGCCAGCCCTTGGCCCATATCCCTCCAAACCCTTTCTATTAACATACCCATCCAGATGCCTTTCAAATGTTGCAATTGTACCAGCCTCCACCACTTTCTCTGACAGCTCATTCCATACACGCACCACCCTCTGCGTGAAAAAGTTGCCCCTTAGGTCCTTTTTATATCTTTCCCCTCTCACCCTAAACCTATAGTTCTGGACCAGAGGAATTGGTGGAGGCTAGTACAATTGCAACATTTAAAATGCATTTGGATGGTTATATGAATAGGAAGGGTTTGGAGGGATATGGGCCGGGTACTGGCAGGTGGGACTAGATTGGGTTGGGATATCTGGTCGGCATGGACGGGTTGGACAGAAGGATCTGTTTTCGAGCTGTACATCTCTATGACTCTATGGACCAGCAATAGTCATGTCCCATGAGTGAAAAAGTAGGAGTGGTCAGGAGAAAGGTGTTAATCAGTAAACACAAGTAAACACAAGTAAACACAAGGTCAGTAAACACAAGGTGGGTGTACAGGAAGTGTCTGAACTGTCTGAAAGGAAAGGGGAGCAATGGGTTCTATCTGCAATTTGTGACCTCAATGCTGAGGTTGGAAAGTGGTGTAAAAAAAAGCGTAATTAAAAGATAAGCTGCCATTCTCTAACCTTCTGATAATTCTTCATTGGAACAATGCCAAATGCCTGGGGCAGAGGGAGACTGGTAACAAAAGTGGGAATAGTGGGCTGAATAAAGGTTATTCATCAGGCAATCATCTCTACATTGGTGTCAAGGAATGTCGGGGAAATGGTACTGTGAGTAGCGAATCAAGGAAGTGAAAGTAGAAGAGATGCAAGTAGATTGGCATTTATAATGGCTGTGGTGGCTGTGGAAGTGCAGGGGATGAAGGGTGAAATATTTGGAGATAGTGCAGGAGGAGATGGAAAGGCAAGAGCTAAACTCAGAAGCAGTGTTGATCACAGTGTATTCAGTGGAGCAGCTGCAAGACTTGACACTGCTTTTTAAGAAAGAGAATCTGCAAAATTCACAGTCAGAGTACATTTCTGGCTTCAGGCATCACAGTTCCTGGGGAGATTATTTATGTATTTATTTATTATATAGCTTTCAGCATTTCATTGCCATTAGTCCTGTCCCTAAACCTGACAAATGTCCTCCGCATGTACTGATACTTCATGCTCTTCTGTGTGTTGTTAAAATCACTGATATAAAACAAACATTGGATAATTGAAGACGTTTTTTTCTGGAGCTATTTGATGGTGCAGTTGAAAGATTTTCTGTTCTGCTCCAGCTCCCTCTTTGCTTTATTAGTGTAATAGATAGCATAGCAGCCAACAATATATCGATCAACTTAAATGCATCAGGATGAAAGAAGGAGCAGATTAACGCAAGAACTTTGTTCATTCTTGGAATTCTTGCCAGCAAAAGAAAGTTGGAAAAATAGCGTTACATTATGGTTTTCTATATGTAACTCCACAGTGCATTAACAATGGAAATGTGGGCTCTTATTGAAACAGACGTCTTGAAGTTTACTAATTCATTCATAGTTCCTTGAAAGTAGGTAGATAGGATAGTGAAGAAGGCACTTGGCATGCTTTCCTTTATTGGTCAGAGCAACGAGTGTAGGAGTTGGGAGGTCATGTTGCGGCTGTACAGGACGTTAGGCCACTTTTGGAATACTGTGCGCAATTCTGGTCTCCTTCCTATCGGAAGGATGTTGTGAAAGTTGAAAGGGTTCAGAAAAGATTTACAAGGATGTTGCTAAGGTTGGAAGATTTGAGCTATGGGGGAGAGGCTGAACCTCTGTGTGAAAAAGGTGTCCCTTAGGTCTCTTTTATATCTTTCCCCTCTCACCCTAAACCTATGCCCTCTAGTTCTGGACTCCCCGACCCCAGGGAAAAGACTTTGCCTATTTACCCTATCCATGCCCCTCATGATTTTGTAAACCTTTATAAGGTCAATCCTCAGCCTTTGATGCTCCAGGGAAAACAGCCCCAGCCTGTTCAGCCTCTCCCTATAGTTCAAATCCTCCAACCCTGGCAACATCCCAGGGTGCCCTTGAGAAGGTAGTGGTGAGCTGCCACTTTGAACCACTGCAGTCCACCTGCAGTAAGTAGCCCCATACAGTGACGTTAGGGAGGGAATTTCATTATCATTTAATGCCCCTCACCTTTCTCTCTTTCACAGTCCCATCTCATTTGCTCCGTTCCTTCCCTACCTCCCTATTTCCATACAAACTGTTCCATCTCCAACCTTTTCTTGTACTGATGGAATGCCGTCAACATACAGGATTTCACAGCCTCACCATTCGAGAAAGTCCTGATTTCTGTTCCTCTTTCTAAAGGCACTGAGACACTTGCTGAATATTTCCAGCTCAGTTTGTTTTGATGTTGCTATCCCAGCGTGTTTATTTACCTTCCAGGGATGGAATGAAAGCTGGAATGTTGTCTTTCTCACTCTGAATTGGAAAGCTGTCTTCCGATAATGAGAAACCTGCACCTTCTCTCTGGAATCACAAGATGGGGAATGTGTAGGGATTACAGCATACAAGTGCTATCCAAATACCTCAGGGCATGATCCACCACTGTAACCCTTTGCTTCAGACTAGAATTCAAAGTTATATTAACAGCAGGTTTCCTTTTGCCATCATTGTGGTTGGTAGAGAATTAAAACATTGTTAACCATATTCTAAAACAACATAAAAACATTCTTTGGATATATCTTTTATAAATTTGAAATGGTACCACCAGCACAGCAGTGATAATATTCAATAGATTGGAATATAGGGAGAAATTTGATGCTCAGACCTGAAGTGTTCTACTTGAATCAGGAACAATCAGACAGGATTTAATTGATATTTTAATGTCCTAGAATTTTGTGCTTTGATTTGCCATTCACAGAGCTGCATATTTCTAAAGGATGATGAAGTTCATTGCTTCGTAAAATGTTAGTTATTTTATTGCTCCCTTAACTAAGCATTTTGTTTTGCATCCTGCTTAAGATATATGCCTGCCAGAATTTTTGTTTTGTTCATTCACAGGATGGGGGCGTTAGCAGCCAGGACAACATCTACTACCCCTCCCTAATTGCTCAGAGGGCAGTTCAAAGTAGCAATGTTGCTGTGGGTCTACAGTCACGTGCATGGGACACTACTGCCGCATGATGCCAGGGACTCAGGTTTGATTCCACCCTCGGTTGACTGTCTGTGTGGAGTTTGCACATTCTCCCCGTGTCTGCGGGGGTTTTCTCCAGGTGTTCTGGTTTCTTCCCACAATCCAAAGATGGGCAGATTAGGGTGAATTGGTCATGCTAAATTGCCCATAGTGTTCAGGGACGTGTAGGGTAGGTACATTAGTCTGGAGTAAATATAGAGTAGAGAAATGAGTCTTGATGGGTTACTCTTTGGAGGGTTGGTGTGGACTTGTTGGGCCGAACGGCCTGATTCCACTCTGTAGGGACTCTATGATTCAATAAGCCAGCCCAGGTAAGGATGGCAGTTTTCTTTCCTAAAGAACATTCATGAACCAGATCGGCTTTTCCCAATAATTGACAATGAATTCATGGTCATCAATTGACTCCCAATTCCTGACAGTTTTTGAATTCAAATTCCACTATCTTCTGTGACAGGATTTGAACCTGAGTCCCCACCTCCTTACCTGGTCTTTGGATTAACAGTGCAGTGATAATACCATAAGATCATCACTCCCCTGTGTCCTGTTAGTATTGTTTGTAATCTAATACTATGCTGATATTTCAGGCAAATGGTAGAGCCAGTACTTTCTGATTGATATTACTTTGAACATTCTTCATCAGAGTCATCTAAACTCAAAACGTGAGCTTGCTCTCTCTCCATGGATGCTGCCTGACTCGCCGTGATTTCCAGCATTTGTTGTTTTCAGTACGGGATTCCAGCGCCTGCAGTGATTCACTCCTACATTGAAGTTGCCATGAAGCCCACTAACAGGAAGCAGGAAGCCCACTAACATCAGAGTCACAAGGTAGATAATTCTCAGCTGGGCTTGCAATGTGACTTGTAATATTGTTTCCTGGGAGTTGCATGCATTCGTACACAAGGACCGGTCCTATCTAGCCATAAGGAACATGTAGAACTCTCAAGGATTTTTGGGAAAAGCGGACCTGGGTTGTACGTGAATAAATAATTGAAGGTTCAGGACAGGGTGAAAGAGTGATAATGAAGAATGTGGTATCCTAGGCTTCAACTAGAGTACTGTGTTTTGTTTTGGTGCCACGCGTCTGTGAGGATATGAGGACTTTCAAATAACTGCATAATTTGGGCGACATGGTGGCCCAGTGGTTAGTACTGCTGCCTCACAGTACCAGGGACCCAGGTTCAATTCCAGTCTTTGGGCAACTCTCTGTGTGGAGTTTGTACATTCTCCCCGCGTCGATGTGGGTTTTCTCCAGGTGCTCCAGTTTCCTCCCACAATCCAAAGATGTGCAGGTTAGGGTGGATTGGCCATGCAAAATTGCTCATAGTGTTCAAGGATGTGCAGGCTAAATGAGTTAGCCATGGGAAATGCAGGGTTACGGGATGGGTCTGGGTGGAATGATGAGGGTTGGTGCAGACTTGATCGGCTGAATGGCTTGCTTCCACACTATAGGGATTCAATGATAAATTGTTGTTCCCTCTGAAATTTGGCATTCTTGCATTTGTCCTGGTGAGTGCAAGACAAAAAGCTTCAGCAGCAATATTTTTTAATCTCAGCACTTGTCAAACACCACTCAATTTGGTCTTGAATTGAGAGCATTGTTTAAACCATGAGCATCTTATACAGTCTCACGTTCTCAGTAAGAGCTGCAGACAAGAAGAGGGTGTTGCACTAGTTAAGAAGGTAAATATGCTTCTGTCAAGCAAAACATCTCATCAGCAAAAGTGCATGCTTCACATTTTCAGTCCTCTCAAGTGATAGAAATAATTCAGAGCATTTGGGAATGGACATGTTCTCTCTGCCACGGAAAATTGCATTTATTTTTAGCTCACAGCATTTGAATTCACCTCTTTCACCCACTTTCCTGTGTCATTGTGGTGAAGTGGAATTGTATGGATCTAACAGTTTTATCAGTAAAAGGAAGACAAACTTCCAGGACTACATTCAGGTCTTCTGTAACATGACGGTTGCATTCTTGTGCAACCCCGCTTTATAGAAATATCGCGCTTTAGAAACAGTGCTTAAAGTGTTGGTGATGTAATTATGTTATAGCCAACACGCGTCTTCAAAGTTTGCACTTTAGAAACAATGTCCCCAATTCATCAATCACGTTACTGCGAATTCGCGTTAACAAAATTGCGCATTATCACGGAACGACCTGTATGGGGATAGCGTGGGGAAATAGAACCAAAAAGTAACAGAATAACATGGACTCAAAAGGCTGAACAGCATCCCACTGTGCTGTTATGACTCTAAGGGACTACTAAGCATTTTAAAATATTTCTGAAAGGAGTTTGAGATATCTTTAAAAATTCACTGCCTTGTTTATCCACTACTGTATCTTACCTCAGTATAGATTTGAGACTTGCAATCATTCTGTAGATCCAAGGTAAAAACAATAACTGCAGATGCTGAAAACCAAATACTGGATTAGTGGTGCTGGAAGAACACAGCAGTTCAGGCAGCATCCAACGAGCAGCGAAATCGACGTTTCGGGCAAAAGCCCTTCATCAGGAATAAACCAGCCCACATTTTGTCTTTTCTAATGTGGCAACTTGGCCCCAGTTACCTGGACGACGGAGCGGTGGTATGGTTGCCAAATTTGCTGATGACACAAAGTAGGAAAGTAAGTCACAAAGAGGACATAACAGGCTCTGAAAAGGATCTAAGGAGGTTAAGTGGGTGGACAAAGATCTGGCAAATGGAGTACAATGTAGCAAACAGTGGAGTTATCCTTTTTGGGGTGAGGAACAATAAAGATGCAGATTACCCAAATGCTGAGAGATTGTAGAGCACTGAGAGGCAGTGGGATTTGGGCATCCCATTGCCCCTATTGAGAAAGGCTGCTCTGCAGGTACAACCAAAACTTAGGCAATCTACTAGAAAGTTATGGTTTACTGAGATGAGAACTGGATATAAAAGAAGGAAGGTTAAGGGGAAACAAAATGAAAGGACTGAGGATGCTGACAATCAGAAATTGCTGGAAGAACTCAACAGGTCAGTCAGCATCTTTATTTTTATAGAATCCCTACAGGGTGGAAACAGGCCCTTCAGCCCAACAAGTCCACACTGACCCTCTGAAGAGTAATCCACCCACACCCATTCCCTACATTCACCCCGACACTATGGGTAATCTAGCATGGCGAATTCACCCTGACCTGCACGTCTTTGGACTGTGGGAGGAAACCAGAATACCTGGGGGAAACCCACACAGACGTGGGGAGAATGTGCAAACTCCACACAGACAGTCACCCAAGGCTGGAATCAAACCCAGGTCCCTGGTGCTGTGAGGCAGCAGTGCTAACCACTGAGCCACCATGCTGCAGCGGAGGGAAGCCAGAGTTAACATTTCATATCTATTGACCCTTCTTCAGAACAGGCAGGCTAAGGTCCATTTATCCAGGACATTACAGTGTACAGCAGCAAGCACCTTGTTTAAGGAAAGATGTACATGCCGTGAAGGCAATTCAGAGAGGTTTTCCAAAGCTAATACCTGGAATAGGTTAAGTCTTTTTGAGGAAAGGCTGGACAGACTAGACTGGAATCCGCCGGATAACAAGAGGCAACTTTATTGAAACAATGAAGATCCTGAGGGGATCTCGAATGGGTGGACGTGGAGAGGATGTTTCCACTTGTGGGAGAATCTAGAACTAAAAATGAAGGGTTGCCCTTTTTAAATAAAGATGAGGCAAAACTATTTGTCACAGAGGACCGTGAGTCTTTGGAAGCCTGTTTCTAAAAAGGCAGTGAGTCTTTGAATAGTTTTAAGTCAGAGGTGGATTGATCCTTGAAAAGCCAAGGGGTGAAAGATAATTGGGGTTGAGCAGGGAATGTAGATTTGAGGTTACAATCAGATTAACCAGAATCTTATTGACCTGAGGGGCTGAATGGCCTACTGTTCTTCCTTGTTTGCATGTATTTTTAAACTTCATGAAACAATGAATAGCGTAGTGTCGGAGAACAGAGACAACAGACTCCCTCAAAACATTTCAAGAAAGTAGCCCAGACCCTAACTTTGCTTGTTGTTGTAAGGAGGTGTCAACAGATATTCCAGGAGGGATGCAGCTGGTCAAACCATGTAGTTTTAAACAAAGCAGAATTTATTTACGAGATTAGCGAATGAAACACAAACAACCAGAACAGAATACAGAATAACTTAGTGTCATAGAGATGCACAGTGCGGAAACCGACCCTTCGGCCTAACTTGTCCATGCCGACCAGATATCCTAACCTAATCTAGTCTGATTTGCCAGCACTTGGCCCATATCACTCTAAACTCTTCCTATTCATATTCCCATCCAGATGCCTTTTAAATATTGCAATTGTACCAGTCTCCACCACTTCCTCTGGCAGTTCATTCCATACATGTACCACCCTCTGTGTGAAAAAGTTGCCCCATAGGTCCCTTTTATATCCTTCCCCTTTCACCCTAAACCTATGCCCTTTAGTTATGGACTCCCCCACCCCAGGGAAAAGACTTTGTCTATCTATCCTGTCTATGCCCCTCATGATTTTATAAACCTCCATAAGGTCACCTCTCAGCCTCCGACGCTCCAGGGAAAACAGCCCCAGCCTGTTCAATTTCTCCCTATAGCTCAAATCCTGCAACCCTGGCAACATCCTTGTCACTCTTTTCTGAAAACTTTAAAATTTCTCAACATCCTTCCGATAGGAAGGAGATCCGAATTACATGTATTGTTCCAAAAGTGGCCTAACCAATGTCCTGTACAACTGCAACATGACCTCCCAACTGACCAATAAGGGAAAGTATACCAAGCCTCTTCTTCACTATCCTATCTACCGTGACTCTACTTTTAAGGAGTTCAGAACCTGCACTCCAAGGTCTCTTTTTCAACACTGCCCATTAAGTGTATAAAGCCTACCCTGATTCGCCTTTCCAAAATGCAGCACCACGCATTTACCTACATTACACTCCATAGGTTAAACTTAACCTACCCAAAAACCCAAAAGATTATCCCAAGACTATCCAAACTCAATGATGCTGTTCTAAATTCCTGCAACAATCCCCATGAACACCCCATGGCAAAAAGGGAAAAATCAAACACAGGGTCATACAGGGAGAGGAAGAGATGGCAGAGAGATTGAGCGTGGAACATCTTCATCAATGTCACAGTTCTGGGTAGCCCACAAACCCACCATCACACTAAAACAGCACCTTGTGAACTTGAAAAACCCTATACAGACAACAAGCAAAACTGACGTCATTTACAAAATACCGTGCAAGAACTGTAACAAACACTACATTGGACAAACAGGCAGAAAACTAGACACCAGGATACATGAACACCAACTAGCCATAAAGCGACATGATTCTCTCTCACTAGTATCCTTACATACGGCTGAGGAAGGACACCACTTCGACTGGAACAATACATCCATCCTAGGACAAGCCAAACAAAGGCACGCACGAGAATTCCTAGAAGTATGGCATCCCAACTGGAACTCTATCAACAAATACATTGAGTTAGACCCCATCTACCACCCCCTGAGAAAAGGAACAGGAAATGACTTCACAACAGGAAATGACATCACCATAGGAAATGACATCACCAACCCAAAGAAACCCAAACATATAAATAGAAAACAGGAATTATCAGCAGTGCTTCGCCTGTGGCCAACTGAAGATGCTATCTAATAGGGTGACGAAACGTCTGGAAATGAGCCTTCCAGCTCAGCGAGCAAACCTACATCCAATGTCACAGTTTCTTGGATCAGCAGCCTCAAAACCGCCTGACTGCTCTCAGTGAATAGCCAGACCGCCACAAACCAGAACAAAGCTGAGCTGGGAGAACTGGCCACTCTGTTTTTTTGTACAAGTGTTTCTTTTTAAAACTTGTAAGCCTTTTGCCTGAAGTCAGTATCTGTTAGCTATAATCAAATTGGCCCAAAAGCTCATGAAAAGCCAGACTTTTCAAAATCGCTGCTTCTATGACCCCTTTGAGGAAAACAAACTAAGGACAACATCACCTTGTTAGAGGATCAGCATCGTCACAGACCGAGGTGTTTGAGCACATAATATTTTGAAGTTACCGTTAGATGTAGACAGAGTGCTTAAGCGGGTGTTCAGCACGCTTGCATTCATTGCTCAGACCTTTGAGTATAGGAGTGCGAAGTCATGTTGAGGTTGTGCAAGACATTGGTGTGACCTTTTCTGGAGTACTGTGCCCAGTTCTGGTTGCCCTGTTATAGGAAGGATGTTATTAAGCTGGAGAGGGTTCTGAGAAGGATTGACCAGGACGTTGCTTGGAATGAAAGGTTTGAGTTATAAGGAGAGGATGGATAGGCTGGATGTTTTTCACTGGAGCATGGAAGGTTGAGGGGTGCCCTTACTGAGATTTATAAAATCATGAGAATTACAGATAAGGTGAATGGCAGATGTAATTTTCATAGGGTGGAAGATTTCAAGACTAGGGACATGTGGTAAAGTTGAGAAGAGAAAGTTTTAAAAAAGGACATGGGAGCAATATTTTTACACAGAGAGGTGTTTGTGTGCAGAATGAACTTGCAGAGGAAGATGTGGACATGTTTACTGTTACAACATTTAAAAGGCATTTGGGAATGTTCATGAATAGGAAAAGTTTGGAGGGGTATGGGCCAAGTGCAGGTGGGACTAGTTTAGTTTAGGATTATGGTCGGCAGAGACTAGTTGGGCCGAAGGGTCGAGAGTGTGACGCTGGAAAAGCACAGCTGGTCAGGCAGCATCCGAGGAGCAGGAGAATCGACTTCTCAAGCAAAAGCCCTTCATCAGGAATGGTTAGACTGAAGAATCTGTTTCCGTGCTGTAGGATTCCATGTAATGAGACAGAACTGGGTGCTGCAGATGCTGGAGATTAGAGTCAAGATTACAGTGGTGCTGGAAAAGCACAACAGGTCAGGTAGCATCGCAGGAGCAGGAGAATCGACATTTCGGCAAAAGCCCTTCATCGGTGGCACAGTGGTTAGCACTACTGCCACACAGCACCAGAGACCAGGGTTCAACTCCCACCTTAGGCGACTCTCTGTGTGGAGTTTGCACATTCTCCCCGTGTCTGCGTGGGTTTCCTCCGGTTTCCTCCCACAGTCCAAAAATGTGCAGGTTAGGTGAACCGGCCGTGCTAAATTGCCCGCAGTGTTAGGTGAAGGGTTAAATGTAGGGGAATGGGTCTGCACTTCAGCGGGTCGGTGTGGACTTGTTGGGCCAAGGGGCCTGTTTCCACACTGTAAGCAATCTAAACGAATCCAGAATGACACAAAGGGCTTTTGCCCGAAACGTCGATTTTTCCTGCTCCTTGGATGCTGCCTGACCTGCTGTGCTTTTCCAGCACCACTCTAATCTCGACCCTATTTGATGTTGCAAAAGAGTGCTGGTCAATCCATTCACTGCATCCAGGTAATGTGAGCAAACGGTAGGCCAGCTGATGGAAACCGCCTTCTTGTTGTTCCTGTGAATGAAAAGTGTTGATAGAAAAGTCTGAATTGTGACAGCGCCCTGCTGCCTTGTTTATAATCAGTGTTCATTTTCCATTTCCTTCTCCTGATAACTTTAGAAGGTCACTTTTCTCACTGACAGGAACGGCTGCATCTGGAATTAAAAGTGAACAAAATCTCATTTCTTTCCGTGTGAACCTTTCTGTTAATTAGTCTCAATGAGCTGTAAAATTGACGAAATATCTGCTAAAGCCTGCCAGCAAAGCAAAAGACAATCCAATCATGTCAGTTTCATCCTAAGTAACTGTAGCAAACAAAACAAAAAGCCATTAAATTGTCAGTGGTAAGTGGCACTTTGGATATGAACTGGATCTTGTGATTGTCATCATGTACTCATGTTTGTTTTGATGACCATCAATTGCAGACAATGATTGGATGTCTGTCACTCAATGGGGGTCAGCAAAACTAGGTCCTTATAGTTTTGGAGAACCAGGTGAAGTGGAAGAATTCCCTTGGCGAATGTTTTGGAGGTGAAGGAAAGAAAGTTAGTCAAAATCGACGCCCCTGAAGCACTTCCCCTCTACCCGAAACCTCAACAGTAGCACCTTTCCAGCTCTTCATCATTACGGTGACACTCGGTTGTAATTGATCATGTGAGTCTGTTTACTATTGATGCTCACATAGAACATAGAACATAGAAAAATACAGCGCAGTACAGGCTCTTCAGCCCTTGATGTTGCGCCGACCGAAGCCTACCTAACCTACACTAGTCCACTATCCTCCATATGCTTGTCCAATGCCCGCTTAAATGACCCTAAAGAGGAAGAGTCCACCACTGATACTGGCAGGGCATTCCATGAACTCACAACCCGCTGAGTAAAAAATCTACCCCTAACATCTGTCCTACACCTACCACCCCTTAATTTAAAGCTGTGTCCCCTAGTAACAGCTGACTCCATACGCGGTAAAAGGTTCTCACTGTCAACCCTATCTAAACCCCTAATCATCTTGTACACCTCTATCAAATCTCCCCTAAACCTTCTTTTCTCCAATGAGAAAAGTCCCAAGTGCCTCAGCCTTTCCTCATACGATCTTCCTACCACATCCTGGTAAACCCCTTCTGCACCCATTCCAATGCCTTCCTATAGTATGGCAACCAAAACTGCACACAATACTCCAGATGAGGCCGCACCAGAGTTTTATACAACTGCAACATGACCTCAGGACTCCGGAACTCAATTCCTCTACTAATAAAGCCCAGTACACCATATGCCTTCTTCACAGCACTATTTACCTGGGTGGCAACTTTCAAAGATCTGTGTACATGGACACCAAGATCCCTCTGCTCATCCACACTACCAAGTAGTCTACCATTAGCCCAGTAATCCATCTTCTTGTTACTCCTATCAGAGTGAATGACTTCACACTTAGCTACATTGAATTCCATTTGCCACCTTACTGCCCAGCTCTGCAACTTATCTATATCCCGCTGTAACCTGCCACATCCTTCTTCGCTGTCCACAACTCCACCGACTTTCGTGTCATCCGCAAACTTGCTCACCCAGCCTTCAAGCCCCTCCTCCAGGTCATTTATAAAAATGACAAACAGCAATGGTCCCAAAACAGATCCTTGTGGAACACCGCTAGTAACTGCACTCCAAGATGAACCTTTACCATCAACTACTACCCTCTGTCTCCTTCCAGCCAGCCAATTCCTAATCCAAACCTCTAATGCACCCTCAATGCCATACCTCCGTAGTTTTTGCATCAGCCTGCCATGGGGTACCTTATCGAACGCCTTGCTAAAATCCATATACACCACATCTACTGCTTTACCCTCGTCCACTTCCTTGGTCACCTTCTCAAAGAATTCAATAAGGTTTGTGAGGCACGACCTGCCCTTCACAAAACCATGCTGACTATCCTTGATCACATTATTCCTATCCAGATGTTCATAAATCCTTTCCCTTACAATTCTCTCTAAGACTTTGCCCACAACAGAAGTGAGACTGACTGGCCTATAGTTACTTGGGCTATCCCTGCTCCCCTTCTTGAACAAGGGGACCACATTCGCTATCCTCCAGTCTTCTGGCACTGTCCCCGAAGACAACGACAACCTAAAAATCAAGGCCAATGGCTCCGCTATCTCCTCCCTAGCTTCCGTGAGGATCCTAGGATAAATGCCATCAGGCCCAGGGGACTTATCTATTTTCATCCTTTCCAGTATTCCCCAGACCTCTTCCCTACGTACCTCAAGGCCATCCATTCTAATCACTTGTGACTCAATATTCACATCAGCAACAGTGTCCTGTTCCTGAGTGAATACTGACAAAAAGTATTGATTTAGTGTCTCACCAATCTCCTCCGCCTCCACACACAACTTCCCACTACTATCCTTGACTGGACCGATACCTACCCTAGTCATCCTTTTATTCCTGACATACCTATAGAAAGCCTTTGGGTTTTCCCTAATCCTACCAACTAAGGACTTTTCATGTCCCCTTCTCGCTGCTCTTAGCTCTCTCTTTAGATCCTTCCTGGCTACCTTATAACTCTCAATCGCCCCAATTGAACCTTCACGCCTCATCTTTACATCGGCCACCCTCTTCCCTTTAACAAGGGATTCCAATTCCTTATTAAACCACGGCTTCCTCACAAGACCCTTTCCTCCCTGCCTGACTGGTACATACTTATCAAGGACACCCATTAGCTGTTCCTTGAACAATCTCCACATATCATTTGTGTTCTTCCCTTGAAGCCTATTTTTCCAATCCACGCATCCTAAGTCATGCCTCACCGCATCATAATTTCCCTGTCCCCAGCTATAACTGTTGCCCTGCAGTGCACACTTATACCTCTCCATCACTAGAGTAAAAGTCACCGAGTTGTGGTCACTGCCCCCGAAGTGCTCACCTACCTCCAAGTCTAACACCTGGCCTGGTTCATTACCTAGAACCAAATCCAGTATGGCCTCACCTCTTGTTGGCCTGTCTACATATTGTGTCAGGAAACCCTCCTGCACACGTTGGACAAACACCGACCCATCTAACGAACTCGAGCTATAGCTTTCCCAGTCAATATCTGGGAAGTTAAAGTCCCCCATAACAACCACCCTGCTACTTTCACTCTTCTCCTGAATCATCCTCGCAATACTTTCCTCTACTTCTCTCGGACTATTAGGAGGCCTGTAGAAAACTCCTAACAGGGTGACCTCACCTTTCCTGTTTCTAACCTCCGCCCACACTACCTCAGATGGTAAGTCTTCCTCCATCACCCTATTTACTGCTGTAATACTATCCTTGACAAGCAATGCCACACCTCCCCCTCTTTTACCCCCATCTCTGACCCTACTAAAACATTTAAACCCTGGAACCTGCAACAGCCATTCCTGTCCCTGTTCTACCCACGTCTCTGTAATGGCCACAACATCGAAGTCCCAGGTACCAACCCATGCTGCAAGCTCACCTACCTTATTTCTTATACTTCTGGCATTGAAGTATACACACTTCAAGCCACCTTCCTGTTTACCAGCACCCTCCTTCGAGATCGATGCCTTGTTCCTAACCTCCCTACACTCAAGGTCCTGTACCCTAAAGCTACAGTCCAGGTTCCCATGCCCCTGCAGAGTTAGTTTAAACCCTCCCCAAGAGGACTAGCAAACCTCCCCCCAAGGATACTGGTGCCCCTCAGGTTCAGGTGTCGACCATCCTGTTTATAGAGGTCCCACCTTCCCCAGAAAGAACCCCAGTTGTCCAGAAACCGGTTGTCACAGTGCTCAATTCATTAAACTTCAGAGAAACGTTATCTGCCTTCCCACCTATCCACTCTACCCTGCCCACTGACCTATCACAATTACCTCTGACCCGCATCCACCTATCACTATCCCACCTATCTCCCCCAGCCCTGCCCTCAAACACCCCATTCATCTCTCAGCCTCTTTCCCCTCCACCTTCTTGATGAAGGCATTATGCCCAAAACGTCGACTCTCCAGCTCCTCGGATGCTGCCTGACCGACTATACTTTTCCAGCAACACCCTTTTTGACTCTGACTCTCCAGCACCTTTCAGCGCTCACTTTCTCCTCCTTGATTTGATTGCCATGTGTATTTGAGTACAGTGAAAAGCTGTGTTTGCGAGCAGTACAGGCAGATCATAGTAAGCGGGGACACACAGGGTGAGAAAGAAAACTTGGGCGGAGTGAGGTGTACAGGTTACATTGAACAGGATGTGCACTAGGTAAGATCAACATTAACAAAACCAGCATTATTTGAACAAGGTCAGAAGTCACATGACATAGCCCAACAAGTTTATTTGAAATCACAAGCTTTCGGAGTGATGCCCCTTCATCAGGTCACTGCGATTTCAAATGAACCTGTTCAAATGAACACTCTAACCTGGTGTCATGTGACTTCTGACCTTATCCACCCCAGTCCAACACTGGCACCTCCACACCGTAGCATTATTTGAAGTTAGACTGAAGTTTATCAGTCTAATGATGGCAGGGAAGAAGCTGTTCTTGAACCTGCATGTTTTTAAGCTTCTGTATGTTTTGCCTGATGGAAAAGGGTGTAGGAGAGCATTGGAGAGCCAAAGGTCTAAGTTGAAGCATTGAGCAGATATTTTGAAATACTGTGCATAAAACCTGTGACACACATCGAGTGGTATTTTCACTTACTGACAGGATATGGGGAGATCGCAGTTTAAGGATATGGAGTAAGCCACTTAGACCTGACGTGACCTGTTGGAAGTTTATAAGATCATGAAGGGTATATGTATGATTAATGGGAGCTGTCTTTTTCCCTAGGGTGGGGGATTTCAAGTCTAGGGGACACAGTTTCAAATTGAGAGGAGGGAGATTTAACAAAGATGTGAGGAACAATTTTTTTCCACAGAGAATGGTTCATGCGCGGAATGAACTTCCTGAGGAAGTGGTGGATGCGGGTACAGTTACAACATTTAAAAGACCTTTGGGTAAGTACATGAATAGGAAAGGTTTGGAGGGATATAGACCAAGCGCAGGCAGGTGGGAGTAGTTTAGTTTGGGATTATGTTCGGCATGGGCTGGTTGGACCAAAAGGTCTGTTTCTGTGCTGCATGACTCTATGAGGAAACATTCCAGACAGTAGTGAGCCTGTGAAATTCATAGAATCCTTGCAGTGCAGATAAACGCCACTTGGCCCATCAAAACTGCACCAACCCTCCAAAGAGCAAACCACTCACTTATTGTGGCTAATCATAGAATTCCTACAGTGCAGAAAGAGGCCATTCAGCCCACACTGACTCTCCATAGGGGATCCCAGGCAGACTCAGACCCCCGCAACCCTGCATTTCCTATGGCCAACCCACCTAACCTACACATTCCTGAACTCTATAGGCAATATAGCATGACCAAGCCACCCGAACCTGCACATCTTTGGACTGTGTGAGGAAACCAGAGCATTGGAGGGAACCCATGCTGACACGGGAAGAATGTGCAAACTCCACACAGGCAGTCCCCTGAGGCTGAGATCAAACTTGGGTTCCTGGCACTGTGAGGCAGCAGTGCTAACCACTGAGTCACCATGCCACTTAGCTAACCTGCACATCCCTGGATACTATGGGACAATTCTCAGCCACAGAAAGCATTTGAGGCCAAAACATTGAATGTTCTTCAAAAGGAGTTTGAGACAGTTCTTAGAACTAAATGGATCAAAGGATATGGGTAGCTAAAGGGAACAGGAGACTGAGTTGGAGAATCGGCCATGGTCATATTGAATGGTGGAGCAGGGCAAAAGGGCTGAATGGCCTACTCCTGCTCCACTTTACTGTGTTTCTATGAAAGAAGCAAGAGGGGAAGATTAACGAATGACCTGGCACTGGGAAGGGCCGTGCTGCTTCTCATCACTGAGGAAATTAGGTTTTACATGGGAAGGTCCACACCCCGCTCTGTAACCTCACTACCAATTGAGGCTTTCTCTTGGCCAATCATCAAACATTTACAGACGTCTTCATTCTATCTTCCTGATTTTCTCTATCCCTGTCAGGCAGTCTGAATGGAAACACAGAGTGGCCGGCCTGGTTTAGGAGTGGGGGCCTTTGATCTATCCCAAGTTGTGGGTGAGCAAGGTAGTGTAGTGGGATAACGATATGTGAAAGATGGTGAAGTAAATGATGAAACCAAGCAGATATTAGCACAGTGGAGCAAAAGGAAACTTGCGAACCATAAGACCTTAACAAATAGGAACAGGAGTAGGCCATTCGACCCCTCGAGCCATTCAATACGATCATGGCCAATCCGACATTCCCCTTGTCCACTTTCCTGCATTTTCTCCATGACCTTTGGTTTCCTCTAACGATGCTCTTTGGCTAGGAGTTCCAAAGACTCTGAGAGAAGAAATTCCTCAAGACTCAAAGAAGAGTGCAAGAGAAATGTTGCATTAAAGTTTAAGCAAAAATGTATATCTTAGTGTAAATAAAGTGTTTACAGTACTACAGAGAGCGAGGAAGCCTCACTTTCAATTAATGACAAACTTGGAGTTCATGCAATGGATTCAGAACAACCAACATTCCATCTATTCCCTGTCCACCACCTCTACAAGGCACAAGATGGATTGCTTCCCACATTCCTAGATGGCTGTAGCTCCAACAACACTCAAGAAGCTCGACACCATCCAGGACAGAGCAGCTCCTTGATTGACCGCACATCCAGAAACATCCCACCATTTCTGACACTCAATCACATCAGTGTGTGCCATCTACAAGATGCACTGCAGAAATTCACCAACCTTTCCTCAACAGCACCTTCCAAACCCACGACAACTGCCATCTTGAAGGACAAGGGCAACAGTTACATGTGGGGACTCCATCCCCTGTTAGCACGCCTCCACTCATCAGCCTGACTTGGAAATATATCACCGTTCCTTCGGCGTCACTGGGTCAGGATATTAGAGCTTCCTCCCTAATAGCTCTGTGGTCTACACATATCACATGAATGGCAGCGGATCAAGAAAGCAGAACATTAGCCAGGCATTCTGGATGACTAGTCCATTACACTACTACCTCCCCCTGTAGAGGGGGTCTCAGTTACTATTGAGGGTTAAGGTTACCCCATCTCTCTCAACCTGCCAACACAGTCACAATTATTCTGCTATCACACGTCATGGACAGGGGCTGGTGGAAACATCTTTATAACATACTGAGAATGGAATCCATTCCTGAATCTGCTCATAAGTCAGTTTGCAAAGAATTTGGAGCACAATGCAGGACAATATAAAGCAGCTGTTTTTTAAGTACAGGAAATGGTAACATGTGTGGGATCGTGTTTGTAAGTACCAGTGTTCATGAGTCAGATGTCCATAAATCAAGGCCCTCCCATGTCCCATAGAGATGTTAAAAGATGAAGGCATCCTTTTCTTACAAGACTCTTGGGCGAGTCACTCATCAAAGAAAGAGAGAGAGAGAGAGAGAGAGAAAACTGGCAGTCTTTAACTTGAGGGTCACCATGCCTCAGGAGTGAGAGGAGAGTTGTCAAGTCAGAAAATTGTAGAGTGATACAGCATGGAAATGGACCCTTCAGCCCAACTCATCCATGCTGACTAAATTTCCCAAACTAAACCAGTTCCATTTGCCTGTGTTTGGCCCATACTCCCCTAAACATAGAAACATTAAGAATAGCTGTGGGAGTAGGCCATTCGGCCCTTCAAGCCTGCACCACCATTCAATCTGATCATGGCTAAACCTTCCCTATTCATGTACCTGTCCAAATATCTTTAAAATGTTGTAACTATACCTGCATCTACCACTTCCTCTGGCAGTTCATTCCACATATCAATCACCTTTTATGTGAAAAGGTTGACCTTCTGGCCCCTTTTAAATCTTTCCCCTGTCACCTTAGAATGACACCCTCTAGTTTTGCTGAAAATGTGTTGCTGGAAAAGCGCGGCAGGTCAGGCAGCATCCAAGGAGCAGGAGAATCGACGTTTCGGGCATGAGCCCTTCTTCAGGAATCTTTTTTACCCTCTAGTTTTGAACTTCCTTACCCCTGCCCTGCTATATTGCCTACTGAGCTAAGCCAACAGGACTATAGAACTGAGTAAAATAAGCTACAGATTCGCCTGATCTATGCAGAGCTGAATGATTCCTCCTGTACGGCAGGTTAAAGATTCCTCAGTTGGAGTTAGGAGTGTGTGCTGAGTTGGCTGCTGAGCTTCAGAGTCAGAATTGACATTTTCTGATTCTGCGAGGGAAAAGGGGGAGGGGGGGGTGAGATTAAAAAAAAGCTGCAATCACAGCTCCAATTCCTGATTACTACCTAACACCTCTTTGTGAAGTGACAGTTGCTATTGGAGGGATGCCTTCTTGTTTTTGTTCATGTAACAATAACTTGATGCCAGACACACACTGTCACACTACCATTGCGATATCAGCTGGATAAACACAAATCTATAAGCCAGGCATGCAACAGTCATCTTCCCAAAGACAACACGTTACAGTTTCTGAGCTGTCAGCCAGCCCATCCATATATGAGGCCACGGGCACATAAAATCAATGATGCCATGTGTGTGTTGCTAAAAACAAGGCACTCACAAAGCGGTTTGATGGATTTTTAGTGGGAAACAATGGAATAATGACTTCTTCACTTTTGTTGAATTTTCTACTGGGCTAGCATTTACAACACACGTTCTCCAGAAAGGGGATTTATAAAGTGTATGGGACAGAAAGTGCAGGGACTGAGGCACGACGCATTTGTGACGGATAATGTGTCATTGCTAATGGGCTCACCTCACAGCTCTAATGTCCTCTGAGCTGCCTCTGCCTCCTTATGAATAAGACAGCGACTATCTCTCCATCTGTCCACCACTTTCCATAACCCACGGCACTGTATTTGCTGGAAACTGCATTCAGCTAGCTCTGAAACCTTTCACTTCCAGGCAGCCTTGGAGGGTCCAGCTGGCAAGGACTCTTCCTCAGGTATTATACTGTACACTGCCTGTCTGTACACTTTGTCTGCCTACCCACCAACTGCTAAATACAGGCAACTTGATCATGACAAGTAAAGAGTCACATTCAAGCTCAATCATATCCTTATCTGACTGATACTTATAAGACCAGAAGAAATAGGAACAGGAGTAAGAAATTCAACGCTTCGATCCTGTTCCACCATTTAATAGGATCTTAGCTGATTTGATATTACTTGCGACCACCACCGTGGGCGGCACGGTGGCACAGTGGTTAGCACTGCTGCCTCACAGCGCCGGAGACCCGGGTTCAATTCCCGCCTCAGGCGACTCTCTGTGTGGAGTTTGCATGTTCTCCCCGTGTCTGTGTGGGTTTCCTCCGGGTGCTCCGGTTTCCTCCCACAGTCCAAAGATGTGCAGGTTAGGTGAATTGGCCATGCTAAATTGCCCATAGTGTTAGGTAAGGGGTAGATGTAGATGTAGATGTAGGGGTATGAGTGGGTACGCTTCGGCGGGGCGGTGTGGACTTGTTGGGCCGAAGGGCCTGTTTCCACACTGTAAGTAATCTAATCTAATCAAATTCCCCCACAACCCTTGATTTCCTGATTGATCAAGAATCTCTCTCTCTCTCTCTCATCCTTAAATACACACAAGGACTCTGGCCCCACAGCTCTCTCTGTGGTCAGGAGTTCCAAAGACTCACAACCCTCTGAGCGAGGAAATTCCTCCTCACCTCAGTCTGAAATTGGGGCCCCTTTATTCTGAGACTATGCCCTTCGGTCTTAGACTCTCCCGTGAGGAGAAATATTCTCTCAGTGTTGACCCTGTCAAGCCCCTATATCTTTCAATGACATCATTTCTCCTTCTTCCAAACTGCCAAGTAAAGAGTCACATTCAAGCTCAATCATATCCTTATCTGACTGACACTTATAAGACCAGAAGTAATAGGAACAGGAGTAAGAAATTCAACGCTTCGATCCTGTTCCACCATTTAATAGGATCTTAGCTGATTTGATTTTACTTGCGACCAAATTCCCCCACAACCCTTGAGTAGAGTCCCAACCTGTTTAGCCTTTGCTCATTCCTCAATCCCTCCATACTAGGGATTATCCTGGTGAACCTTCTCTGAACTGCCTCCAATGAAACAATATCTTTCCTTATATAATGGGACCAAAATTGCTCACAGTACTCCAGATGAGGTTTCACCAACACCTTCATACTTTTGAGTAAGTCTCACAATAGCTGGAACTCCACCAAACTAGTGGACATTGGGCGAGAATTATTTCAGTATTTGTGCTGATGTGTTCCCACTCTGGATTTTGGGGTACAGGGATCCTTCATATTTATCATTATTCTAACCAACAGCTTTAATCTCACACGATTAAGAGCTCACTCTTCATGCTTAATGTCTTGATACCTTTGGCCTCATTATGTCATCGGTTGAGGATGGTTATCTTCCATCTTTGTCACGCTGAAGTTTCATTCAAATCACAGTTCTCGATTGCAGTTCTTTTTCATGGTATGTTGCTGTCACAAAACTTTAATGTCCATCCTAATTATCCTTGATGGTGAGCAGCCATCTTGAACATTTGCAATCAGTGTTGTCCACATTCACCCACAATGCCCTTAGGGAGGGAATTTCCAGGATTTTGACCCAGTGACACTGAAGGGACGATGATACATTTCCAAGATGGATGGTGAGTGATTGAAGAGGAAATTTCAAGACAATAGTGTCTCCAGGTGTCTTATCATCCAGTCACCAGACTAAGTCTGGAGACTGTCATACAGTCATAGGGTCATAAAGGTCTACAGAAAAAGGCCCTTTGGCCCATCAAGTCTGCACCAGTCAAAAAGCAACTACCAAATGATTTACAAGGATGTTGCCAGGGTTGGAGGATTTGAGCTGTAAGGAGAGGCTGAATAGACTGGGGCAGTTTTCCCTGGAGTATCGGAGGCTAAGGGGTGACCGTATAGAGGTTTATAAGATCATGAGGGGAATGGATAGGGTAAATAGACAAGGTCTTTTTTCCTGGGGTGGGGGAGACAAGGACTAGAATGCATAGGTTTAGGGTGAGAGGGGAAAGATATAAAAAGGACCTAAGGGTTAACTTTTTCACACAGAGGGTGGTGCATATATGGAATAAGCTGCCCGAGGAAGTGGTGGAAACTGGTATAATTACAACATTTAAAAGACATCCGAATGGGAATAGGAATAGGAAGGATTTAGAGGGATATGGGCCAGGTGCTGGCAAATGTAACTAGATTAGTTTAGTATATCTAGTTGGCATGGATGAGTTGGACCAAAGGGTCTGTTTCTCTGCTGTGCATTTCTATGACTCCATGACTCTATCACATTTTCCAGCATTTGGCCCATAGCCTTTGCATGGCAAGTCTAGATTTGTCTTCCTACATGATGGCATGGGTGACTCCATTATCTGAATAGTTAAGAATGGTAGTGAATATTCTTCAGTTGTCAGTGAATGTAGCAACTTGTGGCCATTTGATAGAGAGAACATCGGTGATGGAGTGTTAGAAATGGTTGAGCCTAGGACAATGCTGTGAGGAGCTTATGCAGTGAGTCCTTGGGATGAGATTGTTGGTCTCCAATAACAATAACCCTTTTAATATAACTCCAGTGTGCTCCTCAACAATTAAAGTTGGAGCTTTCAAAAGAATTGCTGAATTAAATAAAAGATGAAGGTCCAGCTATGACGAAAACAGAAAATGCTGGAAATACTCAGCAGGTTAGGCAATTTTCAAATTAATAACCTTTTAGCAATAAGTCGTTGATCTGAAATTTTAGATTTTGGTGGAATAACAATCAGAAATGTTAAGGGAGGAAGCGTTCCATCAACTATGTGGGTAACAGGGGTAGGGGATTCCTCCACTGATCTTGGCTTTGTATGGGTCTGAAGCATCAAAGCTTCCAGTCCAATCACCAACTGAGGCCCTCAAATGGTCAATGAATGCCCATGAGGACCTCATCCCATTGGAGTTGATGTTAACCCAATGGCCAGCAGGGTGTGGGGGAGATGGAAAAGGAATGGTGATGGCTTTCCTTGCAAACTTTCAGAAGTGGTTTCTCATCCAAAAGTCACACAGGGATCCCAGCCTTGGAAAGTGAGGGGAGGGAAGATCTTGCTGAGAGCCATACCCTGTACTGCACCCCCTGTTCCCAATGAAGCCTATGTTCACCACCAGTCACCTGTAACATGGGTCCCTCGGAAATCCTGGGCCTTAGATTGGTGCATTACCAATCCCTTTCTAATTGATAAGGCAGCGATGGATTAGTCACTATTCATATTTCGACTCCACACCTCCCTCATTGTTCATCTAGATTTTCACACAACGAAGCCACGAGCAAATTGCTTCATTGGGCAAAACGTTTTGGCAGCCTCTACCCAATAGCAGCTGTTTCCCCAGAACCTTCTTCAATCATTCTTCTCGATTCCACATGTTTATTCTCCCACTTCCCTGCATTGACAAAATTCTGAAGTTAAGAGTCAACGCACTGTTACGAAACAGTGAGAAGGGATGAATTAGCTCTCCTGTTTTTAATCCCCTCTGTCGTTTTCAAAAAAATGTATTTTTTAGTGCTCAGCTATTTGGCCAAAATGGCAGCAGAGCGGCGTTTGGGCCCAGGAATCCAGAGACCATCCACTCCGTCCAATTTTCCTCTTCATTCTTCTTTCTCTGCTCTTTTATGAACTTTAGCCTTTCTTGCTTACCTTCCTGTGGAGAGGGAGGCATCTTCTATGGCATCGAGGCGTCCATCGTATTGGAGGAAATGTTTGTTCCGGGTGCCAGTGGCGGAGGGAGGCGAATTTTGAGCCAGTGCCCGGTGCACGACTTGCCAGCTTCAGCAGCATCTCCGTGGCCAGGATCAGCCCAGTGCGGACTCATAGCCTCAGCATCAATGGCAGAGGCAAGATGGCGCCGAAGAATGGGGCAACAGTTCTATGGTGATGCTAATGTGAAGCGATTCGAGGCAACTGCTTCTTGCTGGCGTTGGTCTCAGCGTCGAGGTAGAAGACCCCAGATCCAGACCCATGGTGAAGCACTTCACAGAGACTGTAATGTTGATCTTTAGGACTTTATCTCTCTACCTTTATATCCTATGTCTGATTTATTTCTGCATTTTATGATGGCACAGGATAGCAGCAACATTAGACAGCACTTTTCACTTACTTACAACTATTACACGTGACAATAACTCAATAACCAATATCACACTTTAATTAAAGTACAGCACTGTCTAAAATCAACTCATTAGAAGATTTTCTTAAGTGAAAATAAGGAATTTTATTAGTCACTAACCCCAGAAAAATGAAACAATATCAAACACACACGTAAGCTCTGTGAGAATGTTTAAACAGGAGAAGAGTATCTACAATAATAGGAAAATGATGAATATGTAGTTTAGCAGGTTTAGAGTTTTTGAATTATTATAGTTGAACCTGAGGTGATGGCTGTCAAGCTGATGTCTTGCATCCTCAGCAATGGTGAACTTCGTAGAATCCCTGCATTCCCAGGTATTTGGAATGATTCTATTTTAATTTGCTTTATCACTAGTGCTGGCCTTTTGAGATGATGAGAAAGAATGAGCAGGATAAACAGTTTTTCAACTGTTGCCAATCAATTTTCTCTCTCTCCATCTGCTGAGCTACCAAGCAATTACTGAAATATATTTCAATTGCATCATGCTGAATCTAGCTCATTGTGTTTCCAAACTGGACAGTTGCAGGCAACCCTCCGTGTCCAATATGAGCAATTTTCAACATAAGGACAAACTAAAATGGAAGATGTGCGTTTCTTGATACCTCTTGACACTTATCGTTGCTGTGGAAAGATTGCAAATATCATCAAAGACCCCTGCACCCAGATAATGCTCTCCTATAACCTCTTCCATCATGTAGAAGACACAGAAGCTTCAACACATGCACTAACAGGTTCAGGAACAGATTCTTCCTTGCCATTATTTGACTGATGAATGGACCTCTCTAACTTCAAACAATGTTGATCTTGTTAATGTTGATTTTACTTTCTGCATCTCCTGTGCAGCTGTAACCTTGTAAGCCTTAGTCTGTTTAAGCACCCTGCGATCTGTATGCTCTAGTTTGCTATGATCTGCCTCTACTGTTCGCAAAACAAAGCTTGTCACTATACTAAGGTACATGCGACTACAATAGATCAAATCAAATCAAATCAAGCCTGGTTGAGTTGACTGATTCATCTTTACATAAAATGGCAATTTCAGTTCAGATAATTTTGTTTATTCTGCATTTGTTTCTTGCATTTGCCTCGATCTGTGGCCAGGAGATCATTGCAGTTATTTTAGGTCCCTTTTCTCCCCTTTTAAAAACACCATTTTAGTCTTCGAAGGTCTCAGGTATTAAAATCAAATGCCAGAAGTAGAATATTGGATTAGTGGTGCTGGAAGAGCACAGCAGTTCAGGCAGCATCCAACGAGTAGAATATTGTCAGCCCATATTTTATCAATTTAGCGTGACAATGATCTCTTACTTTGATAATATAAAATAAAGGATTGTAAATGTTGGAGAGCTGAAAACTCACAAAAACATGAATTATAGTCAGTTGGCCCAGAAGCAGAAATGGCTATGAGATTGGTTCAGAGCTACACTCAAGGATGTTGGGAATTTTGGTCAAGCTAGTTTGAACTCTGACTGAGGTAAATATGACCTGCAGTTTCCTGTGTTGACAAAATAAGGGAGGTGTCATGGTGGTCTGCTAGACATACTGTCACCACTATTACCTTAGATGGAGCAGGATATGTGGCTGTTTATGATTTGGTGTAAACATTTGGGAGTTGTTTACCAGAATCCCATTGGCTGGGATTGAAAGGTGTGATCAGGTTTTGCTCGATTCAGGGGCTGAGTACCAGAGAGAGTTTTTGCAGATGAGTACATTTTGGGATGAAAGTTAGCAGAACAAAGGATTTTGCATGAGTGAGCCTTTGAGAACAACATTTGAGAAACACGTGCCCTGAAGTTACCTTCAGAGATGACAAAGAGCCATGAGGCAAGATCTACACTGACAGCAGATGTTGGCCACTTTACTCGAATTGGGGTAGTATTTGTTTCAAGTCAAACTTACCAAATAAGTTAGAGTTAAATGTGGATTAAGTTAAAGTAAGGTAAAGTGAAGAGCTGAAAATGTGTTGCTGGAAAAGCGCAGCAGGTCAGGCAGCATCCAAGGAGCAGGAGAATCGACGTTTCGGGCATGAGCCCTTCTTCAGGAAAGGGCTTATGCCCGAAACGTCGATTCTCCTGCTCCTTGGATGCTGCCTGACCTGCTGCGCTTTTCTAGCAACACATTTTCAGCTCTGATCTCCAGCATCTGCAGTCCTCACTGTCTCCTAAGGTAAAGTGAAGTCAAATAAAGTGAGTTAAAGGTGAAATTAAGTTTAGATGAAATAACAAGTAAACCTTCTTGAAAGTGAAGTCACAGGTAGATAGGATAGTGAAGAAGGCGTTTGGTATGCTTTCCCTTATTGGTCAGAGCATTGAGTACAGGAATTGGGAGGTCGTGTTGTGGCTGTACAGGACATTGGTTAGGCCTTTTGGAAGATGTGTGCAATTCTGGTCTCCTTCCTATCGGAAGGATGTTGTGAAACTTGAAAGGGTTCAGAAAAGATTAACAAGGAGGTTGCCAGGGTTGGAGGGTTTGAGCTATAAGGAGAGGCTGAATAGGCTGGGGCTGTTTTCCCTGGAATGTTGGGGGCTGACGGGTGACCTTATGGGGGTTTATAAAATCAGAGTCATAAAACGTGGGCAAGATTTCAAGACTATGAGGCACATTTTTAAGGTGAGAGGAGAGAGTTTAAAAAAAGATGTGGTTACACAGGAGTTGGTTCTCATGGGGAATGAACTTCCTGAGGAAATGGTGGATGTGGGAACAACTACAATGTTTAAAAAGCGATTGGATGGGAAAGGTTCAGAGGGCCAGGAGCAGGCAGGTGGGACAAGTTTAGTTTGATAACATGGTTGGCATGGACTGGTTGGACCAAAGGGTCTGTTTCCATGCTGTATGACTCTATGTAAACTTCAGCGGTTCAAGAAGTCAAACTCACCGCTACCTTCCCAAGGACAACCAGGGATGGCCTGTAAATGCCACAAAGTCCATATCCAGAGAGTTGGTATTTGAAAGGCTCTTTACTGTTCATAAGGCAGTTAAGTACCTGAAAGGGTTTTATATCATGAGATAAACACTATCCACCAGGATATAAAGGCCTGTTCCTGGGAGGAGCTCATCAATGTTCTCGTTCTTGTTTGAATCCAGTACCAGTTGCAAATTCAGTGTTAAATTGAACCTAACTGACCAGAAATGTTTGCTTATTTTTAAGTTTAGTCTGAGATCGAGAAAAGAGGAGCAGGAGTAGGTCATTCGGCCTTTGAAGTGTGCTCACCCATTCAATACGATCATGGATGATCATCCAGCTCAGTCCCCTGTTCCCACTTTCTCCCCATGCCCTTTGATCCCTTTCATCTCAAGTGCTACATACAACTCTTTCTTGAAAATATACAGCTTTTCTGCCTTGACTGCTTTCTGTGGTAATGAATTCCACAGACTCACCCCTCACTATCTTCCTGCCAAAATGCGTAACTTGACATTTCCGATATTATATTCCCTCTGCTAAATTGTGCCAACTCACTTAAACCTGGATTCCTCTGTAGACTTCTCACCAACTTAATTTTCTGTGGCATGCCATTTCTCTCAGTGTATTATTACCACCAAGCCAAGGGGTCAAAACTGGCTGTAGTGAAGATTTCAGGAGGACATGCAAGGAATAGCCAGGCACACCTCCAAATTAGATGTTAACTTGGTGAAGCTACATTACAGGAATACTTTCCTGCCAAACAGTAGAAGGTTGAACACAAGGAGGTTGAGCAGTTCATTAACTTTACCAACACCTTCCACCCCGACCTCAAATTCCCCTGGACCATCTTGGAAACCTCCTTCTCCTTCCTGGATCTCTTCACCAATGTCTCTGGTGACTGACTAACCACAGACATATGCTACAAGCCCAACAATTCCCACAGCTACCTAAACTACACCTCCTCCCACCCTACCTCCTATAAAAATGCCATCCCTTATTCCCAATTCCTCCACCTCCACTGTATCTGTTCCCAGGATGACCAATTCCACCGCAGAAAGTCCCAGATGACCCCCTTCTCCCATGACCACAACTTTCCTTACCCCGTGGTTGATGATATCCTTCAGCACATCTCCTCCATTTCATGCACTACCACTCTTGAACTCCACCCCTCCCAATGCAACAAGGTCAGAACCCTCAGTCCTCACCTTCCACCCCACCAACCTTTGCATACAATGCATCATCCTCTGCCCCTTCTGCCATCTTCAAATGGACCCCATCACTAGAGACATATTTCCCTCCCTACCCTTTCAGCATTCCGAAGAGGCCATTCCCTCCATGACTCCCTCATCAGGTCCATGACCCCCACCAGCCCACACCCCACTCCTGGAACCTTTCCCTACCACCGCAGGAAGTGCAAAACCTGCACCCACACCACTCCCCCACGTCTGTCCAAAGCTCCAAAGGATCCTTCCACATCCATCAGAAATTTCCCTGTACCTCTACCAAAGTCATCTACTGCGTCCACTGCACCTGTTATGGTCTCCTCTACATCGGGGAGATAGGACCACCATAGGTCCCAGAGATGGTTTCAGAAACCATCTCTGGGACACCCACACCCACCAACCCCACTGCCCCATGTCTGAACACTTCAAACCCCCCCTCCCACACCATCAAGGCCATGCAGATCCTGGGCCTCCTCCACCGCCAACCCGTTACCACCTGACGCCTAGAGGAAGAATGCCGCATATTCCACCTTGAGACCCTTTAACCACACGGGATCAATGTGGATTTCAACAGCTTCCTCATTTCCCTCCCGCCACATTATCACAGTCCCAAACCTCCGACTCGGCACCACCTTCCAGACCTGAAAATCACTCCCTCCACTGACCTATCACCTTCTCCCTCACCTTCATCCTCTTTCTGAGCAACTTTCCCCTCACTCCACTCCCCCTCCCATTTATCTCTCAGCCCCGACCCACAAACCTCATTCCTGCTGACGAGCTTTTGCCCAAAACGTTGATTCTCCTGTTCACCGGATGCTGCCTGACCTGCTGTGCTTTTCCAGCACCACACTCTCAAAACAGTAGAAGCAGCATCTGATAGACTGGTGTAAGTGACAAACTCATGGAACCCCTACAGTGTTGAAGTGGGCCAATTGGCCCATTGGGTCCACACCAACCCTCCGCAGAGCATCCCTTCCAGACCCATCCACCTACAACCTTGCATTCCCCATGGCAAACCCACCTTGCTTGCACACTCTGGGTAATTTAGCATGGCCAATCCACCTAAGTTGTACATCTTTGGACTGTGGGAAAAAAAAAACACAGCAACCCTATGCAGACATGGGGAGAGCGTGCAAACTTCATATAGACAGTTACCCAAGGGTGGTATCATACCCTGGTCCCTGACACTATCAGGTAGCACTGGGCCACCATGTCATCCTGTGATCTTCATATAACTCAGATTTAACATAAATAGCGATTGAGTACAATGTATTAAACCTACACTACTTAACAAAACTTCCCAATGCCATCTTCTGACAAAGACTTGGTGTGACCATCTTTCCCCACTATCCCAATAAGAAGGTGTGGTATCTCAGTTGCTGCTTGTGGGCACAAACACAACGTGTGCCCTTCACTTTGGTCAGTTTTCATTTCGTACTGGATTTTTTCGGGACATAATTCAAAGTCGCTTTTGTCAGATGTAGGGTAGTTTTTGCCTCGATGGGCTGAAGGCCTCTTCTGCAATGTAATGCATAACGCCAAGGTGGAGCGTCTCATCAAGGAGCCCAGAGATCAGACTGACAAACCACAGAGATTGGAGCCACTTTTCACACAGCAGAGCGGGTGGGACCAGCCATGGGAAGGCAATCTCCAGACACTGGGTAGCTTCTGAGTTTCCACCATGGTCACGCATTCGGGCCATTTTCATTGAAGTGAGATCAGAAGCTGAGTGACCCATGTGAAAGCCAGACAGAACATTGGTGAGTGGGTTATTGTTGTGGCATTAAGGAAGGAGTTGGATATAGTTCTTTGGGCTAAAGGAATGAAAAGGTATGGGATAGAAAGCAGAAACGGGGTAATTGAGTTGGATGATCATATCGAGTGGTGGAGGAGGCTTTAAGGGCTGAATAACCTACCTTTATCTATTTAAGTGCCTCTTCATAGCACTGTCAAAGCACCCTACATCCGAGAGAAGGCTAATGAGGGAGTAGGTATTGGACTGGACTGGATATTTCCTCATTTTTGTGAATGACACATACCCTGGGTAGTTTTTGTTATTGTTAGGTAGATACATGTGTTAATTGTAGTTCAGGCAAAAAGAGGACTTACTCTCCACCTGGCTGAATGGAGTCCAGGTCACTTTCTCTGTTTGTTGCAGGAGTAGGCAATTCATCCCATCCTGCCTGCACTGGTCAGGAATATACTGCGATATAAGGTAAACAGAGCAGCTCAATGATAAAGCTACAGCGTTATGATAATACACTGTGCTCATCGCTGGCGGTAAGTTGTGACTTGGTCCACTGGGTATCACCAGCCACTTGCGATCCGGTCAGCTGTGGGTTCAATAAGCATTCTAAAAAACTGAAGTACATAGTTATTGCTGAGTATTGCTCCAGTGTCGCACTGAGGGAGAGCGGCACTGTCAGAGGTGCACAGGAGATGTTAAACTTGTTGCTTGCATGGAGGTAGAGGATCCTCTGGTACTACTTTGGAAGAAGAGGGAGGGATATTATTCCTGGTGTCAGGACAGCTATTTGACTCTCAGATTCCATCTAGATTGGCTGATCTTTATCACATTGAGAGCTTACTGCAAACAAATTGATCACTGCTCCTCTTGTGGGAGCATATCTGTTTACTCAGGGTTAATGGATTGAAATTATAATCTCATGATGTAAAAACAAGGACTGCGGATGCTGGAAACCGGAGGCTAGGTCAGAGTGGTGCTGGAAAAGCACAGCAGGTCAGGCAGCATCCGAGGAGCAGGAAAATCGGAGTTTCGGGCAAAAGCTCCTCGGATGCTGCCTGACCTGCTGTGCTTTTCCAGCACCACTCTGATCTAGCCTCTTGTAATCTCATTAGGCCAGGCAGGAGTGACCATTGTTCTAGTTTATGTGATCACTTGTTTTTGTTCTGTTTTGCAATGCAGTGTTACTACTTTTGTAAAATTGTAACAGCGTCTTGTTTGTTCAGTCCTCTGTAAGTCTTGTTATTATTTTGTGACTGTGTGTCACACGCCCATCACCTGATCCAACTGCCAAACGGAACAATTTGTGTCGACCCAGATGTGTAGAAAAACTGTGTGTGTACCCTTTTGATCTTCTCAGACTGACAGTTAGGGTATCAATACCTTGCTACCAGGAGGAAAACCAGCCCTTGTACAAGTAACATTTCTTGTTTGATTTACAAAGAATCCAGTTGTATAACCTTTGACATTCGTACGTTACCATGGTGATGACACTTCAAAAGTGTTTAGCTGGCTGTGAAGCGATCAGGCACGTCTGAGGTTTTGAAAGGTGCTATGTAAATGCAGGTCTTTCTTTCATTATTATCTGGCAATTATATCCCTCACCTGCTAATAAAGGAAGGGATGGTTACCTTGCAATTAGGACTTAAGGAGAGATGATGGCTTTAAGTGGTGTTACCGCTGGACTGTTAATCAAGAAATTGATTACAATCTCAATACACTCTCGACTCTGATCTCCAGCATCTGCAGTGCTCACTTTCTCCTGTTAATCAAGAAACTCAGCTAATGTTCTCAGAACACGGGTGGAACTTGCATTCAATCTGAAAACAAAAATCTGGAATTAACAATCTGCTGGTGACTGTGAAACCGTTGGCGACAGGTGGAAAAAACCCACCTGGTTCACTGAACTGGACATCCAGTACAGAGTCATAAAGGGTGACCCTGGGAAAGCACAGAGGGTCAGGCAGCATCTGAGGAGCAGAAGAGTCGACGTTTCAGGCGTAAGCCCTTCATTCGGAATGTGGTGGTGAGGGGCTGAGAGATAAATAGGAGGGTGGGAGTGGGGCTGGAGGGGGAGGTGGGTGGGAAGGCAGGCGGTAGTGGTGAAAGATCTGAGGATCAGCGACTCTGATTTTGATTGGATCTGGTGTAGACGGGCGGGGAAGTGGTGGAGGGGGAGCAACAGCACAGGCATCGTTGATGATGAGCTGACTCAGGGGTGATGGACTCTCTTTAAGCTACATAGATATTTTTGTTTCCCTTATTCTTAAATTATTCAAAATGGCACCGAATCTTGGCGCCAAATTAAGGCTTTTTCACTGTATTGTATTGAGCTCTTACTGTAAAGGGCGCATGATAATAAAATCATTCATTCATTCACAATGTTGTTCGGGGAAGGAAATCTGCCACTCTTACCCGGTTTGGCCTACCCATGACTCCAGACCCACAGCAATGTGCTTGACTCTCAACTGTCCCCCTGAAATGGCCCAGCAAGCCACTCAATTCATGGATAACTAGTGATGAGCAATAAATACAGGCCAGCCAGCAATGCCCACTTCCCACAAGTGAATAAATCAACAAAAATTTGAATGATAAGCCGAAATAACCTACTTGCTCACTGTGCATACACAGGAAAGGTTTGCAAGTAATTCTTGATAACAGCACGTGTATAAGGAGCTCACATTGATAGAGCAGAGAGATTCGTTCTGTTGTTAAGAGCAAGATGTACGCTCAACAGGCTTGTCAGTTTATTTATCCAAAAACAGTTCCACTGGATTGACAGTTCAAGACAATAAGTAAATGCCAGCGAGCTATTGTTTTCTGTCTCTGACTCAATTACATGCCCAATACAATCATGACCAAACAATGCTGACAGCGTCAGGAAAGATGAGTATAAAACAGGAGAGGAAACGAATGTCAAAATTAATCAAGGTTTGCACTAGCTATTAATATCACATTCGAACGTCAGGTAAAAAAGTACTCTGCATTGTTGATCTGGAATTCCTGAGCAGTTGTTTGGTTGAGTTCTTTTCAAGAATTGAATTTGCAGACCCACCTGCCATCATCTGGCAGAGCTATTTCTATAATCCCAGGCAATCTTAACAGCTATAAAATGGCAGTTGTTTGAGCTCATGCATTGCAATTATTGAAATCGCACATTGCACCAGCTCTGAGAGGTGAGAAAATCAGCAGTGAGCATAATTTTAATCGCCTGAGATGTGGTTGAATATTCAATGTCCGCTTCCCACGGCAATCTGATACCATAGCACAGCCTCATATCCTTGGTGAGCCAGTGCCTCACTATCTCGTCTGGACAGTGGTTGATATAAACAAGAACGATAAAGAAAGGTCCGCATTTATACAGCACTTTTCACAAATTGGTGAAGTCACCATCATCTCAGTCTCTTCTAAGAGAAGGATAACCAGTGGTGAGTTTGACCTGAGGGTCTTCACATCACAGGTGTCTATAAGATGCACTGCAGAAATTCACCAAAGATCCTGAGACAGCACCTTTCAAACACACGACCCCTGTCACCTAGAAGGACAAGGGCAGCAGATTCATGGGAGCACCTCCAGGTTCCCCTCCAAGCTACTCACCATCCTGACTTGGAAATATATCGACATACCTTCACTGTTAAAATCCTGGAATTCCCCCCCCAATGGGCATTGTGGTTCAATCTACATCAGGTGATCTGCAGCGGTTCAAGAGGGCAGCTCACCCCCACCTTCTCAAGGGGCAACTAGGGACAGGCAATAAATTCTAGGCCCAGCCAGTGACACCCACAGTTCTCGAATGAATAAATTTAAAAAATGAGGTGAAAAGATGAGAAAGCAGGGCTTTTGTGGTAATCTCAGTCAGCAGAGGAATTGAATCCCTGCTATTGGCACCACTCTGCATTAGAAACTATTCAGATTAGAGTGGTGCTGGAAAAGCACAGCAGATCAGGCAGCATCCGAGGAGCAGGAAAATTGATGTTTCGGGCAAAAGTCCTTCATCAGGAATGAGGTTGGGAGCCTCTGAGGTGGAGAGATAAATGGGAGAGGGGTGGGGCTGGGGAGAAGGTAGCTAATAGTACAATAGGTGGATGGAGGTGGGGGTGAAGGTGATAGGTCAGAGACGAGGGTGGAGTGCTTTTCCAGCACCACTCTAATCTCGACTCTGATGTGCAGCATCTGCAGTCCTCACTTTTGCCTATTAGAAACTATCCATCCAAGCTAACCATCCCATCTTGAAGTGCTTTACAATGCTAATGTTGTTGAGTCTTAACTGCACTTTGGGCAATTAGGGATGACACTACGGTGAACCCTTCTGCTAATTAAACAAAACACCCAGAAAAGCTTACCTTGCCTAGTAATCTGTTAAAACATGAGTGATAGAGAGCTCCCAAATTTCACTGTTTAATGAAAATAATATCCATCTAGTCTTTAACACTAAAAGCGAACATTAAACAACAGCTATTCACAGCTCTAAGCCCCATATCTCTTAACTGATTATTGTCTGCCTCAAATTCTATAACAATATACTGTTCCAATAAAACACTTATTAAAATTACATCCACTTAATTTCAGAACCATACAGCAGTTGTCATCTTCAGTGTCTTTCTTCTTCTGACTGAAGATCTCCCTGGGTCATCTTCTTTCTTGTTTCTGCGAATATGTTTCATATGAAAACGTTCCTTTGCTGGAGAGGGTTTCAATGGCTTTTGCTCTGTCTGATTTTCAAAATCCCTGCCTTTTTCATATGCCCAACATTGGATTTTCACATTGGTTTGATGTTGGCAAAACAGTAAATTCAAACTCAATTGGATTTTAGTGTCCTTGGGCATAATTTAAACCATTTTTAAAAATTTGAGTTGTTGTCAAAACAGCAACCAACTCAGGTATCTATTTCCCAGCCAAATGTTACATATTTTTAATTTCTCAGGACACTCTGAGACTGCTCTTGGAAGCTCTCAGTGCAGAAGAGCATTCACTCTCTCTTAAAGGTATAGTACACGCCTTCAACTTCATAAAATAACATTGCTCACCAGCCATACCCACATCCCATGAATGAATTAAAAGAAAACCAATCTTTGGGATACAGTTGCTGATGTCAGGTGGAAAACCCAACCAATTTACACACAGCAAGATCCTCCAAAGAGTAATGTGATAATCTGTTCATGTTGATTGAGGGATAAATATTGGACAGGCCACTGACGGGGATGGGAAACTGCTACTCTCTGAAAAGTAGGAACATGGGATTTATTTAGCACTGAGCAGGTAGGTGGAGACAAGCTCTAACATCACATCCAAATGCCCCAAAGCCAATGGTGGTAGCTCTGCAGTGGAGAGTTCACCTTCATTTGTGTGTTGAAGCCCTGGAGTAGAAATACTGAATACTCTTCAATACAGAACTTAGTAATTCAAAGGTTCCACGGCTGCATGACCATAAAGGGGTCAAATCTCATGGGTGCGTATTGGTTGTCCCTCCTCTCTCACCCATGTCCCACTCGCTCATGTCCCTTTGCCCGATGAAAGGGTCAGTCTTGAGCCTGTCCTGTTTGAAAGATGCTGCCCTGGAACTGTGATAGGTGGAGGGTCGAGACTGGGTTGGAGTGCAGTCTCAGTGAGCTGAGTGTGGGACCCCAGCCCCTTGCAATCCTGCCCTTGACAGCTCTCGGCCAAATTGAATGACCAACAGCTGAGTTGTTCCAATGTCTCCAGAAGGTCAATAATGGGAAGTAAACTCACAGGACTGTTATGGCAGGGGTGTGGGAAATGGGTTTGACTGGATTGTGCGATGGAGGGGCAGAAGGGAACCGTCATGACTCCATGGTCCAACAAGCTGTCCTAACTTTCACATAATGCTTTCATTTTGGTTCATTGTTTCTGGCTGAATGACAAAATCTACTGCAATTAGTGAAGAGGAAAATTGTGTTGGTGGAACGCCGGAGATTTTCCATTGTAAAGCTAAGGAACAGGAAGGAGATAGGAACTGCCACTGACCCTTCCTTGTAGCCACCGACCGGATTCATTCCTCCCATTGACCAACCAGGTCGTACCCTCTACCTGTCTGCACCTATCCCCACCTCACCACTCTGCCCCCTTTATCTGCAGCTTCCCCTACACCCCCCCCAGTCCTGAAGAAGGGTCACACCTGAAAAATCGACTTCTCCACCTCTCGATGCTGCCTGACTTGTTGTGGTCTTCCAACCTCCTTCATGTCTACCTTGGATTCCATCATCTGCAATTTTTTTTTGTCTCTGGTGGGAGGACATAATTGCAGTGATGAGTTGACATGGATGGATTCCCTTCTAAAGAACAAACTGTAATTTATAATGGAGAGGCTCATGCAAAACTCAATGATGGTCTACTCAACTTGCGTGGTCTACTCCTGCTCCTATTCATTGTGTTCTTGTCAGAAGTAATACAGAAATGTGGGCGGCACGGTGGCACAGTGGTTAGCACTGCTGCCTCACAGCGCCAGAGACCCGGGTTCAGTTCCCGCCTCAGGCGACCGACTGTGTGGAGTTTGCACATTCTCCCAGTGTCTGCGCGGGTTTGCTCCGGTTTCCTCCCACAGTCCAAAGATGTGCAGGTCAGGTGAATTGGCCATGCTAAATTGCCCGTAGTGTTAGGTAAGGGGTATGGGTGGGTTGCGCTTCAGCGGGGCGGTGTGGACTTGTTAGGCCGAAGGGCCTGTTTCCACACTGTAAGTAATCTAATCTAAAAATGCACGCTTAGCAAGCCAGCACACCAAAGGGGGAAGGAGCAGAGAGAGACATTAGAAGAAAACTCTTCCTAAACACATGTTTTCATGCAGTGAATGGTGAAAACTAAATCTGTTTATTTCATTCACTGGATGTGGGCACCGCTGGCTGGTCCAACATTGCTCATTGCCCAGAGGGCAGTTAAGAGTCAATCACATTGCTGTGGGTGTTCCACAGGCTTATCACTCTTTAGGTGAAGACATTTCTCCTCATCTCTGTCCTAAACGACCTACACCATATCCTCAGACTGTGACCCCCAGTTCTGAATTCCACGATCATCAGGAACCCCCTTTTTAAAATTCTGTCTAGTCCTGTTAGAATTTTACAGGTTTCAATGAGACTCACCCCTCATTCTTCTGAACTCCAGTGAATATAGTGCTAACTGATCCAATCTCTCTCCATAGGTCAGTCCTGCCATCCCAGGAATCAGTGTGCACTCCCTCCATCACCAGAGCATCCTTCCTCAGATACAGAGGCCAAAGAGCCCACAATACTCCAGATTTGGTCCCACCAAGGCCCTGTACAATTGTAGCAAGGTATTCCTACTGCTGTACTGGAATCCTGTCACCATTAAGGTCAACATACCACTTACCTTTTTTACTGCTTGCTGCACCTTCATGCTTACCTTCAGCGACTGGTGTACAAGGACACCATGGACTCGCAGCACCTCCCCCTTTTCCAATCTATAACCATTCAGATAATAATCCGCTAACCTGCTTTTCCCTCACATTTATCCACATTATACTTCATCTGCCATGCATTCGCTTTCTGAATGTTTACTCTTCCCCAGTCAAATTCACTGCTTCCAATGAGTCTCGAACTGGTGAAAATAAAAGAGACAAGATAATTTTAGCTCTCTCTCTCTCTCTCTCTCTATCTCTCCTCCTTTTCTGAAGGGGGTTTGACCTGAATGGTGCAGGCAGCCCTTCAGTTACTGGATTGCCCTAAGTACCCAAGGCTCAACATTGAGTGTTAGCTTACTATTCAACTGGGGAAGGCATTGCAACCGAACCTGATCCTGCCCTCAGCTTGAATGGCCCCACTTTCCAATTAAAATAATCTGTGATTACCCTTGGAAATATATGAGAAGATCAATCGGTAATCCCCCTCAATCAGAATAACCTTTCATACGAACTCAAGCAAAAGAGTCAAAGGTTGGGGGTTGGGAGGGCAGGAGAATGGGGTCGAGAAACACATCTGCCATGATTGAATGGCGAAGCTGGTTTGATGGGCCGAATGGCATAACTGTGCTCCTATGTCTTATGCTGCTGGGAGTAACTTCAATTTCGCCATTACTGTCAGCAACACATTAGCAACAAGAATTTATACATGTGGAGCATCTTTAATGTAATGAGGCATCCCCAGATGCTGCAACAGGAGATTTCTAAAACTAAGATTGACACCGAGACAACATAAGAAGAAAACTTTTTCAGATTTCCGAAAGCTTGGTCAAAGCGGTAGGTTGGAAGAAATATCTCAACGTAATGAGATTTAGGGAGTGAACTTCAGAGAGTGGGGAGAAGGCAGCTGAAGGCATAACCTCCATTGTTGGTGAAATTATGATTGAGAATGCACAAGAATTAAAGGAGTATAGAGATCTTGGAGGGTCTTGGGACTAGAGAAAATTACAGAGATAGAACAGTAATAGTCCTTAGTTACATATATAATGCATGGAATACACAGATTCTATTCACTGAATAATCTCTGGTGGATTTATCTAAAAGTTATCTTCAGACACAGCCTGTGCCTTCAGTGCTACAGTGCAGAGATCCTGTGACCTGTGATCCTGTGACAACATTCAGTTACTTCACTCATTTACATTTTGATCTCTTAAAGGGGTATAGCTCCAGAGGGGATTCCATCACACGGAGAAGTGAAACCATTGAAAATGAGGATGGAATACTTAAAACCAGGAGCTAAAGACGTTGAGCACAGGGTCCCACAAGTTAAGACAGGGAAGCAGAGTTTTGAGTTACCACATATGGTTGGAGGGAACCCATCTGGTTCACAAATGTATTTGAGGGAAGGAAACTGATCTGTCCTACGTGTGACTCCAGACCCATAGTAATGTGATCAACTTTAACTGCCAATTAGGGATGGGCAATAAATGATGGTCTAGCCAGCAATGCCCATATTCCATGAAGGAATACAAAAAAAAAGGATACAGTCTACCAGTGTTGTAGTGCAGTGGCAGTGCCTTTCCCTCTAGAACCAGGAGTCCTGGGTTCAACTTCTATTTGTTCCGGAGGTGTGTCATGATATCTCTGAACTGGTTCATTCAGCAAATATCTATAACATCTCAGCCTGGGAGTGCACTGGAAGATTGAAGTCTAGAGTTAATGAATGATTGTTCACTGTGTGTAAAGGTCTAGTGCCCCTGAATATTTCTTCATTAAGATATTTTTATCTTGTTAAGGCACAGCAAACGAACACATTGACTCTAACACTCCTCCCAGACAAGCACCCAGTCTTTCCTAATACTTTGGTTACTTACAGAGACTAAAGCTCAGTGTGTTTCACACAAATAACCCCTCTCCTTCGCTGCTAGTTACAGTAATTGATAGACGAAGAATGATACAAATTTCAGCAACCATACTCTGAGGGAAATGAAACAAATCAGTGGCTTACAGACACCAAGTATCTCTGTACAGGAGCTAAACACCCCCATAAAATAAAGTACCATCCTGTTATTTTTGAACATTGTTCCCTGGATGGTTTCGCCATTATTGATTTAGTGTGCCTCAATATGCATTGATTTTCTCTTTCTCTCATCGAATTTCCCGCAGACTGTGCTCCAGACTTGTAGCCTCATGCTTGCCCGTGTAAGTGATGTGACAAACTGAATACGGCTATCAGAGACAAATTATATTTTTCCAATAATTGCCTCGGCTTATTCTACCAGAGATTACTAATCGATCTCTGCTGATTGTTCTTGTCTGTTGAACTCGCGCCATTGTGCGATTTGTGCTTCATTGACAAGGCAGCAGCGTTGTTTTCTCTTTGATGAAATATCCAGTTTTTGCTGGTGGCATCGCAGGCTGTAATAGCAAAGGAGGAGTCCGTACAGAATCTGTGATGGCTACTTGAGGGATTCAGCTCACTCCTTCCCCCACAACTGTGTATCCCTTATGGTCAGAGCGTCTTGGAGTCTTTACAGTAAAAAAGGAAGGCATTTGGCCCATGGAGTTGGAAAATTGTCTAAGAGCTTTACAACACAAAGTGAGGCTCTTCGGCCCATCATATCATCAAGCACCGATCTATTCTAACCCCACTTTTCAACTCAAGCTATGTAACCCACACAGACACGGGGAGAATGTGCAGACTCCACACAGACAATCGCCCAAGGCTGGAATCAAACCTGGGACCCTGGTGCTGTGAGGCAGCAGTGCTAACCTCTGAGCCACCGTGCCACCCTTATCCTGAAGCAAACTCCACCCATCAGAATATAAAGGTCTGCTCCTGGGAAGGAGGTTAACCAGTGTCCTGAGTATTTGCTCAAAGTTGTTCTAATGTTGACTTAATGTAGGTGACCGTAATGTGCCCTCACACATACAGATCACACGTTCCACACGACACTTGTACCTTGAATGTAATGGATCGAGGTACAGAGGAATCTCGATTATCCAAAGGACACAGGCAGGCAGTATTTTGTACGGTAAATTGAATTCCGGATAATCAAATGCTGGATGACATAGTTTAACTTAACATTGGAACCTTGCGATCTTGCTGGATAATCCGATATTTGGATAATTGAATGCAGGATAATGGAGGTTCCCTTGTATTCAGTAATAAAACAGTAAACCTTCGCTGTTTACAAAAATTAATCTTATTTACATCCAAAACTTTATATGGGCATCATTCCGGGCATAAAACCAGTAACTTCGATTCATAGAATACTTAGAGAGCAGAAAGAGAGCATTTGACCCATCCAGTCTGCAAGACCGTCCAAAGAGCAGCCCACCCAATATTTATCATGGTTAACCCCCCCTAACCTGCACATCCTGAACATTATGGGCGATTTAACATGGCTATTTAACAGGGTTGAGTTTGGGTTGGGGTTAGTGTTGGGGTTAGGATTGGGGTTCGGTTTGGGGTTAGAGTTGATGTTGCGGTTAGGGTTATGATTAAGGTTGAGTTTAGGGATGTTGTTAGGGTTGGGGTTAGGGGTGAGGTTGGAGTTAGGGTACGTATTAGGATTAGAGTTAAGGTTAGGGTTGGGGTTAGGGTTGCAGTGGAGTTAGGATTAGGGTTGTGGTTGGGGTTTGGGTTAGCGTTAGGGTCAGGGTTGGGGTTGAGTTTGAGTTGGGTTTCGGGTTCATGTTGTGATTAGGGTTGGGTTGTGTTTGTGGTTAGGGTTGGGATTGGGGTTGAGGTTAGGGTTGTGGTTAATGTTGGGGTTGGGGTTGGGGTTAGAGTTGGGATTAGGATTAGGGTTGGGATTAGGATTCAGTATGGGGTTCGGATTGGGTTAGGGATGGGTTTGGAGTTGGGTTTGGGTTGGGGTTATGGTTAGGGTTAGGGTTAGACTTAGGGTTACTGTTTGGGTTAGGGTTTGAGTTAAGTTTACGGTTAGGGTTGGGGTTGGGTTTAGGGTTAGCATTAAGGTTATCATTAGGGCTAGGGTAAAGTTTAGATTTAGGGTTAGGTTTGGGGTTGGGGTTAAGACTAGGGTTAGGTTTGGGGTTGGGGTTAGGCTTGCGGTGAGATTTGGTGTTGGGGTTTGGGTTAGGGAGGCCTGTGCAAAAGGGTTAGAGTTATTAATAGGGTTATGGCTAGGGTTAGGTTTAGAGTTAAGGTTAGGGTTGGGGTTAGGATTGGAGATCGGGTTTAGACTAGGTTTGGGGTGGGGTTGAAGTTGGGGTTAGGGTTGGAGTTAGGGTTGGGGTTGGGTTTAGCTTTGGAGTTAGAGTTGGAGTTCAGGTTGGGGTTCGGGTTAGGATTAGGGTTAGGGTTAAGGATCACTTTCAGGTTAGTGTTCGGGTTGGGTTTAGGGTTAGGCTTAGGGAGAGGATTAGGGTTAGGGAGGTCTGTGAGATAGAGTTAGGGTTTGGGTTAGGATTAGAGTTCGGGTTAGGGTAAGGGTAGGGTTAGGGTTAGGACTCGGGTTAGGATTAGGGAGGTCTGCGCGATAGGTTAGGGTTAGGGTTAGAGTTCGGATTAGGGTTAGGGTTAACCTTAGGGAGATAGAGTTAGGGTTTGGGTTAGGTTTAGGGTTCGGGTTAGGTTCTGGGTTGGATTTGGAGTTGGGGTTTGGGTTAGTTTGAGTTTGGATTTGGGGGTTAGCGTTGGAGTTAGGATGAGGGGTTTATCCACCCTATTGGTGGTGACAACGGTGAGGATTTTTACCAAATTTAAGAACTGGCACTTAATGCATTAAAGAAAAAAAAGTCTTCACATGTCTATTTCATCTCCTGTTGGCAGATTGATAAATCTGTTTCTTACTTTTCTCCAAACGTCTGTGATTCTGTTCCCCTACTTCAAATATTTATGCATCTTTCCTTTGAAAAATGCAATGATCTCTGCTTCGACTGTGTGGCAAAACAGCTCACCTTCTAACAACTGTCTGTATTGAGAATGTCTCCTCATTGCTCTGCAATCAGAAACTCTTACATTGAGGAATACTGATGAGGAGAAATCATCTTCACTGTTCATTCTATTAAAGCTCTTTATCATTTAAAATAAACCTCCAAGAAGCCTCTTGATTGAAACATATAGTATCCTGAGGCCCCTTGACAGGATGTGAAGAGGATGTTTTCTCTTGTGGGAGAATCTACAATGAGAGGGCATAGTTTCAAAACAAGGGGTTGTACATTTGAATCAGAGATAAGGAGATTTTCTCCTTCATTCAGAGGATGGTGCATCTTTGGAAATCTGTTTTGCAAAAGGCTGTGGGAGCAGAGTCTTTGAATATTTTTAAGGTTGAGGTGAATAGACTCTTTAATATGTAAAGGGGGTAAGAGGTTATCGGGGTATGCAGGGATATGGAGTAATCAGATCAGCTCTGAGTGTATTGAAGGGGAGAGTAGGCTTGAGGGGTTTAGTGTGGAGTATTGCTGTTAATGCCTATGGTGCTGTGTGATCTGTATTAAATGTCCTTTAGCTTTTACTGTTCCATTGGAAGTAATTGCACAGGATCAGGAATATGCTAATCAGCCCCTCTACCCTGCTCTTTTATATGGTCTAGAAGCAGATGTAGGCCATTCAGCCCATCAAGCCTGCTCCACTATTGAATGAGATTGTAGCTGATCTGATAATTCTCAACTCTACTTCCTTGCCTTTCACTGTTGACTCCCTTACTGATTAAAACTCTGTCTAACTCAGCCTTGAACAAACCTAATGACCCAACCTCAACAGCCCTCTGCAGTAAAGAATTCCACAGATTCACCACTCTCTGAGGGAAGAAATTCCTCCTCATCTCAGTTTTAAATGGCGATCCCTTATTCTGAGGGTATACCCTCTGACCTTAGACCTTTCCACAATGGGAAACACCCTGACTGCATTTACACTGCCAAGTCCCCTCTGAAACTTACATAAATCAATAAGGTGCCCTCTCATTCTTTGATATTCCATTGAATACAGGTCCAATTTACTCTATCTCTCCTCATGAGCCCATCCTTCCATACCCAGGGTCAAACTAGTGAACCAGCTGTGGACGGCCTTTAATGTCAGTTTGGAGGCTGAGTGATTAGCACTGCTGCTTCACAGCACCAAACTGCCCAGGTTTGACTCCATCCTCGGGCATCTCTCTTAGTGGTGTTTACGTGTTCTCCCTGTGTCTGCGTGGGTTTCCTCCCACAGTCCAAAGACGTGCAGTTTGGATGAGTTGACTGTGCTAAATTACTCCATAGTGTCCAGGACTTTCCGTACTTTGATCTGCTTTCTCCAGGTTCTTTCCATTTTTCCAGAGGAGGCCCAGGGCAACTGGTACACTAATTACAAAGTCTCTTAGTTACTGGTTAAAAGTTTACAGCAACTGGTGGGAGAAAATAAGAAGTTAAAAACATAAGAATGAGGAGCAGAGTAGTCAATTCAAGCCTGCTCCATCATTTAATATGACCATGGCTGATGTCAGCTCAGCCTCAACTTCTCTTATCTATTCACTGTCTATAATACTTTAATCTGTTACTAATCAAAGACTTCTGGATTAGTGGTGCTGGAAGAGCACAGCAGTTCAGGCAGCATCCAAGTAGCTTCGAAATCGACGTTTCGGGCAAAAGCCCTTCGGCTTTTGCCCGAAACATCGATTTCGAAGCTACTTGGATGCTGCCTGAACTTCTGTGCTCTTCCAGCACCACTAGATTAGATTAGATTACTTACAGTGTGGAAACAGGCCCTTCGGCCCAACAAGTCCACACCGCCCCGCCGAAGCGCAACCCACCCATACCCCTACATCTACCCCTTACCTAACACTACGGGCAATTTAGCATGGCCAATTCACCTGACCTGCACATCTTTGGAGTGTGGGAGGAAACCGGAGCACCCGGAGGAAACCCACGCAGACATGGGGAGAATGTGCAAACTCCACACAGTCAGTCGCCTGAGGCGGGAAATGAACCCGGGTCTCTGGCGCTGTGAGGCAGCAGTGCTAACCACCGTGCCACCGTGCCGCCCACAGAATCTGGTTTCCACTAATCCAGAATCTGGCTTCCAGCATCTGCAGTCATTGTTTTTACCTCTCTAATCAAAGACTTGCCTATCCCCTCTTTCGATTTACTGGAACAAATAGAACGAAGATTTACAAAAATGTTGCCATGACTTGAAAAATTCTGGCTATGAGAAAAGATTGGATAAGCCAGCGTTGTTTACCTTAGTACCTGAAAGGTGACTTAGTTGAGGTGAACAAGATAACGAGGGACTTAGAGCGGAGAGGACAAGGCCTATGTTGCCCAGGAGAGGTCAATCACCAGCAGACACCAGTTTAAGATGATTGATAGAAGGACTGAAGGATGAATAAAGGAAAATGTTTTCACCCAGAAGCCCCTGAGACTCTGGAATTGGCTGCCCAGCTTGGTGCTTGAGGTGGGAAACCCTCAACTTATTTTACAGGAACCCCGATCTGTTGCTGGAAACTGTCAGGATGTAGGACCAGATGCTGAAAGGTGGGATTAGAATGGGTATCTAGTTTACTCAGACAGGATCAGCTGAGTGGCCTTGTTCCATGCCATAATGATTCTACAGGTCTCTGTTTCTAATAATAGGATATAACCAATCACGTTCTGTAAAGGAAAACAAGACAGATTGTTACTCAATTTGATACTAGACTATATTGAATGATTAGATCTTGTTGATTTTTGATGTTAATGTAATTAAAGTATGCAATATTGATAACGTTATGTACCAGAAATTTAATTCTTGCAGCTAATGTAAGCTGAATTTTGCTGAATATTGTGTTTCCCTTGAATTTGACAAACCAACCACTCTAAATTCATTGGAAATGTCTCAAGTTGTCATAATTGTCCACTCCATTCAAAAATAAGACTTCTTTTTTGAAGCATTACTGACTAATTTGGGAAGAGATTTATAGTATTTTATTTCACTTTCCCCGTCAAATCATGTAGAATAGCTGCAGCACACTGGCCTGCTGTGTTGGCTCTTTGTAGGTGGAACTTAGCTAGCTCCACTTCCTCACCATTCCTGTTTGAATCATAGAATCCTTACTATGCAGCAAGAGGTCATTAAGCCCATCCAGTCTGCACCAACCCTCTGAACAGCATCCCATCCAGACCCTAGCCCATCCCTGTAGCCCTGTTTTTCCCATGGCTAACTAGACAGCCTGCACATCCCTGGACACTAGGGGTAATTTAGCGTGACCAATCCACCCTAACCTGCACATCTTTGGACTGTGTGATGAAACCTGAGCACGCGGAGGGAAACCTGCGCAGACATGGGGAGAAGAAACAAACGCCACACAGTCACCCGACTGGACTTTATGACTCGAAAACACTTACCTCCTGCCAAAGCTGTCGTCACATGTGGAACAACCAGTATCAAACCATCAACTAGCAGAGGAGAAACTTCCATCCACTTTCCACTGACTTTGTCCTGATTCTGTTAAATCAGCAGTGGGTGGCTGGGGATTGAGGTCTTTCAAGAGCAACTGGGTTCAAGTGCTCCCCTTCCTGACGTGCTACTATTCAATCTACAGTGTGTATGTAAACCACATGTGACCATCCCTCTGTGTAACTTTTAACAAGTTCAAGGCTGTTGTCAGTAATAGTCTCCTTGATTAAGTCAGTGGGTTTGATCCATTCATCTAACAAGAACTATAAAATAATCATTGATGTCCTCTTATTGTTGCAGCAGAGTAACATTCAATACTACAGGAGCTTGGTATTCATCAGCAGAGTGCCCAGCACAGTGAAGAATGAGTATTTATTAGGCACACAGTTAGTCCAAATGTCAGTGATAAAGTTAATAAATCCCCTTTTACATCTTTTATCAGTGAGACCAATGTATTTTCAACAGCCAGATAGATATTTGAGATAATTGGATGTGAAAAGTCATATGTTTAATTCCCCTCACAATAATTGCCTTCCATTTATTTCTTGTTCATGTATCAATCCATTGTGTGTTTCTTTCCCTACCCGAACACTGCTTTCAGGTTACAGTCGCGCCTGCATGTCCTTGGAGAGGGAACACATGGTGTCTGTCAATGCTTTTGATGCCTATAGAGAGGGGGGTGGGCACCACGGGGAACACAGTGCTTTATTTTCCCCTCTAACTCATTTTTTTATTTAGGTAAAAACAATGACTGCTGATGCTGGAAACCAGATTCTGGATTAGTGGTGCTGGAAGAGCACAGCAGTTCAGGCAGCACCACTAATCCTTTTTTATTTAGTCCTTTCCCTCTCTTCCTCCCTGCCCCCACCCCCACACCACTTTTGATAACAGTGTATTGCCCACAATGGACCTTGCTGTAAATATTGAATTGGCTACACGGGTGTTTCCACACATGGTGGTTAGTAATTGATTTTAAAATGCAAACTTTAAAAAAAATGCAAATATCATGGTGATTTTGGTGGTGGGAAGGTCACATAGTTGTGTGCAATAGCACTTTGGGTTATGATAGAGAAAAACAATTCTATGACATTCTCCTGTTATGATGGCACTACAGTGTAAGTGGATGTCACTCTCCACATGAGGGTCCTTTGAGATGGTTGCCCCCACCAACCTATGGAAATCCCAGTGACGCTCCCTGTTCCAGTTTCTTCCAAAGGTTCCTTTTCTGAAAATTTATTCACAGAACGTGGGTATCGCTGGCTAGACCAGCATTTATTGCCGTTACTAATTACCCAGTGGGCAGTTAAGATTCATCTGCATTGCTGTGGGTCTGCTGTTACAGGTAGGCCAGACCAGTAAACGGGGTGGCACCATGGCTCAGTGGTTAGCACTGCTGCCTCATAGTACCAGGGACCCAGGTTCAATTCCACCCTTAGTTGATTGTCTCTATGGAGAGTTTGCACATTCTACCTTTGTCTGTATGGGTTTCCTCCCACAGTCCAAAGATGTACAAGTTGATTGGCCATGCTTGAAAAGCCCTGTAGTGTACAGGGATATGTAAACTAAGTGGATTAGCCGTGGGAAATGCAGGATTACAGAAATTGGGATGGTCAGTGTGGACTTGATGGGCTGAATGGCCTGCTCCCACACTGTAGGGATGTGATGATTTCAAGGATACTTATGAACCAGTTGGGTTTTTACAACAACGAATGTTGGTTACGTAAAAACCAAAAGTGCTATAAATCAGAAACAGAAATTGTTGAAAAAGCTCAGCAGGTCTGGCAACATTTTTGGAGAGAAATCAGAGCTGACATTTCACATTAAGTGACCCATCCTCAGTTCAACGTTAGCAATGTTGGTTGTCATTACTGGATATTGTTTCCGAAACGTTAACCCTGATTTCTGTCCACTGACGCTACCCGACCTGCTGAGCTTTTCCAGCAATTCCTGTGTTTGTTTCTGATTTACAGCATCTGTAGTTCTTTCATTTTTAAAAAAATTTAGCAATAAAACCATTTGGACATCGCCTCCCCTTTGATAACTGACTTCTTCTAAGAGCTTCTGGGCTAAACTTTTGATCACATGCCTGACACCTTTGTTTTCTTTTGGTAAGGGACAGTCGCTGATCAGAATTTTAGCCCGGAGGTTCTTTGAAGAAGTCAGTTATCAAATGAGAAGGCCTACTGGGATTATCACTAGGTGATTCATTCAGAAACTGAGCTCACATCAAATGGGCGTCAGGTATCCTGTTGTGTACTTAGCCCATGCCCAATAAGACAATGCAGGCAGTGTTTTTTGACATGATGCTGTCTTTTAAGTCACTCCTAAATGCAGTGCTGAGTGACTTCATCTCTCAACAGAGGTTCATGCAAGGCTAGAAGACTTCAGAGCCAGACTGCAGCACCGCAGGGAATTCATTGCATCCGGAGCAGGTATTATAACTAGCTATGGAAGAATGCACAGAGAGTTACAGGTAACACAACACACAGAGAGTGGGAGAGAGAAGCTCCCCGATTTTCTGATGTAGCAGTTCGAGGTGGACAGAGGCAGAGAGAGACCCTTTTATGGCAGCGGCCAGGGTAAACATAATTGGGAGCAAGTAGCCTTCAGACTTTTGAATGGACCTCTTTAATGTTAATGCTGATCACTCTCTCTCTCTGCACCTCCTCAGCAGCTGTAACACAGTATCCTGCACTCTGTTCTGTTACTCTGATGCAACTATATGCCACGGTCTGCCTGTAAAGCAGGTAGGACAACACTTTTCACTGTACCTCGGTACACGTGACAGCAATAAGTCAAACTAAGGTCTATGAAATCGAAAATACTGGAGATGCTGGAAGTCTGAAACGCACACAGAAAATACTGGAGAAACTCAGCAGGACTGGCAGCATCTGTGAGACAGAAACAGAATTAGCGTTTTGAGTCCAATATGATTCTGAAAAGTTGTTAGACTGGATTCAAAACATTGAGTCTGCTTCTCTGTCCACAGCTACTGCCAGACCTGCTAAGGTTCTCCAGCATTTTCTGTTTTCTTTTCAATATAAGCAACATTGGCCCAATGATTTGGGTGAGGCACTAAGTAGATATGTAAAGAAAGTCTGGATAGGCTGAGACTTCTTTTGCTGGTGCGTAGGAGGTTGAGGGGTAACCTGCATCAAGAGTATTCAGAACCACACTCTGAACTCTGATTTCCAGCATCTGCTGTCCTCACTTTCTCCTAAGAGGTGACCTGACAGAGTTTTATAAAACTATGAGGGGTATGGACCGGATTAATGGAACGTTTCTTTTCCTAGGATGGGGTATTTCGAGACTAGGGGGCATATTTTATAAAGTGAAAGGAGAGAGATTTAAAAAAGACATGAGGGGCAAATCTTTTACACTGAGGGTGGTTTGCATGTGGAATGAACTTTCTGAGGAAGCGGTGGATTTGGGCACAGTTACATTTAAAAGGGTTGGAGGAAACGAGCCAGGAGCAGGCAGGTGAGACTAGTTTAGTTTGGGATTATGGGCAGCACGGACTGGTTGGACCGAAGGGTCTGTCTTCATGCTGTATGAATCTATGACTCTTAAAATGCCAAATGATTCAATGTTAGCTTTGGGCTGACATGTGTCAATGCGCCAGACTCTTAAAGCACAGCTCTGGGATTTTCTATCAAAAACGACTCTGACTTCACATTCATAACTTCAAGCTGCCCTTGCTCACTTAGTGTAACTCACCCCCACATCTCCCAACTTGCACCATGACAATCACACATGGAGAACACACACTGACACACGTTGACCCTTCTTATTTCACATTGTGACATCGAAATGGAGCTAGTCTCAAAAATTGCTGACTATGAAATCATAGCCAATTTTTGCAAAAAAATACCCACCTAATGTCCTTTAGGGGAAAAAAATCTATTATCCTTATCTTGTCTGGCCTACATGTAACTCTAAACCAAAAGAAATGGTGTTATCTCGTCACCATCCTCTGAAATAGCCAAAGAAATCACTCAGTTAAGGGCAATTAGGAAAGGGAATGTTGGTTTTAACAGCACTGCCCATTAAAAGGAATTTTGTCCGTGTCAATGGCAGGGTCATCTGAAAGTTTGGATCCATTGTCCAATGTCCAGATCCCTTGACCAGCAATTCGAGTTGAGCTGGTGGCAGCTAAATTTGAATGGGATCTGAATGGACAGCCTGTTGCGTTAGCTTAACTTCTCTAGATCTTCCTCCTGCTCCTCCTGCCCACTGCTCCTGCACCCATCCCTCAGCTTCTCTTCATCTTTCTCACGGGGGCTGGTTGTTGTCTCAGGCCTTTTCAGCCACAGTACACTGAGAAATTGGAGACATTCCAAACCCTTTTTGGGGACTTGTTTGGGGATGTACAAGGGCAGCCCGGTGGCTCAGTGGTTGGGACTGCAGCCTCACAGCGCCAGGGACTCGGGTTCGATTCCACCCTCAGATGACTGTCTGTGTGGAGTTTGTACATTCTCCCTGCACCTGTGTGGGTTACCTCGGGATGCTCTGGCTTCCTCCCACCAGTGTGCAGGTTAGATGGACTTGTCATGGGAAATTGTACAGGCTAGGTGGGTCAGCCATGGGAAATGTACGTTTACAGGGATAGGGTAGAGGGTTTGGTCTGGGTGAGATGCTCTTTGGAGGGTTAGTATGGACTTGATAGGCTGAATGGCCTGCTCCCCAACTGTAGCAATTCTATGATTGACAATACTGAAATTTATCAGGGCACCTCAGAATGGAATGAGGATAAATTTATTTCTATTCCATTTACCCATTTTGAAATATTTTGTCCTTGAGCAACATGCCTGATGGGGAATGGATATTATAAATATTAGACTGCATCATGACCGAGAGTGAAATATTCAGTTTAAAATACAATTGCGAATTCTATTGTAACACCATCCAAATTGATTGCTCTTCAACATTCTAATATCCTTTAGGGAAGGAAGCTGCCATCCTTACCTGGAGTGGCCTACATGTGACTCCAGACCCACAGCAATGTGGGTGACTCATAACTGTCCTCTGGGCAATTGGGGATGGGCAATAAATACTGTGCTAAACAGCGACTCCCACATCTTGTGAATGAATTAATAAGTTGCATTTTATTATACTGCTGGTGATTTTGAGAATCACAGAACTGTAAAAATGCAGAAGGAGGCTACTTGACCACTCATTCCTGCACTGCTTCTACTTAATGGGCAGCACGGTGGCACAGTGGTTAGCACTGCTGCCTCACAGCGCCCGAGACCCGGGTTCAATTCCAGCCTCCGGCGACTGACTGTGTGGAGTTTGCACGTTCTCCCCGTGCCTGCGTGGGTTTCCTCCGGGTGCTCCGGTTTCCTCCCACAGTCCAAAGATGTGCAGATCAGGTGAATTGGCCATGCTAAATTGCCTGTAGTGTTAGGTAAGGGGTGGATGTAGATGTTGGGGTATGGGTGGGTTACGCTTCGGCGGGACGGTGTGGACTTGTTGGGCTGAAGGGCCTGTTTCCACACTGTAAGTAATCTAATCTAATCTAAATGTTGCCCTTGACACGATCTTCTGTCTTTCTTCTATAGTCCCCATATATTTTATGTCAAATGCATAGAACATAGAACATAGAAAAATACAGCGCAGTATAGGCCCTTTGGCCCTCGATGTTGCGCCGATCCAAGCCCACCTAACCTACACTAGCCCACTATCATCCATATACCTATCCAATGCCCGTTTAAATGCCCTTAAAGAGGGAGAGTCCACCACTGCTACAGGCAGGGCATTCCATGAACTCACGACTTGCTGAGTAAAGAATCTACCCCTAACATCTGTCCTATACCTACCCCCCCTTAATTTAAAGCTATGCCCCCTTGTAATAGCTGACTCCATACGTGGAAAAAATGTTCATAAATGTTATCAGCAAAACATATGTTTTTGAAACAAAAAACGTCTTCCTTCACCTCCTGTGCAGTCAATTCCTGTTACTCAGGGATAAGATCTGTTCCCTTTTGTAGATCAGCAGCAGATATCCAGAAATTCGGATGTAGGATGCATTTGGGCAGAAGATCAATTGTATGAAAAGTGTAAAGAGTCTAGTCTAGTCTAGTTGGGCTGAATGGCCTGTATCTGTGTTGTAAAGGATTCTGAAGAAAATGGTTGTTGTATTTCAGTGTGCAATAACAGCTACTGTATGTCAAATCAATGCAAATGCTTTGTGATACTTTTGAGAGACTTAACAACAAGAGGTGTGGTATCTGGGTGTTATAACAATTTCTCACACTTCAGTATTTGGGATTCACGCCATTCCCATATTTATACTGCAAACAAGCTGGGCCAAAACTATAGCGTGCAATAACTGTAACAGACTTCACTTTAACAAACTTACTTAGGCATACTGCTGGGGTCAAAATGGATAATTCTATTTGGCTTATGTTCAATTTAACAGCTATTAAATTACAAGGGAGAGGAAAGGCACTGTTCACACAACCAAATAAACTTCAATGTGAATCCTTGACTAAAAGTAATACTGAAATATCTTCGCTTTGATGAAGACTGTCAAGAGGAGAAATCACCAGGTTACACTCCAGGTTCCCAGAGAAGTAGGCAGAAGATGAGGAGAAATGTTTTCATCCAGTGAGTGGTGAGGCTGCAGAATTTTCTGCCACGGAAAGCAGTTGAGGCCAAAACATTGAATGATTTCACAAAGGAATTAGATACATTTCTAAGGGGAATCAAACAATATGGGGGCGAAAGCAGGAACAGCGATGAGCCTTTGTCTTCATGACCGACACAAGACTCCCCAGGCAGGTGCTCTCCTCCCAGCTCACTCCCAGTGGAAAGAGGAAGCATCTCAGAGTTACCCTCAGGGCCTCACTGGTGAAGTGTGGCATTCCCACAAACACCTGGGAATCACTGGCCCCCCAAGACCGTCCAAAGTGGAGAAGGAGTATGCGGGAAGGTATTGCTGTCGAGAAAAAGCAGAAACCAGATGAAAGCAGCATAAGGAGTGGGCTACCAAACCCATACCCGACCATTCGTTCCCATGACCACCTACAGACAAAGTGAGGCAGAGCCCGCGGTAGCTATATCAGGCTGTACAGCCACCTATGGACTCATCTTGAGAGTGGAAGAGAGTCATCTGTGTCTGCAAGGGGGCGTCGATGATGATGATGATGATGATGACGAGCCTATTCATTGGCAGGAGACAAAAAAGCTGCAGATGCTGGAATCCAAGGTAGACAGGCAGGAGGCTAGTAGAACACAGCAAGCGAGGAAGCATCAGGAGGTGGAAAAGTCAACGTTTCGGGGTGTCACACCTCTTCAGAACATCCTTGACGCTTGATGCTGCCTGGTTTGCTGTGTTCTTCCAGCCTCCTGCCTATTCACTGGCAGAGCCCACCTGAAGGTCCAAATGCCCATTGCCTGCTCCTGTTTTCCATGTTTCTGTGTTTTGAGTAGTGTGGCCTCTCATACTTGGCCACTGGAAAAGCTGTTGAGCAAGCGAACGCTGCTTTCCATGAATTAGGAGGAAATACACTGCTTCAGATAGGGGAACAGTATTCAGGTGGATATTATTACATATACATGGAAATTAGGAACTGAAGTGTCGAGATAGATGTCGCAGCAGCAATTTCAGACCTGCACGTGGAGGAGCTGTCCTGTATTTGGGGAGGTAATGGTCTAGTGGTATTATTGCTGATCTGTTAATCCAGAGACTGAGGTAAGAACTTGGGTTTAAATCCTGCCATGGTAGGTAAATTCAATAAAATAAATGGGAATTAAGGTTCTAATGATGACCATGAAATCATTATCAATTTTTGGGACAAAACCCATCTGGTCACTAATGTCCTTTAGGGAAGGAAAGTAGGCCTGGCCAACATGTGACTCCAGACCCACAACAGTACAACTGCCCTCCTGGTCAATTAGCGTCTATCCTGGCCTCCACGTGACTCCAGACCCACAGCAATTTAACTGCCCTCCTGGTCAATTAGCCTGGACAGCAATGCCCTCAACCCAGGAGTGAATTTTAAAGATCAGAACCAGTAAGAATCAGGATGGGCACCACCCTCTCTACAAGCAGCCTGCAATGTTTAAACTGAAAACCTTCTCAACCTTTCTACAAATGAGAAGTGTGATTACTCAACCATTTCAACATATCAAAGATCCTGGCAACTGTGTACTCAGAATGATTGTGTCTCAGAGCTTTAAGAATGGGTCACTATATGACAAACAGCCCTGCCTCAGTCCAGAAACCTCAGCTACGCTTTTGTCAAGTCCGGATTTAAATAAATTCCAGTTCTTTCCTGATTGGCCTTCGAAATTTCCACCCATAGGTGGAGGCTGCAGTAGAGGGGGATTTGAGTGACAGAAATCACAGAGGAAAATAAAGTAACAACCCAGTAATACTTGGAAGTAAACAGATCAGTTGTAGTTCTGAAGGAGGGTCACTGGACCCAAAACCTTAATTCTGTTTCTTTTTCCACTGGAGCTACCTGACCTGCTGAGTTTTTCCAGCAATTTCTTTTTTTTGTTGATCTTCCTAGACCTCCATTTTGAAAGTCACTTGGTGTAGATCTGAACGTATTTCCAAGACAGGGTGGTAAGTGGCTTGGAGGAGAACTTGGAGGTTGGTGTTCCCATGTATCTGCTGCCCTTGTCCTTCGAGATGGTCAAGGTCTTTGGCAGGTGCTGTTGAAGGAGCTTTGGTTTGTTGTTGCAGTGCATTTTGTAGATGGGGCCATGTAGGCCAGAGCCAGTAAAGATGGCAGATTTCCTTCCCTAAAGGACATTAGAATCCCTACAGTGTGGAAGCAGGCCCTTTGGCCCAACAAGTCCACATCAACACTCCAAAGAGTAACCCACCCATACCCATTCCCCTACACTTTACGCCTGACTAATGCACCTAACCTATACATAACTGAACACTATGGGGCAATTCAGCATGGCCAGTTCACCTAACCTGCACATCTTTGGACTATGGGAGGAAACCGGAGCACCTGGAGGAAACCCACACAGATGCAGGGGAGAATGTGCAAACTCCACACAGTCGAACCGGGGTCCCTGATGCTGTGAGGCAGCAGAGTTAACCATTGAACCACTGTGCCTTAGTGAGTTAGAAGGGTTTTATGACAATTAGTTTTATGGTCACTGTTATTGAGACTTTCAATTCCAGCGTTGGGAATTGATTTGAATTTAAGTTCCACCAGCTAGCAGCTGGTCTTCTGGATTGTTAGTCCAGTGACTTTGTTGATGTATCTCCCAATCTCAGTTGGTAAATGTTTGTCCCTGAGGCTCAAGTTCTGAGGTCAAATCTCAGTCAAAGGCTTGGACATAAGAATAAAGCAAGGCTCTCATCAATGCAGTACTGAGGGAGTGTTGCACTATAGAGTTAGCTGCTTTGGGAAGGCCCGGGGCAGTGGGATGGTGCGGTCAGACATTATTTGAATGTTGGATTATTTTGTAGCGGGCATTTACTTTGAAGGAAACTGGGAACGTTCTCCTCCGTGCCACGCCCATTATCGTATCCTCAGTCAGCCTCACACAAAATGATTATGGTCAGATTGTTGCTAATTGGAGGTTGCTATGTACAAAACATTACTGCTACATTTTAACAGGAGTTGCATTTTGTCATCAGTTGTGCATCACTTTGCCGTGGTCAGTGCATCATGAAAAGCGCTATGCAAATGCACGCCTGCCTTTTGTTAAAAAGCGACAGATCGATCAAGTGAGACAGACTGAAAGCGAGAGCCTGTTTGCATGCTTGGGAGAGAGGCAGACAAGATGTTTGAGTGAGAGACAGAGCTCATAAATAAATAGCACAAATCGTAGGGAAAGGACAGGGTGTCACCTCCATAAAACATGAGAAATAATTTGCAGAGATGGCACGATCATGTGCAGTAAACTATCTGCATTTGTTTCAGCTCAACTTGGTGGCTACCTGCTGTTTCCTTAAAGGTGGGGGTCCTGCTTTCTGAGCAGAGCCCCTGTCAACCAGCTGTGTGCCTGATGCAGCAGAATGACTGAGTCAGAGGCTGTTGAAGTGTTATCGCTCACTAGACAATGCAGGTATGCCCTGCTAACGCAAGCACTGGATCATTTGGAACCATCACAGAAGCTGAGCTTAAATTAAAATAACATAGAGGGATAGCTGCATAAACTGCTGACTGGAAACCACACGATGGAGATGAATACAAGCTGAACTTGCTGACTAATTTACCATGAAATAGGAACAATATCATTCAGTGTGTAAATGTGCCCAGCATAAGTAGTCTCACTCTGTGAGCTGAAGAAAGTTAGATGCTGTGCAGAAGTGCAAGAATTATGGTCAGAACAATCTAAACAGCTGACTCAGAGTCTGCTCTCCCAGTGACATCATCATTAATCAAAGAAAGATACGCACTTTGAAAGTAGTTTTCATGACCTCAACGCACTTAATGACCAATAACCAGTAGGTCACTAAGAGGTAATAGCACACTCATCTCTGAGTCACAAGGTGTGGGATCAACATAGAGATGGATGGGTTTTTAGACGATGAGGAATCAGTGAGGTGGCGAAAGGCACGGATCTTGGATTTGAGATTTTAGAGTTGTCGTTATCTTGTTGCAGTTCAGAATTGCCCATATCTGTGACTGATGGTGCAGAAAGGATTGGCGAGAGTAATTCCAGTGATGAAGGATCTCAATTACATGTCTTATTCATTGGGAGTGGAGTTGAAGAGTGGGCAAGTCTTACTGCGACTGTACAAAGTGCTAGTGAGACCACATCTGGAGCACTGTGATCAGTTTCCGTCCCTTTACTTAAGGAAAGACATCATTTCATTGGAGGCAGTTCAGAGAAGATTCGCAAAGATGATAAAGGAAAATAAATACACATGCTGGAAATCTGAATTCCAAACAGAAGTTGCTGTATAGAAACTCAGTTGGTTTGGCAGCATCTGTGGAGAGAATAATTCTGAGGAAGGGTCACTGAAACCAAAATGATTAACCCTGCTCTCTCCTCACAGAGACTGCCTGACCTGCTGAGCATTTTTTCAGCAATTTCTGTTTTTGTTTCACTTGGATGATCCATGATATGGATTGATTGTTTTCTGAGCAAAGGCTAAACAGGTTGGGACTTTACTCACTGAAGTTTAGAAGAAGGAGAGGTGATCTCATTGATTTTTAAGGGGCTTGACAGGGTCAATGCTGAGAGGATATTTCCCCCCATGGGAGAATCTAGGACCAGAGGGTGTAGTCTCAGAATGAAGGGGTGCCAACTTAAGACTGAGATGAGAAGGAATGTCTACTCTCAGACATTTTGGAACTCTTTACCACAGAGAGCTGTGGGGGCAGAGTCCCTGTGCATAACTGAGGCTGAGAGAGAGAGAGATTCTTGATCAGTCAGGAAATCAAGGGTTTTGGGGAAGGGGAAGGAAAGTGGCAGTTGAATCAACTGTGATCCTATTGAATAGCACAGTGAGCTTGAGGGGCTGAATTGCCTACTCTTATGGTTTTGTTATGGACTTATGGATAGATTGGAGAGGCCAGTCCTGTTCTCCTTGAGACCGAGAAAGTGGAGAGGAGATTTACACGAGCTGTACATGATGATGAGTGCCTTGCTAAAGTGGATCGAAAGAATTGATTGCGTTTGGCAGAAGGGTGATGATTGCAGGTGGATGGAAAAGGAACCAAAGGGAGAAGGTGGAAATCCAATTTTATGCTTTAAGTGGTTGGGAACTTGGAGGGGACTCTCTGAGAGCTTGGTGCAGGACAGAAATTCAACAAAAAAAGTTTCAAAAGGGAATCAGACAAGTTTCTGCAGATAAAAGGCATGAAGGCAATGAAGAGTAGGTGGGGAAGTGGGAGGAGCTAGCTGTAGAGATCAAGATGGACTGAATGGTCCTCTTCTGTAATGTCGAGAGTGTGGCGATGGAAAAGCACAGCAGGTCAGGCAGCATCTGAGGAGCACGAGAGTCGGCATTTCGGGCAAAAGGCCTTCATCAGGAATCATTACAGATTTCCTCTGTGATGTAACCATTCTTCCAGAATTAAATGCAGACTATGACAACCATATAACCATCGTCGACTTAAAAATAACCCTTTTGAGTCACTAATGCCCTTCGGGATGGAAATCTGCCATCCTTACCTGGTCTGGCCTACATGCGACTCCAGACGCACAGCATTTGTTTGACGCATAACAATTAGGGATGGGCAATAAATGCTGGCCTATTTGGGGTTTATGGAGATTGGGTTGGGATTGGATGGGAGGGTCAGCGCAGACTCAGTGGCATCTATTCTGTACTGTAGGGATTCTTTTTAACTCTGTTATAGATACTGTGCAACGGTGACTAGTTGTTACTGTTAACACTGCACCTCTTGATGTGAAGACTGCACCGAAAGCGTTGTGCAGACGGAAAACTGTTCATCCCAGCTTAAGCACAGAACACAATGTATTGAAATGTCAGTGCTTGATAGTGCATGGTGAAGTATGGTGACCTTTTGTACTGCAGTGGTGAAGACCCACTGCCCTCAGGGGCTAAGCTGAGCTGTAATAAGACATGTTCTCCGAAGTTCCCGACATAGAACTTCACCCTGTAAATATTACCCAGCAGCAGAGGATAACGAGCAACTTTTGAGCAAAACTGCATCACACTAATTGGATGCTAGCAAGTCCCAAGGCTGCCAAGAGAAACTGCAGAAATCTGTTTGGTTTTTAAAATAGTGGTGTCAATTAAGAACTCAGAGTGTGCGTGGGTGTCTATACACGTTAGCATTGAGCATCCCATAATGAGTGTTTAAAAAGAGACGGAGCTTCTCAGTATTGTCACACAGGGGACACACGACTGTGCTATTGAGTCAAGCAAATGTGCTCCACAGTAAATCTCGTCTGCTCCCTCCCTCCCTGTGTTTGTCCCCACTGCAACATTCTGCCTATTGTGCTTATAATTATCCCTACCTCCCCTTGGTGTACAGTAGTAAGGAAAGAATTGATCTATAAATCTTCAAGTGTACCTGGTCCATTTTGAACAATGCAACCAAGAGCAGCATCTGTTGAAGTAAATCGAAGGTAAAAAGACAGTGAATGTAAAGACTAATGGGGGTGCTTCTGGATTCATTGTTTCAAATATGGAACATGTTAGATTTCAAATCCGCTAATTAATCTTCACAGAGACCATCTGTACTGCAAATAAAAAAGAGCAGAGTTTCCAGGGGGAGAAATTGCATCTGAAAACACAGTGAATAACTTGGCTCTGTCCAAAGGCGAGTGCTGATGGCATTAAAATAAGTCACAGCAGCAGTGATAGTCAATAAAAGACTTCAATAGAAAGGGTCTAGATTAGTGAGGTAAAGTGGCAGTCAAATGGGAGATGGAATTTTTAACAGTTGCTCAGGTAAAAACACTGTACTGGGATTGGAAAATAATTTGTCTATTGTTAGTGCGCAATGGATGGATGAATTACCACAGCGAGAGTTTGAATCAAAGATTTCTATAGAGCAGCCAACCATTCGGTCCATAATGCTTTTGTCAGCTGTGTGGAAGTGCTACCCACAAGATCCCACAGCCACCATCTCTTTCCCATCATCTCATCGATGTTTCTCCCCATTTTCAGAGCTAGGGTTTTGTAATAAGTTTCTGTTATTCATTAAGATCAGGACTGATCAGATTAATACCCCAATTCTACCTTCCCACCTTCCTCTGATAAATATTAACACATAGAAATGTCAATAAAACTGGGCCATTCAGCCCTTTATAATCTTGCTCGGCCATTCAACACGATCATGGCTTATTATCCAACTCAGCCAGCAGTTCCCACTGCCTCCCCATTCCCTTTTATACATTTAACCCTAAGAACTATATGTAACTCCTTAGAATCATAGAGTAATATAGCATGGAAACAGACCCTTCAGCCCAACACATCTGCACCGACCAGACATCCCAAACTGAACTAATCCCATTTGCAGCATATGGCCCGTATCCCTCTCAACCCGTCCTAGTCCTATACCCATCCAGATGCTCTTAAATGCTGTAATTGTACCAGCCTCCACCTGGCAGCTCATTCCATACATGCACCACCTTCTGTTTGAAAATATTGCCCCTTAGGTCTCTTTTATATCTTTCCCCTCTCATCTTGTGGCCTATATGTTTGGACTTCCTTACTCTGGGGAAAAGACCTTGCCCACTTACCCTATCCATGCCCCTCCATGAGGTCACCCCTCAGCCTCCAATGCTCCCTTCTGTTGGACTTTGGCTCAATCTACCAGCTTACTTTCCTCTATGTGTGAGCCGAGTCCTGCGTGTTCTTTCAATGAAGCAATAGGAGAAGATATTCGGTCTCAAACTCTTGGTTTATTTTAGCAGTAAGTGAATAAAGTATACAGAGCTCTGGGTCTAGGACTTCCCGTCCCTGACAAACAGCAAAGTGTGTCAGTTCACGAAGTCCGACCTATTTTTGTCCCTGACCCAGTCTTTTATACAGTACAGAACGTCATGCAATCACTGAGGTGGGATTGTCTTCTGATTGGCTGTTGATTTGACTCCATTCTCCGCCTTCTCGCGTTCCCGGATGTCTGACCCCATGTGACCTCCTTCTGCCCGCGAAACAGTCTCCACGTGACCTCTTCTTGCGCGCGAAACAGTCTAGCACATTCTGATCTGCGTTAACGGTTTTTTTTCCTATCGTGTGGTCACATCAGCACATCTTTACAAGTCAGATGTACTCAGTACTTTTCCACTATTTGTTCGTACATACAAGGGTTACACTACACACTGTGCTAGTTAACGGTTAAGTATAGCATTGTATTATAAGTAACTGAAACAAATATATCATTAAAGGCTTCTGAATGCCTCGAACTAAGCCATATATTTACACTTGAAAATATTCAATGGGTTCACCTCAGCTGTGTTCTGTGGCAGAGACTTCCACAGGGTTACCACGCTCTGGATGAAGACATGTCTCCTTATCTCCGTCATATAAGGCTGCCCTGTATCCTTATTCTGTGGCCATAGTTGTTAATCAAGAATCTGTTGATCTCAGCCATAACAATGTATAAAAGCTGTGTCTCCACAGCTCTCTCAGGAAGGGAGATCCAAAGACTCAAGATTTTCTGAAAGAAAACAAAAATCCCCTCATCACCACCTTAAAGAGCAAGCCCTCATTTTTAACCTGTGTCCTCCACAAGAGGAAATACTTCCCCTTTCAAATGCCCTAAGGGTTCTGTATAACTCAACAAAACCAGCTTATATATTCCTGATGAAGGGCTTATGCCCGAAATGTCGACTCTTCTGCTCCTCGGATGCTGCCTGACCTGCTGTGCTTTTCCAGCACCACACTTTTCAACTCGGGCTCTCCAGCACCTACAGTCCTCACTTTCTCCTTATTTTATAAACTCCAATGGATACTGGCCCTACCAGCCCAAACCTTGCTCATAACATTCACCTCTATCCTGTCACCCTAAATGTCAGTAGAATTAACTATCAACTCACATTCTTTTTAAAAATTTAAAATTTAAAAATTAAAAGTTTTACATTCAAAATTTCTGCTTCCATTCCTGGTACTGGAGGGATCTTCCATTTCAGAGCAATAATTATTTTCCCTTTAGTAATGAATTTAGAGCCTGACTCTGACCAGTGGCTAGAATCAAATACAGAACAAACTCGGTTATGTGAACGAGACGGATGGGGAGTTTTATCTTTGGATAATTGAGAGTTCGGTTAACAGATTGCTTGGATAATGGCTATCATTTTTATGGGACCTTGAGATCTTGTTCGGATAATCCGAAATTTGGATAATTGATGTTCGGATAATTGAGGTTGCCCTGTAAAGGGACTATACTGCGGATGCTGGAGATCTGAAACAAGCACAGAAATCACTGGGGAAACTCAGCAGGTCTGACAGCTTCTGCGGAAAGAGAGAGAGAGAGAGAAAGAGTTAATGGTTTTGAGTCCAGTCTGACTCTTTCAGATGGTAGGAATGAAGGTGAAGATTAGAACGGATATCCTGTTGAGAGAAAAGCAGAGGTGGGCATATCCTGGGAGAGAAGGAGCAGTGAATCAAACACTCGAATGAAAGCAAAACACTGAGGAAGCTGGAAAATCTGATACAAACACAGAAGATGCTGAAGAAACTCAGCAAATCTGGCAGCATCTGTGGACAAGGTCAGAAGTCACACGACACCAGATTAAAGTCCACCAGGTTCATTTGAAATCGCAAGCGTTCGTCAGGTGATGGTCAGGAGCAGCGCACTGAAAGCTTGTGATTTCAAATCAACCTGTTGGGACTATAACCTGGTGTCATGTGACTTCTGACCTTATCCACCCCAGTCCATTCCTGGCAGCTCCACATCATGGCTAGCATCCGTTGGGGGGAGGGGGGGGGAACAGAGAGAGAGAGAGAGAGAGAGAGAGAGATAATATTTTGATTCCTGTATGACTCTTAATGAAGAAGAGAGAGACACTGAACTCTCTGCGCAGTTGCTGCCAGACTGTGCCCTGGGGTCATGCCTACATGTCTAGGCAGAGTCTGGAAACCACCGCACCCATTATTACCTTCCATTGCGCGGGAAATCGTAAGTGTAGAGGAAATTGTGAGTGGGTGGGATATGTGAAATGATACTGTGGGGGAGGGGCTTGTAGCACCCACTGATGTTAGAGTTTTAAAAGGTAGATACACCCATGTATAGTATAGTCCCTGTTCTCTGGACACCCAAATCAATTGCCCCCTATGTGGTGTTGCACCTCCCTGACACATACAGCTGTTGAACAGCTCATGATCAGCTTCACTTTTGCATACAGAGGCCCTGGAGGAATGGGGATGCTGTACAAAGGAGGACCAAAGTGATCTCCACGATGCAATGCCATAGCATTTTTCCTCTTGCGCCCTGATGATGCAGCAGGCTCCCTGCATAGACCTCCATCCATGGACCAATATCTATGGCCATGAAGTGATGCTAGATGCTGTAACAGTGACATTCAGAGCTAAATAACCAGATGGAAGGTGATATTGGTGAGATTCACACAGAAGTACACAGCGAACTACAATGCATTGTCACCCATGCCACCAAAGTGCCCTCAATAGTTTTCCTTTTCCTCTCATTCCCATGAAGCCTCCCTGTGTCTGCAGTTGGGTTGGAGTGTCCTGCTCTTCAGTTGAACCCATTTGCCTTGGAGGTTTGGTCAGGAGACCTCGAGGCTGTTTGCACCTGGATGGGCCAGACATCACAGAATCAAAGAACCCCTACAGTTTGGAAATTGGCCATTTGGCCCAACAAGTCCACACCAACCCTCCAAAGAGCAACACCCCAGACCCATTCCCCCTACCCGATATTTACCCCTGACTATTGCACCTAACCTACACATCCCTGAACACTGTGAGCAATTTAGCGTGGCCAATTCATCTAACATGCACATCATTGGACTGTGGGAGGAAACCAGAGCATCCGGAGGAAACCCACGCAGAGAATGTGCAAACTCCACACAGACAGTCACTCGAGGCTGGAATCGAACCCGGCTCCCTTGCACAGTGACCCCTCAACTTCTGAGGCTCTGCGGGGAGTTGGGGGGGGAGGGGTTCAGGCAGTTGAGAGGTGGAATGCCTGGCCATCTCCTGAGAGAATACCTCTGAAGGGTTTGCGTGTGATTCCTCCTCTAGCATGGTGTCTCGCTGCACTGCCCTGTCTTTTTGTAAGGGAAGGGACACCCCTGGAGGAATCACCAGGTTCCCCAGATCCCTGACATCAAGTCTTCAGTCCTGAGGACCATTAGCTGGTATTACAACGCATTGGGGTACTGCTCTGCACATCCAGCCCCAGTTTTCCTGGAATTGTACCAAATGTCAATTTTATTTTTGTAAAAATACGCACAGTATTCCAATTTACCTGGCTTCCAGACTAAGGTTCATAGAAAGCATAGAACAGATTTTTGTATAACACGGGGATTATTGTATATTATAAGTAATTAGACTATAGCTAAATGTAAACAGGTATAACCCATTGGTATATAGCATCACAAATGAAACTTTAATCTCTTTATAAATTCTCCCTTTATGCACATCTATCCCGCTGGTACCTGATAAACACAAGATAGAGAGGAGAAATTGTAGCCAGTGGTTAGAAGTGGCATCCAGTGGATGACACTGACGAAGAGTCACAGTGACACGATGAATAGTTGTTTGAAGGGACGCAGATGTCACGGCATCTCCATAGGAACAGTGCCAGTCCTCTCCTGTGGGCCCAGGGTGCTTTCTGCATAGTTTGGGGTGCACTCTAAGGTTGGACACTCCACACCTGACCAAACCCCTTCCGTCCTGTTGTGGGCACTCTTCCCCTGTCATGAGAGATTGAGTGGGGTGGAGGTAGGTGGCACAATTGTTAGTGCTGACGCAGTTGGGCGAAAGTATTGGGGAGGTATTCCCAGGCATTGAGTAGACAGGGGTGTGAGAGGTTGTGGTGTGGAGGCGCGGTGTCTGTGTGTATTTTGGGAGGGGGGGGTGGGGGTTGGTGGAGAGAATGAGTGAAGGGATGATTTTGGAAGTGCAGAGCCTCAGCCCTGGTGGTTGGTGTGTACAAGAGCGGAGGTGGAGTGAACTTAGCCTGACAGAGCGGAAAAAGTCATGAGTAGCCATTCCTCAGGTGGGTAGAAGTGGCACGGTGCTGGGTGGGTCAGTCTCGGGCCAGTCTGCCAGTGACCAGTGGTACAGACTTTTTCCTCAGGGAAGAGGACAGGCCTCCTCTCTACTGCCCCCTCCAGTTCCCTGTTGGAATCATGGTGCCATCTTCTCCTTTTCCCACCACGTTCGGAGTCCATCCGTGAGAGAGCAGACCATTGCTCCACCGAGTGGGCACAGGCCCAAAGGGGTTCCAGTCTTTCTGCAGATACCAGTCGAGTGGCGAATCGTGGCGAGGAATGGCATGTGATACTCAGCGTTCCAGCTAATTTTCTTCCTGGCTGCACTTCCCGAAGTCAATGCCACAATTGGCGTGCGTGGAACATCGATGGGAAGGTTGCTGGTCAGGCGGGTTGGAATCAGACATGAGGAATGTGGTGGGAGGTAGTTAATGAGAAGGGTTTGGTAGCATACACTGTGAGCACTCACTGCACCTCGCAAGAGAAATCCCTCCCAAATAACTCAATGCAACTCAGATTTAGCCAAAATAACCCAAGATTCGGCCCTTTATGTCTCTTTGTATGAAGGGACCAGGAATGTTTAGCCATGGGGAGTACTGGAAGTAAATAACATGAAATGAAAATTTGCGACAGAGTCACTGTGGATTCGCTTTGAACTGCTTTAGGGCTGAGGTGATACCGTTACTATGGGGTGAATAGCCTCAATATCCATTATAAATGATTGCAACTTGATGTTACTTTGGAAACGACTGAGATGAAGATATGGATTTCAACGTTCTCTCCCACTCAATTTACGTCAGAATTGAAGATTAACCAAATGCATTCTTCAAAAAGATGATCTCCTGCAAGAGAGATCATTGCAATGATCATCCTTAAAAATACTTCAAACACTTTGTAATAAGGTGGATGGTTTACATCTATTATCTGAGTGTCTTAACAGTGGTGAAGGATACTTGATTCAAGCTGTTTTTAATCACAAGAGGGAGCTGAAAGAATATATTCTTAACAGAGGCACAGAAAGCTCTTGCGGTAATCTGCAACTACTTCAATGAGAACACTCCAATCTGTAACGAACAACCCTTCTCATGTAGAATCCAGCCCTCTCCCCCCACTTACATCCTCCATCGCAGCCTACAGTTGGATTTTCCAAGGCCAGAATACAATTTCTCTCGTGAATCCAACTTTGCCTCAGCCCTTGTTGGAAAGCACGGTGACCCTGTGGTTAGCACTGCTGCCTCACAGCGCCAGGGACCCAGGTTCGATTCCAGCCTCAGGTGACTATCTGTGTGGAGTTTCTACATTCTCCCGGTGTGTGCAGGTTAGGGTGAATTGGCCGTGCTAAATTGCCCATAGTGTTCAAGATGTGTTGGTTAGGGGTGAATGTAGAGTCCTAGGGTAGGGGACTGGGTTTGGTTGGAATACACTTCGGAGGGTCGGTGTGGACTTGTAGGGCCAAAGGGTCTGTTTCCAAACTGTAGTCATTCTATGGGCGGCATGGTGGCTCAATGGTTAGCACTGTTGCCTCACAGCACTAGGGTCCCAGGTTTGATTCTAGCCTCGGGCGACTGTCTATGTGGAGTTTGCACGTTCTCCACATGTCTGTGTGGGTTTCTTCTGGGTGCTCCAGTTTCCTCCCACAGTCCAAGGAAGTGCAGTTCAGGTGAATTGGCCAAGCTAAATTACCCATAGTGTTAGGTGCATTAGTCAGAGAGAAATGGGTGTGGGTGGGTTACTCTTCGGAGGGTTAGTGTGGGCTGGTTGGGCCAAAGGGCCTGTTTCCACAGTGTAGGGAATCTAATCTAATCAAACATAAGGAATGAATGGCCCCTGCAGAATTCTGCTTCAAGTGTAACAGAGACCATTATTGACAAGGTCCCAGCCCTGCGCTTGGCAGCAATTCACTTTTCACAGTTGTCTACAACACGCTCAGAATGTACACATCAACCCAAAACCATTGGCTGCTCTGGAGGGGAAGGGAGTAACCTGGTGGTAGACGGTGACTACATTGGTGGAGACATCCCCACTGAGAAAGTGGCAGACAGAAACAGTGAGTCAACATTGACAAGAATGGGAGCAGATCTGATTGAGGATGTTAAATTGTATTGACAGAGTAGACAGAGAGCAGGTGTTTCCCCTTGTGCGATAATTGAGAATAAAAAGTCACAGTTTTATGCTAAAACAATCACACAACACCAGGTTATAGTCCAACAGGTTTAATTGGAAGTACTAGCTTTCAGAGCGCTGCTCCTTCATCAAGTGGTTGTGGAGTGTAAGATCATAAGACACAGGTTTTATAGCAAATTCTATAGTTTTATGCTAAGGCCAGGCAGATTTAAAACAGAGATGAGGAGGAAGTACTTCTCTCAAAGGGTCATGAAACTGTGGAATTGGGGACTTGAGGCTGAAATGAGGTCAGCCATGATGGAGTAGGCTGGAGGGGCTGAATGCCGCACGCCTGTTCCTGAGCCTTCTGTCCTTGTTATATTCTTATGTTCACTGGAAGCAATGTTTTAGAAGTCATCGGAAGCGTAGAAGAGTACAGTATAGAAGTCCATTGTGTCTACCCCATGTAATTTGGGGCAGCTGTCCAAAGCTAATCACCACATTACAGAAAGATAGAATCATAAAAAAATGGAGTAGGTCTTTTGAGCCTGTTCCATCACCAACACGATCATGACTGACCACCCAACTTGGTCCCCTGTTCCCACTTTTTCCACATATCCTCTGAGTCCTTCAGCACTAAGAACTATGGATGTAGGTTTGCTCGCTGAGCTGGAAGGTTCATTTACAGATGTTTCGTCGCCTTACTAGGTAACATCTTCAGTGGACCTCCAGGTGAAGCACTGTCCATGATTCCTGCTTTCTATTTATACGTTTGGGTTTCTTTGAGTTGGTGATGCCATTTCCTGTGGCGATGTCATTTCCTGCTCTTTTTCTCAGGGGGTGGTGGTTCACAAAACTCACTACTAAGAACTATATCTATCTCCTTCTTGAAAACATTCAATATTTAGGCCTGAACCACTTTCTGTGGCAAAGAATCCACAGGCTCCCCATTCTCTGGTTGAAGACATTTCTCCTCACCTGAGTACCAAATGGCCGACCTTGTATCCTAGAGGAGAAAGTGAGGACTGCAGATGCTGGAGATCAGAGCTGAAAATGTGTTGCTGGAAAAGTGCATCAGGTCAGGCAGCATCCAAGGAACAGGAGAATCGACGTTTCGGGCATCAGCCCTTCTTCAGGAAGGGCTGATGCCCGAAATGTCGATTCTCCTGTTCCATGGATGCTGCCTGACCTGCTGCGCTTTTCCAGCAACACATTTTCAGCTACCTTGTATCCTAAGACTGTGACCCCTAGTTCCATACTCCAGTCTTCAGGAACACCTTTCCTGCATTTCCCTGGTCCAGCCCAGACAGAACTTTACATGTTTCTCTCCTCATTCTTCAAAACTCTTTGAATATGGTCTTAGCCAATTATAGCCCTCAACATGGCCCTCACCCAAAACCAGGAGTCAGCAGGCCTGGTAGTCTTTGAGGAGGGAAAGTAGTGTTAATGTTCTGAGTCCAGTGACTCTTCTTCGGCATTCTTTGTTTTACTTCATTCTAATTGTAACCCAGTTGTGATGTTTGTTTGATGGATTTTTGTGGTGTGGACATTGTTGGCAAGAATAATCCCATAATTATTTTAAGAACTAGATGATGGTGAGCCATTAAAAAGACAAAGAACAAAGAACATTCCAGCACAGGAACAGGTCCTTCGGCCCTCCAAGCCTGTGCCGATCCAGATCCTCTATTTAAACCTGTCTCCCATTGTCCAAGGGTCTGTATCCCTCTGCTCCCTGCCCATTCATGTATCTGTCTAGATACATCTTAAATGACGCTATTATGCCTGCCTCTAAGACCTCCGCTAACAATATGTTCCAGGCATCCACCACCCTCTACGTAAAGAGCTTTCCATTCATATCTCCCTTAAACTTCTCCCCTCTGACCTTGAACTTGTGACTCCTAATAATTGAGCCCCCCACTCTGGGAAAAAAGCTTCTTGCTATCCATCCTGTCTATACCTCTCAAGATTTTGTAGACCTCAATCAGGTCCCCCTTCAACCTCTGTCTTTCCAATGCAAATAATCCTAATCTACTCAACCCCTCTTCAAAGCTAGTACCCTCCATACCAGGCAACATCCCGGTGAACCTCCTCTGCACCCTCTCCAAAGCAAGATTGTTATTTATTTACCTTTTCCTTATTCTCGCTTTAAGAGGACATGAGCATGGATGGTTCAGCCAGCATTTATTGCCCGTCCCTAATTGCCCATGAGGAGAGTGAGCTTCCTGAAGTACTGCAGTCTGTGTCATACAGGGACATTCACATTACTGTTAGGGAGTGAGCTCCAGGATTTTGACCCAGTGACACTGAAGGAACAGCGATATATTTCCAAAGTCAGAAGTCACGCGACACCAAGTTATAGTCCAATAGGTTTATTTGAAACCACAAGCTTTCAGAGTTCTTTCGTACAAAGGAGCAGCGCACTGAAAGCTTGTGATTTCAAATTAAACCTGTTGGATTATAACCTGGTGTCATGTGACTTCTGACTTTGTCCACCCCAGTCCAACACTGGCACCTCCATATCATGGATTTATTTCCAAGTCAGGGTGATGAATGGCTCAGAGGGAAACTTGCAGGAGGTGATGTTCCCATGTATCGGCTGGCCTTGTCCTTCTGGTTGGAAGTGGAGTCATAGAATCCCTATAGTGTGGAAACAGGCCATTTAACCCAACAAGTCCACACCAACCCTCTAAAGAGCAACTCATCTAGACCCATCCCCCTACCTTATTACTCTACATTTATCCCTGACTAATGGACCTAACCTACACATCCCTGAACACTATGGACAATATAGCATGACCTAACCTGCACATTAGATAGATTCCCCACAGATTAGATTCCCTACAGTGTGGAAACAGGCCATTTAGAGTCGTAGAGTCATAGAGATATACAGCATGGAAACAGACTCTTCGGTTCAACCCATTCATGCCGACCAGATATCCCAACCCAATCTCGTCTCACCTGCCAGCACCGGGACCATATCTCTCCAAATCCTTCTGATTCATATACCCATCCAAATGCCTCTTAAGTGTTGCAATCGGACCAGCCTCCACCACTTCCTCTGGCAGCTCATTCCATACACGGTACCAGCCTCTGTGTGAAAAAGTTGCCTCTTAGGTCTCTTTTATATCTTTCCCTTCTCACCCTCAACCTATGCCCTCTAGTTCTGGACTCCCTGACCCCAGGGAAAAGACTTTGTCTATTCACCCTATCCATGCCCCTCATAATTTTGTAAACCTCAATAAGGTCACCCCTCAGCCTCCGATGCTCCAGGGAAAACAGCCCCAGCCTATTCAACCTCTCCTTATATCTCAAATCCTCCAATCCTGGCAACATCCTTGTAAATCTTTTCCGAACCCTTTCAAGTTTCACAACATCTTTCCAATAGGAAGGAGACCAGAATTGCACACAATATTCCAACAGTGGCCTAACCAATGTCCTCTACAGCCGCAACACGACCTCCCAATTCCTGTACTCAATATTCTGACCAATAAAGGAAAGCATACCAAACGCCTTCTTCACTATCCTATCTACCTGTGACTCCACTTTCAAGGAGCTATGAACCTGCACTCCAAGGTCTCTTTGTTCAGCAACACTCCCTAGGACCTTACCATTAAGTGTATAAGCCCTGCTAAGATTTGCTTTCCCAAAATGCAGCACCTCGCATTTATCTGAATTAAATTCCATCTGACACTTCTCAGCCCATTGTTCCATTTGATTTTGCCGAACAAGTCCACACTGACTCTCGGAAGAATAACCCACCCAGACCCAATTTCCCCTGGCTAATGCACCTAACACTATAGGCATTTTAGCATGGCCAATTCACCTAATCTTTGGACTGTGGGAGGAACCAAGCACCACGCAGAGACGGGGAGAATGTGCAAACTCCACATAGACAGTCACCAAGGTTGTGGGTTTGGGAAGGTGCTGTTTGAGTAGCCTTGGTGAATTCCTGCAGTGCATCATTGTGCTTTGTGTGGGGAAGATGGTCTGGTATAGTAGCTTTAAACAGCTGACAGATGCTAACTTGAAGTGGCAATTTAAGAGATAATCACATTATGACTCATGTCCCACAGGGATCAGACTGGGGACATGGGGAAAGATGTCAGGGTCCCATTGGAAAAGGACAAAAGCACAATGGGTTTACTGCTTTCATAAAACAAGATATTTTTGGTGCCTGATTTTGTTTGCAACTGAATTCTTCAACAACCACTGTAGATTGTTCTGGAAGGTCAGAAATGTAACCATTACATGACCATAAGTTGTTCAGAGCACAGTTTTAATGATCTTTATAAATAATTTGAGAGGTAGTTGCAACTCAATGTCCACACAGGAGCCTGAGGTAAGGATTTTGAGCGTGGTTGATGTAATTTTTTATTAGTTATCTCACTGACTTGTCCTTGCTTAATTGCTTTTCACTTTACCCCAGTGGAGGGATTGTGTGATCACTTATTCAGGCCAACTGACTGGAGATGACATCCTTATTCAGGCTAACGTGCTCAGAGTCAGAATCTCAGCTACACTCTGAGTTAAAACTATCCCTGCGGATGCAATTGCAACTGATTATATGTTGCAACATGCCGGATGAACCCACAATACTCGTGGTTTCAGTGTGGAAATTGACCAGCCAAGTTTGGAGAAGTGAAACATAGGCACAGCGGGAACAGTAACAGGATTAGCCCATTCTCATCCAATTCAGTCTCCTCTTCTCATAGCCTTTCATCCCTTTAGCTCGAAGACCCACATCTAACACCTTCTTGAAAACATCCAGTGTTTTAGCCTCCACCACTTTGGTTAGCATTGAGGCCTCACAGTGCCAAGGACCTCCAACAACTGGCTGTGTGGAGTTCTTACGTTCTCCCCACGTCTGCATTGGCTTCCTCCAGGTACTCCGGTTTCCTTCCACGGTCTAAAGATATGCAGGTTAGGGTGATTGGCAGTGGGAAATTATCCGAGGTGTACAGGCTAAGTGGATTAGCCATGGGAAATGCAGGGTTACAGGAATAGGTCTGGGTTGGATGCTCTTTGAGAAGTCGGTGTGGACTCGATGGGCCAAATGGCCTGTTTCCACACTGTACCGTACATTATAGGAAATCCACACAGACACAGGGAGAATGTGTAAATTCCACACAGACAGTTGTCCGAGACTGGAATTGAACATGGTTCCCTGGTGCTGTGAGGCAGCAGTATTAACCACTGAGCCACTGTGCCACCCTACGACACTTCAGGGCAGTACTGAGTAAGTGCCTCATTGTCAGTGTTACTCTCTTTCAGGTAAGGTATTAAACTCTGTTCAGTGAATGTAAAGGAGACCATGGCTTTATTTCAGAAAAGAGTGATGGTGTTCCTCTCTGCCCTGGTCAAAGGTTATCCTTCAACTGTTTCATGTGAACTCCGTTTGTGAAGATTTTGCTGTTTTCCAATTGATCATGTTTTCTGCATTAGAACAATGGTTATACTTCAAGATCATGTATTCGCTGTGTGATGTAAGGTGTACAACTTACATTTATTTTAATACAGGTCCTTCTGCTATAACGCGCGTTTCGTTAACATGAATTCACTGTAGCGCGACTGAAGAACTGGGGACACCGTTTCTAAAGTGCGAACTTTTAAAACGTGTGTTGGCTGTAATGCAATTACAACGCCAACACTTTAAGCGCTGTTTCTGTAGTGTGATTTTCTATAATGCAAGGTTGCACAAGAACACATTATAGGGGAACTACCTGTATAATTAACTTAAAGTTTATCATTTGACTGAGTGGTTTGTAGGTTTGGTCTGTGCATCTGAAATATTTCAATGATTAGCTTATAAGTATTTTTGTTGACATGATGATTTATTTTGAATGAAAGTATTAGAGAGAGATTTACTGGAGAGTAATAAGGTTTTATTTTCACTGGGACAGCATACAGGTGAACAAAATCAATAATGTAAGCTTTCACATAGAAGATTTCAGATTTTCTGGGGGGATTAGGAGAATAACCCATAACCTGGAAGAGAAAAAGCTTTTTGGTATTAGTTTGGGCAAATTTTCAATTTCATGGTAGAAGCTGGATGTGTAAAGAGAGGACTTGTTAAAAAAGAATTTATATCATAAAAAAAGGTGTAATTTTTGATAGAGTTCAGACCAGAAGTGTTTTAGTACAAGTCTGATGGAGTCATTTGAAGCTGAGAAAATCTAAGTTCAAACATGTGCAAGTTCAAGGAAGAGACTATTAAATTCTCAACATGGGAATTAAAGCCACAGTTAAATACTTGTTTTGATTTAATTTATTACTGTCATATGTACGTAAGTATAGTGAAAAAAAATTGTTTTGTGTGTGTAGTACAGGCAGATCATTCCAGACAATGTATGTTTTATGGATGTGAAAGTGAAATGAATTCTCTCTTGGGGTGAGTACTGTAAAAAAGTGCTTTTGGGATTGTAGTTTACTTTGAAATCTTTAAATTTGTGTTATATAAATAGTTTATTTTATTCTCTTATCACAATTTATTTTGTATAATAAACTTCAGCGTTATTGGTAATCTTCGTCTTCACAAATGAAACGGTTGAAGGATAACCTTTGGCCAGGGCAGAGACGAACACATCATTCTTTTCTGAAATAATGCTACAGTCTCCTTTACAGTCACTGAACAGAGTTCAAGACATTACTTAAAAGAGAGTAACACTTTCTCACTTACTCAGTACTGCCCTGGAGTAACATGGGGGCAGCATGGTGGCTCAGTGGTTAGCACTGCTGCCTCACAGTGCCAGGAATCCAGGTTTGATTCCAGTCCGTGTGGAGCTTACACATTCTCCCTGTGTCTGTGTGGGGTTCCTTTAATGTAGGTACAGCGTGAAAACAGGCCATTTGGCCCATTGAGTCCACACCAACTCCTCAAAGAGTGACCCATCCCTGTACCCCTGTGTTTCCCATGGCTAAATCTGCAGCATTGTGTGTCTGTGTTTCAGTGAAAAACAGCCGTGTTTTAAAAAAAAATCTATCAAGCTGAGTTCCTACTGGGATTGAAATTATCCTCTAATAACATCAGCTGGGATCACAACAATTGTGGAGAGGTTTTCAAAGACTTTAGATAGATATAGAAATGAAAAGAGTTTTTGATGATAAGAGGGTTTAGCTGGCTTGGTTCTATTCTTTAGAACTTACCTTCTCCTGGTCTCCATCTTGCAAAACCCTTAAACTAATCTCTTTAACCTAACTCCACAGCCTCTCTATAATCCAGGCGCAACCTCTGTTGTCAGGACACGGGCACACTTACCTTGAGACATCTGTGAGGTTAAAGACACTAAATAAATGCAGGTTGTTGTTATTACTGAACCCCAAATTCTCATAAATGGCTTGAATGCAGTCAAAAAATATCAACATATTTCTTTTCCTTTCATAGCCTTCAAACCCACTATGAAAAGAGACACAATAAAATTCAACACAGTTTACAATATTCTATTCATAGCTCACTGCTTCCAGTTTACTTCATAATTTGCCTGGATTCAGCAAGACACAGGCAGCTCAAGCTTTTTACTATGTCTATCTTCAACCTTTCAATACAACTGACTGCCCTTTCTCACATTTTGATTAACAGTACACAATTCCTTTTACTGTCAGTCTCAGGAAATCTTCTCTAGTGCGATTAGATTCTCTGCGACCCCTCAGTTACCATTTAAATGCAAACCGATTTCATATTTGTAAGGACTGGAGGAACATTCTGTGTGAGAAAGACATTCAGCTTTATTTTTCAGTGGGTGCCCATGATCCTTTGACTTGTCACCCCCCCCCCCCACCCCCCCCCCCCCAACCCCCCCCCCCCCCCCCCCAACCCCTGATCACGTAATGTTCCAGTGGCAGAGTGTAAGTAAGGTGAGTGCGGCAGATCAGGGTCTAGAAGACGTTGGGCTGAGTCAGACGACAGTGCAATCAGTCAACAGCCATTTGATTCATCCTTGATTTGATTTGATTTATTTATTGTCAAGTGTAGCTTATTACAAAATACAGTGAAAAGTGTTGTATAGTGTTGTCACTGCCTGGCGCCATTTTAAAACCCAGAAAAATAAAGCAAAACAAAGAATACAAAGGCAGAACAATTACATTCTTCTTGACTGCTTCGCCATGGGGCCACGGGCCAGTGTTACAACACGGCAGAGAATCCTTCCGCTAATTAAACCAAACTCCCAGAAAAGCTCACCTTGCCCCTTAGTCTGTTAGAGTATGCGTGACAGAGAACTCCCAAAATCTACAATTTAAAGAAAAAAATCAAGTTATTCTTTAACTCTAAAAATGAACATTAAACATCTCCAACTCTAAGCCTCCTTAAAGGTTTATTATCTACCTCCAACTCAATAACAATATACTGATCCAATAAAAGCCCCTATTAAAATTTCAGCAACTTAATGTTCAAAACCAGACAGCAGCTGTCCTTGTCTGTGTCTGTCTTCTTTCAGCTGCACATCTCCCTGGGTCATTTTCAGTTTTTTGCTGCAAAGATGTTTTATAAGAAAAAGGTACCTTTGATAGAGAGTGTTTTGCCAGCAATGAGAAGGTAGAAGAATTAAGTTCTTCTTCTTGAGTGGTCTTCCACGGGCCAGAGGACTGGCAGCCAGGCACAGATCCCCTATGCCACACTGCCATGGCTGGAATAGAAGTCACCCATCTCACCTCCACCACACCCTCGCCACGATGAGTCCGTGTTGAAGTCTGATGAAGGGCTTTCGCCCAAAACGTCGATTTTCCTGCTCCTCGGATGCTCCCTGACCTGCTGTGCTTTTCCAGCACCACTCTGATCTAAACTCTGGTTTCCAGCATCTGCAGTCCTCACTTTTGCCTCAATGAACCTCGCCAATGCGGATGTCAGTGATGCCACAGGGTCTAGAACCAGTCCAAATTCAACCCCACCACTGCCCTGACTCCCTTTTGGACCTGCTCTCACTAACACAATCGCTGCTGATGCTCCCGGGTCACAAACTGGGCCCAAACTTGCCTCTGCCACCACCTCCAGGAATCTGCACTGGACATGGACAGCACCGGGAACCCAACTCACCTCCACTGCAGCAGCCATGAGTCAGTGCCAAGACTGCCTCGTCAATGAAGAAACTGCTAGGAACCTAAACTCACCTCTGAAACCACTGCGATTCCCCACTGCAGGGCCCACTCCAGTCCCCACTGCAGGGCCCACTCCAGTCCCCACTGCAGGGCCCACTCCAGTCCCCACTGCAGGGCCCACTCCAGTCCCCACTGCAGGGCCCACTCCAGTCCCCACTACTGGGCCCATTCCAGTCCGTGCTGCTGGGCCCAGTCATGTCCGTGCTGCTGGGCCCACTCTCATCTGTGTTGCTGAGTCCATTCCAGTCCGTGTTGCTGACCCTACTCCAGGCCTTGCTGCCGGACCTACTCCAGTCATTGCTGCTTTGCCCCCTTTATTCATTCATGTGAAAAGGGCATTACTGGCTAGATAGCATTTATTGCCCTTCCCAAATTGCCCAGAGGGCAGTTACAAGTCAATCTGTGAGTCTGGAGTCACATGTCGGCCAGACCAGTTAAAGATGGTGGTTTCCTTTCCTAAAGGACATTCGTGAACGAGATGGTATTTTCTGACAATGGTCAATGGATTCACGCTCAGCATTAGACTCGCAATTCCAGATATTTATTGAGTTCAGACTCCACCATCTGTGATAGAGGGATTTCCAGAATATTATCTGGGTCTCTGGATTAACAATCCAGCGATAATACCACTAGGCCATTGCTTCCCCATCACCTGCCCCTACTCCAGTCCATGCTGCTTGGCCTACTCCCATCAGTGCTGCTAGGCCTAGTCGAATCCACGTTGCTGGGCCTATTACCTAACGCCAATGCTGTCTCTGAGCTCAACACCAAGAAGTCAGTAAAATAAAGTAGAAGAGAAAAACAAACAGACAAGAGGAGAAAAGAAGAAAAGAAAGCAAAGGGAAAGCAGATGAAGTGGATGAGACCCTGGGCGCAGAAGCTCTACTCCACCGCCAACTTTCCTGTCCAATAATCTCTCAAGGGAAAACATCAGTCTTAATAAACATGCAGAAGAGGCTGGAGATCTGATCCAAAAACAGAAATTGCTGGAGAAAGGTCTGGCAGCATCTATGGAAAGAGAAACAGAATTAATGTTTAGAGTCTGGTACAACCATTCTTTGGAACTGATGGATTTTATGCTGTTGATGAAAGTTCAATTTCTCCTACGTCCTCTCTGCCCCTCAAAATAAAGGGGAGCGGATTTAGGACTGAGTTGAGGAGGAACTTTATCCAAAGGGTTGTGAATCTGTGGAATTCCCTGCCCAGTGAAGCAGTTGAGGCTACCTTGTTGCATGTTTTTAAGGTGAAGATTGATAGATTTCTGAACAGTAAAGGAATTTATGGTTATGTTGAGCAGGCAGTTCAGTGAAGCTTAGGCCACAAAATGATTAGCCATGACCTTACTGAATGGTGGAGCAGGCTTGAGTTATCGATCTGTACCCCTGTGAATTCATTCCACTGCACCCACTGCTCACAATGTGGCCTCATTTCCAGTGAGAGAGCCAAACCCAGCCTGGCTGATGCTGTGTGTGACAGCCCCAGTCAGTGCACAATCGAGACCTGCCCTTCTAGTTGCTTGCCATTTCCATGCACCGTCCTGTCCCGAGGCTCAGAGTTCTGAGGTCCACTGCTGTCTTCCTGCAAGGACCAACAAAAGCTGGCAGAGCAACCCCTTATTTTCCCATCATGCCTCACAGCTTTCTGGACTCAGCATTGAATTCCATAACTTCAGACCATGAGCTCCCATCCTTTACCCCATTTCATATTTCCCCTTCATCCCTGCCTTCCCAGGGTCTGTAATTCATTTTCATGTTTGGCTTTCTGTCAGAGTTGAACATTCCCAGCTATTAACACCCACACTGCATCTACTGTTTGTCGCTACTCTCCAATGCTATCGTTCACATTGCCTAATGTGCAATGACACCTCTAATCTTCGCTCACCCTCGGACCCATTCCTTGGCCTTCCCCTCAGTTTCACATGTCACTCCTCAGCAGCATAAAACCCATCTGTTTAGGGGTTCTTGTGATGCAGTGGTCATGCCCCCATCTCTGAGCCAGGAGGCCTGGTTTGGAGTCCGGCCTGGCTCCAGAGATGAATAATAACATTGCATAACAGGTTTGAGTATCACTTTCCCACTTCTCTTCTGTTTTGAAGAAAGAACCATGACAACAAAATTCAATTGGGAAACTACTTTATTGACACAAAATCAAAACAATGCTATTAAATCTTATGCAAACTATGGCAATAAGCTCAGTCAGTGATTTACTGTTTAACACTCACTGCACTCAGACTGCTTTTGCCACTTTAGTCTGCAATCTTCAGATTTCTTTCTGTTTGCCCCTTGTCTCTTGTGTTATGGTCTCTGCTTCATCTCTGCTTCGTGTCTTTTATCCTGCCCCTTATCTAATTAACTCTTTTCAGTGACCAATCATGACCGTTGTTATGACAATCAGGATTTTCTTGACCCATCATGGACACAAGTGATGGAAAGTGTCATTGGTAGTGCTATCAAGCAGTACCTGCTCAGCAATAGCCTGCTCAGCGTTGCCCAGTTTGGGTTCCGCCAGGGTCACTCAGCTCCTGACCTCATTACAGCCTTGGCTCAAACATGGACAAAGGAGCTGAATTCCCGAGGGGAGGTGAGAGTGACAGCCCTTGACATCAAGACCAAGTGTGGCATCAAGGAGCCCTCACAAAACTGGAATCAATGGGTATCAGGCACAAACTCTCTGCTGGTTGGAGTGATACCTGACACATAGGAAGATGGCTTGGGTTGTTGGAGGTCAGTCATCTCAGATCCAGGACATCTCTGCAGGACTTCCCCAGGGTAGTGTCCTTGGCCCGACTGTCTTCAGCTGCGTCATTAATGACATTCCCTCCAACACAAGGTCAGAAATGGGGATGTTCACCGATGATTGCACAATATTGAGCACCATTTATGACTCCTCACACCCTGAAGCAGTTCATGTTCCAATAGAGCAAGATCTGAACAATATCCAGGCTTGGGCTGACAAGTGGCAAGTAACATGTGCGCCATACAAATGCCAGACTGTGACCATCACCAATCTAACCAACATCCCTTAACTTTCAATGGGGTTAACATTACTGAATCCCACTCTGTCAACATCCTGGAGTTACCATTGACCACAAACTGCACTGAAATAGTCATATACTATAGCAACAAGAGTAGGTCATTGGCTGGAAGTTCTGCCTGTCTATCATCTACAAGGTACAATTCAGGAGTGCAATGGAATGGCCTCCTCTTGCTTGGATGGTTGCAGCTTCTGGGTCACTCAAAACATTGAAAACCATCCAGGACAAACCAGCCTAAATGATTGCATCCCATCTAACACCTTTAACATTTACTCCCCTGGTCACTGATGCTCGGTAGCAGCAGTGTGTACTGTCTATAAGATGCACTGCGGTCACTCACCAAATCTTCTTTGACAACACCCTCCAAACTGATGAACACTACCATCTCAAAGGACAAGGGCAGCAGATGCATGGGAACACCACCCCCTGCAAGTTCCCCTCCAAGTAACGCACTATCCTGACTTGGAAATATAGCGCTGTATTGTGGGTCTCCCTATACCAATGGGCTGCAGTGGTTCAAGATGGCAACTCACATCATGTTCTTAAGGGCAACAAGGGATGGGCAATAAATACTGACCCAGCCAGCGACACCCAAATTCCATGAGTGAATTAGATTTACATTCTATGTTAATTGCATTTGTTTAAATGTGATCTCTTGGGTTCTCCATAGTTCTGAATCTTGTTGGTTCAAATTGCTCAGTCCCTAGCTCAGAAAGATTCACAGCTATATCACTCCAGACCAGGGGGCAACCTGGTGGATCTCATCTGCATCCTCTCCAGTGTAATCGCATCTTTTGTATCATACAATGAGAGGGGCTACACACAGTACACCAATAGTGGCCCAACTAACAATATGCACAGTATCGTGAGAGGACCCAAAAGGCAAGGGAATACATGTTGAATGGTCGGACCCTAGAAAGTGGGCGGCACGGTGGCACAGTGGTTAGCACTGCTGCCTCACAGCGCCGGAGACCCGGGTTCAATTCCCGCCTCAGGCGACTGACTGTATGGAGTTTGCACGTTCTCCCCGTGTCTGCGTGGGTTTCGTCCGGGTGCTCCGGTTTCCTCCCACAGTCCAGGTCAGGTGAATTGGCCATGCTAATGTTAGGTAAGGGGGATCTTGGTGACCATGTCCATAGATGCTTAAATGCTCAGGGAAAGTCAGTAAGATGGTTAAATAGGCCATTATTATATCTTTATTGGTCAAATCATTAAATACAAGACTGAGGAGGTTATGATGGAACTGTATACAATGTTAGTTAGCCAATACATCTACCTTTTTGAGCTTATGTAGTTATTTATAGTTTCTGCAATGATTTCCCTTTTGCTATGGGTGATGGGGAAGGCTGCTCTCTGAGACAGGGTAAACACCCACAGTGTGGATTGAATTCCCATATCAGCTGAGGTTACCATGAAGGCACTGACATCTGAACCCCTGTGACTCACCTGAGGCACGGTGACCCTTAGGGAACACCACCATCCAGTTACCTCTCTCAAATGAGGGAGCAGCCCAATGGTCCTTTGGGACGATAGTGGCATTACAACCTGCAATCATCTCCAATGGTCTTTCTATCTTGTGATCTAGTCACCGTGTGCCTTATTTCTACACTAACTGCAGCCGAGAGTCATAGAGCTGTACAGCACAGAAACAGACTTTTCGGACCACCACGTTCATGCTGACCAGATATCCTAAACTAATCTAGTCCCTTTGCCAACATTTGGCCCATATTCCTCTAAACCCTTCCTATTCATTCACCCATCCAGATGCCTTTTAAATGTTGCAATTATACCAGCCTACATCACTTCCTCTGGCAGTTCATTCTATACACGCATCACCCTCTGTGTGAAAAAGTTACCCCTCAGGTCTCTTTTAAATCTTATCCCTCTCACCCTAAGCCTTTGCCCTCTAGTTCTCGACCTGCCCACCCCAGGGAAAAGATCTTGTCCATTTACCCTATCCATGCCTCTCATGATTTTATAAGCCTCAATAAGGTCACCCCTCAGCCTCTGATGCTGCAGGGAACACAGCCCCAGTGTATTCAGCCTGCATGAAGGGGGTTTTAATAAAGCTGAATACAGAACCAAGGTCTGCCCAAGAATGGTCATCCAAGATTCATTTGACAACACCATACAACCCTGTCACAGTGGACGTGGGAAGACATTTCAGAGTGTCGATACGGATTCCACCTTTAAGTGTGGGAACACCACCCACTGTGTACGCGGCAGGTACTTATATGACTCGGCTAACATTGTCTATCTCATACGCTGCAGGCAAGGATGTTCTGAGGCATGATGCATTGGTGAGACCAATCAGAGGCTATGGCAGTGGATGAATGGACACTGCACAGCAATCACCAGCCAGGAGTGTTCCCTCCCAGTTGGGAAACACTTCAGCAGTCTGGGACATTTGGCCTTGGACCTTTGGGTGACCATCCTCCAAGGTGGACTTCGGGACAGGCAACAATGCAAAGTGACCAAGCAGAGGCTGTTAGCCAAGTTCGGTACCCATGGGGATGGCCTCAACCAGGACCTTGGGTTCATGTCACACTATAGGTGACCCCACTGCACTAACACGCACACACACACACACACACACACACACACACACACACACACTCTCTCTCAGACATTCAGACACCCCTACCACACACACACTTTTGTGGGGTGAATTTGTACTTGCAAAATTACATATTTTTGCACAAAAACTGCATGAATCCATATAAAATTCTGTAAATCCCTTTTTTTAGATTAGAATCAGTCTAAACATTGGGGCACAGAAGGACAGACTTTAACCTCATACCTTCAATGCATTGTCTGAGCTGACATAGCACCTATTGTTAAAGTTCACTTGAGAACATAACTTCTTAAAAAAAAGGTTCTGGGATTTACATATGAAAGAACTAAAACCAACATGGTCATTCTAAAAGAGACTTAACAAACAATCCAGGTCTTTTTCAAGATACCATTTCAGTGACATCACACTGTAAACTTTTGCTATAAATTCTGTGTCTTACAATTGTGCCCTCCACAACCACCTGATGAAGGAGCATCGCTTCGAAAGCTGGTGCTTCCAATTAAACCTGTTGGACTATAACCTGACATTGTGTGATTTTTAACTTTTTAACAGACCTATAGTTTAAGCGAATTTTGAGAAGATTTGTAGCTCAGGCCAAGGTTTTAGATGTAGGTTTGCTCGCTGACCTGGAAGGTTCATTTCCAGATGTTTTGTTACCCTACTAAGTAACATCTTCAGTTGGCCTCAGGTGAAGCAATGCTGAAAATTCCTGCTTTCTATTTATATGTTTGGGTTTCTTTGGATTGGTGTTGTCATTTCCTGTGGTGATGTTACTTCTTGTGGTGAAGTCACTTCCTGTTCCTTTTCTCAGGGGGTGGTAGATGGGGTATAACTGGGGGATGTGTTTGTTGATAGAGTTGGAATGCCATGCTTCTAGGAATTCTCGTGCATGTCTCTGTTTGGATTGTCCTAGGATGGATGTGTGGTCCCAGTCAAAGTGGTAACTTTCCTCATCTGTATGTAAGGATACTAGTGAGAGAGGGTCATGTCGTTTTGTGGCTAGTTGATGTCCATGTATCCTGGTGGCTAGTTTTTTGCCTGTTTGTCCAATGTAGTGTTTGTTACAGTTCTTGCACGGTGTTTTGTAAATGACATTAGTTTTGCTTGTTGTTTAAGATCAAGATTAACCACATTTGACTTTCACTTCAGCCATACAGTAACACTCCACATGTATTATTAATGACGTGCCTTCTTCCTTCTGTCCCGAGTGGGATGGATAAATGACCGCATACACATCCCCAACCCTGAAACCACACCCCGTTTGAGTTTTAGCTGTTTCATGACTTTCGGAGGTGAAAACATAGTGCGAGGGTGTAACGATTTAAATGTGAAGAGACATTGTGAAACCACAAGAGTCAGGAGTAGAGGAAGAATTTTAGAGTTTAGGAAGAACACAGGAGGACAGTTGAGAGGAAGTAACTGCATTAATTTTATTAGATTCCCTACAGTTTGGAAACAGTCCCTTTGGCCCAACCATTCTACACCAACCCTCCGAAGAGTAACCCACCCAGACCCGTTTTCCTCTGACTAATGCACCTAACACTATGGGCAATTTAGCATGGCCAATTCACCTGAGCTGTACATCTTTGGATTGTGGGTGGAAACCAGAGCAAACCCACGAAGAACGTGCAAACTCCATGCAGATAGTCGCCCGAGGCTGGAATTGAACGTGGGACCCTGGTGCAGTGAGGCTGTTGTGCTAACCGCTGAGCCACCGTGCTATTGATAACATGGAGATAGGAGAATGAATGGTAACAAAGGGGCTGGAGTATTGGATGCTGCCTGAACTGCTGTGCTCTTCCAGCACCACTAATCCAGTATTTGGTTTTCAGCATCTGCAGTCATTGTTTTTACCGTATAGTCATCAATTACATGTCATGGCTTGTCATACACCCCATAAGAAAGACGAGCAGGGCAATTAGGAAGGAGGTATTTTAGATGCAGGAATACCATAAGACCATAAGACCATAAGACATAGGAGTGGAAGTAAGGCCATTCGGCCCATTGAGTCCACTCCGCCATTCAATCATGGCTGATGCGCATTTCAGCTCCACTTACCATCATTCTCCCCGTAGCCCTTAATTCCTCTAGACAACAAGAACCTATCAATCTCGGCCTTGAAGACATTTAGCGTCCCGGCTTCCACTGCACTCCGTGGCAATGAATTCCACAGGCCCACCACTCTCTGGCTGAAGAAATGTCTCCGCATTTCCGTTCTGAAATGACCCCCTCTAATTCTAAGGCTGTGTCCATGGGTCCTAGTCTCCTCACCTAACAGAAACAATTTTCTAGCATCCACCTTTTCAAAGCCATGTATTATTTTGTACGTCTCTATTAGATCTCCCCTTAATCTTCTAAACTCCAACGAATACAATCCCAGTATCCTCAGCCGTTCCTCATATGCTAGACCTGTCATTCCAGGGATCATCCGTGTGAATCTCCGCTGGACACGTTCCAGTGCCAGTATGTCCTTCCTGAGGTGTGGGGACCAAAGCTGGACACAGTACTCCAAATGGGGCCTAACCAGAGCTTTATAAAGTCTTAGTAGTACATCTCTGCTTTTATATTCCAACCCTCTTGAGATAAGAGACAACATTGCATTCGCTTTCTTAATCACAGACTCAACCTGCATGTTTACCTTTAGAGAATCCTCGACTAGCACTCCCAGATCCCTTTGTGCTTTGGCTTTATTAAGTTTCTCACCATTTAGAAAGTAGTCCATGCTTTTATTCTTTTTGCCAAAGTGCAAGACCTCGCACTTGCTCACGTTAAATTCCATCAGCCATTTCCTGGACCACTCTCCCAACCTGTCTAGATCCTTCTGTAGCCTGCCCACTTCCTCAGTACTACCTGCCTGTCCACCTAACTTCGTATCATCGGCAAACTTCGCTAGAATGCCCCCGGTTCCCTCATCCAAATCATTAAAATATAATGCGAACAGCTGTGGCCCCAGCACCGAACCCTGTGGGACACCGCTCGTCACCGGCTGCCATTCTGAAAAAGAACCTTTTATCCCAACTCTCTGCCTTCTGTTAGATAGCCAATCCTCAATCCATCCCAGCAGCTCACCTCGAACACCATGGGCCCTCACCTTGCTCAGCAGCCTCCCGTGTGGCACCTTATCAAAGGCCTTTTGAAAGTCCAGATAGACCACATCCACTGGGTTTCCCTGGTCTAACCTACTTGTTACCTCTTCAAAAAATTCCAACAGGTTTGTCAGGCATGACCTCCCTTTACTAAATCCATGTTGACTTGTTCTAATCAGACTCTGCTCTTCCAAGAATTTAGAAACCTTATCCTTAATGATGGATTCTAGAATTTTACCAACAACCGAGGTTAAGCTGATTGGCCTATAATTTTCCATCTTTTGCCTTGATCCTTTCTTGAACAAGGGGGTTACTACAGCCATCTTCCAATCATCCGGGACCTTTCCTGACTCCAGTGACTCTTGAAAGATCTCAACCAATGCCTCTGCTATTTCCTCAGCAACCTCTCTCAGAACTCTAGGGTGTATCCCATCGGGGCCAGGAGATTTATCAATTTTAAGACTTTTTAACTTTTCTAGCACTATCTCTTTCGTAATGGCAACCATACTCAACTCAGCCCCGTGACACCCTTTAATTTTTGGGATATTACTCATACAGGAATTACAGAGCAAAAACACCAGGCTCCATTGACTACACATTCCACCATCCTGGCAGATGCAGAATTCAATCAGAGCAATGAATCTCTGTCAATCAAAACCAAGCAAGATTGTGGTTTTGGGGTCCAAACCCCAATGTAAGGTTCAAATAGAGGTCACAACATAGACGTTCACAATCACAAATGCAGTGATTTTTGCCAAGTCGGTAAATGAGTGACGGGATGAAGAGGTCACTGTTGGATTAAGGAACTCTCAAACCTACAGCATCAAAGGAGCCCCTTCCATCTGAGAAGCTGCACTAGTCTGTCAATGCTGGCAAGGCAGAAGGTTGTTATTATTGGCACAGACACAAGGATGAGGATGTCACTGGCAAGACCAGCATTTATTGCCCATCCCTAATTGCCCAGAGGGCAGTTGAGAGACAACCACATTGCTGTGGGTCTAGTGTCACATGTAGACCAGACCAGGCAATACTGTTGTGTAAGGCAGTTGACTAGAAAGAGTTAACATGAACTTAAACATTGCTCCATCAATGAGGCTCCTACATAAAATATGACAATTAATCACAGGGAGCTATGCATTCTTAAAGTGACTTAACATAAAAGCATCACTCAAGTTACTTTCTGTCAGTGGATCATTTTATCTCCTTACCTTGTGCAATACAGTTAACCAATCTTAAGCTGATGTTACCTGTTGTCTTGTTAGTAAACTACTTGCTGACACATAAGAATGTTCCTCTTCTGCCAAAGGCTCAGTATAGTTTCTCCTTCACGTTGATAATAGTAGGCCGCATGGACTAATATTTCAACAAAGAATTGTAGCAACAGATCTCAGAAAGCTCACACTGCTACCATTGATGACAGTTGTAATGTGAATGAAAATGGTAAGGAGTTTGCCTTGTATTTTAAGAGGATGCCAGTTGTGGGCACATTTATTACACAGTGGACACACTGAATACATGGGAGTAACAGTGCGTACAGACACTGCATGGAGTAGCGGTGGGTACAGTCACTGCATGGATGATGTCGTGGGATTTGAACTCACAGCCCCAGAGCCAGCTCCCTCGGTGTGAACAGAACCTCCGACACTCCTGTTTATAGCTGTCAGCCAGGGTTCCCTGATTGGACAAGATCAACAGCCCCACTCAGGGAACTCATATTCGATGACGTCCACCTGGCTGACCTTGTTATAATCTGTACATCCCTGTTCCCTCCAAAACAGGCTTCACCAACTAAATTACTCATAGTCTATGTTAGTTCAGGAAAAGGGGAAAAAAATACTGTATTTGCAATTCGATCAATATTACTGGGTAACCATACTTATACCACAAAGTCATATCAATTTACAAATCTTTTATTGATATTCCTTCTGACCACTTACGTCTTTCACTGTCAGCGCCAATTATCTTAGTGGTTGTCTGATTAAGTTGTAACTGAATGTTTGTATTTCATCGCGAGCTAAAGGGGTTCAGATCAATTAGAGCGTTTCTTTCATTGATTTGCATTTCTCCACTGCGACATTTCTGGGTTTTTACTTCGTTTCTCTGATCCTGAAGTAAATGTCAGACTTGGTTTCAAGCCTGTGCGATTTCAATCTGTTCATTTCTCCTCCTACCTTGCACCTAACAGATAAGGCGCCACATCCCACTGTGCAACAGACACTAGGGTTTCATCTCTGTGGATATCTCTGCGCGTAATTATACATTTTAGTCATTCCTCGACACGTGGCCTATATTTGCCGTGCAGAAAGGTCGGCGCTGTAACCTGGTTCAATCGGAATGAGGACTCCTGAAGATGCATCATACGGCCGCTTACAACTTAATTCTGAACCGTTTAAGCTCAGTAATTGTGCAAATCGTTTCCTGAAGTTCATTAGCATTAACTGTTCGTAGGCAAGCATGTCAGGATAGCAGAAAATTGGACTTTGAACCGAAGGGAATTAGACAATGAAGCGCGTGTAGCAAATGCTGTAAGCTGCTGGAACCGACATTTCAACCAGCCTTTCTGTCATCATTATCTTTCCCTCTCCACCCAAGCACACCCACCCCTCCCCCTCCACCTACCTCTTTCTCTCTTAAAGATCAGGTCAGCAACTGATAAATGTCAGGTATCAATCTGAGCGAACTCTTCCGACTCAAAAGATAATGGACCGTTCCGTTGTTGATGTTAAATACCATCTTTGCAGAGGGACAACTTACCCCTCAGCTTAGCCTCATTGTTGACGGCTCTATCTTGCACGGAGCTCCACTCGCTCCATCTATTCCCCTGAAGCATCCCGCAAGTCCAGCCCTTGGAGACTCGCCTCTGTTCAAATGCACATGATTCCAAGAGAATCTAGCCTTCCACTCACTGCCAATTGTCCTCTATCTCTCTACCCCACACCCCAGTACAGCGCCTCTCAGCTATGGGTCAGACTTTCCGAGTCTGCACTTTGTCTGGCCTCTCTGCCCATCTTCCCCATGCAAGAGCAGCTCAGCTGGCCTTACTCTGCCCCCGCCTTTTCACCTGGTTTACGAGCTCTGTTCAGATAATTATCTCTGTGGATATCTCTGAGCGTAATTATACAGTTCAGTCATTCCTCGACATGTGACCTATATTTGCCGTGCAGAAAGCTCGGCACTGTACTTTGATGAGCTGTCTGTCTGGGGACAGTAACCAGCTTCAGTCACAATGAGGACTCCTGAAGGTGAATCCCGTAGAAGCTTAGGAAGTTACAACTGAGTCTGCCTCCACTGCACTCTGAGGTTGTGCATTTCAGATCCTAACCACTCACTGTACCCAAAAGAGTATTTCCTCATTCAGTGTTGGCTCCCTTGTCATTTACCTCAATATCCTCTGGTTCTCACCCCTTCTATGATCGGTTGCATTTTCTCCCTGTCTACTCCGTCCAGACCCTGTACGGTTTTGAAAGCTCTGAGGCCAATGAATCTGTGGAATTCTTGACCACAAAGAGCTGTAGGGGTTGGATTGTTAGGTATAGTCAAGGTTGAGAGAGACAGATCTTTAATGGAATTAAGGGCTAAGGGGATAAGGTGGGAAAGTGGAGTTGAAGGTTATCAGATCAACCAAGACCTCATTGAAAACTAGAATGGGCTCAATGGGCTGAATGGTCTACTTCTGCTCCTATCTCTCATGGCCTTAAAATTGAAATTTCTTCTCAACCTTCTCTTCCCAACAAGGAATAATTCCAGCTGTTCCAAACTACAGTGAGAAGCAGAGGATGGACAAACTTAGATTGTTTTTGCAAGAGCAATGGTGGTTAAAGAGCGACCTGATCAAAGTACATTACATTACAAGATGCATAGGTAGGGTGGATAGTTGGAGTCTTTATCCCAGATTGGAAATGTCAAGTGTTAAGGGGCATAGGTTTACAATGAGGGGGAAGATATCTAAAGGAGACGTGTAAGGAAAACCTTTTACAGATGTCTGGAAGGTTTTGTCAGAGGAGGCGGGAGAAACAGAGACATTTGCAATATTTAAGACACTTGGACAAATGAGCAGACAAAGAATGGAAAGTTGAGGATCACATGCAGGGAGATGGGATTGTTATAGAGCATCATCACGGTCAGCACAGACATGATGGACCAAAGGGCCTGTTCCTGTGCTGTACTGTTCGACATTACAAATTCCATGTTCTATCTATTGGTCAGGGCATTGAATAAAAGAGTTGGGAGATCATGTTGCAGCTGGACAGGACATTGGTTAGACCGCTTTTGGAATACTGTGTTCAATTCTGGTCTTCCTGCTACAGAAAAGATGTTGTTAAACTTGAAAGAGTTCAGAAAAGATTTACAAGGATGTTGCCAAGGTTGTTGGGCCGGGGGTTTGAGCTATAGGGAGAGGCTGAGTAGGCTGGGGCTGTTTCCCCTGGAGTGCCAGAGGCTGAGCGGTGACCTTATAGAGGTTTATAAGATCATGGATAGGGGGAATAGACAAGTCCTTTTCCCTGGTGTAGGAGAGTCCAAAATTAAAGGGCACAGGTTTAGGGTGAGAGGGGAAAGATCTAAAAGGGACCTAAGGGGCAACCTTTTCATGCAGAGAGTGGTGCATGTATGGAATGAGCTTCCAGAGGAAGTGGTGGGGGCTGGTACAATTACAACATTTAAAAGGCATCTGGATGGGTATATGACTAGGAAGAGTTTGGGGGGATATGGGCCAAGTGCTGGCAAATGGAACTAGATTAATTTAGGATATCTGGTCAGCATGGACGCGTTGAACTGACAGATTTGTTTCTGAGCTGTTCATTCCTATGACTCTACACGACACATTCTTATCCTTGAAATCAATCTTGTAAATCATTTCTGCTTCTTTCCCACTGCCTTAATATTCTTCCCATTCGTGGAGTAAAATAACAATATTTCAATGTCACATAGAATTCTCAAAGCAGGAAATGGCCAACAGTTTGAGGAGATTCAGAGAAATAGGCAACTGCCTGCATGGACTTTGCACGCTGTCCCCGTGTCTGCGTGGGTTTCCGTCAGGTGCTCCGGTTTCCTCACACAATCTAAAGATGTGCAGGTTACAGTGGATTGGCCATGCTGAAATACCCCTTGTGTTCAGGTATGTACAGGTCAAGTGGTTTAGTCATGGGAAATACTGGGTTACTGGGATAGGGTGAGGGTGGGTGGAATGCGGGTTGGTGTGGACTTGTTGGGCCAAACGGCCTGTTTCCACACTGTAGGGATTCTAAACATTTTAAGCAAGTATTGAATTTCAAATAACTTGTTTCACTTTCACTTTGTTGAAAAGATCGCTTGTTGCAGTCTCCTCAATAACTTGAAGAACTTGTTGAATTTTTAGATTAATTGCCCATAAAACTCACTGCAGGCAATTAAATAGGGTATTTAAGAGTATATGCTTCATTTAACAACGTGATCATGGTTAGTGCCTGTTAATCTCAAGAAAAAGTACAATTGAAACTAAGAATTCTCATTTATTGAGGTAGTTAACTGTTCATTGAGATTTTAACGATTTCTTACCTTTTCCTCTCTTTTTTTTTTGCCGGCCTTTTAAACCCATCTCCCCCTCAGTTTATTTCTCTTTCTGTACCTAATGTGACTATAATTTAATCATTAATCTCCTCTGGCACCACAGAATAATGCAGGCTGCAACTGCAATGCAGATTCACCAGACGTATTCTCGGGATGATGGGATTAACCCACAAGGAGAAATTGCGGAGTCTGACCCTGTATTATCTCAGATTTAGAAGAATAAGGAGTGATCTCATTGAGAATTACAAATCCTTAACTGACATTTTTGTTTAAGAAATCCCAAAGGGTTGTGAATCTGTGGAATTCCCTGCCCAGTGAAGCAGTTGAGGCTACCTCATGGAATGCTTTTAATGCAAAGATAGATTTTTGACCAATAAAGGAATAAAGGGTTATGGTGAGAGGGCAGGTAAGTGGAGCTGAGTCCATGAAAAGATCAGCCATGTTCTTATTGAATGGCGGAGCAGGCTCCAAGGGCCAGATGGCCTACTCCTGCTCCTGTTTCTAATGTTCTTATGTTCATGGAATATAGGTGTCAGTTGTCAAACTAGCATTTATTGACTAGAGGATAGTTAAAGGTCAACTGCATGTTGGGAATGTGCAGGGGCTCAGTGGTCAGTATTGCTGCCTCACAGCGCCAGAGACCCTGGATCAATTCCAGCCTTGGGTGACCATCTGTGTGGAGTTTGCACATTCTCCCCCCCTGTCAGTGTGGGTTTCCTACCAAAGTCCAAAGATGTGCACTTCAGATGGATTGGCTGTGCTAAATCGCCCTGTAGAGTCCAGGAATATGTGGGTTAGCCATGGGAAATTTAGGGTGAAGGTGAAATGACAATGGGTTTGTGTCTGTGTGAGATGGTCTTCAGAGGATTTGGTGCTGATTTAATGGGCTTTTCCCGACACTTTAGGGATTCCGTATCGGCCAGACCAGGTAAGAATGGTAGATTTCTGTCCCTAAAGAATACTAATGAACCAAATGGATTTTTACAGTAATCAGTGGGAGCTAGATGGTCACAATTACTGAGATTAGTTTTACATTCTACATTTTATTAATTGAACTCAAACTGCATCCCCTTCTACAAAGCTGCTGTGGGGTCTCTGGATTATGGTCCATTGACATTACCAGTCCACCACAATCTCCCTGAATTGTGAAGGTATTGATTGAAACTAAATCGGTGATATTGGAGCGGCTTTCTTTCACTGTGTGATACGCTGCTTCTCCCAATTTTAATATTGTCAACAAACCCTCAGAGCATTTCTCATCTCACCTCATCATCTTTCATTTCTTTGACATATGCTACATGAGGATAAATAATTAAACTCAAGCAAAAATAGGAATTGTAACTCGGTGAGTTGCTAATGGGCAAAGGTGCTGAGTTGAGAACAACTCATCTGTCAGTGTGGAATTATGCAAGTTGCCCCAAGCAGCTTTGTCATTAGGGGATATGAAATTACCGCACCAGGGAATAGCGTCCCGGCTTTCTGAGCATCCTCACAAATCCCTGTCACTCATCCCTCCAATATCTGCCTAATTCTTCCTTAAATTGATTCCCATTGTCACTCACCCAACACCCCACAAACAGTCCATACCACACGTTCATCATCAGTAATTAAATTTAAACTACCTTCCTCCTTCCAAGTTTTTTCCATTTCAAAACAATCTCAACATCTTGCTTAAGTTCAATTTATTTAGCCCCTTAGCAGTCTTGAATAATGTCTCCCCTGAGAATACTTTATTCTAACAACGCTCTTCAACTTAACCTTATAGCTCCCCTGAGTTTGGTTGCTTGCTTGTTGTTTCCTGGACTGTTTCCATTGACTGGATTTCTGTGACATGACAACTAGAATAATTCACAATGCATTCAGGAATGGCTGTCTTAGTGCCTTATTCAGACTGCCTTCTGTAGTTACAGTATGAGAAAAAAGCTTCCTTTGCCAGTGAATATAGCTCACGTAATTCCTCCCACACCATACCTGTGATGTGGGTGTTGCTGGCCAGCCAGTATTTATAGCCTGTCCTCAGCTGCCCTTGAATTGAGTAGCTTTCCAGGCCATTTCAGATGGCAGTTCAGAGTCAGTTACACTGCTGTGAGTCTGGAGTCACGTGTAGGCGAGACCAGGTGAGGATGGCGGTTTCCTTCCCTGAAGGACATCAATGAACCAGATCGGTGTTTCTGGCAATTGGCAATGGGATGCTCTTCGGAGGGTTGGTGTAGACTCAAGTGGCTGAACCAGTGACACCCAGTCGATGTGGTGTCCAAACAACTATCACTGGTATCCTCAGACACAGACGAAGAAGGACACCGCTTTGACTGGGGCAACACATCCATCCTGGGACAGGCTAAACAGAGACATGTACAGGACTCCATCAATAAACACATCGATTTGGACCCCATTTACTAACCTTTGAGAAAACAAACCGGAAATGACATCACCGACTGTCACAGACCACGGCACACAAATAGGAAGTGGGTCATACCACCAACGCTTCACCGGAGACTCACTGATATGCTACATAGTATGGTGTCGAAATGTCTGAGAACAAACCTGCCAGCTCAGCGAGCAAACTTACAACCTGAACCTCAACCTGAGCTACAAATCTTCTCAAAAATCGCAAACACAGAGAGTGTTCACATGTGGAATGACCTAGCAGAGGAAGTGGTAGATGCAGATACAGTTACAACATCTAAAGGACATTTAGACAGGTCCATGAATAGGAAAGGCTTAGAGGGATATGGACCAAACGAGGGCAAATGGGACTAGTTTGGGAAACTTGGTCGGTAAGGGCGAGTTGGATCAAAGGGTCTGTTTCCGTGCTGTATGACGCTATGACTCTAAGTATTTATAAACTATGATTAAATACATACCATGAAATAAGTTTGGAATATTTAGATGGTTGTTTTAATTTGGCATGATTCTCTCGCCTATAGGGCCTTTATCAGTGTTGTAGACCTCTATGACTCTGTGACTCTCAATGGGAATTGGGGGATGAACATTGGACCAGTATCCTGGGCTAATTCTCTGGAGACGTGGCTTCACAGATTACCATAGCAAATGTAAATCTCAGTGAATAAAACTGGAATAAAATGGTAAACTCCTGAATAAGAATCACAAAATTGATCTGGTTCATGAATGCCCATTGAGGGAAGAATACCTGCTATCTGTCTGGTCCTACATGTGACTCCAGACACGCAGCAATGTGATTAAATCACTGAATCATACAGCCAGGAGGGACCATTCCTGATGAAGCACTTATGCTCGAAACGTCGACTCTCCTGCTCCTCGGATACTGCCTGATCGGCTGTGCTTTTCCAGCACCACTCTTTTGATGCTGATCTCCAGCATCTGCAGTCCTCACTTTCTCCCAGCCCATTAAAACTGTACCACCAAAATATACTATCCCCTACATAGTTCAACTTTCTTGCGCAACATCCCGAGGCTTGAATGCTATGATATTTCGGGTTCTCATCGGAATATTTTTTAAAGGCTGCGAGGATTGATCTTGTCTACTTTCTGAAGTGACTGAGTGGGCTATTCAGTTGCACCAAGTCACTCCAGTGAAACAAAAAGGTCTGGAATGCCACATGGCTGCTGTGGATTGTAATTGGACCATGCTGTCACTTTAACAGTTTATTTTGTCCTGGTATTTTTTGAAGCAAGGTTGTACGGCAGAGGCTCTGAGCTGTCTTTAAGACAGTAAACAATTTGGTATTTTCTTTAAGTTGGAACAAGGAAAGCTGCTGGGTGTGGCCAGCTCTCAGAGGCTGGACTTCCTAGTTTTGTTTTAGTTTTTAGGCTTAATTTTAAGCAGAAGCCTTTGGGTTCTCAAAACAGTTGGGAGCTTCAGTGAATATCTACTGGCTGATACCTTTCTCTGAATTTTCTCTTGATGCTTTATTTCCTCTTGCATTGGAGAACTGCATGTCTGAACTTTCCTTTTTGCCAAGGGGTATGTGGAAGGGATGTTGCTACATTGGAACAGTTAATTAGTAATAGTTACCATATCTATTATTCAATTCAGTTTTCCAATAGCTAAGTTATTCTAAATTCCTATTTCTTTTGTTCGTATTTAAACTATAGCATTTTGATAAATTGCTTAACGTCGATTAGTAGTCGCATTGCATCTGGATCAAAGCACTTCACAGTTGTCTTTAAAATAAAAAAAAGCTAATGTGTACACTACCTTCTTAAAATATATTGATGGAGTCTGGTCTGATCTATAATGCAGTACTTTCTTCATCACCATCTTCCCAGGGGCAATTCTCACTGGGCAGTGTAGCTACCGCTACCTCACTGCCCCAGGGTTCCAGGTTTGATTCCAGCCTCAGGCGACGTCCTGTGTGGAGTTTGCACATTCTCCCCGTGACTGTGTGGGTTTCCCTTGGGTGCTCTGGGTTCCTCCCACAGTCCAAAGATATGCAGGTTAGGACTAGCCATTTGAAAGTGCTCATAGCGCCCAGGGATGTGTAGGCTAGGTGGGGAAATGCGGGGTTACAGGGAGAGGGTAGGGAGGTGGGGTCTGGGTGGGATGCTCTTTGAAAGGTTGGTGTGGATATGATGAGCTGAATGGCCTCCTTTCACACTGCAGGGATTCTATAGTTGACCTTGCCAGTGATGGCTACGTGTTGAGAGTGTGGTGCTGGAAAAGCACAGCAGGTTAGGCAGCATCCGAGGAGCAGGAGAATCGACATTTTGGGCATAAGCCCTTCATCAGGAATGATGGCTATGAGCCAGTAATGAACCAAAAAATAAAACAAGCCATTCAGTGATCCCAAACAAACAACTTCACTCAGTGGTTTCTTGGTTGTTTGAAAATATGATAAACGCAGCACCATTTTGGGAGGTATTTAAGGACAGCCTATCATCCCTGCCTTGGCGAGTATACTCACACATCAGGAATAAAAAGGAAATATAAAAGGGCAAACCGATCTCAGCAGCGGCTGTAACATCAGCAGCTGATGCTCTCAATCTCATTCCAATCTTAATTCCCAGTCATTTCTTACTTTGAAAATTACCTCACCTTCAATGACAGTCATAACTAAATCAGCCCAGCTAGACTGAGATAAATGGTTGGATGGTTTTTGAATAGATGAGATTGACAAGCAAATAACTGCAGAGAAAAAGACAATGAAATTGTCTTGCTCATGAACTAATGAGAAATGCACCAAATCCTCAGCAACAGACAACTGTGTATTTTCTTAATGCTTTTTTCCCTTTTCATCTACTTTCTGTTGCAAGTTTACCATGTGATCTCCCTTCAGCTGGGAAAATATGGGGTGAGGAGATTTAAAAGGATATCTAGGCAGTATAATTTTTCATAACAATTGCCAATGTTATTCCCTCAGTAATGTGAAGGGAGCATGGAGGAGGAACAACCACATTAAACATCACACAGTGTTCCTGCCTGTTCCTCTGTCTGTATTTTCAGTTCCCCGTGTGGAGATCTCAGGTCCAACTCTGATGCAGTACTGGGGGGCCACAACACTGTCAGAGGAGCCACCTTTTGGAAAAGATGTTAATCCAATATTGCATCATCCCTGTCAGGTGGAGATGAAAGATCCCGTAGTGTTGAAGAGGAGGAGTTGCTCTCCCCTGTGTATCCCCGCCAACCAATACTGATAAATCTGATTGCTGTTTGGTTAAATTGGTGGAGGACAAATGAGGGAGGAAACGGCATTGTGGGATTGGTCTAACAACTCAGCGGTTTATGTACATAGGTTCAAGATGGCGATGAGACATCAGTGCTGGCAGGGACCTCGTTCACTTCAATCTGCTTTCTTTGTATCTATTTTATTCTTTTTAGTTTTGCTGTTTTCTTTTGCTATTTTTCTCTTTGCAATAACTGCACAGAGGAAGGGTATCCCATCACCAAGTCACCCTTTATCGATATGTGCACAGGTCATGGGCTCTGACCAATCAGCTCAGAGTCAATTACAAGACTGATGAAAGCTTTTTTTTTATTCAGTGAGGGCTAGGCCAGCATTTATTGCCCATCCCCAATTGCCCAGAGGGTAGTTAAGAGTCAACCGCATTGCTGTGGGTCTGGAATCACATTTGGTCAGACCAGGTAAGGATGGCAGTTTCCTCCCCTAGCGAACCAGAAGGGTTTTTCTGACATTTGGCAATGGATTTATAGTAATTATTAGATTCTTAATTCCAGATATTTTTTATTGAATTTACTGTCTGCCTGTGGTGGGATTCGAACCCATGTAGCCAGAACATTCTCTGCATCTCTGGACTAACAGAGCGATATTCCCAGTAGGCCATCGCCTCCCTTTGACTTCTGAATCTCCTGTTTATCTCTGCCAGCCTGGGCTCCCTGATTGGCTCAGGTTAACATCCCCAACCAAGGATCTCCGACTCAGTGATATCTCATGGCCTTGCTTCCAATCACAACACTCGCTAAAAGCCTTTTCAGCGTCTTTGGCAGGGCAAGGGTGGGCCCGGCCTCCTGAACACATGTGAGGCTGGCAGTGACAGAGGTGGCTCCCCCCGGTGATTGGAGGTAGCAGCGGCAGAAGCAGAAGCAATCAATAGACCATACCCCAGCAGTTTAGATCAGAATGGTGCTGAAAAGCACAGCAGGTCAGGCAGCATCTGAGGAGCAGGAAAATCGGCAAAAGCCCTTCATCAGGAATAGCAGGAGGCTGACTGAACACAGAGGGATAAAACTTTAAAATTTGGACATTTCCTGCTCTTTTGGCACTGTTCCTTTTATTTCTCCTCTTTTTTTTTAAATTCTGGTTTTGTATTTTGTATTTTAAGATGGTGACTTTGTTCACTTATCACTGAACTCCTGTACCTGAGTGCGTGACAATCCTAACATAATTCAAATAAGAACTGGGAGCAGGAGGAGGCTATTCAGCCCCTCCATCCTGCTTCACCATTCAATACAATCTCAGCCTCAACTCCACTTCCCTGCCCGCTCTCTGTAACCTTTCAACCTGTTAGTAATTAAAAATCTGCCTAACTTCTCCTTAAATTTACTCCATGTCCCAGCGTCCACCGCACTGTGGGGGAGTGAATTCCACACATTCACAACCCATCGTGAAAAGCAATTTCTCCTCATGTCTGTTTTAAATCTGCTCCCCCTTATCCTAAAACTGTGACCTCACTCTAGATCGCCCACAAGAGGAAACATGCTCACTCCACCTACTTTGCCAATCCCCTTTAGCATCTTAACATCTCTTATTCTTCTAAACTCCAGAGACTATGTGCCTGAACTACTCAATCTCTCTGCATAAGACAAACTCCCTCATTTCTGCAATCAAGTAGTGAACCTCCTGCGACCTGCCTCCAATACAACTACATCCCTCCTCAAGTAAGGGGACCATAACTGTATGCAATACTCCAGGTGTGGAGAAAGTGAGGACTGCAGATGCTGGAGATCAGAGTCGAAGAGTGTGGTGCTGAAAAAGCACAGCAGGTCAGGCAGCATCCGAGGAGCAGGAGAATCAACGTTCCAAGCATAAGCTCTTCATCAGGAATGAGGGGGTGGCCCAAAGGGGCTGAGACATAAATAGGAGGGGGGTGGGGCTGGGGGTAGGTAGCTGAGAGTGTGATAGTGAAATGAAGGTGGAGGGGGTGATGGTGATATGTCAGACAGGAGGGAAGGAAAATGGACAGATAGGACAGTTCAAGAGGGCAGTGCCAAGTTGGAAGGTTGGATCTGGGATAAGGTACGGGGAGGGGAAATGAGGAAACTGGTGAAATCCACATTGATCCCATGTGGTTAGAGGATCCCAAAGCGGATGATGAGGCATTCTTCCTCCAGCTTATGCTCAAAATGTCAACTCTCCTCCTCCTCGGATGCTGCCTGACCAGCTGTGCTTTTCCAGCACCACACTCTTCGATTATGGTCTCAGCAATGTCTAGTTCACTAATTCAGCAACACTTCCTTACTTTAATATTCAACTTAGCAATAAATACCCACTATACCTGCACACTCATGTTCTGCAATTCATATGCAAGGACACCCAGATCCCACTGCACCAAATCACTCCGGAATTAAAATGATGACTACAAAACCATTGTTATGAAAACCCACCAGTTTCAAGAATGCCCTTTAGGGAACAAAATCTGCCTTTCTTACATGGCTGACCTACATGTGACTTCAATCCACAGCAATGTGCTTGACTCTTAATCTCCCTCTCAAATCATCCACACGCACCCACACTCTCCACCACCGATACTCCGTAGCAGCAGTGTGTACCATTTACAAGATCCTTCAACTGCTCCTTCCAAATCTCTTGATCTCACCTAGAAGGAAAGGAGCAGCAGCAATAAGGGAACACCACCCCTTACAAGTTTCCATCCAAGCCAATCGCCATCCTCACTTGGAAATAGAGAATCCAGTCTAGCCCATCGAGTCCACACTGACCCTCTAAAGAGCATCCCACCCAATCCCAGCCTACCACTTTATCCCCAACAGCCCACATTTTCCAAGGCTAATCCATCTAGCCTACACAACCCTGGACACCTAGGGGCAATTTAAAATGGCCAATCCTCCTCACCTGCACATCTTTGGACTGTGGGAGGAAATCATGGAACTTGGAGTAAATCCAGGCAGACACATGGTAACATGCAAACTCCACACAGTCACCCGAGGGTGCAATTTGAACGTGGGTCTCTGACACTGTGAGGCCGAGGTGCTAACCACTAAGCCACCGTGCTAACTTTATGTTGCTGTTCCTTCAGTGTCGCTGGGTTACAATCCTGGAATCCCCTCCCTGAGGCCATTGTGGGTCAACCCACAGCACACGGATAGCAGCGGTTCAAGAAGGCAGTTCACCCCCACCTTCTGAAGGGGCAACTAGGGATGGGCATAAAATGTTGGCCCAGCCAGCAATGCCTACATCCAGGGGATGAATTTTAAAAAAAAACCTAACAGGCCTCTCTTCTCAAGGGCAATTAGGGATGGGCAAAAACACTTGTGTGTCCAGTGATGCCCACATCTAATGAAAGATTAATCGAAAAGAAGTGGTTTTGTGTAAACCTGCAGTAAACAGTACTTCATAAAGTTTTTAATTAGCTAGACAGTAGTTTGGGATTCTCAGAAGTTTTGAAAATTGATATGTACGCGGCTATTTTTTCTTCTATCAAACTGATCTTCTACCTTCTTTCTCCAGGGTGAAATCCTGTGGTTCGGCTCGGTTGAACAGTTAGATTAGGAGCTGACTGAACTCATTCAACCAAGGCAAGGCAGAGTTTGAGTGGCAGATACACCATTGTGCTGCACTAAATGTGGCAGGTGTCTCTCAGGCTGAAGCCTCTGATCAACAGGATGTGGATTGGACATCTTTAACTATCACATTGGAGAATCACTCAACCGCATCTCAAGCCTATCAAAATCCAAACGGCAATCTTTTTTCGAATGATGGGAATGCGCCGTTTTCACAAAAGAAGGGAAAGCTGCTAAATTGCTGGCTATTGAATTGAAAAGTGTGTTGTGTTGTGCTGGCAGCAGTGTCCGGATGGAGTTACCTCCATCCTCAGCGGATACCAGCAAGCCTCTCCCACCAACCCCTGCACCCTGAACCTTTTCCAGTCTGTCATGGGATGTGGACATCACTGACAAGGTCAGAATTTCTTACTCACCTCTATTTTCCCTCAAACTGAGTCATTTCCATAAGACCATAAGGCATTGGAGTGGAAGTAAGGCCATTCGGCCCATCGAGTCCACTCCGCCATTCAATCATGAATGATGGGCATTTCAATGCCACTTACCCGCACTCTCCCCCTATCCCTTAACTCCTTGCGAGATTTCAGCAGGAATTCAGGGTTGACCGCACTGCTGTTACGGGTTGGGAGTCACGTGTAGGCTGGGCAACTAGAAAAGACAGATTTCCTTCCGTGAAGGAAGTTAATCTGAACAATTAGCAGAGTAGAGGTAGAACAGAGTGGAGAGAGGGAAAAGGACAGAAAGTTGTGGAAGGAAGCACAGAGGAGAGGATAGACGCTGGTCAAGTGTGGGTTTTGGTTTGATTTAATGGACTTGAATTTGATTTGATTATTATTCTTGTCACTTGTACCGAGGTACAGTTAAAAGGTTTGTTTTGTGTGTACAGACAGATCATGCCACACAAAGATCTTTCTGTACTGTAACTCTTCTGTGATTCTTGCAATTAAAGAAATGAAGAAGTTATCAGTTAGCAGGGTTTCTTTTCTTTTTGTTCCTGGGACGTGAGCATCATTGGTCAGATCAGCATTTACTCCCTAGTTGCCTGTTGAAGAGGTGGGGGCGAGCTGCCTTCTTGAACTGCTTCAGTCCATATGCTGGGGGTTGAGCTACAATGCCATTAGGGAGGGAATTCCTGGATTTTGACCCAGCGACACTGAAGGAATTGTAATATATTTCCAAGTCAGGATGGTGAGTGGCTTGGAGGGGAACTTGCAGGGGGTGGTGTTCCCATGTATCTGCTGCTCTTGTCCTTCTAGATGGAAGCAGTCACTGGGGAGAGTTCTGTGGAAGGAGAACTACTGCAGTCTATCTTATTGATGGTACAAACTAACGTCACTGCAAAGAATTCATCATAACCACTTGACAACGTTGCCACAAATTTATTCTTGGAATGTTGGCCAGGAGCCAGTCATCATACATTATTGGTTAGCTTGAGTACATTAAGAATCAATCAGGAAAGCTTTTTTCAATGAGGAATATGAATCAGCCAGTTGTGTTTTTACAACAATTCCATAGCCTTCATATCGATCTCCTGAGGCAATCCCACAGATTAACTGCATTCAGTTACAACGTGGGACCTGAACTGACAATATCTGGACGGTTAGCCCAGTGACATAACCACTAGACAGTCATTCACATCACTGTCCCTTCAAAGCTTAGAAACTCAGCTGGACTCACCACATAAACCCAGAGGCTACAAGAACAGGTCAGAGGCTGGGAATACTGCAGCAAATAACTTACCTCCTGACTCCCCAAAGCCACTCCATCATCTACAAGGTATATGTCAGTTGTACAATGGAATATACTCCCCACCTTGACTGGATGAATGTCAAGAACCTTGTCACCATTGAGGACAAAGCAGCACGTTGGATTGGCACCACACCCACAAATATCCACTCCCTCCATGACCGATGCTCAGTAACAGTAGTATGTACTCTCTACAAGATGCACTACAGAAATTCACCAAAGATCCTCAGACAGCACCTTCCAAACCCATGACCACTTCCATCAAGAAGAAAAAGGGCAGCAGATACACGAGAACACCAAGTTCCCCTCCAAGCCACCCTCCGTACTGATTTGGAAATATATCACCATTCCTTCACTGCCAGTCGGTCAAAATCCTGGAATTCACTCCCTGGTTGAATTGGGGGTCAACACACAGCAGGTCGACTGTAGCGATTCAAGTAGGCAGCTCATCACCACCTTCTCAAGGGCAACTAGGGACGGGCAATAAATGCTGGCCCCCTAGCCCACATCCCACAAATAAATAAATAAGCTAATTCCCAAACCTAAGAGCTTCAAGCTATAAAAGTATCAGGAAAGAGAGTATACTATTATCTCCAAATTGTCCTCTGGGCTCAAGCCTTCATATTAGGGAAGTGTATTGCTGGCCCATTATTATCGCTGGGTCAAAGTCCTGGAACACTCTTCCTAACATCACTGTGGCTGTACCCATACCATACGGACTGCAGTAGCTCCAGGAGGCAGCTCGCCACCACCTTCTGAAAGGGATCATTCAGAATAGGTCTTATTCGCAACACTCACATTTCTGTAAGGTTAGCATATTGAATTGCAAGGAACTGGTAACTTTCTCGATAAAATTGCATGATTTTTAACAATAAGTTAGTTCCAAAAGCTTTAAATAGCCTAATAATCTGCTTAATTGGCTAAGATATCTCTAGGACATTTTTTGTTGGATCACAATCATCTTTGAGGAAGCCAGCTGTTAATAGTTTTGAAGATTACAAGGTTGGGTGTGTGAAATAGAACATTGATAAAAGTTGATTGTGGATGGTGTTTGAATTCAGTCTGGAATCACAAATGATGGCTTCCTGATAATGCAATCACAGCTGAAGGGGGCATTGGACAAAAAAAAAACCTATTTCAATTAAAAGCTCAACTGCGTAATAGCACCTCGTACATAATACAGAATTGTTGCACCATTTGTCTGACATGTCACCCAGTGCAGAAACATTGCTGAAAAGAACACACAATGTAAAGCATCTTCTTAGAGAAAATCAATGAGGCACAGCATGGGAGGAAGAAAGAGATGAAGTACAAAGAGTCCACATGCTTTCAAGAGATAAATGCACAAAGCACAGAAATAAAGGAATTCTACACTGCCTGTAATTTACTAGCTTGGCATGGAGGAATACTTTCACTCGAAAAACAAATCAAAGGCGTTGAGAGCCAGAGCTGAGATCTATAGCAATCTAAATTAATATGGTTTGTTGAGATTTCAGTTGTTTGTTGACACGTTGGTCTTAGAACTGGTTGAGAGGAACCGTCTGGAATCCTTCATTCTTTCAGTTCGGCTGCCTCCATTGTTGTACTTTGGAAGGAAAGGCTTCAAACAATTTGCCTTTAACCTCATCTTTCTGAAACCCCTGCCTGTAACCTTCTCTCCTCATCCCCTGAACAGGAACAGTGCCTCAGACCTGTCTGTGAATTCAGTTAGATCATGACCCATCTGTAAAGAGACCCCACTTGTCCATATTCCCCAGACACCTCTGCCCAAGCACAGAAGTGGGGACAGGTGAGCTAGGGTGGTTTACAACGCAGAGCGGTGCTAACAGAGTGGGTTCGAGTCCCACACCAGCTGACATTACTATGAAGGGCCCTCCTTCTCAATCTCTCCCCTCACCTAAAGTGTGATAGCCCTCAGATTAAACTCACCACCAGTTTCTCTCTCTCTCTAATGCCGATGTTGGACTGGAGCGGACAGGGTCAAAAATCAAAAGACACCATTTTATAGTCCAACAGGTTTATTTGAAATCGCAAGCTTTCAGAGCTCAGCTCCTTCCTCGGGCATGTTATGATAGAGAGGTGCAAGACACAGTCATTATAAGCAAAACATTAACAACTTGAAAACTAGCTGCCCTTGTTGAATCCTTTATGACAATAGACAATAGATGCAGGAGTAGGCCATTCTGCCCTTCGAGCCTGCACCGCCATTCAATATGATCATGGCTGATCATTCCTAATTAGTATCCTGTTCCAGCCTTATCTCCATACCCCTTGACTCCACTATCTTTAAGAGCTCTATCCAATTCTTTCTTAAAAGAATCCAGAGACTGGGCCTCCACTGCCCTCTGGGGCAGAGCATTCCACACAGCCACCACTCTCTGTGTGAAGTAGTTTCTCCTCATCTCTGTCCTAAATGGTCTACCCCGTATTTTTAAGTTGTGTCCTCTGGTTCGGCACTCCCCCATCAACGGAAATATGTTCCCTCCTGCCAGAGTGTCCAATCCTTTCATAAGCCTATACGTTTCAATCAGATCCCCTCTCAGTCTTCTAAACTCAAGGGTATACAAGCCCAGTCGCTTCAGTCTTTCCGTGTAAGGCAATCCTGCCATTCCAGGAATTGACCTCGTGAACCTACGCTGCACTCCCTCAATAGCCAGAATGTCTTTCCTCAAATTTGGAGACCAGAACTGTACACAGTACTCCAGGTGTGGTCTCACCAGGGCCCTGTACAGCTGCAGAAGCACCTCTTTGCTTCTATACTCAATCCCTCTTGTTACGAAGGCCAGCATGCTATTAGCCTTCTTCACGACCTGCTGTACCTGCATGCTTGCCTTCATTGACTGGTGTACAAGAACACCCAGATCTCTCTGAACAGCCCCTTTACCTAATTTGATACCATTGAGGTAGTAATCTGCCTTCCTGTTCTTGCCACCAAAGTGGATAACCAGACATTTATCCACATTAAACTGCATCTGCCATGCATCTGCCCACTCACCTAACTTGTCCAGGTCACCCTGTAATCCCCTAACATCCTCATCACATTTCACCCTACCACCTAGCTTTGTGTCATCAGCAAATTTGCTAATGTTATTGCTGATACCATCTTCTATATCATTTACATATATTGTAAAAAGCTGCGGTCCCAGCACGGATCCCTGCAGTACCCCACTGGTCACTGCCTGCCATTTCGAAATGGAGCCGTTAATCACTACTTTAATCAGTTAGGGGGGTAGACTGAGGGAGTAGCCCTGTGGTCCAGTGGGACTGTACCTTTAATCGATCAATCTCAGTCTGAAAGGTTTAAAATGGCCCTCTGCATTCACTGCCTTTTTGGGGAATTGCTACCTTTACGACAATTATCTTATTTATCGTACCTGAAGATAATTCCATGTTTTCCCCACCCTTTTGAAATCATACTTCAAGGTGCTGACTCGTGCAGGGAGATTGGCAAATTACGTCTCATGGCCATTCTGCCTGCTCAGCCTGACCTCAGACTGTCTGTGAACATTGGCAGGCTACTCCACTGAAGAGAGAAGAAACCTGCATTTATATAGCACCTTCCCCATTTTCAGGATGCCCCAAAGCCGTTTGCAGTTGGTGAAGTACTTTTGAAATGGAGTTGCTGTTTTGTGAACAGAGGGTTGAGTAGGCCACTCTGCCTGCTCCACCATTCACTAGGATCATGGCTGATCTGATTACCCTTAAGTGCACATTCCTGCGTATCTCTGATAATCTTTCATCCCCCTTGGTTTTCAAGTAAGGGCTGCCATCTCGCATTAAGTCCTCAAAAGCAACAGCGATGAGACAACATTGCAATGTTGGTTGAGGAATAAATATTGTCCATAACACCGGGGAGAATCTCCCTCCCTGCTTCGTTTTATAAAAATAGCTCAGGGGGATCTTTTTTTAGAGAGCAGGTTGACTATCACTTCCGTCAGTGTAGCTTCTCCCTCAGTATTGCACAGAAATAATTGTTAACATTTTAACATGATAAATATTAGTAAATTTTTTTTTTCAATTTCACATTTCCAGTGGTACATAAAATTGAGACTGAGGGGTGATCATATAGAGGTCTATAAAATTATGAGAGGCAGAGGTAAGGTACATAGTGGGTAGCTTCTCTTCAATATAGGGGGAGTCTAAAACTAGAGAGAATAGGTTTAAGGTGAGAGGGGAGAGATACAAAAAGGTCCAAAGGGGCTCTTTATCACACAGGAGGTGGCTAGAACATACTGCCAGAGATAAAGGTGGAGGTCAGTATAACTTCATTATTTAAGAAACATTTAGACAGCTACTGTAATGGGATAAAGCCAGAGGTCATGTGACAGAAATCCTGACTTCACCTGACGAAGGGATAACGCTCTGAAAGCTTGTAATTTCAAATAAACCTGTTGGATGATCGGATACAAAGTCTGAAATTGCTGGAAAAGCTCAGCAGGTCTGTGGAGAGAAATCAGAGTTAATGCTTCCGGTCAAGTGACCCTTCCTCAGAACTCTCTATTGGACTCTAACCTGGTGTCACGTGTCTTCTGACTTTGTTCACCCCAGGCCAACATTGGCCCCTTTACATCATGGCTGGGGTAGGTATGGAGGGATATGGAACAAACATAGGCAACTGGGACTAGTTTAAATTGTGAAAGATGGATGGCATGACCAAGTCAGGGGCTAAAGGGCCTGTTTCCATGCTGTAAACCTCTATGACTCCATAACACTTCCAATATCTAAAAATGAATCAATATTTCACACAAATTGTGCTTCTCTTTTTACAACATGTGACCGATGTGCTGTTTGTTGCTGGTTTTGTTGTAAATGTGGATCTGTGAGTGAAGAACTAGCTGGGAACATTAACCTGCCTCTTGAAGATAACTCAGATTTGCTGCATTTTTCCAGCCCTGCTTTTGTTGCTCAGCGAATCAAATCTCTTGTCTGATGTCCCTGGACGTTACTGTCCAAGGTACATTAAGGGATTCTGGTTAGTGTTAAACTGTTTCTTTTATCGTCCAAATGTTGCTTCATTCATACAGCCCCTTCCACAATGACAACATGCCCCCAAATGCCTTCTAACCGGGTTTATTTTTAGAAATATTGCAATACAGAAAACAGAGCAACCAACTCAAGTAACCTCCCCGAAGTAACAATGCAGTAACAATAAAAAATGATCATCAGGCAATCAAGCAGAATTAGACCATTCAGCCCATCGAGTCTGATCTGCCATTCAGTCAGATCATGGCTGACCTGATAATCCTAAATTCTACTTTGTTATGACACAGGGTAAACCCTCCTGCTTAATTTCAACCAGCAACACAGAAAAGATTTATCCCGTACAGTAATCTGTGAAAATTTGAGATGCCAAGAACTACTTAAAGTAAAAATGAACAACTTTATTTCTTAAAGTATAACAGAGAATAATTAACTATTTACAACTCCTTCCTCTAACCTATCTTTTACTTTCCCTTCTAAGCTACTATTCTGATAAAACCCCCAATTAAGATTTACTGAAATATTCAAATTTCAAAATCAGCCAGCTGTCAAATCTTCTCTTTATATCTCTCTCTGTAGATTTGCTTTCCTGGTCGGAGTTGATATTTTTTTCTCTGAGCAAACTCCTTCTCCAGACAGGTACCTCTCAGAGAATTCTGACTAGCAGCCTACAGCTGTTGGGCTTTTGGCAGTTCTCTTCCCAACTGTTCAATTTTTCCCAGTCTTATACCGCAGAAGCATTGGTTTGTGTCATTGACTTTTAATATTGTCAATACACTCAATTCAAACTTGATTGGAGTTTGGTTGTTTTTGAGGGGGGATAATTTAAATTGACTGGCCTAATTCAAATTTGTTTTTGTCTCCAGGCAACCAGCTACTCTAGGTGCCAGACCAAAAGGTTACATTATTTCAAGTTCAGAACACTTGTGCTATCAGGTAGTTCTGCTAGCTTTTAGCTTTCTTAAAGGTACAGTACATCCACATCTTCAGAACAACTTCCTTATCTTTTCCCCATTACCCTCGATTCCCTCAATCTGTCTGTCTCAGCCTTAAATATACTTAATGACCCAGCCTCAACAGCCCTCGGCAGTAAAGAATTCCACGGATTCACAGAGGGAAGAAATTTCTCCTCATCTCTGTCTAAATGTGCAACATAAGACCTTAAGAACTTGGAACAGGAGTAGGCCATTCTGCCCCTTGAGCCTGTACTGCCATTCACTAGGGTCATGGCTGTTCCAACGTAAGGGGAGGTAATGGCGTAGTGGTATTATCATTGGGCTGTTAATCCAGAAACACCAGTAATATTCTGGGGACCTGGGGCTCGAAAACCCACCACAGCAGGTGGTGCAATTTGAATTCTATAAATATCTGGAATTAAGAATCTAATGGTGACCATGAAATCATTGGTGATTGTCAGGAAAAGCCCAACTGGTTCACTAATGTTCTTCAGGGAAGGAAATCTGCCATTCTCACCTGGTGTGGCTTCAGACCCATGGTAATGTGGTTGACTCCTCATCCCTCTGGGCAATTAGGGATGGGCAATAAATGCTGGTCTAGGCAGCAACGCCCTGATTCTGTGAATGAATTTTTAAAAAAAGTTCCTCAAGTCCACTTTCTTGTCTTTTTCCTGATAACCCTTGATTCCTCGAGTGGTGAAGAAACCTATCCCTTTACTCTGAGATTATGGCCTCTGGACCTACAGTTACCCACAAGGAGAAACAACTTCTCTGTATTTACCCAGTAATGTCCCCTAAGACTCTTGTATGTTTTAATAACGAGCATTGAGAGGTGTAGAGTCAAAACGTGTGTTGCTGGAAAAGCACAGCTGGTCAGGCAGCATCCAAGGAGCAGGAAAGTTGATGTTTCAAGCATATGCTCTTCATCAGGAATGAAACGTCGACTCTCCTGCTCCTCGGATGCTGCGCGAGTGGCTGTGCTTTTCCAGAACCACGCGTTTTGACTCTGACCTCCAGCATCTGCAGTCCTCTCTTCCCCCCATCATCTCGATGTAGACTGAGAGACAGATTTGAGTGACGACACCATGAAGAATTCTGCTTTTCTTTGAAATATGCCGTGGGATATTTTTCATCCATTTAACAGGGCAGTCGAGTTCTCTGGTAGATATCTCCTCTGAAAGACACACAACTGTGTTAAAAGCTGTACTCCCTCAGTGCTCCACCAGGACGGCCAGTCCAGGTTAACCAGAATGGGCCTTCAACATTTGCCAGGATGTTGTCAGGAATGGAGGGTTTGAGTTTTAAGGAGAGATTGGATCGACTGGGACTTTTTTTTTCCCTGGAGCGTCGGAGGCTGAGGAGTGACCTTACAGAGGTTTATAAAATCATGAGGGGCATGGATAAGGGGAAGAGTGGGGGATTTGAAGACAAGAGGCCATATTTTTAAGATGACAGGACAAAACATGGGGGCAAATTTTATTTACACAGAGAGTGGTTTGTGTGTGGAATGAACTTCAATTGATGTCCCTCTGCCTGAAAGGCAAGAGTGTTTTTCATCAAACTGCCCCTGGGCTAGAGAGTTGTCCTTACTGTGAGGTAGAGTGAGTTGGGTCTATGCTCAGTGTTTTTTTTTGGAATGAGAGGTGATCTCACTGAATCACACAAGGTTCTCGGGGACGTTGACAGAGTAGACACAGAGAAGCTAGAATCACAGAATCCCTACAGGGCAGAAAGAGACTGTTCAGCCCATCAAATCCATACTGACCCTCCGAAGAGCATCCCAACCAGACCCAATCCCCATAACCCCGCATGGGTATTTTACCCTGGCTAATTTCCTCAGCCTGCACATCCAGATTGGGTCTGGTTGGGATGCTCTTCGGAGGGTCAGTATGGATTTGATGGGCTGAACAGTCTCTTTCTGCCCTGTAGGGATTGTGTGATTCTAGCTTCTCTGTGTCTACTCTGTCAATGTCCCCGAGAACCTTGTGTGATTCAGTGAGATCACCTCTCATTCCAAAAAAAACACTGAGCATAGACCCAACTCACTCTACCTCGCAGTATAGGACAGGGCAATCTAGCATGGCCAATCCACCCTAACCTGCACATCTTTGGTTTGTGGGAGGAAGTCTGAGCACCCAGAGGAAACCCACACAGACACGGGGAGAATGTACAAACTCCACACAGACAGTCGCCCAAGGCTGAAACTGAACTGGGCATTCTGGAATATTGAGACACAGACTGGAATTTCCCCATTTCTGGATGAAGAGTAGGGATGAGCATTGTTTTTATTGCCTGACACTACACAGTTCACCATGTAGTGTTAAAAGCTGATAAGCAGCATGAAGACAGATTCCTCAGTCTATCAGATGCGAGAACATTGCCATTGTTGTGGTTCTGTTCGCCGAGCTGGGAATTTGTCTTGCAAACGTTTCGTCCCCTGTCTAGGTGACATCCTCAGTGCTTGGGAGCCTCCTGTGAAGCGCTTCTGTGCTGTTTCTTCCGGCATTTATAGTGGCCTGTCTCTGCCGCTTCCGGTTGTCAGTTCCAGCTGTCCGCTGTAGTGGCCGGTATATTGGGTCCAGGTCGATGTGTTTGTTGATAGAGTCTGTGGATGAGTGCCATGCATCTAGGAATTCCCTGGCTGTTCTCTGTTTGGCTTGCCGTATAATGGTAGTGTTGTCCCAGTCGAATTCATGTTGCTTGTCGTCTGTGTGTGTGGCTACTAAGGATAGCTGGTCGTGTCATTTCGTGGCTAGTTGGTGTTCGTGTATACGGATCGTTAACTGTCTTCCTGTTTGTCCGATGTAGTGTTTTGTGCAGTCCTTGCTATAAATGCCGGAGGAAGCAGCACAGAAGCGCTTCACAGGAGGCTCCCAAGCACTGAGGATGTCACCTAGAAAGGGGACGAAACGTTTGCAAGACAAATTCCCAGCTCGGCGAACATAACCACAACAACGAGCACCCGAGCTATAAATCTCCCAAACTTTGAAAACTGTCATGTCAACGCACAGGAAATGTCAGTTAGAGACTGGGTCCTAAGGAGGCTGGATAGGCTGGGGCTGTTTTCCCTGGAGCGTTGGAGGCTGAGGGGAGACCTTCTAGAGGTTTACAAAATCATGAGGGGCATGGATGGGGTAAATAGCCAAAGTCACTTCCCTAGACTCAGGGAGCCCAGAACTAGAAGGCATAGGTGAGAGGGAAAAGATTTAAAAGGGCTCTGAGGGGTAACATTGTCATGCAGAGGGTGGTGCATGTATGGAATTAGCTGCTAGAGGAAGTGGTGGAGGCTGGTACAATTCCAGCATTTGGGCAGCTGGATGGGTATATGAATAGGAAGGGTTTAGAGGGACATGGGCCACATGCTGGAAAATGGGACTAGGTTAATTTAGGTTATCTAGTCGGCATGGATGAATTGGACTGAAGGATCTGTTTCCATAGTGTACATCTTTACTACTCTATGACTGCATGACCACAGGTTGAAGCAGAGAAACATAGAAAACAGGAGAAGGAATAGGCCATTTGGCCCTTCAAACCTGCTCCACCATTCAACACGATCATTACTAACCCAATTCCCTGCTCTCACTTTCTCCTCAAACCCTTTGATCCCTTCGGTCCTAAAACATAATAGATTTGTAGAATCATGCAGCTCAAAAACAGACTCTTCAACCCACTGTGTCTATGCTGACCAACAAACACCAAATTACATCAATCCCATTTCTACACTTGGTCCATAGCTGACTATGCCCTTGCATTTAATTGCTCATCCAGAACCAGATCCAGCTATGTCTAGTCAAAGGGTTTGGTGATAAGACCACAATTCGGTTATGTTTACTTCAGAGATGGAAGGGATAGATAGATACCAGAGGGCAAGAGTTATAGCTGGGAGAAAGGCAATTATGATGCGATTAGGCAAGATTTAGGATGCATAGGAGATGGGGAAGGAAACTTGAGGGGATGAACACAATTGAAATGTGGAGCTTATTCAAAGACCAGCTACTGCGGGTCCTTGATAAGGATGTCCCTGTCAAGCAGGGAGGAAGTTGTCGAGCGCAGGAGCCGTGGCTTATTAAGGAAGTTGAATCTCTTGTCAAGTGGAAGAAGAAGGCTTATGTTAGGATGAGTTGTGATGGCTCAGTTAGAGCACTTGAGAGTTACAAGTTAGCCAGGAAAGACCGAAAGAAAGAGCTAAGAAGTGCCAGGAGGGGACATGAGAAGTTGTTGGTGGATAGGATCAAGGAAAATCCTAAGGCTTTCTATAGGTATATCAGGAATAAAAGAATAACCAGAGTAAGATTAGGACCGATCAAAGATACTACTGGGAAGTTGTGCGTGGAGTCAGAGGAGATAAGGGAAGTGCTAAATGAATACTTTTCATCAGTATTCACACCAGAAAAAGACAATGTGGTTGAGGAGAATACTGAAATACAGGCTACTAGAGTAGGTGGGATTGAGGTGCATAAGAAGGAGATGATAGCAATTCTGCAAAGTGTGAAAATAGATAAGTCCCCTGGGCTGGATGGGATTTATTCTAGGATTCTTTGGGAAGCCAGGGAGGAGATTGCCGAGACTTTGGCTTTGATATTTATGTCGTCATTGTCTACAGGAATAGTGCCAGAAGACTGGAGGATAGCAAATGTTCCCTTGTTCAAGAAGGGGAGTAGAGACAACCCTGGTAATTATAGACCAGTGAGCCTTACTTCGGTTGTGGGTAAAGTGTTGGAAAGTGTTATCAGAGATAGGATTTATAATCATCTAGAAAGGAATAAGTTGATTAGGGATAGTCAGCACGGTTTTGTGAAGGGTAGGTCGTGCTTCACAAGCCTTATTGAGTTCTTTGAGAAGGTGACCAAACAGGTGGATGAGGGTAAAACCATTGATATGGTGTATTTGGATTTCAGTAAGGCATTTGATAAGGTTCCCTTTGAAGGCTATTACATAAAATACAAAGGCATGGGATTGAGGGTGATTTAGTGGTTTGGATCAGAAATTGGCTGAAAGAAGACAGAGGGTGGTGGTTGACGGGAAATATTCATCCTGGAGTTGAGTTACTAGTGGTGTACCACAAGGATCAGTTTTGGGCCACTTTGTTTGTCATTTTTATAAATGATCTGGATGAGGGCGTAGAAGGATGGGTTAGTAAATTTGCAGATGACACTAAGGTCGGTAGAGTTGTGGATAGTGACAAAGAATGTTGTAGGTTATAGAGAGACATAGATAAGCTGCAGAGCTGGGCGGAGAGGTGGCAAATGGAGTTTAATGTGGAAAGGTATGAGGTAATTCACTTTGGAAGGAGTAACAGGAATGCAGAGTACTGGGTTAATGGTAAGATTCTTAGTAGAGTAGATGAGCAGAGAGATCTCGGTGTCCGTGTACACAGATCCTTGAAGTTGCCACCCAGGTTGATAGGGTTGTTAAGAAGGCATATGGTGTGTTCGCTTTTATTGGTAGAGGAATTGAGTTTCAGAACTATGACGACAGATATCAGAGGTGGTTTCTTTCCTCAGAGCATAGTAGGGGCATGGAACACACTGCCTGCAACATTCATAGACTCGCCAACTTTAAAGGCATTTAAATGATCATTAGATAGACATATGGACAAGAATGGAATAGTGTAGGTTAGATGGGCCTCTGACTGGTTCCACAGGTCAATGCAACATCGAGGGCTGAAGGGCTTGTACTGCGCTGCAATGTTTTATGTTAAAAAAAAACACAAGGAACTGTAGTTAGTGGAAATGAAATTGCTGGAAAAATGCAGCAGGTCAGGCAGCATCTGTGAAGTGAAAAACAGAGTTAACACTTTCAGGTCGAGTGACCCTTCATCAGAACTGGATCCAAAACGTTAGCTCTGTTTTTCCCCCCAGATGCTGCCAGACCTGTTGCATTTTTCCAGCAATTTCTGATTTTATTCCAGCTGTATGTAGCTCCTCTTTGAAAACATTCAGTGTTTTGGCCTCAACATCTCTCTGTGGTAGAGAATTCCACAGGCTTCCCACTCTCTGGTGAAAACATTTCTCCTCATCACAAATGGCCTACCCTTTGACTGTAACTCCTGGCTCTGGGCTGTCCAGTCATTGGGAACATCCTTCCTGTGATTACCATGTTGAGTTCAATTTGACTTTTATCGGTTAATCAAATCCCCCACTTTTCTTTACACTCCAAAGAACATCACCCTAAACAATCCAGTCTCTCCTTGTACTGCCATCCCAGGAATCAGCTAGGTAAACCTTGATTGCACTCCATCCATAGCTAGGGTATCCTTCCTCAATAAGGAGACCAAACTGGGTGGCACGGTGGCTCAATGGTTAGTACTGCTACCTCACAGCGCCAAGGACTCAGGTTCGATTCCAGCCTTAGGTGGCCGTCTGTGTGGAGTTTGTGTATTCTCTCTGTGTCTGTGTGGGTTTCCTCCCACAGACCAAAGAAGTGCAGGTCAGGTCAATTGGCCATTCTTAATTGTGTGTAGTGTTAGGCACATTAGTCAGAGCAAATTTGGTCTGGGTGGGTTATTCTTTGGAGGGTCAGTGTGGACTTGTTGGGCTGAAGGGCTTGTTTCCACACTGTAGGGAATCTAATTTAATCTTAAAAGCATGCAGGTGTGGTCTAACCAAGACTCTGTACAACTACAGCAAGTTATCCCTGCCCCTGCACATGTTGTGGACCAGACCAAAGCCCCGACAAATATCTCAACGTGACAGCCTAGACTCTAACTTTTACCTCATGTAAAGGCATGTGTAAGGTGCTGTGTTCCAGATGCAATTCCTTTGGGTGGCATGGTGGCTTCGTGGCTAGCACTACACTGTTGCCTTCACAGTGCCAGGAATCCGAGTTCGATTTCAGCCTCAGGCGACAGTCTGTGTGGGAGTTTGCACATTCTCCCCATGTCTGGTGGGTTTCCTCTGGGTGGTCTGGTTTCCTCCCACAGTCCAAAGATGTGTAGGTTAGGTGAATTGGCCATGCTAAATTGCCCATAGTGTTCAGGGATGTGTAGGTTAGCTGCATTAGTCGGGGATAAGTGTAGAGTAATAGGGTGGGGGAGTGGGTTATTCTTCAGAAGGTCTGTGTGGACTCGTTGGGCCAAATGGCCTGTTTCCACTCTATAGGGATTCTATGATTGGTCACGCGAGTTGGCTTTAAGCAAAACACACTTTATTCTTACTTCCAGTTAGAACACAAACAAAAGAAAGAAGAATTGGTCTAACTTTAACTCCATTGAACAATTGAACAGAATAATAGATTATTAGCTACTAAAATCAACTGGTCCAATGTAGTAACATTGCAGAAACATAACCTTGACAAAGATAATTTTGGTAAAACAGATTGTCTCACATGAGATTCTGGCAGAGAGCGAGAAAATTCTGATAGACAGAAAGACATAGCTTCCAAGGCCAATGTCCAAACTCCAACATCTACTGAAAGCTAAACACTGGTTCTGTGGGAGCCTGACTCCACCCGTTCAGGCTGCTTCTATTGTTCCAACTTTTAAAAAACACCTAAGGCCTCACTAACTGTTTATAGAGTCATAGAGTCAGAGAGATGTACAGCATGGAAACAGATCCTTCAGTCCAACTCATCTATGCCGATCAGATATCCTAAATTAATCTGGTCCCATTTGTTAGCGCTTGGACCATATCCCTCTAAATCCTTCCTATTCATGTACCCATCGAGATGTCATTTAAATGCTGTAATTGTATCAGCCTCCACCACTTCCTCTGGCAGCTCATTCCACACATGTACCACCCTCTGCGTGAAGAAGTTGCCCTTTAAGTCCCTGTTAATTCTTGTCCCTCTCACCCTAAACCTATGCCTCTTTAGTTCATTTATTGGATTTGAGCAGACCGCTCGGTACTTCTGTCTTAATCTCTTGTCATAAAAAAAAAACACCAGCACAAAATACACCTCTTAAAGCCATAGTATCATCCCATATCCACCTTAAAAAGTTTGAACCGTCAATATAAAAAGATGGTTTCATTTTTAAAAACTTTTGGTTTCAAGCTATTCGTACACTGTAATATATGTACATTATACTGACTCTAAGCATGCAACATTCAACACTGTGATCTATTTTAATCCATTTCTCCTACCACAGTACACCATCATTTTCATTCATCAACATCATGACAATGTGTCAGCCATTACGTTCTCTTGTTCTGCCACGCGTATCATTTTCAAATTGAATGGTTGTAACAATAAACTCCACTGAAACAAACTGGTATTTTTGTCTTTACAGTTTTTCGAAAAACATTAGTGGGTTAAGATCTGTACGTACAGTTGGCTCAGACACATTACCGGCAACATCAATGTTGAAGTATTGCAACGTCAACACCAGGCTCAAGGTCTCTTTCTCAGTTGATGAATAATCAATTTTCTGGGAAAATACCCGATAGTTCTTTCTATCTCTTTGTCATCTTCTTATAAGAATACAGCACTGACACACACATCACTTGCATTGATACCACATTGAATGGCTTTGCGTACGTTGGCGTGGCTCACACTGGGGCAGAGGTGAACACAGCTTTTAGGCTGTCGAATGCCTTCTGACATTCCTCCATCCAGTGATATTTTCTGCACTTCTTCCAAAAGTCAATTGGTGGAGCAAACATACTGCCAAAATTTGGAAGGAATTTTCGATAAAAACAACACAGTCCCAGGAATTGTAGTACTGCCCTCTTCATCGATGGGAATCTCCAAAAGCCTTTGTTTTCACATCCTGTGGGGCCATCTGGCCATGTCCAATGATATGGCCGAGGAACGTGATTTGGGCTTTTGTGAACTCAGTCTTTGCCAGATTTATCACAAAGCCCACCTCCCAAAGCAGAGCGAGCAATTCTGGTGGATGCTCCAAATCTTCTTTCCATGTGCCACTAAAAATCATTACATCATTACAATTGGATAATAACAGTGATTTTATTGATTAAGTTTTGATTTGTAGCTAATGGCCTAACTTTATGCTGGGCACCTCTGTCTCAATCTCTCTTTGTCAAAAAAAAAGACAAAGCACATCTCTTAAAGACATAGCATTGGCACATATTTCAATCCTCTCATGATGAAGGCCAACACATCATTTACTTTCATCATCACCTGGTTCACCTGCAGTCTTAACCTGAGACCTCCTCCAGAGGAGAACCAGCAACAAGAGGTTTACGTTGTTTTCTTTCCTTCTCATTAGGTGGCAACCATGGGGGGAGCAGGGTCAGACAGCTCAGTGGCGAGGGCAGGGGATTGGCTTTCAGTGATTAGCACACTCCCTTTCCCACGCCCCCACCCACCACGATTACCTCAGATTGCTGCCGGAGCATGGCTAACTAGGATTGGTTGGCCTATCTTGCTCCTACTTCCACCCCACACCAAAGTGGATATCTCTGCGTTTGGGGGGCTTCTTCCTGAGGATGTGTCAGCATTTGGGGGGCTTCTTACTGAGGGTCTCTCAGAATTTGGGGTACTTCTCACTAAGGGTATCTCAGCATTTGGGGTACTTCTCACTAAGGGTATCTCAGCATTTGGGGTATTTCTTATTGAGGATATGCCAGCATTTGGGGTACTTCTCACTAAGGGTATCTCAGCATTTGGGGTACATCTAACAGGCGAGTCGGGAGTTTTCTTAATTCGAGCTATTCCCCTCAGCAGCTCAAGTTTGGTGCTGTGGCTTCTCTTCAGAGACATTTCCCTCCAAAAATGTGTGGCTCCTTTAAATGCGTCATTAACTTATATCAGTCACAATGGCTTTCTTTTCACGTAGAATTCGACACAGCAACATCTTGCTCTGAGACAGCAAGATCCGAGAGAAAACTATTCATACATTCCCAATGCTTTGCCCTCACCAGCTCATATCTGGTGCTGTGTGTGACCCCACGAAATACCCTCTGGCTAGATCTGATTGTCTCTTGGGATCAGTGCACACTGGCAACAGAGCTTAGCTGCATATTTGTTTTAAACGGTTAAATAAATGTCATGATTACTGGAGGATTACCATGTTGGAAACGAGAGTTTAATTACTTTTCCTGTCATGTGTCAATGGCTGCTGCAGGGGCTTGCTCTGAGGAGTGGAACTGTAAAGAAAATTAGAATATACCAATTAAAGGATAAAACTTGGACATGTAATTATAATTTCGCTTTTTTGTATCAGAAGGCGAAGAGAGTGCAGAACGTGGGGCTAACAACACTGCGTCCTCCATAGCGATGATTAATGCCCTCTTTAGATTAATGCCCTCTTTAAATGTGGATAAATGCATGGTTATCCACTTTGGTGGCAAGAACAGGAAGGCAGCTTACTACCTAAATGGAATTAATTTAGGTAAAGGGGCAATACAAAGAGATCTGGGTGTTCTTGTACACCAGTCAATGAAGGTAAACATGCGGGTACAGCAGGTAGTGAAGAAGGCTAATAGTATGCTGGCCTTCATAACAAGAGGGATGGAGTATAGAAGCAAAGAGGTTCTTCAGGAGCTGTACAGCGCCCTGGTGAGACCACACCTCAAGTACTGTGTGCAGTTTTGGTCTCCAAATTTGAGGAAAGACATTCTGGCTATTGAGGGAGTGCAGCGTAGGTTCATGAGGTCAATTCCTGGAATGGCGGGACTACCTTACGCTGAAAGACTGGAGCGACTGGGCTTGTATACCCTTGAGTTTAGAAGACTGAGAGGGGATCTGATCGAGACATATAAGATTATTAAAGGATTGGACACTCTGGAGGCAGGAAACATGTTTCCGCTGATGGGTGAGTGCTGAACCAGAGGGCACAGCTTAAAAATACGGGGTAGACCATTTAGGACAGGGATGAGGAGAAACTTCTTCACCCAGAGAGTGGTGGCTGTGCAGAATGCTCTGCCCCAGAGGGCAATGGAGGCCCAGTCTCTGGATTCATTTAAGAAAGAGTTGGATAGAGCTCTCAAGGATAGTGGAATCAAGGGTTATGGAGATAAAGCAGGAACAGGATACTGATTAAGGATGATCAGCCATGATCTTATTGAATGGTGGTGCAGGCTCAAAGGACAGAATGGCCTACTCCTGCACCTATTGTCTATTGTCTATTGTCTATTGACAAGGCTTCACCAGTTGGTCAGTTTTGAAAAGGCAGCTTGGGCTCAATGATGGGATTAGTCTGAAAGTTAAGGAAAGGCTGTTTCCTCTTGTGGGAGAATCTAGAACTAGGAGGCAACTGTTGTCACGACTTACGAGGGTGGTGCATTGGAAACCATCACCTGGTATTTGCAATATGACTACACGCTATGGTTACCACTACAACACTCTCTCTGCTCGCAATATCCCCTCACAATATCTGGCTGTTCCACTATTTTACAAACAATCGTCCAGTCTTTGTGAGGTTCCTCATCAAAACTCTGTTTCTAAAACCTCAAGACCATTAGATATATGACTAGGAGTAGGCCGTTCGGCCCCTCAAGCATACTCCTCTGTTCATTGAGATCATGGCTTTCTGAGCCTCAATACATGAGGACATGCCAAGTACTTCCTTCGAATCATCCTCATCATTGGAGAAAGTTCTGGCTGTTTGCTTGTGGTATTACTGAGAGCTCTGCTGGTGGACTTTGATTAGTCTGGTCATCACACGCGATATGAAAATACCTGGAAATTGTTCTTGGAATTGTTCCATCTCATTAACCTCCTTCTGACGTTTTGAGATTATGGGCCAAACTATAACTTCCACTCCAGCCAGGAGTATATTTGTTCTGTTTGTGGGTAAATTCTTGACTACTCCCAACAATGACTGCTCTGAATAACAAGAAGAAACACTTGGTTTGCATAACAAGAGGTAAAAAGGTAAAAAGGTAATAACAAGAGGTAGCTTATTGCATAATTGCAAGAAGTATAATTTACATTGACTAGTTCGACATAAATACTTCAGAGTATAAGAGCCAGAGAAGAGACTTCTAACTGCATTGATGCATCATGTAAGATTGCCTGATGCTTCAAAGACGATATGTCATCATCAGATTGAGTGAAACTTAAGGCAATGTCAACATTAACCTTTTCACAACCGGTACCTGATTCAACAGAAGACAACTGGCCTCTCTTCTCCAATCTTGCCTTCATATGACTCCAGATCATTGTAGAAAAAACAATGACTGCAGATGCTGGAAACCAGATTCTGGATTAGTGGTGCTGGAAGTCCTTGGATGCTGCCTGAACTGTTGTGCTCTTCCAGCACTACTAATCCAGAATCCAGATCATTGTATTTGACTCTGGATTGTATTTTATCTCAGCTACTTCCTGCTTTATTTGAAAGGCTCCGAGAAAGTGTTTTGTTAAGGCACGTAAACATTTCATGGCATTAAATGATTTTCTGTAAGTGTTAGGCTTTTTCTTGGATTTAAATAATTTTGCACTTCCCAGTCCTTGAGTAATGTTTCAGAGGTGGCTAATAACAGTCTGTGCTAAGGGCAACACAGGGCGAGCAATAGGAATTCAAACAACTTCCAATGCAGAGCTCACGTTAAGGCAGCTTCAGCGTCCGTGACCCTGCAAAGGGGTCTACACCTCTCTTCTTCCCACTGTGACCCGAATCTCGAGCTTAATTCTGTGCTCCCTACTATAGGAAGGATGTTGTAAAACTTGAAAGAGCTTAGAAAATATTTACAAGGATGTTACTAGGATTGGAGGGTTTAAGCTACAGGGAGAGGCTGAATAGACTGGGGCTGTTTTCCCTGGAGCATTGAGGCTGAAGGGTGACTTTACAGAGGTTTGTAAAATCGTGAGGGGGCAGGGATAGGATGGTGCGGGAACAAGCTGCCAGAAGATGTGGCAGAGACTGGTAAAATTGCAATATTTCAAAAGCATCTGGATGGACTAAATGCTGGCAAATAGGACTAGATTAATTTATGTGGTCTGTTATGACATGGGGTAAACCCTCCTGCTAAATTTACACCAGCAACACTGAAAACCGTGCAGTAATCTGTGAAAATTCAAGAGGCCAAGAACTACTTAAAGTAAAAATTAACAACTTTATTTTCTAAAGTATATCAGAGAATAATTAACTAACAATTATTTATATCTCCTTACCTATCTTTTATCTTCCCTTCCATGATATGAGTCTGATAAAACCCACCGATTAAGATTTACCAAAAAATTCAAGTTTTCAAAACCAGTCAGCTGTCAAACCTTCTATTTAGATCTTCCTGTGTCTTTTCTTCTTCTTAGGGATTATACTTCACAGGTCACTGATCGATTAAGAGAGCTATTTTTTGGAGCAGTCTCTACATGCCGGTAGTGTTCAATTTTCCCCAGTCTTATACCCACAAAACATCAGATTGTGTCATTAGCTTTTAAGGTTGTCAATATATTCAATTCAAACTTGAGTGGAGTTTGGTGTTTCTTTTTGGGGTACAATTTAAACTGGTTTGTCTAATTCAAATCTGTTTTTGTCTCTAGGCAACCAGCTACACTAACTGCTGGATCACATGCGACATTGTATCTTGTTGAGAACACTTGGTGCTGTCAGGTAATTCTGCTAGCTTTTAACTTTCTTAAAGGTACAGTACACCCACATCTTCATAACAGCTCCCCTCTTAAGAAAGAAATGCACCATTATAATGAAAAGATGGCTAGTTTTTTTTCTCTATTCTTTAAAAACATTACCCTAACATACAGATAACTTTAATCTAAGTTCACCTGAACTTCTTCCCATATACCTGTATGTATTTATATAACATTGAAACATTATCAGTTAAATCCGTGATAATGCATCTGCGATTACATTCTTATGACTCGGAATATGTATGATTTTTAAATTAAAAGGCTCCAATGAAATAGTCTTGTATTCTTGTCTTTAAAACATTCTGGGAATGTAAGCAGATTGTGATCCGTGTACACAACCGTCTCTGACACATCGTTCGTGACATACACATTAAAATGTTGTAAGGCCGATACCAAACTCAATTGTTCCTTTTCGATTGTGGAGTATTTCCTTTGGCGGATGTTGATCTTCTTCGAAAAGTAACCAACTGGCAGTTCAATCCCATCCTGATCCTCCTGTAGGAGTATGGCTCCAACTCCTATGTCACTAGCATCGATGGCGACTTTAAAAGGTTTTGAACAGTTTGGTGTAGCTAAAACTGGTTTGGTGGTTAATATTGATTTCAAGTGGTCGAATACCTCCTGGCATGGTTCTGTCCACCGAAACTTTGTCTTCTTCTTCAGCAAATCGGGTAACGGTGCCACTACACTGCTGAAGTTTGGAACAAACTTCCGATAGAATCTGCGGTGTCCTAAGAATCGAAACACCTTTTTCTTCGAGATTGGTCGTGGAAATTCTTCGATGGCCTTCATCTTTGCGTTCCATGGGGTCAATCATCCATGACTGATGTTATGTCCCAAGAACGTCACCTCTGCTTTCGCGAATTCAGTCTTATTTAAGTTTATTACCAGTTTTGGTTCTTGTAGTCGTTCAAAGAGTTCTGCCAACTGTACCAGGTGACCTTTCCAGGACTTACTGAAGATCACTACATCATCCAAATAGACTGCACAGTTTGTTAACCCAGCCGCAACTCTGTTCATGAGTCTTTGGAATGTGGCAGGCACATTCTTCATTTCAAAGGGCATCACTTTAAACAGATATAACCCATTTGGGGTTACAAACGCAGACATTTCTTTCGCTGTCTCTGATAAAGGTACCTGCCACTAACCATGCATTAAGTCCAACTTGGTGAGGTAACTGAGCAAAAGTGAGGACTGCAGCTGCTGGAGATGAGAGTCTAGATTAGAGTGGTGCTGCAAAATCACAGCAGGTCAGGCAGCATCTGAGGTAGCAGGAAAATCGATGTTTCGAGCAAAAGCCTGTCATTAGGAATCATCAGTGATGTAACTGGCTTGTCTGACTGTCTGGATACAGTCCTCCCATCTAGGAATTGGATATGAGTCCGATTTTGTAACGGTGTTGACCTTCCGATAATCCACGCAGATTCATTGATTCCCGTCTGGTTTGGGAACTAAGGGGATCAACAAACCCCATTCGCTCTGGCTTGGTTTGATGATGTCCTCATTGAGGATGGCCTCCACCTCCTTCTGGACCTGTCTGGCTTTGAGAGGATTAAGCCGATAGGGGTGTTGTTTTATTGGAGCAGTATTCCCTACGCCTACTTCATGTACAATAGCATTAGTCCTCCCCATCTGATTCTTATATATGTCCTTGTACAAATCTTTCAACTGTGTTCTATGCTCCTGAGACAGATAGCTTACTAACCATTTTTTAAACTATTTTGAGGCACCTCAAAATCCACACCATCTGGATTTGATTCCTCACTCTGCGGGGCAGTAACTAACACCTGTTTCTCCAGTTCTTTCTCTCCAGTAAAATACGGTTTCAACATGTTCAACATGTCATACCTGATATCTTTTCTTTCTGTCCTGCATTTTTACTAGGCAGTTCACCCAACTCAACTTTTTCTCAATTTGATAGGGACCACTAAACCTGGCTTTGAATGGATCTCCTATCACTGGTAACAGTACTAGCACATTATCCCCTCGGGAAAAACGTCCGAGTCTCAGAGCTTTTATCTACCACCTGCTTCATTCTATACTGTGCCCTCTTTAGGTGCTCTTTAGCTGACTTACCTACTCAATTTAGTCTCTCCCTCTCGTCCAATACATTATCTAAGTGTGAGATCTCTGATTTCAGGATACGCATCCACATATATATCTTTTATTGTCTTGTCTTGCTGTTGCAAGTCTCTTAGCTTTTCAGGAGTAAACGCTTCTGTCTTATAAAGTTCAACATGGAGCAGGAAAGTGGATTATCAGATCAGACGTTATTGGCCCTGTCAATTTTTCTTTTTTCAATTTTTCAAAGGGCCTCTCACTTCATGCCTGAATATTAACTCAAAGGGAGTGAACTGAGTAGATTTGTTTGGGGCATCTCTAATGGCAAACAATACGAATGGGATACCTTTATCCCAATCATTCGGGTAGCCCTGACACCAAGCTCTCAACATGGTCTTCAGGGTCTGATGCCACCTTTCTAAAGCTCCCTGGGACTCAGGACGATACACATTGGATTCAAAGTGCTGTATACCTAAGCTATCCATAACTTCCTTAAAAAGTTTGGCAGTAAAATTTGACCCTTGGTCCAACTGAATCTGTCTGGGTAGCCCATACCGTGTGAAAAAAACTACTAACCCCACTACTACCCTTTTTGCTTTGATACTCTGTAAAGGAATTGCCTCCGGAAACCTGGTAGAAACATCCATCATGGTTAGCAAGTATTGGTTACTACTTTCAGTTCTCAGGAGGGGACCGACACAATTAATTACAACCCACGTGAAAGATTCTTCAAATGTGGGAATTGGAAACAAGGGGCGGGTTTTATTATCGCCTGTGGCTGATCTACCATTTGGCATGTATGATACATACGGCAAAGGTTAACCATATCCTTGTGCATTCCAGGCCAATAAAAATGTTTTTGTACCTTCGCATGAGTCTTTCATACCCCTAGGTGACCTCCTACAGGTAGTTCATGTGCTACCCATAACACCTCCTGTCTGTGTGCTACTGGTAACACAATCTGGTGTACTTCGGCCCATGTCCCCTCTGCACTAACCTGCCGTGGTCTCCATTTCCATTTTAGGATTCTACCTTTCAGGTAATAATCCTCTGCAATATTCTCTGCCTCTTTTTCAGGATACGCATCCACATATATATCTTTTATTGTCTTGTCTTGCTGTTGCAAGTCTCTTAGCTTTTCAGGAGTAAACGCTTCTGTCTTATAAAGTTCAACATGAAGCAGGAAGGTGGATTATCAGATCAGACGTCATGATTTGGAGATGCCGGTGTTGGACTGGGGTGTACACAGTTAAAAATCACACAACATCCGGTTATAGTCCAACAAGTTTAATTGGAAGCACTAACTTTCAGAGCACTGCTCCTTCATCAGGTGATTGTCAACTATCTGATGAAGGAGCAGTGCTACGAAAGCTAGTGCTTCCAATTAAACCTGTTGAATTGTAACCTGGTGCTGTGTGATTTTTAACTTTGTACAGATCAGACATGATCTCATTGAATGGTGGAACAGACTCGTTGGGCTGAATGGCCTACACTTCCCCATGGCTAATGGAGTTACAGAGTGTTGGTATTCTCATTAGTGCCATGATGTTTCCATGGTGACGCTGAGACAGATGATGCATCCGACTGTAATGCTGTGTAAGTGTATTCGGTTCCTGTGTCACTGCTGTCAGCAGACTCACCCTGCGGCAGAAACAAAGTGAATCTCCTCTTGCCGGAGGGCAAGACATCAGTCTGTCATTTTACCCAGCCGCTCCCTGAGGGTTGCAGTGTGAACATTGCAATCGGGATAAGTTGACACGCTGAGCTAAAAACTGGCCAACACGCATAAAAATGGATAGCTCTCACTGTCACTCAAGCTGAGAGTTTAATGACGCTTCGTTCTGTAGGTTAAGAGTGTAAACATGACCAGTGTGCTGAGGTGAATCTCTGTATAAGAATCTATTCATCCCTCAACGTCCACGTCCTCACTGGTTTATTGGACGATAGGTTTGCAAAAAGGTTATGAATGAACGAGGGCATTTGGTCTATTCTAACTCACCCATTTATTATGTTGCTCCATCAATGCACCCAGCATCTTCTCATCAAACAGCAAAATCGCAACTGATATTCTCAAAGTGAAATCACTTTGGAGGATGGAGGAAATCTGAAACAAAGATAGAAATTGCCGGAGAAACTCAAGTGTTCTGAAGAAGGATCACTCGGCCAGAAACGTTAACTCTGTTGCTCTCTGCGTAGCTACTGCCAGGCCTGCTGAGTTTCTCCAGCAATTTCTGCTTTTGTTTTACTCAGATCTCCAGTGTCCACAGTTCTTTGTTTTATTTATTTGTGTTTATATCTTAGTTGCGATGCATGTGACAGTCAGTGGGGCTGGGGAAATTACTTTGTGCTGAACATAAAGATGCTTTTCTCCATCAGGCTATCTTTGCAGCCATTGCCTTCAAAGCTGTTGAATCTTCATTTGTATATAACCTTATCAAATCCTTTGATCTTCCAATGGACCAAAATACTGATGAATTACCAATGGACTAATTTATACCTTCATCAGAGATCAAGAAAGAGCTAGGTTATATCACCTTACAATAATGTAAAAGCATTTAAGATGAGAATGACCTTTACAAATTTCAACACTCATATATTTAGATAGTCCCTTGAAAGTAAACTCAGAATTATGCAGGCCCTAATGGGAGGATGATTCTCAGCAATTTTCCAAGCAGGTGGCTGATTTTTTGCAATTGACTTAATTTTCATTTGGCACAGATTAAACTAATTTTAAATACAAACAGAAATCTAACACTCACAGTCTTTTCAATCTGCAAGTTTTCTTTCCTGTGATCTCCGTAATCTGACTGCCTTTTTACACCAACGTAAGTGGTTGACGTCTATTTTGGAGTGGGTGGGCCAGGGTGGGGTTTGGTGCAGTGATTTAGTGCCTGATCTATTTTGTGTTGTGACAGCTTTAATGTGTTCTCCTCGTGATTTTATATCACATTCCTTTCCGTTACCCGCACCCACCACACGCACATCCCATCTTTTCCAGCATTTCCTGCGATCTTTCCTTTCAAAGTCATTGAGGTGTGGGCAATAAATCCACTCTGAAGGTTCGTCCTTCATCTCATCCCTGCCAATCAGCCCATTAAGTCAGTAACTGTGGGCGGCATGGTGGCTCAGTGGTTAGCACTGCTGCCTCACAGCACCAGGGTCCCAGGTTCAATTCCAGCCTTGGCCGACTGTTTGTGTGGAGTTTGTACATTCTCCCTGTGTCTGTGTGGGTTTTCCTCCCACAATCCAAAGATGTGCAGGTTAGGTGCAATGGCCATGCTAAATAGCCTCAAAGTGTGTAGGTTAGTCACGGACAATGCAGGTTTGCAGGGCTAAGGCAAGTGGACTTGCTGAGATGCTTTTCAGCGGGTTGGTGTGGACCTGACAGTCTGTTTCCATACTGTAGGGATTCGATTCCATGTAA